>NC_061815.1:6985258-8450977 GCF_021462225.1 Girardinichthys multiradiatus
AAAAAGTAAACGTCTATACTAGAAGCCTAAGCACAGTGGACTTAAATCAAATTCTCAACACCCCTTCATGCTCCTCGTCGTCATCAGGGATAGCCAACAAAGGCATCAGTAATAATGAGACGGAACCATCAGGGGCGGTATTATTGGGTATGAAAGTACAACACATATCACCAAACATTGCACATACGCCCCCCTTTTCTGCTAGAAGCATATCCAGCGCCATTCTATTTTGTACTGTCATAAAGGAAGTAGGTCCTGTTTGATCAGCGAGTCCCTCAACTGCATCTCGAGTTAAGTTCGCGAGGCGTAGGATATTGTAATGAATATAAATGATGCGGTCGACATTCTTGTTAGGGGTCACAGGGAAAAGGGCAGCAATGATTGGTATATTCTCAAATCCTGCAAAAATTTGGTCAGCCAATTTATATTCATTTGGTACTCCCCTAGGGACACCTATAGCATCTATATAGGTGGGGGAGCCCTGACTTAAATCAAATCCAGCAGTGCTTCGTTTCATAATATGCTGTCGCCTTCTGCGGGTGAGAGCTGTTTGTTGGGCATGTTTAGTGGGTAGACGTTTAAGGTCCTTACCCAAAAGAATAAGGGGAGCCTGTAATCTCACCATTGCACACACCCCTATGGTATTCTTAGGTATGTTGGTAAGTAATCTATGTCCACCACAGTAATAATAGAGTCCAGATCTGGCCCAAGGACCAATAACGTTACCCGGTGTAGTAATATTACACCAATCTGATGGGATTTGCCCCACATTCACTTTGGGGGTGGATGATGTGAAGTTAAAGCAAATGTATTGTTAGGAATGGGAGGGAAAATGCTGGCCAAAGTTGTACAGTTAGCAGGAGACGCCTCGTTGGTCAGTTGAATCATGCAATTGTAACCCCAATTGTCCTCTGGGTACAGGGGAGCAGGGTCAGTAGTTAAATGTGGTTTTGCAGCCGCACATGCCACACAATCTGATTTACTTTGTTCTTTGGCAGTCTGCGCTATCCATTGGAGCCAGAGGTTATCTTCAGTATATCCCGTGGCCATCTGGATAATTTCTATGGGTTTTAAAATGGAATAATCTATTTTAACTACTCTCAGGTTGGTTGGAGGTTCCACAGTGGGTTTACTTCCAGCAGAGGACTGCGTGGAAGAGGTGCCCGGGGTGGATTGCATGGTTTGCGTTTTCCAATTGATTTTGATCATTCCTTGTGCATCTGGCCCTGATTTCCAAACCCCTAGTGTCAGATAGTCATTGCTTGGGGTCCCATATCGGCAATTAATACCTTTTAGAGAGAGAAGGAGAGGATTTACTCCCTTCCCTCCTTTCGTGGATCCTAACGCGTTCCATTGGATACAAACCTTTCCTTGGATGTCACGAGGGACATATTCTTCAGTGGGGTTCCACCCTGGCCCAGACCAGCCGGCCACATAACTCCAACTGCTGCATAGAGTTCCCGTCTCGTCGGGGTTACTCATTTTGCACTGGTCCGACGCCTGTTGGTTCATGCATACATAAACATCATGCCCTCTCCAGGCTATTTGGTTGCCCCCGCATTCAATGATGTCGCACAGGTCAAATTGAAACGTGGTGGTATCCCCGTATGTGTAGTTTTATTCCAACCCCCCATAATATTTGAGACACGCGACAGGACGCAGAGAGGGGCTGCGTTTCGACACCTTGTGTGCTCAGGATGACTGGAGCATGTCTGGAAAGGAAGTTCACACAACAATCCTAGAATCAATGTAACAGTGAAAAATGATAAAACACCTACAGGTCCTTCTCAAAATATTAGCATATTGTGATAAAGTTCATTATTTTCCATAATATCATGATGAAAATTTAACATTCATATATTTTAGATTCATTGCACACTAACTGAAATATTTCAGGTCTTTTATTGTCTTAATACGGATGATTTTGGCATACAGCTCATAAAAACCCAAAATTCCTATCTCACAAAATTAGCATATTTCATCCGACCAATAAAAGAAAAGTATATTTAATACAAAAAACGTCAACCTTCAAATAATCATGTACAGTTATGCACTCAATACTTGGTTGGGAATCCTTTTGCAGAAATAACTGCTTCAATGCGGCGTGGCATGGAGGCAATCAGCCTGTGGCACTGCTGAGGTCTTATGGAGGCCCAGGATGCTTCGATAGTGGCCTTTAGCTCATCCAGAGTGTTGGGTCTTGAGTCTCTCAACGTTCTCTTCACAATATCCCACAGATTATCTATGGGGTTAAGGTCAGGAGAGTTGGCAGGCCAATTGAGCACAGTGATACCATGGTCAGTAAACCATTTACCAGTGGTTTCGGCACTGTGAGCAGGTGCCATGTCATGCTGAAAAATGAAATCTTCATCTCCATAAAGCTTTTCAGCAGATGGAAGCATGAAGTGCTCCAAAATCTCCTGATAGCTAGCTGCATTGACCCTGCCCTTGATAAAACACAGTGGACCAACACCAGCAGCTGACACGGCACCCCAGACCATCACTGACTGTGGGTACTTGACACTGGACTTTTGGCATTTTGGCATTTCCTTCTCCCCAGTCTTCCTCCAGACTCTGGCACCTTGATTTCCGAATGACATGCAGAATTTGCTTTCATCCGAAAAAAGTACTTTGGACCACTGAGCAACAGTCCAGTGCTGCTTCTCTGTAGCCCAGGTCAGGCGCTTCTGCTGCTGTTTCTGGTTCAAAAGTGGCTTGACCTGGGGAATGCGGCACCTGTAGCCCATTTTCTGCACACGCCTGTGCACGGTGGCTCTGGATGTTTCTACTCCAGACTCAGTCCACTGCTTCCGCAGGTCCCCCAAGGTCTGGAATCGGCCCTTCTCCACAATCTTCCTCAGGGTCCGGTCACCTCTTCTCGTTGTGCAGCGTTTTCTGCCACATTTTTGCCTTCCCACAGACTTCCCACTGAGGTGCCTTGATACAGCACTCTGGGGACAGCCTATTCGTTCAGAAATTTCTTTCTGTGTCTTACCCTCTTGCTTGAGGGTGTCAATAGTGGCCTTCTGGACAGCAGTCAGGTCGGCAGTCTTACCCATGATTGGGGTTTTGAGTGATGAACCAGGCTGGGAGTTTTATAGGCCTCAGGAATCTTTTGCAGGTGTTTAGAGTTAACTCGTTGATTCAGATGATTAGATTCATAGCTCATTTAGAGACTCTTTTAATGATATGCTAATTTTGTGAGATAGGAATTTTGGGTTTTCATGAGCTGTATGCCAAAATCATCCGTATTAAGACAATAAAAGACCTGAAATATTTCAGTTAGTGTGCAATGAATCTAAAATATATGAATGTTAAATTTTCATCATGACCTTATGTAAAATAATTAACTTTATCACAATATGCTAATATTTTGAGAAGGACCTGTATACCTCCCATGACCCAACCCTTAAGGGGCCTGGGTCCTAACTTTTGATATCCCATTCTTTTCAAAGGTACCTGTAAAGAAAGATAAGGATCAACAATATGGTGAAACACAAAAATAATTCTTTTTTTTTTTTTTTTTTATTCAGAATGTTCAGTTCAGTTCTCATTGGGAGAGCAGCTACAACCACCAGTGAAAGAGAGGAAAGCTCGATCACATCCGCCTCTTCTGTGTGATGTCCTGGTCTTCACTCACAGGTGTAGACTGACCTGGAGCTAAGTGGTCTCACCAGGGGATTATTCTGCCCCTATTGGTGGGACCACTGATCTGACCTAAGGTGTAGACTAACCTTTAGGTGTAAACGAACGCTTTCTCACCCTAGGGGATTATTCTGCCCCTTGAATTGGGTGAGAAAGGTCTTCTGGTGTGCTGGTGTTGTCCCTCAGGTTCTGCTGAACCTCTGGCAGCGAGCTCTGTGGTGCCTCTGCTGCTGCACACTGGCTCCAATGATACCACGTGTCTCCTTTGCCCTTGACCCTCACCGCATGTGAGGTTCTCTCTGTGACCTGGAATGAACCCATCCACCTGGGCTCTGACCACTTCCGTTTGATGAGTTTCAGAAGGATCCACTCCGCGTCTGAGGTGGTGGCTCGAACCTCGGATGGTTGGGCGGCCACCTGTTTTGAGAATGCTGCAACCAAGCTGTGGAGAGATCTATAGTAATCACGGTGAGACATAGATTGTTCACATTCAGTCAGAAAAGGTAACCTGGTATGTGGGCCTGGAAAAGGTCTTCCAGTCTGTAGTTCATGGGGCGTCAACCCATGTCTCTGGCTCACTGAGCTTCTTACAGACATCAAAGCTAAAGGTAATGCTGTCACCCAATTCATTTTGGTCTGTGCACAGATTTTAGCCAATTTGGTTTTGATTGTCCGGTTCATCCTTTCCACCTTCCCTTGGGATTGGGGATGGTACACTGTTCCAAAGGAACGTCTCAGTCCCAGGAACTTTTCAACCTCTCTAAGTTCTTCATTTTTGAAGTGTGTGCCATTATCTGACCTGATTTTCGCAGGAAAACCGTGCCTGGGGATGTAGTGATTAATCAGACACTTCACCACTGTTTTGATGTCTTCCTTTTTTGCTGGCCAGGCCTCAGGCCATCCTGTGAATGCATCCACACATACCAACAGATATCTGAACCCATTCACTCTCTCAGTCATATCTGTATAGTCAATGATGATTTCTTTCCCTGCAATAAGATCCACTGGGAATTTCCCTGGCGCTGGCTTCAAGGTAGGTTTGACATTGAACTGTCTGCAAATTTCACATGAGTTTATCCAATGCACTGCCATTGGTTTTAAATAAGGATGCCACCAATGTTCGAGATTTTTCAGCATCTGTGTGGTTCGTACATGCCCCATGCCATGGGCTTCCTCCAGGGCTGCTGTAGTGAGCCCTGGTACATAAGGACAGTTCTAGTACCCCCTTTTTTCTGAAACAGCACGCCATTGGCTGTGTGTGCTGTTACAGAAACATCTAAATAGAACGGCAATGTGTAGTCGGGGTGTGCCAAGTGTGCAGCTTGGGATAGGCTGGTTTTCAAAGCTATAAAAGCTTCCTCAGCTTCTCGAGTCCATTCCAGTGGGGCAGTGAGATGTCTCATGCCCTGTTCTTTGACCAGGTCCCTAAGTGGAAAAGTGAGATCAGTGTATCCTGGAACAAAAGATCTACTGTATCCAGTGAGACCCAAGAAGGAAAGCATGTCTTTCACAAAAACGGGTTTGGGATGGGAAAGAACAGCTGACTGATGAGTAGGGGACATCCCAGTGCCTGGTTGGGAGATAACTCTACCTAAAAAGTCAACTTGTTTTCTGCAAGTTTGCAGTTTGGCTTTACTGACCTTGTACCCGGCTTTAGCAAGGTGTGAGAGGACCACAGCCGTGGCCTCCAAGCATTCTGAAACAGTTGGCGTTGCCAAAAGGATGTCATCCACATATTGAATCAATGTGGTGTGTGGTGGAAGGGGGCAGTCCTGTAGAGAGTCTTTAAGAACTTGCTTAAAGATTCCTGGAGACAGAGCAAAACCCTGTGGCAAACGAGTGTATCGATACCTATGTGATCTATAGGTGAAAGCAAAAACGTCCCTGCATTCCTCAGCTAAAGGCAGGCAAAAGAAAGCATTGGCCAGGTCAATGCATGTGAACCATGCATGTTCCGGATTAAGGTTAGTGAGAGCGACATAAGGATTTGGAACTGGGACAGTGGGAGTGGACAGTGCTGCATTAATAGCTCTCAAATCATGTGCCATCCTCCATTTTCCTGTCCCTTTTTTCTCTACTGGCAAGATAGGTGTATTCCACGCGGAGGAGTCAGCCGACTCCAACACACCTGCATTCCACAGCCCCTCTATTGTGCTCTCAATGCCCAGTTCAGCAGCGGGTTTATGAGGGTATTGAGATCTCCAGATTGGTTGATCAGAAGTAAGCTGAAAGGTAATAGGAGTACAGTGTATGAGACCTACGTCCGTACAACAGCAGCTGCCAGTGGGTGATCTGATTTTTCTCTGCCATGATGTCTTTCTAACTGTACATGTTCCAGGGTACCTACATCTGTGGAATGATTAAGAATGCGATAAGTGTTCCCTGAAGGTGAATAGGAGAGGTTAGGAGTGGAAGAGAGATGCCAATCCTGTAGGGAGAGGGAGCGTTTTAACACACCCCTAACTCACGTGCTTCATGTCCTGGATGGAGGGCTAATGAAACGTGGGGAATGCTATCAGACCACATTTTAAACCATCCTTCCTGTTCTTTTGATAGCTGTACAGAGGCGACAACGCCTTCTGGAGCTACATAAATGTCAGTGGTGACAATGTCCCATGTCTTACCCTCCAGCTCATCAGCAAAGCTTTCCTGGTAGCATTCACAGTTATTTCTGTCATAAAACAGTATGACATGTGGTGGGTCAGGGGGAGGAACATAGGGTGCCAGAGTGGAGATCCAGGATTTCCACCGAAGGAAGGAAGAGAGAACACCTCTGCATGCTGTGGTTTCTGGGTGTAGCAAGACCCAGTAAATGTCAGCCTTAGGATCGGGCAAGGGCTGGATTAAATACTGTCCATGTGAAAAAAAATTTGTTGCTGCCACATGAGAGTTGGTGCCATTAGGAAGATGCACCTGCAGTCCGTCTGAACCACACAGAATGGTTGCGTCCATTTTGATCAACATGTCTCTGCCCAGTAAATTTACTGGTGTGTCTGTGGACACTAAGTAGCTGTGGTTCAAAATTTGCCCTCCTATTTCAGTTCTTAGGGGCTTGGTGTAAGGTAGGACCTGTTTAGCCCCAGAAAACCCCATGACAGTGGTAGTCCTTGTGGAGAGAGTGTTAGGAGGGGCTTGTTGGATGGTTGAGCATGTAACCTTCACTCAGGTTGCTGCTGTTGGCCTCCACGTGATGGACCACCTCGTCCCCTTTGTGGGCGTCTCGCAGGCCCTCCCATAGGTCCATGCCATCCATAACCCACATGTGGACCGCGTTTGTAGGGACAATCCCTGCTCCAATGACCAGGCTCTTCGCAGTAATAGCACGCATCAGCATTTCCCCCCCTCCGTGGCGGTCCTCGCTGGAATCCCCTTCCCCTGGGCCCACCCCCTCCCCTGAAGCGACCAGCATGTGCCTGATAAGGACCAGAGGCCATAGGCCCCAGTGCAAACGTGTCCTGGTGGTCAGGAAAGGGAGGAGCTTGTGGAGGTTGGGACACAGCACTTTCATACATTATTTTAGGGGTTTTACCTTCTTTCTTCTTTTCTCCAGCTTTTTGTTTTGCTTCAGCTAACTGCATTTTCAGTAGCTGAGTTTGTAATGTTTTAAGTTCTTCCTCATCTTTCTTATTTTCCTCTCTTATTTTAGATAAATGGTGAATTAAATGGCGGTCCCATATTCCAGTATCAGCCCCTGCCAAATCAGGATTGTCCTCCATGTTGGTTTTAACCTGTGTGGGTAAGCCTCTTAACACAGCATCTCTGAACCAATCCCTCTGTGAGCCCTCATTGGCTGGATTAGTACTGGTTTGTTTTTGCCACATGGATTTACACTGGTCCAAATATTCTCTTGGATTGGTATTTGGATTCCATTCAAATTTAGGGATAGTGTGCCCCCTGGTTACAGGGTATAACTCCCTCAACGCGTGCCCTATGTCTTGGGCGTGGAGAGAGAAATGAGCTGTGTCTGGGAAGAGAAGGGAGCGAGCATTCGCTTCAACCTTTCTACAGCTGTGTGGTTTCATGCAACGTGCTGCAATTGCGCGGTAGTCCCCTAGAGCGAAAGTGGTTCCTGCAGTTAAAGAATCCAATGTTTGCAACCAAATAGATGCACCCTCTGTAATAGGGGGTAATTTGTCGCACAGAGTGGTGAGATCTCCTAAGGAGAAAGGTTTGTATTTTGTTTGACCTCTGGACCCCG
Source organism: Girardinichthys multiradiatus (assembly GCF_021462225.1). Classification (NCBI taxonomy): domain Eukaryota; kingdom Metazoa; phylum Chordata; class Actinopteri; order Cyprinodontiformes; family Goodeidae; genus Girardinichthys; species Girardinichthys multiradiatus. The sequence continues at coordinate 6,993,102 of NC_061815.1, forward strand.
GCTATTCAAGAAGCGGTAAATTGTACGTATGTCCTGGCTCCCTAGACGCCACCTCACGCAAAAGATACCTGTTAGGTATGGGCCCACTATGTACGGATGAGGGCCCCACACCTTCCTCATTTTCTTCCCCTAGACTAGTGGGCTCATTGACTGGGGTGGCAGGATACGCAGGGGTGGAAGCATTGACGGTCCGTGGAACGAAAATAGGAGTAGGCAAGGGTTGGGGGCCTGGGTACCACTGGCCGTTAAGGGCCATGACTACTGAGCCCTGTGTTGGCTGTGGGGTTCGTGGAGTGTGTTGAGGAGCGGGTTGGGTGGGAGTGTGGTTAAGCTCGCAGTAATTGGTATGCGGCTGTGGGGGTAGAGATGAGTCAAGAGGACCTGCAGAGTCAACAATCTGTTGGAGACCTTCTCTCATCTGACGGGTTAGGGGGTTAGGGTTAGGGTTAGGGTTAGGGTTAGAAGATTCCTTAGTGGCGGATTAGTGGCGGATTTTGGAGGAGGAAGACCATATGGTGGCGATTTATCTCCAGTATGTGTGTTGGTGGGTGTTGTGTGGGGTTTGTCAAACATAGCATGTTTACCTCCCGCCATATCAGCACCATTTGCGACCAAAACGTCTCATTCTTTGCCGCTTTATCTCTTGTTTCTTTAAACTTCCCTTTAAACCATCCACTATTTTTGCATTTTTCCTCAGCCAAACATGTGGAGTTGCCAAACTCAGGAAACAGAATTTGTAGAATCTTCAAACTACAGGCCTCAAACCTTATTTTCTCACTTAAACAGAATTTGTAGAATCTTCAAACTACAGGCCTCAAACCTTATTTTCTCACTTTACTTTACTTGACCTCTTTGATATTATCTTAACACACTGGTCTACACATTTTAAATTTAGCAGAACATTTCACTTACTCAGACGTCTGACACCAAGAATTTAGGCCTATCGACAATGCCAAAAGTGCAGAGTTCGTTTTAAACAGGTTTCTGCTTACCTTGTAAGAAGTGCGGGGGTACCCCGGTGTCAGACGTCTTTTGGTGAAGTTCTGATTTAGCCAAACGTCCTCGCTTTTCCCAAATCACGTCGGGGGTCACCAAGTTGTTGGAGTTGTCCTTCTAAACTCCTGCGTGTTCGTTTATTTGGTCAAAGCATCTTAATTCTGCACGAGAAAAACTAAACTTAAATGTCTAAGAAAACAAAACACGGACAAGAGGTTGAAGCTGATTCACCTGGCCGGGGAGAAATGTTGTCTCTGTGTAGTCAGGAACTCTTCTGTTTTTCTCTCCCCTGCACTGTTCTTTTATTGAACACACACATACTACAGGAAATATACATTTTACATTTGTTGTGCAGCCCTTCTCAGTTTTCTCACACATTCTTTTGCTGAAGTATACATTTTACATTTGTTGTGCAGCCCTTCTCAGTTTTCTCATACATTCTTTTGCTGAAGGTCAGTTTCTCACACATCTTCAGGAATCTTCAGGGAGAGGAGTTACCATGCCTTCCCAATCCACTGTCGTCTTCTCACAATACAGACAGAAAACACCTGCAAGCTTTAACCTTGAATAATAAACACTCATTGTGTGACCACACTAGGAGCTACTGTTTAAGGATTTTTCTAACTCTCAAAAGCATAACTAAAAACTCCTAATAATAATCAATCTATAAGCAGCAAATCCCAAATATATCTTAGCTTTAGCTACTAATGATAAGGCATTTATATTTCCACACTGTCTACGTCATCTCTTGTGTTTACTGTGGTAGACTGGTGTTATTAAGGTAAATAGAACACGGATTAGAAAATGAATTATTCTAACTTTTAAGTACGTTACGAGGTGTTTGCTCATTGCTAAATTTCCATAGAGAAAGACGAATCAGACCTTGTCTATACATTTCATCACAAATCGATCATTTTGAAACTGCGTGTTAAAAGTTTTCACAACGCTGGTTCTGTGTTTCAGAAAGCTTAATTTGCAAAAAAGAATAATTTAAAATCAAACTATAAACTGTAAACATAACCACACAAAAGTCACACATACATCATTAAAGAAGAAAAAAATATAAATCACAATATTTTAGCATGCAGAAAAACAAAGAAAATGCACATAGTGCAACATTTTTGCCAGATCCACGTGAAAACAATGATTTAAGATGAAATTGCTAAAAACTGCCTTCAGCCTAAGAAGAGTACAACCTGGCAGTGAAAGATCTCTTAATAACCAGTTATGCTTTTTTCAAGTCTTTTAATTTGGAGGGTAAACATTTACAGAGCCTGTACTTTTCTGATCCTTTGTGAATGTTATGCCTGATGACCTAATTTTAACTGCCCTTCTTTCAAATGAAGTTCAGCAGCAGTTTTTAAAAGCCATAAATTCACATTTCTCAAGGTTTATAAGACATGCCAAAGGTTAAGTTGTATGTTTAAAACTCAGTCTTGTCTTTCTGTCAGGTGTGTGTGGTGCCCTCTTTATTTGAATGTGGAATTTGGTGTCCTACCCATAACCACCTCAATAAAGTAGGTGTTGTGACTTTATCTTCCTGCACTTCTGTTTACAGATGACTTTGGGCATGAGAGAATGGCTAAAACACATAAGAGACCTCATTCTACTTCTTCGTTATTCTGACAGCGAGGATGAACATCGAGGCATTGACAATAATTGCAACAGTGTGGCTTGGAGTCAGAGTTGTAGTTGTAGCAGTGACAATGTGCCTCAGTCCCCACACAGTTTTGTCAGTGACAGTGTTATTGGCACTTTATATAGCTTTGACTTTCAAACTGGTGAGGTCTTTCTTTCCTAGATGAAACCACTAAAGGAGCTACATCCATTAACATTTTACTTTTCCTTCCCATAGAAAGTACTACTAGATCAGTGCTAATGTGTTCTTTTTCTGTCTCTGCTCTGTTCTCTCAAACCCCCGGTCGGTCGTGGCAGATGGCCGCTAACACTGAGTCTGGTTCTGCTGGAGGTCTCTTCCTGTTAAAAGGGAGTTTTTCCTCTCCACTGTCGCTAAATGCATGCTTAGTATGAGGGATTGCTGCAAAGTCAATGCCAGTGACTGTCCACTGTCTCTACATGCTCATCCAGGAGGAGTGACTGCTACAAATCTCTGACTTGATGCAATTTACTGGGTTTCCTTAGATAGAAAAACTTTGTAACCAATTTGAATTAATAACTGAATCTGACTGCACTATTTGATAGTTAGGATTAATTGAAATGTATTTAACTGACTTGAAATCTGTATGATTCGACTGAATTGACTTTGTAAAGTGCATTGAGACGACATGTGTTGTGAACTGGTGCTATACAAATAAACCTGAATTGAACTGAATTAATACTTCTTGGACCAGATAACACATTCTGTGCACTTTAGTCCCATTCCTCCCGTCAATGTAGTAAGGCAGTTTTCGGACATGCATAACATTATGCTTCATATATTTGTACTCATACTTGTACTCATCCTTCTCCGCTTTATCCGGGACTGCGACGCAGGGGCAGCAGACTCAGCAGAGACACTCAGATGTCCCTCTCCCCAGACACCTCCTCCAGCTGCTCCGGGGGGAGCCGAAGGCTTTCCAAGGCCAGTCGAGAGACATAGTCCCTCCAGCGTGTCCTGGGCCATCCCCTGGGACTCCTCCCGGTGGGACATGCCTGGAGGCATCTGGTATAGATGCCCAAGCCACCTCAACAGGCTCCTCTCGATGTGGAGGAGTAGCGGCTCTACTCCGAGCCCCTCCCGGATGGCCGAGCTCCTCACCCGATCTCTAATGGAGTGCCCGGCCACCCTACGGAGGAAGCTCATTTCAGCCGCTTGTATCCAAGATCTCGTTCTTTCGGTAATGACCCAAAGTTCCTGGCCATAGGTGAGGGTAGGAAAGTATACCGACCAGTAAATCGAGAGCTTTGCTTTTGCTCAGCTCTCTTCACAACAACGGACTGGCCCAGCATCCCCATTACTGCGGCAGCCGCACCGATCCGTCTGTCAATCTCCCGCACCATTCTTCCCTAACTCAGGAACAAGAACCCAATATACTTGAACTCCAACACTTGAGACAGGAACTCCCCTCCAACCTGAAGAGAACCATGGCTTCAGGCTTTGAGGAGCTAATCTTCATCCCAGCTGCTTCACACTCGGCTGCGGACCTCCCCAGTGCATGCCGTAGGTCTTGGCTAGAGGGGGCCAGCAGGACCACGTCATCTGCAAAAAGAAGAGACGAAATCCACTGGTCCCAAAACCAGACACCCTCCGGCCCTGGGCTGCGCCTAGAAATCCTGTCCATAAAAGTTATGAACAGGTTTAGTGACAAAGGGCAGCCCTGCCGGAGTCCAACATGCACCGGGAACAGGTCCGACTTAGTACCAGCAATGCTGACCAAACTCCTGCTCCGCTTGTACAGAGACCGGATGGCCCCTAATAAAGGGCCCCCGATTCCATACTCCTGGAGGACCCCCCACAGGGCACCATGTGGGACACAGTTGAATGTCTTCTCCAGGTCCACAAAACACATGTGGACCGGTTAGGCAAACTACCATGAACCCTCGAGTACCCTGCAGAGGGTGTAGAGCTGGTCCAGTGTTCCACGGCCGGGACAAAAACAACACAACTTCTCCTGAAGCTGAGGTTCGACTATCGGCTGGACTCTCCTCTCTAATACCCTGGCGTAGGCCTTACCAGGGAGGCTGAGGAGTGTGATCCCCCTATAGTTGGAACACACCCTATGGTCACCCTTCTTATGAAGGAGGACCACCACCCCAGTCTGCCAATCCAGAGGCATTGTCCCCGACCGCCACACAATGTTGAAGAGGCATGTCAACCATGACAACCCCACAACATCCAGAGACTTGACATACTCAGGGCGGATCTCATCCACAAAGAAACCATGCCACCGTGGAGCTTTTTAACCACCTCTGTGACTTCAGCCTGGGTGATGAAAGAGTCTAACCTCGAGTCCCCAGCCTCTGCTTCCACCAGGGAATGCATGATGGCAGGATTGAGGAGATCCTCGAAGTACTCCTTCCACCACCCGATAATGTCCCCATTCGAGGTCAGCAGCTCCCGCCCACACTGTAAACAGTGTGGGTGAAGCACTGCTTCCTGCTCCTGAGGTGCCGGACGGTTTGCCAGAATCGCTTTGAGGCCAACCGGTAGTCCTTCTCCATGGCCACACCGAACTCCTCCCAGGCCCAAGTGTGATTCGATTGAATTGAATATTTTTTGTTTTCACCAATGTTGATAAGCTATCTTTTCAGCTGTGAATAATAAAGTTGAAAATGCATGTATATTATCACATGCTCACTTTTTTATATATTTGATGTGAGGTACAGACTCAAGGTGTGCAATTCATTTTTTATATACACTGCTCAAAAAAATAAAGGGAACACTTAAACAGCGCAATATAATTTCAAGTAAATCAAACTTCTGTGAAATCAAACTGTCCACTTAGGAAGCAACACTGATTGACAATCAATTTCACATGCTGTTCTGCAAATGAAATAGACAACAGGCGGAAATCTTTGGCGATTAGCAAGACACAGTCAATAAAGGAGTGGTTCTGCAGGTGGGGACCACAGACCACTTCTCAGTACCTATGCTTTCTAGCTGATGTTTTGGTCACTTTTGAATGTTGGTGGTGCTTTCACACTCATGGTAGCATGAGACGGACTCTACAACCCACACAAGTGGCTCAGGTAGTGCAGCTCTTCCAGTATGGCACATCAATGTGAGCTGTGGCAAAGTTTGCTGTGTCTGTCAGCGTAGTGTCCAGGGCCTGGAGGCCCAACCAGGAGACAGGCTAGTACACCAGGAGACGTGGAGGAGGCCGTAGAAGGGCAACAACCCAGCAGCAGGACCGCTACCTCCGCCTTTGTTCAAGGTGGAACAGGAGGAGCACTGCCAGAGCCCTGCAAAATGACCTCCAGCAGGCCACAAATGTGCATGTGTCTGCACAAACGGTTAGAAACCGACTCCATGAGGATGGTATGAGGGCCCGACGTCCACAAATGGGGGTTGTGCTCACAGCCCAACACCATGCAGGACGCTTGGCATTTGCCAGAGAACACCAGGATTGGCAAATTTGCCACTGGCGCCGTGTGCTCTTCACAGATGAAAGTAGGTTCACACTGAGAACATTTAACAGAAGTGACAGTGTCTGGAGACACCGTGGAGAGCGATCTGCTGCCTGCAACATCCTTCAGCATGACCGGTTTGGCAGTGGGTAAGTAATGGTGTTGAGTGGCATTTCTTTGGAGGGCCGCACCGCCCTCCATGTGCTCGCCAGAGGTAGCCTGACTGCCATTAGGTACCGAGATGAGATCCTCAGACCCCTTGTGAGACCATATGCTGGTGCGGTTGGCCCTGGGTTCCTCCTACTGCAGGACAATGCTAGACCTCCTGTGGCTGGAGTGTGTCAGCAGTTCCTGTATGATGAAGACATTGAAGCTATGGACTGGGCTGCCCATTCCCCAGACCTGAATCCGATTGAGCACATCTGGGATATCATGTCTCGCTCCATCCACCTACGTCACGATGCTTTAGTCCAGGTCTGGGAGGAGATCCCTCAGGAGACCATCCGCCATCTCATCAGGATCATGCCCAGGCGTTGTAGGGAGGTCATACAGGCACGTGGAGGCCACACACAATACTGAACCTCATTTTGACTTGTTTTAAGGACATTACATCAAAGTTGGATCAGCCTGTAGTGTGTTTTTCCACCTTAATTTTGTGTGTGACTCCAAATCCAGGCATCAACTGGTTAATAAATTTGATTTCCATAGATGATTTTTGTGTGATTTTGTTGTCAGCACATTCAGCTTTGCACAGAAAAAAATATTCAATGAGAATATTTTATTCATTCAGATCTAGGATGTGTTATTTGAGTGTTCTCTTCATTTTTTTGAGCAGTGTATATATTTTTTTTGCTGCCAGTGTTAAACTAGCTGTTATACCAATAACAAAAATAAAGGAAAAAAAAGTGATGATTTATTTGTAAACCTCTAAGTCCATCTGTTTCTAGAGGGTGGATGACTAGTTTTCACAATGGCCAAACAGGAACTATTTTCCTAGCTTTGTTGGTTCAGCAGCAGGTTTGAACGGGAAATGCATTTTACCTTTAGTAGTAATTAACTGGAACCCTATGCACCTTCTGAAATTGGTTGCAGTTATGCAAAGCATAGAAGCAGCATCGCACTGCCTAAAATCAGTTAAAATGTTACACAGAAAAGATGTCTACAGCAACCACATTTGAACTATACTTGCACTATGTTGTAATTATGAATATGAGAATATTATTTAATATTTCATATTAATATTTTAATATTTTATCAAATAATATTTTGGTCTGTTAAGGGTTGTCCTGTGAATACCAGCCCAATAATGCGATGGTATTAGGACAAAATAGAAAGGTGTGAGACGAGCTCTGACATTATTGAACAGTATAAACTCTGCACATATATGGAATGAATTCACACAATTTCTTAAAATACAAGAATTTATTAACAAAAATAAGTCAACTCAAAGTCAAACATATTTCAATTAACAAACTCTTTACTATGCTAAAACAATCCAACTAAACTACCAAGCAGAATTAAAGAATAACGAAGACTAATGGGCTATGTACAATATAAACAAGTTGATTAAAGATGATTGGAAACCATGACCAAAAGAGTGATGCAACATTACTATGCAATGTTTATGTTTCAGAACCAAGGATTATCTTGAAGAATCTGGAAATGAAGTTAAGTTAGTCTTGGAACTAACTTAGGCGATAATCAGCAAACATTTAGACAACCCTTCACAATGCAAGATCAGATAAAATATTATTTTAATAAAATAATGTTTTAAATAATGACCTGCTGAATAAAACCAACCTTCTGGATGACCATTTCTCAACGGTGTCTAATTAGCTGCCTTTAGTTATTGAAATAATATTCAAAGAAATATTATTAAGGGAGTATTTTGGAAAAGAGCCAAATCTTTCTGGAGAAATGGGGCTTAATGGTGTTTACTTAGTTATCAAATCTAGTAAATGATGTTCAGGGACTATTATTCACTAGCTTGAAAACCAACAACCTTTCTGTTGAATAGTCTTAGTGCTAGCATGCTATCTGTAGCATGCTATCTGTAGCAACCACGTGTTCTTACCGGTTAGACGTTAAGCTAACAAAGAAGCGGATAGCTTAGCACCAGAATCAACACATACCTTTAAAATACCAGGGTTAATAAAAGGGTTAAAATGCATAAGCGCGGACGGCGCGTTATGAGCAATGTTCTGTTTAAAACCACCCTTTAAATAAAGTTTATCTTAACTTTAAAACATACAAAGAACACAAACCGGCACATGCTGTAGCTAGCCTACTAGCACTAAGATAGCCGGGTTCCACAAAAACAAAATTTCATAGAATGAAAACGTTCAGATTATTTCATCCTAACTGTTAATCTCTATATTATTCTGCCCAAACATTTAACCTCATGAATTGTGGTGAGGAATGTTGTCCAAGCTACAAAGTTTGAATAAAGGTCCACAGTCAACAAGCGGTTAGCTTTCAGCTAACCTGACCTCTGGAGCTGTAGCTTGAAAGACGGCACGTTCTGTCCGTCAACCAGCTGTTCCATTACCGTAGACACGGTGATGCAGGCCGTTGTTCTTCCTTCAGACTCGGCTTGTAGAAACAGCTTCTCTACTGGGATTTCTCTGCGACACAGTTTTGCTTCTGCGGGGGCTTCGAAGAGAAAAGGTAAGCAACCCTTACACCTTCATTTCCCCGTTCATGAATGAAAATACCAGATACACAGACAGTATTTCATTCTACTTAACTTTGCATATGATCGATGGTCGTATGGCTTCCTTGGATCCAGTTGAATTTATGTCTTTTTGCCAGCAAAAGACATCAGCACGCTTTGTTCCCCTCCTATCCCGATGGTCACCGGTGTGGAAGAGGACGACTTGTGGGAAGGTGGGGGTTTTATGTGGGCAGTGGCATCACTGGGAAGTCCTCTGCTACCCCCTCTTCCCCCTTCGGAGTTTTGCTGAAAGTCTGTTAAAGACAATTTATTTTGAAAGTTCCAGAAAAGTATGTACCGGAGTTTAATGTTGAAATCCATGGCGGTAGGTCCCAACAGCTACAAGTGGTGTTCCTGTGGACTTCAAAACTAGACGTTCGGTAGATGTTGGAAAAAGATGTCGTCCGGCATCAAAGTCTGCACTTTCGGGGGACTAAAATTAAACGTGCAAAAATGACTTAGAGAGGACGTTGTTCTGACGTCTCTTTGCGCAGTGAGCAGCTTTTCCACCTTAGGAATCATCACACCTGAGTTGTTTGAATTAATCTGCTGATCTGACATTATATAAATTTTTCAGTGAGAATGAAAGTACCCCTTAGATGATTCACATGCATTTTATGCTTCCCAGTGCTCAGACTGGTGCACATCTACAGGGGTTGGACAATGAAACTGAAACACCTGGTTTTAGACCATAATAATTTATTAGTATGGTGTAGGGCCTCCTATTGCGGCCAATACAGAGTCAATTCGTCTTGGGAATGACATATACAAGTCCTGCACAGTGGTCAGAGGGGTTTTAAGCCATTCTTCTTGCAAGATAGTGGCCAGGTCACTACATGATACTGGTGGAGGAAAACGTTTCCTGACTCGCTCCTCCAAAACACCCCAAAGTGGTTCAATAATATTTAGATCTGGTGACTGTGCAGGCCATGGGAGATGTTTAACTTCACTTTCATGTTCATCAAACCAATCTTTCACCAGTCTTGCCGTGTGTATTGGTGCATTGTCATTCTGATACACTGCACTGCCTTCAGGAGACAATGTTTGGACCACTGGATGCACATGGTCCTCAAGAATGGTTCGGTAGTCCTTGGCAGTGACGCGCCCATCTAGCACAAGTATTGGGCCAAGGGAATGCCATGATATGGCAGCCCAAACCATCACTGATCCACCCCCATGCTTCACTCTGGGTATGCAACAGTCTGGGTGGTATGCTTCTTTGGGGCTTCTCCACACCGTAACTCTCCCGGATGTGGGGAAAACAGTAAAGGTGGACTCATCAGAGAACAATACATGTTTCAAAACTGTGCTCTTACCCTGCTAATTGAACCTTCACACTCTACTCTTACTGGTGCAATGTCCAATCAATGAAGACTAGCTACCAGGCTGGTCCAATTTAGTCATGAAACCTCCCACACTAAAATGACAGGTGTTTCAGTTTCATTGTCCAACCCCTGTATATCTATTGGTGACAGAAACAGAAAAAAGTTTTACAGTTTACATCTGACTGAGGTTGTTTCCATCATTTTATGAGGTGTGTTACATTATTGTATAAGGCTAAATGTGATTAATTTTCATCGCCAGATTTAAACCATAAAAGCTCAAACTCAAAAAACATGAAGTTTGATTCTTTATGAATTAAATAAACTGAAAGGAGTCATATTTCAGCGTATTTAGGTGAGTGTTAGATATTTGTAGTTAGTTATTGTCGATTAAAAAAGTTTGTGTGGCTTCCGCACATTTTCATGGCAGGTCAAAAGTTGTTGTGGATTTCCTAACACTTTGACGCAACATTCAGTTTTGTACATGCCAAGTTGTGCGTAAAACATTGCACCGCAAGGTTTTTGTGCATAAGTACACTTCATACATGAGGCCCCCGGCCATTAAAATTCAAAATCACCATTACACTTTATGTATTCAGTTGTTTAGAACCTTGTTTATCAAACACTGTATGAGCATCAATTTATGATTATTTTGTAGTTTTTGTTCTAGAGATGTAAGGATTATCCTGGATGCTCTGAAAAGGGGAAATATATATCTGCACCTGTTTTGATGTCAAGGGCTTCTACATTTAGGCTGTGAAACTTTAAATACTCGTTTCTAGTCACTCTGAAATATAAATAAATAATATTTATACAGCCTCATTTTACCACAACATATTTTGTACAATAACAAATTAAATTACCATTGTTAGCTAATTTCTTTACAAATATAATTAACTGCTAGACTGCTGAGAGCATTTGTATTATATAGGATTGAAAAAAAAAATAAAAGGAACAAATACATTTGAATTTTCCACTTGCAAGGTAGAGTAAATACAATTTAATTCCACTTATGCAAGTACTACAATTGCATAAATAAATGATTCTAAAATTCTAAAATCCCTTGCATGACATTGTTGAAAACAAGTATAACAATGTTAACTTCTAGTACAAAGAGTGGGACTTTTTATTAAACGAAACCATCGTGCTATTCCTGAGAGAGAGGGTTCTTTTCAAAAGTCACCCTGACACTCACTTCCATGTTAATCCATCCTGAACTACTGCTTCTTTTCACATCCCACTAATGTCCCCGCCGTTCCCCTCCATTTCTCCGCCGTGTTCATCCCGTCTTTCATCCCAGTGACCTCCTCTGCTCCGCCATCATTCTCCGTATTAAGATCAATGTGTGGCCGCTGAGAGGCAGCGCCCGGAGGGCAGTGAGACGTTCCGCTTAACCTTCGGAAGTCGTTCGTTGTAACCTGTTTGCTCCCAGATGCCAGCTGAGAAACCTGCAGACATCCTCACACACACACACACACTCACACACACACACACACACACCAGGCTACAGTCATGTCTGTACATTCTGACACGCTTGACATGGTATATGCTTAAAATTTTATCACACAACACACACACCCTAATACACAGATATGAGCAGAGACGTTACCCTAATCTTAGTCATGGGTGAGATTGCAAAGGCCATCATTCCACACCTCATCTCTCCATCTTCCTATCCCAGAAACTTGTGTCACTTTCGACTCTTCCTCCAGTCTCATGCTTGCATTCACTTGCTTTCATTTTCTCCTCCTTCATCCTCCTCCTCCTCCTCTCAGGGCCCTGGTAATATTTGCCATAAATCATGTCCGTAAGACCCGCATACACACTACGGCTGCCAGCTGTACCCTGCAGTGGCTTGTTTTTGCTGTTACCCATGCAATAACCAAGCAGGCAATGTCCAAGAATTCTGATCTGCACAAATATGGTGGGCGAGAATGATTTAGCATGCTTCAAATGGCTGATGAGTTTGTGCACAAACAAACAAGAAGAAAAAGGCCGCTAAGATAGTCATCACATCTTGTGTGACACCACTGAAGTTCCTCCAATAATAAGTTAGCACTATTTGAGCAGGCCACTGAGTCTGAGACATTGAGATCTGTGTGATGAGATTCTCTGCTATGGAACGTGATCCGGGTGTAGATTGCTTTCCAACTCCAAACAGAAATTTTTTTTAATCTTTTATTTTAAGATGTTCATTCCAGCCTGGCATTTAAGGAGGCAGAAAAGGAGTGCTGTTTAAAGTCATGCCAAGTTGAATAAAGAGGAGGTTAAACTATGATTTATAGGCTCCAACTGACTTGCAAAGCAATCATTTGATAATGTTGGTGTGAATTTCTCTAACTGCCTGTCTGAAATTTTCCTTAACACATGGAGCCTATTTGTTGCATTTGAATTCATTGCTCCATCCATTGTTTGTACCCACTTATTCTGGGGCTGATGTCTGTCTCCATCTGTCATCAGGCGAGAGGCAGGGTACACCCTGGAACAGGTCACCAGTCCATCACAGATTGACACACATACCAATTATGAATGTACACTCATAGCTAAGGATAAATTAAAGAGACCAATTAACTTAACTGTCATGTTTTTGGATTGTGGAAATAAACTAGAGTACCCGGAGGAAACACAAGCATGCTTTGATAGAACATGCAAACTTCATACAGAAATATCTGAGTTGGGGTTAAACCCAGGACCTCCTTGTTGCAAGGCAACATCGCCAAGAACTGCCCCACTGTGCAGCCTTGTAAAAAATAAGTTATTTGCAGTTTTCTTATTTAGTAGGTTTCCATCATTTTTGGATTTGTGTCATAAGTGTGCTGGTGAGCAAGAACAATGGTTCTGTTGTTTGGGGACACAATATTAAATACTTACTGAGTTTTAGTTAGTCCCGTGACAAAACAGTCCTAGAACTATTAAACTTCCTATGTTTGTTTTTATCTCTTTTTACGTCCAACAGGGGAAACAAGAACCGTCTGACAGTGCTGAGACCGCACACATTAGAGCCACCCACACAGGCAGCTTAGGTGCATACAAGGAACACGAGGGACAAAAGGGCTGCAAATTAGGAGAGGAGACTCTTCTATTGAGGTGAAATGAAATGAGTGCATGCAGAGAATGCCAAGGATTGCTGTGGCACAAGTGAGCAAAGAGGAGGGAAAACAAGATTAGGTACTGAGCTCTGGACACTTTGGTACTTCACTGATTAAATAAACACTTCCCAACAAGTGTTAATCCACCAATGGGGAACTTACTTTGGTGTGAGATCTCCTGACTAATAATCTGAGGACAGTGTCCAATACTACAGAAATGATTCTACAAGCTGTATTTACTAATATAACAGCACATAGAGCTCATGGAATGTAACAAGAAAAAGGTGTGTATATATATATATATGTATGTATGGATGTGTGTATATGTCCACGCAATTTAGGATTGTCAAAAAAGACATTTCTTTGGAGAAAACAGAGAATAGAACCACTGATCAGTCTGTGGGGTGACCACTTTATGGATTCATTCATATTGGTTTCAGGCGAATTTGTAGCAGTAGTGAATGGTAAATGGCCAGTACTTGTGTAGCGCTTTATTAAGTACAAAGACCACAAAGCGCTTTACACTACAATCCACCCATTCATACACTCATTCACACGCTGACAGTGGTAAGCTATATTATAGCCATAGCTGCCCTGGGGCAGACTGAAGAAGTGAGGCTGCTATACAATCGGCACCACCGAGCCCTCTGACCACCATCAGCAGGCAAGTCGGGTGAAGTGTCTTGCCCAAGGACACAACTGACAGAGCTGGGGTTCGAATAGGTTTGATAGGTTGCCCCGTGGCGATATTAGAGGCTTGACGGCTATAACCAGAGTATATATGCAGCCCAGAGTTTGGATTTATTACCACAGAATACAGAGTTAAGACTAGAAGTCTACAATGGTCACTGATTTATCACCTCAAATGTTACATACACAATCATTATTTACAATAACTGTATCTAAAATTTGCAGTAAAAATCAGGTAAAGCCATTTTAGTCGGTTTCATTTCAATTTGAATTCAACTGAGAACAATATTTACTTTTAACCCTAACGTGGTTATGCTAATTTTTTTCATCCAAAATGGTCGTTTGGTACTACCTGCAACATCATCACAGCCTGTGAGCGAGTCTGCAGCTGCTGCTTGTGCTCCAATCTCTTGCCTGTTAATTGCTGCTCCGCTGAAACACAGTTTTTTGTTTGTATTTCTTTCCAATATTATTCATTATCTTTGTTACTTTATTCCTGTGCCTAACATAGCTGGGGCGTGTTGTTGAAGTCTAACAAAACTGTTTGATTTACCTAAAGATAAGTAGAATGTTTAAATGAACCAAATTGTTTTGTCATGTTTATAAAAATTGGAAATAATGTTTACCTTAATTTCAGAATTAAACTATAATGTGTACCTTACCAATACTTTACGTAGAATGTCTTTGATTTAAGAAAACATTCTCTTTTCCTGTATTTATTGCTATAAATATAAATAAATGCTTTTAACTGAATAAAAAGGTTTGTTCAAAGTCAATTGACTGAAATGTAATAAAAGTGCTGAAAATGGCAGAGAATAATTCACATATCATTTGCTGAATGTTAATGGCTATTGCCCATGAAGCATTGTTTGTGATTTGGAGTTAAAATAAAATATTTTCAAATTATTGCTATAAGGAAAAAACAGAAAAAAATATTAAAATCGTCAACATCTAACATTCCTAGTGATCTGTACTAAACCTTTTAACACTTGCTTCAGACTGCTTTGGTTTTTCCTGCATAAAGTTTCTTCAATATCATTTTGAACTTTGAACATCTCTGACAAAAGCATTTATCTTTATCTTATCATGACTTAACCATCATGATTTTTCATCATGTATTGACCATGACTGCTTGTGTATGGACTGACCCCGACTAAGTGTTACCCTGGACAGTTTAAATTTAAAGAGCAGTGGCCTTACATAAGGGCAGTTTAGAATCAAGCCTTTGGTTTGAGATAATTAACTGATGTCAGTACCAGATGCTCCAGCTACGAGGCATGTGACAAGATTAAGCTATGCTATTACTGGTGCTTGGTCATTCCATAGACAAAAGAAGGCCGTGAGGCTGACACACTGCTGCCCATCAGAAACATCTCTCAATATGTCTGGCCATAGTCCCAGAAATGACCTCTGCATCTACAATACAGATTTTCCTTTTCCTCCTTTAACAGCCCCATCTTACCGACCTTACTGTCTGCTTCAATCACATCACATTATGTAGCCTTTCTCAGCTGTAGTCCACAGCATCCAGTAGTGCTTAAACTTGTGACATGATGCCTGCAGCTGGAGGACGAAATGCAACGCTCGGTTACGGACATGTACGTACATCTAGTTGTAATTGTAAGAGCTTTGCCCAGGCTGGTTTTCCCCTCTGGCTAACCTTAACGCTCACCTTCTGCTGTATGCCGCATTATCTGTAAAGTCCACAATAAAACATAGTGATTTGTTGTTGTAGCCATCTGGGGTTCAGGTCAGGAGAGTAGCTTGGGGAAAAACATGCAGACCTGTGTGATTAATGTTGTTTTGTAATCTGTTTAAGTCATGTCTGAAGGTGGAAAATTAAAGACATAGACTATGACACAGACTGCTTTAAACTATAACCTTTAAATATTATTTGCTGCATTTTTGCAGCTTCAAAATGTAGTCTAAATTGAAAGTGAAAGTCTTGAGCTTCATCCTGAGAGTGAAAGTGCCTCCAGTGGATTGTATGTAGGGAGTTAACATTTGGGCTCCAATTGCATATTTATATAGTTCTTAGGTCCAAAACTAAAACCACACCTTATATGGCTTGTTGGTTCCACTTCTGTCTGGAAACTGTTGAAACATCTTGGAGCTTACTGCATCCAGTCCAATTCATCTGTGAATTATAGACCTACTTTTTCAGTTTGTGTAAAAGGGTAAAAATCTACCGCCAAGTAAAATCAAATCTGTGATTAAGAATGCATAGTTATATAAAACCTTTTTCATGTGGGTTTTGCATCAGTAGTTCCCAAAGTTATGGTTGGGACCCCACTGTGGGTTCTGAACAGCAGAGTGGGTGGTCGTTCCTGAAAAATAAAATTAGACTATTAGGTACAACTTGCTAGTACTGGGTTGAACCACCTTTTTACCATCAGAACTGCTTCAGTTTTTCATGACATGAGATGCGACTAGATGTTAGACACTTTCCTCAGAGATTTTGGTTCAGATGGACATGTTAGCATCATGCAGTTGCTTCAGATATCTCAGTTGAACATCCATGATGACTGAGATCTGGCAACTGAGGTGACCACTGGAGTACAGTGAACTCATTCTTGTGGTCAAGAAACCAGTTTAAGATTATCTAAATTTTTTGTCGAAGTGCTTTTTCCTGCTGGAAATATCCATCAAACATACTATTATGTGATGCAAAAGGGATCTACATGGTAAGCAAGAATACTCAGGTAATCTGTGGAGTTTAAACAATGCTCAGCTGGTATTCAGGGGCCAAATTGTGCCAATAAAATTTACCCAATCCGTTAGACCTCCACCATCAACCCAAATGGTTGGTTCCATGCTTTTATGTTGTTTACATCAAATTCTGACCCTACCGTCTGAATGTCACAGCTGGAACTGAGGCTCATTTAATTGTCCAGTTTTAAGTAAGTGTGAATTGTAGCCTCTGTTCTTAGCTGGCAGGAGTGGTACACCATATGATCTTCTGCTTTAAGGTGCAACATTGTGCACGTACGTAGAGTGTTTTCTGCATACTTTGGTTGGAATGAGTAGTCGTTTTAGCAGCTGTTGCATTTCTATTGTCTCGAAGCAGCCTGCCTATTCTCCTCTGAACTCTGACATCAACAGGGCATAATCACACAAAACAAATGCTGCTAGCAGGATAATTTCTCCTTTTTACACTGTCCTCTGTAAACCAAAGAATTGGTTGTTCATGGTAGATCAGCAGCTTTTGTAATTTTCAAACCAGCTTGTCTGGCACCAACAACCATGGCCAGGTCAAAGTTAATAAATCCCCTTTCTTTCTCACATCTAGATGCCTAAATGTATCAAGTTGCTGCCATGTGATTGACTGAGTCACTATTTAAGTTATTAAAGTGGCTAGCTAATATATACGTTTGACTAATATATACATTTGCCAATTAATAATAGAATAAATGATGTATGCTTTTCCCAACATAATATTCAGAATTAACCTCTTGCTGATAATTTTTTTGCAAATGCACCTGAAACCACCTGAAAGCCAATGTTTTGCACTGATGCCTGTTGATGCATATTGAGCACATAGCAGGGATCGTTTTGAAACACTTTGCCATTATCTAGACATGTGAGTTAAATTTCTATGTACCTACTATAATTGCTATATTCAAAAAAAAAAAAAAAAAACCTTCATATAATAAATTAACTGTAGCCCAGTGTTACACCGAGGTTACTGTAATTACTATGTTGAGGTTAATAGAAATCTACATAGGTAAAGACAAGACTCAAATATATTAAAAGTAAACGTTCATTTACTAATGCATAACATTAGTGATAACTTTGGATTTCATATTCTTGTTTTTGAAACTGATACACCAGTATTTTCCTTTACTTTAATATTTAAATAATATAAAGGGTAAAGGTAAGCTATTAAGTAATTGTCTTACTTAGTAATTAAGACTGTATTATTGGTAAATCAACTAAGAGCATTATTTTATGTAAATAGTGCAATTGAAAAGTATTGGTGTGATGTAAGATGCCCTGGGTATTTTATTTGGTTTTGCCCTTTTATTGGTCACTGAGACAGTCCGTCAAGGGCGTGACTCAAGATTGGAAGAGGACAGAGAGGAGGGCTCGAGAGAGAAAACGGAGAGGAAGACGAGCGGACAGGAAGGGAGGGAAAAAAGAAACTGACTCGAGGAAGAGAAGATGAGACAAAAGCACGGGAGAGGACAAAGTTCGGAAGAAGTTAGAGGAACTTGGTTGCCGCGAGAGGGGCGGGACCAGAGGAGACAGATGCAAGTAGTCATGACGAGTTTTGAGCTGAGCTAAGTGAGCTAGCCGCTTCAGGCTCACGGGTTTGGCTGCGTTTAATGGAGGTCGGGGATTGGACGAGTGAATTGCAACGCTCTCAATGTTTTCCTATGGGGTTTCAACTCCTATTCGTCTAACAGGCCTGCAACATTTTCACACTATCCTGGAGGTCGTGAGTAACAAACTGACTGGGTTACATTTGCTTAGGACTGTATATTGACATAATTGGACATTCCTTGTTTTGTTCTGGTTTGGTGAAAGGGAAAGGTGGCCATTAATATTTTATTTATCCGAGCTTATGCAAAGAGGTTTATGTTGTTTAAATCTTATTGAAGGGTCATTCAACTTTAGAGTTACCTTGGTGCCAAAATAATAGGTTCCCTGTCATTTCAGTTTAATAAAGTTAGGCTGAATCATTTTGCCTAAAATTATAATGTTTCTCTGGGTGGTATTTGTCATGAACTAGGTCATTGGTGCCGCACACCAATTGGGGTACCGGATTGATATCGAACCCAAGCACCCTTCATTTAATTTTTTTTGCATAAAATGGCTAGATGTGCTACATAACCTTTTCATATAAGACCAATGAACTTCCAGAATAGGTCAAGATGGACCAATAAAGCTGTTTCAGCAAACTCATTCACACTTAATCATTCAGATCTGCCATTTTGCACACACCCTCATCGTGGAAAAGACATGAAGAAATTCATATGCGATCACTCTGGCTTTTCCTGCTCTCGGTGGAGGTGGACGCTTTTTCTCTCTCTCCCGTACCCCTCCCATATCTGCCCTGCTTCAGCTCTGTGTCTTGTCTTTTTTGGAGCCTCTTTTTGCACGTATTCCAAATTCTTCCAAAATATGGATTTGGTCAGCTGGTCTCTCAATGCAATTGATCAAATTTTCTCGACGAGAAGACAGGGGTCGGGAAAGCCCACTTGCCCGGACGGGACATTTTTCTCCAGATACACGATGGACTCTTGGCAGAAGTGGAGGATTGTGTGTTTGTCAATAATGTCAGTCGAGGATGTGGAAGATGTGTATATAATTGGATGTTTGATATCAGGATTTCTGCTTTTTGGAGTCAGCGGTTACCTGGCATATTGAGAAATTCGGACAATGTCAGCAGCTGTTCTGGCCATTGTAAGGCTGCCTGGCATGTGTGATGGGATCTTCAGAGCGATCAACACTCAGACTGAGATGTTACGTGAGCTGAGTCGCAGACTGGATGTGATCCTTACACAGGATCGCAAGCAGGTTGCGGTTCTTGGACTCAGGGGTGAAATGGGATAAATCTTGGAGAAAGTTGTTTGCTCGGATCTGGCAGAAAGACCAGGAATTTGGAATTTGGCTGTTTGGATTCGCCTTTGAGAAGCACTAGCGAGACTCTCAAGGCTGACGGAAAATTAAGAGTCAGCCTAACCCAAATAATTATTGTTTTTCTGAATCTGGCTCCCCTGCACGGCCTTGATGGCTGGCTATCTTCAACTTCTCCTGGACGTTATGTAAACATGACGCTCTGCTCCCTCAGCCCCCTCCCTTCCCTGTGGACATCTATGGACCTGCTCAGAACGTGGCCAGCTGATGTACATTCCAACGAACCATCAAGGACAATGGCCTCTGTGACAGTGCTTCATGGACTTACTTGCACACACTCACTTGCACACACACACATGCTCAAGATAAACATATGCACCCTTCACACCACCTTCACCGTTCCCGGCATGATGTTGTTTTGTCAACTTGTTGCTTCTTTGTGCTGAGGTTTTTTGCAATCTCAAACTTTGTCCTGCTAAGCATAAAGTGTGAAATATAATTTTTTCCCTCAACCTACCTAATGTGTCCTCTTTTCTCATCTAGCAAGGGCAGTGCCTGTGAGTGGGCAGCAAAGCCTCGGTGACCCGTCCCCCCTTGTCTTGTGTCATGATGTATGTTTGGGTGGGTTGTACTGGAATTCTAATTTCCCCTCGGGGATCAATAAAGTATCTTGGAATTTGAATTGAATTTGAATTGAAATAGAACTGATGCATGTAAGCTTGGCATCAAGGTATAGATGGTGAGACGTTGAAGACGGCAGTATGAAGAACTGACTCACTGGAAATGACAACAAAAGCAAGAAAAGCAGATGGCCCGAACTTGAAAGCGTTCTTGAAGACTGGGTAAACACACACAGTGCTGTGTGTTTCCGCTGTGCAGATCCAACTGATAGCTAAAACGTTCACCACCAAAAAGAATATTGAAGATTTTAGAGTTGGACCATCTTGGTGTTTCAGATTTATGCAACGAAAAGGCCTGTCCATAAGGGCATGGACGATAATGTGCCAGCAACTCCGACCCAATTCCGGGGTAAAATTTCCAATCTTGAGCACACTCATTCACAAAAAGACAGCCAAATATTCCATTGGAACAGGCCACATCATGAATATGAATGAAGTATCTTTTGACATTTAACTTACCTCTCACTAGGACTGTTAACAAAAAAGGTGAATCGTCCATCACGCTGAAAACAATTGGCCATGAGAGAACGCATTCCACTTGTGTTCTGAGCTGCACAGCATCCGGACTAAAACTTCTACCCATGGTGACTTTTAATCAGATGACAATACCAAAAGAAAAACTCCCGAATCGAATCACTGTGAAAGCCAACAAGAAAGGGTGGATGATAGAAAGCCAAATGAAGTAATGGCAGATTGAATGCTACGGGAAGCGACTGGCAGGTTTTTTTTTTTTATAGACAAAAGCATTGCTTATTTTGGACAGCTTGAGGGGCCATATAACAGATTCTGTGAAAGCAACCATCAAGACAACAAATTCAATTCCAGCTGTGATTACTGGGGGCAGAACGAAGTATTTGCAGCCCCTCGACATCAGTGTGAACTCTGCATTTAAAGTGTCACTCTGAGTTCAGTGGGAAGCTTGGACGATGAGCTGCGAGAAATCATTTACAAAAGGTGGCCTGCATGCGAAGATCAACTTTTTCTCAAGTCTGCCAGAAAACCCTGACAGCGTGGAGCAGTGTCAAAAAATCCACCATCACCAACAGGTTTCAAAAGGCTGGACTGCTGCATGGTGTGGAGGACAGTGCAAGCTCGAGGGTGAATTTACCTCGGGAGGAAAGTTACATTGAGAGTGTAAATGAAAAGAGACTGAGTGCAACAAAGCAATTCTGAGGCTGTTCAATTCCGACACTGAAGAAGAGAACTTCAATGGTTTTAGTGCACAGGAGGATGATGGCGATAGTGGTCAATGACCTTTGCTGGTAAGTTCCTGTATTTGTGCCGATAAACTGTGTGACGAGGTAATTAACATACCTTCAGGCCATTTAATTTCGATACTGAAGAAGACAACTTTAGTTCTGTTAAAAGCACTGTTCTGAAAAGGCAAATCTTTCCTGACACATCTTGCTGTGTTAATAACTCATGTTTCAATGGGGACACCTGTGGCTTATAGACAGGTGTGGCTTATTTATGTACAATTTATTTTTTATTTTTTTAATAACTGGCAATAAATTAGAGGTTAAAAGAGGTTAAAAACTGTAGTAAGTGGTATTTAAGCCAAGCTGAAGCTTACCAATTTAAGCTGATGAAGATATATTTAACTAAACTAACTTCTTAAATAAATTAATATTAATTATTATTTAATAAGGTTACTTAAGTTTTGTAATTCGCGGAGGTTTCTTCCCACCTTTTCTGGCCACAACACAAATCTAAATGAACAGGAACAAATAAAATCAATGTTTTTGAAAGATTTTGGACAAATATGTCTATGTATTTTTTTTCTCATACTTTGAGCTCATCCCACCTTTATACAGAAAATGATGCTGTGAGGTAGCGAATGGCTGGTGTGGAGTGGTTGTGATTTTCTTTTTCATTATGGTCTATGAAAAACATTTTTTGTTTGCTTGCTCTTTCGGAAACATTTCAAACACAACATTCAAATCTGGGTAACCTAGGCAACCTGCCACTTGACTTATCAGGTCATCATCCAGTTGCTATGGCTGATACGTGTAGTGCTGCACCCACTTATGTGTCCTGACAATAGTATGAACATTTTAATCTTTGCTTCTGGTCTATCTCATTCCAGCTGTAATTATCATCCTTGCAATCCTTATCACAGGAAGCCATTATACAGCCGTGTTTACAGCTGGGCTGTATTCCCCTCGCTAAGCTGGTCCTCTACAACCTGAGGCAAATGTTTGGCTGTGTCAGTGTCTGTCTCATAATTTTCTTTTTCAAAACCAGTACACTAACTACAGTGGAGGAGAACAAGTATTTGATACACTGCCGATTTTACAGGTTTTCCTACCTGCAAAGCATGTAGAAGTCTTTAATTTTTATCACAGCTACTCTTCAACTGTGAGTGGTGGAATCTAATAGAAAAATCCAGAAAATCACATTGTGTGATTTTCAAGTAATTATTTTGCATTTTATTGCTTGGCATAGGTATTTATTTATCTAACATCCAGTAAGAATTTCCGCTCTCACAGGCCTGTTAGTTCTTCTTTAAGAAGCCCTCCTGTTCTCCATTCATGACCTGTATTAAATGCACCTGTTTGAACTCGTTATCTGTATAAAAGACACCTGTCCACGCGCTCAATCAAACAAACTCCAACTTCTCCACAATGGCCAAGACCAGAGAGCTGTGGAAGAAGTTCAAAATGATGGTCAATCTCCCTCAGTCTGGGGCTCCATGCAAGATCTCACCTCGTGGGGCATTAATGATCATGAGAAAGGTGAGGGATCAGCCCAGAACTACACTGCACGACCTAGTCAATGACCGGAAGAGAGCTGGGACCACAGTCTCAAAGAAGACCATTAGTTACACACTACGCCGCCATGGATTAAAATCCTGCAGCGCACGTAAGGTCCCCGTGCTCAAGCCCGTCAGAAGTTTCTCAATGACCATCTGGATGATCCAAAGGAGGAAAGGGAGATGGTCATGTAGTCTACTGAGACAAAAATAGAGCTTATTGGTCTAAACTCCACTCACCATGTTTGGAGGAGGAAGAAGGATGAGTACAACCCCAAGAACACCATCTCTACCGTGAAGCATGGAGGTGGAAACATCCTTCTTTGGGGATGCTTTTCTGCAAAGGGGACAAGACGACTGCACCGTATTGAGGGAGGATGGATGGGGCCATGTATCGGGTGATCTTAGCCAACAACCTTCTTCCCTCATTAAGGGTATTGAAGATGGATTGTGGCTGGGTCTTCCAGCATGACAACAACCCGAAGCACACAGCCAGGGCAACTAAGAAGTGACTCCGTAAGAAGCATCTCAAGGTCCTGGAGTGGCCGAGCCAGTCTCCAGTCCTGAACCCAATCAAAAATCTTTGGAGGGAACTGAAAGTCCTTATTGCACCGTGGCAGCCCCAAAACCTGAAAGATCAGGAGATCTGTATGTAGGAGTGCTCCAAAATCCCTGCTGCAGTGTTTGCAAATGTCTGATATTTGTTATTGCAAACAAAGGTTTCTGTACCAAATATTAAGTTTTCTTTTTCCAATGTATCAAATACTTATGTCATGCAATAAAATGCAAATTAATTACTTAAAAATCACACAATGTGATCTTCTGGATTTTTGTTTTAGATTCTGTCACCCACAGTTGAAGAGTACCCATGATAAAAATTAAAGACTTCTACATGCTTTGCAAGTGGGAAAACCTGCAAAATGGACAGTATATCAAATACTTCTTCTCCACACTGTATTTGGTACATGTCAATATCTTATACTAAGGCCAAAATTACAGAGAACATTGAACAAAAGGTGCATAGTGGTAAAAAAGACCTTACAATTTTACAAAGTCTCAAATTTAGCTTACAGAATGCCAAAGACAGGGCTTTGCAAATCCAGTCTTGGAGAGCTACTATTCTAAAACCTTTAGAGATATTTCTTCTCCAACACCCTGAATTACATGATTGCTTGCTTCAAATTTCTCACCAGTAACAAAATACTTGTCTGACATTACACAATGAAAAAGTTCTTACCAGATGACATGTTAAAGACAAAAGCTGCATCAACTCCCAAACTTGGCCTGCAAGAACATAATAAAGTAATTTATTTCTTACGGCAGACAGTATGTGCAGGCCTTGAAACTTGCAGAAACCCTGAGAGAAGAAGAAGCTTCATAAATTGCTTTGCTAACTCCTCTCTTGACCCTCAACTTTGGAAACAGTTGCATGGTAGTGTGCAGCTAGGCTAAAGCATGAATAGGAAAGTGAAGGGCATGCATGCATCAGAAGAAAACCAGATACAACACAGTGCACAGACACACACCTTGTTATCCACCACATTTCACAATGCTCTGACAAAATCCCAGGCTTATTAACCCTCCTGTGTGCACTTCTTGCCTCTCGCTGCAGGGGATTGTGGGTGTTGTATTGAAATATCGACTCCTGACATTCCCACGGGTCCAGCCTGCACTGGCTCCTTGTCAAAAGTATTAAATGTCACACACCACATTTGAGCTGCTCACGCGCACACACATACACACACAGGTGCGCGTGCGCGCAGAGAAGAGACTGACGCCAACACAAAGATCCTCACTGTTAACCACAGTCAGATGCACGTACGGGAACAGAAGCGCATGCAGGTGCACTTATTCAGATGAACAGTCAGACGAGCGCCAGCACTTACACACATACCCTCACACACATACACAGTCATGGACATGCCCTCATTAATGCAAATGATAAACAGTGTGACCAGCCGAAGCCGCTCCGGGATCTTTGCCACAGTTTAGAATAACCAAACTGTACCCAGCCTTCTTCTGTCTGTATGCATGGGTGTGTGTATGCACTCAAGCTATTGCTGGAATATGTAAATGCCCACGAATAAACATGAGTCTTGTCCTGAGTGTTTTACCAGAGCCTTAACACTTTCCTTTTTGAAGCAAGAAATGAACTCATATACCCGGGCTTTATCTGCTATAACTGCCTATTGATTTAGTCTCCTGGAAACACAAGTGACTGACCACCCACAGCTACACACACTCTCACGCTGAGCTGTGCCATGTCAACAGGCTTCAGCAGCGGGACCGGGCAGCAGACAACATGCTCCACGTGAATGAAAAGCGGCTAATTAGGAAGGAAATTAAACTGCGAGATTCCATGATGGAATCCAAATAGAGTTCAGCAGAGACACACGGAGGAAAATAAAAATTGTAAAAAGTTTGTTAGTAATCTCATCTTCCCTCCTTCCTTGGCAGTGTGCATTTAATTTCTGTAGAATCATTTTGAGTACTTGAGGCTAAATGAAAAGCCCAGAAAGATGGAAGGTTATTAGGAGAAAATGAGATGGAGAGATGCTTTGATGCACTGTAAATGGAGTTCAGTTGTGATGTGTGTGGCAAAGATGGACTGAGTGCCATTGCCCTCCTTGTAATCAACAAACTTCCCCTTCCTCAAATTCCTCCCCATCAGTGTGCACCATGGGTGATGAAATAGTTTTCAGAGCGAAAGGCTTGCAATCTGTGTGTAAATGGGAAGAAAACAAAGTCAAGATCTGGATGTAAACCATCTGAGCAGATGTATTCAGTCACAGAAACGTTTTGCAATATAGCTCTTATATAGCACAGTGGATGCAAATAAGGCCCAAAACAAGGCGGTAGGCGAATAACACTGAGCAAAATGGCAGCACATGCAGTAATATTAAAAATAGGACTCCTTATGACAGCCTGTGCTTTTTTCCAACATATTTGGACGTCTGTATTTTTTTACACATTTTAGTAATACAGAGAAATTCATTTTATATAATAAACAAACAATATAAACTGGAGAAAATACATTTTAAAATATATTGTGATGTAATAAAAATGCAATTGTTAATGAGGAATCACAGAGATACACATGAAGAGACCATTGTAGCTTTGAAGCATTGTAGCTGCATTTTTAAGAAACATTAAACTGTAGACATTCAGGGCATTCACACTGCTGGTCCGGTCCAGCAATCGGTTAAAGTTGAAAATTCCCACCTTAACTTGACACATGTGGCGGGTCGAGCAGTAATGGACAGTCAGGCACAGGTTAAAGTGGAAAAAAAAGAGGTTTTTATTTAACCCAGGAAAACAGACTTGGATAAATTAGACAAAAGTCAAGATATTGGGCCCATAAAAGAGGTCAAACTAATAAACTCTACTCAAAAAACAGGCAACAAACTACACTACTTCTAACAAAACAGACCTCCTGACTGAAACGAAAGGGGAACTTAAATAGTGGCTGATCAGTGTACCCAGACAAAAACAAAAAGGGGTCAGCCACACAAAAACCTGAAGAAAAATAATTCAAGCAAGTTCCATTTCTCCCCCATGGCCTTGAGTTGTGGTATGGACCAATCTGCAGGTCTCCACATTGGCTTGCTCCGGCCCTTTCCACCTCTTGGTTCAGCCACAGGAATGGAGCAGGTGCCACTAAAAAAACTCAGAAAACAAAAAGGATTAAATAAAAAATACACACATAGCAGGGTAAACATGTGCACCCCTTTTATTATGCAATGCCATTTTATGTAAATAAACATCTTCTAAATCAAAATCAATTCTTTATTAATCTGTAAATTAGGTCATAAATTTGAAGAAAGTAAAATAGAAATGTAGTGAAATATGTAATGCTCTACTGTAGCAGTGTGATGCTGGATAGAAATGACCTAATGTGTGACTGTTACTGCAGCCATCACAGCACAATTTACTTTTACACAGAGATTTTTAGACCGGACCAAACAAACTCCTGCTGTGGCAACGGATTTTTTTGGGAGGCAGTATTGTGCTGATTGAGAAGAAAAAAGCATGAAGAAGAAAGGCAGTCTTCTTGGCGTTTCAATTACTACTTTGGTGTTCGAATGTAGCTGGTGTTTTCACCCCTTTACTACTCTTACGTAGCTCCATGAGACATTTCCAAACTCTTTCGTCTTCAGATTCACGCTCTCACTTTATTTCTCTTCTTCTTCTACTTTAATGTGCTGCTCTTACATCACATCGTATGGTACGCTGGGAATGGCATGCATTCAGTGCAAGCGAACAACTGCAGGGCCCGGATAAACCGTGCTGAAACCAGCAGTTGTAACCCTTGCCAGGGTATGGTTCTCTGGTCCATTTCAGGGTGCAGGATGGGTTCACACCAGCATGATCAGTTCCAGAAACTGGATTCTGAAACTGTAAAAATGTTCCAAAGGTTTGGTGTGAAAGCACTGTTAGTCTGGTGTGCTCCTGACTGTTGAGGTGAGAGTGAATGGCATTGTGAGATCCAAATAGCTTTCTGAGGCCTTCAGGAAGATTATAGCAACTTATAAGTCTGGTAAAGGATTGACAGAGGCCTCAAAAGAATTTTAAATCAGCCATTCCACAGTGCAGAAAATTGTCTACTAGTTGAAGACATTAAAAACAATGGCCAACATGCCCATCTCTGACTGTCCAAGAAAGTTTAATCTCAAAGCAGAATGCACAATTTTAATAGAAGTCTCCAAGAAGCCTATAGCAGCCCTCTGCTACTGTTAATGTGAACGACCATGCCTGTATGCACAACTTCAACCTTAATTGAATGTGTGTAAGGAGAAAATCTTTGTCAAATTTTAGTCTGGCCTTCATGTTTTTGTTAAAAGCCAGAGTACACAGATATTCTCTGTCCTTCTATAATAACATTCCTAGGACAGATGACATGTTTGGCACAAATCAAATGCAGCATTCCAGGAAAATAACCTCATACCAGCTGTTAAGCATAGTATTTATCGGAGCCTGGGAGTTTCATGTATTATTTTTACCTGCTGCCAACACTTATTCAGCACTAGATGCAGCCAAGATCCCCTTGTGTGGAGGGTAACAGGTGTGCCACATTTCCATCACCTGCTGGAGTATAAGAAGGTGGAGCTGTCAGCACTCCAGTGCCTGAGTATTAACCTCTGTGGTAACTTCTAATGGCCAAGCCTTGTATTCTCAGTCCAAACTGTAAGCTCAAAGTCTCTTACCTTTTTTGTGTTCCTTCCTTAGGAATCCTCAAGTCCTGGTTTCATGCTCTTGCAACCTTCAGCTCTGGCTCAACGTCCTCAGTGTTGGATCCCACTTCAGCCTAAGTATTCAAACCTCAGAAGAATCCAAGTTTGGTTCAATCTCCAGTTGACAGCTCAGTACCAATTCCTCCAGACAAGCGAACCCTGCTCACCCTCCACCAACTAATCACCAAAGACTCACCAGGTAAATTAATCTCCAATTTATTAATACGGATATCCATTGTCTATACTCACCATAGCCTCTGCAGAAAGTACTCACCGTCATCCTGGACTATTCACCAGTGCCGTAGCAGTGTCTGTTCAGTCCTCCCAGGCTTCATATCATTCCTCCACACCACCCCCTTCTCATCAAAGACAGTAAGCTCTAGTCTCATTTAATTCTCAGGACGAGCAGTGTGGTTTTCGTCCTGGCCGTGGAACACTGGACCAGCTCTACACCCTCAGCAGGGTCCTGGAGGGTGCATAGGAATTCACCCAACCAGTCTACATGTGCTTTGTGGACTTGGAGAAGGCATTTGACTGTGTCCGCATTGCCGGCAGTAAGTTGGACTTGTTTCCGGTAAGGGTTGGACTCCGACAAGGTTGCCCTTTTTCACTGATTATGTTCATAACTTTTATGGACAGAATTTCTAGGCGCAGCCAAGGTGTTGAGGGATCTGGTTGGGTGGCTGTAGGATTGTGTCTCTGCTTTTTGTGGATGATGTGGTCCTATTGGCTTCATCAGCTCGTGATCTACAGCGCTCACGGGAGCAGTTTGCAGCCGAGTGTGAAGCGGCCGGGATGAGAATCAGTGCCTCCAAGTCCGAGGCCATGGTCTTGAGCTGGAAAAGGGTAGAGTGCCTTCTCCGGGTCAGGGGGAGGTCCTTCTTCAAGTGGAGGAGTTCAAGTATCTTGGGGTCTTGTTCACAAATGAGGGACAAATGGAGCGGGAGATTGATAGTGTCAGCTGTGTCAGCGTGATGTGAGTGCTGTACCGGTCTGTCGTGGTGAAGAGAGAGCTGAGTCAAAAAGCGAAGTTCTCGATATACTGGTCGATCTAAGTTCCTACTCTCATCTATGGTCATGAGCTTTGGGTCATGACCGAAAGAACGAGACTGAAATGTGTTTCCTTCGCAGGGTGTCTGGGCTCTCCCTTAGAGATAGGGTGAGAAGCTTGGTCATCCGGGAGGGACTCAGAGTACAGCCACTGCTTCTCCACGTCGAGAGGAGTCAGTTGAGGTTGCTCGGGCATCTGGTTAGGATGCCTCCTGGATGCCTCCCTGTTGAAGTGTTCCCGAGCACGTCCCACCGGGAGGAGGCCCAGGGGACAGCCCAGGACACGCTGGAGGGACTATGTCCCTCGGCTGGCCTGGGAACTCCTTGGGATTCCCCCGGACGAGCTGGTCCAAGTGGCTGGGGAGAGGGGAGTCTGGGTCTCTCTGCTTAGGCTGCTGCCCCCCAACCCGATCCCAGATAAGCAGAAAACAATGGATGGATGGATGGATGGATGGATGGATGGATGGATGGATAATTTCATAACATTAAAATTCAGCATTTTGCTATGATTGCCTTCTTCTATAATGAAGACGGGGAGCGTTGTAGATGATCATTTAGGCTGAGGCTGCTGATATTTATATATATTATTATATATATAATTAATTATATATATATATATATATATACATGAGGTGAATGTTTTAGAGGTTTTATTTTAATTTAATTTATTTTTAAAAGCATTATACAGTCTGTGAATATTTAAATAACTGTACTATATTGTTTGTAATTTTGTTCACTTTTTATTCATGGTTATTTTATTATTGTTTCTATTATTTATTTAGCCTTCCTAATATTACCTTACTAGAGGTGCACCTTTAACCTGTGCTGCCACTGAAACTCTTTAATTTCCCTCTAGGGGGATGATAAAGTTAATCTTATCTCTATATCAATAGTTGTATATTTGTTACAGAAGTTTATGTGCTCATTTATTTGACTATTAATGGGGTGGATCCCTACACAATAGAGATGTTAGCTTTTTATTAATTCGCTGTCAGTCATTGTACGGAGAATATCTCTTGTTTTTCTCTGTCTTTCCACCATCTTCTCTGCTTAAGACACTCTTAGGCTCACTAAAACTCCTCCTCACTACTCTTAATATTTGTTTATGTTAAGAGCTCTCTTAAGGCCCAAGATGCTTTGTAAAAAACCTTTATCTTACCGAGGTAAAATACAAATAAAAATCTTCGAGAATTTCTAAAATTTTTCTTAGAATGACAGTAGTATGATCTACTTTTAGCCCAAATAATGATCTCATTGAGACCCTCTGGGGTGACCTGAAACAGGCTGTATATACAATAAACCCCTCAAAGGTCTGAGATGTGGGAGGGATGGCTGAAACAGGCATCTCACTGAAGTTATTTCACCCAAAGGTTGTGACACTAGCTATTATTGGATTGGGTGTCCTAACATTTACATCAGATAGAAAATACATTTTTGTTGATATATTTTGTTCAGTAAGTCAAACAAGGTTAATTATTGGTACATAGCTGTATTTATATCAATTTATTTTTTAGATATGAATAAAAAAGATTAGACATCAATATGTGACCATTTCTGGACTGAGCCCAAATCACAACACACTTGCATAATGAAGGTGTGGTTGAGGCTAAGATCAGTACAGCCATTGGTTGTTGCACAGCCGTTTAAACTTTTATACAAATCTTATTAATTCATACCCTGACAGATGATGGAGCATGCACATGGAGATGTACATGACCTTTAAGGGTTCCTTACTGGTTCTACAAAATACACATCTAAGAACTGGTTGGATGTTGGTTTCCATTAAGGTACTTAAAGACTCTGGTAAAAGTGGATCTTTCTGTAGTCCAGCCCAGAGTTGGTGCCTAGACAGTTCTAGGGTCAATGGTTTGGCGGTTGGAAAACAGCGCCAAAACAAAGCTAAAGATGGTTAAAAGTGGAAAAAACAACAGTGGTGTATGAAGACAATCAAAAAATGCATCCATATTTCTTTTTATGAAACAACCCACACAACCAGCATTTTTTGTAACCAGTTCTATTCACGCTTCTGGTAAAACTATCCAGTAATTTCCGTGGCACACTTCAGGAAAACATACTTAAAGTCCGTTAAAGGCGGAAATTGATGTGACTCACCACAGCACCACTGATGTACTTTCCTCTAAAGTGTTTTACACTAATTCTTTTAAAAAAAACCTAAAGCCTTGTTGGTTTTTGTTCACCATAAACCCACCTCCAGTCCGAGTCAGAAGGGTTAGTTTCCTTTGGCCTAGCCGAGAGGTGGTAGCAAGAAAGAATAGGGTCGATAGATTATAAGGTTGCAGTCATTTTGTAGCTGTGAAAAAGAACGCATTGTTGCTAAGGAAGCACTAGCACTGGTGCAGCACTGAAACCAGTTTGGTGGAAGTATTCTTGTGTGGAGTGCAGCTTGAGGGCTACAATAAATTACCATGATTTTATGTTGCCATGCACCACAGCCAGCTCTAATGAGGGTAAGCCGACCTTCAGTTTTGAATGCAAGTCAGCTGCTGTCAACATGGGGATGCCGTCATGTAAATATGCAAAGCTTTCAGAGGCCGGGCAGCTAGACGTTTCAACATTGGCTCCACATGGAAACTGTGTTTTAGGATCCCTGAAATAATTTTTTTCAGACAGAGGTTCCAGTGAAACAGTTTTGACTTAAAAATGCAACAGTTTGGAGCTCCATGCTTTTTTCGCTTTTCTGGGGAAACCTGCGGAGCAGCGAATACAGTCTTGGCATAGGCAACGTAGTATTTTATGGTTTTTAGGTGCAGATCCATCCATCCATCTATACCTGCTTGTCCTTGCAAGGTCACCAGGGGGCCAGTCCATCACAGGGCAACACAGAGACACACAGGACAAACAACCATGAACACACATTCTCATACCTAAGGGAAATTTAGAGAGACTAACTAACCGGACAGTCATGTTTTTGGAAAGTGGGAGGAAGTCAGAGTATCCAGAGATTTGAACACAGCACCTTCTTGCTGAAAGGCAACAGTGGAACCAAGCATGCAGCTTCAGATGAAAAACATTTCTATAAATATTGCCATGTTTACAATTTGATTTCCCAATATGTTAAATTATTTATTTATGGAAAAACAAGGCAAGCCTTAAATCTGCTTCTACTGTATATTCATCAACATTCTCTTACTGCTTCTGTTTGACCACATTTCCCTCTCTAAAAACATTTACTCATTTTCTTTATCACTTTTTATACTTTCTTCTTTAGCCAGGATTTTCTCTTCTTTAAAAACCTAAATCATTACTTAATATTTTTAGTATCATTTGAGGCTTAACTCAGTATTAGATGCCTTTGTGAACGTTTCTTATCGACCCCTGAATGGGAGGAAACAAGGCTGTTGAATTATCCTCATTAGACTGCAGTTTCACCCTCTATAGAGTAATCAGGACTCTTTAGAGGTGGTTTTGTATCTTTGTTCAGCTATGTAAGCAATAGGAACTACGCATAGGGAGGTATTCATGCCACAGCACACTCAGACTACTTAATGCCTTTGTGCTCCACCAGTCATCACAGAAAAATAAGACTTCTGATAACTCCAAGCCAAAATCATTGAGACCACATTTAAAAGACAAGAACCAGAGCAGTATCCAGCTGGAAGGCCACATTCTGTACTTACCCAGCCAACTGTGTTGCTTCCATTTAGTGTTTCACTGGATAAATCCACAATGGCTGCTATAAATTAGTTAGTAACCAAGCCCTCATGGTGAGCTTTGCACATACAGTATAACAATGATATCCGCATCATATGGACCACCCAGAACTTCCCCTGATAGGTGTAATTAAAAACTCCGCACGAGTGAAGAGGGCTTTTCTTACAGTTGTTCTGTAAGCCCTTTAGAAACTGCATACCTAAACTTCTAAACAAACAGCAGGAAGAGAAATAATAAGGAAGAAGCCGAGTACTCTGAGAGAGCCCAGGCATGCACAGCGAAAACACTCAAACTTCATGCAGAAAGACTATCAGTTGGGAATTGAACCCAGGACCTTCTTGCTGCAAGGCAATTGTGCTGCCAACTGCGTCACCTCACAGCCCGTAAAACTAATTTCTCCACAGGAAATTGGTCTAAAAAGGAAGCTGTGGTTCTACCCTTCTATTGTATTTTGACCAAAAGAATTCATTGGAAAACGTTAGTTTTACGAAAGTGGAATCATGTATCTTTTATACCTGTCAATGTTATACTTCATAAGAAACTCAAGTGCTGAACACCTTGGATCTTCTACCCCCACTGCAGTATACATCGGTCCAGATAATGTGTCACGGTCAAACTGCCGAACCTCCAAACAAAGGCCTGCCAGTTTATCGTTTCCTACAGAGGTTATTTATCCCTTATTTAAATGTATCTGTGTTTTACACTTTTTACTCATTACTTGAGTTTCATAATCCTCATTTTAGTAGTTTAACTTGGTGGACCAATGGGGATTTAAAACATGGCAGTGCCACAAATGCCAAAACCACTAAAGTCAGTCTGTTTCCTCTTAAAATGTTCTTTTTGTGTGAATGTTAGCCCAGATATATTTTATTTACTTAAGAACAGACCTGGCCTGATTACCTGCCTGAAGGCATACCAAGGATTTATTGAGAATCGATCAATGCAGCAATGCCCCTCCACCACCTTGTAGTGTGCACTGCCAATCAGCTGGCAAAAGGGCAAGAACACTTTAGTCACAGTGTTGAAATTTAAGGAGCATCACTTTGATGCTGTCTTGAAACTATAGGAAGAAAGTATTTTCCGAAGCCCAATAATCACATATACTTGATAAACAGATTTGAGCTTTTATTCAATGTAAATGTTGCATTTATATTTTTACTAATATAATTGTAATACCCAATATGTTCTTGCAGAAGCAGGAATGATTGTTGCTTTCCTGTTTTGCACTACTAATTCATTGAAAACATGTTACCCTTTTTTATGTTTTTGTATAAATACTATGACTCTGTAAAACTGTGGTACTTATTCTTAAGGTTTCAATACTGGGAGTATCTCATATTTAGCTAAGCCTAATCAAGAACATTTTCTTTTACTTTCACCACATTAAGATGCATGTCAGATGGGTCTTAAAAATACTAATAAAATGATTTTTAGCTCATTTTATCAGGTTCACTTTGGTGAATAAGCTCCAAAATCATATGCTTCCACACCAAGTTAACAAGACCCTAGTATAAATAGCAGAGCATTTTTGTCCAAAAGGAATAAAATATGTTGCCTTTCATGTTGATGCCATCATAGCTTATTAATTATGTGTAGAAGTTGCTGCATCATTATCTCATATTTTCCACTGTATGACCTTTTGGATACTCTGAAAGCTTACCTGAGAGGATGAAAGAGACGAAGGTCCAAGGATGAAAAACAAAATGGGAAATAAGTGTAAAACAAGAAAAACAATTTAATTAATTCTAATTAATTACCCGTGAGTGAGTCAGACTGTAACTAATTGAGCGTTTTTTTTTTTTTTTGCTTCCACAAAAGCTGCTGTGTTTATTTAGGCGGGGAAAAGGCTGAGACACGGGGTACTGGAAGAAAAAAACACAGTCCTTTTTTATTGCTGTTCTTAACAAAGACGTACCTACTTCATTCAGAAGTGTGGCACACAGAGTACAGTAACCTGCAACAGATATTAGGAGAGACAGTTTCCTGAAAAACTAAAACAACAGAAGCTGATCAGTACCTGAACAATTATAGTGTTCAGTCACCTTGTTCAGTGGTGAATAGTCTGGATCTTTTGAAGTGAGGTGAGCAGGAAGATGTCATTTTAGAGTAAGTTTAACAGCTAATCACATTATGGAGGGCCAAAAGTGAATAAATAAATAATTAAATAATAATTAAATTAATAGAAATATCATGAAATAAATAAATTTACCATTTATTTAATAAATATCTCATAAAATAATTAAATAATCATTAGGTGTATATAATAATTTAAAGTCCCATTAGGTAATAAAATATAACTTTAAAATGATTAAATCGTTAAATGTCTTTATTTATTGCATTCATTGAAAAAATAAATATGATTATTTCACTCTGTATTTATTTGTTTCATGGCTCCCTGCAGCAGTGTCTTCATGAAATAAGTTAAACTGTCAACTTGATCCATCAAACTCAGTGGGTGGGATTAGGGCAGCTCATCAACAGACTCTGATGTCTGATTGGCCGCTTCACACAGCAAATCAAGACAGCTTCTTCCAAGTTTGACATTAGTCTGAGTTTAATGTCTTCCCTGGAAGGTGTGAAAATAACTATAGTAACTTCTAGACATTTTTCCAATTTCTTACCACAATCTGTTGGTCAGCAGCCCCAGTCTCTCTATCCGTAGTTTGGCCTAAAATGTCTTTAACCATTTCAGATAAGAGTTCATTGAGGTCAAACTGCCATAAGATCAAGGATCAGTGTTAGCCTCAATCACTGAGTTTGATGGGTCAAGTTTAAATTACTTCAGGGTAATAGTGCTGCACAGGTGCATCAGATAAATAAATACAGAGTTAAATAATTATATTTATTTATTTTTAAATGTTATTTGAAAAATTGATGCTTACTTATTTAGTTTAATAATTCAAAAGGTATATTTCATTATTCAATGGGACATTTATTAATTTAATTGCATTTCATAATTTAAGTGTATATTTATTTATTTAATGACATATTCAATAAATAAATGGTACATTTAATTATTTAATGGTACATTTATTTATTTTATTTTACATTTATTTGTTTAATTTTGTCCCCTCCATATTAGGCAGCTTAACTGAAAATGTTTCTATCCATGAGATCCTACGCTGTATTAGCACATGCACGCTCCCACACCTTCACTAGAGTGTTAGATTGGTCACTATTTTTTCAGCCGAACAATTTAGTATAACCAATTAAATTGTCTTAAGGTGCGTTCCGACCGAACGCGAATGATGCGACAGAAGCGAGCGATTTACATGTTAATCCTTTGTAAAGGCGCATTCAGGAGCAAAGCGAGGTAAAGGACGGGATGAGAGCGGTCCGATTAGGGCGAATAGAACGAAGCGAACCCCGCGATGAAAGCGCAGTGAATTTCGCTTGAGCTGAAAAATCTGAATTTTTCTCTTATTTCAGGTCATGTCTATAGCCATCTTTTCAGCACAAAAGTTTTGAAACTCAGAGCAGTTGCTCAGGGTACATCTATGTTCTTGTAGGAAATTATATTTTATTCAGTATTTAATTTTGAGATGCATATATCAGCAAGCCTGATTTCCATTATTACTTACCATGCTTCATTCTGTCCATATGTTTAGGCACAAAAATCCTTATCATATTTAGAAGATGTGGACAGTACAATTAGGTTGTTTATCTATTTAGCTGAGATTTATTTACTCACCGAAGACAAATGGGCAGGCGTTCTGCCGCAGGGATGCAGCGCCTGTAGTTGCATCCCAGAGGCTGATTCGTCCCCCAACGTGGGGCAGTAGGTCCTCAGACTGGGTCCTGGATAGACGGAAGTACAGCTGAAAGCGACCGTGATCCAGACGCTGCTACTGGAGTAGGTGGTGGTACTCTCCAAACTGGTTCCGTCTCTGGTGAACCCAGGGACTTCAATGCCGGCAGGGTTGTTCGGCTTTCCATAAATAAAGCACTGTGACTCGCTCCATGTTAAGTTGAAACTGGCAAGCGGCAGATAGAAGCACCTCCCATTTGATGACATGGTGAAATGAGTGGAGGGTTGTTGCCTGTTGGCCACACAAATTACTGGCAAAATGTCAGGCGAGCAAAAGCACGTGAATGAGGTGAAAAATTTGCTAAAATCGCGGTTAGTCTACGCACCCTTAGTCTGCTGGCTGTATCAGCTGATCATGACTCCTGTGAAAAGCACAGCAATTTACAATCTTTACTGCTTTTGCACAAAATATGTGTACAGTTACACCAGAAACAAATAACTCTGGAAGAGCTACATGGATTAATGTGTGCTTATTCCATTTTACATGCCATGCTAGCACTTTGCATAAAGTGTGCCATGAAATAAGATGTTTTAATGGACTTTTACTATAAAGTATGAAAATATTTACTATAAAGTATGAAAATATTATTTAGCCACTTTTACATTCCTGCAAGTACATGCAGATGAGGATGGGATTGAAACCCATGCATGCAGCACTTGGGTTAGCAGTCCTTCACCTTAAAAACTCAGCCACGTCATCTTTGCACCGGCAGCTGGAAAGTTAAAGGAGAGACAATCTGGTTTTTCATATATTTGGTTTGAGCTGCTTTAGAACACATCATGTTAGAAGAACAGAGCTTGTGTTGCGTTTGGTGAGGGGAACAAATGAGAGCTTAGCAAGTAGGAGGAAGTGTGATCAATGTCCACATTCTTCACCAGACAGGTTCTGTTGATGCTGATCATGGTTTTCTGTTACACCAACTCAGTTTAGCAAACTGACTAACCAAATATGCAAATACTGATGGAAATAATAGAATAGAATAAAAAATAAATTGAGGTGTCAGCTTTTGCTCCTTTCATGCAGGTTTTATGGGGTTCTTTAACTATCCGGCCAATGTACTTTAAGGAAACTACCACAATCTACTGGACTTAGACCGGTTCTCCATATGTCATTTATATTGAGTCTTAACAGGATTTTTCTTCTCTTTTTAGGATTTTTTGACTTTGTTTAGGAAGTAAATGAAATGTCCAAATGATTTCTTATACTGATCCCAGACAAAACCAGCTGTTGAAGATTATTTGGTAATTGTTTCCTTTTCAAGTTATCACCATTGATTTTTAGCCTAATTTGTCCGGTTATAAATGAGTTTTGTGTTGGCAAGTAGATTTTTATAGTATATGTTTTCATAAAAGCCTTCTGCAATTCTTGTTTGGTAGAGAAACAGTCTGTTGATAAATATTTTAATCAGAACTTTGAATTAACAGTTGAACACAGAACCTTAGGTGTCTCTGCAGGTTTGTTGATCCTGATTCTGGATTTACAGCCTATTCATTGAATCCAAATGCTCCTTTCCGGTTTTTGTTCATTTCTTCACTTTTGTCCGATGTGCTAACTTTCAAATCCGACTCCCTGATCTGATCCTGGGCCATATGGTGTGCTCATAAAAGTACAGGTTTTTCCCTGCCTGCTGGATTCTAAGTACAGACCAGCAGGAACTCCAGTTGCCAAATTCAACAAATGACATTGGACATGTTTTTTTTTCTATAAATTAACTTATTGACAGTCACAGATTGTGTTTTTTGGACTTTTAGAAAGTATTTTTGCTTATTGAGGCATACTCTGTTCATTAACCGAATACGCCTAATTCGTCAGGTTGCAGCATCCATGGCAGCAGCCATCAGCAGGATGGCAAACCTAGTCATGACCCGCCCCACTCTGAGTGGGACCTGGAAGAAAGGCCAAGCTCCTTCCATCCCATCTCAACCAAATAAACATGGCTAATAATGCACATCAATAAACTGATTTATGGGACTGATATGGAAATAAAGCTATGCTCACCATGCTAGGACTGAAGTGGGCACAATATGGAACAAAGTGTGAGAAAGACTGAGAAAAGGAGGTCGCTTATACTTTGGTTATTACAAATAACATTGGTGGTGCAGCTGATGCTGAGATTGATGACTCGCCCTCCCCCACCATCAAAAAATTGATCAGATTCAAAGAAGACACTAACTGATGCCTGCAAATTACATGACAAGCAGTGTCCAGGGACAGGGAGCAGTGGGTAATTAGTGGTGGATGTGTTATGCTGAGCTAAAATTAAAAAATATTCAATAGCATCACTTCAGCAAACTGCACCATAACCAAATTCACTTTGGTTATGGTGTCTGTGGGCAGGTGCTGATTTCACAGCAGCTCATAGCTTGGAATATGGTAATGTTTTTTTTATAGTTTTACAAACAGGCATTCAACAACGTACAATAAATTCTGTCACCAAATATTTCTGCTATCTAAACATCAGCTCTGTTTGGAGAAAAGATTGGGGAATGTTTTAGAGACATTCTTATTGACACAAATATTGAGTAGTTTGTGTGTTATTGATTGCTGCAGACACTGCAGCACTTAATTTGAAGTGAGTGTCAGGGCGTGCATTTCAGGGAAGATATTACTGATAAAAATATTAAAAACTTGTGTATTATGCTCGTGTATTGTGCACCGGGGTCGTTTTTTTGAAGGGTCGATTCTATTGGGATTGTTTTTATAGATCTGGTTACTTATTTATTTCACGAGATCTGGCAACACTGGCAGGAAAAGGATTGTTATTCTCTACTGATAAAGTTCAGTTATTTGATACAAGAGAGTAAAAAAATGATTTGAAAAAATGTGCACAAATGGCTTCATAGATATTTGCTCCGATTGGACAGAGAGTAAAGACCCGGGATGCCGCTGCGCTGAACATAAATCAGTTAGCAACATGGTTAACTTATATAACAATGGGCTTTTCTCCTAAAAATGAAGGATAATCTTTGAAAATCAAACACATTAACAGATACACGTTATTTTTTTCTACTATGGTATCTACCCAGTTTCCAGATCTGATGTTGCACATTTTCACTGCAGAGTCACACTGATTCACAAAACAGGATAATTAGCAAACACCTTAGGGCCCAAAGATACTGAGAAGATCCAAAGTCATTTAGCTCACTGGTGGGACAGCAGTTTATTATAATTTAATAAATTACATAGAGTAATATTCAGCATAAATGATAAGGAGCTTAAAGAAAGTCCTGTTTTCGCTTTAATCTTGGCGCCGGGGGACCTCTGACAAACTATTTTTTACCCTTCATTTTTCTTTCCGTAAATAACTGGCTTACACAGCAAAGATTCCCACTAACACATATCTACACCTGTTCAATCTAATTGCAAGAGGTTAACCTGGAGGGGAAAGTGTCAGGGAAGAGAAATGACACTGCCACATAAAGTCTGCTCCCTGATCTGAGTCACTAAGGCTAACAGCTTCAGTCATGCTTACAGTGTTAAAGGACCATGCTTCATTTCAATCAAGACAAATAGAAGGTCAAATGCAGCTCATAATAATTTCTAATCAGACATTTAGCTTTCTGTGTAAACACGTTCCACTCAGTGGTTCTGCTGTGATCTGATGTATAGCATCTCCACTTCACTAAATTCATTTCACATGAATGAACGGGCCGAGAGGTGGACGCTCTGAAGGCTGCCAAAAACAAAACTCTTTCAGCTTTGCCCAGCAGTGACCAGAGGAAGAAACGTTAACCTACACAAACACAGTGCAGGGCACTCATTCAGGATCCGGACATGAAGAGAATTCCTCCTCAGCAAACCCAAGTCTGATCCGCCTATTGAGCTCCAACTATTGATCCAGCTTTGTGCCTTTTCTCTTCCTCCTCCTCCTCATTCCTGGCCTCCACCATCCTGCTGGCTCAGTATTGTAGCAGCTTGTCTACATCT
This sequence comes from Girardinichthys multiradiatus, assembly GCF_021462225.1. Taxonomy (NCBI): domain Eukaryota; kingdom Metazoa; phylum Chordata; class Actinopteri; order Cyprinodontiformes; family Goodeidae; genus Girardinichthys; species Girardinichthys multiradiatus. The sequence continues at coordinate 7,033,680 of NC_061815.1, forward strand.
TAACCAATCTATCCCCTCCCCTGCCCTTATTTCTTGCTCCGTGTAATTGATTCTCCTCTCTCTACATCCTCTTGTAGCAGGAATTTCTGCTAGTGGAGCTCCTTCAACCTTCACACAAACAGGAGATTGCAGATAGAGAAAAGCTAATCTCAGCTGCAGTTTAGCACCTCCGTCCAGTTCAAGGAAAGGGCCCATTACGTCATGTGATGCTGATAAACTCCAATTCTTCCTTGTAAAAAGAAATCAAGTTCGGCCGTGAGCTTTATCCTGTATATGTATATATATATATAAGGATTTTTTTTTAAAGCTGTTTACACACGGTTTCGTATCTTGCGTTGTATATTGGCATATTAATAAATCTGCGTTACAATTCTGAGAGAAAGTATTCATACCCTATAATTTAAAACCAAATTGTTTTACATTGCAGACTCAAACTAAATCAGAAGTGAGCACTGTATTACACACACACACACACCACAAGAAAACTGCAGCGATACCTAACACAATTGTTTTGTATATTTTCTCCCATTCTCTGCAGATCCTTTCAAGCTAAATCTGGTTGTAAGGGCAGTGTTGGTAGACAGCCATTTTTCTTTGTGCCACACCTTTGTTATCTTGGCTGTGTGCCTTGGGTAACTGTCATGTTCAAAGGTCAACTGCTGCCCTAGTGGAGGTCCAGAGCACACTGGAGCAGTTTTTTGAGAGCCTCTCTATATTTGGATGTGGTACCTGCCACCACCATGCCTCATAGTAGGGACAGTGTTAGACAGATGGTGAGTAGTATGTGTTTTTCTCCAGACATAATGGATAGATCCAAAGCCATTTTGGTCTAATTAGGCCTCATATTTTCTGTTTTTCCTTTTCTCTTAATTACTTTAGGCAAAATTCCAATGGGTGGCCCTATGCCTTTTAGTGAACAGCATCTTCCTTCAGCTAATTTGCCATGTAAGACTGATTGTTGGATTGTGTCAGTACTGGTTGACGTTTTGGATGATCCTCCTATAAAACCATGAACAGTGATTCTCCAAGGGAACACTGGATTTCCACTGTAGTGATTTTTTTTTTTAAAGTTTACTAAAAGGCCTAAAAACATGTTTTCATGTTGTAATTATGCGTGATTCTGCGTATCTACAATTTTACCATACCAGGAAAAAAATGTGTTGGTGTGAGTACTTGTGAAAGCAATGTGCACAGGTTTAAATTTGAGGTAATTAAGCAAATTCTGTGGAACAAACCATGGGATAAGTATCTAATGATTTAAACAGAAAGCAGGTCATGTTGCCAGTTTCAGCACAGACTGTTTGGATAGTGTTGCATCAGATTTGGTTATGTTAGAGTTGGGTTGTTAATGTAGCAGTGGACCAGGTGTGCAGTATACATGGTGTCTGAGTGCTGCACAGTGCTCATGCTGCAGAATTTTTTATATCTCTCAAAAAAAAACCTGTTGCAGCCTGAGATATGAAGGCATAAAGGTGATGCTGGAACATCACTTACATAAGGAAGCATACACCACTGAAAATCTAGGCAAATGTACAATAGTGTGTTGGGGGTATAACAGAACCTGAGTGAACATTGACCATACTTTGGTGGTTTGTGGTCATCCAAGGGTCATCACACATGCCCTGACATTGCAGACATAGTCAGACAAATGGCCAGACAGCCACTTACACGCAAACACCAACAACTGTTTCGGATCACTTCACAGGAATGAAACAGATATTTTCAGGTCCAACATCTCGGATATCCGAGACTGTATACTGATAGAGGAAAGTACAGGAACCTTAATCAGAGTAAAGCCTGACTGACCAAGAATGACCTAAACACAACAGGTTGTTTGCTCCCCATGAAACCTAAAGGAAACAAACTTCCAATAAGGTCTATTTTTAGAAGTTAATGTTGAATACTAGATCAGCAGTTGGAAGAAAATTTGTACTGTCTTATGCAAAAAATCTGAACAGCTTGGCTTTGGTTCAGTATCACGAGCAAATACCTGCTGGAATGCAATTAGCTAACAGGTGAATGGAGACCTGAGACTACAGATAAACAGGATCTGGCTGACTGCTTCAGGCACCTTTGACATTTAAAACCTTTAAACAGACACAGTAAACCTTCCTATCACTCTGGAAATCAGCTGCTTCACTCAGTGTCATATGTACAGCATCACTCTGATGATACCAGGTGCACAGAGGAGCTGTGCCATTACAACTCTAATATCCGGCTGACATAATGTAAGTGTGTGTGTGGTCTTCCCTGCAGCAGGGTTTAGGGCCAGAAATACAAATGAGTATAGTGAAACCTATTAGTTAAGTTCAAGTAATAATATTTCTCCACTGGAGAAAAGCATTATGGAATATTTCTCCTCGACCAATATAAGTACTATTCAGTTCTTTATAGAACAGTGTTTTGGAGAGTTTTATCTTTTGAGAAATTTACCACCTATGCAGGGCTTGCTCAACACTGGCAGTCTCCACACACATTAAACTGCAGATCCCTGGTCAACAGAACCTTGAGCATCCAAGAAATTCTGTCCATGAAAACATTCAGAGACAGATTAAAAGTATGTTGGAAGAACAGGGATGCAAAGCAGCAGACTGGTGCAAAGTTAGTTTCTCTCATATTTGTAATTTGGGACAAAATCATTTGTATGGAGAAGATTATTCCTGTCATGTGCCAGCAGTGAAGCATTTAATACGACCCAGATGTGGAGCTGCTTCTCATCCAATGAAGTGGGCTTACCCACAATTCTAAACACTGCCACGAATGAAGGGTAACTTGTTTCAACAACCCACTAACAGTTTGGAGATAATGTATGGATTTTTAGCTCAAATTTAAAAAAATTTACATTTTAATCTTGAGGTCAAAACACTCCCCAGATCCTAACTTCCTCAAGAACCTGTTGTCAAATCTCAAAGAGCAGGCCAACAAACTGTGATCATCTCCAAGCACTAAGAAGACAGAAATAGTTCAGAATGAGTCAGGAATTGGCCCCGAAGCAAATATCCGAAGCAACATTTTAAAGCAGGAACCTCACCATAAATACTGACTCAAAAAATTATGCATTTTCTATAATAAAAGCCTTTGAAACATATGCAACACTTCTATTATCATTATTCAACTGAACAAACATGCAACAAATAAGCATTATAAAACCGTGTCACTTCCAAAGCTTTTGGCTATGTCTGTAGAGCGAGAATCATTCTACTGTATTGTTTAATAAATCACAGCTATTAGAAACTTGAATAAACCACATTTATATTTACATTAGGTTCGTTCAGTCCTGGCACAATGAGACCATTTAAGCTACAAACAGTAAAAAAAATAAGCACTGCAAATTTTTGAAACATAGTGCTGGGTACATCGGGTCTTACTTAGGTCAGTAATACTGCAGATAAGGTTGAGTCAGATTGACTTCAGCCTTTCTTTAAGTTAGTCACTTCCAGGAATGCCACCACGTTGCAGTTTGATTTGCTGCCATTTGCGAATTGTTGGTTGGTTAGAATTAAACAGTAAACTTGAACTGTTTCTCTAAAAACAATGACTGAGGGCTACAAGCCCTCAAGCACAGACTGCCGAACTGACATTTTTTATATGCTACCATGCTACACCTGCTGTTTCACAAGTTCTATAAAACAAAAATTCATCATTGATCAGGCCACAAATGTTAGAAAATCTGGTGGTCATGGCAGATTGTTGCACATCAAAAGTCAATTTATCCTAAAACAACTCCAACTGGTGTAAGTGTAGGAGAGTTGTTTTTATTTTTGAGTAATTTGCCCATATTTGTCTTTAAAAAGGCCTAAATGTAGAAGTTAAAATTTAGGACTTGGTCTTTTTTTCTGTACTCTACTACACCCTTCAATTATTCTGTAACTTTCTAGGTGATACTTGATTTTGCTGTTTTATGCAACACATCAGTTAAATCAGTACACTGTAGTGAGGACAGAAGTGGCTGATTTGGTGTTTTTTTACTGACAGTAATCAGGAGAGCAGGCCAGGTTGGGGGGTTAACACTACAGTTCCTTCAAAGAAATCCAGGAGTTTGTAGCCTGTTTTTCAACTAAATCCAAAAGGTATTTGACACCGGAATGCCTTATATACTTTAAACAATCACCTTATCTTTATAAAAATGATATGAAAAAGAATCATTGCTTTTAAAATGATCACTGGGTGTTTATAGACAAATATTTTATGTAATTCTTTTTTTATCAGATATCCATCAATGAAATCACAGTGTGATGGAAATTCTTGCAGTAAGCATTCCACATTGTATGACCTTTGGTTTACCTCACTCCAGTGAACATCTGTGTTAGAGGAGGAAGCTGTAAAAGCCATTATCAGAAGTTTAATGGTTAAGGGCATTTGTTAGGGTGATGCCTCAGGGAGAGTAGATGGTTGTTCCTAGGTAACCTAGTCACCTCTGAACCCGAGAAGGGTCTGGGGTCATAAAACACAGACTCTTTGAAGTGTTGAGATAACACTGTCATGTTCTGGTATAAATACTGTGTGTAAATGTTGATCGGGGCTCTGTTTCACTGACTAACCTCAGTGTCAGGGTCTTCAAACGCTGAATGCCTTTGAATAAAACTTATAAAGACAAAGTCCGGATTTTCTTCTGTTATGAGTCAACTTCTACCCACTTTGATAAGAAAATTCCACAACAATTTTGGCGTCACGAACAGGATCTAACGTGCCAGAGGAGACCGCAGGATGGGACACGGACGCCTGGCCAGCCTGAGAGTTGTTCTCAGTCCACTTCCATTTTACGGAGGGGAGTTCTCATCCCCGCCTGCGGCTTCTGGACGATTAGATCCGAACTATTTGTCTTCAAATATATCTGGGTGAGAAGTTGCTCTGTGGGATATAATGTATATTATTATTTTATTACACATTAACCATCATCTCCTAACTAATTAATTAGGTTCCAGAGTTGCGAGAGAGAGGACATCAGCTGAGGGCCCAGTTACCCTGCAAAAGGAATGGCAGGGAGGTTCTCATTGGTAACAATGGGATAAAGCAAAACACAGGGTTTTGCGGGTGGTTTTTAGCAATTTTCTACACCTCATAAAGGAGAAAAGCCAGTGGGCAGACGTGCCGCTGAACGGGTAAAAAAAAATGGTTCCGGAACCTTGAGGCATCAGGGGTGTCTCCTTCTTCATACTCTGATTTATAAAATAATGAAAGGAAAAAGTGGGGATGATTGTGTTAAATATGCTTTAATTTGGAAGATAAGTTTGGTTTTTCACAGCGTGGAAGTTTGAGTGTAAATAAGTTAAATAGTTTAAATAGTTTCAAGTAAAACAGTTCATGGAAAAATTAAAAAAAAACATGAGAAAAGATTAAAAAGCACAGAGTGCATCAATTAAGGGGTTAAAGAGTTAAAACTTTCCTGAAGGAAGTTTTGTTTGTCTTAAATATTGCGATCAGTCGGGAAAGAAGGTAAAAGTGAAAAGGGACATTAGAGATGCGAAAAGAAAGTTGTTTTAGAAAGGAGTATAGTGCATGTTGTGGAAGGAAGTGACAGGCAGGGGGACAACTGACTGACTGACTGATAATATTTCTTTGTGCAAAATCTGAACCTATACTAAACTTTTCTTCTGCCTCTCTCACACACAAATACACACATAAATGGGATTTGAGTTCAACATCTGCGTTTTTGAGTCTGGATTTTAGAAACCTGCCCTTCTCCATGGCTACTCCACCAGAGACGCTTCTCCAGCACGGCCTGAAAGAGAGAGATCTGCCTTCCTGCATGTTGAAAATCGCAGTGTGACTTTCTACAAGAAAAAAAAAAAAAAACTTAGAAGAAGTCTGGACCCACTGAGATGGACAACGATCCATGCTGTTTGCAAGAGCCAGAAGAGCGATACACTGGATTTATATTGAAAGCATCTTATGCGGGCAGAAGAGAAACCGGAGCAAAGTTTCTTCTTTCTCCCTCCTGAAGAAGTTAAAGTGGACAAAGAATGAGTGAATTTCTCACCAACAGACCGGGGAAGGGCCTGGTTGTTTTTTGGACTGATAGAGGACTGTGTGTCATGACAGTCTGACTCTGGAGCGATTAAGAAACTGATGGGGGTAACGTACAAACACACACACATTTGCATAAATCTTTTCATATTTTCTGCAACGAAGAACGCTTATTAACCGCTGCTCATGTGACACGCTTGCTTGACGTGGACAGATATAGCGGGTTAAAATATTATTTTAGGGTTAGAAAAGTATCTTTAAAAGGGTGATAACTTAACTCATTTGATACTTTCCGGTTAATTCTTTCAGAGAAACAAGTTCTCTTTCGTCGTGGAATATTCAGGGTCAATTATTATAGTTATTAAAAGTTATGAAAATGCAGAGGAAGTTACAACATCTCCAAAACTCAGCAGTAACCAAGTGTTTCTATGTTATTCTCAGGACAGATCTTATGAAGGAGTATTTTTAAAACCCAGCGAATGCGTAAAACCTGATGGGTTTCTCCTTCAGGTATAATTTGCTGTTGTCAGATTTTGTATCCCATAAATCTAATGGGTAGAGACCTCATTAAAACAGGCTTAGTTCTACTGCAGATGGTCTTCATACAGTTTCTGACACAGTACTTCCAGTTTGGTGCAGTTTTTGTCCGCAAGTGTTAACTGACGCTTATGGAAGGTACAAATTCATTGTTTTTCATAGCAGCTGCTGGGAAGAGGTTATATTAGGTTTTTTTCTTACCTCTTCTGATTCATGCAGCGTGTTGATTTACACTGTACCTTATATCAGGTCCTGACAAAAACTATGAAAGGTTTGGTTCTGCAGGTTCTTTTTTCTCCCTTTGGAGAAGGAAAGGACACCTAATCAGTTCTGTGTTGCATAGAAATATTAAAACACTTGTTGTTTTCTAAGATATCACCAGCTAAAAACTTTTAAAACTTTTGAGAAGTAATTGGTTTTGTTAAACACATTTTCCTTCGTAAAACAAACCTTTAAAATGAGTATGAAAAAATTGGGTTATTTAGAAAGAATCTGATTGGACAGTGGTACCACTCAAAAATTAAACTAATCTCATGCTTCCTAAAAGACTCTGCATGAAAAGGCCTTCAGAACCGTGGAGTTATTTTCCACCACAGTAACACGTTTTTTTAAGCATGCTTTTTCTGTATTTTAAAACAGATCTGGTTTTTGTTTTGTTTTTGGTTTTTTAGCATAATGTTTGTCTGAAGCTTCTTATGAAATGGGTTACAAGCAAATATGATCTGAGGTAAATTAGGAGCTGTGAACTAATAATTTTAAATCTGATTATTGTCCAAGCAGAAACAATATATTTAGCCAATCCTTCAATCTCTGCAGAACGTTAACACCATTGTTCAATGCAGTAGTACTCAACTTGTGGTTCCTGGACTCCTGAAGCCTGTAAGCCATAGATTTTGGGTCCATAAAATTATAATACTTAATTAAAGGTAGGCTGATTACTTATTAAAATAGATCTAAGCCAATGATGAGTTCCAGTCATTTGGTGGCTTTGAAATGCAATAATACTCAAACTTTCTACTCTGGGGAACACAGATTGGGGTTGAAGAGTTTAGTTGTGGAACCAAGGTTAGGACTTGTATAACGGAATAAAGACAAGTAAAATCCTTCATTTTAGGAAAAGAAAAGAAATAAAGGCTCTCTTAACAGTAAGAGGATAGTCGGCTCAAACTCAAGTCTCCTTGTTTGATTTCTTAGGGTTTAAAGATTAAAGGAATACATAGGAGTACAAAGGTACACAAGGTGATTTCAGATTACTAAGAGATAAAATATTGGAACATTTATCAGCATTTGGATTGTAAAAGAGGGGTTCTAGTAATACGTTTCTCCCCAACTCTCAAAATTTAAATAGCCCAAATTAAAGAAAATGAGAAAAAGTCCAGTTTGGAGACAAGCTTCTTATCTTAATTTCTGATTAAGTCAAACACTGCAGTTTTGTTTAGTTTGGGTATACCATAAAAATGTCAACGCTGACTTTTCTAATTTCCCCTCGGGGATCAATAAAGTATCTTTGAATTTGAATTGAATTAAATTAAAAATACTTCTTTGCATTTAACTTGAAATTCTGCAATGCAGCTGCGATCAAATTGAGCCAAACAAAAAGAGAACTATAACAATAACTCTCAGGATTGTAGTTATTATTACAGAGTTACAGTACAAAGAACTAGCAAAAGGTTTCAGCATCAGTAAATTTGGATTCATATAAGAGAAAACTGTTGCTGTGCTTCTAAATACTTTGAGATCTCTTTGGACTATGTGCACTCATTTTTAAAAAGGATCCTGACGATTGTCATAACAAAATTGATCAATTATAGCATTAAAAGATATGGCTGAGAAAACATATTCTGAAAAGAGATTGTTAAAAATTTCTTTGAATTCTTGAAGCTTCAAATTTGGCCATTTGTCTGTCTCTGATGTTTTGTCTTTGTTTTGTTGGTATGAATGTTTGATTATATGTTGCATGAAACAATAATCCATGTTTAGAATAATGTTTCTAAATCCCAGATTGATTAAAACTTTGAGTTTTCAGGAGAGTTAAGAAGCAGCTTGTTTCTCAGGTAGGTGCATGTTAATAGCTTTGCAGTTTAAGTTACACTAATGTGGGATGGGATGAAGAAACTGTGGGTCCGCCCATAGGCTGTCAATCAAAGGTTAGTTCTGCCTGACTCCGCCCACCTACCAGGTTGGTTCATGCCTTTGTTGTCATGGTAACGCTCAGCACCTCCCTTCCTGAGTTATAACACTATTTAAGAGACAATAGAATCAAAATGCTTGTAGTGATTGTTGCCTTAAAAACATGTTTTTTTTTTTGTATAATAATTAAGGATGTAGCATGACTTTTAGATTTATGTGTTTTATTATTAAAAGGTTAATGAAATAGTTTAAACTAGTTTGAAGAATTAGTTTTGCATGCAGAATCATTGGTGATTTATTAGATTGAAAGTTTCCCTGGTGCCATTAAGCTAGCTGACAGTTCAAGATATGCAAAAGTAAGGAATATATATTTTTGATAAAGAATCAGTCATGACTTTATACTTGGTGGGAATTATTTATTAGATTCAATTTGAAGGGTTTATTCATCCAAATTACATTGGATGTCCATTAATCTAATACTCATCTTTGTACAAGACAAATCAGGATGATATGTGACTAATTTCTAAGTGAGACATTGATGAACTGAATAATTAAAGTTTGTGTTTTGTTGTTAATGGAACTGAATTGCAGTTAAAAACATCTGGATTTTCTTTATGTTGCTTTCATTAAATTCATATTGACACATAGTTATGTCAGAATTCATTTCTTTGGTTCTATGTAATGTGATCTTGGTTACTAGAACATTTTTGTACAAACTTTTTGCTGAATTGTCGCATGGGTTGGACCCTGCGCCAGGAGAGGGGAATGTCAGAATAAAGCAACATGGGGTTCCAAAAGTTTTTGCACTCATGGGAAAAAGGGTAGCTCATACCTCCAGTGAGGACTTAGTGACAATGCGAGAGAGACGTTGTACTTTGTTTATATAAATGGTGCATAGCTCCCTAAGACCACATTCTGAAAACCTCTCTGAAATTATGGTGTTGATTTTTTGTGAAATTTTATATCTCCACAGATTAAACCATTTTTGACATTCTTTTTGGGTATTCTAAAACTATGAAATGTTGACCTGTAATCAGACCTTCCTCAAACATCATGTCACATTTTTGATATTCAGAATATTTAGCTGATGGTCACTGCTAGTATATCAGGTGAAGTCAGAAGATCAATTCTTTTGATTTTGTTGGATGTTTTGATGAAGTTCATGTAGTTAAGCACTTAGGTTTGAGAATGGGACTTTGAATTGAAAATTAGCCAAGTGTTGTGAAGACCCTGTTCTCACTTATATGAGATTGAGACAAAGGACACAGGCAAATCTCAGTCCTTTTGAAGTGTTGTGTGGCAGGTCTCCTAATTTGGACATGGGGATATTGCCAAGATAATTTTCTTCCACATCTTTGTGTGAAGATAAGATGTTGTTTTACTGTCAAAATCTGTCCACTGTGTTTTCTCAAGTTTCACAGACGGTGAAGGCTGCATTACCAGAAACAGCCACTTCCACCCTCCAGTCCTTTATTCCTGGGGACTGGATTCTGCTCAGAGAATTTAGGAGAAAACACAGGAAGTCCAGTTGCTGGAATGGCCCATATCAGATCCTACTAGACACCCAGGAAAGCTGCAGGAAAGCTGCAGGAAAGCTCCAGCTCCTCCAGCTTCATCTGGCTTCCAGGACACAAGTCATCTTCTAACTGGATCATCCATGGCTGAAAGGTGTGAGGACAGCGGACCACCACAAGACAAAGAACTGTAAGCTGATCACTGGCGAGTGATTGAACAGGTGGTTGAAGAACACTGTTCTTACAAGGACACAATAATCCCTTGGGCAGTGCAACGTTATTTCAGAATCTACTTAAGGCCATCGTATTGCCTGAAAGTTAGAAATCATAAGGTCATTTGCCTCACTGCACACACACCACAGTGAGAGATTCTTTCCTCCCACTTTGACAGCGAGACTGACTCTGAGGAGGAAATCTCGGATGCTTTTATCTAACTTTTATGTTTATTGCTTGATATTTATCATTATGGTATTATTACAAATTTGAATGTGTTTATTTCCACCGTTGTTTAGTTGGACTATGGAAGCTTAACTTCCAGCAGGTTAGAGTTCCTGTTTCTAAATATATTTCTAGAGGAGCTTCCTACGACCGCCCACCTGTACCAGACTGGTAAGAGGGCAGCTTGAAGCCACTCAGGAGAGTCAGCAGGATTTTTTGTTTTGTTTGTTTTTTAAGTTGTGTTTATAATTTTTTTTCTTTGAAAGAAAACTGTTTGCTTTCAGTACCAGAAGAAAGGACATTCCACTTCAAGGTCACAATGCAGCTATATGGAAGATGGTCTGTTCTGATGCTAATGATTAGTATTGCAAGTATTTTTTATAACTCTTGTGTTTATTTTGGGAAAAGGTACAGCAAAGACAATGTGTGGTTAATCTGACTAATATTCATCAGCGGATTCGAAGAGAGATTCATCACTTTTCTGACTACTATGATCATACTGATAATGTTTGGTGGCAACTGATGCATCAAAACTGTGAGGAATTATAGTGTACGGGACAGCAGAAATGTTAGTAGATTTTCTAGTGAGATTAATTTAACATGTGCGTCTACAGGAACTCTTTATAGAATTCGGGGTATTAGAAATCCGATTAAAAATCCAGATATTTGTATTACACAGGAGGAAAGTACACCTTATTTCCTTGGAAAGACGGAGGGTTGTAAAACTATTATACCAGTTTCATGTGCCTTGACCCACATCAATACATCTAGACCTTGTCCTGTCAGAACTGATCCTTATACTATTTCAGAATCTTTGGCTCCAGATCCCCTTGTGTTAACTCTTAATCTTACAGCCTTACCGGATGGAGGTTAATTGTATGGCATGGCTGGTAAATTAACCAGGGTTCTTGTTACTTTTCCTAGTAGAGATGGGTTTTCATGTCCTAAGAACATGGGTTGGATGTGTGGAAATAGATCATATCTGTATCTGCCTGCTACTTGGTCTGGAGTATGTTATCTAGCTCACTTACTACCTACAGTCACAACTTATACTTCAATCAGCCTAAGCTATTAGAACGATGAGTTTGCAAACTAGAATGGCTTTGGATTATCTGTTAGCTGAGAGTGGTGATGGTTTTGAAGAATTTTCCTTTAGTTGTGATTATCTTGTAATCAGAAGAAAGGAGTGTGATGAAAATTCTTGCAGTAAGCATTCCACAGTGTATGACCTTTGGGTTACCTCACTCCAGTGAACATCTGTGTTAGAGGAGGAAGCTGTAAAAGCCATTATCAGAAGTTTAATGGTTAAGGGCATTTGTTAGGGTGATGCCTCAGGGAGAGCAGATGGTTGTTCCTAGGTAACCTAGTCACCTCTGAACCCGAGAAGGGTCTGAGGTCATAAAACACAGACTCTTTGAAGTGTTGAGATAACACTGTCATGTTCTGGTATAAATACTGTGTGTAAATGTTGATCGGGGCTCTGCTTCACTGACTAACCTCAGTGTCAGGGTCTTCAAACGCTGAATGCCTTTGAATAAAACTTATAAAGACAAAGTCCGGATTTTCTCTTGTTATGAGTCAACTTCTACCCACTTTGATAAGAAAATTCCACAACAACAGCCAGATGTAAAGAGTAATCAACTGAAGTGATTTGCAAAACTTAAAAAAAGTGCAGGTACAAGGTTTTCACTGAAAGCTGAAAATGTATAATTTTCCTATATTTCTGTCTTGTGCTTTGCAAACACGCGTAAAACTACCAAGTTTCACTTAGAATGAGTTTTTGATAACTGTAGGAGGCTAGTGTCTCAGTCAGAAATTAGCTGAGTGCACAATTCCAAATATCCATTTCTTCAGCCTATCAGGTATTTGAAAGCAAATACTAAAGTTATGATGCTACTCTAAGCTCTTAAAATAGATAAACAGGCTCTTGAGTTGACATAAATGACACTGAAGAACCCTCAACCACTTTTGTGGTGCAAGAAACAGTGATAGTTAAGATTTCAGTGATTTCTTAACACAGTGACCTGTGTAGCTGCTAGTTACTGATTATACAAAAGTTAGCATTCACTACAAGACCAAACCTGAACTGTTTTATTCTACACTAAACAGATATTCTTTGGAGATTCATTAAAAAAAACAACAAATAGCATCTTTAGGCTTTTTTTGGCATTTCGATCACCACATTATGAAAACTTTTACTCATGTTGCCAACTATGACAGAGGATCATCTTTTTTTCTTCTTTTTTTTACATTAAAGAAGTAGCAACACTACATCTGAGACGTAGCCTTTTTAAAAAGACCAACATTTTCCTCTTTCAACATCCAGCAGACATCCAGCAATATTGCCGTTCATACAGGTAGCTAACCACATGGCTCTTTGTAGGGGAAAAATTTCACTATCTTCTATCTGTCACCTACAAGCCATGTATGGACTGAAAATGTACATCTAGTCTGTATTTCCAATAAAACTAAATGCATTCTTCTTCCAGGGGCATAACTGAATGAGCTGAAACAAGCTGAAAAGCTCCACAGAGATGAAGCAAGCTGCACAGTTGGATAATTGGAGTGTGTGTCTCTCTATAACCGACTCATTTGACACTACAGATAATCGTGTGATGAATTATTACCACCAAGACGCTTTAATTGATCATTGTAATATTTTTAGTGTGAGATCGTTAGTAATCTTTGAAGAAGACCTGATGTATCCAGCAGCAGTTAACACAGCTGTGTACTGGCTGTACATGTAAAAACCCTAATCAATAATCCAATCAAGAGCAATCATAGCTACATTAATATTTAAGCAGGCCTGCTGATTAAAAGCGAGCGAGGTAATTACATGGATTATATGTGACCACCCGAGTGGAGCGTGCCTTGCTTCCCGAGCAGACTTGTCCCTCTGTGCTCGGTTAACTGTGACAACGCATCTCTGCATCGAATAACAAACGGAGAACTCGGCATTCATCCTCGCGATTCCCTCTCCAAATTACCGCCGTGGAGCAGTTGAGCTAACATCTTACACATCAGAGGTTATTAGTGTCTGTTGCAGATGTTCACGCCAGCTAGTGTGCAGCTACTTCCTCTGTCAAATTGTCTCAACAGATAATGCTCACTGGAGGACCTGCTGTCAGATAGATGAGAATGAATGGCTGATCATATCACACAAACATGACGCATCCGTTTCAAAACAGGCGCACACCTGATGAAAACACATTCAAAGGGTCACACAGGCCCTGAGACTGAATTGATCACTCTTTAAGGGAAATCAGGTTAATTTAGAGACACACGAGAGTTAACAGAAGGTTGTGTCATTTTAAAATTATGCATTCATGGAACACTGGGTTGCACTTCAACATAGTAACTTGAACAAAAAAACGTGAGAGTGGTTGGAGTAACAGATTAGGATAGCCCAGGGACACATCAGCACAGAGCAGCTCATTTTGCTCAGAATAAGCTCAGCAGATGCATCTTTTCAGTGTTGTGTATTTTGTTTGATTTTATACCGTTCACTGCATAAACATGAGAACTTTCAGGAACCCCCGGTTGTTTTTGGAGCAGTAGGTAAAAGGCATAGTTCACAGAAGACGCCTCATAGACACATTAGAAAGCGACAACCACACTGGGCCAAGACACATTGTAGGTCTGTACTAGGTTTGGCTGTCATACAGTGCAGATGGCTGCCATGTGAGATTGACAATGTGTGAGGGGGCCATCACATACCACTTGGTTCCAACATTAGGCCTTGTGCAAAGCTCAAGCGCTGTCACACTGGTAATGCTGTCTAGTGAGTCTGCTAGTTGTCTTTAGTGTCCATTGAAAATGAACTTACTCCCTCTGACTGGTAACTGCTTGATAATACTATGTCCTCTCTTGATGCCACCACTTATGGCCCTGTTAGACCTGCCAGCTCCTTGGAAATGAAATAATTTATGTCATTAAGACACTGATTAGCTTGGCAATCTCCTCCCTGCCCATAGAAGAAACATCTGATTGGTTGGGCAAAGGCCAGCTGTTTCCAATCAACATCCTTCTGTAAATACCTAGGCTGTACATCCCATCATCGCCAGATCTTCTAGTTCAGTGAAACAGTTAGTCCTGGCCTCTAAATTTATAAATATTTGAAAGTCTGGATTAGTAGCTTTACTAATCCAGTGTTCTCTGTCTTTAGGTCCAGTTCTGCCAGAGCTCAAGCTCCAATCTGCTGCAAACCAATCTTCATCTCTCATCAGTAGCTGTGTGTCTATAGTTGTTGTTCTGAAACAATACACAACCAATGAGCCGGTCAGAAACAGGATCTTTTCTTCGATCTGTAAATGCACCATATATAGTTCTACCAGGTAATGCTGACAACTACAGTCTTCATTTTGACGCCTCTTTCCTGTATCGGAGACATGTTTATAAATGAAGTCAGAGGAAGCACAGAGATGTTAGGAGCTATTTAATAAAAACATGTTTTCCACGGCATGTCATGACGGGTGATCTAGGGTAGAATCACTACCCTGGATCACCCGCAATCACAATCTGGAGATTACAGGAAGACTTATCAAAGTTGCACTGTTTTATCCTTTATAAATTACAAATTCTGTCTTTCATGGAACATGATGAATTTGGAAATTATGGCATCATTTGGAATTCTCACTTAGGTCTCTAGAGTTGAAAAGGAAAGCAATATTTTTCTGAAGAAGACCAGCTATTTTAGCAACACTTTTCATTCTAGTGATGCTGACCCTGTAAGATTCTAAATTCCAAAGTTTGAAATGTAACTCTTATTATTTACTCTTAGCAAAGCACTGAGTTACATCAACACCTCTCTCACCTGCAGTCCTAAATAATAATGAGAGCAGGAAATCTAAAACATTTTTTTCTTTTAAATGCTGTGCTTTTGTCCTCTTATATTATGATTATAAAAAGAGAAATCAGCTAAAATCGGTATCGGCAGATAAAAGCTTTTCAAAAACGGCAAATCGGTGCCTCATCCAGATGGCAGAGTTACAGTTTCTACAGTCTTCCATCAACTGTTTTCTTTTAGGTGTCACTTGTACTAGCAGGTAAATATACCGCTTCCTAAAAACATTCACAGGTTGTTGAATATAGTCTTGCACCATCTGCAGGACAGATCAAGAAAAGGTTAGCTGTGCCCAGTCTTGCAGCCACCAAAAGAGCAGATGCTTTGAAAATGAGCATGTGCACCCAGGTGATGGGTCCTAATAAAACCTGATGGATGGCATTAATATCTGGAACTACTGAAGTCATTTTCTGCAAAACTGAAGTGAAACTCTTTTTCAACACTTCCAAAGAGCAGAGTGCTTCTATTGCTGTTTGTCACTACATAAACCATAGCAGTGTGTTTCTTTCAAGTTCTAGAAGTGTGAGGTGTAAAGTTTCTTTGCTCATTTTGCTCCAAATCCATCAGTTAGAGAGAAATAAAGAAATTTGATCAAATGTATGATACAGTAAGTGCAGGCCTACAAAATGTGCACAAAGGTACACTTTTCTGAATCCTCAAACAGAGCCAGCGAATCCACAAAGTCTGTTAGAACCAGCAGACAAATGATACAGTAATGTTCTGCCCATCTGTCAATCTGAGTCCTATTAGTGAGTAACCACAGCTTTCATTTGGTTGTTTTCAGCAGAACTGCACCTAGTAAGTCTGCGATTACACCAGATAGATGGCTCAATCCCTCTGGAGGCCCCCAAAAAAAAGTTCCAGAACACCAAACCAGCACCGAGATGGAGACAGAACAAGCAGCAGCTCTGGTGAAAAGGCATATCTCACAGTGAGAAGTGATGGTTCGGCACGACACAGACATAATGGAGAATGAGTGAAGGGGAACGCCGGCGCTCGCTGATGGAGCGGCCATGCAAACACAGGCATGGAACAGGCGAGGGAAGGAGAATGGATGGCAGCAGTCTGTGGCGGAATGATTAAAATCTGACGTGTGTGTGAAGCCGGCTCACACACACACACTCACACACAGCATACGGTTATGCACAAAAGTCAGAAAGCACACGTATATATCCAGGAAAGGCCCTGAAATGCCTGTTATAAATCAACTGAAAGCAACAGCCCTTATGCTTCAAAGTCATCTCTGAATCGCTTATCCACACATTGAGCCACAGTGTAGGAATACCAATTTATGGTCCTCTATCATATCACTCAGATGGAGCGAGAGGGGTGCGGGGGGGTTGCAACAGAGAGTGGGGGGGGGGCTTCCGACAAAACACCTATTTATACATCTAAATCTGATCGAAGGAGGAAGAAAGAGAACACCTCAGCAGACGTATTGACGGCGTCTCCATTTGTATGTGAATGTATGAATGCGAGCACTCACTTAGGAACTCATGCGCGCACACACACACACACACACACACACACAATCTTGCACAAGAGTCCCAGGGCTGGAAGATAAGAGGGGAGAGTGTTCTGTGGGGGAAAGCTTCCTCATTGGTGTGCAAGGCTGCACATGTTACAACCCTCCCTTATATCCCCTGTGTGTGTGCACGTGTGTGTGCATGTGTGTGTGCGAACATTCGTGCAAGGTCCCTTTCCTTTAGTGGCACTAAAAAGACACAGAGGACCTATTGTGCCCAAGGAAGGAAAATCACTCCATTCTCAGAAAAGAGGAGGAATGAGCAGCTCTTCAGACTTCTTTCTCTCTCTCTCTCTCTGTCTGCACCCACCCCATCCCGTTCCATTCACTCAGCAGCTGAAATGGCGAAGCTTGTTAAAAGAAAAGGCCGCATGACAGCCTTTGCAGGTTTGCTTACCGCGGCAGCTCGCCGCGCATCTCTCCACCCGAAACCACAGATGAAAGCAACTTGATACGGGAGAAAGAGACAAAAACTATACGGCTCAAAGGGGCCCCTAGAGTAAACACAAAAGGGGGCATAAAACAAGGTAGCAAGCATGGGAGGTATCAGGATTTGGAGTAAATGAGCTGTTTCATGCAGCTGGAACAGCAAAACAACATTAAAGCAGTAGTTTTTTTCAGGTGTTTGGAGCCTCAGAGCTCACAGAACGCAATTTAGCTGCAAACAACATTATCCCAAAACTCTGCAGTGAAAGTGGGGTTCCTGCCTGGTAATACCAGGTTATTGAAACCATCTATCATGAAGGAATTGTGATTCTGTGGGGATCCGCTGATGTAAGTGTCCCAGTTCCTAACCTGATGGATGGGAATGAGTCTACCTCTGCGTCCAGTCTGGGACGGAGGCTGCCATGACTGAGCCAAAACCAGATAAAGGATGACCTCTTTTTGTTCGGCCCTAGTGGTTTTCTACTTATAGGTGCTAGTAATATAACTAATGTAGGCGAAGCTAATGGAAATACAGCAACATTACTGAGGAAGAAATACATTAATGCATAAAACCGGTCAGCTGGAAATTGTAGAAAGTTTCAGGTTTGCAGACACACTGCTTTCACTGCTGTTTATAGTCATTTTTTTCCTATTATGCAGATGATACATTGAAGTGTTTCCTGTTTACCAGATATGGATCGGTGCACATTAGGTCCGGTCCAATTGCAAGAATCAAAATAAACCATGAGTCTTAAAAGTCTTAAAACTGCAAGAATTTCAAAGGAAATGCCTGAGTCTTCTCCGGCCAGATGGAGCGTAAAGAAGCGCAGCACTGCCCCTCCTCCATCTGTTGCTGCCAGTCTTTCACTTTTTACATAGTTATAAGAAAATTGCCAAATTCTGCTGTTTGACAATATTTCTGGTTGTGAAAAACATGGTTAGTCATGCTGTGGAAACCAAACAGGGACACCTATTACTCTTTTCAAAACTACAGTTGTTAAGCTGTGAGGGGTATGTCTGCTTGGCAGCTGACTGCAGCATCAAACAGACCAAATAATTAACCAGCTAGTCTTGTCTTATTACTCACAGTGCGACCCAATACGAAACACAGTGGCAGAAAGGGAAAACAATTAAACTGGTAAATCAATTTTCATTTTTTGTTTTAGCCTATGTATAAAATGCTGGATAACAAAAATACTTAAATTACATGAATCTAAGTGTAATTATCAATGTGTTGAAATATTTTAGCAGCAGTAGGAATAAATGATTTCTCACTGCTTTAAATGTTTCTTTCTATGCCCTAATGCTGTTAAATTTGCAATTGTCACTCAAGGTTATCATACCTTTGGAATCTCATGGTGCTCCATACCTGGTCCACGAAGGACCTTTCAGCTTTAGAGCAATCACACATTGTCAATTTATTAAAATATCTGCAATGAGTCATTCAGTCTTTGGAAACTTTTCCAATGATGGCATAGTTTGATTTCTTTAAGTTGCGATGAAGTCATTGGTTCAGTGTACAGTTCCAGGCTTATCTACTGTAAGTAAAATACTAAATATCCGCAACCTCTCGACAGAACCCTACTTCAACTAATTGAACAAGAACTATTGTTAGGTAAAAGCTTCTAAAGTCTGATTATTTCATTGGATTATCTATTGTAGACAGAAACACTTTAAACATTGTGCACACCGATGCAATCCAGCAAAGCATTCCGTCTATCTATGGTCTGGATAAAAGGAAAGTAACGTCCACATACAACAGAGCCTGAAAGCAGCATTTGCTTCAAAACAGCACAAACTGATTATGGGTTTATGAAAAGTTATGGATTCAAAGCTGGTCAAATCTTTCTTCAAATGAGATCCCAAAGAATGCTGTGTGTGTGTGTGTGTGTGTATGTGTTCCTGTCTTGGCATCCCAGTGAGAACCATTTTCCCAATTTCACCATCAAATTGAGGACCGTTTGTACCAAAGTAAGGACATTTTGCTGGTCCTCACGACCTATTTTGCTAACGGTTAGGTTTAGGACTAAGGTGTGAATTGACTTTAGGTTAAGGTTAGGGTTAGGCATGCACTGGTAATGGTTAGGTTTAGGGTTATTGTCAGGGTTAGGGCATAGAAAGGGTTGAAAATGACTGAAAATCAATGGAAGTCAACACATGGTCCTCACTATATAGTAAAACAAGAGTGTGTGTGTGTGTGTGTGCACGTGTGTGTGTGTGTGTGTTTGAGGGGGGTGACCAGAGGTTTCTCCAGCAGTAGAAGGTAACACAGCACTCTCCCTCATCTTCGTCTGTGCTGTTCTGAACACTATCGGACAGCTGGCTACAACACACGTTCCAACGCTTTCAGTCCGTAACAAGAAAGATAATTTCGGCTTCTTGAAGATATGGGAAAAACGGACCTTCTCCACATGGAAACCTGATGATTAAGCAACTACTATGAGCTCGTCGTACTTTGAGTCAGTCTATAAAGAGCAGCACTTGTAATATGTAATATTCTGCTCAATAATCACTGGTAAATTACTACTGAATTATGTATTTATTATTCAGTTTTGCTATAGATATTTTTAGAACTGTATCAATCATTGCATTATTTAATCAGCAATAGAAATATTTGTTGCTTTTCTGTTTCAAAGAAAAATAATTTTATCCTGTTATGAATTATATTACCCACATGTATGGGATAACACAGTAGGAGTGAAACTGGTACATGCTCAGAATCTCACATCAGCCCTGGTTCCAAATGTCTGCACCAAATGTGTGGTGTTTATAACTGACCAGCTTTTATGCAGTTATGCATTTACTTTCTTTTAGTAAATTTGCTGCATTCTTATTAATGCAGCAAATTACGTTGTATGAATGAACGGCATACACAAAATAATAAACCTTCAGAAAGAGCTAACATAATAGCCGCTCACAACTTCTCAGCAGAACCCCACTCTGAAACAACCTGAACCAACACTTTATTCTATTTTGCAGAATGTTTCACATGGGAGGGATATTCTATAAAAATAACCAACTAAGAGAAAAGTGATCGATATAAAATAGCATTTTAATAAAAATATCTAAGTGCTATGGTGATAAACACCACTGAAATGATTTTTCAAATTAAAGTACAACACTAAGAAAAAAATCAACAACATTTATAAACAGAATCATTTTGCCATCAAGGAACTGTGATGGAGCCAATGTGGCTTTCCAAAAAATCCAGTTTGGACGCCACATCCTGGCCTTTGCTGCACATTTTAGTCCAAGCACCACTTTGTAGCCTTTCAGCAATCTAAAATGAGTTTACTCTCCAAGGATTCTTTCTGTCAGTCACCAGGGAGCTGTGAAATCTGTTTAAAAGTTGAAGAAAAAGCAAGCAAAAATTCAAACTGCTGAAATTGCCCTTCACTGCAAACAAATCAAGCAATGATTACAAAAAGCTGAAAGCAGCAAATGGGACTAGCTTGGCTGGAAAAAACACGAATCCCAAAGCCCTCAGGCTTTTGGAATAATAGGCACGCCTATTATTCCAAAAGAAATTTCTAGCAAAATGTTTAAGAAGCTGAAAAAAAAAAGGTGTGTGTGGGGGGGGGGGGGGGGGGGGGGGGTAATCAAAGAACAGTTTGATGGTTCGATCTGGAGGGAGGCAGTGAAACCTCCTGCCACATCACATTGGAAGGTGCTGCCAGCATGATTTCAGCACCGTGGACAGCAACACCGCAGCCAGCACAGATCCAGCGGATGGTGAGAGAAAAGAAAAAAATGTGAGGCCAGATGAAAATGAAGGAGGAGGACGAGGAAGAAGGATGAATAAGAGAGAGGGGGAAAGAGAGGGATTTGGCTGCTGTTAGGGCCATTCACAGGGAATACAAAAAGCCAATGTCAGCTGGATTTGAAGGACAGAAAACAGGGACATCTTGTGAGCATCCTCATAAACTGTTGAAGTCAAAGATCTTGGCGTCCTCACTGCATCAACAGGAGGGGAAAATCAATGTCAAACCAGCTCCATGAAACGGCATTTTCACTCACCTACCTCTCATCCATATCACCTTTCACCGGCGAGACGTAAAGGACTATTTCTCTGATGCCAACTGACTCCATTTTAACCACAGACTCATTTTCCTCCCTTGCTTATCCACAAGAGTGCTGCTCGCTAATGTTTACTGCTCCACTGATGGTTCCTCAGCACTAACGCTTACAGGAAAAAATTTGAAAATAATATTCTTTCACATCCACACCACTCCTGGGGCCAATCAGCCACCTTTCCAGCAATACAGGCACTAGAGACAAATGTTAAACAGCTTAGTGCATGCACCGGGAGGATGGGAGCAGATTTATAGATATAAAGAGAAGATAGAGCTGCACCAGGTCAGAGAAACACGAAAGCAGCATCAGGCATTGACTGGTTAAAGGTAACAAGGTAACAGGTTCCAAACCACGAACATTTTCATCACACCGTTCCTTCTGTTTAACGCCTTTTTAAAAAGATGCCTAACTAAGTGAAAGAGGGACCAGAGTTTTCTTTCTTTAAAGACACACTGACAGAGCTGGAAATGTTAATTATTTCTCACAGAAATGCTGTTTGAAAGATATTCAGCCATTTAAACAAGAATTGCTTAAATTCTCTGATGTAGATAATAGAAAATACATTCCGTAGTCAACAGAGCCTGAAAGCTGCAGGTTTTAAGCAGTTGTGAATAAAAATAAAGCATGTTCCTTCACACCGTTCCTGCAGTTTAAAGTCCTGTTAATGGGGTATCGGAGAGACTGTACACCACAGAGTCATGCAGCACTGGCTCTTCTGTGCACTGCTTGTCAGTGAGCTGAAATAAACCTGCTACACTTTCTATTTGCCCTCAAGAAAATACAGAAATATTTCTGGAAGCAAAGAACAATCACAAAGGCAGATTAAGGAGCATAACCCGGCAAAATTCTGCTCAATAAGCAAATCTATTGGAAAACCACATTCAGCATGTTTCTTTCACACTTTATCAAATCATTAGAACTTTTAGAATTAATATTGGATTATTTTTGCAATAAAACAATTATTGGTTGCTTCTCTGTTTGAAATTATTATTTTGCACTCCTAATTCACTTAGATGATGTCGTCCATTTTTATCTTAAATTTCCTTAGAAATACCATAAAAGACGAGGTCATCATACCATGAGACTCTCAGAGCAGCCCAAGTCTAGTCACACAAAAACACATCAGTTAGAAGAGGGTTCATCAAATCTCATCGGAGATAAAAGGAGCAGATGGACAGTTTTCACCGCAAACACGCACACACACTCACACACGCGACGCAGCATCCACAATGAACTGTGCACATTCAGAAAGAAAGAAATTACCTAGAAGCTCAGGGTCTTGACAAAGTGCTTCAGTGAAAATTTAATGGCGTAATCTTGCCGGACTGTATTGCTCCTCTACAGCATACAATGTTCTCTGTCAGCAGTACATTTCCAAAGACACTTCATAACCAAAGCAAAAAAAAAACATGGTTCTCTCTCATCAAGAACTAATTAGATATTGTTTCACACCCAGCCTCAGTTCATTTTTAAGTTCATTCTATTTTCTTTCTTTTTTTTAACGGACAAATAAATCTTCTATTATACATAAAGGTTTGATTCATTAAAATACACCACTTTCAAAAAGAATTAACATTTTCATTTTGCAGAGAGCATTGTTGATAAAATAGATGAGTGCAAAGGCACTTCCTGAATAATAGAGATAAAGATTTGCCGCTTGTTAGGTTTTTTAGAAAGCTTTTCCTTGACGTCTGAACACTCACCGTTCATCTGCATGGGCTACATATGTACAGGAATGTCAATCTGTAGCGTATCTTCTCATACAAACATTGAGGACTTGCTATGCTCTGTCAGAGGCATTATCAAATCACTGAAAGCACACGGCCATATTGTACACAGTCCAGTCCTTTACATACCTGCTGTAATCCAAGTCTTTTAGAATATTTCTTTTTTTTTAGAAATAAAACGAAATAATTTATACTTTTTCAGGAGGAAAATAGAACTGCATAATAATATACTTCTTATATTCCTTTTATACAGTTTGAAAAGACAAAAAAGAAGAAAAGCAAGAGAGAAAAGAGACGATGAAGAGCTTCAGTTCACCTCCAGTCCTTGACGTGGGATTGAACACCGATAGATAAGGTAGATATATAGAGAGGGCTATTATGACAGTAACTGTGTGGTTATGATGAATGCTGCACAGAACCTGGAGTAGACCATTGTCGTTATCTTACAGTTGGCTCATCGCAGTCTGTTTTTCCAGAACCTCCAGGTAGTCCGGTTCCTTTTTTAGCTTCCCAGGGAGCAGCAGTGAAGGGTGCTCATTGTTTTTGGAGACGTGCTCCGGCCCAAAGTATTTCCTTGGAGTGCCGTACAGCACAGTTTTGTTCAACCTGTCTTGATTGGTCACGTACCGCCGGGCCGTGGCGGCCTCGTAGGGAGGCACAATGCAGGGTCTTTTAGGCAGCGTGCAAAAGTTGTACGTGAAGGGAGGGACGCCCGCTGCTGTTGGGAGCTCCTTGTTGGGCCTCTCCCCAATGTTTTGGTAGAGCATTTCTGGAGGCTCTGGGTTAGTCAGACCACATGTTGATGATTTATCCATAAAGTCCACTGTGCTGATTGTGTAGGCCCCTGGGCTGCGGGTCAAGCTGTCATCCTTCTTTGCGTCCAGGGGCCCAAAGCTGAGCTCCTTCAAGTTTCGGTAATAAGTCACCTGTTCACCATCTTTCTGCATGTAAATGGGGTTTTGGCACATGGAGCCCACAGGTGGAGGGATGTAGTTGTAAACGTGGCTCTCGGAGCTCTTGTCATGGGTTGGCTCCGGGGTGTATGAGCCGTACTGCACTTGGAAAGAGTTGAGATCTAGATTGTTAGCGCCTGTGGGGACATGCTCCACCCCTTTGCGCCGCTTCAGAACAAAAACAAAGAGACCTGCTCCAAAGCAGACCGACAAGATGAAAACCACAAGGAGGCCGAGGATCAGGACTGAGAGGGGGACCTCAGGGTGTAATTCAGGGGTGTGGATGTAGGAATCTGTTGGGCTCACTGAGCTAAATGAAGGGGAAGGGGAGGGAGAAGGTGGGGTGCTGGCTTCAGTGCTGGGACTTATTACTGTTGGGGCTTTTGTTGGAGGGGGCAGTTGTGGTGGAGGTGGCTCGCTGGGCTCGGGGCAGATAGCCTCATTGCGCAGTGAGCGCAGTAGTCGACCTGCGTGCTTCGAGGGTGAATCGCAGGTGATTTCATTGACCACCACACTAGTACTGGATAGCTCCATCCAGTTCTTCAGTGCCACAATGTTGCAGGTGCAGTCCCAGGGGTTCTCCTGCAGGTCGATCTGGATGAATGCCGACAGCTGGTCCAGAACACCATGAACCGGAAGGTAAGAGAAATGATTGTTCCTCAGGTTGAGTCGGGTCAGCATGGTGCCCCCAAAAACATTGTCAGGGAGAGATCTTAACAGGTTGTTATTAAGGAAAAGCAGCTGAAGGTTGTGCAGTGAGTTAAATGTCTGTGGTAGAATCTCTTTTATGATGTTATATTCCAGATACAGATACTGCAGAGACTGCAGACCAGCAAACAGAGACTGAGAGAGTGACTCTATGTAATTCCCATTCAGGTAGAGACGCCTAAGGTTTGTCAGGTTTTCAAACGCACCTTCCTGAATCACTGCAATTCTGTTATTCCCTAAATGGAGCAGCTCCAGGGAGCTGTACTCAGTCAGATCCATTCTGTAAATCATCTGCAGGTAGTTCCCGGTCAGATGGAGTTTCCTGGGGTAGGTGGGCTTGGGGTTCAGTTCACTGATGTTCTGTAGTTTTCGCTCTTGACAGTTGATGTTTAAGCCACTGTCTGGGTTTTGTGATGTGCAAACACACACGCTGGGACACAGCATGGGAACAGGAGAACGAGTTTGGTAGACCATTATGGGTCCAAAGACGTGCCTGTCTTTGGAAAGGCGAGGAGTGGGCCTGTAGCGCATTTTGGGGGGCCGGGAAGCTTTGGGGGAGCGGGTGGGGGTGACAACATCAGCGTGGTAGGTCGGGTGTGGGGCCCCTTGGAAGTGAGAGTCTGAGGCAGACTGAGCCCTTTCCCCAGCGTTCCTGCGTGGGCACAGGTCCTGTTTTATGAGCTGTGTGATGTCCTTCCCGTGCAGTCTGAATGGCGTCTCACACACAATGTCCCCCACAAAGACAGAGATGGTGTCCAACCAGGACTTTAGAGGGATCAGGTCACAGGTGCAGTTCCACGGGTTCTCCTCCAGCTGGATCTCCATGATACCGCCAATGTGCTCCAGCACCCCAGCAAACGGCAGCATCTTGAGACGATTGCCACGTAAATCCAGATGGGTGAGGAGCACAAAGCGGAAAATGTTTGGAGGCAGAGCCAACAGCAGGTTGTCGTTGAGGATCAACACTTTGAGCTTGTTCAGCTTGCTGAAAGCGCCAGGCTCTATGGTGCTGATGTAATTATAGTCCGCCTGTAAATATTCCAAACTCTCCAGTCCTGCAAATGTGTCCTCTTTAATCGCTTCCAGGTTGTTATTGTTCAGGTGGAGCCGCTTGAGGAAGCGTAGTCCGTTAAAAGTTCCTGTTTGAATTTCCTGCAAACCATTATTTCCCAGATGCAGTGAGGTGACATTGCCATAACTGACAAACTCATTGGCGCTGAGCCTTGACAGGAAGTTTGCATTCAGAAAGAGCTGCGAGATTTTATTTGGGGGCGCCTGTAACTGGTTGACTGTGGTAAATCCCTTATTCTCACAGTTGATGTTCAGTATGTTCTCACGCTCCTCGCAGTCACAGCGTGTCTTACAGATGTCTTTGAGGGCTGAAGTTTTGCGGCTTTGCGTTTCGGACGGTGTCAGGCTGGTGACGGTGAGGACGCTCAGAAACAGGACGCCGCTCAGCATGTTTACAGCCAAAAATATAGATCCAGCATTGAACTTCGCAGCCTGAGCATTGGATGCAAAAGGGGAGGGAGTGGGTTCACACAGGCGAGAGAGTGGAGGAAAAGGAGGTAGGAGCGCTCATACACACACAAATGCACACACACACGTTCACACACACACGGGCCCGCAGTGAAAAAGGCGCACCGCCGATATTTGCTATTAAAATGGGATCATGACGCACTGGGATGGCGCAACTCTCTCCACTGACCTTCAGTTGGAACTCCAAAGAAATTAGTTAAGGAAAGGGAAAAAAAAGAAGAAAATCAGTCCTTTGAACAAAAAATAAAGAAAAAGCGAAAATTTAGAGAATCCTTCATAGCTGGTGGAGCTGGCACATTTTCAGCAGCTCACTGCAGCCCTCCTTCTCCCTGACAGGTCGCTCTGTCTCATTCAGCGCCCTCTCCCAGAACACACTCACAGGGGGAGACGCGCTGAGAGAGTCTCCCACTCAGCCGCTCCACGCTCAGAACCGAAGCGTCCACACATAAACAAACAAAAAAAAAAAAATCACCTTTTAAATAGATCCCTGTGGAATGCGCAAAAGCGCACGAGGATGCGCGGCCGTCTCTTCTTGTGAGTTTCTCCGAAGCTCAGGAGCGAAGTCAAGAGAAGTCAGGAAGAGAGGAGGGAGAAAGATTGGAAACGCTGCGAGGAAGCTGAGGCAGAACTACAGCGTGTGGCCCCGTCGGTCCTTCCTCCTCCTCCTCCGCTCCGCACACTGAGAGGAGCACCGAGCGTCTGCTGCTGCCGCGGCGCGAGAGTCCGAGTGTGTGCGCGCGTGAGAGAGAGAGAAAGGGGGAGAGAGAGAGGAGCTCAGGGGCCCTTACGTCACCGACACTGTCAACAGGAACACGCACGCTCCAACACACGTGTACGGGGGCTCTGGGGAGAAATCATCACCCTGAGAAAAGGCACATTGATGGCTCACACTGACCCTGATCGGGATCTGCTGGCTTCCCAAAGTGGTTCCAGAGATTCCGGAAACAATTTTGGCCTTTTTCTTTGTATGGAAAAAAAATACGTTCTTCTAAAAGTTGAAAATTAAGCTTTAAACTTAGAGGGACTTCTATCAAAGCGCCCATTTTTGCATCTTTAAGCAACTCCGCTCACTTTCAAACAGTAAGATGAACTGATGCAGTTGATAAGATACGCTGTTGGAGCTGGCATATGACGTCACCGGGAATATGCCATGATCCAGTAAGGGTTACATTTTCTTTGCTGTTTAGATGCACAGCTCTCCCCATGCGTTTTTTTATTTTTTATTACCGGTATTCATTTTACATATGACACCACTAGGCGGCAGAAAAGGCTCGATGATTTTCTGCCTCCGTTTTCTTTTTGTTTGCAGTCGTTATCTCGCCCTCTCACATTCGCAGCCCCTCGTTGTGTCAGCTTATTGACATGCCATTATCATCAGAAGAATGAGAGTCATACATCGGGCTGGGAATAGGACACTTCTGTCCTGCTCAGGGCCTCAGCCAGAGGCAAACAGATCTCATGTGGCTCTAATTAAACAGGAAGAAAGGCAGATTGTTTGTGATACAAGTTCCTTTGTTCTGCACACGTACTCAGCAAGCATTTCATAAGAAGCAGTCAGACGGAACCAGATACAATAATTCTTACAAACTTTTTCATCCTAATAGCCTCTGCAAGACTACGCTCATATGTTCCAACGAATCAGGAAGCTCCTCTGTGCTGAATGTCTAAAACATACTATACTACAACCTGACATATAAAAAACATCATGTTACAGCCATATCATTCAAGATATTTTATTGGGATATTATGTGACAGATCAACACAAAGTAGTGCATCATTGTGGAGTGGAAGGAAACTAATTAATGATTTTTTTTTAAAAGTTTTGCAAATATAAATCAGAAAACACTGACGTGATACTCCCAAATAAAATCCAGTGAAATAATTACTTTCAGAAATGATTTGTAATTGTAAATTGACTACACCTGTGTATACAGCAGGCTTAAGTTCTGGAACAATTTCCAAAGCTTTCAACATGTAAATGTAGGCCTGCCATGACTTGGACGTCCACCTAAACTGACAGGCCGGGAAAGGAGAACTTTATTCAGAGATGCACTTAAGAAGCCCATTGTAACTCTGGAGAAGGAGCAGTGACCAACAGCTCAGGTGGAAGAATTCATTTTCAGCAGGGGCACCAAGACTTAGAATGTGGCGGAGGTTAACCGTCCAGCAGGACAATGACCCTAAACATGCAGCCATAGTACAATGGTTATGTTTAGATCAAATCCTAATTATGTGTTATAATGACCCAGTCAACGTCTAGACCTAAAACCAGCTGACAATTTGTGGCAAGAACTGAAAATTGATGTTGACAGATGCTTTCAATTTAATATAACTTAGCTTGAACTGAACATTTCCAGATTTTTGAAAAAATAGGTTGAAAACCATGTATTATTTTCCTTCCATTGAACAATTATTATCTATAACATGAAGTCCCAATAATACATATTGAACTAATCCAATAAACAGATTAAATAAATTTCCAGAATTACTGCAGCTATGAATAGGAGTTCACTTTATCTATATAACTAAAACAAACAAGAATGACAAAGTGTTTGCTTAAAGTCACATTTCTGATCCAGGATTCTAGTTCTTTATGAATTGATTTTTTAAAGTTAAAAAAATATTTCTGTACCGTTTCTATACCCACTGCTCTGCAGTCAAAACTCAAATTTTGGTTATTTTCTTAAATATTTATAGCTTTCTGAGACAGTGCATCTGCTACACTCAAAGAGCATTACGCCATTTTTAGATGTCAGTAATGACATCACCTGAATGACCTCTATAGCAGTACTGTAGGGTATCCCTTTGTATCATGTATTGCCTAATCAGTGCTTATATTCTTTTATCATTTTGTCTATTTATTACCAGCATTAAAGCAACTTCCTTAGTAACACAACTGCTGAAAACTCTGAACACACTCACTACTGTAATTATCTGTTTTAAATGGTTTCCACATGCTCAATAAAACAATATCTTGACTTTAGAAGCAATAACGCTTGAGCATTTCAAAACTGCTGGATTTCTAATTTCCTGTTATGGGTAGCTGTGCTCCAATGATAGAAATAGCTTGTATATAAAAAAGGTCTACATTCTACATTTATTGGCTTAAAAAAAAAAAAAGAAGTGCTTATCTGTGTTTTGTACTTCTCAAAATGTTGCTGCACATACTTCCATGTAAATCTAAAAATGATATTATGCTTCTCAAATGTGTACACACCTCAGGTAAAGAGCCAGGTTTAACACGGTCATAAAATGAGTATGTGATAAATAATTGCCAAATATTTTCCACCTATAATGCAAAACACAATAGTGTGTCACAATATATGTGGGAAAAGTTAGGAAATTCATACAAACAAACATTAAAGAAAAAATGTAAAACATAAAAACCTGCAGTAACCTGGTAGCATACGTCTGTACACCTTTAAACTTTCAGCTTTCAGTCTTCTAGATTTTCCATGTGGTCCCAAATATAGAGTCTGATAAACCTGTACTCCTGTACTCACTTACTCATTTGCACCCATGAACCAAACCACAGTTTGGAGAGAGGTTACAAAGGGCCAACAGTATATATATATACATATATATATATATATATACATATATATATATATATATATATATATATATACATATATATATATATATATATATATGTATATATATATATATATATATATATATATATATATATATGTATATATATATATAAAGCACTGGCTGTATGTGGCAGCTGTATCCTGTATTGTCCATTTGTCTAGGCTAAGGAGTAGAGTTGTGAGACAGAATTATTGTCTTCCAAAACAAATCCAAACAAAACAGCCAAGCCTGGTTACAACCCCTCAAATGTTGTGTGGAGAATGTGTTCTGGTCTGACAAAACCAAAGTGGAAAATTTGGGCTATAATTCCCAATAGTATGCTTGGCACAAAAACAGCATTGCACATCAATGAAAGAACAACATACTCACACTGAAATAGTGGTGGCAGCATCATACTCTGGGATTCTAGAATTGCGCCGCTCAAGGTTGCTGCAGGTTGGAGTAGCTCTGTTACTTTTGATTGTGATTTACTCTTTTTTGGGAACTATTCCTCTTGTGGTGGATACAGTTGATTTTTTTTGGATGACTGTCCACTCCAGTGTCGGATGCTGTGCAGCTTGGAGGATTTTTCTTAATACTTTAAATTTTTGGACATTTGTTATGATGCATTGCCATGGCAACGGGGTTGTTTCTTACAACCGGGAGCAGCTGATTAATATCTCAAAAGCTCAAATAATACTTCAGCTACAACCCCAAATCCCTGATGAGTTGAAAAGGAGACGCCGTGGATGCAGAGCAGGAGCAAAGAGAAGAGAGAGAAGGAGGAAGTTCAAACCATCTCTTCCGTCGATTATGATGGGCAATGTGAGATCGTTGGGAAACAAGTTGGATGAACTCCAAGCCCTACAAAGGACCCAGCCAGAGTACTGGGCATGCAGTATCATGTGTTTTACTGAGACATGGCTGCAGGATCATATCCCAGACTCCAGCGTCACTCTGCCGGGCTTTTTAACCATACGAGCAGACAGAGATTTAAAGAGGTGCGGCAAATGTAAAGGAGGTGGATTGGCAGTACTTGTGAACAACAGATGGTGTAATCCAGGACATGTTACTGTGAAGTGTCATCTCTGCAGTCCAGATATTGAAATGTTGGCAGTAAGTTTTCGTCCATATTATTCACCAAGAGAGTTCATCAGTGTTATTTTGGCAACAGTTTACGTTCCACCTTCCGCTGTTGCTGACACTGCATGTGATGCCATCAGCTCAGTTGTTGCTAAGCTACAGACACAAAACCCCAATGTTTTGTGGCAATTTCTGGTGATTTTAACCATGATTCACTCTCTGCTACACTTCCAACGTTTCAACAATTTGTCAGCTGCTCTACCAGAGAAAACAAAACATTGGATTTGTTTTATGCAAATGTCAAGGACTCATACATCTCTACAGCAAGACCTCCTCTAGGCAAATCAGATCACAATCTTGTTTTTCTCTGCTCGAAATATAAGCCCCTTGTTCAGAGGCAACCTGTAATAAAGAGAACTGTGAGAAAATGGTCACAGGAAGCTGAAGAAGCTCTGCAAGGTTGCTTTGAGGCTACAGACTGGGACGCACTGTGACAGCCACATGGAGAGGACATCAATACCATGACTGAGTGTGTAACTGACTATATAAACTTCTGTGTGGATAACATCATCCCCACCAGAACCGTAAGATGCTTCCCCAATAACAAACCTTGGATCACCAGTGACCTGAAGGACCTGCTTAACAAGAAAAAAAGAGCCTTCAGAGAGGGAGACAGATAATTATTGAGGATTATACAGAAGCAACTTAAAGTCAAGATAAGAGACAGCAAGGAGGTGTACAAGAAGAAGCTAGAGAGCAAGCTCCAGTAAAACAATATCAGAGATGTGTGGACAGGGATGAAGAAGATCACAGGCTTCAAGGAGAAGGATGATCAGACCGATGGAGGTCTGGACAGAGCCAATGAACTGAACACATTCTTCAATAGGTTCAGTTCAGAAACAAGCTTCGCATCCTCCTCTCCTGCTCACAGCCAAACAGACATTCCACCTTCCTTTGACCCACAGGACCCACAGCTGTCCAGTAACACCTCACATTTTTTATCTTCAACCTCAGCCCTAGACTCTTCTGCTTCTACATGTTTGCCTTCAACCATATCAGAAGATGCTGATGCTTCCTTTGCTTCCCCCTTCCACCTGTGTGTCTCAAGAAGTCAGGTGAAGAGACAACTGGAGAGACTGAATAGGAATAAGGCTGCAGGTCCAGATCATGTCAGCCCTAGAGTCCTGAAGGCCTGTGCAGAGCAGCTCTGTGGGATTCTGCAGCACCTCTTCAACCTTAGCCTGGCCCAGAAGAAGGTTCCGGTGTTGTGGAAGACCTCCTGTCTTGTTCCGGTACCAAAGAAAACTCACCCATCAGTCCTCAATGACTATAGACCTGTTGCCCTGACATCTCACATCATGAAGGTCCTAGAGAGACTTCTGTTGGCTCACCTGAGTAAGCAAACAGTAAACCATCAGGACTCCCTTCAGTATGCTTATCGCTGTGGAGTTGGAGTTGAAAATGCCATCATACACCTGCTTCAACAAACCCACTGTCATCTGGACAAAGCCAGTAGCACTATGAGGATCATGTTTTTTGATTTCTCCAGTGCATTTAATACAATCCAACCTGATTTGCTTTGTCAGAAACTCCAGAAGACTCAGGTGGAGGCCTCAACAATCTCCTGGATCAAAGACTACCTGACAAACGGACCACAGTTTGTGAGACTGAAGGGTTGTGAGTCTAACCAGGTAGTCAGCAGCACAGGAGCACCACAGGGGACTGCAATCTCACCATTCCTTTTCACTCTGTACACCTCAGACTTCCAGTACACAACAGACTCCTGTCATCTGCAGAAATACTCGGATGATTCTGCAGTCGTGGGGTGGATCAGAGATGGACAAGAAGCTGAGTACAGGAAGGTGGTGGACCTCTTTGTGGCATGGTGTGGAAACAATCATCTCATTTTGAACGTGACTAAAACAAAGGAGATGTTTGTAGATTTTAAGAGAAACAGGAATAAGTCAAACACTATTTCTATCATGGGAGAAGAAGTGGAGGTGGTGGAGGAGTATAAATACCATGGTGTTCACCTGGACAACAGACTAGAGTGGAGATGCAACTGTGAAGCCATCTACAAAAAGGGACAGAGCAGACTGTACTTCTTGAGAAAGCTTAGGTCCTTTGGTGTTTGCAGCAAGATGCTGCATATCTTCTATAAGTCTGTTGTGGAGAGTGTGATCTCTTCTGCCATCATCTGCTGGGGAAGCAGCATCAGAGCCAGGGACTTAAAAAAGCTCAACAAGCTGATAAAAAAGGCTGGCTCTGTTCTGGGGACTCCTCTGGAACCTCTGGAGATCATTGTGGAAAGACGGATTCTTCATAAAATGAAGAACATTATGGAGAACCCTGAGCATCCTCTTCATGAGACTGTCCTACAACAACAGAGTGTCTTCAGTCAGAGGCTTCTTCAGATCTGCTGTAAGACGGAGCGCTACAGGAGATCCTTCCTGCCCACAGCCATCAGCATCTACAACGGCTCTTTGAGGAAACCTTCATAATGAGCTACAACAACATTTAGGGATTAATAAAGTATTTTTGAATTGAATTGAATTGAATTACTTTAAGATGGAACTTTTTGATAAGGTGGATGAAGTTATGAAGAGTTCCAATCAGTCGGCTTTGGCCCAAAAGCTTCCGGTGTCTGCTAGAAAGCTGTGGATGAAGAGAGGTTTTATTTTTCCCTATCACAGTGAGTCCAAACATACATTCAAATGTACATAAGGACTTTTTTTTGGAATCCAGAGTCAAGATCTAGATCTGATAGACAATCTCAGAGATTTTGAGAACTCTTGTAAGGCAGAGTATATAAATATTATTGAGTCAAAGATAGACTTTGTTTTTTTTAGATAAATTGCACATGTTTTATTGTCACATGTGGGTGTTATTAGGGTCTTTATCTTTTAAATCACAAAAGCCTGGCATTGAAACAGGGGTGTGAGCCACTATATAGTTGAACAAAAATAACAAATTCCAGACAAAATATTGTGCTGGCAAGCCTAAATAAATTATGTCTGAGAATTCATTTTCTTCTTAAGATGAAGACACTTGAAAACTCAAACTTGATGTCACAATAAAGTTTTAGTGCTCTAGACTAAAGATTTCCCAGTGAAGGTATAATTACCACGTTGGTGTGGTTGTAGCCTTGTAAATCTTAATTTGTTTAAAGCAAGCTGTGGGGTGCAGAGATACATAACATATGTACACTTTATTATTATTAATCCTAGGGTATAATCAGGAAGTGTAAGACTTTTTGTCTGCTGTTGAAACTGAAATTCAACTTCAAAGTGAATGTGCAGAACAGTGAGCTGTCCTCAGCTGACCTTAGGTTTGCAGCTTTGGTCCTACCGTTATAGAACTAAGGGCAACACCATGGCATGAGTGATTTGTGCCGTGTAACTCAGTTCAACCTTTGGAAGGCAGAAGTCAGCGTAAGCATAAATGTTATGGGACCCAGGAAGGCCTGGGACGGGGACGTGGAGCATTCTCAGCCTCTGTAGTTGCCTTGTTGCAGCCTGAATAAGAACTTTATGCAGGTTTTGACAACTAGACATGAAGGTGCAAAGGTAAGGAGGATTTCTTTTCCATGCCGGCGCCTTACAGGAGCAGCCAGCTCCCGAGTCTGATAAAACTCTACAGCATCTTTACAGTGGAAGGGCTATAGGAGTCCTGTCATAAAGACACCACCTGCTCTCACATTGTCATCCTAATGATATTAGAGAGGATAATGATGATGGAGAGAGGTGCATATGATGATGACAGTGACATCCGGCTTTTCTGTTTATTGTTTTATTGAGAACGATGGACGCCTCAGATTTCAGCTGTGATCGATGGGCTGGCGGCGTGTTGAAGGGAAAAGTCTTCAGGTTTCCACATGAGGCCAGCTGGGTATTTATTGTCAGAGCTCAGCCGAACAGCACATTTGTCAAGTCAATCAGAGCCCACCGAGGACCACTGCGGCCTGTCTGCAGTGTGTGAGGGAGTGGAAGTAAAGGCCAGAGCCGTGTGGAAAAAAATGTTCCCTCTCCAAAACCTTTCATACATTAGAAGTTTATGTGAAGCAAATATTTCTAGATGCTACTTGAACACAAAGTGTAGTAAATAACTTTTTCAAATATTCCTCTGTTTCATTCATATTTAACCACCTGCCACACAGTACGTTTTTCAAAGGATTTCACAAAGTTGAAAAACACCCAGAAGAAGCTGGCTTCAATTTTCATGTTTAGAATATATAATCTTTACCCAATTGTTTGCAATCTAAATGTCTTTAAGTTCAGCTAACAGTGCTTATGGGCATTTTTCCTCTTTTGATCCATAAATAGATTAATCTTAACTAAAAGTTTAATTTATTATTCAATCAAATCTTCTGATTCTGGAGGAATAAAGTGGTTTTTAATCACGTTATTTAAGGTTAGAAAATGGGCATCATTGATTACCACAGTGAAACATACCATGATACGATACAGTTTCCAAAAGGTCCACATGAACCCACCAACGCACATTTCCTGAGAACACTGGTACTACAACCTTGACATGCCCACATTTAAATACACAAGCAGATGTAAATATGCCCTTCAGGTAGGATTCTCCTCTGTGCACTATCCACAGTCATGTCTGCATGCAGGAACAAGAGGAATGTGTTGCAAATGCTCCTGTCTGAGACAGATAACTCAATGAGCATCAGGGGGATTAATATTTGGACAAATCAATTAATTTACTCAACAAGAAGCCTGCCGTCTCACGCAGAGCCAGATTGTCTGGTTCCTACCATGATGTTAACTATGAATGAACAGTTCAGACAAACAGATAGACAGAAGTCCAAGGCATGGCTATTACTCTGTTTGACAGCAACAAAAGCAACAAATGTATTATTTTCTATAATCGCAAAGAAAGGCTGGCATTAACGTGCCAAGGTTTTATAAAAAACAAATTACAGGACACTGACTTTCATATACTGTTTGGATTTGCCTTTGAGAAGCACCGGCGAGACTCTCAAGGCTGACGGAAAATTAAGAGTCAGCCTAACCCAAATAATTGTTGTTTTTCTGAATCTGGCTCCCCTGCACGGCCTTGATGGCCGGCTATCTTCAACCTCTCCTGGAAGTTATGTAAACATGACGCTCTGCTCCCTCTGCCCCCTCCCTTCCCTGAGGACATCTGTGTACCTGCTCAGACCTTTGTGGCCGGTTGATGAACATTCCAATGTACCATCAAGGACAATGGCCTCTGTGACAGTGCTTCATGGACTTACTTGCACACACTCACTTGCACACACACATATGCTCAAGATAAACATATGCACCCCCTCACACCACCTTCACCGTTCCTGGCATGATGTTGTTTTGTAAACTTGTTGCTTCTTTGTGCTGAGGTTTTTTGCAATCTCAAACTGTGTCCTGCTAAGGATAAAGTGTGAAATATGATTTTTTCCCTCAACCTACCTAATGTGGCCTCTTTTCTCATCTAGCAAGGGCAGCACCTGTGAGTGGGCAGCAAAGCCTCGGTGACCCGCCCCCCCTTTGTCTTGTGTCATGATGTATGTTTGGATGGGTTGTACTGGAATTCTAATTTCCCCACGGGGATCAATAAAGTATCTTTGAATTGAATTGAATTGAATATCACAATGGGCTTTACATTAATAAACTTATTTTGGAAGCATTTAAGATTTTTTTTGTTCTTGTGACAGTTGTCTCAACAGAGTTTTCAATAAACAGGAGATTTCTAGAGTCGTATAGAAATGTATTAAAGAATTTGAAGATTGGTTCTTTCTATGGAAACGTCCATGATTCCCTTAGATTGATAACTTTTTAAAAACTGATATCTGAGTTTGATTAATTGAATTGCAAAATATAACTTAATCTGACTTTTTGAGCTTTTGAAAATGGATTAGGCTGATATGAGATGGATTAAGAGCAAAGTGAATTCTATATTTGGATAATTAGACATGAATGATTTAGTTACTTCAAGGTTATATTAGTTGTAAATTGCAGCTATAAAATTAAGGTAATTGTAATTAATTTTCTTTTTCACCTAAATACATGAACACAATAGAAAGTGATCTGTATGATTTAAGGTTTGTTGTGAAATTTGAACAGAAATGAGGTTTCTGTGCAGTTACCAGGGTTTTTTGTTGAGGAGAGGATGTGCTCAGGAGGATTTTCAGAGACTGGGTGATCCAAGGAGTCATCCTTTATCGTGACTAAGAATTACTGAGTTGCTGAACCAGATGGAAGGCAGGAAAATGGTTTTAATATTATTAATTGTAGATCCTTTCACAAAGGTACTTTGTCAGTCAACCCAACGCGGATAGGCCATTGAGCTGCCAACTAAATTAATCAGAGCCACCTAATGGTCAACTTGGGTTAGCCGGCTACACTGCTAACATGGAGGGGTGATGTAGCAATGACAGACACACTCTGTGTGACCAGCTAGCTGGTGGATTTAAAGCCAGAACACAACAATTAGCCAACATGTGTGTGACAGAACAGTGTGTAACTTTTGAAAGCATGACTGGCTGTTTACAAAAGGTCAGAGGCATCTTAGAAGGGAGTTTGACTTAATGATGGGACTGTTTTGTGAAAGAGGCTTGTGTTTCGTCTTTGGACATTAGTGGATCTCCAGTTTGTGTTGGCAGATGAGAGCGGACTGGCTTGTTCACGGTAGTTCAGTTGATGTGCCATGTTTCTCCTTTGTAGATATCTTCATCTTTAGATGTTTGTGGCCAAGAACAAAAAGGCTCAGAAAAGATCAGATAATCAGGGCCAGAGGTGACCTCACATGAATAAAGGTAGGTTCTTAAGATAAGCACTGGCAAAATGGTCTGAACCAGAAAGTAAACTTGAGGTGAGTTCCAGGTGGTTGATCTAAAGTAACCTGAACTCTCAAACCAACCAGGATGCTACACTAGTTTGAACAAGATTGTACAATCTAGCAATTCCCGGAGAGGGCAGCTCATCCTTTCATATGCTGGAAGAAGGGATGAGCTGGAGTTCTTATAATTTGTACTTTAAAATGAAAGTGTACTTTACGTATGGAGTTCTAAAGGAAGGAATTGCAAGGAATTGACCATTAAGCAGTTAAGCAGCAGACTAGCCATTAGACTGAAAAAAACTGTACCCAACTACTGGAGTTTTTTACATTTTTATTAACACAAAGTTCAATCATGTAAGTGGTGAACACTGTTTGCTTTGGCGATCATCTTGAGACTGCTTAAGTGCAAATATATCTAAATCCCCCTCACCTGCCACCAATATAAAGCCACCAATTACCTTCCTGAGCTAAATTTTCTGCTGGGTTCCCACATGACAAGCTGTGCTGAGGTGACATAATCAAATTTTAATTTAGGTCCCATGTAAAACTACATTTGGATCCCAGACACTTTAAGAGGCCCTCCGATGAGTTATTTTTCAACCTCACAAAATGCTCACTGTTAAAATTAATGTTTTTCTTTTTTAAATAATACTTCTGTAAGAAAGGTTTGGTCAGGAAGACCACAATAAATTTTTAGAGATTTCATGTGAATAAGGCTTAAATTGTGTCAACTATTTAACCTGCCACATAGGTGATGTTAGTGAGGCTTTGTATTTTTCTCACAGTTGTGTTTGAAATAATAGCAGTCCAACTAGACCAGGACCAGGTGAACTCAGGCACTACAGCAGGGAAACAGGCGAGAACACAGAGACATGGAAATGGGAATATCAGCAGCAGATCTGGTGGAGAACAATGAGAACCAGAGAACGTTAATACTAAGGGAAGCGGATAGTGGACCAATGAACTAGGAGAGGAATTAACCAGGAGATTATGAGACAGCTGGGGGCAAGGGAACCTAATTACAGAGGGAGAATGACTAATTAACACAAACGAGCAGGGAGTATAGGGGGTAACCAAAATACATCTAAATGAACGGAAGCAAATAAACAATGAGACCAAACCAAAAGACATTAACACGGGGGAACCAGATCTATAAGGAAATATAAACTAAAAAAATCTAACACAAGAAGTAACAAAGAAGAAACAAAACACAAACCCTGAACAGGGCGGGCAGAGGCGAGCCTCAGAAGGAGGGCAAGAACAAAAAAAACCCCAACAAAACAGACTTCAGCTGGATGGCTGGGAGGTTGTCCCGAGCAGGAGCAAGGTTCAGGTGGGTGGCCGTGATGATTAAGTAAATGTGATGAGTCTGGGAGGTCTGTGATGGAGGAGGATGTGGTCTGGAGGCCGGCGGCGAAGGAGCAGGTGGTCAGGAGGTCGGCCATGAGGTAGCTGGCCGTGGAGCGTAAAGGACCCTCTGGGAACATGAAGGAGCTCTGCAGATTTAAACCCACGGAGGAGCCCTGAAAATCTGCATTGGATGTGTTGATGAGCCTCAGGAGCACGAGGCATGTCCACCTGGACATCCTCGTCGTGGAGTTCAGGAGCACTAAAATGCTTGTCAGGTGGTGCCAATTGTAATGAGGGAAGCTGGGACAGTAGTATAGATGATGATGACAATGATGATGGGAGGTCATCAGAGGATGCAGGTAATATTTGACCCATGGAGGCAGAGGCAGGGGCTGAAGCGTCTGGCTGACCTTCAGTGGAAGCAGAAGCTGAAGCATCGAGCAGACCCTTCACAGCGATGCCCATCTTACAGTGGCGTCTGTGGTGTCGACAGGTGGTAGAAGCGGGCTGTGCTGCAGGGCTCTGGAGAACAGGAGATGAACAGAAAGTCCAGATCCAGTTTGCAGTTGGCAATAAATCCTGAGTGACACTCTATCATAGCTGGTGCCCCATCAGTTGTTAGGAAGACCCAATTTTCTATGGAAATATTTTTTGTCCACAAAATACCCCTGTACAGCATCAACTCCCTTGATTGTGGTTTTCAGTGGAGTCAAAAACTCATATTCTGTGAAAAAGTCCTCAAACACACAAAAGGAGCCAGCTGGGCTCTATCAGTGGAATCCACAGACTCATCACACTGAAGGGAGAACCAGCAGCACCTCTTCAGGTGTGACTCCAGCTGTCTGACAGTATCGGCATACAGTTCACACACCCTCTGAGATACAGTACTTGGACCCAGCTGGACCTCAGCAATGGCAGACAGAATCTACGGTTTATTTCTATGGTCACTTGTCGTTCACATTTGTGAAACAAAAATCCAATTCCCACTCTTGATGGAAATAATACATTGTCTGCCTCTTTCGAGCTTGACTGAACTTTGCTGCTGCCATTGTTGCTTGCCAGTCCGCAGTTTAAAATGCGCGCAAGCGAGGGAGATCTGCCCTCCCCTTTACATGCCAACTTGTAATTTTGATTGGCTGAAACTTATAAGGTTTTTACAGAGTGACCAATCAAATGTGTGTCATTATATCAATGATCCTTTAGAGAGCTACTGCAAAGAACCTTGAGAACGACAGGTTGGTAGAAATCATATTATCACATGGCAAATAGTTTACTAGTACATGTCCTTCTCAAAATATTAGCATATTGTGATAAAGTTAATTATTTTCCATAATGTCATGGTGAAATTTTAACATTCATATATTTTAGATTCATTGCACACTAACTGAAATATTTCAGGTGATTTATTGTCTTAATACGGATGATTTTGGCATACAGCTCATGAAAACCCAAAATTCCTATCTCACAAAATTAGCATATCATTAAAAGGGTCTCTAAACGAGCTATGAACCTAATCATCTGAATCAACGAGTTAACTCTAAACACCTGCAAAAGATTCCTGAGGCCTTTAAAACTCCCAGCCTGGTTCATCACTCAAAACTCCAATCATGGGTAAGACGGCCGACCTGACTGCTGTCCAGAAGGCCACTATTGACACCCTCAAGCAAGAGGGTAAGACACAGAAAGAAATTTCTGAATGAATAGGCTGTTCCCAGAGTGCTGTATCAAGGCACCTCAGTGGGAAGTCTGTGGGAAGGAAAAAGTGTGGCAGAAAACGCTGCAAAACGAGAAGAGTTGACCGGACCCTGAGGAAGATTGTGGAGAAGGGCCGATTCCAGACCTTGGGGGACCAGCGGAAGCAGTGGACTGAGTCTGGAGTAGAAACATCTAGAGCCACCGTGCACAGGCGTGTGCAGGAAATC
Organism: Girardinichthys multiradiatus; assembly: GCF_021462225.1. Lineage (NCBI taxonomy): Eukaryota > Metazoa > Chordata > Actinopteri > Cyprinodontiformes > Goodeidae > Girardinichthys > Girardinichthys multiradiatus. The sequence continues at coordinate 7,074,802 of NC_061815.1, forward strand.
CCATTTTAGAGTTCATGGATCAGTTGGCATATACTGCTAATTTGAGAACAGTCCAATATTCATTTTTCTTCGTTTTCTGAATGTGATTAAAAATTGATACATTTTTCTTCATGGTTTGATTTAGAATAAAATATGCAGCGTTCCCAATGCATGGAAATAATTATTCAAAGAATTTTAAGCTTTACTCACGTTTTTAAACACACTGCTTATTTTAAACACAACTGTATATTTTTTCTTCAAGGTCTCTTCACTGTGAAAATCAGTATGGCAGCCGCCCACACTGATGCAAATTAGCCACATAATCTATGTCATTATTATTCAGCTTGTAAGGGTTTTTGAACATGATTGATTGTTAGGTATCCTGTACTATAGGTGTAAAGTAAAACTGATCTTTTGTCTCCAGATTCTCTTGTTAGTCTTCAACCTGCCTATTTATCATATTTAAAAATAATAAAAGATTTATTTAAATGCTATATATTTTAAGGGTCTTTTTTTACTTTTATTACTGACATTTCTATCATAAAGAGTTGTAAAAAAATACTTGCGTCCCTGGAGATCATTTTTTGTTGTTGTTTTTGCATTACACTTTTCAGATCAAATCAAATTTAATGTCAAAAATAGTTAAAAAAAGAACACAGTTTTCAAACAATCATTTAATAAGGGTAATATCCAAACCTATCAGGCTCTATGTGAAAACCTAATTGCCACACTTGGTAAATTATGAATTTACCTTGAATGCATTTACTGGGGTTGTATTTCACCAGCGTCAGCCGGGTGTTATTACTGCCAGACCTGGCTAAAAAAAACATGACAAAAACATTTGGAGTGGCGCAGTTCATTATACAAGTTTGGACTTCAATCTGATGGAAATGTTGTGGCCTAACTAAACAGGTGGTGTATGTGTGAAAACCCTCCATTGTGGCTAAATTGAAATAATTCTGCAAAGAAGCGTCTACCAAATTTCCTTCATATGAATGTCATAGATTTATGAACCAGTTATAACAAATGTCTGAGAGCAGTTGTTGCCACCAAGCGTAGCACAAGCCAGGGGATGTTTTGTTTGTTGAAAATATGTCTAAACAATGTCTAAATCCTTCATACTCAGCTAGGCTAAATTTGGTAGATGTTTAGTTTGAAAGTGGAAGTTTTTTTTTTTTTAACAATTAGATTTGGTTTTAGACTTTATTAGTCTAAGACTTTTTAAAGGCAAGTATGAGAAGCGCAACAACATGAAAATGAAGGAAAACCAGCACCCAATATGGAAATCTCCACTGTTCGTTTACAAGGCCTGTGCCCTTCTAAATGAACTGTCATAATTGTTGGATTAGACTCTGGAGCGGCAACAATCACAGATATAGTTAAACAGTTTAAACCAGTTTATTGTTGAAGTCCTGGGGAGGGCTGATCTTCTAGGTTCCAAGGAAAGGCTCTAGAACCCACACTGAGGAAGACATGTAGGTGGTTATTGTCTGAGTTGAAACTTGTAAATAATTGTCTGTGACAGGGGTGAGGTGCTACATCTTACTGCTTGTGATGAAAGAGGTTGTCCATTTGTTCTGGTATGTCTTGGTATGCTGACTCCATTTGATTTCCTTCCGGAGGCTATGTGCGGCAGGCCAGAAGGCGCTAGAGGGTGGACAGGTAGGCGAGTGTGTGGTGGGATGCAGAATGAGCTGCTGGACCATGGCTGCCCATCACACCTTGCAAACAAGAGGTGAGAGAGACACACAAAGTTCTGTGAACATGGCACCATCAAGGTTAAAATCTGACAGGGGTACAAGGTAACTATTGATGAATTTCAGAATGTTCCTTACTGACAGGAGTGGAAGTGGTCAGATGCTTTCCTTTGATCATGAGGTGGAAAATGCACTGAAGGACAGACAGGTGGAAAACTACAAACCTGGAAAAGGACATAGGAACTTTCCTAAAATGACCATGGAGCTGAGGATTATATGTAAATTTGTTGTAGGTTGGATTTGTGATCCAGGTCTTGGTGCTCTATGATCTTTTCGAGGAGAGCTTCTGATTTGGCAGGTCTAGAAAAGCACAGAGATAGCACAAGGTAAGCAGCAGATACATAGCGACCAACAGGGAAAGGAGAACCATCTGGCAGCTCCTTGAAAGCATTCAGGCTGATGAGCTGATTGTGTGCAGGTATGTAGCTTCAGATAGCTCAGCCCCACACCTCACAATGTCAATCCAAAGCTCAGGAAGAGGAAGTAAACACCACACAACACACACATTCACTCATAATCATCACACACATAAAATCCCAATGCAATACAATAACGTTTCTGGCTGCAATGTGACAAAATGTGTAAACGTTCAAGGGGTATGACATCACAACCGAAGTGATGCAATCACAAGTAGTTGAGGGAATGCTTGAAAGGCAGAATGTGTGGTACATGCATTACACATCATTACAAGCACTTGTCCATAATAAAACTCAAAATACATATCTAGTATTTTGCTTCCAATTAGTTGGACATTCCTGGAATATATACGTTTTCCAGAAAGTCTTCAAGTTTTTTTTTCCTCTTAAAAAAATTTCAGAAAGTCTGAGGAACCTGGGGATCACCTTAAAGATACAATAAAAGTTGCCTAATTGGAAGCAAAATATAAAGAAAGGAGGTCTGACTGCACACCTCTCCCCACAGTACAGTAAACCAGTAAGGACCATTTTCTTCAGCTTTTAAAATGTCCCTGCTGAAAAACAATGACTCCTAACGCAGAATTTTATAGTCCTTAGTGTACTCTGCAATGATTACTCATCTAATTGCTGGCTGATTTAAAATGATTCTGAATGCTTATGAGAAGGATGAACAGAAAATGTGTTCCCTAAAGCGAAGCTACTGGAAGTGAACAGAGGCCAGTTTCATTTAGGTTTGATGGTTCTTGCCTGCATAACGTCACAGCTTGCCAGACCTGATTCAACAAGCTGATAAACTACAGAGATGGAAGATAGGTTTTTCAGTAGTTGTAAAACAAATAAATAACTAGCAACAGAAAGTAAGTAGAAATTGAAAATGAGGCCTTCAGTGCTCTATCTGTCGGATCCTTCTCTGTATGTACAGAGGAAACCTTGATATCCAGACTGACTGGACCGAACATCTGACCTTTTAAAGTAGTTGCCGATTGGGGGCCATACTAAATGGTTGTTTCCTGTCTGCTCTGTGGGGTTAGAGCATTCATCCATCTTTTTTTTGTTTTTGGTATTTCATGATGAAGAGAACTGAACCAACATTTCACCCAAAAACAAAAACAGTCCTGTGTAAAAGCACAATAGAAAATCAAGCGCAAACAGCCAGCTTTAGACATAATAAACTACCAGCCTTTCATAAAAATGCATTATTTCTTCTTTTTAGTTGCAACTTGTAATCCCTACCAAAAAACACCACTTTCTCTAAGGGGCTGCAGAGATATATGTGAGGGAGAGATTACATTTTCCAATGCTAAAAACCCTCAACAACCTCTTCCCAAAAACTGTTTCTTCTTGGTGAATATCCCCGTCACCCTATGTTATTGGGGGCTGTAAGGTCACCAGACAAATTCTAAGCAAGGAAGGCTGACACAAAGAAGCAGGTTTTATGTTGACTCGATTTAGTAAACACTGTGCTGTATGACGGGCTTTTACTCAGTCATGTGCGCAGAATGTGAAAGCTGGTTTGTGGTAAGGTTAAATTTTATTCAGTTAAATCACATTTACTACAACAGAGAAAAACAAAACTGATTGTGGAATTTTGTTTTATAGAGGGTAAACTCAATGTTACACGTGAAAATTTCAGTTTTTTATGGCCAGCTTGTTTTAAAAACATAAAACATAAAACGTTGTTTAATAGGGATAAAATAATATTTTGTCATCGCTTACTCAGCCAAATAAAGTGCATTGTTGGGGTTAAGCTTCAGGGATAATAATGTTTTATTTTTAGTCTTGATTCTTTATATCTATACATCATAAAGCACATAGAGAAGTCTTAAAAATGTGCAATAATCATTCTCTACTTTGCTTTGTTGTCCTCTGTAATGGAATGTTAAGAACACCCTACTTAAAAGGTCAGTAGGAGGCTTTTTTGCAGGAACATATAAATCTCTTCATATTCATCTTCAGTTTGCCCTCTGGAACTTCAAAGAACCCAGTGGACAAAGAAACAGGGCAGACAGCCTTATTTACCTGACAAAGTCAATGAACAATATAATATGCAGTGTCATTAGTCTGTAGTGTCAATGTGAAAGGTCACTGATTGTCAGGTTGTAAAAATTACTTTTAGATGAACAGCGTGCACTGATCCAAATGTATGGATTGAAAACATTCTGTAATTTATAGTGAGCTTTAACCCAACACCATTTTAGTCAAGAATTTCCGAACCCTTTGTTACATAAAAGCTTTACTATTTTTTTGGTACTAGTGGCCTTTACTGAATAGTAATCAAACAGGAAAGAGGGTGGAGAATTTGACCCAGGACAACTACGTCAAGGACTATAGCCTTGGTGTGCTTGCTGTACCAACTGGGCCACCCAGCGCTCCTTCACTGTTTAAGTGAATTTTACAACATGAAGACATAAGCCAGAAAATACTGTGTGAAATAATTGAAAAATAATGAACCCCCGCCCAACCCCCCATTTTAATGACTGTACTAGAGGATAAATTATTAATTCATACGTGTAAAGTATAAGCTCAAGTGTTATTGAATTAAATGTTGGCTGTTGCTCAGATTCCCAAAAACATGGCTGTCAAATGCATAGGCTAATACAGTTAAATTAATCTTGTTATGTAGATTCACCCTGTTCCAAATACTGTTATATTTTTGATTAATATAAATAATATATTGCTTGAAAGCACAGAATAAGATGACAGAATATTTTCAGGTTTATCGTGCTTCCATCCTGCATGGCACAGCTCTGGTATTCACTTTACTCTCTGAAGCAGACAACTGTGGTGGAATTTGTCTCCATTTGATCAAGTTGCTTTGTTCTTGACAACATGAATGTAAGGGAAACCAAGAGTGAAATTAGAAAAGACAGTAAAGAAAAAACAGACATTTTAAATCAAAATGTGTATTAAAAATTTTAAATTATACATAGAGAAAAAATATTAGGACTGCATTATGTCTTACACATCTGCGAGACACACACACAGAAAAACAATCCCCCCAAATAATACGAAAAAATAACCCTCATTTGATGTTACTAAAAAAAACTCAATAAAATATTAATTGGAGCAGTATTTCCTCAGCATGATGTTCTGCACACTTTTATGATTGGATTAGCCCAAGCAGATTTACAGATTGATGTACTGTGCAGTGTTGGTCATTTTCAGAACAAACCAGAAAAAGGGCAAAGGGGAGGGTTCAGGTCTGCACATACGATGTCAAACCTCTTCTGACCCACAAACTCAGCTCTGTTCAACAATCCTCTCATCAGTCAACTAGCTGTGTCAACTAGTCATCATTATGAGCCCACACCTTACCAGCAACAGGATGCCACAAAAGCAGGTATTGCCAAAAGTATAGGGTCACCCTCCAAACAGTTGAATTCAGCTGTTCCAATTCCTTTCATAGCCACATGCATATAAAATCCTGCACCAAGCATGCAGACTGGTTCTAGAGATGTTTGGGGAAAAAGTGGGTCCCTCACAGGAGCTCAGTGAATTCAACCATATTACTGTATTAGGATGTCACCTATGTAATGAATCCTATCATTACATTTCCTAGCTACTACATATTCCACAGTCAAATAAATATTAGTGATAATATAACAAATTGGAACTAATTGGAAACAAACATCAACTAATCCACAAAGTATTAAGCAAGTAAAATAACAAGCATAGTGTGCAGAGGTCACCAAAGTTTGACAGAGTCAACAGCTACAGACCTCAAAAGTTTATGTGGTCTTCAGATTTGGTCAAGAACAGTGTATAAAGTGCATTATGGAATGGGTCTCCATAGCTGAGCAGCCACATCCAAGTCCTACATCACCAAGTGCCATACAAAACGTCAGTTGTGTAAAACATGGCACCAGTGAACACCAATGAACAATTTGAGAATTGGAGATGGGCTCTGTGGAGTGACAATCTATGCCTCTCTGTGTGGCAGTCACATTGATAATTCTGGGTTTGGCAGTTGCCAGGAGAACAGCACATGCTTGAGTATATAAGGTCAAGTGCAAACTTTCGTAAAGAGGGAGTTGCTAGGCAATGCTATTTTTGAGGAGTTAGACTCTGTCCATTAGTTCCAGTAAGGAACTCCTAATCCTGCAGCATACCATGGAATTCTGAAACATTTCATGCTCCCAACTTTGTGGGAAGCATTTGGAAATGGCTAATTCCTGTTTGAACATTTCCTGTCCATCAAGACATGGACGAGGGAGCTGTTCAGGAATTTCACTGGTCTGGACATAGCCCTGACCTCAAATAGATATAACCACTTTTGGATAGGCAGGAACTGTGAGTCAGGCCTTTTTATCCAACATCACTAATTAACCTCAGAAATGCTCTTCTGGATGAATAGTCAGATAATCCCATAAACACACTGCTAACCCTAACCCTTCCTAAAGGAGTTCAAGCTGTGGTAGCTGCAAATGGTCGGCCCTAACAAAGCCTTTGTACAGAAAATAAAATGTGATTATTTTTTTTTATGTAATTGCACATGAGAACACACGTTTGGCAATGTTGTGTATCTTCAATTCAAATTGAAATACATTTATTGTAATTTCATTGTATGATAAATACCATACAACAAAGCAGTGTTTCTCTTAATCTACAACAAATACATTAGAAAAAGATAATTGCATAGATAATACAGCACATAAACAGATGCATGTACAAATAAAATAAAAGCTAGAGTAAGTGCAGTAATGAGGACTGCCTAATCTTAACACCAATTCAGAATTTTAACAGCAGAGTTTTCACAGCTTGCATCAAAAAGCTTTGAGCAGGGCAGTAAAAAAGTTAATAGAGAAGATTTTAGGAGCCTCGGACAATGCCCAGAGCACTGTTCCTGCTCATTGAGGACACACTTATGTCCATGTTTAATGTCAGGTTATTGTCTCTGGATCAGCCTTCGACTTTATCCCTGAAATTGATTTTTCATTTTCATGACTGTGGTATAAGCATGGTACCATTTTCAAATTTAATGAGTAGGAGTCCCTCATGTTTAAATACAGAAACCTATATTAACGGTGTAAACAGCAGTGGGCTGATCACATAACCATGAGGAACCTCATTGTCCAGGGTAATGTAGTTTGAGATTTCTTCCAAAGAGGAATTAGTCTATCAGTCATGATGTTAAGAATTCAGAGACAAGTGGCAGTGTTCAGGCTAAATAGGAGAAGTTTCTGGGAGGTACCCAAAGAACATGCTGAACTGGCTTGTATGACATAACAATCATCTAAGGTGTTGTAGCTGCATTGTGGTTCCTTTCATGGAACTTTTAATGTCCACTTATGTTGTCGTCTTTCCCTTTAGTTTAGTTAGTAGATGATTGTAAATGATTGTTAGCATTTTTTTTCTTAAGTTCACAGAATGACATGAAGGTGATTTCGTTTTTCTTTGCTTTAGTGCTTTAGACACACTCTGGAATCTTTGGGGTTCCCTTTGCACACACTTAAAGGCCAGCACAGCAGGTTAAATGCCAGCAGAAAAATAAATCTGTCCCATCCATCAAATATTGACTTTACTGCTCATATTATTCAGGGTACGTCCTGAATTTTAAGAAGGCTGGATTATGGATCGCCAACAAAGTCTATTTCAAGCCATGGGGGGAAGTCTATTTGCTCTGGTATAATTATTTTTGGGAAGACAGCCTCTAGTTGACAACCATGTGGTCTGACTGTGCTTTACGCCATTACTAAATATCCAATGTTAAAATAAATCTAATCTTTTACCGCAAGGTTCTTGAGAAGTCACTATGCTGAGATGAATTAACAAGAGGGACAATTTGGCCTCCTTTGACTTTAGAATTGACTTAAAATTTTTCAGTCAATATAGCAATAAACATAAACCAGATAAACATTGAGAAATAAAGATGTTCTGGAAATACTGCACTTTTAACAAATACTATCATAGGTTTCTCGACACTTTTCTCGACACTACAACCTTAATTAATTCTACCAGAGAAATATTCAATTCAAAATCATGTTAAGCCCTGCTCAATACTAAAGCTGTAATAAACCAATGCTCGTCACACCCCTTGGAGTCACAACCTTCATGTCTCTGAATATTTTTCAAGGTCAAGCCAATCCACGGTCCTCATATCCTTGTATAATACAAAATACACAGAAGAACAACACTGTCAGGTTACAGTTATGTGAATAACACCAATGGAAAACTTCAAAATGTATAGAGAAATCGAGTAAGATCTAGAAACCAAATGAAGTTATTGAATAAACAACTGATGTTGGAGTTTTTCATAAAGGAAAGTCCCTGACACTCAGTTTCTCAAATACTGTTTTTATCTATCTATTGAGGTGAAGGAAGTTGAGTATAAAAGCAAAGCTCTCATTTTCAAACGAGTCCTTGCCTATAGTCATGAGATATGAATTATGAACAGAATTAAAGTTTAAATGCAAGCACCTGACATGAGCTTCCTCAGCAGGATGGCTGGACTCAGCCTTAGAGATAGGCCGAAGAGTTCTCATACCCAGGGGAGCCTCACATTAAAGCCACTGCTCTTCCACAGTTGAGGAGGTTTGTTTTTCAAATCGGGATATCTCTTAGGCACTATCCTTTGGAGGTTTTATGGACAATTCCCAATAGGAGGAGACCCAGAACTTGCCGGTGTGATTTTAAATAATTTCTTACCTGGAGTAAAGCTTTGGGATCCCCAATAATATGATGGAGAGTGTCACTAGGAAGAGAGGCACATGGGTTTTCCTCGTGGCCCTGTCTCCCCAGCGACCTGATCTTGGATGAGTGGAAGACAATAGGTGGATGTTATTATCAGTATAGTGAAGACACATTTTCTGTATCTCAAAGATGCAACTGACTTTGTCATTATCCACTGAGATATAAGGATAAAGTGAGGATGGCCTGTTTGCATTGAGAAATCATACTCAAAGCAACATTTCAAGATCTTAAGAGTTTTAAATAATTATGCTAATTATATGCTAGAAATCTTGGCTGCATGACAACCCCCACACTTCTCCATTGCTCTCTGTTGACATTGACTAATGGAAATCATCCAGCTGTAGATTAGTACATGCACTACATTCAGCTCTACTTTCTACGTTCCAGCAGAGAGATGGAAAAAACTAAGACTGTTAGAAACCAAACTATAACTTTCTGCACTTCTTAACTCTAAATGGCATTGCTGTGTAGTTACTTTATATCTTCATGAGAGGAATCAGTGAGGTGATATACAGAAATTCATTAGTCATTTATTCCAAGTTGAATCAAATCTGAAGTCTCTAATACCAAAAGTGCCAGCTAATCTGCCTGGAATATTACATTGTGCACGTTATTAATTCAAATCATGTACTGTTTTATCCTCGGGCCTAATACATCAAACCTCTATTTTTTCACAAGATTGCATTCACAAAACAAAGAAAATGTTGCAAACTGTTGGAAATGAATTTTAAAAATGTCTATAATAATTATCTAATTACAAATATGAAAACCCATTTATGCCTCAAGAACATTTTGTAGGAATGGGTTAGCACCGATTAAGGTTGAATTAATAAATGAAACAAACCTTTGCACTGATTAAGTTAATAGCTGTTAATCCCTGTGTTCACTATTTTACTTTATAGTGCAATGGTGGCTTTTCTTTGACTTTTACAAAGTCAGAGGATTTTTTAAACCAAGTACTAAATCTCAATTTAAAAGCTACCTGGTCAAGTAAATGGAAAAATATGATCCAAGGTATGGACAACACCTGTACCAAATATCCTAGCCTGAAGGAACTTTGCCCCAGCAAATAAAAGAACAAATCTCTCGTTCTTGAAGAGTATGTACAGGTCACCCCAACTCTAAGTCTCAGACTCAAGTCATTATCTCTGAGTCAATGTCTGACTTCTCGCTTTCTTGTGGCTTTCAGCTCGATCTCATGCATATTGAGGAGGGAACTAATGATTGCTTCTTTTCAAATTTGGTATCCATAGCCACTGTTTGTTATGATGCGGTCGATGAAGGGAAGATTTTTGCAGAGCAGTAGAACAAGCAGGACACCATGCTGGTAAGTGCTGAATTTGATGTCTTTTACATTCCTTTTTTACTGTATGATGTTTCTTAATTTCTTGTTTATGTCATGGAGTTCCAGGCACCTGAAGATAAAGTGTGCATGTCATTGAGTCACATTGTTTCTTGAATTAAAATCCTGACAGTGCACAAGTTCCTGTGTTTGGTATTACGGTCTCAAGTGACTATTTGTCAGCCGACTGTGGATGCTTGGCACCTCTGGTGTCACAGTCAATTCGTTTTCGGGCCCTCCTCAGGTATTGACAGATGTGTTTACTCATCTTGGCCACTGTGATATCTCAAAGAGTCTGATGCTTTCCAACTCTTCCTAAATTAATTTCTGTGCTGGATAGCTGCCATTTTAGGATCTGGTTTGTGAAGTTGTGACAGTCAGCTCTTAGATTTTACACTAAAAGGCACTGGTGTAAAGTAATGTCTCCTTTCAAGATTATAGTATTATAGAGTATCTGTTACGGTTTGCGAGATATAGGACCCCAGAATGCAGATGAGCAGGCAGCGTGATGGTAAGTGCAAAAGGTTTAATAACAAAAACTCACTCTCCACAGGAGGCAGGAAAAAAACAACAAACGGGCAGGCGAGACAGGCATGGCATGATCAAAAAACAAGACATGATCTGAGAAATGTTTCCGTAATGAATGACAGAACAGGTGTGTATTTATGTAGTGTGACCAGGTGAAACAAGAAGACAGATTAATAGGTGCAGGTGATCCGAATTAACAGAACAAAACGTGGCTGGAGCAAAACAGAGACTCTTGAACACAAGCTAACAGAAACTAGAAAAACATGAAGCAAAAGCATAACCAGATCCGAAAACCAAACTTGACAAAATATGAACAAGACAACAAAACTAAAGCATGACCAGGAAAATAAACAGAAACATGATTCAAAACTTAAACTATGAATAAGACCAACAAAATCCCAGAAACCAAAAAACCCCAAATCATAACAGTATCAGGTCAGAGCTGTTTTATTCTGGCCAGACTTGTGAAACTGTTTACCAGAGCTCAAAGTCGCTGTTTGCCATTCATTAGAGCCACAGGTATGGGAAGGTTGCAGTATTTACTTTTCCTTTCCACAGTGCCTTTACTTCTGCTTCTAACCTGCTCTGTCATATTGATATTACAGCTTGACTCCATAGAGACCAGTAAGCTGGTTTACGCCACATCAACGGGAATCCTTCAGATGCTTATCTGCACAATAGACCAAGCAGTGTTCCCATTGGGAGTGGCCATGTGATGTTAGAGCACTTCAATATGTTGAAGGAAAGGAATCTGCCTTAGATGTCTTTAGGATTGTTTTCAAGTTATCTAAACAAAGCACATATTACCTTTCTTATTATCTACAAAACCAGTCCCTGTTCTTCCAACATTTTCTGCTTTGGGAAATAAATTTATTAAAAAAGAGACCATCTTAATTTTATCATGTATTTTTTTTAAATAATCAGTTTTTTTACTTTAATGTTTAATGTTTGAACTCATAAATCCATTTTTTCCAGTCTAATCTATACATGTGGATCAGTAATGATTTTCTACAGTGAGTTGTGTGGAAGGAACATTTCTCAAACTGTGGTACCAGTATCACGGGTACTTGGTGTGCCTTTAGTGGAACTCAGAAGAAATGTTGGCATTATTAGCAACATAAATACAAACAAATTAACGTTAAAATAGAGCTGCTTGCTTTAAACAAAATCAAATCATATTTAGACCAATGTGAAGCATTCTGTTAATTTATTGGACTACAAATATTAAAATTTTCAGCTTTGGAGTAAAAATGAAACCTATTGAACCCATTTTCAACAATGTTTTTTTTTTTTTTTTGTTATGACATACCACAGAGAAAACTCTATAGTCCCACTGGACGATATTGTCTTAAAATGTATGATGCATGATGCTACTTGGAAAAAATGATGTTCACTGAGGTGGTACTTGATAGAAAACATTTGAAAACCACCTTTGAAAACCAGAAAAAATTGGTACCGAATTGCTTAAAGCATTTTGACACAAGTGGTAAGAATTTTAACCTGTCCAACAGTTGCATTAGAGAACCAGATATTTTCCATTTCATAATTGTATTACTTAATGAATAACCATGAGAAGTTGGTGGCCAGCATGTTGTGGTTATGCTATGTTTTGTGTAGCACTAAGCAATCCACAGTCTTAGCTTCCCATCTCCAAAATGGCTTCCCAGTGTGTCTGAGAGGGTAAGAGAAAAGCCCTCTAACTTTATTCTAAAACCAATTAAAGTGTTTAGAGTTTCAGTGACACAGCTTTGCAGGGGTAAACACCACCTGCAGCATCAGGAGCCTTTGCCTCGGCCTTTCATCACATTCATTGTGAAGCCTCTCTTGAGCTGCTTCACTGTAATAACTCTCCTATCCCATGGCAGTCTGTGTGAAATAGGGCTTGACAGCAAAGTGCTTGTGTATGTGAGTGTGTGTGTGTGTGTGTGTGTGTATGACAGAGGAGGAGAGATACAATCCATATACTGCAGAAAGGGAAGGCGAGGTGGGGCTGGGGGTCGTGAGACTTTACGAACCTTTGAAAGGGTGTCTTTGTGGTAGAACATATTTTAAATTTCAGATTATGTGTTGTGCCTTTGTAAATAAATTTGTTTTCTCACTGAACCACGTAAACTGTAAAGCAAGGCATGGGCCAGTAGGGGATTCTCACTGTTTGATATCCTTGAGTTAATATACCATGGTAGCACAGGACCAGGGAATTTCTTTACTATATCCAAATAAAAATGATTAACAGGAGTTAGTGGTGCACATATTTTTCAAAAATAAACACCTTCTAAATTTTGATTTCTAGTAAATATGTTTGTTGCATAGAATATTACATAATTTTAATGCAATTTGAAGACAGCGTTGGAAATGGGACTTTTCCTTAGTTTTCACACCGTCACTTAGGGTAGAGGGGTTAGGGTAGTAGGGGAGTTAAATATTTTCTTCCTTTAAGCCAAGGAAAAGTGTGGTAGGCATGTGTCAGAGAGCCAACCAGCAGTACGAAGAAACAGGTGGGGAAGTAGCAGGTGGGCTCCTTACAGCCGGAGTAAACTGTGGTTTAGAAACCATAACCGCTTAAAAGCTTGCTATACCTTCCCGCTCATAACTGACCTTTGTTTATTTTCAATCAACAGAGCTTTCAGTCTTTGCTGAATGTGGAGAAAGTTGTAATTTCACCATTTCAGACTTTTGCAGTTTTGATCGTTTTGTGCCTGACTTTTCGGGCTTGAAATGATGTCGTCTACCTTTTATTTCATACCAGCCATGTGTAAATATACCGACAACCAATAATTTTAAGTCATTTTCTGTATTTTACTCATTATCTGAAAGGAAATGAGGTTAGATGACTCAAACAAGAAAATAAAGGCAATCCTGACAAAGTAATGTGGCCTAGTTTAAGTACATGGAGGAGAAGTTGTGTTTACAAGTAGGAAATGGAAGTAGGCAGGGAAAAATGGGAATGTTTAGGCACGGTATATGGGTACAAACTGGCAAGGGGGTAAATTGATCAAGGGAAGTGCATGGTTATTCATTTCTCATGATCCAAGGTACATAATTTAAGCATTTCCTTCTCAACTAAAATACACTGATAATTTTTCATCTCCTTCTATGTGAAATATGGAACGTTTACAGCTAAATAAATATGTTGAAACAACACCAGTTAGTCATTCAGTCTGGACACTTTACATTTACAACAAACACAATTCTGGTCTCTCCAGCCTTTTTGAAAGGATGACCCATGTTTACAAGTGCTGCTGTCAGGCTCTGCTGAATATGATAATTAATTTTACTATTATTTAGAACAAAGAATTTTAGCAGCTTCTGTTTAACCGGAATACACTGGAGCACATTTGGTTCAAAAACTCCTTCCTGGATTTATTTAAATTATATTCCATAAAAAACTATTAATTGTGCTTTTGTTTTCAAGCTGATTTTAAATTAGGTAGTGATTGTTAATGTCATTATGGTGCATACAATAGAAGAAGAAGGTATGCAAATTAGTAATATTAAGAATACCTGAATATACCCGAAATTAAACCTTTTTTCAGTCTCTGGTATGTAGATGATCATATTGACGCTGCTATTGCCTAAGCAGGGCTTTGAAACTGAATTACAACATAAGCTTCTGTACTGTCCATTCTGGTCTCTTATCACAAAACAAGTAAAGCTAAAACATTTTGATACTGAAAAGATACTGAAAACCTCAGAAAATCAGAATAATGTGAAAAAGGTATGGTATATTCATAGAAAGTTGGGCTGAAGGAAAACATGTAATTGGAAAAGGTGCAGCAGCAACAGGGATAACTGCAGCCTTGGGAGGATTGTCAAAATGTATTCAAGAGTTTCAGGGAGCTCACAAAAAGTGGACTGAGGCTGGAGTCAGCACATCAGGAGCAACAATGCACAAATGAATCCTATGCATGGGCTACAAATGTTGCATTCCTCATGTCACTCTTGACCCAGAGACAATGTCAGAAATGTCAGAAAAAAACTGGACTGTTGCTCAGCGGTCCAAAGTCCCCTTTTCAGATGACAGTAAAGTCTGAATTTCATTTGGAAATCAAGGTCCCAGAGGAGAGGCACAGAATCCAGGTTGCTTGAAGTCTAGTGTTAAGTTTCCACAGTCAGTGATGGTTTGGAGTGTCATGTCATCTGCTGGTTCTGGTCCACTGGGTTTTCTGAAGTCCACAGTCAATGTAGCCATCTACAAGGGAGTTTAAGAACAGTTCATGTTTATTGATATCATGTAATATTGAACTTTTCAAATACATTGAATTTTGGGTTTTCATTATTTGTAAGGAATAATCATCAAAATTACAACAAATAAAGGCTTGACAGATTTTCTTCTATGTGTGATCAACCTATATGAGTTTCACTTTCTGAAATGAGGGAGAAAACATATTTAACTTTTCACAAATAAAAATTTTTTGCTCTGTAATCTGATTTCAAAATCAGCCAAAAATCACAACCAGCAGCTAAGGGCTTCCGAAACCGTTCTTAGTATGTTTATAATATACATCAACAAAAAAATCTGCTGCATTAAGACCAGGAGTAAACATAGCTTAAAACAGGTTAAATCCCCTCTCTGTGTGAATTACGCAGTGTTTCAGACTAAATCAATCTCTTAAAACACCCCCCCCCCCCCCCCCACACACACACAGATGTAGATTGATGGTCAGAACTTCTATACATCAACAAAGCTACCATCACCCCTGAACTCTACAGCTACCACCACTGGTGACAGTGTGTGTGTGTGTATATGTGTGTGTTACTGTCATCAATATGTCATGCTGCAACTTGTTGGGTCTCTGCGATTGTTCCACAGCTCGAGTGATGAATGGGGGCAGGCGTGTGTGCGTGTGTCAGCTCTATAACTTGTAGGGGTTGCCGAGGTTCCTCCATGCTGAGGTGATGTATAGTCTGCAGGGAGTAGCCAGTGGGAAAAGTGCTGAGGTTCACAGTGGGTCTGTGTATTTGTGTGGGTATGAGAGAGCGATATCCCACAGTAGGCAGTGGGCAACATGAATGATGTACAGGAGCCCTCGGTTACATCAATCTACTCTACTTACTCACACACTCATTCTCTCTTTCTCTCTCTCACACCCACCCACCCACACACAGGATTGCTTTGTCCAGTATTTCTTTTCTCCAAGCCTCCTGTTCTCTTGCTGCAGGTCTCAGAGCACTCACACACACATAGCTTCCACAGCACCTCTCTGGCCTCTATTGTCCTGGCTACTGAGGTGAGTACAATATGATGATGGAGCAAGAATACCTCGGACTTTCTTCCTCTCACCTTAGCCTTTGTAGCTAAACAGGTCAGGAGGACAGCAGGGCAGGGGATTGAAAATCCCCTTAAGAGCAGTGGGTAATGTGGCAGATTGACAAAATAGAAACCTTCTTTATCCATCTGTCAGCAACTGTGGGAAACAAAACTAACTGCTCATTGTCAATAAGGAAATCGGTCTTACTTTGTTAGCTGTAACACAATACATTTCAGACTAATTTCACCTCTTCGTCCTACAACTTAGCCTCATTTCTCCTTGTTGTGTTTACAGAGAAGCCATAGGTGATCTCACTGTTGTCTCTGATAATACCAAAACGGTCCTCTGTCATGAATTTAACACCATACTTGGTGACTAGTATGTGGCTAACCACAGTAAAATTCATATGTTCGTAACACTCCAAGTAATCCACAAATACAAAGACATCAAAATAAATTAGTCCATACATCATGTTTAGTAAAGAATGATGGCTGAGGGAATAAGAATGCAACAAGCACCTGCAAAAAGGTATGGAAAACCAAGAAACCAGCTTTAATTTGCAAGTATTTAGAAAGCAATCCCGATAAGTGATGACCTTGAAATAAAGGTTTCTCATTATCAATGTATTGCACAAGTCACATGTTGCGATGTATAAAAGCAAAGAGCTCTTTTAAGTATTCAACCTCAACCTTAGTTTTGCAAAAGATACTGATTTCACTGGTTTCAGATGTAAACTATAAACCTATAAATGTTCGAGGTTGGAATTGTTGGAAGAGGAGGTTTAAGAAACACCACCACTACCAGATTCTCCTCATGGGATTTCTGACCGAGGAGTCCAAAGAACAATCAGAAGAGTTGTCCAAAAGCCAAGTAGCACTCAGAGCATTTAAGAAAAACCTACTTGGGACAGTTTTCCTTTAAAATCAATAATACTCTTATCTGTAACAAAAACAACACGTACTTTTTGTTGCCAAACATTTTGATTAGTCAGTAAAATACTGGGAGAATAGTCTGGCTAGATTAGACCAAAATTTTACATGCTCAATGTCATACACATACCAAGTTTGAAAGAGAATTGGAACTGCACATCAAAGAGTGTTTCAACAACAAAAAGCTGACCCTCAAACCTTTCCCCCCTGGAACCTAATTTCCTGGACCTTTTGTTTTACCGTCTGTCAGTTGTGTACATTTGTTGTGAGGGACCAAATTCAGGGTGTGTACAGAAATTTCATCTCCTGACACTAGAAGACTCCTCATTCTCCAGGAATGTAGCTGCATCAGACTTGTAAATATGGGGACACAGATCTCCAGCTTTCACACCACTTAAATACTATTAAGTAACAATAATAACTTGTTTAAACAACACCTTATAAAACATGAGTTACAAAGTGCTTCACAAAAAATAAACAAGTGTAAGGTAGAAAATACAAATAATATGATCAAAATTTAAAAAATGTTAATCAAAAACTAGATAGGACATTAATTAAACAAAAAAATTTTTAATAAGAATACTAATATTTGAAAAAAAAAAAGTGTTTCTGTGGAGGTTCAGAAACAGTTGTCAATGCGTTTGAACTGTGAGATGACAGGAAACAAATGTGAGACATATTGAACCTGTAAGAAATGTTATGCACATTCCTACCATTTAACTCCACCTATAGTACTACCTTGTAACATGCACATGTTTTCTGAGGTGGATTTTTGCTTTGGTAATCTCATGTGGCCCTGGTTTGTTCTGTGGAATCCATGAATACAGAAAAACTGTTTCTGAAAAATTACCAAAGTTCCTGAAAAAGGTTTATGTCAGAAAAGAAACCTAAAAACTGAGATTTCCAGCAACAAACACTCCTGGTGGATTTGACATGTAATTAAGGATGAAGATGTGGAAAAGCACCTCCTACCCACTGTTGTGAAAGATCTGTGTTGTGGTGGGCTTGTTATTAGAGAGCATTGCATTGTGAGGAGAGCTTAAACAAAAAGTGGTTTGATCTCACCAGTAAAATGAAAATGGGTTGTAATTGGATCTTTAAATGCAATATTGATCCAAAACATAGTCATGCATTACAGACACAAAATTAAACTTCTTCCATAGATTAATCCAACTCAGTCCAAAGACCTGAATCCTAGTACAGAAAAGAGGAACCGGGAAAGAAGATGTAGAGATATTGTCTAAGGAGGAATGAAGTGGAACAAAAAGAAATCCAAAAAAAGGGAAAAGAAGAATTTTAGCTTTGTTCACTGGGTTGGCTAAACTTTTTCTTCACAGACACCTGCCTGAATGCTGCAGAGAAATGTATTGTATTCATAGACAGTGGCTGTTTAACCATCAATTCTCTTTAGTTTGGAAAGAGTTCAAGGAAAATACATGGGATATCTATGATGCGTTCTGATGGACTCAGAGATACAGCAGAAGTACCTGCAGCAAAGTACTTTGAACTCAAATCCAACTTTGCTGGCTTTAAAGGTAATCCCTGAACATCAGAAGGACATTGAAGACACCCGGCCGTCTGTACTCAGATACAGAGTAAAGCTAAAGGAACAAAAGCAAAAAAGTAAAAAAAAAAGGATAGAAACAAGATCAGACAAGATGAGAACAAGTTTCTTACACAGACTAGGACTGTAGGCGCTTTGCAAAAGATCATTTCACATAAGGGAAAGAATGTCTTGAATGCTTAAACTGCTCTGTTTTAAAGTTAGGTGAAAGAATCATTAACTTTTTAGTCATTCACTGCCTCATTCAGCTCAGGGGGCCTCTAACTGGCTGGGCTGCTAAGAAATTAGCAGGTGACCTTCTGGGGATTACTCCAAAATATGGTTTCATGCATCAGTGACGATGCAAGTTACTTCACAGGCACAGTGAAGTGAACTGGATAAAATCCCTTTTCTTGCTTTGAGCACACATTCAGGCTTGTGATTAGTGATGGCTGAAACTTCATCAAGCATATTATGAACAAAGCTAAAGCTTTTTGTAGAGTCTGTGAGGAGAGGCAATGGTTTATTGAATGTGAAGATTTAGACATAGCTTGGGAAGAAATAGGCTGGTCCAGAGCTGTTTTTATCAGCCTATGCAAAAGCCACTTGTTTGAAAAAAGAAAGGACCTAACAATTGTTGAGTCACAACATTACTAGTGCCAAAATGGCTACTACAACTAATGCAGCTCAATTAAGTACAATTCAGTTTAGTTATATACCACTGATTCACAGCAGATGCTGTCTCAAGAAACTTTGCAAGACAAACAGATCCTCTTTACAGTGCTGTCAAGTTTGATCTTTTATGCCAATTAGTAAAATGTTTCCTAAGAAAATCGATTCAACTGCATCAAGTCACTGACTTTACAGCAATCACTTCTCCGGATGAAACACACGGTGACAGTGGACAGTTACACTGAGTCGGTAACTTTGCAGTAATACCCCATTCTGAGCATGATAGTGGGGACAGTGCAAAGGAAAACTCTCTTTTAACAGGGAGAACAGCAAGTTCCAACAGAACTTGCAGAGGGAGCAGCCATCTGCCACGACCCTGTTGCGGGGGTTTCAGAAGACATGGTAGTTGTATATCCTTAATCAAAGCAATATCAGTGTTCCTCATAAATCGTGTTTGTTTAGGTCTTAAGTTAGAAGAAGTGTGTTTTAACACTTCTTCTTTTCCTTCCTCTGATACTTTTTGGAGGTCACTTTGTTGGTCTTAAATGCCCTTATTAGTATTAGTATTTTGCAGTATTTTCTTAGGTTGTGGTTGTGTCTTAGTTGCAGTTTTATTTATACTGTTGATTGTAGTTTTCCCAAGAGGTTGTGGTTTCTTTGGTAGGATGCACTAATCTTGGGCATTCGTAGTTTTGTATTATAGGTTTTAGTTTCTATGTATGTGTGTGCTTGTTTGTTTCATTGGAAGGCTGCTGTTTTATTTTTTGCTGTGGTTTCCTTACTGGGATGTAGGCTTTATAATAGTAAAGTAATAGTTTGCAGGTTCCTTGATGTTCTGTAGTTTGATTTCTTTGGGAGTTTGTGATTTCTTTGGAATGTTAAAATTTCTTTTATAGTTTGTGGTTTTAATGGTAGATGGTGTTTATTTTGGGTGGGTTGTAGATTCCTTAGTAAGGTGTGGTTTCATTGATAGATTGTAGTTTACTTGATGGTTTGTAGTTTCTTAGCTACTAGTTTCCTTTGGCTGGTTATGGTTTCCTTTTTTTTTGTAGGTATCTTAATGGGTTGTTTCATTGGTAGGTTGTGGTTTTATTTAAAGGTAATGGTTTCCTCGGTGAGTTCTGGTTTCTTGGGTAGGCATATTCCTTTTCTTGTTGGTTGTAGTTTGTTCAATCTTTTTCATGTCCTTGGTAGGTTGGAGTTTTTTTGGAGGCTGTACTCTATAACTGGCCGTAGTTTTCATGGAAGATTATATGACAATAAGCAATTTATTTACCAGTTAGTGTCATGGTTTTTGAAAGCTTTCTGACCCACATGTAGAAAACCCCAGAAGTGTCAAGCAAATGTAATAGTTTATTACAAGAAAGGATTTGTCTTGGGTTGGATCCAGAAGGGTTCTACAGTTCAGGAAATGGCAAGCCACTTGGGGAAGGAAGAGGTGGTGAGCGAGTTGAATAGTTGTACGTGATAAAAATGAGATAGATTGTCAGGGCTTCCTTGTGAAGGTGGTGATCCAGGCTCAGAAGACGTAAGGGGGTCCGGGGTGGTTGTATCAGTGGGTGTGGAGTGGTTTGTTAGATGGCGGACAGGTTTTCCAAGGGGACGGAGCGGATGAGGAGCCTTGGGGTGAAGGTATGTGAGATAGAGATCCAGGAGGGTATTGAATTTAAGCCAGAGCACTTGTGTTTGTCAAGGAAGTAAACTAGCTAGCTTTCCAGGAGGTAACCTTTGAAATGTGGAAGAGAGGCTAGGGTTAGATTTTTCATAAAAACACAAGAGATCAGAGAAACCTAGGAGCAGATGGAATATGTGAGTTGTGTGCATCCTCAATCCAGGGCAGGAACTCGACCCAATCGGATGGGTTGGTGGAGGTGACATATCTGAGAGAAGCTTTGAGTTCTTGTTTAATACGTTCTGTTTGGCCATTGGATTGTGGATAGAAACCAGATGTGAGACTGATTTTAGTATTAAGAGCAGTGTAGAATTGTTTCCAAAGGGGAGAAATGAACTGGAGGCCCCAGTCAGAGAGGACCTCCTGGGGGACTCCATGAAGGAAACAATAGCAATGTGAGACCAAGGTCAACTGGGTATGATGAGGGGTTGAAAAAGTCCAGTAAGAGATTCAGTTATGGTTTTGCTCCCGACACATACAGAACAGGTGAGGATGTATTGTCTGACATCTTTATGGATGCTAGGCCACCAGAATCATTTATTGATGAGGTGAGCTGTGGTTCATCTGTTTCCAGGGGAACAGGTGGATTTGGTTGTGTCAATCCAGTGCTCCGTGCTCACCACAGTACAGAGACTGCCCTTGTCAGGGTGTTTAATGACATCCGTATAAATACAGACTGTGGAAGAACCACAGTGCTGGTATTATTGGATCTTAGTGCAACATACAACACTGTTGATCAGTCCATTTTATTAGAGCACCTGGAAAAATGGGTCGGCCTTTTTGGTAGAGCACTCGATTGATTTAAATCCTACTTGAAGGACAGGGACTTTTTTGTGCCCGTAGGTAACTTTAAATCAGATACCACAAAAATCACATGTGACGTTCCCCAAGGGTCTATCTTTGGGCCCCTCTTATTTAATATCTACATGCTCCCCCTTACTCAGATTATAATAAACAACAACGTAAGTTATCATAACTCTGCAGATGACACACAGCTATACGTTACGATGTCATCAGGTGACTATGAACCCATTCAAGCGCTTGGTAAATGCTTTGAAGAAATCAATGCATGGATGTGCCAACATTTTCTTCAGCTGAATCAAAACAAAACTGAAGTAATAATCTTTGGACAAAAGGAAGAGCATTAAAAAGGTAGGACACAGCTTCAGTTAATACAGCTGGAAACCACCAATCAGGTTCGAAATCTGGGTGTAGTGATGGACTTAGACCTGACCCTTCAGAGGCACATAAAGACAGTAAGAAGGTCGGCCTTCTATCACCTAAAGAACATCTCCAGGATTAAAGGACTAATGTCTCAGCAGGACCTTGAAAAACTAATTAATGCGTTCATTTAGCAGAATTGATTACTGCAATGGTATCTTCACAGGTCTGCCTAAAAAGTCGATCAGACAGCTGCAGTTGATCCAGAACGCTGCTGCCCACGTCCTTAATAAAACCAAGAAAGTGGGGCGCATCACCCTGGTTCTAAAGTCCCTACACTGGCTCCCTGTATCTCAAAGAATAGACTTTAAAATACTTATGTTAGTCTATAAATCACTGAATGACTTAGCACTAAAATACATGACAGACCTGTTGTCAGTATATCAACCACCCAGACCTCTCAGGTCTTCTGGCTCAAACCTACTCTGCATACCCAGAACCAGAACCAAAGATGGAGAAGCAGTTTTTAGTTCTTATGCTCCATGAATCTGGAGTAAACTACCAGAAAACTCTAAAAGCACTGAAACCCTAAGTTGCTTCAAATCAAGATTAAAAACTTATTTGTTCAAGGTGGCCTTTCACTGTGTCATCTAAACATTAAGTTTTCAGTCCAATTTTCCTTTCATTTTTTTATCCATCATTCTATTCGCTTTATTTTTTTTAATTACTTTATGTCACTGTAATGCACTTTGCCTATTTATAATTTTTTTCCTTCATGTGATGCAATTTGTATTGTCTTGCTACTGAAATGTGCTATATAAATAAACTTGTCTTGCCAGTGAATCAGACATGCTCTGGATGAAGGGACATAGGTGCAATTGGGTCAACCAGTTCCCAGATCTTGTTCATACTGTTGAATTTGTTTGATGACATCCTTCATTTTCCAGGAAAGAGATCTAATGATACAACTGTTATGGAAAATGGGAGCTGGGGAATTGTCATTGTCGTCTTAGGGGAACCTGCAAGACAGGGCACTGGGTTTAATGTTTTTGGAACTTGGACGATAAGAGATGGAGAAGGTGAAACAAGAAAAAAATGAAGATCAACGAGACCGACAGGAGTTGAGGGATTAAGCAGACTGCAAGTAGGATAGATTTTTGTGATCAGTCCAGACCATCACAGGATGTTTTTCCCCCTCCAACTAATGCTGCCTGGCAGAACAGTTTTATGGTTTAGAGCTTGCAATACTTTACGTTGTAGTTACACTCTTTAGGGGACAGGCGGCAAGAAAAAAGGGCACAAGGATGAAGTTGAATGCTGGGAAAGTACAGCTCGGGCACATGCACCCAGGATGGGTGCATGTGCAAACTTCTCCTTCCTGGAATGCTCTGTCTGTTTCTGGGGTCCAGGTCCATGTGACTTTGTAAATGTCAGGGAGTCAGCAGAGTATTTTTTATCTAATTGTTTGCGTGTTTGAGGTCCCCTTGATTCCCCCGGACATGTCTGCGCCAAGCTCAATTTTTACGACTGCGTGTGCATACAATAAATTGCTTGGCGGGAAAAAGTCTACACCTTGAAATGTTTTATATGTGATGCCATGCTCCGAGCAGCTGGTGTCGAGTACGCGCAGAGTAATGGCCACTTTCTGCCTGGCACTGACAGGTCTAATCCTTTCCTTCATCCCTGTGTGGTTTAATGTCTTAACACTGCCTTGTTTTCTTTTGTTTTTCCAAAGCTACACGGCAAATTAGTTCTGCCTCCCCGTCCAAAGACGCCATGGCAGAAAGTATGGAAAATGTGGGAATTTGTCACCAGCAATGTAGGAAATTGGTACGCTCGACTATGAAGCCGCGGAGTCTGCGCTGCTCACAGTATGCCTGACAGGCACAAATACTCACAGCAACAGAAGAAAAGGCGTCACTGAGGAGGAGAGCAAGATGTGTGTAAAGGAAATATTGTAGGGAAATGATGATGAAGGAATGGAGGAGGTTTACTAGTTGATGCAGAGAATGAGCGCTGGGGGAGAACGAGTGGAACCCGAAGAGAGAGGTCTGTATGGTGGTTGTCGGTGGTAGAGATGGAGGGCAATGAATTAGTTAGGGGTGAAGGTGGAGATGTGAGCGCTGGAGGGCAAACAGGTTGCACTGAGGATGAAGAAGAAAAGTGGTCTTGAGGTTGCGAGCTGTAGAATGGAGATCCAAAGGTTATTGCTGATGTAGATGGTTTGTGGCTAGGGATCCAGGAACACACAGAGGAGGAACTTGGCTTCAGCTCGAGGGTTCCCTTAAATGAAGGCGAACGAAAAGACATCATTAGCACGGGAAAAAAACAAAGAGAGAATCATAGGAACATGGAAGGCTTCTGGTCCTCCAGAGTCAGGGCTTAGTTTAGGGTATGTTTGCTGGGAGAAGTGACAAAATCCAATGAATTTTAGAATATTTCTCGACTTTTGAAATTGATAAACTCTGATTAAAAATAAACTTGTTGTCTTTAGGTAAAATTTGCCTTTTAACACAGTGCACACAAGACCAGGTAAATAGCAGAAGCCAAGTCCTTTGTCGTCTTAAATTGTTTGCAGTGTTTATCCCAATTACAAACACTTTACAAACTAAACTGTTCGTGTCATATAAACTGAAAGACTGGACATATTGGATTTTGTAGTACTCAAATACAGAAGCCGTTGAACTGCTATAAACCTAATATATACTTAACATGAGGATACATTCATGGGCGGCGCTAGAGGAGGTGGCCAGGGTAGCATTGGCCACCTCTGGAACCTGACAGGAGACTCTATTTGCCACCACAGGTGGTTGATAGGTTTAATATTTAGGTATTATCAATACTAAAACAACTGAATTATCCAAACATACACACTTGGGTTAATTGACCAACTTCTAGCACCTGATGATAGGTATTCCAGCCCAATATGATTTGACAACATTCCGCAATTCCTCTGCATTTCTTAGGTTTTGCCTCAGAAACAGCATTCTTGGATTCTCGGAGCCTTCGGATTAAGGTTCAGGGATTGGCCTGGCCACTCCAGAATTTTGATTTTGTTGATGTGGAACCAAGATGCTGCTCCCTTACTGGTTTGTTTGGTGTAGTTCTCTTTATGAAACATTCATTTCAAGGCCATTTCCCATTCGGCTTAAGGCAACATGACCTCTTCAACAATTTTGATGTCTGCAAACTGTTCCATGATCCCTTGCATGCGATAAATAGGCTGAGACCATAGTAACAGAAACATCCCCATATCATTATGCTTGAACCACCATGCTTCACTGTCTTCAGACTGAACTGTGGCATAAATTCTGTGTTTGGGGGTCGTATGTCAAATTGTCTGGGGCCCCTGGATTCAAAAAGAACAAGCATACGTATATGTATCAGTCCATGAAATGTTTCCTTATTTCTTTTCAGGCCATTTGATGAGTTCTTTGGAAAACTTCATACTCTTCAGCACGTCTTTTATTTTACAGTGGGACTTCGCGGGGGCTTTTTGCTGATATACTAGCTTCACACAGGCCTCTTCTAGTTGTCAAAGTACTCACTGTTACCTTTCAACCTTTTTTGATCACCTTGGAGCTGATCATTGGCTAAGTCTTTACCATTCTAGGTATTCTTAGATCCATTCCAATAGTAGTCTTTAGTGTTCTTCCATGTCTCTCTACTTTTACTTTGCATTTTATAGCACAGGAGATAATTTTATCCAAGCAAATTGCTGTCTGCACTTCTTTATACATTTTCCTTTCTCTATCCAACGCCTTAATCAAAGTATGCTGTTCTTCTGAACAATACCTGGACTGATCCATTCTTGTCAGGTTTTCAGAGAGAAATGTATGTAGAGCATTTGCTGGCATCATCTTTAAATAAGGGCCACATGTTTCTTCACCTAATGAATGACTTCAGTAATTGAACTCCACACTGCTATTAGTTTGAACATGCCGCTTTCAACCAATTATTCAGTCACACAGACTCGTTTTCTATGACTTTACTATACCTACTAGCAAATTAAATACCATGTGGTAATATGATTTCTACCAAGAACAGTGATTGAACTGAATTGTCTAGTTGGAGTGCTATTATTCTGAACACAAAATCATTGAGCTTAAGTTTGAAAATCTGCTAATATGGAAAGTACGTCCAGAGAAGACTGTGACGTTTTAACTGAGGCAAAAGCAAAAGTTTTGTTCTGCGTTATTTTGACTTATGAGGTAAACAGACAGGGAAAACTTGCAGAAGGATGCCATGTGCTACAAATAGGAGGTGGGGGTTTTCTTACGATAGAAACTCTGATGTTTGAGAGCAACTTAAAAAGGTCAGTGAAGTTCTGGCATCTGCAACAGTGAAGTGGTAAACCTTCCAGACAGCACGAGCTAATCTTACCTACTAAATCGTTAGCTCCTCAAAGACCAGCTCCATGATGATGTTCTCTTGATCTTTGCTCCCCTGTTAAGATGTGGGTCCTAGTTCAGTTTAAAGCTCAAAAATGGTAACCTATAGTTTAAGAATCTGCCTAATGATTGTAAGAAGGCATGTTCTTTAGGTATCAGGTTACAGCAATATAATATTTTTTCTTTGATTAGTAAATGGACCCACTGATAAGGCCTTGTCACCTACGCTTGTGTAAAAGTCTAGTTCCACCATTGGACATCTTTGATTTATTGTGCCTTCACCTTTATCATAATCTGTTTCTCGTTATATTCAACTGATGTCTCCAGTATTTAATGTGACACTGAAAAAAGATGAACTTTTCAAAGCTTTCACCTCTCCATACTGATTTTCCAAATTCTAATGTATCTTTAAGAACTAAAATGAACAGTGTCCAGTATTCGCCACATTAATTCTTCTGATTTTGCTTTTTTGTCACGCTTAAATGTTTGTGAACATCAACCTCATTTTAATATCAGATAGATATAAACTAGGTAAACACATAATGCAGTTTTCTATGAGTTTTATACTAAGGAGAAAACTATCCAAACCAACCTTCCCCTAAGTAAAACCATTATTATTTATGACTTATGGCAGTTTTTGGTTCAGTTTCACCAGCCACACATGCTGGATGACAGCCAGACCTGGAGAATTAAGAAATTATTCAATAAAAACCTGTCTGAAAACATGAAGTACGCAAAAAGTCCCAAACAGAAACATTTTATGCCTCTAATGTCAAGAAATGTAAGAGCAGATGAGAAACAAAGTTCTGGACATCTATCAGTCTGGAAAGGGACACAAGGCCATTTTTAAGGCTTTGGGTGTAAAGATCCTGAGGTGTTAGGTTACGGTTTTTAATTTGTATTTATGTTTTATAGCATTTTGCTTATGTTTTATAGGTCTTGCCATATTCTGTCATTTTGACACCTAGGTTTTCCCATATTGTTCATTCCCTTGTGCTCATTATTGTTAAGTGTATTTCTGTAGTTCATTCTTTGAGCTTTTCATGTGATCCCTTTACATTTAGATCGTTTACCCTTAGATCTCTGTTTGGCATTTTCCCCAGGGCTTCATGTTTAGTTTTATTCATGTTTATTTGTCATTTCTCCCCTACTCTGCTCTGCTCTTTTCTTCTCTCTCAGCTGCTCCACTGTTCCTCTTCTTGCACTGACTTCTTTCTGCCCCAGCTGCAATTCATTCCCTCTGATGAGCTCTCCTGGTTTGCCTGTCATTTCCCTACCCATGCCTCAGTTTATATAGTTACCAATTCTCTTTGTTCCTAACTGGTTCCTTCCGTTTATATGCCATTTGGTCTGTTTCTCTGGGTCATGATAGTTTTCTCCATGTCTCCAGTTGCACCTGCTAGTTTTGCCTGAGTTCTGTAAGTTCTTCGTATGTGTGTTGGTTTTTCTATTAAACGTTCTCCCTTTAGTTTGCTCTACTCTTGAGCCATTTACCACCCAAATATGACATTGGGACTCCAATGAACCACAGTTAGAGCCATTATCCACAAATGGAAAAAAAAAACACTGAACCAGTGGCCAAAATTACTGCAAGAAAACAATGACAATTCATCAAGGATGTCACGAAATAACCCCTCAAAAATCCCACCAGTCAAGTTCTTGGTGCATCTGATATTTTGTCTAAAGTAGATGAATTTGTAGCTTGGGCCTCAATGTCTACTTCACTGACCTGTGTATGCTATGTGGTGGATATTGTGCACTGCGCTTTATAAATTGAACTCCATTTCGACACATTATGTTGGACAGTGTTGAAGTACAGCTTTATCATGAGACAAGCTCAGGCTGTGTCTGGGTGCAGCTTTTAAACGTGCTGATTCAATGGAAGTATAGATCTCTCAGGAGGAAGCAGATTAAATCCCCAGTACTGACTGCCACTTGGCTGGCTGTGGAAAATCATTACCGTAAATTAGTTAAGCAGCAGAAACATAGTGGGACAAAATAGACACCCAGGTTAATCAGAAGATTGTTACTGACTAATAATGTCATTTCGAATTTAGCTTAGGTACTAAATAAATAATTCCGAATGGAAATGGATATTTTTTACTCAGATGTTGTGGGAATTCAGTTTTCCTTATTAGTTTAATTCCCTTTTTTTGTCCTGTCTTTTACTTTCCTCTTGTACAGGTCCTTCTCAAAATATTAGCATATTGTGATAAAGTTCATTATTTTCCATAATGTAATGATGAAAATTTAACATTCATATATTTTACATTTATTGCACACTAACTGAAATATTTCAGGTCTTTTATTGTCTTAATACGGATGATTTTGGCATACAGCTCATGAAAAGCCAAAATTCCTATCTCACAAAATTAGCATATCATTAAAAGGGTCTCTAAACGAGCTATGAACCTAATCATCTGAATCAACGAGTTAACTCTAAACACCTGCAAAAGATTCCTGAGGCCTTTAAAACTCCCAGCCTGGTTCATCACTCAAAACCCCAATCATGGGTAAGACTGCCGACCTGACTGCTGTCCAGAAGGCCACTATTGACACCCTCAAGCAAGAGGGTAAGACACAGAAAGAAATTTCTGAACGAATTGGCTGTTCCCAGAGTGCTGTATCAAGGCACCTCTGTGGGAAGGAAAAAGTGTGGCAGAAAACGCTGCACAACGAGAAGAGGTGACCGGACCCTGAGGAAGATTGTGGAGAAGGGCCGATTCCAGACCTTGGGGGACCTGCGGAAGCAGTGGACTGAGTCTGGAGTAGAAACATCCAGAGCCACCGTGCACAGGCGTGTGCAGGAAATGGGCTACAGGTGCCGCATTCCCCAGACCTGGGCTACAGAGAAGCAGCACTGGACTGTTGCTCAGTGGTCCAAAGTACTTTTTTCGGATGAAAGCAAATTCTGCATGTCATTCGGAAATCAAGGTGCCAGAGTCTGGAGGAAGACTGGGGAGAAAGAAATGCCAAAATGCCAGAAGTCCAGTGTCAAGTACCCACAGTCAGTGATGGTCTGGGGTGCCGTGTCAGCTGCTGGTGTTGGTCCACTGTGTTTTATCAAGGGCAGGGTCAATGCAGCTAGCTATCAGGAGATTTTGGAGCACTTCATGCTTCCATCTGCTGAAAAGCTTTATGGAGATGAAGATTTCATTTTTCAGCACGACCTGACACCTGCTCACAGTGCCAAAACCACTGGTAAATGGTTTACTGACCATGGTATCACTGTGCTCAATTGGCCTGCCAACTCTCCTGACCTGAACCCCATAGAGAATCTGTGGGATATTGTGAAGAGAACGTTGAGAGACTCAAGACCCAACACTCTGGATGAGCTAAAGGCCGCTATCGAAGCATCCTGGGCCTCCATAAGACCTCAGCAGTGCCACAGGCTGATTGCCTCCATGCCACGCCGCATTGAAGCAGTCATTTCTGCAAAAGGATTCCTGACCAAGTATTGAGTGCATAACTGTACATTATTATTTGAAGGTTGACGTTTTTTGTATTAAAAACACTTTTCTTTTATTGGTCGGATGAAATATGCTAATTTTGTGAGACAGGAATTTTGGGTTTTCATGAGCTGTATGCCACAATCATCCGTATTAAGACAATAAAAGACCTGAAATATTTCAGTTAGTGTGCAATGAATCTAAAATATATGAATGTTAAATTTTCATCATGACATTATGGAAAATAATGAACTTTATCACAATATGCTAATATTTTGAGAAGGACCTGTATAACAGGCTTCCATTGACGAAAATAAATGAAAAACAGATACAAATCTGTCTGTAGAGACCAATAGAAATGAACTAGTGCTTTCACTTTTAGTTGGTGGAATTTATTAAAAAGGAAACTACATCAAATGCAACATTTCAAATCAAATCTACTTTTTACATTTTCCAACCATAAACTACCATTGATCTATGCAGTTTAAGTAACATTACAGTGACTCAAATCTCGTTCGTTCGTCCGTTCGTTCGTCGTCTTCCGCTTATCCAGGACCGGGTCGCGGGGGCAGCAGACTCAGCAGAGACGCCCAGACGTCCCTCTCCCCAGACACCTCCTCCAGTTCCTCCAGGGGGAGCCCAAGGCGTTCCCAGGCCAGCCGAGAGACATAGTCCCTCCAGCGTGTCCTGGGCCGTCCCCTGGGCCTCCTCCCGGTGGGACGTGCCTGGAACACCTCCCGAGGAAGGCATCCAGGAGGCATCCGGTATAGATGCCCGAGCCACCTCAACTGGCTCCTCTCGATGTGGAGGAGCAGCGGCTCTACTCCGAGCCCCTCCCGGATGGCCGAGCTCCTCACCCTATCTCTAAGGGAGTGCCCGGCCACCCTACGGAGGAAGCTCATTTCAGCCGCTTGTATCCGTGATCTCGTTCTTTCGGTCATGACCCAAAGTTCATGGCCATAGGTGAGGGTAGGAACGTAGACCGACCAGTAAATTGAGAGCTTTGCTTTTCGGCTCAGCTCTCTCTTCACCACAATGGACCGGCACAGCGCCCCCATTACTGTGGCAGCTGCACCAATCCGTCTGTCGATCTCCCGCTCCATTCTTCCCTCACTCGTGAACAAGACCCCGAGATACTTAAACTCCTCCACTTGAGGCAGGAACTCCCCTCCAACCTGAAGAGGACAAGCCACCCTTTTCCGGTCGAGTACCATGGCCTCGGACTTGGAGGAGCTGATCCTCATCCCAGCCGCTTCACACTCGGCTGCGAACCGCCACAGCGCATGCTGTAGGTCTTGGCTAGAGGGGGCCAGCAGGACCACGTCATCCGCAAAAAGAAGAGACGAAATCCACTGGTCCCCAAACCAGACCCCCTCCGGCCCTTGGCTGCGTCTAGAAATCCTGTCCATAAAAGTTATGAACAGGACCGGCGACAAAGGGCAGCCCTGCCGGAGTCCAACATGCACTGGGAACAGGTCCGACTTAGTGCCGGCAATGCGGACCAAACTCCTGCTCCGCTCATACAGGGACCGGATGGCCCCTAATAAAGGGCCCCCGATTCCATACTCCTGGAGCACCCCCCACAGGGCATCACGAGGGACACAGTCGAATGCCTTCTCCAGGTCCACAAAACACATGTGAACCGGTTGGGCAAACTCCCATGAACCCTCGAGCACCCTGTAGAGGGTATAGAGCTGGTCCAGTGTTCCACGGCTGGGACGAAAACCACACTGTTCCTCCTGAAGCCGAGGTTCGACTATCGGTCGGACTCTCCTCTCCAATACCCTGGCGTAGGCCTTACCAGGGAGGCTGAGGAGTGTGATCCCCCTGTAGTTGGAACACACCCTCCGGTCCCCCTTCTTATAAAGGGGGACCACCACCCCAGTCTGCCAGTCCAGAGGCACTGTCCCCGACCGCCACGCAATGTTGAAGAGGCGTGTCAACCATGACAGCCCTACAACATCCAGAGACTTGAGGTACTCAGGGCGGATCTCATCCACCCCCGAAGCCTTGCCACCGCGGAGCTTTTTAACCACCTCGGTGACTTCAGCCTGGGTGATGAAAGAGTCCAACCCCGAGTCCCCAGCCTCTGTTTCCACCACGGAATGCGTGATGGCAGGATTGAGGAGATCCTCGAAGTACTCCTTCCACCGCCCGATAATGTCCTCAGTCGAGGTCAGCAGTCTCCCGTCCCCACTATAAACAGTGTTGGCAGAGCACTGCTTCCCCCTCCTGAGACGTCGGACGGTTTGCCAGAATCGCTTCGAGGCTAACCGGTAGTCCTTCTCCATGGCCTCACCGAACTCTTCCCAGGCCCGAGTTTTTGCCTCTGCCACAGCCCGGGCCGCAGCACGCTTGGCCTCACGGTACCCGTCAGCCGCCTCAGGAGTCCCACAAGCCAACCACAGCCGATAGGACTCCTTCTTCAGCTTAACAGCATCCCTTACTGCCGGTGTCCACCACCGGGTTCTGGGATTGCCGCCACGACAGGCACCGCAGACCTTACGGCCGCAGCTATGGGCAGCAGCATCGACAATAGATGCAGAGAACATGGTCCACTCTGACTCTATGTCTCCAACATCCCCCGGGATCTGGTCGAAGCTCTCCCGGAGGTGGGAGTTGAATACATCCCTGGCCGAGGGCTCCGCCAGGCGTTCCCAGCAGACCCTCACTATGCGCTTGGGCCTGCCGAGTCTGTCCGGCTTTCTCCTCCTCCAGCGGATCCAACTCACCACCAGGTGATGATCAGTGGACAGCTCAGCCCCTCTCTTCACCCGAGTGTCCAAAACATGTGGCCGAAGGTCTGATGATACGACAACAAAGTCAATCATCGACCTCCTGCCTAGGGTGTCCTGGTGCCAAGTGCACTGATGGACACCCTTATGTTTGAACATGGTGTTCGTTATGGACAATCCGTGACTAGCACAGAAGTCCAATAACAAAACACCACTCGGATTCAGATCAGGGAGGCCATTCCTCCCGATCACGCCTCTCCAGGTGTCACTGTCGTTCCCCACGTGGGCGTTGAAGTCCCCCAGCAGAATAATGGAGTCCCCGGGAGGGGCACTATCCAGCACCCCCGACAGGGACGCCAAGAAGGCAGGGTACTCTGCACTACCACTCGGCCCGTAGGCTGAAATGATAGTCAGAGACCTCTCCCCAACCCGAAGGCGCAGGGATACAACCCTCTCATCCACTGGGGTAAACCCCAACATGAGACGGCTGAGCTGGGGGGCAACAAGCAAACCCACACCAGCCCGCCGCCTCTCCCCGTGGGCCACTCCAGAGTAGAAGAGAGTCCAACCCCTCTCAAGGAGATGGGTTCCAGAGCCCACGCTGTGCGTGGAGGCGAGCCCGACTATTTCTAGTCGATATCTCTCGACCTCCCGCACAAGCTCAGACTCCTTCCCCCCCAGCGAGGTGACATTCCACGTCCCTAGAGCCAGCCTAAGCATCCGGGGATCGGGCCGTTGAGGTCTCCACCTTCGTCCGCCACCCAATCCTCTTTGCACCGGTCCCTCACGGTTCCCCCTGCAGGTGGTGGGCCCACTGGAGGATGGCCTCGCGTCTCTCGTTCGGGCTTGGCCCGGCCGGGTCCCGTGAGGAGCAACCCGGCCACCAGGCGCTCTCCGACGAGTCCCGACCCCAGGCCTGGCTCCAGGGTGGGACCCCGGCTCCGCCGTACCGGGTGACGTCACGTGCCTCGATATTGTGTTCTTCATGAGGGGTTCTTGAACCATTCTTTGTCTGACCCATCACCTAGAACCTGTTTGCCATGGGAGACCCTACCAGGGGCATTTAGGCCCCAGACAACATAGCCTCTAGGATCATTTGAGCACTCAAACCCCTCCACCACGTTAAGGTGACGGTTCAAGGAGGGAGGGGCTCAAATCTTTGCTTGCCTTTAACTTTCATAGTTTAATAAATTTTTTGCTGATTTATTAATGCCATTTGTTTATTATCAGTAAATGTTATGTTCTGCTGAGGCTTTTGCACTGAAATGTGTTCTCTCGCCTAAGGCTGCAAGAACAAAAACAAAGTTCTTGTTCTTGCAGCCCTAGGTGAGAGAACATGTTTCTTTGTTTTTCCAGAGTACGTATTATTCCTAATTTGTAAGTATTTGAGTTTAAATTAATTTAAAAGAGTTCTTAGCTCACTACTATCTCTCCCTGTCTCTGCAGTCCCTGATAAATCCTGTATTTATTTAGATTGTGGCAAACTGTGTGAGATACTACAGAACTCTGTAAAAGTATTGATACACCTACATTGTTTTAACATTTCCTCTTATCAGAACAACACATTTCAACATATTCTGTTAAGCTTTTGTCAAGCAGAACAAACCAAAGGAGGACAATACACACACATATATATATATATATATATATATATATATATATAGATTTTTTTTTTTTTTTTTTTTTTTTACAATGTGAAAAGGTTGGTGTGTATATCCCTTCAGCCTCCTGAGTAACACCTTATTCTTGACAACCATCTCAAGGCTGTTGCTATCACCTTTTCCTATTACATGCTTTACCTTCCAACTTTCTATGAATTTGCTTGGATACAGCACTCCGTGAAAAGCCAGCTTCTTTAGTAAACACCTTTTGTGAATTACCATCCTTGTACAGGGTGTCAATGACTGTCTTCTGAACATCTGTCCAGTCAGCAGTCTTCCCCATGATTCTGTCACGTACTGACCCAGATGAACAGACCATTAGGTGGCTCAGGAAGGCTTTGCAGGTGCTTTGAGTTAATTACCTGATTATTTTGTGACTGAATTTTGTATGTTCATTATCTACAATGCCTTGCAAAATTTCACCCCCCATGGTTTCACCTATTTTGTTACATTCCAAGCTGTAATTTAAATGCGTTTTAACCTTTTTTAATTTAATGGATCTGCACACAATAGTCTAAGTTGGTGAAATGAACACACACACACACATATATGTATGTGTGTGTGTGTGTGTGTATGTATATATGTATATATATATATATATGTATATATGTATATATATATATAGGATTTTAAAATTGTCCAGGCAGACATTATTTGGTCTAACAGTTGGCTGATTTTCAAAGACTGCGAGACCCCACACGTGTCGATAACAAATCGTAGGTAAAAGAGGTTCGGTCCACACAACACACCGCACCACACAAGAACAGATTTCACTCACAGTTTGATTTCAGATGTGAAATCTCACAATCCCTCTCAAGATCAAATGTGAGTTCAGAGTAATTCCCTTCCATGTTTCTGTCACCTTGCAACATGGAACACGCCACATGGTAGGATAGTGGGGCCAAGACAATCCATGTTGAATATCCCCGATTTGAGGTCGGAGCGGTCCTGATGTCATTCCAGACAGCAGACTAGATCACTATTAACACACCACACAGCAGGAATATCTCATAAGATTTTCTTAAGAGCCATCACGATAATCGGAGCATGTTGGAAGAGGAAGATTGGGGCAAAAATCGGCATAGAAATCTTGTTGTGCGAACAAGGCAAGCAAGAGGCATCACCCCATCAAGATCAAGGAGCTTCACAAACAAATCATTGACAA
Organism: Girardinichthys multiradiatus; assembly: GCF_021462225.1. Lineage (NCBI taxonomy): Eukaryota > Metazoa > Chordata > Actinopteri > Cyprinodontiformes > Goodeidae > Girardinichthys > Girardinichthys multiradiatus. The sequence goes on from NC_061815.1 coordinate 7,110,141, forward strand.
AGTTGTTGAGAATTACAGGTCAGGTTGGAGTTATAATAAAATATCAAAATATTTTTTACATTGCCTCTGGATCACCATTAAATCAATTATGTTCAAATGGAAGGCACATGGTACCACAACAAATCTGTTAAGAGAGGGCCGCCCACCAGAACTCAAAGACCGAGGAAGGAGGGCGTTAATCAAATAGGCAGGACAGACACCAAAGGTAATCCTAAAAGGAATTGGAGAGTTCCACAGCAGAGACTGAAGTATCTGTCCATAAGATTACAATAAGCCATTAACTACATTTTGCTGGGCTTTATGGAAGAGTGGCCAAAGAAAGCCATTATTTAGTGTTAAAAATACAAAAAACACATTTTGAGTTTACCAAAAGGCTTTGGGAAACTCCAAAAATGTATGAAGGAAGGTGCTCTGGTCAGATGACACTAAAATTTAACCTTTTCAGCCACCAAGGTAAGTATCTGGTAAATACCCAACATATGCCATAACCCCAAGAACACCATACCCACAGTAAAACATAGTGACAGCATCGTGCATTACCTTCCAATGCCCGTAGTATACTTCTAAAGATATGTTTAAATGTTTTTGGTTGGCCTAGTCAAAGTCCAGATCTCAAAGCAATTGAGATTTTGTGGTTAGACTTGAAGATTGCTGTTGACAAGCGAAAACCATCCAACATGAAGGAGCAGGAATGGTTTTGCCTCAATGAATGGCGCACAAATCCCAGTGGCAAGATGTGGCAAGCTCATAGAGACTTATCAAAAGTGACTTGCAGCTGGAATTGCACCAAATGTTGGCTCTACAAAGTACTGACTGAATTTGAATACCCATGCATACTAAGGTTTTCTGTTAATTTGTCCTATCTGTTGTTTGCTTCACAATAAAAAGAAATACATCTTCAATGTTGTAGGCATGTTCTGTAAATGAAATGAATTTTAAGGCACCAAAAGATGAAATACTTTTGCAAGACATTTGCAAGGCATTGTATAAGCCATAATCTTAAAAATAACAAAATATAGAGGCTGGACATATCTCACTGAATGTGTGAAGAATCTACACATGAGTTTCACTTTCTGAAATAAGTGCATAAGATTATTGGAATTTTAAATGATATTCTAATTTTTTTAGATGTGTCAGTGTGTCCCTCAAGGTAATTTGTAGGGGTGCAGCATAAGTATGAGAAAACAGAGTTATTTTAAGTGCTATGCAGCCTTTGAATACCTGAAGCAAGAGCTGTGCTCTCATTTTTGGCACAAAGTCATTTCTTTCCCCTGTAGAGGTAGGACTCAATCACCTCTTTCTCCAATCATGTTTGTGCCGTTCATTGGCACGTTTTTTTATGCCCCACAATAGGCTGAAACTGCCCAGACACAGAATGGAGGGTTAAAATTGACCCACCAACATTATGCCCCTGAGGCAGTAAAAAACCCATAAATACTCTGACCTGTAGGTGGTAATAAGGGATTGTAAAATAAGTGTAATGTAGGACAAAGCAAAGACCACAGTGTCAGCTGGTCAATCTGCAGGTGAGCACAGAGCTGGGATCTCACATAATCCGCCACTATCCATCCGATCTGAGAAATATGGGAAATAGCAGAATCAGATGCAGTTAACATGCTGAGGATGTAGTGGAACAACTTTGTGTGTAGTTAAAATTGTGAATGCTTTTGGACAGTATGCGTTAGGACTACAACACAGAGCTGAGCCGTAGGCAAAACAACCCACAGATGAAGGCTGCAGGTTGTAAGCAATGCCCCCTTGATTCAGCAATCCCAAATGCATGATCTGAAAGCTGAAGCAGGTTGTCATCTCACTGTTCACCTTGTGTGATATGAAAGGACGCAATGTTCCATGATGGGGGGTTCATGGTTGCGTCTTTATTATCAAAGTATGGTTTGAAAGAGGCTATGGAAAAGAGGGTGTGTGATTTGAATACCTCAGGGTCTTATGTTTGCTTTTTGTTGAGAATGCTGCTCTCTTGGTGTCTCCAAGGCATGATCTTTTGTTATGATTTGGGGTTGTTTGGTTTATGGTTTATTGTTTTTCTTATGTTTTTCACAGTTAAGGTTTTGACTCGTTCTTTTGTTTATTATTATTATTATTCTTAGATTTTGAATCATGCTTCTGTTATTTTCCTGGTCATGCTTTAGTTTTGTCGTCTTGTTCATGTTTTGTCAAGTTTGGTTTTCGGATTTGGTTATGCTTTTGCTTCACGTTTTTTCTAGTTTCTGTTAGTTTGTGTTCAAGAGTCTCTGTTTTTGCCGCAGCCATGTTTTGTTCTGTCTGTCAATTAAGTTTATTCGGTTCACCTGCCCAAACTAATCTGTCTCCTAGCTCCACCTGGTTTTCACTCCATATATATAAACACCTGTTCTGTCATTCATTGCGGAAACATTTTTCATGCTCAAGTCTTGTTTTTTGATCATGCCATGCCTGTCTCGTCTGCCCGTTTGTTGTTTTGTTCCTGCCCCCTGCTGTGAGTGAGTTTTTGTTATTAAACCTTTGCACTTACCATCACGCTGCCTGCTCGTCTGCATTCTGGGGTCCTATATCTCGCAAGCCATAACATCTTCAGTGTGGACTGGAGCAATTTGCCCCTTAGTGTGAATCAACCAGGTTGAGAGTCTGGTCAAGAGTTGATTTGTTCCCTCAGTCGTTGCCTCAAGTGGAAAGGTTCAGGGATCTTGGTGTGAATGTAGAATGGAGTGGGAGATGGTTAGACAGATGGGGCCTCATCAGGTCAATTTGTTGTGGTTAAAAAACCTATGGTCAAGAGGTCTTGATCGTGACCGAAATAACTAAGATGATAACTAGATGCGAACGACTAAAAAATGAGCTTCCTCTGTAGGGTGGACAGACTTAACCTTAGACAGGGCGAAAGTAGAGTTGCATTTTCTCTATATCAAAAGGTGTCAATTTAGGAGGTTTGGCAGATCATGATTCCTACTGGACACCATCTTTTGAGGGTTTCTGCTGGACATCTTACTGGCAGTGGGGCAGACCCAGAATTTACTGATATGACTATAAACCCCTATCTGCCAAGAGAACACTGTAAAATCCCACAGAATGAGCTGGAGTGTGTCGCTGAGGTGAGGGACTTCTGTGTATTAATCCTAGATCTGTTTTATTTGTCACCTTTAGTTACATTTATATGAAAGGGAAGGTGTGGGATACCAATATTATTGGAACCAGTGAGTTTGTTAAAGAAAGAAATATCTTATAATGTGTTCTTTTTCCATCAATGAAAAGATGCATCTAAATAATAAGTTGCCTTTTCCTGAAGTTTTCCATGTGAGATTATTCTGCTAAGATAACAGGTTAATTATTATTATTTTAAGGTTTCTTTTTTTTATCAGGTTTAACTAATGAATGTGGCACTGTACATGGAATCTGCTGTTGGAACCACAGCTGATCATTTTCAGTAAGACTACTGTATTTTATTGTGTTGGGAGACTCATGTAATTTTACCATCCATCAACTCTTAAGTAGTAAAGATTTATACTCAAAAAGTATAAAAGTTTAATGAGATGATGAGCCAGCAGTGTCATCTATACTTTATATTTTTTATTCATGTCAAGAGCCCTCTAAAGAGTTGGAGGATGTCTGATTGGAAGAATAATCAAAAATTACACCCTGACTTATAGATGTTCTTACTTTTCTTTTTCTTCTGACTTGGAAGTGTTACTATCTCAGATCTATCTTGGAATACATCCTCATTTTCCTGCTTCTGCAGCTTGATCCAGGCTTGCCAGGTGTGCACCCAGACCTGTGTCTCTACTGCTTCCTCTGGGCTGAAGTTACACAACAGTTCTAGTAGCACCATTCTTAGTGTTTCCCTCTGACAACGTGTCCTAAATCTGATGCTGCACAGCAACCGGTGAGCAGATACCTGAGGAAGTCATGCAGACAGACTGAAACGGTGTTCTCAGCTACAACAGCTCTCTGGAATCTGACATTCTTGGCTCCCAAATGGCTTCTGCAATGTTACACAAACTACATGTAGCTGTATGATGTAGATACACTAATATATAGTGTTGTGGATAATTTTTTAAAAACCATTTATTTAGAAAACAAGATTTTAAATGGCTGAAGCATAAAAGTGATGAAACACAAAGGGATGCTCTAAGTAAGAAAAAATATCAATATGACCCAAAGTTCATAGAAGCAGACATTTAATTGGTTTGATTTGCCTATGATGTCACTGATAACCATCTTTATTTTACTGTTTGTTATTCTTCCTTAAAATCATGCAAACCACTAAGAACAAAATTATTTTGCAACCAGTCATCTTTGTTTTATTTCATCCACAATTCTGAATAAAAAATAAATTACAATTTCTACCAACCATACCATGTTTTTTTGTTTGTATTTTTTTATTTCTGTACACATACTGATTTCTAATTCCTACGATTTGTTTGTCATGTTTTTCTTTATTTTTTTGTTTCATTCACATAAATAGAAAGGACTACTTTAAATATGTGGTGTAGAGTATTACAAACAATCTAAGACCTCTGCTGAATATTTGTATTTTCGAAGCTAAACACTGTATTGCATCCTCAGGAAAGAAGGATTCAATATGTGGTATTTCTCAATGGATTAAACAAATTACTTTTTACTTTCCTTAGAGAAAATCAGCTTTTTTTCTAAGAACAATGTTGATAAATTTTGGGAAATATGGTTTATGTTTTTCACCTGGCTGGGTCGTAATGATATCCAACTCGACATGTAGAATGATAACTTGTCTTAAGGTCGTGTGGTAAAACAAATTGGTCTTTATGCCGATGGATCTGTTATGGGTCTGCTGTATGTTTTTTTTTTTTTTCTCTGAGTTTGTGTGTTTTGTAGGGGATTATATTTTTGTACTTTTAAATGAAGGGACATGTTCTTGTCCTCTTGTTAAAACTAAGAAAGATATGTTAATTCATCTCTAACCTGGAGAAAGGCTGTTGAAGCATGCTCTCTTTGTGCTCTGTATTGACTTGAATGCACTGAATTTCACTGACTAAATTACAGAACAGAATTATTTTGCATTTTTATTTAATATCATCCACAATTTTGAACAAAAAATAATTACATTTTATAGAATCTTTTCCATTTTTGTGTTTGTATGTGTTTTATTTAATTTACAACTCTAAATGTAAATATTTCCAATTCCTAAGAACAATGTTTTTTTTGTTTGTTTCATTTGCATAAATTCAAAGAGTCTCATGAAGGATTTCTTCCTTGAGATAGTCATACAACCTTGACGTTGGCTTCAGTGTTTCACTCTACTGGAGCTGTTAAGCATATGTTAGATGCATTTCTTATTAGTGTCCACAAATCCTCAGTTAGAAGAAAATACAAACAATCAGCACGCCTTGTCCCATCCCTGTGTCCTAGATAACCAGCAGACTGTTACAAAGCACCTAATATAAGTACCATTCTATATTGGGCGCTCTAGCAGACGCCTGTCAGGATTTTTCCCAGCGTCATTAAAAACACCACCCTTCCCTTCTGAAGTCAGTTTTTCCTTGTGTCATTCCCAACCACCAGTAGTCTTACCTTTTGCCATCTGCTGCAGGGTCATTGAACTCTTCTACCTCAGTAAGAAAAACAGCATGGGTCAGGCCAACCCCCAGCGAGATTTACCATTATAAAAGTAAATTGGCAATTTCCATGGTAAATCCGCTCTCTGACTTCACACCAGCATTCTCACACTAAACATCTCTGGTGGAGTAAGTGGTTTTTACTAACCCGACCCATTTTGGCTGAATTGCCAAAATACTACAAAACAATGTAAAACTATTGAATTAAATTACAAAATTAATAAAAAATACACTTCACATTTTTTTGGAAGTATACTTACAACTTTAGTGAATCTTACAAAGTATAATAATAATCTGCTACCCTGTTTATCTCGCTAAGAAAACTGACATGGAGGACATGGAGAACATTTTGCTGCTTCTCAAACATCAGCAGCTAATTAGATTCTGCTACACAGGTCTGGGATCAGCGGATCATTTTACGATTTCTTCATCTCGAGCAAAATAATGGTGGGAATTCTTCCAGGATATAATTAAAAGTTGGTTTAATCTAATTCTGGGTTTTTGTCTTTATAATTATTAATTCATAGATTCATTGAAATACAGACCTTTAAATTGTTAGTGTTTTTCTAACACACACCTGTCCTGTTCCATCACATCAAACACAATATCTGCAATACAGCTAAAATACTGCAGCTTTACATATTAATGATAACACTAAATGAAAGTGGAGATTTTGCTTGTTGGCTACACATAAATCAGCTTTCAATGACATTTGTTTAATATTATCTGACAAAGTTGTTATTACTCACTGTATTGAGAAATAAAATGTAACCTATGAAGTACCTGATGAGCAATTTTAATGTTTTTTTGATAATTCTAAGTTTAACAAGATTTTTTTTATATACTGGACAAACATGAATACAGTTATTAAGTTAATAGTCAACGGAACATCGGTGTTGGCTACAACATACAACGTCACTAGCTTACCAGCACCCAATGCTAATTATTATAGAAAATAAAAGCCTCTGCCAACAGGAGTGGCTAAATATCCAGCTAGAATTATGCCATGACCTTGGTGATGGCTATAGGACTTTCATTCAAATGTCCGTATGCATGTGTAATTTGAACATATCTCAAAGTTGTAACTTGTATCATCATTTGAATAAATGATTAAAACCCTTTAACCAGGATAAAAAAAAAAAAATCTGTTGGAACCTGGACTCTTTGTACTCTGTATAGATCTGAAGGTATTGATTTCACTGACTAAATGTATGCTTCTCAGGGGCATGTGGCTTTTGTTTTCTGACAAAATATCCTGTGTTCTGGACCAAAGTGTTTCATCAGAGCTTAAAGCAGAGGGGTGCAGGTTGTCTCTGGCGCAATGGATCAAATACAGTGCCTTGCGAAAGTACTTGGCCCCCTTGAACTGGTCAACCTCTTGCCACATTTCAGGCTTCAAACATAAAGATATAAATTCTAATTTTTTGTGAAGAATCAACATCAAGTGGGACACAATCGTGAAGTGGAATGAAATTTATTGGATGTGTCAAACCTTTTTAACAAATAAAAAAACTGAAAAGTGGGGCCGTGCAATATTATTCGGCCCCTTTACTTTCAGTGCAGCAAACTCACTCCAGAAGTTCAGTGAGGATCTCTGAATGATCCAATGTTGTCCCAAATGACTGATGATGATAAATAGAATCCACCTGTGTGTAATCAAGTCTCCGTATAAATGCACCTGCTCTGTGATAGTCTCAGGGTTTTGTTCAAAGCGCAGAGAGCATCATGAAGATCAAGGAATACAACAGGCAGGTCCGAGATACTGTTGTGGAGAAGTTCAAAGCCGGATTTGGATACAAAAAGATTTCCCAAGCTTTAAACATCCCAAGGAGCACTGTGCAAGCAATCATATTGAAATGGAAGTAGTATCAGACCACTGCAAACTTTCATCTCGAACAAGGAGACGACTGATCAGAGATGCAACCAAGAGGCCCATGATCACTCTGGATGAACTGCAGATATCTACAGCTGAGGTGGGAGAGTCTGTCCATAGGACAAAAATCAGTCGTACACTGCACAAATCTGGCCTTTATGGAAGAGTGGCAAGAAGAAAGCCATTTCTGAAAGATATCCATAAAAAGTCTCGTTTAAAGTTTGCCACAAGCCACCTGGGAGACACACCAAACATGTGGAAGAATGTGCTTTGGTCAGATGAAACCAAAATCGAACTGTTTGGCCACAATGCAAAACGATATGTTTGGCGTAAAAGCAACACAGCTAATCACCCTGAACACACCATCCCCACTGTCAAACATGGTGGTGGCAGCATCATGGTTTGGGCCTGCTTTTTGTCAGCAGGGACAGGGAAGATGGTCAAAATTGATGGGAAGATGGATGGGGCCAAATACAGGACCATTCTGGAAGACAACCTGTTGGAGTCTGCAAGAGACCTGAGACTGGGATGGAGATTTATCTTCCAACAAGAAAATGATCCAAAACATAAAGCCAAATCTACAATGGAATGGTTCACAAATAAACATATCCAGGTGTTGGAATGGCCAAGTCAAAGTCCAGACCTGAATCCAATCAAGCATCTGTGGAAAGAGCTGAATACTGCTGTGCACGAACGCTCTCCATCCAACCTCACGGAGCTCGAGCTGTTTTGCAAGGAAGAATGGGCAAGAATTTCAGTCTCTTGTTGTGGAATTTTCTTATCAAAGTGGGTAGAAGTTGACTCATAACAAGAGAAAATCCGGACTTTGTCTCAATAAGTTTTATTCAAAGGCATTCAGCGTTTGAAGACCCTGACACTGAGGTTAGTCAGTGAAACAGAGCCCCGAACGCTATTTACACACAGTATTTATACCAGAACAAGACAGTGTTATCTCAACTGCAAAGAGTCTGTGTTTTACGACCCTAGACCCTTCTCGGGTTCAAAGGTGACAAGGTTACCTAGGAACAACCATCTACCCTCCCAAAGGCATCACCCTGAAAAATGGCCTTAACCATTAAACTTCTGATAATGACTTTTACAGCTTTCTCCAATACCACAGAGGTTCAGGGGAGTGAGGTAACCCAAAGGTTATACACTGTGGAATGCTTACTGCAAGAATTTCCATCACACTCTCGATGTGCAAGACTGATAGAGAGATAGCAAGACTGATAGAGAGATACCCCAAGCGACTTGCAGCTGTAATTGCAGCAAAGGGTGGCGCTACAAAGTATTAACGTGAAGGGGCCGAATAATATTGCACGCCCCACTTTTCAGTTTTTTATTTGTTAAAAAAGTTTGACACATCCAATAAATTTCAGTCCACTTCACGATTGTGTCCCACTTGTTGATACTTCACCAAAAAATAGAATTTTATATCTTTATGTTTGAATCCTGAAATGTGGCAAGAGATTGACCAGTTTAAGGGGGCAGAGTACTTTCGCAAGGCATTGCATATTACATGTTAAAATGGTAAAGTGCCTAAAAACATAACAAATCTGGTTTCATGGTCTGGAAGAAAGGAGGTGAAGTGTTGGCTGTAATTTCACACCTGTTGGCAGACAGGTGGCAGACTGACAAACAGCTTCCGACAGCCAAACAAAGCCCATAGTTGCCTACATGATGGAAACTCATTGTAACAATGCCCCTTCTGTATGTGGATTTGTGAAGCATGTGTCTGTTTCTGCTTAACATGGCTTTTTCTCACTTTGCCATTTCAGGCTCTGCTTGTGTCAAACTAATAATGTAATATAACTACACTGCCATAATCTTATATATACACAGGATAATAAAATATAATTGCTCACTATGCTTGACAGATGATTTGACATGTCTATGCAAAATGCTCAAATTATCATTTTTCAGTAATTACATACCGTGTAAATCTTCCTCTAGTGATAGATCACTGCTGTTTTTTGTCAGAAAAACTGAATGGTCTGAGCACATTCAAAAATGAGAATGTTTTTCCAGATTTTAAATATGTGGAAATGTAAGCACACAGAAATATTTAAAAAGTATTTGAATTGCTTTGCAATAGGTGAAACCACATTTAGGAGTTAACGCCATGGTGATGGGATGTAACAAGAAAGCATTGTGACATCTCTTGAAAAACTGTTGCGTAATTGGGGTCACCTGAAGTTGCTTTGTACATTTCACTCTAATTAGAAGTGTTTTGGGTTATCATTGAAAATAGCAAAATAGCCTAGCCTAGCTCAGTCAGATTGGATGGAGAGCATCAACGAAACTTTACCACAGGATCTCATTTGGATTTAGGTCTGGACTTTGACTGGGCCATTGTAACACATGAATATGCTTTTATCTAAACTGTTTCTTTAGAGCTCTGGCTGTATGTTTAGGGCCATTTATCTGCTGGATGTGAACCACATAGGTTTTCTTTCAGGATTTTCCTGTGTTAGTTCTAATGATTTTCTCACCAAATGTAACCAGTTTCTCTGTTCCTTCTGAAGAATTACATCCAGATAGCCTATAGGAATACATAGAGACTGTTAGTGACTACATCAGTGTCCCCTCTAGAATTATTCTTGTCTTCCCAAATCAAAAATCCTGGTTTAATGCTCATTTACATGGAAAAATCCAGAGCAGATGTGAGGCCTTCAAGTCTGGGGATAATGCAAAGTATTGGCGGGAACATTATAAGCTGAGGAAATCTATTAGAACAGCAAAAAGGGTGTTTTCCGAGAAACTAGAGGGGTTGTATATGCAAAATAGCACACATTATATGTGGCAGGGCATGCAGTCAGTCACTAACTACAGAAGGAAGGAACACAGACACTTTGGTTAGAGACAGCACACTTCTAGACAATCTCAATACTTTTTATGCCAGATTTGACAGACCTTTAGCAGAGACCCCCAAAAACGTCCTTGTAACATTGTTGACTCAGCTCTATAGGTCACACATATACAGATCATACCAGCACTGAAGCAAGTGAATCCCCTAAAGGCAGAACGTCCCGATGGTGTTTCACCCACAGTTCTGAAGGCTTGTGCAGAAAAGCTTGCAGGTGTGTATACAGACATCTCTAACACCTCTTTTACACAGGCAGTGGTACCAAGGACAGTCAACACATCCAGTATTACGTATACACCACAGGCATTAACTCAAAATTACTTTAGACTAGTGGCACTCTCACTAGTAGCCATAAAGTGTCAACCAATTAAAGTTCTCGTATCATCCAAATATTTCAGTGGATGATGCAGTAGCCATAGCTCTCCATCACACCACACAACCAGGGCCAGATCTAATAGAGAAAGCCTTGCCACACCAGCTGGCAGCTATGAATGCAATAAACAGATATTATGAATGTTAACCTCTTGTGTCCGACAACACAGAATGCAGCACGAGGAAATCCGACAGGTCTCTCTAGAGACAGCTCTGAGTTGCGGGAAGAGAGAGAGGGAAGGCGCCAGGACAAACAGCAGTAACACGACAGGAAAGAGGTAAAAATGAGAAATGGAATAATAATTGAAGCTTGTTGCTAACAGTTGTGCAGCTGATTTTGAGACGATAAAAATGCAGAAAAATATTTTTTGACATCTACAGAAAGTCTGGTATTAGTTCTGTGCATGGCAGAAAAGTTTATGTTTGTACAGAAAACACCGTAAAATGACTTTAAATCTTACAGAAATGTACAGAGCTCGCAATACTTTTTGCGTCACCACGCAATACCTTTGTTTTCCCTCCCAAATAATCACCTTGAGAAAGCTGTGCGTTTTGGAACAGCAGCACACATGACTGACATAACTGCTCACAAAACAAATAGCACTGATTTGGCATTGGTATGGTTTATTTGTCATATGCAGGTTAACACGCAGTCAACAATGCAATGAAATGCTTGGGATAGGAAATACTCATTAAAAACAAAAGCACTAATGGCATGCAATTGTTGGACCAGGTTTTGCTTAATATTGGACCATTTGTAAGTTGCTGGATACCAGTATGCCTTCCGGCATGATCGGCCATTTTGTATCCCAGGACAGTCCGCTACTACAAATCCCAGCGGCCACCACGGCTGATAGGACGGAGGCGTCGCAGCTCTGATACCACAGTCAACTATATAACAGAGAATGAGACGGCCCACCATTGCTTTCAGCTTGGGACCGAGACGCAGTTACCTCACAAGTGGAGCATCACTCTGTAGAAGAAATCCCACTTGGACTCATTCATTCTCCCCGTTGGCCAACGAGAAAACTAAACGAATTAAACTTACAGGAATAAGAAGGCTTGTAAGTTTTCAACTTTACCGATCGAAGACATGGGTTTAACACGTCACCAAAAAAACACAGTTTTCAAGGAAACGCAATTTTTCCTCCTGGTTTTTTTGTTCCAGTCGACTAGTGACGGTCAATCATATTTTTTTTAACCTTTCTGCCAAGGAGGTCACAAAGGACGAAAAGCGGACTGCTTTGCTGAGTATCCACGGACGCGTGGAACTCTTAAACCCCTTTCTCTCTCTCCCTCTGCTCATAGGAGACAACATCAAGTAAAATCCATCCTTTTATTTTTATTTCTTTATTAGAAATAGCGTGGGCAGGGTAGAGTAGGTTTTAGTGCGATTTAGAGTCGTCACTTATAGTCTAATGTGTTCTGAATTGTGTGTCCATGCAACCTTTTTTTTAAAACTTGACTGCTGTTGAATTTCGGAGACTGCCGAGTCTCGCAAGTTGTTTTTACTGTCTGGACACCTGAATGCAGGTGCACTGCGGAACTGAACTGCTATAATAACCTTATGGTGAAAATCAACCATTTTCTTTGTCCTCAACTTCGTGCTTTACTAGCTTTACTACGTGCTTTACTAAAAGTTTTTATTATCCTTTGTCCTCTGGGTTTACAACTTTGCTTGGGGGAAATTTTATGACTGCCTGTGTCCCACTGAGCTACACTCCTCTCCGAGCTTCGTTCAACCATATTTCTTTTGTAACTTTGCCATTACTGCTGGTTTGATTTCATACACACGCAATGCTGTGGTTTCATTTTGTTTAGTTAGGTATGTTATCCTTTCGTGTAGAACTTTGCATGTTTGATTAGGTGAAGATTATTAAATCGGAGAGCAAGTTGTATCAGGGCTGTTGATTTAATAAATGTCACGTAGATAAAGAGAAGGCATTTGTATTTATTTTGTGCAAGAGTGATTTGTCAGTCAAAGTAAGGTTAAAGTTCTCCACATTTTGGCAGAAACAGTTGATTAAACAGTGACATCTAATAATAGTTATCAACTATTACTGAGAATTGAATAACTGTAATTATCAAGGGCTTTGAGCCACAATTACAACACCAGAGGACATCTCTGATTTCGATTCATAAATGAGGATTTTTGGTTAAGAAATAAATGTTCTCAAATTATGATTTTTAATTATAATTCTTGATAAATATGAATTAATCAATAATCATAATCCCAACACAATAAAAAACTATACATCATGCATCAGCAATGAGCTAATAAAGTGTCACAAATGTGGTTTAGTGCAGTATTCTTGTCCAGAGTTCAATAGTCTGACAGCTTGTGGATAATAACTGTCTTTAAGTCAGATTGAATATCCTTTTATTTAAGACCGTTTTCAAAATAAAACTCAATAAATCTCAAAAACAGGTGTAGTGTTTGCTCCATTTTTGCAGTTGTCTGGTTTGTAAACTATCCCACAAGGTGTTGTGAGATAACACAAAGACTGTTCCTATGTATATATATATATATATATATATATATATATATATATATATATATATATATCACACTCATACTCTATACTCGGTCCAGGAGCTGGTCCCCTTCCCTCCTAGGGCAGAGGAAGGCAGACAGCACCGGTACTGCCCAGACCCTGGTGACCCTGCCCCCACGCCCCGAACCCAGTCCCCAGTCCCCAACAACCCCATCCACCTCCGGAGAGGGGGCTATGTACAAAATAGGAGTCCACATGGCCCAAAGCAACCCGCCAACCGGAACCGCCCCAGGACGGAGCAGTCCTGACCCCCCAATGAGCTCCGATCCCAACCCCATAAGTCTCCCACCCCCAGTGAACGCCAACAAGAAACTCCCCACAGGGCCACCCCCAACAAGGACACCGATATCGAACACATCCCCCAGAACCCAAACGGCACAAATCCCCACCCCCACAGGGGCACACCCCCACAGGTGAACTCCGTTACTGAGAAGCCGATGAAGCAACACCCACACAGCGCAAGCTCCACACAGAGCCCTGCTCTAAGATCCCCCGCCGCACCCTGCTCCCCCTCCACACAGCGCACCACAACGGCAAGGCAAGGGCCCCGCGCAACGCCACCCCCGCCCACTGGCGCAACAGGGCAGACCCCACCCAGCACCGCACCCACAACCGGACCCCTGACCCCGCACCATGACGGGACAAACTCATCCACCAAGAGGTCCCAGGCCAGCAGCAGGCACCCAGGGCACCCCACCACACCCCCCTCAGCCACAAAAAACACTACATCAGGGAGAAACACTATCCAGATCAGCTCCACCATCGCCGCCCAGCCGATCCAAACGCCAGTGACCCCACGCCCTAGAAGTGAACACAACCCATCCACCCCACAGGCCGCAGCCCCTCCACGCCACCCCCCAGCCCACTGCCCTGATCCCCCCTCGGACAAGACAGCAAGCAGAGCAGCACACCTCCAAGCCCGCCCAACCCCCCCAGAAAGCGCCAGCAGCCCCAGCCCACCAGTCCACGAGAGGGATACATGCACCGGCCGGGGACCTGGGCCATGCAGGCCAACCGCTCCAGGCCAAGCACAACCCACCAGCCGCCCCAGTGCACTCAAAAGACATGCTCCGCCGCCCCACCCACCCGACCGCCAACTGCAGCCCAGCGCCCGACCCCAGGCCAGGACCACAAAAGGAAGCAGCGGAAAAAAAGGCCATGGTGGCCCCAGTTACCGGGCACCCCACCAACCCCACCCCCAAACCCCAGGGGCGCCCCAGCCCGCCGGCCACACGCACCCCGCTTGGCGCTGAAGGCGCTACCAGGAGACAGGCCAGTACACCAGGAGACATAGATGAGGCTGTAGGAGGGCAACAACCCAGCAGCAGGACCGCTACCTCCGCCTTTGTTCAAGGAGGAACAGCAGGAGCACTGCCAGAGCCCTACAAAATGACCTTCAGCAGGCCACAAATGTGCATGTGTCTGCACAAACGGTTAGATGGTGGAGGATGGTGTGAGGGCCCGACGTCCACAAATGCGGGTTGTGCTCACAGCCCAACACCGTGCAGGACGCTTGGCATTTGCCAGAGAACACCAGGATTGGCAAATTCGCCACTGGCGCCCTGTGCTCTTCACAGATGAAAGCAGGTCCTCACTGAGCACATGTGACAGACGTGACAGAGTCTGGAGACACCGTGGAGAGAGATCTGCTGCCTGCAACATCCTTCAGCATGACTGGTGTGGCAGTGGATCAGTAATGGTGTGGGGTGGCATTTCTTTGGAGGGCTGCAGGGCCCTCCATGTGCTCGCCAGAGGTAGCCTGACTGCCATTAGGTACCGAGATGAGATCCTTAGACCCCTTGTCAGACCATATGCTGGTGCGGTTGGCCCTGGGTTCCTCCTAATTCAGGACAATGCTAGACCTTATGTGGCTGGAGTGTGTCAGCAGTTCCTGCAAGATGAAGACATTGAAGCTGTGGACATCATGCCTCGCTCCATCCACCAACGTCACAGACTGTCCAGGAGTTAGCGAATGCTTTAGTCCAGGTCTGGGAGGAGAACCCTCAGGAGACCATCCGCCGTCTCATCAGGAGCATGCCCAGGCATTGTAGGGAGGTCTTACAGGCACGTGGAGGCCACACACAATACGGAGCCTCATTTTGACTTGTTTTAAGGACATTACAAGTTGGATCAGCCTGTGGTGTGTTTTTCCACTTAAATTTTGTGTGTGACTCCAAATCCAGGCCTCCACTGGTTAATAAATTTGATGTCCTTTGATGATTTTTGTGTGATTTTGTTGTCAGCACATTCAACTTTGAACAGAACAAAGTATTCCATGAGAATATTTCATTCATTCAGATCTAGGATGTGTTATTTGAGTGTTCCCTTTATTTTTTTTTGAGCAGTGTGTATATATATATATATATATATATATATATATATATATATACATATATATATATATATATATATATATACCAGTGGTGATTGCTCTAAGACTGCAAGGGAAGCTCAGCTTTCCCTAAAATGTCAAAAAAGAATTGATCAAATATATACTGTTGTGTGTACATGTCATTGACTAAATATGCGTTACAACGCGCTCAACTATTGTTTACAATCAGCTTCTTATCCCTGGTAAGTCCTTATTTATGTCTCTGGGTTTCCTTAAACTCTTCAGCCTCTGGAAACTACTGTCTTCGGAGACATATAACAACAAATATGCTGTTTAACCATCAAAGCCTGGAGCATCGGTGCCTGCCACTTAAAGGAAGAAAACTGAAGATTAAGTCGTATTCCCTTCAAGAAACCACTCGTTGTTACCAGAAGAAACATCTCCATCAGGTGCATGGATGAGCCTCCAAACTCACTAGTTTCAGCATCAGGGAAAGACAGGTTGAGTTAATTGATTCATTTCTATTATTGAAATTATTATGTGTTGTTGAATTTAAGCTGTTACTGACCCCCGCAAAAGAGTTACTAATTAAAGAAAACATATAAAAGTCTAGTTAAATTGTGGACATTCAATTATTTGAGTCACCATATTTCGGTTTTTCATTGTTGGTAAAAAGTCTTGTTGCATGGTTCTAAGATATTTTTGGAGGTTTTTATAGGTTGCCTTAGCCAAGTTTGTTAAAACAGCGCCCTTGGGGCTCGGGCCGAGCCACTAAAATTAACCTAGCCCATATACCAAGAGCCAGCTGTAAAATTAGGGATTGAACAGCTGTGAACAAAAGTGACTGTTGAAAGTGTGGATGACTGCGATAGGCTACTCAGTCGTCCAGACCTCCAGTTGAAGAAGGAAGAGACTTTTGTATGAAACCTGTCAGAGGCTAGGCGAGTCATTTCCCGACACCAGCTTAAACAGAACTTTCAGTAAACCTGCTTAGTAAGACCTTTCAGGTTTAGGGAAGTCCGGACCCGTTGGATGGTGAGCTGGATTGAGCAATCCCTTTAGGCATAGGGAAGTAGGAGGGAGGGGTTAGCTCATCGGACAAACAACCTCAGATGTGGAAGTAAGAGAACATACTTTTATACTGAATGATACTCTGAGACCCAACATCAAAACTAATTAATGAACAGCCTCTAACTCAGTGTTACATTGGTACAAAAAAAAAATGGAAAACACATGAGGGACAATAAATCATCATGCACAACAGTCAATTGTGCACACTGACCTTATCTAGTATACTTAGTACCATGCGACAGTAAGATGAGATTAAAACTAAGGTACAACTACGTTGCTTACAGGACTCTATATTATTAGCATGCTATACATGCACTTTGTTTTGCAATTATTCTGCTAAGTAATTTACACACCTGTGAGGATATATGTAGCCATGTGGGCTTCATTGTCTCCACCAAAGGCAGTTTGGCATGTTCAGTCTGTAAATCCCTTCGAGCCATTTCATTGAATCACAAAGAGTCTAATATCCAAGCTGAAAGTCACTGAAGGGTGTTCTTGAGACCATGTCTCCTTCTAATGGAATGAGGAAGTAATTGGACCTGAACACAGGTAGAAGGCATGCAAAATCCATGATTAGTGGGTTTTATAAGTAACAAAAGTCAGGAACTTACAGTGACATGAAGGAAAACAGGAGCAACAAAGAACAAGGGCACTATTATGGGAAATATAAGAAACCAGGGGACTGGCTGAAGACCACAGGATTGAATACAAAGCAGCATTGATTACTAGAGCAAGGAACCAGTGAGTCAAATAAACTGAATCAGTACCAGCTGTGTGGGAGCATGCATCTGGGGGAAAATGATTAATTGACACATACTTTAACAAAGGAAACACTGGGCTCAGGAAAGTACAGCAAATCTACAAGGGAAAACACAATAAACAAGAAACTAAGATAATTAAAATGTCAAAAATGGTAGAATGACCAGATTTACAATAATAAAAAACTAAAAACCAAAATGACTGACTGAACTTTAAATCTAACTCTATGTTCGACAGATGGTGACACAGAACTAAATTCGACACACACACATACATATAAATTATTTGTAGATGCTTACCATGTATTATTTTCTACTGTCAGAGTGGGACTCCTCCTCTCCCATTGTTGCTGCAAACTGTCAGTCAGCTAACCTAAGGAAGGGAGTCCCAGCAAACGTCTTCAAAAAAATCAAACACACAAAAAAACACACAAAAGGTCAGCTGTTTGGACTTGTTCTGGATGCGATATACAAACATAACCAGTGCCAACTGTTAGTCCTTTTTAAGGTTGGCCTGTTTTGCAACATCATGACCGCAAGCCATATGAGTTAGCATGTCTGTTAATAAAACAGAAAATAGCAGGCTTGCTGCTGAAGTGGCAAATGTAGTTAATTACCTAGCCAGGATCAAATTGTGAGGTGCTCAGTGAATATTGACTTCATAACTTTCACTAAAGAGCCTCTTTAAACACTATAACACTGTGAGACCTAGGGAAAATTTGCTCAGGGTACCATTGGAATCTCATATGGGTCCGTGATTACCGTAGGAAAGGACAGCAAGTGTAAGATTCAAGCATTGGAGATAATGTTACCAAAGGGGTAGTTTTGCAGAACACCCAGTATTTTGAAGTGATCATGTCAACATATTGACTAAAGCCCCCCTGAATAAAGATTGTAACATGCATTATTGCCCACCTGCTTACTAGACAATGAGATTTTGCAGAAGATAAGAGGAGTTGAAGCCGTTGAATTAGCAATCATTGACCCTGATTGATATGTTCTCAGACTTCTTCTGACTACAACGGCATATTTATCATGAAAATAATAACAGTAGGTACAAATTTGACAACATTTGTTGGAATCTAATTAAATTGATGTCATTAGGTAACATAAGCTCTTTCCAGTGCAATTGTTTTTCTCATCTTCATTAGTCTTCCACTAGACTACAGCTATTAGTTAGGTAAGAGACCCGGATATAAACATGAAAGTAACATTGATCTACTTTTTTTACAACAAAAATGAACTAGATTTCCTAAAATGTTGATACTATCATTTAAAGTAGGATTAAATGGAGAGGAGAAAAGTTGAGACAACTTTAGGTGGGTAAGATGAAATGCTTTTGGAAGAGAAACGGATAGTTTAACAGGTTTAAGGAGATAAAGAAACACAAAAAAAAGAATTCTCAGCAAAGGAAGTGAGTTATACCAGCCAGGAAGGTGTCTGTACCCTGCGCCTGAGAGAGTAATCGATTTCAGGCTCCAGGCCCTTCTGTGGTCCCGTAGGATTGGTGACTGGCACTGAAATCACTCCATATTCCGCAGAGAAGTGGATAAGAGAGAAAGAAAGAAGGAGACCTTCTATAAACACCACAAAATAGGCATAGACTGGAGAAAAGGTGAAAAGATAATCTTGTGATAACAAAGGAAATTGGTGCAAAGTAACATTTTATTTAAAGTGTTAAGATGGAGAAATAATGGTTTATGAGAGGCTGAAGAATTTTAAGGTAACTGTTAAAACAAGATCCGCAGCAACAAATGAGATTTTACAGACTGCCATTCCAGCAGAAAAGCTAACAATTTATCTTCAAAAGTCAAAGCTTTCTATATTTCTACATTTATCCACTACAGTTTCTCCAGTTGGGTGATGTGCATGCTGGTGTCCTAAATACAGGTTATTGGGTTCTAGGGTGATGCCAAAACCCAGTAACCAAGGACTGAACTACGTAGAGAACAATGAGACTGGTGAAAACTTCAAATCTCAGAATGCACAATTTGAACCCGTTCTCATACACAGCCAGGGGCGGTGCTAGCCATTTAGGTTCCCTTGGCGCAAATGCCTTGTGCATTCCCCCGGAAACAGTAATACAGTATTTGTTTCATCACAATTAATTGCATGAATGTCTATAGTCAACTCACCATTAATCATAAATTAATGGCAGATTTTTCAAAATATTCTCAATACACCTTAACAGAATTTTCTTTGTGTTAATGACATTTGTTCAAGCATTGGGTTCTATAGAAACACTTCTTTAATGCAAATGTATGTTTATTATAATTGCAACAATACCAAACATGACAATTATCAAGAATATACTACAAAAAAACTATAAAGATACTTATTGAAGTACTCGTATGTATATACTTCCACACAAGATAACTGAGTTTAAGCTATCATGTAGGAAAATTAACAAAGACTCAACAGATTTTAAGTGGGATGAAAACAAGGAAACAAATTAACTACAATGAATGAACACATATAAAAGTTCTGACCTTACAGAGGAAACTGACCCATATGATCATGAAAAGTTTTGTTTTCCTTTTTGACTTGCCTCCGTGCTTTGGCTACACTGGGGGAAGTGGCTTCAAGCGCTGAGCCTGGGAGTTTGGTGCCCTTTGTCTCTGCCTGTGCCTTTTCGGAGGCAGCAGCCCCCACACCAAGGAGGCAAAGGGTCAGACACAGGGCACCAAAATTTCCAGCCCAGCCCTGGAGCCACCCTTTCCAGTGCCCTTCGTTTTTCCCTATGCCTTGCTGGTCTTCGCCAGCAAGACAATGATCAAAATAAAATAAAAAGTTTTGTTGCCAAGTTAAAGTTGATTTTGCAACATATTTACATAATGAGATTTTTGATAAATATTTATCAGTAATATGGATATAAAAGTGGATGAGGTAACTAATATGAAGAAAACTACTAGGACAGCTGCCTCAGGTGATGCTACAACAACAGGTTCTGTCCCCTCCACCTCAATTGCTACCTCGATTTTCCACATTTACCATCAAACCTGAAAACACAATGCAACTCTTGACCCTCTTACATGACAAGAAGCTCACATAAATTTACCCAATTATGTGGGTGGCTCTGAGGATCTCTGCAACTCTACCACTTACAGTTGTTGCTACTGAAAGGACCTTCTCAAAACTCAAACTCTTTAAAACCTACTATGACACAAGAACATCTCAGTGGACTTTACATCAAAAGTATAAATCACGTAGTCTCAAAACAGCTGTCTTATCATGATGTTATAGATGACTTTGCTGCAACAAAGGCAAGATGAGTGAGGCTGTAGATTAGAGGTACTAAGTCAACTTGAGGCCTTAAGACTTCTCAAAATGTAAACAATGTCCAGAGTCACTCATTTGCCTCAGTTGACATTTGTTGTCATAATGTTGTCTCCAGGTTATTTTGTTTAAAGGGCCATCTTTAATGTTGGGCATTGGTACAATATGCAATATTGCACATTGTTTTTTGACCAATTCTCTTTTTGTTATATCTATAGTTTATGTCTACACTAGGTTCTGTCATATTTTATTTTGGGCAATAATATATTATTTACATTTGGGTTCATTTTGTCTAAATTTTGCATTTGCTTTATTTGTGTTGTATTTTGTAGTATTTATTTCTGATTGTTCTTGCCTTGATATTTTCATAAGTATGAAATAAAGTGCAGTTGGATTGAAATGGAATTTTGACACTTTATCAAAAGTGCGTTTTAATTTTTGTTTTAATAAGTTTTTGTATTTGTTGCATCTAACATGGAGCTGTGTTTACCCATGTGTGGTGTAGAACAATGCTACATGATTTAAAATATACTGAGGCTTCCCTAATGTGCTTAGTTGGCGGTGCAGAGGTCTGTAGGGGGGGCACCACACAGAATTTTGCCTAGGTTGTCCAAATGACTAGGGCCTGCTTGTAGTGCATGAAGTTCAATATGTTTAAAAATACTTCAGCTTGTATAGGGAATGTGAACATCTGTGCATTATTGTCAGGTTCAACCAACCTAACAATACTTATAACAACACAAAAAGAAAAGAGAGACAAAGTATTAGTTCCTTTTACTCGCTTTGCGAGGAGAAACGGTCAAGATATGCTCAATTACAGATCTCGCACCGCTCTGAACAGCATCTGTCCGCCTCCTCTTTTTATTGTCTTTCGGGGGTCCCTAGTTTACAAAAACATTGTTCTCTAAAGGATGGGGGAAAACAACAGCTGCATCTTAGACAGGTCATAAACTCCTTTATCTTTTAACAACATCTTTCCCACAGTCTCCTCCAACTTTGCAGGGTCAACTCTGGCCTCTTGTTCAGTGCAATCAGCCCCTCTTTATGACCTCCTCAACTGGACTGCTTCTTTTCTCGCAAGCTTAGCTCCACTTTGTGACCTTAACCTGCAGACAGAATTACTCACACATCCTTTACTCACACATACATTATGAAAAGTTATATAATCAAATAGTCAAGTTAATAAATAGGAGAAACTATAAGACAAATCTTTATTCAATTATTCCAACTATTATGATCTGAAAAGCTGCACAGCCAACACTTTTAACTTGTACAGCCAAATATTTACCTGCATTGAAAACTCACATACATGTTAAATCAATTTGATCCTGTGTTTAAAATTTTTACCTACAGGAAATGTTTACACTTGCTCTGAATGTGAAGTGGCAGAAAATAATTTAAAATGTGTCAAATTATATTCACGCAAATGAAGTAACAGCTACAAACTAATAATTCATTTGTATTTTGTTTAACTTGTGTCAATTTTCCTTCTACAACCACAGGTCAGAGAACACAACTTATGGAATCTGCTGCTGCGCATGCTCAACTCCTCTCTGTCAGGTGCTCAACGCCACTCCTGCATGCGACTTTTAAAGCAATCATTATATGTTGTTTGCACCAAATCCCAGCTGTTAGTGGGAGAGGGGAAAGTGGGGGACGGGAGGTGAGGCGTGGGAGGCGTTGTCATGGCAAAATACTCGATAAGAGCTCCAGGTTGGGCTGGGTTTTCTACTTGACCCTTATCTCTTTCATTCTTGATGGAACACCAAGTTTGTTTTCTCAGCCTTTATGAGCTCATTTCAGTTCACTTCTGTTTTTGATTATCAAAGTAACACACACCAACAGAACGTCACTCTGCTTATTATAATAACCTACTCAGTAACTTGACTCTGTGACTGCCTCCCTTGTTGTCTGAAAAGTGTCCTCCCATTCTGTATTAGACCTTGCATACCACTGTACATGTGGGTCACACTGAGATGGCAACAATAAGTCTGGGCTTTTTTTCAGCATTTAATCTCCTGTTGATCGGAATCTATCAGCATCCAATGTCTTGACTTGCCATTTTTTGCCTGCTCTACCTAATAAATGGTCCCCAAAACTATCAATGTTGTCATTGACGCCAGCTAGGTCAGTTCAAAAGTTTAAAACATTTTGTCACATACATGCTTTTTAGAATTATTGCTCAAACTTCCTGTTTAACTTTATTGGACCATAACATGTTCTGCCACAGGATCTCGGGAGATTTTAGACAGGTCTCAGTGCTTCATATGAAATACAAGGCCTCTGTCTGGCAGCACTACTGTTTAGTCCAGACATGTGCAAAATGCAGGAGATTGTTGCCACGCATAGAACACATTCAGTGTTCGGGAGAAATTCTTGCAGCTCCTTCATCGCTGCTGTCGGCCTGACAAGTTTCTGTCTTTTTTCACTAAATTCGGGAGAAACATCCAGTTGTTGTAATGTTGTAGCGTATTTTCTGCAGTTATTGGTTTCATGGTATATGTGTGTTGCTGTTGATCTTTTTATAACTTTCTCCTGTTTGCTTAGCTGTACAATGAGATTATTTTGATCCTTTGTGACCTCTCTGTAAAGTGTGGCTTTTGCTAAAGGATGCAACTGACAAAAAGTCAACACAATGAAATCCATGACAACTAAGCATTCTGTTTTGCTGGGTTTACTATAATTGATAGCAGATGCTTACTTAAAACGATTAAATCTTAAAACCGAATCAAAAGGTGCTTCATCAGACTAGTAGTTTAAGGGAATGCACATTTATCCCACCAGGTTAGGCAGCTTTTTTTGGTTGTTACATTTTTCCTCCTGATGTATTTGTTAGTTTTTCTGTTTAATTGTACAGGATAAATATCACATCATTTTCTGAAAAAGGTTTTGAAATGATTTACCATGGTCGCACAAACTTGCCATTTTAACAGGGGTGAACAGAGTTGAGAGACACTGTATGTAAAGATTTGGTTGCTGTTTGTAGTTGGCATTATTGGTTTGGGTCTACAATACTGGGCCAACCTCTTTGCAATTAAGGAAGTAAAAAGTATCATTCAGACAGTGCTTTTAGGTAGAGTTTTCAATGCCTCTTTGGAAAATGAGGATGGACTCAGAAACCCATTGAAAGCCACCAGTGTCAGTGATTTATGGCAAGCATATTCATTATTAAACCCTGATAACACTGAATTAAAACCGTCAATGGGACTTCATGCAATTATGAAATTATATGTTGTTGCATATGCAATGGCTCAGTGAAGCCTCAGGTAGAAAGATTTCCTGACATTATTGATATGATGTCACTTCAGCATAATGAGGTTACTGAAAGACAAGGAAATGTTCATTATGGGATGCTGCTATAAATCTCAAAGTTCCTCCTATGATTTTGTTCTTGTGATGGATTGGCAAATCTGTGAAAAGCAAAGCAAGGACTGCCACTTGCGTCTGGTTACGTTCTTCCACAGCATTCCTGTTAGGTGAAAGATACGTTTTTCAGATACATGCTTCTAAGTTATAAACATGGCAAATTGGCATTAAATTCCCATCACAGACAACTTCTACTACAGACCGTTTTGTGATGTGTGACTAATTACAACTAATTACAATTCTGAGGAATGTTTCTGAGACATTGTTGAATATATGCCATAAAAAGGATGGCAGTTCTGAAGGTGAAAAGTTGGATCCAACCCTGTAGAAGCAAGGTGTACCTGATAAAGTAGCCGAGGAGCACACCTGAAAATACTGTATGTCTTCTAGAACAAAAAACAACAAACAAAATGATATTTTTAAAACATACTCATACTCGTCTTCCGCTTCATCTGGGACCAGGTCATGGGGGCAACAGACTCAGTAGAGGTACCCAGACTTCCCTCTCCCCAGACACGTCCTCCAGCTCCTCCAGGGGGTGTCCAAGGCGTTCTCTGGCCAGCAGAGAGACATAGTCCCTCCAGCGTTTCCTGGGCTGTCCCCTGGGCGTCCTCCCGGCGGGACGTGCCCAGAACACCTCCCAAGGGAGGCATCCAGGAGGCATCCAGTATAGATGCCCAAGCAACCTCAACTGGCTCCTCTCGATGTGGAGGAGCAGCGGCTCTACTACGAGCTCCTCCCGGATGGCCGAGCTCCTCACCCTATCTCTAAGGGAGTGCCCGGCCACCCTACGGAGGAAGCTCATTTCAGCAGCTTGTATTGTGGAAGCAATTTATGACGTTAAAAAGTGTTTGTGTTTCTGAGAAAGGTTGAGTCTTGTTGGGCCGAAAAAGGGAAAAAACAGCAGTCCAGTTCAGCTTTGGAATGAGGAATTGATGAGACTAATGAAATTGTTATAGTACAAATGTCACGTAGACCGATTTGATTTCTTGCAGATGTGATGCTAGTCTTGTATTCCCATAACTGCGCCTGAGAGTCAATGTTGTGTGTGCCAAGAATATGTGCGTAAATGAAGATGGTAAATCGGATTGGTCAAGAGTTTCACATAAACAGTATTGTTTTGTATTTGTATAAAAACGTAAGAGCTGAAGGCAGGGAACTTTTGGGAATTTTTGATGAAGATGTTTTGTGCATTGTGAGAAATAAAAGGTTCCCCTTGTGAAGGCTGGGAGGAGAGATAATGTTTTTGTTAATTTCTTTAGCTCAGGAGTTACACCGCACTCTTCCACAGTATCTGGGATCTCGTTCTTTCAGTCATGACCCAAGGTTCTGGCCATAGGTGAGGGTAGGAACGTAGACCGACCGGTAAATCGAGAGCTTCGCTTTTCGCCTCAGCTCTTTCTTCACCACAACGGACTGGCACAGCGTCCCCATTGAGGCAGCAGCCGCATCGATCTGTCTGTCGATCTCCTGCTCCAGGCAAGCCACCCTTTTCTGGTTGAGAACCAAGGCCTCGGACTTGGAGGAGCTTATCTTACTCCCAGTAACTCCCTGGAACTTTCAAAATAAACCACATTAACCTCCTTCCAGCACAGCCAGGAAAAGGGGTAATAGTGGACTTCCCATGGTGTCACTGTTTTAAATAAAACCCCGCTTTCGCAAAGCTTCTGTCTCTTCCACGCTGGTTCCCCGGCGTATCTGGAAGGAGAGACAGAGCGTGCTAATGTCTCTTTGCTTGCAAACAGACATACGTATCTCTTCAAACTGGATCCAAGAGTGTCATACGATTACGCGATCATATGCACTAAGTTAAGTACGAATGAATTGCTGTTTGTGCATCCGGTATTCATTGATGAACGGGGGTAATTAAGGTACAAGCGTGGGTTGACTTTCTCTCTGAAGTCTACAGAAGTAAACAGGGTCTCTGCTGGGAACTCTCTGGAACACAGTCTCTATGACGCCGAGTGGAGCAGTTTTCCCAGTCTGAAGGAAGGACAACGGGACCGCATCACCGTGGTTACAGCTGTAACGTGCAGTTTGGCCGGCCGACAGAACGAGCTGCCCCACCCAAGAGCTACGGAGGTTAGCTGAAGCTAACCCTTTGTTCTGTGGATGTTTCTTCAAACTTTGTCGCCCTGGACAGATTTTCCTCAGCACGGTTCACCTGAGAGGTTAGGTTTGGACAGAGAGAGAGAAGTAATTTAGAATGAAATGATCTAAACATTTTTTCGTTTTATTAAGTTGGGTTTTGTTTGTGTGAAACTCAGCCATCTTAGTGCTAGCAGATTATCTGCTCAGCACACTTGTGTTCTGTTTGTGTTTGTTTTAAAGTTAAGAAAAACATTATTTAAAGGGTGATTTTAAACACAGAAGATTAGCCATAACATGCCGTCCATGCTTATGCATTTTAACCCTTTTATTAGTGGTATTTTAAAGGTATAAGTGTGATTCTGATGATAAGCTATAAGCTTCTTTTGTTAGCTTTAACTGCTAACAGCTAAGTACAGGTGCTTGCCTGCTAAAGATCATTTACCCGAAAAGGTTGTTGGTATTCAAGTTTGGTAAAACAATATTTCCCTAAATATTGTTTTACCAAACTTGAAAACTAAGTAAACACCATTAAGCCCATTTCTCCAGAAAAAATTGGTTCTTATTCAAAATAATATTTCTTTAAATATTTTTTTACCAAATAAAGGCAGCTAATTAAACACTGTTGAGAATTGGTCATCCAGAAAGTTGGTTTTACTCAGCAAATCATTCTTAAAATATTATTTTATTAAAATAATATTTTATCTGATGCCAGACATTCTCAGCAGACACCTCACTATATGCTTGGGCCTGCCAAGTCTGTCCGGCTTTCTCCTCTTCCAGCGGATCCAACTCACCCCCTGGTGGTGATCAGTGGACAGCTCAGTCCTTCTCTTCACCCAAGTGTCCAAAACATGCGGCTGAAGGTCTGAAGACATGACAACAAAGTCGATCATCGGCCTCCTGCCTAGAGTGTCCTTGTGTCAAGTGCACTGATAAACACCTTTAGGCTTGAACATGGTGTTCATTATGACTAGCACAGAAGTCCAACAATGAAACACCACTCGGATTCAGATTACATATTCTTTGTAAGTTAGAGATGATTGGTGATTCAGCTCATCAGTATTCAAGTTGAGAAATTATTCTCCAACATCAATAAAGGTCAATTACTGTGATCCCATTACCTTATTGATTCAATTGTGCTTTACTTTTTCACTTTAGGCTGTTGAATCAACCTGCATTGTGCTGATCCTGTTTAGATGGAAATTATTAGTCATCAAAACCATTCATGTGGATAAGAAAATGTTAGAATACCTAAAAAAGCTTGAGGAAAAATAAAATATAAAAACATATAACTAATATTTTTGTAAGTGGTTATAGCGCATTAGCATTAAAGATTTTTATGTGTGTATTCTCACACCAATTTACCAGCAATATATGCTTGAGAGAACAGATCTGCTTTGCACATCTCTGCCAAACTTGAAATTAATGTTTAAACAGATCATAAACCCTAAAAATGAGGGGCCTGCTAACAGTATTGATCTTGCCTTTGACTTTATAGAGGACAGTTTGGGTTTAGTGATTGGACTTTTGCTGTATACTTTAATGGGGTCAATTTTGTAAAAATATGACTATAAATATCGAAGAAATAAATGGGAGAAAGATCTAGGACCTTGGCTATAAATCTTTATACAAGCCCTTGGGCTGGTGCTGAACATTGCATGTTTTGTAGAATACTAACCTACACCCTTCTCCTGCAGGGAGGGTTTAATTAGAACCGAACTCACATTTTTCGATTTAGCTCCTAAAAAAGCCTTCCCGTTAAGCTGGCTTGTAGCCAGAGGTATGCTGTCACTAGAACCCCCAACACATGTCTTGTATGATTCATGTTTCACAAGTTAACCTGAATGCACTGTGCCTTTTTACTCCAGAGGCACCAGCAAAAGCTCTTAGTTCCTGTTCTGTCGAGTTATGACAGCATGTTTTTCACCTCTGCATAGTATCTTGGAGCTGCTCTCATGATCCCTGTCTGTCTTTGTTAGAAGCCTTGTAACACTCCCTCCCAAACTGTAGTAGGGTCAAAGAGCTCTGAGCCATTGTTTAGTATAAAGGGTCACAGCCTGTGGAAACTCGAAATGCAGTCACATAGGAAGGAAACAGAGATTAATACTGCTTGGTTGGAAGCCAGCTCAACAAGGCTGTCAGAATGAGGAGCCAGTTTGCCAACAGTGACTCAGGCTCAGCAAGGATGGCGGGCAGCCAACACAATCACAGACTACAGAGAAAGAGCCTTTTGAGAACACGTCCACCTCCTCTATAAATGTCAATAACCACTGTTGCCAGTTTCGGCTTAGGAGACACGGAACATGGTGAAAATACTTATTTTTTCCCAAGACAGTATAATTACTGCAAACAAGCAGAACAGGGGTTGTGAGCTTCAGCTGTGTGCTGCATCCTGGAAAACGTATAGATATATTATAACTAAATATGCACATGTGAAATACAGTCACCATGGGGAAAGAAACACCCAATCATACCTACGGTCAGTTGAGTATAATCAACTTTGTGCCTGCCTTTATAAGATACAACAGATTACTAGAGCCTAAAGTAATGGACACCCCATTAAATATTCAGTTTTTTAATCAGGAAATGTTTACATATTTACACTACCAGTCAAAAGTTTTAGATACCCTTTCTTACTTAATGGGTTTCTTTATTTCCATGACTATTTACATTGTAAACAAAAAGTAAGAAATAACTCTAAACATGTTTACATTTTAGATTCTTTAAAATAGCCCTCTTTTGCCCCCTTTACTGCTTTGATCTCTTGGCATTCTCTCCATGAGCTTCATGAGGTTGTCACCTGAAATGGTTTTCCAAAGAGTCTTGAAAGAACTTCCCAGTAATCACAGCAAAGGAATCAAGGAATCAAAAATAGAGAACATATTTAAAGTAAATTTTTCGTTAGCTACATATTTCCATGTGTTTATTCGCAGCTTTGATGCCTTCAGTGAGAATCTACGTACAATGTAAATAGTCATATACATAAAGAAACCCAGTAACTGAGAAAGTGTATCTAAAAAGTTTGACCGGGAGTGTATATCTAAAGTTAGCACACATTACACTATAATTTCCAATCTTGTCCCCTTTTGCCAAAATATCTTCAGTCCAATACTTCCTGTAGCTTCTTGTCCAGTTCTACTTCAACTTTAGTGCGTCTTTTGACAAATGGTCTCAAATTTTCAAGCACTCTCTAATTGACCTATGATGGTGAGCTGCCCAGGTCCTGCTCCAGCAAAGCTTCACTAATCCATGACCCTTCCAGCTCTATGTTATGAGGTTCTTTACGTGAAATTCTGTACAAGAACATTACTTCAGAGGTCCTTTTAATTCGAATACAAAGGTGTCCTTCTTACACACCTCCCAATAAAGGTAAACATGTGCATATCTTTCAACAGTAGCTTCAGCCTGCTGTAGGTCTTGTGTTGGCAGATCAGGACTTTTGAAAACTTCTTTTGGAATCTTGGGGTCTGCTTTCAGGATTAAATTTCTTGGATGGCCAAGAATGAGCATGCTGCCTATTCTATTTAATTTCCCATTTTCCAGACTGTGGAAAGGGTGGTTTAAAAAGGCCTCAGGCAGCCTTCAACAGTGGAAGGGTACACCAAACTAAATGCTGAGAAATAACATTCTAGTCACGTACACCTGATGTGATGCATGATGTGATGGTAACCTGGGAATCTGCTTTAAAGGGAGCTTTTCCAAAGCTGTTTTTGGTATTATGACTTCCTTAGACAGAGACCAACATAGCACCCTCACAATATGCAAATCAAACTTTTATTGGATTTGTCCATAATAATTAGATTCTTTCAAATATAGTTTGTGATTTGTGAAACGTTTACCCTCTTTGCAACCCCAAAAACTTGGGAATTCTTAGTTTTCCTTTATATTACTGTTATTTTGTTAAACCAGTGGTAAATATCTTCTCCCCTCATGAGATGGGAGTATTATTGCACCCCTAGATTTAACAAATTCCATTTGCAGCTAGTATTTCAGAGGGTAGGGTCCTTGTGAGGGGTGGAGGGTGCATGGCCTCTCAGTGAGACAGTCTGTTTTAAGATGATGAAAATCCACTGATTCCTCTCCCCACACTGACTACCCATGCACTTTAAAACTAATCGCTGGTTTACGTAGAGTAGACACAAAGTAAGTTAATTACTGCAGTTGAAATATTGACTGGTCTTAAGAGAATTCTGCTTCAGAAAATTTGAAGTATCCATTAAGGTAGAAGTCCACAAAGGGCCGGGGCAGTCTATACTTTGCCAACCTATACTCTATACTCTATACTGAGTAAGCTGTCTCAACTCATTGATGAAAACATCTGTTTAGCCAATTGAAACTGTATTCCTTTTGTAGTCCTATTTTCTTTGTTTTCAAGCTGCGCACACAGTCCAAGGTGTCTTACACTCTTGTGCAAGACATTTGATAGCATCAAGTGTCATTCATGGGGGTGATGTAATGTCGGGAGAATCCATGGGTTTGTTCCTGCAATTTAAGGGAAACAGTCTTGAGTTCTTGCTGTATATGCTTGTTTTTCAATTGAACCACTGTTATACTTTCGATGCTTCCCACTGAGTCAGGTGTCTTTTTGACACTCCATGCACATAACCCCAGTGTGAGACATTATCCAAACATATAATTTGTTTTTCCTCTGAAGTTTTTCCAAAGAGGAGTCAGCCATCACTACTCTTTTATATTAAATAATACACTTTTCTAGTGTGTGCTGTGCTATAAAATAAGTTTTCAATTCAATTCAATTCAAAATTGAGTCCCTACAGAAATACAACTACAGAAATACAACTACAGCTCAAACAAAAAATCTGAATTTTGTGAGAAAAAAAAGTTTAATGTTCTATGTCACTCATTTAAAAAAACGAAACTCATATCTTACAAGGAAATATTACACATACAGTGAAATATTTCAAACCTTTCTTTCTTTTAATGTTGGTGATTCTGGCTTACAGAGAATAAAAACCCAAAATACAGTGGCTCAAAAAGTTTGAAAATTACATAGGTGTCATATCCACGGTGGTTTGTGTGCAGGCTGCATGCAGGCTGGGTTTTTGTGCGGTGTTTTTTCTGTGCAGGGTGTGACTGGCAGGTGCTGCTGCACAGGTGTAGCTAACCTGAGAGCAATCAGCTAGGATGGAGTAGAAACCCAGAGTGAGGCGTCAGCTCGTTTTCTCATTTGGCATGGTAACAGCTAGACCTCTGCTTCTCTGCAGTCCTGCTTCTAAGCAGATTTCTCTGATCACCTTGTTTTTCTCCCCTGCCTTGCACATTGACCTTCTACTGAAGGAAGTTGTGGAATCTCTCTGGTCTCCGGTTTCACTCGTGTCATGTATAGAGAAGTTTTGAAACTCCAGCCTCATTGCCCCAGCCCTGAGCCTCCACTCTGCCCTCAAACCTATCTTCTCAGGAGCCACCTAAACCTAAGCATCAACCTGCCTGAAAATCAAGCGCCCACCCAATCTGAGAGCTTTGGGTCATACCCTGAACCCATGTAAATAGGGAGAACTCGTCTCACTCCTGACAAAAGAGAGAGGAGATTTAAAACAGGACACTGCCTGTACTGTGGTTTTCGTCTTAAGTGCCAGGTTCGCCTAAAAGAGTCATACCGCCAGTGATCAAGGGGGAGCTGGCGGGCGCTGTTCAACAATCAGACTATCCCCGTTTCCTGCTTCAAACCAATTTATGCAATAAAAACAAACAAATTCCTTTGATGGCTCTCACTGATTCTGGTTCCGAACAGAATCTAATAAGTTCTGATCTGGTCCAGAAATTTAACCTTCCTATCTGTAATCTAGAACCCCCTATAAATGTCACCGCTCTAGATGGCCAATCTTTAAATTCTGTCTCCCAGAAGACTCAGCCACTGGAATTAGCTACATCGGGTAAACACCATGAAACCATTTCTTTCTTGCTGTTCCCCACGAAAAAAAACACTGGTAGTTCAAGGTCACCCTTGGCTGAAGAATAATAACCCACGCATAAGCTGGAAAGAATCTCGCATTGAGTCCTGGAGCATCGAGTGTCATGCTACTTGTCTTCGCTCTGCAGTCCCTACGTCTCCCTCTTTGGCCGACGTCCTTACACCCCCAGATTTAACAAGTCAAGCAAGTCAAGTCAAGTCAAGTTTATTTATATAGCGCTTTTCAGCAACAAGGCACTCAAAGCGCAGAGTATCATGACCTAGAATTTTTTTTTAGCAAAGATCTAGCTCTTTCTCAACCTCCTCACCGCCCATATGGCTATGCGATAGATCTACTTCCTGGTGCACCACTACCGGCAGGCCGTCTTTCTCGCTTGTCGAGTTCAGAGCAGGAGTCCATGGAGAAATACATAAATGACTCACTTAAAGCTGGCATAATACGGACAACTTCTTCACCTATGGGGGCAGGGATTTTCTTCATGTCTAAAAAGGACGGCACTCTAAGAGCTTGCATTGATCACAGAGCCCTAAATGACATCACTATCAAGAATAAGTATTCCCTTCCTTTGCTCACTTTACCATTCGAGGCTGTCCATGGTGCCACCATATTCACACAACTGGATCTGCAGAACGCATGCCACCTTGTTTGAATAAGGGAAGGGGACGAATGGACAACAGCTTTCAAGACACCTATAGGTCATTTTGAATATCTTGTTATGCCTTTTGGTTTGACTAATGCCCCAGCTGTTTTTCAGGCCTTAGGTCATCCAGTGGGGTCATTCCTCCAGGTTTTCAGGGCATCCCGGTTCTAGTCGCACTATAGCCTTCATTTGTAGATTTTTTTTGGTGGCCAACTCTTAACTGGGATCTTGTTAGATTTGTTTCTGCTTGCAATACCTGTGCCAGAAATAAGTCCTCTTACAAGCCCCCTGCTGGATTACTTCAACCCTTAACAGTTCCAATTCGCCCCTGGTTGCATATTGCTTTAGATTTTTTCACTGGTTTCCCTCCTTCCAGAAATAAGACTGTTATCATGTCCATAATATATCGTTTTTCTAAGGCCTGTCACCTTCTGGCATTAACTAAACTCCCTTTGGCTGCTGACACTGCCAGGTTATTAATCAATCACGTCATCTGTCTGCATGGAGTACCTACTGAGATCATCTCTGACAGAGGTCCTCAGTTCATTTTGCAAGTCTGGCGGGATTTCTGTTCAGCCTTCGGAGCTAAATTCCGGTTGTCTTCTGGTTTTCACCCTCAAACTAATGAGCAATGTGAGAAGTTAAACTAGGAACTTGAAAACACCCTCCAGTGTTTATGCAACCACAACCCCACCACAAAACAAGCATTATGCGGACAGAAAGAGGACACCCCCTCCGGTCTATGCCCCAAGTCAAGAGGTATGGATGTCCTCCTAAGAAATTTGCTCCTTGTGTCAAACTCCAGCCTTGATGCCCCAGCCCTGAGCCTCCACTCTGCTTCCAACTCCAAACCCAGCTTCTCAGGAGCTACCTAAACCTAACCATCAACCTGCCTGTCCACCCTCCAACGTTAACTCTCCAACCACAGTGGAGTTTCCCGGAAGAGAAAAAACATAAGCGAAGAAACAAAGCAATTCACCTTCCAAAAACTGTGCACTGCCTGTCAGCCTCAAGCCACTGTGGAAAAAATGACTTATTAACCCCCGGGCTTACCAAGAACTCAACCCCTGTAAGTAAGCCTCTAAAGAACACATTTACATTTTCTCCACTTCCACCCAGAGTGTTTATCACCCTCTCGATTTTGCCCGCTGCTCCAGTCTTGGTTCCAGTCCAACCTTAAACTGTGTATCTTAATAAACTGTTAAAACGCTGTCTTGGTCCTCCTGGTTGTGTCTCTTCAGAGTCTAAGAAAACCCCATTATGACAATAGGATAAATAAATAAAGATATTTTAAACAGAATTGTCAGGGTTCTGAAAAGGAAGTTCATGCACTTCACTACATGCACACGACCACTACTTGGTTGGGGCTCCTTTTGCATGAAAAACTGTGTCAATGTGGCATTGCCTGGAGGTTCTGCCGAGGTGTAATAGAAGCCCAGTTTGCTTTGATTGTGGCCTTCAGATCATCTGTGTTGTTAGGTCTGGTGTCTCCGATCGTCCTCTTGACAACAGCCCATAGATTGTCTATTGGGCTCAGGTCAGGGGAGTTTGCTAGCCAATCAAGAACAGGAACACCATGGTCATTGAACCAGCTTTTAACACCTTTGGCAGTAACTTCAACCAACGTAGATTCTGTGCCTCTCCACTCTTCCTCCAGACTCTGGGACCTTGATTCCAAATAATATGCAAGTTTTACTTACCTTCTTGCCTACTAAACAACAGTCCAATTCTTTTTCTCCTTAGCCCAGGCAAGATGTTTCCGATGTTGTCTCTGGTTCAGGAGTGGCTTGACATGAGGAATGTCACATTTGTAGCCCATGTGTCGGATTCATCTGTGTGTTGTGGCTCTTGATGCAATGACTCCAACCTAAGTCCACTTCTTGTGAAGCTCCCACAGATTCTTAAAATGTTTCACAATCATCGCAAGGTTGTGGTTATCCCTGTTGCACCTTTTCCTACCACACTTTTTCCTTTCATTCAACTTCCTGTGTCACTGAATTTTAGAGAACTGAATCTACATCTTTTTAGCTGTATTTGTAAGCTATTAGGCGAAGCAACAAGATAATTAATAAGGGGAAGCAGCTAAGAGGCCTATGCTAATTCTGGAGGAGCTGCAGAGATCCACAGCTCAGGTGGGAAAATCTGGTTATAGAACAACTATTAGCAGTCCACCACCCAAAATTAAAGTTGTTGGCAGACATGCAAAATACTATGGTTGTAAATAAACACTCTATGCCACACACTGAACACATCATCCCTGCAATGCAGCACGGTAGTGGCAACATCATGATGTGAAGGTACTTCCAGTAAAGACAGGGAGCCAGGTCAGAGTTGATGAGAGGATGGATGGAGCTAAATACGGGGCAATCCTGGAAGTAAAGCTGTTAGGGGGAAGAGCTACAATGGAACAAATGAATCAAAGCATATTAAGGTGTTTGAATGGCCCTGTCAAAGTCCAGGTGTTGCCCCATTTCTACCCTTTCTACCTATTCATCCTATAGATGGTCAAAGCTGGCAAAGGCACCCTAAAATATTTGCTGCTATTATTGCTGCTGCAATTCTACAAAGTATTGACTCAAGGGTGTTGAATACAAATGTATGATGTCATAAAGTCCTTTTCACGACCTCTGCGACTTTGCTTCTCCATTTTCTAACATGATCAGGGTTCCATGGAGGACAATTTGATGTTCATGCAATGGAACATTGAATTACTTGGTTTTTAATTGAATAATTTCATTAGAGTTTTGTGAAAAATATGTTCTCCATCTCAGTAATACATGCTCTCTCGTTGCTTCAGTAAACATCAGCTCATGCTTTGCTCTTCTCGTCAGTATACAGAAAGATTTTCATCACTGTGGCTCTACAATGCTTCTTGGTATTCCCTTCTTGACTCCTTAGTTCCTGGTTCTACTCCATTGCCCAGTCTGTTCACAAAGCGGAGGTGTAGCATATGTTTTCATCAGCATGCAGGACAAATGAAGTCCTATCTGGCCCAGCGACACTTGTGGGGTGTTAAGAGAAACAGTGGGGTATATGCGTGTACTGGTGTGGAGGAAAACAAGAAAGAAGCAGTAAACATTTCAGTGTGAATAAGATGAAATCAATTCATGTGAGAAAGGTGGAAGAAATGTAAAGATGCAATCAGAGATGCCATGAAACAGAAAATAAGATGTATTTTCATATACATTAGACTTCATTGGTTTAATAGACTGTTAAACAGCTGGAATCTTGTTTCCAAAAGCAGAATAAGGTTCTTAGAGTAAGCCTGAGACTAAATGAGGCATAGCAAAGTTTTCCTCCCTCTTAACAAGAGCCGTGTTTCTACTTGGAGCTAGTTGCAAGGCGTGGATTGAACTCAAAGATTAAAGGTCCTACATTTGGCTCAGATAGGCATAAAGAACAGTGAGTGTGAGGCATGTGGCTGTTTATGTATTCTGGTGCAGTACACATATTATACAAACCACTGCGAGGAAGTGATGGGGGATTCAGTTTTAAATTAACAAAAAGTCATCATAAGAAAGCTTGCAATGCAATTTCCTGCTTTGAATTAGGATGTAAAATACACTTTAAATGTATGAGGTCGGGCTTTTTGAATAAGGGTTCAATTATGTTACATAAAGTGGGGGTAAAGTGGGCCACAAAGTTTGGACTGAAGTGAAATGCTTTAATGGTGAAACTGCAAACATGCTAACTACATATCCTGTTCCAAAAAGGTAAAGCCATGTCCATAAAAGTATGGCTTTCACTGTTGAAAAGCCTTTTTATTTCCCCATAAATGGTGCCACATTTGTATGGAAGATTTTTAGGTTGAGCAGCAGAGTTGAGTATACCAGCTGTGCCCATGAATAACTTCTCAAATTCTCTCTGCCATTGCCAAACAGCTGATGGTGAATGTAGTGTAGAAAGCTGGGGAGGCTTTTCCCTCGCTGGAAAAACAAGGTTGAACTCTATCTTTCAAGTCTTCCCAGAGATCGGGATTTATCAGATACCGCTTCCAGAATTTGGGATTCGCAGGATGGTATGTATTGCCTGAAGTTATAATCCCAACATGGCAGCACGGAAAGACTTGGCAACTCAGAGCTCTCTCTTGGGATGCTCCCTGAGTTTTTTCTTACATTGTTGGGCAATGTAAGCCTTGGCAACCCAACGGGGTCATTTTACATAATCTATAATTGGCAGTAGATTATCTATATAGAGACTTTTAAGCATATACCAACCCCACCAGTCGACATACCGAAGCTTCACACTGAAGGCATCAAAACTATGGATTAACACATGTGAAATTATATACTGAACAAAAAAGTGTGAAACAACTGAAAATACATCTTATATTCTAGGTTCTTCAAAGTAGCCACCTGTTGCTTTGATTTTGGCCCTTTTGCCAACAAGTGCTAAGCATCTCTGGGAACTCATTAGAGACTGTTGGAAAACCATTTCAGGTGACTACCTCTTGAAGCTCATCAACAGAATGCCAAGAGTGTGCTGAGCAGTAATCAAAGCAAAAGGTGGCTACTTTGAAGAACCTAGAAAATAAGTCGTATTTTCAGTTGTTTCACACTTTTTTGTTCAGTATACAATTCCAGATGTGTTAATTCATAGTTTTGATGCCTTCTGTGTAAAGCTACAATATTCATAGTCATGAAAATAAAGACAACTCTTTGAATGAGAAATGTTAGGTATTATTTAGTCAACTCAGAGGCAAGAACGATACAGTCAATTTACTTGTAAGGGTATGTCACACTGCAGTGCAGACTACAAAGTGTTGGCACCCCTGTCTCTTTATTTATACATGCTGGTTCACACACAGTTTAACAAACATTCAGGGTGTGTGTGTGTGTGTGTGTGTGGGGGGGGGGGTCAGAAAGGTTAGGGTTAATGTGTCTTGATCTTAAACAGAGAGGGAGTAAGGACTCGGTACCATTCCCTAGATGTTGCTGATAAAAGCATAATTCACTCTTGTCCCCATCTCCCGTCCTGTGGCATGTAAGAGGGAAAGGCACTTAGAGCAGACATGAGTGATAAACAATACAAAAGTTTTCAAACCCTAACAAGAGGGGTGTCCAAACTTTTGATCTGTACTGTATATATATATCTATATATCTATATATAGATATATATATATCTATATATAGATATATATATATATACATGGGTTGGACAATGAAACTGAAACTCCTGGACAATGAAACTGAAACACCTGTCATTTTAGTGTGGGAGGTTTCAAGGCTAAATTGGACCAGCCTGGTAGCCAGTCTTCATTGATTGCACATTGCACCAGTAACAGCAGAGTGTGAAGGTTCAATTAGCAGGGTAAGAGCACAGTTTTGCTCAAAATATTGAAATGCACACAACATTATGGGTGACATACCAGACTTCAAAAGAGGGCAAATTGTTGGTGCACGTCTTGCTGGCGCATCTGTGTCCAAGACAGCATGTCTTTGTGATGTATCAAGATCCACGGTATCCAGGGTAATGTCAGCATACCACCAAGAAGGACGAACCACATCCAACAGGATTAACTGTGGACGCAAGAGGAAGCTATCTGAAAGGGATGTTCGGGTGCTAACCCGGATTGTATCCAAAAAACATAAAGCCATGGCTGCCCAAATCACGGCAGAATTAAATGTGCACCTCAACTCTCCTGTTTCCACCAGAACTCTCCGTCGGGAGCTCCACAGGGTCAATATACATGACCGGGCTGCTATAGCCAAACCTTTGGTCACTCATGCCAATGACAAACCTCGGTTTCAATGGTGCAAGGAGCGCAAATCTTGGGCTGTGGACAATGTGAAACATGTATTGTTCTCTGATGAGTCCACCTTTACTGTTTTCCCCACATCCGAGAGAGTTACGGTGTGGAGAAGCCCCAAAGAAGCGTACCACCCAGACTGTTGCATGCCCAGAGTGAAGCATGGGGGTGGATCTGTGATGGTTTGGGCTGCCATATCATGGCATTCCCTTGGTCCAATATTTGTGCTAGATGGGCGCGTCACTGCCAAGGACTACCGAACCATTCTTGAGGACCATGTGCATCCAATGGTTCGAACATTGTATCCTGAAGGCGGTGCCATGTATCAGGATGACAATGCACCAATACACACAGCAAGACTGGTGAAAGATTGGTTTGATGAACTTGAAAGTGAAGTTGAACATCTCCCATGGTCTGCACAGTCACCAGATCTAAATATTATTGAGCCACTTTGGGGTGTTTTGGAGGAGCGAGTCAGGAAACGTTTTCCTCCACCACTATCACGTAGTGACCTGGCCACTATCCTGCAAGAGGAATGGCTTAAAATCCCTCTGACCACTGTGCAGGAATTGTATATGTCATTCCCAAGACGAATTGATGCTGTATTGGCCGCAAAAGGAGGCCCTAAACCATACTAATAAATTATTGTGGTCTAAAACTAGGTGTTTCAGTTTCATTGTCCATCCCCTGTATATGCATGGTGGCGCAGTTGGTAGCACTGTTGCCTTGCAGCAAAGGGTCTTTCTGCATGGAGTTTGCATGTTCTCCCCGTGCATGCGTGGGTTCTCACTAGGTACTCTGGCTTCCTCCCACAGTCCAAAGACATGCCTGTTAGGTTAATTGGTCTCTCTAAATTGCCCTTAGGTGCGCGAATGAGTGTGTGCATGGATGTTTGTGTGTTGCCCTGCTATATATATATAGGATTATTCGTGATTAATTCATTAATATATATACGTATATTAAAAGCTGTTGGATTTTAAGGTGTTTAGAAGGGTTACCTTGCAGCTTAGAGGTTATTGAATGAGTTTTAGCAATTATTTCACTATTATGGCTATATATCACACAAAATAAACTTTTTTTTTTGTTTTTTTTATCAGAGCTTTGTACAACTTTTAGATCCACAGGGGGGATGGATTTGTTTCTCAATGCATTTTGTTTAGAATGTTGATTCATTGGTTTTTAAAGTTGATATTTCTAATATTTTAAAAAGAGGCAGCAGGTTAAATAATTGATAAGAAGAAGAATCAATGTGCACTTCGAAGGATTCATGTGTTGGAACTAAACCTGCAATGCAGGAAAAAAGTTCCTTCAGAGGGAATCTATTGTACCACTGTATCTTAGCATAACAGTGAATCTAAATGCTTAACTGTGCCTGGTCGAGCTGAGGGAAACATTGACATAAATAACTGGTGGTCTGCGTGCATGAGAGGTATTTATCAGGTTAAATCGTTTGCAGGTTGCAATGCCAGCTTGGCTGCACAGTCAAGAGACCTGAAAATTTACTGAGCGCAAAGAGAAGCTTGTAAAGGTTCAATACACTGAAGAAAATGAAAGCTGCCAAAAAGGAATAGAAGGGCAGGAACCATCGACTCTCCAGAGGTTCTTACAAAAGAAATTTGCTGCATTTCTAAGCCTGTAAGTGCTTCTTGCTGCTATGAAGAGCTTGAAATGTTTGCAACTGTCATATTTTGGGCTCTTATTGACTTGTCCTTACAGTGATCAAATTATTTCTCTCAAATAAGGCAAGAAATCTTTTTTATTTTTATTTTGGAGTGCTTTTAACATTCCTTGCAAGGTTGGAAAATAATCATTTTCTTAGAATTTCTGCTGGGTTTAGCCAAGCGCTTCTATCAGATCTTCCATGTTATCCTACAGTGTACCTGACTTAAAAAACACTTCACAAACAAAAGGTTTAATATGTGGTTTGAGAAGTCGATTGCTTTTGATGGCGATTCGAAAAAAGGCAGAACCTCAGCCTGGCAGATCAAACCTTCTTTGCACTGGCAGAGTTGTTGATATTCGAGAACGTCAAATGTTGGAATCTGTTGGCGTTTCAGATCTCGTTCTCAGGCTGTTCAGGCTGCTGGGGTCCCTAGAGTTTTTAGTGGAAATTTTCAATCATATTATCGTTAATAGCTTTGGTGGTGTAAGGGAGAGAGAGGGAGAGCAAGTCTATCTGCTGGGTTCAAGAGGGAGAGTGGGAGAGATGATTGGAGATTTGATTTGGCTCATCTTTCACTGTGAAATAGGGACTCTCCCCGACAGATTAAAAACATCCCTTACAGTACTT
The DNA here is from genome assembly GCF_021462225.1 of Girardinichthys multiradiatus. NCBI lineage: Eukaryota > Metazoa > Chordata > Actinopteri > Cyprinodontiformes > Goodeidae > Girardinichthys > Girardinichthys multiradiatus. The sequence continues at coordinate 7,150,895 of NC_061815.1, forward strand.
TCTGCAAGAATAAGAATGTCTGATGTGACATTTGTGACTTTCTTTTCCTCTTGACATTTAAATTAATGCATTTCGAATTGAAATTCATTTTGAAAGGCCTTACTTCACCACAGTCTGTGAAGTTTATTTGCACCCCAGAAATTAGCTATATATTCTGTATAAATACAGTACTGTGGAAACGTTTTAGTCAGGTGTAAAAAAATGCTGTCAACAAAGAATGCTTTTAGACATGTAAATGATAATTGTTTATTTTTTATCAATTTACAAAATGCTAAACGAGCGAACCCAAACATAGAGCCAAAGTGGGGGGGCTTGTTGATCTTTGGTGACCTCCAAAAACATATATTAATATCTTAAAAATGATGGTGGCACAAACCAGCTCAAATGTTTGACATCAATTTTGTTTGATTTGAAGACAGTGGGGGCCCAAAATGTGAAAAGATAGAAGGAATAATTCTGAATAAACATGTTACACTTTTTATTTTATATTTCCCCCCATAATTACAAAGAAAATAATATACTTGTTTGGGCTGCTGAAGAATATAGTAGTTGTGCACATTTGGACCAAGGAGGGCAATCCACTGGAGGTACAACAAACAAATGCCTTTATATTTGTTCTCCTCTTAAACACAACCTGCAATATAAGTCAGGTTTCCTACAGAACAATACTTATAGAAGCAAAACCTGAGCTGAACAGATGTCCTCTTTCATCCCCACTCATCCTCCTATTGCATTTTTATGACCCCTGTTTATTCCACTCATCTTTCTAATGACATCACTATTCAGGTGATCTTTGGGATGGCACTCATCCCTGTTATTCTTCTTTACCAGCCCTGTTCATCCCACTCATACTCCTTTTTCCACTGTCCTATGTCCATTTTTGCCCTATTTATTTGAATTCCTCTTTCAGTTCAGTTTATTTACTGATATAGCACCAATTCACAACATATTTTATCTCAAGACACTTTACAAAAAAGAAAAAAGAAAGTAAATTAAATCTAATTGTACAGACAGATTCATAGTCAAATAGAAACTTTCTAATTGATCCAACAATGCAGTCAAAGGTTTCTATCTTTCCTCTTGATGAACCTGACTTGGTACCCACCTTATTAGTCTTAAAAACCGTTTTCACCACTCTCATCCTCCTAAACCCTCTTAATGTTCCTATTTCATCCCTCTCTTTCTTTCTTATCCCTCTTTATGATCTGTCCTTCACACCTGTTTAGCTCTGTTTCTGCTTATTTATGCCATGTTGATTCACAGCGAGTGCTCTGGAGAGCTATGTGCATTTTGATTTATGAAAAACACATTAAATTGGTATGTCACTCATCCTTTCCCCATCACTACTAATATATATTTCATCCTTTATATCCCATTGCTTGATTCCTTTTTACTAATGTACAATTTAAGGTCTTGACATAATAAGGTCCTGGTTTATACATTTTGCTCAGAGGAGAGGAAGAAACAAGAACCTTAAAGAAAGAATACATTGATTCATCAGCAGAATATCAGTGCAGTTTTCATATCATGTCCCTGAGAGATAAAATATCCACACTTGGAAACAACAGATCTCCTCACACTCTAAGTCCTTCTCTTCTACTTATCTTCTCGTACTGTAAGCCTGACCCATTCTTTTCTTTATTTGGCATAAGTTTGGTGCCACCCTCTGACTGGGAGCAAAATTGTAACTTCCATTACACACAGTCATCACGGTCACAAACATTCGGACTGCCTCCAGACAGTGTGTGCTGGTACAGATAATGAATTTTATTTCATCCAAGCTTTGCAGTTAAGCAGACAAAACAACAATTTATAGTCTACTTTATCCTAGGTAGTAATCATTGACTAATCAGATTATGCTTAGCTTTTAAACCAGCTATACCCTCATCCCCTCTTGCTTTACTTTGATTAAACCAGTGAACACACGTTGGTGTGACACAGTCATTGCTCTGGCACAAGGACAGGGGTACATATAACTTCCGCTAATACCGGAGTGAGCAGGAATCCTCAGCTTTTTCTGTACTTTCATTAGCCTAGATAATGCTGTAAGATGAGTGTTTGCTGATTTCATTCATTTCTGAACTGCTGAGGTGGCTGCTGGAATGCTAGACTCAAATATCTCTGGTCTATTTTTATTCAGACTAGGAGAAAATGCTCAATATGCTCATCTTTGAACATTTAAACCAATGCCTGTAGTTCAAAAACCCTGTCTTCAAATGATATACCTAACATGTCATGGGAGGAGACAAACCAGGTTCATAATGTGACAATGTAGCAGTTGACATTTGGGCTGTACTTTAGAGAAAATGTCTTACAGGCTTTGTTTCTTTGTAGCTAATGTGCTGCTGAAGACTTTCTTGTGAAAGTGGTAGTGCAGATTTTCTGATCTAAAGGCCAGTCTCAGGGAAATGAAGAACATGGTTTTCATAGTGTAAGCTGTACATCAAACAGTTTTGCTCCTAAGTGAAAAGGTAAAGGAGAGTGGAACCCCTGGAGCTAGTGGCAGCTTGTCAGACAGCCCTTTTGATGTTATCTTTGGAATGAAAAGACTTACAACAATTAAAATGATGGCCTGTGGCAAGAAAATATGCCCTTTAACTAGACTTAAAAATAAAGCTTTGCAAACGTATTCCTAGCCCCTTGAACTTTCTTACATACAGGGGTTGGACAATGAAACTGAAACACCTGTCATTTTAGTGTGGGAGGTTTCATGGCTAAATTGGACCAGCCTGGTAGCCAGTCTTCATTGATTGCACATTGCACCAGTAAGAGCAGAGTGTGAAGGTTCAATTAGCAGGGTAAGAGCACAGTTTTGCACAAAATATTGAAATGCACACAACATTATGGGTGACATACCAGAGTTCAAAAGAGGACAAATTGTTGGTGCACGTCTTGCTGGCGCATCTGTGACCAAGACAGGAAGTCTTTGTGATGTATCAAGAGCCACGGTATTCAGGGTAATGTCAGCATACCACCAAGAAGGACGAACCACATCCAACAGGATTAACTGTGGATGCAAGAGGAAGCTGTCTGAAAGGGATGTTCGGGTGTTAACCCAGATTGTATCCAAAAAACATAAAACCACGGCTGCCCAAGTCACGGCAGAATTAAATGTGCACCTCAACTCTCCTGTTTCCACCAGAACTGTCCGTCGGGAGCTCCACAGGGTCAATATACATGACCGGGCTGCTATAGCCAAACCTTTGGTCACTCATGCCAATGACAAACCTCGGTTTCAATGGTGCAAGGAGCGCAAATCTTGGGCTGTGGACAATGTGAAACATGTATTGTTCTCTGATGAGTCCACCTTTACTGTTTTCCCCACATCCGGGAGAGTTACGGTGTGGAGAAGCCCCAAAGAAGCGTACCACCCAGACTGTTGCATGCCCAGAGTAAAGCATGGGGGTGGATCAGTGATGATTTGGGCTGCCATATCATGGCATTCCCTTGGCCCAATACTTGTGCTAGATGGGCGCGTCACTGCCAAGGACTACTGAACCATTCTTGAGGACCATGTGCATCCAATGGTTCAAACATTGTATCCTGAAGGCGGTGCCGTGTATCAGGATGACAATGCACCAATACACACAGCAAGACTGGTGAAAGATTGGTTTGATGAACATGAAAGTGAAGTTGAACATCTCCCATGGCCTGCACAGTAACCAGATCTAAATATTATTGAGCCACTTTGGGGTGTTTTGGAGGAGCGAGTCAGGAAACGTTTTCCTCCACCAGTATCACATAGTGACCTGGCCACTATCCTGCAAGAAGAATGGCTTAAAATCCCTCTGACCACTGTGCAGGACTTGTATATGTCATTCCCAAGACCAATTGACGCTGTATTGGCCGCAAAAGGAGGCCCTACAACATACTAATAAATTATTGTGGTCTAAAAACAGGTGTTTCAGTTTCATTGTCCAACCCCTGTATATTCTACTCTGTTTTCATGTGATAGACCAACATAAAGTTATGCATACATGGTGACTGGAGGAAAAAAAAACTAATAGTTTTATTTCTTTAATAGATATCTTTGAGGTGTAGTAGCATCTGGTTTGAGTCCCTTTTGTTCTGATGCCCCTAAATAAATCAATTCCAGTGCAACTAATTGTATTCCAAATAAATCTAATTAATAAACAGATTCTAGCTGTGTGTAATTTAATCTCAGTGTATCAAGGCTTCAGATGTTTGTTAGAGAACATTAATAAACAAATATCATTAGATCAAGGAACACAGCTTCCCTGAGCTTCATAATCATCCACTTAAACTGACAGACTTGACAAGAACAACATTCATCGGAGAAGCAGCTATGAGGCCCATGGTACATCTGGAGGAGCTGCAGAGATTCGTAGCTCAGGTGTGACAACCTGTAGACAGGACAACTAGTAGTCATGCATTAAACATATCTGGCCCCTAATGCAGGAAAAAAGCAGCTGTTGAAAGAAAGCCATACGAGACCCTGTTTGCAGTTTGCTACAAGCCATAGAGGGAACTGTCATAGAGAGAACTGTCATAGAGAGAACTGTCATAGAGAGAAATTTGAATTGTTTCGAAAAGATGAATGAGCAGAAATTACTGTCTCTAGATGTGGAAATATGCTAGAGACACACTCCAAAGAATCTGTAGCTTTAACTGCAACAAAAGGTGGTTCAACAAAGTATTGACTTGGTGAGGCTGAATGCAATTTCCTGCCACACTTGGATCTTTATTATGAACAACTAAGTTTTAGCCTTTAACACACAATCTCAATAAAATACATTGAAGTTGTAAGATGTGAAATGGATTTCTAAGTGCCATCGTTCAATTTAATTGTAGTAAATTATTTATTTATCCATATCTATAGGAAGAGAATTACCCACTTAACTGCATTAGTAATGTTACTACAGTATTTATTCTTTCTTTCTTTCTTTCTAATTAAATTTGTTTTTGTTTGTTTGAATCCCATTCCAAAGACACGCTGGGCTGTTCGCTCACATACACACAGTCCAGTGCATTTTCATATTAATTATACATCACTTCATTCAGCTAAGCCACCGGTGCTCAACATGGGGTTGGTGTTTATATGCGTAAATTTCAGCTCCAGGAGTAAAACAAAGCCCTCCAAGCCAATTAAGGGTTGCCACATCAGCAGTAAAAAGCAGATCTCCCAGTCCTGTTGAACAGTGTGGGGTTAATAAACACTGCCTGGCCACTTACATTATTCCTTTCTATTTGTCTAATGAGAGCAACGGGCACATTTAGTCCATTGAAATGTCACAGTCAGTGAGCATGAGTAAATGTCTTATTAGGAGTGATGCGCTGTGAAATGATGCATAAATGATGTGTGAAGACCTTCATATTGTACGTAATGTAAGACCAGCAGGTGTGTTGAGCTGAAAACAATCTTAACATAAAAACTGAGACAAAATTAGTCTTTAGTCAAGGCTAAGATGAGTCACATCTACTCTATCTTTTGAGTAATAGGGCCTTTGACGAAGTAGCTATATATTTAATCTCATCTACTAAGCCATAAAATATATATATATATATATATATATATATATATACTAAAAATGACTATAAGACATTAACTATTAGCGAGCATTGTTCCAAACCTGTACACATGCAGTCTATACGTGGCACTAAAGTGTTAGAATCTATATTTTGCTGCAACACCAACACTGAAATAAAGCAGATTCTGAGGATTCCTAACTGTCACTAAAGTCTGCTGTGTTGTCCCCATTACATGTGCTCAATATAAGCTGACAGGCAAACACGTCCTTACCTTTAAGACTCTGAAGACAGATGACTCCTTGTCCAGAAGTTTTTTGATGTTGCAAGGAAGGTGAAGCTAAAATGTACAACGCATAATCAATTCTATGTTTGTGTGTTCCATAAAGGTAAACACATGAATTAGATAACTTTCTTTCAACATTGATATAAACTGCACATACTCGCTTGACTTTTAGCTTCTGCTTTATAATATGTACATAGAATATATTAATATCTAACTGTTCACTTATTTAACTGAAGTGTTTCAACACATAAATCAGGGTAAATGATTTTATCGCAGTGGTACCTAATACAGCGGTAAACATGCATTTAAAAAATAACAATATCCAAAAAATTGTCATCCAAAATTACTAGGGTTGTCAAAATAATACAAATCTTGATATAATCCATGGTAAAAAAAAAAAATTATAAGCAAACAAATTAGTATCTTTGCATAATACATTTTTTTTAACAGACCCATCATTACTTGCCCAAATTGTTGCAATTTTTCCAGCAGCAGCGTTTCAATATTAGAGGCACTGAGGCTCTTCCCTTCGTGCTGTCACAATCCACCTCTGTTAGGTTTAGGTCCTTCAGGATTTTGCTTGGTTATGATTTAATGTTTTTGCCATATATTGTTCAATTGTTCCCATTTGGGTTTTGCCAGATAAGTTCTTTGCTTGTAGTCATAGGTGTATTCCTTTAGTTCATTACTTTGTGTTTCTCTAACAAATATTTTTTTGTTAGTTTTCTGTTCGACCTAAGTTTGACATTTTTCCTTCTGGTTTCTTGTTTAGCTCGTTTTCCTTCCCTTTTCTGCCCTGCTCTTTCCTTCTTTCTCAGCTGGTCTACATACAGGTCCTTCTCAAAATATTAGCATATTGTGATAAAGTTCATTATTTTCCATAATGTCATGATGAAAATTTAACATTCATATATTTTAGATTCATTGCACACTAACTGAAATATTTCAGGTATTTTATTGTCTCAATACGGATGATTGTGGCATACAGCTCATGAAAACCCAAAATTCCTATCTCACAAAATTAGCATATTTCATCCGACCAATAAAAGAAAAGTGTTTTTAATACAAAAAACGTCAACCTTCAAATAATCATGTACAGTTATGCACTCAATACTTGGTCGGGAATCCTTTGGCAGAAATGACTGCTTCAATGCGGCGTGGCATGGAGACAATCAGCCTGTGGCACTGCTGAGGTCTTATGGAGGCCCAGGATGCTTCGATAGCGGCCTTTAGCTCATCCAGAGTGTTGGGTCTTGAGTCTCTCAACGTTCTCTTCACAATATCCCACAGATTCTCTATGGGGTTCAGGTCAGGAGAGTTGGCAGGCCAAGTGAGCACAGTGATACCATGGTCAGTAAACCATTTACCAGTGGTTTGGCACTGTGAGCAGGTGCCAGGTCGTGCTGAAAAATGAAATCTTCATCTCCATAAAGCTTTTCAGCAGATGGAAGCATGAAGTGCTCCAAAATCTCCTGATAGCTAGCTGCATTGACCCTGCCCTTGATAAAACACAGTGGACCAACACCAGCAGCTGACACGGCACCCCAGACCATCACTGACTGTGGGTACTTGACACTGGACTTCTGGCATTTTGGCATTTTCTTCTCCCCAGTCTTCCTCCAGACTCTGGCACCTTGATTTCCGAATGACATGCAGAATTTGCTTTCATCCAAAAAAAGTACTTTGGACCACTAAGCAACAGTCCAGTGCTGCTTCTCTGTAGCCCAGGTCAAGCGCTTCTGCCGCTGTTTCTGGTTCAAAAGTGGCTTGACCTGGGGAATGCGGCACCTGTAGCCCATTTCCTGCACACGCCTGTGCACGGTGGCTCTGGATGTTTCTACTCCAGACTCAGTCCACTGCATCCGCAGGTCCCCCAAGTCTGGAATCGGCCCTTCTCCACAATCTTCCTCAGGGTCCGGTCACCTCTTCTATGTAGCTTTCTAATATACTCAATGAAAATGTCTTACTGTTAAAGAGACACCAAACATAAACCCCACTTTCCTGTCATATTGTAGGGGAATTATGATCTTAATACTCCCAAATCATTTAAAGGGATTTCTTTAGAAATAAGGTTCTTTTTAAAGCTTATAAGCAGCTAATATCTTGCTCAGAGTAGGTAACTCTCTTGGCATCTTAATTTAGCATAAATCCAGATTGGTTGTTCCTGGAGGCTGACGCTAACAACTAGTCTGAGACAAAGCAAACTTCTATCATCTTAAAACACTGCAATCTCAATGTCATAGACGTTTATGTGAAAACTGTTTTATGAACATTATGCATAAACCCATGCATGGATTTCTCAGGGGACAAAGATCACCCATGTTTGTATTGGGCGGTTATTTACAAATACATGTCTACACAGGAAATAGAGTTGGGAGGCAGTGTACCACAATTTATCTTCCCGTGTGAAACAAGCACTGACAATAAACATGGAAAGATTTCACTTAACTTGAACTATAAAATTTTTTGTTTTTTAAACAGCTTTTCGTTTGTATCATACATTTTCTCTGACTGGAAATTCTTCACATGTTCTACTATTAGTATGTGAGGAAGATCACAGGTGCCATACTGCCTCCTTCCTCCATTTCCTATTTAAATAATCATCGACTGTCCAATGCAAATGTGATGTCAGTTTAAAAGTTTTAAAGCCCATATCGGGATAGCCATTAATTTCAGCCTTTGGGACCAGCTACTGCAGGTGAGCTATTACCCAATGACAACCTTTTATCAGAGCCTCACTTTAAAAATCTTGAACCATACAATATCTCTATTTGCCGAACAGTCTTTTCTACATCACTAACTGTGAAATCTATTATCTTAGTTTAATTTTCTCTTTTTAATAAAAGCTGCATGTAACTTTTGGGTTGTCTAACTAGACAGGTTTGAGTCCCTTTGGGTTTTGACTGCCAAACCTGTGAACCCGAAACACAGAGATGGAAACCAACTGAGATAGGAGCCACTGTGTCGCATTCACAAAATAATCTAAGCATTGATCTCAATGTGAAGCAGGATTGGAACCTTACTGAATACTTCCCAATGCAATGCAGTATCGAGATTCACAAACAAGTCTATGCCATCTGGATATTCAGTAATGAATATTATTTCCTGATTTCATATTACCAATTGTTGAATAGTGTGGACAAATTCCACACATGAATTAAACACATTACCGTGTGGAAATACTGGTTCCTGTGAAAAATACCTGCATAATATGATTTCATATGATATGGTGTATAGCTTGTCTTAGGTACTGATTAAAAATATCATCTGTCAAAATTAGCAGAAAATATGACTTGTTTTTTGTAATTTGAAGTGTTAGCCTGGTGGTAGATAATTCCAGGCTGCCATTAATTTGGTCTTTGTTTAACAAACAGCTTTTGATTTCCACTGAGAGAGGGGTGATAAGGCATACAAGAGCCACTCGGATGCACCGACCTGCTGTTTTTTGCTCTCAAGCGTTGTGTAGTGGGGATATTCATGGGAAGACACAGACAAAACTATGTGAAGAGACACACACACGCACACAGACACAAACAGATGATTTAGATGTCACCCTTTCTATTAGAATGAGTCAACATAGAGAGCATATCACTGTTTTGTTTTCACCGAACAGAATGAAAAATGAGCTGTGCTTTTATCAGAAAGCTGCTGCATTGGCTAAACAATGGAGCTGTCCCACCTCCAGAAGATTTTTCTTTGATTTCCTCTAGACAATAATGCTTACATTTTTTATAAACTTTCTATCATGAATTGCTTAGATAGTCAAATAGAACAAAACCAGAGGATGAAACAGACTCAGCACACAGGATAAGACGGTAAATTAGGTTTATTTCTACTGTAGACTTTGTTTAAGGAATCTTGAGTTGGAGTTGTCCAGAAGCCAGAGGAGGAGGAGGTAAACCCAGGAATCCAAGGAGAGAGAGAGAGAGTACTGGTGATGAGAATATTTACAGTGCAGTTCTTAGGAGAGAGTATTACCAGATGTTGGCAGGCAGGTAGGCAGGTCGACAGGAGTCCACATAACTGAGGTTATGTTCCAGCAAAGGTCTTCTTCTTCTTCTTGTTGGTTTTATTGGCGGTTGGCAACAAACTTTTAGTAGCATTACCGCCACTTACTGGTATGGAGTGTGGTTCGTGTCGGTCTATCTATTTATATATATATATTTAATTCTACAAATTAAATAAATAAATATATCTTACCTATATGTATATATACAAATAGACATACTTACACATTACATTGTATTCTACCCTTCTATATCCTCCATACTTTCACAATTTTATGGAAGATTTATCTTGCTTCTTTTCCATTATTGACATATCTACTGTTGCTTCTGGTAGAATCCATGGTGGTATAATTGATATTGGTGATGTTTGACTAATTTCTAAATCAATCATTTTAAATTATTTTACTTTATTTTCAATTGTCCATCCAAAACTCTTCATTTCTTTCTTTTCTTTTTCCCAACATGGATTTAAAATTTCCCAAATTGGATGATCCAAGTTATTACCTTGTAAATTTAACCAATAATTTATTTCTAGTTTTATTCTTCTTAACTCTAACGGCATTTCTTCCATTTCTATTTCTATTGCTGCTGTTGGTGTAGTTTTAAATGCTCCAGTACATAATCTTAATGCCTGATGTTGGATAATATCTAATTTAACCAGATGTGTTTTAGCTGCTGAACCGTAAACTATACAACCAAAGTCTATGTTAGATCTTATCATTCCTGTGTAAATCTGTTTTAGTGATTTCCTATCTGCTCCCAAGTCACTGCCAGCCAAGCATCTCATAATATTTAAATTTTTCTTACATTTATCAACAACTTTTTGAATATGTATATTCCATTTTAGTTTTTCATCAAACCATAATCCTAAAAATTGTATATACTTTACTTGCTCTAATTCTTGGTTATATAATTTTAATTTTATTTCCTTGTTTATTTTTTTCTGATTAAATATCATTACTTTGGTTTTTTCAACTGAAAACTTAAATCCCCATTGTAACGCCCATTTCTCTATTTCAATAATAACCTCTTGTAATTTCTTTACAATGAAATCTACATTTTTTCCTCTTTTCCAAACAGCTCCATCGTCTGCAAAAAGTGAACATCCCATTACTTTTCCAATATCTTTAAATACATCATTTATCATAATTGAAAACAATAACGGACTTATAATACTCCCCTGTGGAGTTCCATTTTCTACTATATATTTTCCTGAGATCACTTCCCCAATTCTAACTTGTATTTTCCTATTTGTTAAAAAATCTTTGATCCATTTAAATATTTTCCCTTTAATGCCCAGTATTTGTAATTTAATTAATAATCCTTCCACCCACATCATATCATATGCTTTTTCTATATCAAAAAATACTGCCACTACACTTTCTTTATTTACCTGTGCTCTTCTAATTTCATGCTCTAAGCAAAGCATTGGATCATTAGTACTCCTCCCTTTTCTAAAACCACTTTGATACTTTGACATATATCCTTTATTATTTAAATAATATACTAGTCTACTATTAATCATTTTTTCTATTATTTTACATAGATTTGATGTTAAGGCTATTGGTCTATAATTTCCTGGATTTGATTTATCTTTTTCTGGTTTAGCTATTGGTACTATAAGTGATTCCTTCCAGCTCAGTGGTAATTTTCCCTCTTCCCATATTTTATTATATAATTGTAATATTATATCTTTCGATTTTCCACCAAGTTGCCTTATCATTCTGTACCAAATTTGATCTTTACCTGGTGCTGTATTTTTTGTCTTCCTAAGTCCATAATTTAATTCAGCTTTTGTAAATTCAACATTTAACAGATTATTTGTTTCTTCAACACTGTAATACATCTTTATATATAAGTTTTGTATTTTCTCTTCCTTTTCTGCCCTCTTCACTAATATTATTTGAACTGTTAATTTTACTAAATATTCTTGCCAATATTTCAACTTTATCTTCATCTTTTACTATATTTATATTATTTATTTTTAATATAGGATATTCAAACTCTCTCTTTATGCCATTCATTCTTTTAATTATTTTCCAAATTCTTTCTATTTTTGTTTCTTTCCCTATTGTGCTACAGACATTTCTCCAATATTCTCTTTTTACTTTCTTAATAGTTCTCCTTACTTTTGCTTGCTTTCTTTTATAATCAATTAAATTCTTATAAATTGGATTTCCTTTTAGTACCTTAAATGCTTTATTTCTTAACTTTATTGCTTCTTTACATTCATTTGTCCACCATGGTACCATTTTCTTATTACTTTTACACCCTGCTTTCTTTATAAAATTATCTGCTGCTTCCATGATTACCTTACACATTTTTAAATTTACATCATTTATATCCATTCTCATATCTACTTTCTCTAAGTTTATTTGACTCAAGTATCTAAATTTAGTCCAGTCTGCCTTATTAAAATTTAGTTTTTTATTGACATTTATCTTCTTATTATTTAAAGTTAATCCTACTCTTATTGTAATGGGATAATGATCACTACCTATTGTTGATTTTTTATCAATGCCCCACTCACAACTACCAGCTAAACCATTTGAAACCATTGTTAAATCAATAACTGATTCCATCCCTGTTCTTACATTGATTCTTGTTCCCCTCCCATCATTAATACATACTAGATTTTTTATTTCCATTAATTCTTCTATAACTTGTCCATTTTTATCATTACAATTACCCCACAATGTACTATTTGCATTAAAATCTCCACATCAAATTACTTTCCCTTCCAAATATTCATTTAACTCCTCCATTATTTCAATTGACAATGTTTTACATGGATTATAAAAATGTATTATTTTAAATTTACCTTCTTGTTCCCATATCTCAATTACTATATATTCAAGTTCTTTCCCTTTCCCTAATACCTGATATTGTATCCCTTGCTTAATAAATATTCCACATCTTCCTCCACTTCTCTCCTGTCGATCTCTTCTTACACCATCATATCCTTTTATCACAAAATCCAACGTTGTTTTTAACCATGTTTCCTGAACACAAATAATTTCTGGTTGTTCTTCAAGACTATCAATATAACCTTTAAATTCTTGTCCGTTAGCAATTAAACTTCTTGCATTCCATTGTAATATTAACATGTACTTTCACCAGATGTTCCTTGTCTCCCATCTACCTCCAACTTTTTATTTATGTTCTCCCACGATCCCTCCTTAAACCCCAAAAACTTTTCAGCTCCTCTCACTATTATTTTAATCTTCTCAGTTTTATGCTTGGCTTGGTCAGTACAGTTGATAACATAGGCTACGAATAATATTAGTTTTTCTACTGATATTGTAACATTTTCTTCTGACTGTACTTTGCTTTGCTGTGGAATTTGATTTGCTATTTGTTCAATCTTTCTTGTTTTCTGTTCCTTCACATTTTTAACTGCTTCTGCATAGCTTATGTTTTTAGTCATTTTAATCTGTATGATTTATTTTGCCTTCTTCCTTACTTCACATCCTCCATACGTAATTCTATGTTGCCCTCCACAGTTACAACTTTTTTCTTGTACTTCTTCTTTACATTCTTCAAACTTGTGATCTTCACCACATTTTGGACATCTCTGCTTCCCTTTACAAACTGCTGCTATGTGTCCATACCTTTGACATTTGAAACAACGAAGTGGTGGAGGGATATAAGGTCTAACCTGAAAGCTGAGATAACCTATTTTGATGTTTTGTGGCAACTCTTTTTCGTCAAATTCAATGAAGATTGACATACTTCCTACTTTTTCTCCATTTATTGTTTTTGACAATCTCTTCAAGTTATTCACTTTTGCACCAATAATACTTCTCTTAATTTTATCAAGATCTTCATCTAGAGGGATCCCATAAATCACTCCTCTAATTTTTTTATTTTCTCCCATGATTTCTTTCTCCAACACCGTTTTCTTGCAGATATTATCCACCTTTAAAGCCTTGTTCTTTTGTTCTTCATTTTTACAAAGTACCAATAAGTTTCCATCTCTCAAAATCTTTACCATTTCAACATCTCCAATTTTCTTTTTTATCTCTCTTGACACCACAATGGGGCTGATGTTATCCTGTTCTTCCTCATTCTTAAGTTTCAATATTATTTTAAATTCCTCCCTCATAACTTTCCTCCTAACTATCCTTTCTTCTTCTGAACTGCTTCCTTCCAATTCTCGCTTGCTACCTTGGATATCACCAATTCCCTTTCCTTCATCTATTTTATTTCTTCCACGTCCTTTCCCTCTTCCTCTCCCAGCTGGCGTCCACCCTTCAAAATCCATGTCATTTCCTGTCTCCATTTCCAACCGAACCATTCACATACCAGTTTATGCCCAAATCCACCTTTTCCGAATCCGATATACTTCTATTTTTGTTTTTCCCGCACCGCACCAAAACCGTTCTTCTTCGACGTAGTCTCACCACCGACAACCACCTCTTCCGAACCTCCAGCCCTCTTTTTCCAGCAAAGGTCTGTATCAGCAGCTACCTTAAGAAGCCCATGAGCTCATTAGGAGAATGCGTTGCAGCTGCAGACAATGAGCTGCCAGAACCAACCAGAAGGGGAGGAGCAGAGATCCTACAGTACCCTTCCCTCAACGATTGCCTCCAGGCAATCCAGAACGCTTTTCAGGATGGCGTTTGTAAAAGGACGTGATGAGAGCAGGGTCCAGGATGGGAGAACGGGGAACCCAGGTTCTCTCTTCAGGTCCATATCCTGCCCAATCCACAAGATATTGAAAACCACGCCCCCTACGCCGAACATCCAGGATACGATTGACCATATATGCAGGGTGGTCATCAATGAGTCGAGCAGGAGGAGGGGACTTGGTGGGAGGACTCAGGAGGCTTTCCGAGAATGGCTTGATCTGGGAAACATGGAAAGTAGGGTGACTGTGCATGGAAGATGGTAGTTTGAGTCTCACCACAGATGGGTTGATGATCCTCTCGATGAGAAAAGGGCCAATGAAATGGGGGGCCAACTTTCTAGAAGTATCTTTTAATTTAATATTCCTGGTGGAAAGCCAGACTCTCTGATTGATGCGGTAGACAGGTGCAGCAGAACGGTGAAGGTTAGCGAACCTCTTATTTTGTTCCAGGGTGCGTAGGAGGGTCCTCCTGGTCTGTTGCCAGATCCTACGACACCTGGAAACATAATGCTGAACAGAGGGGACCAGGATGTCAGATTCAACACTGGGAAACAGCGGGGGTAGATAGCCCAGTGAAGCCTCAAAGGGGGACAAACCAGTAGCAGAGGAAGTATGTGTGTTGTGAGCATATTCGATCCATGTGAGATGTTTGCACCAAGAAGAGGGGTTGTCATTTATTACGCACCTCACGGCGACTTCAACTTCCTGGTTGCATCTTTCTGTCTGTCCATTAGATTGGGGGTGGTATCCAGACGAAAGACTTACGGAGGCACCAAGAGCTTTGCAAAACTCCTTCCAAACTTGCGAGATGAACTGCGGGCCTCAGTCAGAAACAATGTCCAAAGGTATGCCATGGATGTGGAAAACGTGGAGAACCAGGAGTTGGGCAGTCTCCAATGCAGACGGAAGCTTGGGTAAAGGAACAAAATGGGCTGTTTTAGAGAATCTGTCAAGAACAGTAAGGATGACTGTGTTACCATCAGATGGCGGGAGACCAGGGATGAAATCAACGGAAATGTGGGACCAGGGGCGGCTAGGGGTGGGCAGAGGTTGAAGAAGACCAGCAGGGGGTTGATTAGTGTTCTTGTTTCGAGCACATGTGGGACAAGCTGCAACAAAATCTTTAATGTTGAGGTTCATAGTCGGCCACCAGAAAAACCATTTGGTAAATGTGATCATACGAGTGACCCCAGGATGACAAGTCAATTTATTGTTGTGCACCCAATCCAGAACTTTATTGACGACAGAGTTGGGAACGAACAGCTTGCCCACTGGGCCAGTACCTGGGTCAGGTTCGGACCTCTGTGCCTCCCTGATGTCCTTTTCAATGGCCCAGGTGAGGGCGCCCACAATACAAGAATCCGGTAGGATGAAAGCTTCAGTCTTGAGTTGGTCAGAATGAGAGAACTGGCGAGAGAGAGCGTCAGGCTTAATGCTCTTGGAACCGGGTCTGTAGAAGATAGAAAAATGAAAACGAGCAAAAAACAGAGACCAACGGGCTTGTCTGGGGTTAAGTCTCTTGGCATTTTGAATGTAGGAGAGGTTCTTATGATCAGTCCAAATGAGAAAAGGTACTTCAGTACCCTCTAACCATTGCCGCCATTCCTCAAGCGCCAACTTGATGGCTAACAGTTCACGGTTGCCCACATCATAATTTTGCTCTGCTGGAGACAAGCGACGAGAAAAATAGGCACATGGATGTACCTTATCATCCAGAGGAGACCGTTGAGATAGAATAGCCCCTACTCCAATGTCAGAAGCATCAACTTCTACAATAAATTGTGCACATGGATCAGGATGGGTCAATATGGGTGCTGAAGAAAATAGAGTCTTTAATTCCCCAAATGCCCTTTCTGCCTCAGGAGTCCAATGGAACGTTTTCAGAGAGGAGTTGAGTTAAGTGAGGGGTGCAGTGACCTGACTCTAGTTCCTTATAAACCTCCTATAAAAATGTGCAAATCCCAAGAACTTTTGAAGTTGCCTGCGATCAGTTGGAGTAGGCCACTCTGCCACTGCCTTGGTTTTCTCGGGATCAGTTCTGTACCTGCCTGCCTCAAAAATAAAACCCAAAAAAGACACAGATGTGACACTGAATTCGCACTTTTCGGCTTTAACAAAGAGTTGATTCTCAAAAAGCCTCTGGAGAACTGTTCTGACATGCTGGCGATGTTGTTCTATGTCCTGGGAAAAAATCTAAATGTCATCCAGATAAACGAAAACAAAGAGTTTGAGAAAGTCACGAAGAACATCATTAATAAGAGCCTGGAAAACAGTGGGTGCATTAGTCAACCCGAAAGGCATAACCAAATACTCAAAATGTCCTAGGGGGGTTTTGAAAGCTGTTTTCCACTCATCACCCTCTCGGATCCGGACCAAATGTTAAGCATTACGCAGGTCGAGTTTAGTGAAGATCTTGGCAGAATGTAATTGTTCATGCATGGAATCAATAAGTGGTAGTGGGTATTTATTTTTAATAGTGATTTGATTCAATCCTCTATAATCAATACAAGGTCTTAATGTGCCGTCCTTCTTACCCACGAAGAAGAATCCGGCACCAACAGGGGAGGTAGACGGACGAATGATCCCAGATGCTAAAGAATCCTCAATGTACTCTTTCATGACCCTTCTCTCGGGTCCGGAGAGTTTAAAGAGTCTGCCGGATGGTAGCGGAGCGCCTGGGAGGAGATCAATAGGGCAGTCATAGGGGCGATGCAGAGGTAAAGAAAGAGTCCCTTGTTTGCTAAACACAGGTGCGAGATTGTGGTATTCAGGTGGAACTTTGGACAGATCAACAGGCTCAGAAGGTTTGAGTTGTTTGATAGAGTGAGAGACAGCAGTCTTTAAGCAGTTCTGGAGACAGATTACTCCATCTCTCTACTCTGCCCTCCACCCAATTAATAACAGGATTATGTTTCTGCAACCAGGGAAACCCCAAAACTAATTGTGGAGAGATGTAAGAGAGAACAAAGAACTCACCCCATTCACGATGGTTACCAGAGGTGATGATGTGAAGCTGAGGCACTTTAAATCTCACTTGAGACATGGTTTGACCAGTGATGCCAGTGACAGAAAGGGAATGGTTGAGAGACTGAGAGGGTATTTGAAGTTTATCAACCAGATCCGAGGAAATAAGATTCTGTTCAGCACCAGAATCAATAAAAGCGTCAACAGGAAACTTCTCTTGGCCAACAATAATAGTGACCGGAAAACACAGACGAGAGACAGGGGAAGAATGGGACATGCTCATCAAAGTCCCCTGACCTATTGACGAGCCCTCTCTTTTCCCTTCTTGGGGCATCTTGTGATAAAATGTCCTCCTTGTCCACAATATAGGCAAAGACCACCCTCAAAGCGGCGTTGTCGTTCCTCTGGGGAGAGTCGAGTGTGACCAATCTGCATCGGCTCCGGTTCCGTAGATCCCTCTGAAGAGGAAGTGGGTGCGTCGAGGAAAGTGGTTTGAGGCGCCAGGGAGTGCTGCCACTGTGAATTGTAGTTCCTTTCTGTTTGTCTCTCTCTTAGACGGTTGTCAATGCGGATCGATAGGTTGATTAATTCATCCAGTCTTTCGGGTTCATCTCTCAAAACCAACTGGTCCTTTACTTGATCTGCAAGGGAACAAAAGTACCCTTGAGTTGAGTGCCGCTTCATCCCAACCCACCTCCTGCGCTGCCACCCGGAAGTCGATGGCGAACTCAGCCAATGCTCTCCTTCCCTGTTTGAGGGTGAGGATCTTCTTAGCTGCTGCCTCCTGCTGGAGTGGTTGATCGAAGACTCTCTTGAAGTGACTGAAAAAAATGGCATAACTAAGAGACTCAACAGGGTTAGATGCCAAATAGGCGTGCGCCCAGCGCAGAGCAGATCCCTTTAGCGAGGTAACAATTTAAGTAATCTTGGAGGCAGCAGTAGGGAAAAGGGAGGGGGAACAACTAAATGCTAATTCACACTGGAGAGAAAAACCACCAAAGTTATTAGGATTACAATCAAACAGTTCAGACGGACGGAAGTCAGGCTCTCGGATCCCAGAAGATAGAATTGTGGGTGGCTGAGGATTCTCTAAACGAGCTGGAGGATTGGAAGAGGCAGGTGAGAGTTTGGTTATGATTTCACTTAAAGCATGAACCATACCACCAAGTTCTGTGAGATGAGAATCCGTAGTCCTTTGTTGTTGCAGTAGCTGTTGAAGCATGGTTTCAGTAGATTGTAGGTGTTCCTTTAAGGAAGTCTGTTCATCATCTGAATTGTTCTTCGACATGTTAGATGGCTGGAACATACTATCATGAATTGCTTAGATAGTCGAATAGAACAAAACCAGAGGATGAAACAGACTCAGCACACAGGATAAGACGGTAAATTAGGTTTATTTCTACTGTAGACTTTGTTTAAGGAATCTTGAGTTGGTCCTGCATGAACAACTTTAATACCCTTTCATATTACAGATTGACCTCCAACCCACTCAAACAACAGAAAGTGTAGGATCTCTGCTCCTCCCCTTCTGGTTGGTTCTGGCAGCTCATTGTCTGCAGCTGCAACGCATTCCCCTAATGAGTTCATGGGCTTCTTAAGGTAGCTGCTGATACAGACCTTTGCTGGAACATAACCTCAGTTATGTGGACTCCTGTCGACCTGCCTACCTGCCTGCCAACATCTGGTAATACTCTCTCCTAAGGACTGCACTGCAAATATTCTCATCACCTCTCTCTCTCTCCTTGGATTCCTGGGTTTACCTCCTCCTCCTCTGGCTTCTGGACAACTCCGAATTACTCAAGGGACAGTGACCCTCAAGTTATAAATGTGAGTGTTCTGTTGATTCCTTGAGTTTTGTTTTTCCTGGCCTACCTTTATATTTTCCACAACTCATGGCTATTATAGTGGAAAACCTATTTATGTTTAAAGTCCTTAGATATGAGCAACATTAGGATAACTCAATAAGTTACTGAGACTCATCTCTACCGACGTACTTGGTGAGCCATGGGCTTATCAAGTTGGTCACATCTAACGTTATTAAGTTCCAGTTGCAAGTTGGAAAACCTTTAAAACTGCATGTGTTGTATATCCAGGCTATCAAATACTCTACATTCACTGACTGTGTGTGTGATTGACTTAATAAGATACAAACTGTCAAAGCTGCTAATTAACTGCAGCTACCACAATGTTTCAAAGTTATGGCAGCCATATTTGATTTTGAGAAGGGATTGAGGAGAAACCTTTGACTTCCCATGTTGGAATTCAAGCTTGATTGAATGTCCCCATTGATTTTTCAGACTCAGGGTACTACTAAAGGTACAAACCAATATTCTACACAACAAACTACTCTATGCAATCTACTTCAACACAGGTAAGGGAGCTAAGTGACCAGTTATGTATAGTGTTTGTCAGATACTCTCACCTCTGCGGTCAAGGCTGGCCCAAGCCAATTACACCTGATTTACTCACCTGTTGCCTGTTGATATAAAATATTAGAAAAATGATATAAAATATTAGAATGCATTTTCAGCTCCTCTGACTAGAGTGGATTTATTTTATGGAACCATTCCTTAAAAAGTGTGTTTAATGCGATGCAAATGTGTTTTTGCTACATCATACATTATGTCTTTTGCATGTCAGCCAAAAATTTTTATGTCACATCACCCAGAGCACCTTCTTTCACATGTTTGCTGTGTCCCCTAATTGGCTTGTGGCTAAGTTTAAACGGGACTTATAGATTTCTTCCTGACACTCTTCCATACAGGCCATATTTGTGGAGGGCATTCCTGTATACAGATTCCCCAACCTGAGATTTAAATCTGTGCTGTCTACTACTACAGGTCCTTCTCAAAATATTAGCATAGTGTGATAAAGTTCATTATTTTCCATAATGTAATGATGAAAATTTAACATTCATATATTTTAGATTCAATGCACACCAACTGAAATATTTCAGGTCTTTTATTGTCTTAATACGGATGATTGTGGCATACAGCTCATGAAAACCCAAACTTTCTATCTCACAAAATTAGCATATTTCATCCGACCAATAAAAGAAAAGTGTTTTTAATACAAAAAATGTCAACCTTCAAATAATCATGTACAGCTATGCACTCAATACTTGGTCGGGAATCCTTTGGCAGAAATGACTGCTTCAATGCGGCGTGGCATGGAGGCAATCAGCCTGTGGCACTGCTGAGGTCTTATGGAGGCCCAGGATGCTTCAATAGCGGCCTTTAGCTCATCCAAAGTGTTGGGTCTTGAGTCTCTCAACGTTCTCTTCACAATATCCCACAGATTCTCAGTGGGGTTCAGGTCAGGAGAGTTGGCAGGCCAATTGAGCACAGTGATACCATGGTCATTAAACCATTTACCAGTGGTTTTGGCACTGTGAGCAGGTGCCAGGTCGTGCTGAAAAATGAAATCTTCATCTCCATAAAGCTTTTCAGCAGATGGAAGCATGAAGTGCTCCAAAATCTCCTCATAGCTAGCTGCATTGACCCTGCCCTTTATAAAACACAGTGGACCAACACCAGCAGCTGACACGGCACCCCAGACCATCACTGACTGTGGGTACTTGACACTGGACTTCTGGCATTTTGGCATTTCCTTCTCCCCAGTCTTCCTCCAGACTCTGGCACCTTGATTTCCGAATGACATGCAGAATTTGCTTTCATCCAAAAAAAGTACTTTGGACCACTGAGCAACAGTCCAGTGCTGCTTCTCTGTAGCCCAGGTCAGGCGCTTCTGCCGCTGTTTCTGGTTCAAAAGTGGCTTGACCTGGGGAATGCGGCACCTGTAGCCCATTTCCTGCACACGCCTGTGCACGGTGGCTCTGGATGTTTCTACTCCAGACTCAGTCCACTGCTTCCGCAAGTCCTCCAAGGTCTGGAATCGGCCCTTCTTCACAATCTTCCTCAGGGTCCGGTCACCTCTTGTCATTGTGCAGCGTTTTCTGCCACACTTTTTCCTTCCCACAGACTTCCCACTGAGGTGCCTTGATACAGCACTCTGGGAACAGCCTATTCGTTCAGAAATTTCTTTCTGTGTCTTACCCTCTTGCTTGAGGGTCAGGTTGGCAGTCTTACCCATGATTGGGGTTTTGAGTGATGAACCAGGCTGGGAGTTTTAAAGTTTAGAGTTAACTCGTTGATTCAGATGATTAGGTTCATAGCTCGTTTAGAGACCCTTTTAATGATATGCTATTTATGTGAGATAGGAATTTTGGGTTTTCATGAGCTGTATGCCAAAATCATCCGTATTAAGACAATAAAAGACCTGAAATATTTCAGTTAATGTGCAATGAATTTAAAATATATGAATGTTAAATTTTCATCATGACATTATGGAAAATAATGAACTTTATCACAATATGCTAATATTTTGAGAAGGACCTGTAGTAGATTGACAACTTGAACTGACTACTAGTAGTTTTGGTACGGGTGCAGTTGTGCTATTTGCTGTAGAATCAGATATAGACAGATTGAATAAATTGAGATTTTACAGACAGATTTTATTTTAAAGCTGCAAAATCTGCTAACACAACTCATTCCATCAGATCTTAGTGAGTAGTTGCCAGGAGGCCCAACTCATAGTGTTGTTTATTTTTGTCCTTGAAATAAACATTGTCAAGGTTTAAAAACTCTTCTAAGGAGCCAACAGATGACAAGACCATGTAAACAACAGACACAAAAAACGTTATCCTGAAATTCGAGTCTAATTGATAAAAGACGGCTCTTTTAAAAGCACTTTGCAAGCATCAAAAAGACATATTAGTGTAGATTCGATACCATACATTTACATACATATTACATATATATTTTTCATGATCTGCATAAATGCCATCTATTTCTTTGAATGCACCATATAGTTAGCAGTCAAGCACTGTTTCAGTAACCTACAGTCACTGATAAAAAAAACAAAAAAAAAACAGTTATACACCAAGTTAAGTGCTTAGATTGGTCCAATTTGGGTGTAATCTGGTACTCATTTAGGCAAGGGAGAGGTATCTAAATTATTTAATTTGCAAGGAGCAGAATTTAGCCAAATACATTTAAATTAGTCTATTTTTTGTGGGTGCTTAACTTGCTACTTTACTGTTTTGTTCATGAGCAGAGGTCATAAAGGAATGATTGAAAACCTATTTTACATTTAATAAAAAATACATTTAGTTTTGGCCTTTTTTTATCTTAGATAACTTAGATAACTACAGAACATGTTTTTTAGTAAAAAAATCATTACTAGAGAATTTATTAGAATATTTATTAGAATAAAAAACTGATAATCCGCCCAAAAGTACAAGGGATTGATACCTTGACTTTCTACTCATTAGAAAATATTTATATAAAGTAGAAGATGCATAGACAATGGAGTAGAGGATTGCAGGACACTGAGGAGGATCACTGAGCATTCTGGGAGGCTGCATCGAAACCTGGAACTCTGGACTCTCCTCCTGAGAGCTGTCTGCATAAACTATGAAACATTTTAAAGATAAATAATTATATATAAGAGCGAAATAAATATAAAAGTTCATACTCCACTAAGTTAGGTTTACGTGAAAAGACAATTGTATGTACATGGAAAATTTCAATTAAATTCAGTTTTATTTATATAGCGCCAATTCACAACACATGTTGTCTCAAGGCACTTCACAACAGTCAGGTACCTACATTCCAATTAATCCTAACCATTGAACAGTGCAGTTGGAGTTAGCTTTTTATTCAAATTGGATAAAAAGTTTTTCTGTCTAAGGAAACCCAGCAGGTTGCATCCAGTCAGTGACTTGCAGCATTCACTCCTCCTGAATGAGCATGTAGAGACAGTGGACAGTCACTGGCGTTGACTTTGCAGCAATCCCTCATACTGAGCATGCATGTAGCGACAGCGGAGAGGAAAAACTCCCTTTTAACAGGAAGAAACCTCCAGCAGGACCAGGCTCAGTGTGAGCGGCCATCTGCCACAACCGACTGGGGGTTTGAGAGAACAGAGCAGAGACAAGAAAGGGTTAAACACTAAAAGACAGGGCTATGTGGATCATCGGTAGAGGGTGAGCATTAAGTTATTGCCAGCAGAAGCTCGGACGATTCCCCTCTCCAGAAAGGTGTTACAGGTAGACACAGAGCCAGGCCAGGTGTAGCTTCTAGGAAGAGAATAGAGAGAACAAGGTTGAAAGCTGAAATAACAGCAAATAATGCAAATAAAAGCAAATAATGCTGCTTAAAGTGCTCTGATCATCACTACTGCATTAAAAATATTTGTCTTACAGAACTGTGGCGACATAGTTAACAATTAATGCGAACAATAACTTAAATATTCACAAATTCCCAGTTAAAAAAAAGTCTTTTTTTTTCTGGTACTTGTGGTTATTTATCACATACCTACTAAATGCTTTATATTCCCTTTCAGCCGCCACAAACAGATAACAGGTAGTGGAAGCTCCCAGAGCGCCGGGCCGAGATCAGGCAGCCGTCAATGGGGAAGTACCAGTCCAACCACCCGGTTAGCTAAGCTTAGCTTAGCAGCCAGACTAGGCTGTAAACAGAGCTCCGCAGCTCTGAAAACTCAGAAAAAGCATTTAAATGTTGGCTCATTCTGGATGAATTGACTGCACTGATGACGTTTTGATGTCTACTTTGTCACTTAAAAACTTCTTGTACCTAATTTTTGTGACAAATTAATGGAATAAAAACAATTTATTTGTATAGCAATTACTGCAGCTGCCGGTGCCATACCTTATTGCACACAAGCCCGCCCCTTAAACAATCCCGGGGAAAGTTGAAAAGACCTACTCCAGAGTAGGACCATTTACCCGTGAAAGTAAAGCCCCGGGACAATGAAATTATCTGGGTAAATTTGTATCAAAACGCAACCTGGGCTTTCCAATGCCTGGGGCTTTGTACAGGCAATGGAAAATAGGCTATTGTTGAGTCAGTAATGATGAGATGAGATGAGAAGGACATAGCCATTACCTCATTTCAACAACACATCAGTTGCTGTAAACGTATCTGGAACTCCACCATACAGGCTCTCCACCGCACAGCAGTTCAGAATAAGCGCTTTGCAGACATGAGAAGCAGACCGGCTGCTGAGTATCAACCTGGTCAGAAAGTTTGGCTTTCATCACGAGACGTCCCTTTAAAATCTATGTCCAGGAAACTCTCCCCATGTTATATTGGTCCCCAAGTCATAGATTCTGTGATCAGTCCTACCACGGTCCGCCTTCGTCTCCCTCCCAATCTCCGTATCCATCCCACATTTCATGTTTCACAGCTAAAACCTGTGTTCACTGTCATGATTTGGGGTTGTTTGGTTTTTGGTTTCGGGTTTTTTCCTTATGTTTTTCACTGTTCAAGTTTATTTTCCTGGTCATGCTTTTGTTTTGTCATCTTTTGTCAAGTTTGGTTTGCGGATCTGATTATGCTTTTGCTTCATGTTTTTCTAGTTTGTGTTCAAGAGTCTCTGTTTTGCTCCAGTCACGTTTTGTTCTGTTAATTAAGTTTATTCGGTTCACCTGCTTCAAGTTAATCTGTCTCTTTGCTCCGCCATATATTCACACCTGTTCTGTTAGTCGTCGCAGAAACATCTAAGTCTTGTTTTTTTTGATCATGCCATGCCTGTCTTGCCTGCCCGTTTGTTTTGGTCCTACCTCCTGCTGAGTGTGAGTTTTTGTAATTAAACCTTTTCTTCACTTACCATCACACTGCCTGCTCGTCTGCATTCTGGGGTCCAATATCAAGTAAATTGTGACAGTTCACCAGTACATTCTGCCCTCCAGCCAAGCCGCCTCCACCCGCCTGGGACTTCCAGGGGCACCCAGTCTTTTCGATCCGAAGGATCATGGACTCCCATCAGCGAGGTAGGGGATGGCAATACCTCGTTGATTGGGAGGATTACGGTCCTGAGGACCGATCTTGGGTGCCCCGATGCCTTATTTGTGATCCTTCTTTGATCTA
Organism: Girardinichthys multiradiatus; assembly: GCF_021462225.1. Taxonomy (NCBI): domain Eukaryota; kingdom Metazoa; phylum Chordata; class Actinopteri; order Cyprinodontiformes; family Goodeidae; genus Girardinichthys; species Girardinichthys multiradiatus. Next base: position 7,176,221 of record NC_061815.1, read on the forward strand.
TGATTATCTCGCTTCTTTGCCCTCCTTCCCTTCTGGGCCGCCAGGCGGCGGCTGTTGAGGGGGGGATGATGTCAAGGTCTTGGAGGCTTGTTGCTTGCTACTTACTGTGCTTAGTCACCAGATGGCACCAGATATCCTTGTGGAGGTGTGCAGCAGGTGTCACTTATCATCAATCTAGTCCTGAGGTTTAAAAGGAGCGAGCAGTCAGCAGTGTTAGCCATTAGTGGTGACTAAACTGGCCAAGTAAACTTTGCTTCCTGACTCTTAGCAATTCCAAGAATTTACCTTGTTGTTGTGCTCCTTCTCAGGTTATTTTGTGACCCTGGCTCCAGTCCCGGTGTTGCTTCTCTGGTGAGATCCAAGTATCTCTGATTCCAAGCTCCCTCGTTCTACCATGCTCCAGCTGGCTGTCTCCAAGCTCCAAGCCATCTGCAAGCAAACCTAGCCCACCCTCCACTGTGAGTAACAGAGTCCTTCACCAAGTGCTAAACTCATGTCTGTCTGGCAATCATCAATCCTGGAAAAGGCAATTCAAACTTGTGTTAATCCAAGCCATTCATCTGAAGACTACAAGTCCTACCTCAACAAACAAACATCCACTGACCTCCCAGGCTCCGCATTGTTTCCCCCTCTGGCGGTTTCCTCCAGCTCCTTTCTGTAAGTAAACTATTCTCTACAAATTTCAAGATTCACCTCAAGATCTTTCATCCACTTATCTGTCCTCCCTCTCCATGAACATTATTCATTGGTGATGTACCGCCACCAATGATTACAGTTAATAAGTACAGTTTTATAATTACAGTTATAAAATTACACTATTATTGTTGAAGTCAACAGAAAGTATGAGCTTCAGGCTATTTTGAACCAATATGAGTGAATTAAAATGTAAAAACCAAGTTAAAAAACCACTCCCCCTTCTCAAAATATCATCAAAAAATTTCTGGTAAAAAATAGGGCCTCCAACAGGGTCCTATTTTAGGGGATCATAATGGCCCCAGAAAACAAGGCTGAGATACACGTTTTGGTTTTTATCTGTAAAAAAACAAAAAACAAAAACAAGAATTAATAAAAACGGAGAGGTGAGCCCCCATCTGGTGGCCTATAGTTCCTGGAGGTTTTTTGGGTTGGTTTGTGGGCTATGCTGGGCTGGTGGGTATCCCTTCCTCAAGACCTCTCAGGGACTGGTCCCCCATGGTGAAATACAATGTGCCACTCCGACCTGAAGGAGACTGCTCAACATGTTGGGGGCTTTGGGGGGTCTCCCCTGCTTGGTGCTGGGTGGTCTTGCTGCTGGTGGTTGGTGCGGGCCCTGAGCCATCGTAGGGGGCCGGTTACTGGGCTTGGCCTGCGCAGCTAGGGGTGGTGACGTGGCTGGGTCGGGGGACTCGGTGACCTGCGTCTCGCTTTGTCCTTCTTTGTCCTAGGGGCTGCTGATCCTGTGTCTTGCTATTGACCTACTTATGTGCTGTGCGTATGGCTACCCTTGGGTAATGCTTTATGTCTGGCTGACAGGGATTGCTGCGGCCTTCTGGACACGGATCTACCTGCCCTTTGCTGCTTTTAGGGTTGTGGATTGCAGGCTGTCTACCATTCTCACCACACCTACAAATATACACTTCAAGGTCACAAACTCACACTCACACACCCACGCAACACAAATATATTTATTTCTACACATATGCTCAGGCACCTATAAACACACCCAAGCACCAACGATTACTCAATGGTTGAAGGTCATACAAACACAGGTTCCCATAACTTCACCTTGACCTGCCTACTCTGATGCTGATTGAATCTGGAATTAATATAGTTAATCATGCAAGGATATTGTCTTGAGATATAGTTTTTGTAGAGCAAAACTGCCCTGGCACATGTTGGCAACCATCTGCTCCATTTGGTGCGCCTGAAAAGTCACGACAGGACACGTTGAAAACAAACAAAAACATTTTCTATCCGCTTTGCATTCACTACTGGTCTATGACACAAAAATAGATTACACAATACACAATAGATTAAAGTTTTGATGGCGTAATGTGACAAACTGTAAAATGTTTATAGATGACTACTTTAAAAGCCACTGTATGCCAGTGCTGGCCCTGATTTATGATATACCGAACATTTATTTTATTATTCATTATCTTAACCCTCCTATTGCCTTTGGGCCAAATTTGACCCTATTAAATGTTCTCTAAATCAATATTTTATGCATTTATTGGCATCATACAGTATTTGGTGAATTTACCTAAATTTAATAGGGACATATGGGCAAACAAATTAACATGAATATATTTTTTTCAATGTTGTGTACAGATGTATGCATCAGTGCTCTTTGGGGTCACTTTAATGTCAGGCTTTTTTTTTTTTACCTGGATAAAACATATACAAAATATCTATATTTTGACAATATTCAATTCAATTCAGTTTATTTATATAGCGCAAATTCACAACACATGTTGTCTCAAGCCCCTTCACAAAAGTCCGGTACATACATTCCGATTAATCCTAACCATTGAACAGTGCAGTCAGTTTCAGTTATTTATTCAAATTGGATAAAAAGTTTTTCTATCTAAGGAAACCCAGCAGATTGCATCCAGTCAGAGATTTGTAGCATTCATTCCTCCTGGATGAGCATGCAGCGACAGTGGACAGTCACTGGCGTTGACTTTGCAGCAATCCCTCATACTGAGCATGCATGTAGCAACAGTGGAGAGGAAAAACTCCCTTTTAACAGGAAGAAACCTCCAGCAGAACCAGACTCAGTGTGAGCGACCATCTGCCACGACCGACTGGGGGTTTGAGAGAACAGAGCAGAGACACAAAAAGAATAGAGAAGCACTGATCCAGGAGTACTTTCTATGGGAAGGAAAAGTAAATGTTAGTGGATGTAGCTCCTTTAGTCGTTTCATCTAGAAAGAAAAAAACAGATAAGCTTTCAGCCAGTTTTCATGGATAGAGGAAAGTTTTAAGCCTAGCCTTAATAGTAGACAGGGTGTCTGCCTCACAGACCAAAACCGGGAGCTGGTTCCACAGGAGAGGAGCCTGATAACTAAAGAATCTGCCTCCCATTCTACTTCTAGAGACTCTAGGAACCACCAGTAAACCTGCAGTCTGAGAACGAAGTGGTCTGTTAGGAACATATGGAACAATCAGATCTCTGATGTAAGTTGGAGCTAGATCATTAAGGGCTTTATATGTGAGGAGGACAATTTTAAATTGTATTCTGGATTCAACAAGGAGCCAATGAAGGGAAGCCAAAATATTAATTAATGGAACTATAAAATGACATTTTCTAATATCCGAAAAGCTAACCCTATAACCCTCAGGGGCATGTCTATTTTTTTTTTTTTTCTGGGGGGGCAGGTAGGGACACAGATTGTAGAAGGGGGGCACCCTGAATTTGTAGTCTAAGATCTAAAGTGTAAGCTATTATATTTTCGTTCTGCTTTTATTTGTCATGTTTCTGTTTTTTTTAATAAAGGTAAACATAAAAATAAAAATAGGCCATCCTAAAGCTGCCAAAGTTATATCTGCCATTAAAAACCTGCAACCCAATTTTGACTGTATACAGTTAATGTTTGTTCTGTTATGTTTTTGTTTAGTTATGCCATCATCAGAATGAACAAAAACTCTGCACATGTGCAGCTCATTGCCAGTTGTTACTTCGTGCTGCGAGAACCACTAGCAGTGGTGCTGCAAGCTTTTCAGAAGTGTGGGGGATGTTTATAGTCTGTGGGGGGCGTCAGCTATGAATTGAGTGTGTGTTTTGTGGTTTTATTTTAACACAACACCTCTCTGTCGTCATCACTCAGGCCACATCTTAAAATACATCCTAAAGACATTTAAAACTAAACTGGGAACTTTATAAACACTTACACACATGCACCTGGGATGGAAAGAAGCATCCCACACACACTGTCTGCTTAAATTCACCCTTTGTACTGTAACTAAAACATAGTATAGTTTAAGCGTACATTTATTGAATTACTGACCTCTGAACCTTCATGTGCTCTCTCTGAAACTGATGCCTCCTGCAACTGCCTACCCTGAACCAGAAGGGTGCAGTGGTAAAGAATATACTTTATAGCTCAGTTTGCACAAAAACACTTAATCCAAAAAAATAATTTGTTAATTTTTTCATTTAAATAGGCTTTTTGCTTTTTACAGTAATATCACTTACAGGATTTCTCTTGAAAAATATGCTAATCTTGTCTTTTTCTTTTCTGCATATTCATTATACTAAGTGACAAGAAGACAATTAAAAGCTTGACAGTGCCAGAATCTAACTGAAATGACAGAGAGACTGCTTTTTCTGGGCTAGCATGTCCAGAGAAACAATGTTAGCATTAAGTTACTTCTTCGTCTATACATACCGGTGTTTCCTCAGCACCAGCTGAATATAAGTCAAACACAAGACAAAAACATGCTAGATTTGGCGCTAGGCACTTTTTTGAATAAAAGTCAATAAGGGGCTTTGAAAAGCCACTAAATTTGGCAACACTGCAAACCTCTCCACAAAATCTATATAAACTGATCGACATTTCTGGTTGTGGTGGCCAGGTGGGGTGGCCAATCAGATTCCAGGGGTAGCCAGTGCCACCCCTGTGGTCATGCCCCTGCTAACCCTATGTAACCATAACTATAGCAGTGTGTGAATGACTGATTGTTCATGCGACATGGAGAAGGGAAAATATTGCTAGAAGTTTGATAATTCCCATGCTGCATGGGTGGGAAAATACAGTTTTTGTGATATATTGATACTTTACACAACTTTATACAACCTTCTGAACCATCTCTTTTGGTTCTCTGTGTGCTCTCCCTTTCTTCATCTCTGCCACACTGAAAATGCCTTCTAAGAAAAGGTTTTCTGTAAATGAAATGTTGTCAAACTCTTTGACTATGAAGGTGACATAGAGGAGAACGTGTCTGAGACAGAGGATAACATTGTGGAGGACCTTGATAATGAGGCATCCTCCTCTGATGAAAATGACACCCTCAGTGTTGACCACCTGTACTCTCTCCACTTTCACATTCTACTTTCCAAAAATGGAAAGTTATTGTGGTCTGTCTCCTCACTTCCATAACACAATAGACTTAGTGCTACTAATGTCATCCAAATGTTTCCAGGCTCTTCTTGATAGGCTGTTAGCCATGTCCAAGACATAATCAGCATATGAGTCATTCATAAAACTGTCATTTGAAAAGTATATAACTGAGATGACAAATTTAGAGGGTAGGCCCGTGTATGGGGGTAGTTGGAACGAAGTGGATAGAACTCACTTGCAAGCCTACGTTGGGTTGCTCATTTTGGCAAGAGTGTACAAGTGAAAAGGCAAAGCAATTTGTCTCTAAATACATTCCATGTTTTCTCCCATGTTATACACTTTGATGACAAAGAAACAAGGTAAGGTCAATGACACCATGAGAAGCTAGCAGCAATTGAGTTTGTTTTTTCCTGGGGTTAAATTGACCCTGAATATAAAACATGTTACTGTTCTATATGACAGAAATCGCTTTAATTCCAATAACTATTTTAGTTAAATCAGTGAGATTATATGGTGATCATCTATTCTAGATGTATGATGTATGGTGGGTCCAACATTTTTGGATGTTTGTATTGCTTTGACCCCACTGTTGTATTGCTCTTGCATCTTATACTGCTCTATATTTACTCTCACTCACTTAAAACTGTGCACATATATTTATATTATATCGTAGATATGTTTATACTGTTTAATTTGTATTGTATTGCACCGACTACGCCAAAACAAATTGCTTGTATGTCCAAAAACGTACTTGGCAATAAAGCTTTTCTGATTCTGATATGAAGGTAATAGGAGGGTCAAGTTGGTATTATTATTTAGACCTAAGGAAAGCTGGAAATTACAGCATAATTTACTCTTGGATGAGTTTATTTTGGAAACCAGTCATTTTATTATCTCCAGGTAATAATTTCCTCTCCCCAGTGAAAGTCGAGCAAATAAAATGTAAAAACGAATGTGATTTTGGGATAGACAGTGTTAGTTAAATGGATTCAGTACACAGGAACTGCAGGAAATGAAAGACTCCATCTGTTATTGTCTTTCACTCGTATTGTTCCACACCTGCAAACTGGATTCCCCCGGTGAGCCCCTTCTGTGTCTCGCTCCGAATCATGTAACAGGATATTCATTTCAGCTGCTGTTTATGGCTCGTTATTGTTTTAGCATTCATTGTTGTTGTAGTCTTCATGTTAATGCAGTGATTCCAACTGGGAAGTGAAAAGGATTTGAGAAACTTCTGCCTTTCCCTTTCAGGATGTATTTTAACTCAACATCAACAGTCAACATTTTATTCCAGATTTATTAGGCTTATTTTGTCTTGTTCTGAGTAAATTTGCCAATAGCCTTGCGCGGGAAAAGCTGCCCATCAGTGGTGATGTTGGATCCAGGCTTGTAGTAGGAAATACGGTTTTAAACAAATTTGCTCCAGGTAGTGGAGACAAGCAAACCTGTCATCCAGTCGTGCATGTTTAATTTTCTTCTTATCAAAACAGAGAAATTTCATGATCCCTTAGAACCATTTCTGAACACTGATTTCTTGAAAAACTGGAATCCCCATTTTTGCAGCCAGAGACTGTCAAAGTCTATATTTTTTGTTCACTGCTCTTTGAAGATACAGAAGCCCAATAAGGGCTTTCAGCTTGGCCACCGTCATGATTCATGAGCTGTCACCATGATGTTGATGCGCCTCAGCCACAGTACACTCCCTAATGTGCTTTATCATGGCTGGGTTAAAAATACACAGGAAAGCTGTAAGCTCACCATCAATGGTACGCTGTGTGTATGGTGTGGGGCCGGCAGCTTCAGTTAGGACATTTTGACTCTGACATCTGCCTGGATGTTCAGCAGGCTGAACAATTGTCCACATAATACCATCCTTTACATTTTCCATTACCACCATATGAGAGGACAACAGTAGGAGGGCCTCCCTGCTGACATCAGGTGTGGAGGTGGATCAGTTCATCCTATGATGATAATAAAATGGTAATAAATAAATAAATAATAAAGTTTTATACAACATCCGGTCTATACGCTATAACATTGTTATGATTCATCAACCTGATAATATTGCCCACAAAGCACCTGTGGTTAAGTCCAGAACAGAAAAAGCTAACACTTCAGCTTTCATAACAACATTTGTGTATTTAATAAGAGGCAGTTTCCTTTTCACGTAGGACCAGGTTTATTTGGATAGCTTTTTTTCCTTAATAAAGGAAATCCTCTTTTAAAGCCATATTTCTATATCGTTGCCTGACATAAAAGTTTACTGGATGATCTGAGACATTTAAAGGGAGGTCATTACTCAATGTTAAATACACAGACCTATATGGACAGAGTCTTTTGTCCATTTTATGCGTTCATTTCTTGTGTATTTTGGTTATTATTCATTCATTTATTGATTTATAAAGTGCCTTAAAACATCCAAACAAGGAGACCAAATGCATTACAATAAAATAATAAAAATAAACAAAAGGTTAAGGAGCAAAAAATTATTTGGTTAAAAAGGAATATGCTACGGAACAATAAAAGCCTTTCTGAACAATAAGTCTTCAATTTGTTTTTTAAAAGACTAGGTTCAGTGTTGACGATCCAAAGGAAGCTTTTTTCCACGGTGTGGGTGCCACCACCGAAAAGACCCGGTCACCCCAGAGTTAAGCTTGTTCCTTGGGATATCCAATAAAAGGTGACTGGATGACCTCAAGGACCACAATCACTTAAACATTCACATAGATCAGGGAGTATGAGGCTGTTAAGAGAAAAATGAATAGTAAAAGCTTAAATTCAATTCTAAAACAAACAGGAAGAAAGCGTGAAGAATATACATCAGGGGTAATGTCCAGGACAAGCTAAAGGTGATTTAGCCCCGACTGGGAGACACAGACAGAGAGAGCATTACAATAGTTGAGTCCAGAACAAATAAAAGCACGAATGGCCTTCTCAAGGTCAGGACGATTTGCAAAAAGCTTAACTTTGGCCAGTAGATGCAGCTGAAAAATGCTCGTCCTGACTTCTTTAGGTTAAAATCCAAAGCACTGATATCTGGCGTTGCTGGCAAATAAAATACATTCTGTTTTTTGTAAATAAAAAATTAGGAGCTTGTGGAGGTTACCCAAATATAAGAAATGGAGCAATATTAATGATAATGGTGGGGGGAGTGGGGTTCACCATATCTCCAGAGCAGTCTCTGAATGGAACAAACAACATCAATCCATCTGCCGTAATGTATTTAATGGCCGCATAATCTACATCTGACAACTGTGTGCCTCTTTTAATGTTTTGTTGTTCAAGATTCCTCTGGATTTGGAAGCTAACTCAGAGTGGCCCTCTGGTGTCAACATTGCCTAACAGCCTCACCAAAAATAAACGCATTGAAAGCATGAGTACAGTGATGCTTGACGAAGTTAGAAACAAAGGACGTATTTACGTACACAAAGTGAGCATATATGGTATTTAGGAGTGAAAAAAACAAAACCAGAAGAAAAATATAAGGGGCAGATCTTTTTTTTTTTTTACATCACTGTAGGTGAAATTTAAAAGTCAAAGTTCAGTTAAATCAATCTTTCCTTTTAGCACATATCAATCATTTTGTCAGTACTACTGCCACTGCAACAGTAAGTACCCCCGATTATTGTCTAACAATAGAATTTCATCATGTGACACATTTAAGTGTGGCTGCAAAAAAAAGTATAAATGGAACAAACCTGTAAGGGAACAAATATTTTTTTTTTTCACAGAACTGTGGGCTGTTTGGGAAAACTAAGGCTTTTATTCTGTTTTGTCATTTGTGACCTTTTCCATCCTTCCAGATTTGCTGCTGAGAATGAGCAGAAAGGTCATAGCCATGTTGTTTGTGAATACTTTCAATTCTGTGTAGTCATTTAAATGCAATGAAAGTCTTGAATCAAAATCATAGGCATTGCAAACCGTTATGTTACTATCAATACCTCAAAAATATTACAACATGAACAATGATACACTTCATTTTATGCATACATTTAGCAAACCACAATGATCTTTGTATGTTAGATTTGGGTGGAAGTTAGCTCTCATATTTAGTATGCAGAATGCAAGAGTAACAGTACGGTAAAGAAATGAGTGACTGTGATAGGAACCAGATTTATTTGGCTATCTGACTGGGATATAAAGTGTCGTAATTAGCTTTTGAGTTCATTATCAAACACAATGGATCACCAATCCTTACTTAGGAATAAAACAAACTTTTAACTTCAGTTTTCTGAAAGCCCTGTTGGGACCATACAGCCATGGATTTCGACACCAAAACTCCGGTACTTACCTTTCTGGAACTTTTCAAAATAAAGTGCATTAACCTTCTTCCGGCACAGCCAGAAAAGGGGATAACTGCGGACTTTCTGTGGCACCATTACCCAAATAAAAGCACAATTCCGAAGGGGAAAGGGGGGTAGCAGAGGACTGCCGCATATAAGCCCCCACCTTTCCACAAGTCGCTCTCTTCCACACGGCCTTCCAGAGGGACCGGTTAGGAGGGAAACACAGCGTGCTGATGTCTTTTGCTGGCAAAAAGACATAAATTCAACTGGATCCAAGGAAGCATACAATCATATGCAAAGTTAAGTAGAATGAAATACTGTCTGTGTATCCGGTATTTTCATTCATGAACAGGGAAATTAAGGTGTAAGAGTTGCTTACATTTTCTCTTCGAGGCCCCACAGAAGCAAAACTGTTCGAGAGAAGCCCCGAAGACGGCAGAGACCGCAGCGGACAACGTTCGTTCTTCATCCACAGCTGGAGGTTAGCGGGAAGCTAACCTTTGTTCACCGAACGAACGCACCTTCTGATCGGAAGAAACTGAGGAAGTTAGCAGGAAGCTAACTCTTTGTTCACAATGGATATCTTCTTCAAACTTCGCCCTTGGACAACATTCCCTCAACAGGTTCAAAGGTTGGGTTTGTGCAGATTAACAGTTAGGATGAAATAATCTGAACGTTTTCATTCTATGAAGTTTGTTTTGTGGAACTTGGCGATCTTTAGCGCTAGTAGGCTAGCTACGGCCCGCGCCGGTTCCGTGTTCTTTGTATGTTTTAAAGCTAAGATAAACTTTATTTAAAGGGTGGTTTTAACCAGAACATTGCTCATAATGCGCTGTCCGCGCTTATGCATTTTAACCCTGGTATTTTAAAGGTATGTGTTGATTCTGGCGCTAAGCTATCTTCTAGCTTAGCACTTTAGCTAGCTTCTTTGTTAGCCCAACGGCCAGCCGGTAAGAACACGTGTGCTAGCATTAAGGCTAGTCAACAGAAAGGTTGTTAGTTTTCAAGCTACTGAACATCATTTGATAGAGTTGATAACTAAGTAAACACCATTAAGCCCCATTTCTCCAGAAAAAATTGGCTCTTTTCCAAAATACTCAATAATGTTTCTCCAAATATTATTTTAATAAATAAAGGCAGTTAATTAGACACCGTTGAGAATTAGTCATCCAGGAGGTTGGTTTTATTCAGCAGATCATTATTTAAAACATTATTTTATTAAAATAATAGTTAATCTGATCTTGCATTGTGAATGGTTGTCTAAATGTTGCTGATCATTTTCTAAGTTAGTTCCAAAACTAACTTAACTTCACTTCCAGATTCTTCAAGATAATCCTTGGTTCTCAAACATAAACATTGCATGGTAATGTTGCATCACTCTTTTTGGTCATGATTTCTAATCATCTTTAATGAACTTGTTTATATTGTACATAGCCCATTAGTCTTCATTATTCTTTAATTCTGCTTGGTAGTTTAGTTGGATTGTTTTAGCATAGTAAAGAGTTTGTTGATTGAAATATGTTTGACCTTGAGTTGACTTATTTTTGTTAATAAATTCTTGTATTTTAAGAAATTGTGTGAATTCATTCCATATATGTGCAGAGTTTATGCTGTTCAATAATGCCAGAGCTCGTCTCACACCTTTCTATTCTGTCCTAATACCATCGCCTTAATGGGGCTGGTATTCACAGGACAATCCTTAACAGACCGGAATATTATTTGGTAAAATATTAAAATATTAATATTAAATATTAAATAATATTCTCAGATTCATATTTCCAATAGCCCTTTGGAAAGAAATTGTGTTTGCTTTATTCACCTGTATAGTGAAGACAGTGAGGACAATGAATTAGGCATTCTTATCAATGGCAGAAAGGGGAACACCTGTTTTGAGATACCACTGAAAATTTTGTACATTAGTCATTTCATACCTTTTTGCTGATTAAGCAGTCATGTTCCCAACTTTTTTTGGTATGAAAAAAAGACATCTACCATGGGGGTTTTATTACTACCATTTGTCAGTTTATACCCATTTTGACAACCAGTCATAAGACAAGTTTTTCTTCTTTATTTATTTTTATTGTAATAAAACATGAATAAAGAATCAACATACAATACACCACATATTACTAGAGGTGGGTAAGCCGACCACCTTTTTTTACATGCTAAATAATTTTTCATTAAGACTTGAGGCCATCTGTTCATTCACAGATCTCTTAAGGTTCTGTATTATTATTTCAATTCAGTTGAATGCTAAAAGATGAATTAGACATTTTTTTAAACCAGTCTGTTGTAGACTTGCTGTTGCATTTGTGGCAGTTCTCTTTGTCCTTCTGTTTGTCTTTTGCAGTCCAAGAAAGCACCTCATATTTTACTGTAGAATAATTTGGTGTACAAAAGAGTTCAACAGTAAACTCCATTGCTACGACTAGCTAAGGTCCTAAGGTCAAAAACTGTGCCCTGGTCATCTCTTACCCTATTCATCCTCCTGGAAGTAATGATGTTGTAATAATTTAGCCTTTTTAGCCACTGATATAACTAAGATTTACTAATGTACACAACAAACTTTTCCTTGTTACCATATATAAACCAGGGGGTGCATGGTGGCACAGTTGGTAGCACTGTTGCTAAGCAGCAAAAAGGTCCTGGTTTCCAATCCTGTCCAGGGGCAGGATCTTTCATTCATTTATTTTCGTCATTCTGGAGTTTTGCATGTTCTTCTCCGGCATGCCTGGTTTTTTTTCCACATGCTCCCGCTTTGTCCCACAGTCCAAAACCATGATTGTTAGGTAAATTTATGTCTATGAATTGTCCTTAGACATGAGTGTCGGTGTGCATGTTCGCTTCATCTGTTTGTCTCTATGTTGTCCTGTGATGTACTGGCGACCTGTCCAGGGTGTAACCCAACTCTTGCCCAATGACCATTGAGGATGGGCACCAGGACCTACAAATACCCCTAACAGCGGCTCTCAGGTCATCTGCATTGTTGGGTCAGGCATCTTTCATTTTCCCCTTGACAATGCTCCATTGATTATCTGTGGGGTTCACGTCAGGCCAGTTTTTTGGCCAATCAAGAACAGTAACACCATGGTCCCTGAACCAGCTTTTGGTACCGTTGGCAGTGTGAACAGATGCCAAATCCTGCTGGAAAAAGAAATCAGCCTTTCCATCAGGCTTGTTGGCAGAAGGAAGGAAAATTTCCTGGTAGATGACTGTGTTGACTGTGGACCAACCCCAGCAGATGAAATGGCACCCCAAACCATCACTGACTGTGGAAACTTCACATTGGACTTCAAGCAACATAGACTCTGAATCTCTCCACTCTTCATTCAGACGCTTGGACCTTGATTTCCAAATAAAATGCAAACTTTACTTTCAGTTGAAAATAGGACTTTGGACCACTGAGCAACATTATAGTTCTTTTTCTCGTTATCCCAGGTAAGTCACTTGTTAATCATGTGTGGGATTTGTCTTTGCATGGTGGCTCTTGATGCACTGACTCCAGCCTCATTCCACACTTTGTGAGCCCACCAAAATTCTTTAATGGACTTTGCTTGACAGTCCTTTGTTGTTATCTCTGTTGCTAGTGCACCATTTCCTGCCACACTGTTTCCTTCCATGCTATAACCTTTTCACACTTTTCTATTTTTCTAAAATTCTGAATTTTGGGTTTTGATTATCTTTGAGCCATAATCATAAATAAAAACTTGAAACATTTGACTGTGTGTAATGAATATATATATGTTTCATTTCCTGAAGTGAGGGCAAAAACTTTGAATTTTTCATGATAATCAAATTTTTATTGCTTGACTTGTCAACCCATGAGTATCGGACCTGGGTATATGTTATAAGTCAGTAAATGTTTAATCAGTGTCATTTGGGTCTTTTCTACTGTCAAAGAGCAAACACAATAGTCTGATAAGTCCAATAAGAGGATTTATTGAACCTCGAACTATAAGTTACAGAAAGGTTGTTGGAATATTATTAATATGTTCTGCAAAATGGCAAAAAAAACTGAAATCCTGTCAATGTATGCAAACATATCAGCTTTAAATACATCACCTTGTAGCTGAAACTTCAGTGTAGGCCAATGAAAGTTGAAAGGTTCATACCTTAACAGGCTCCCCTAAAGACATAAACAATGACCAAATTTCTTTGCTTATAAGAACACTTATTTGAAAATTCAAATCAAGCATAATTCCAGCTAATTATTTCAACCTGAAGCTGTCAAAGCAAACAGCTGAAACATTGGATTCTGATAGCCCACAGGTTATGTTGGCTGTTAGAGGACAGCTGCACCTGCACAGATAATAGATTGGTTGTTTACCGATTGGATGGTTGGTTCGATCCCCGGCCTCTCCATGTGTCAAAATGTCCTTGAGCTGCAATACGGACTGAACCTCCCATTGGCTCCAGGTGACTGAGATTGCTTTTGATGAAAAGGACTCCACCTGAACAAGCTGACAGAAAGAGGTGTTTGGACAAGGGCCATTTGAAACGGAGAGTCGATGATATTGTGAAGGAGGCTGGTTATGTTACCACAAATACAATACCATGATGCATTAATTTGGCTGTAGGACATTGCAGCATTGTTCAACCTTTTGTTCTGTGCTCTCAATTAAACCAATAGTGGAGAGACAAATAAGAGCCATGGAGTAAATCAATATTTTAATGACCCTTTAAAATCACAACAAAAATGTATATAGTTGTCTAAACAGCTACAGACCTAGACTTCTGATTAAGGGTCACTGACATAGCAAAGGTGTTGCAGCAACACACAATAGAAAGATTTTAGGCATATAAGTTAATGGCAGGACTCAAAAAGAGCATAAAATGCCTTCCACAAAGTGCCTTGCCTTCACATGTTACAACCACAAGCTTCAATGTACACTGCTCAGAATGCTGAATATCCTGATATGGAAAGAGTAATGTGTTCAGAACAAAAGGATGCCACATAATTTGATGTAAATGAGAATTTTCAACCCACAGAGGGTTTAATACCAAGTCACCAGTAAATTTCAACTGAAGAACTGATGTGGTCTGCTAGTTCAGTTTGCTCAAATGCAGCTGCTTAAAATGGTACTCAGTAGTTTGTTCAGCCCCCAAGTCTGACAACGTTGGCTTGTTCCTTATGAGATGATGCATGGCGTCCTGGGGTATCTCTTCCCAGATTCTAACCAGGGCATCACTGAGCTCCTGGACAGTGTGAGGTGCAACCTGGTGGTATCAGATGGACCCAGACATAATGTCCCAGATATTTTATTTTCGATCTAGGTCAGAAGGCCAGTCAATGGTTTCAATTCCTTCATCCTCCTGGAACTGCCTGCATACTTTTGCCACATTAGGCTGGGTATTATCATGCACCAGGAGGAACCCAGGACCCACTGCACCAGCAAAGGGTCTAACAATGAGTCTAAGCATTTTATCCCAAGACCCATGGCAGTCAGGGTACTCGTACTTGTTGTCTTCCCTAATCTGGAACCAATCAGGTTCCAAGGAAAGCATTCACAGCAGAGATGCCCAGACTTACCTCTCTACCAGTTTTTCCCAGCAGACCCAAGCTTGTACTGAGGGTCTGTCTAAAATCTTCCCCTGCCAGTGGATCCAACTCAGCACCAGGTGGTTATCGGTAGACAGCTCAGCCCACCTCTTCACCCGGGTGTCAAAGACACATGGCTGAAGGTCAGAAGACATGTCCATCATTGATCTCCAGCCTAAGGTGCCCTGGTGCCAGGTGCACTGATGTTCACCTTTATGCAGGTCTTTTTCTTGGTTATTGAACCAGATTGATCGAGACCCTGAGACAGCCCAGTTTAGCACCCCCCTGTGAACACAGAACCAAAAGCGCAGGAATGCAATTCCCTTATTGTTGTGGAATTTTCTTATCAATGTGGATAGAAGTTGACTCATAACAAGAGAAAATCCGGACTTTGTCTTTATAAGTTTTATTCAAAGGCATTTAGCGTTTGAATGACTCTGTCACCGAGCAAGTCAGTGAAGCAGAGCCCCGATCAACAGTTACACACAGTATTTATACAAGAACATGACAGTGTTATCTCAACTTCAAAGAGTCTGTGTTTTATGACCCCAGACCCTTCTCGGGTTCAGAGGTGACAAGGTTATCTAGGAACAGACCTAACTGCTCTTTCAAAGGCATCACCCTAAATGATGGTTCTTAACCACTAAACTTCTGATAATGGCTTTTACAGCTTCCTCCTCTAACACAGATGTTCTGAGGAGTGAGGTAACCTAAAGGTCAAACACTTTGGAACACTTAATAAAATAATTTCCATTACACTTATACACCGGAGTAGACCCCAGCTCAAGATGGCTGACCTGGGGGCGACAAACAAACCTGCACCAGCTCACCTACTCTCCCTTGGTCCAGACTCTCTCGAGGAGCCAAGGCTGTGCGTGGAGGTAAGCCCTAGCATTTCAATCCAATATCTCTCCAACTCCCGCACAAGGAGTTTGTGCATCGAAGCATATTCATGTGTCATAATGTTCTAGTCAAGCTCCAGACCTTAATATGTTTAAGAACCTGTAGCAAGACTAAAAAAAAATTATGTTTACAGAAGCTGTCCATCCACCCAGACTGGCTAAAAGCAAAATCGGGCTAAAATATGAGCCTTTAGATGGCAATGTAAATAAATTGGGGTTGCTGGTTGTAACGTCAAAAAATGTGACTGTAAAGCTCTTTAAGTCTTACTACATTGTACCCTACAAACATAGAAAAAATTGTTTGGGGAGCAATGGTAACTTCAAAAATGATTACATTTCAGTTTTTGTAGTAGTGCTTCAAGGGAAGACTGAAGTGTATGGGTCTGCTTACAATAAAAAAAATCACATTGTTAATGATGCATCAGCAAAATGCAGATATACAGGTCCTTCTCAAAATATTAGCATATTGTGATAAAGTTCATTATTTTCCATAATGTCATGATGAAAATGTAACATTCATATATTTTAGATTCATTGCACACTAACTGAAATATTTCAGGTCTTTTATTGTCTTAATACGGATGATTGTGGCATACAGCTCATGAAAACCCAAAATTCCTATCTCACAAAATTAGCATATTTCATCCGACCAATAAAAGAAAAGTGTTTTTAATACAAAAAACGTCAACCTTCAAATAATCATGTACAGCTATGCACTCAATACTTGGTCGGGAATCCTTTGGCAGAAATGACTGCTTCAATGCGGCGTGGCATGGAGGCAATCAGCATGTGGCACTGCTGAGGTCTTATGGAGGCCCAGGATGCTTCGATAGCGGCCTTTAGCTCATCCAGAGTGTTGGGTCTTGAGTCTCTCAACGTTCTCTTCACAATATCCCACAGATTCTCTATGGGGTTCAGGTCAGGAGAGTTGGCAGGCCAATTGAGCACAGTGATACCATGGTCAGTAAACCATTTACCAGTGGTTTTGGCACTGTGAGCAGGTGCCAGGTCGTGCTGAAAAATGAAATCTTCATCTCCATAAAGCTTTTCAGCAGATGGAAGCATGAAGTGCTCCAAAAGCTCCTGATAGCTAGCTGCATTGACCCTGCCCTTGATAAAACACAGTGGACCAACACCAGCAGCTGACACGGCACCCCAGACCATCACTGACTGTGGGTACTTGACACTGGACCTCTGGCATTTTGGCATTTCCTTCTCCCCAGTCTTCCTCCAGACTCTGGCACCTTGATTTCCGAATGACATGCAGAATTTGCGTTCATCTGAAAAAAGTACTTTGGACCACTGAGCAACAATCCAGTGCTGCTTCTCTGTAGCCCAGGTCAGGCGCTTCTGCCGCTGTTTCTGGTTTAAAAGTGGCTTGACCCGGGGAATGCGGCACCTGTAGCCCATTTCCTGCACACACCTGTGCACGGTGGCTCTGGATGTTTCTACTCCAGACTCAGTACACTGCTTCCACAGGTCCCCCAAGGTCTGGAATCGGCCCTTCTCCACAATCTTCCTCAGGGTCCGGTCACCTCTTCTCATTGTGCAGCGTTTTCTGCCACACTTTTTCCTTCCCACAGACTTCCCACTGAGGTGCCTTGATACAGCACTCTGGGAACAGCCTATTCGTTCAGAACTTTATTTCTGTGTCTTACCCTCTTGCTTGAGGGTGTCAATAGTGGCCTTCTGGACAGCAGTCAGGTCGGCAGTCTTACCCATGATTGGGGTTTTGAGCGATGAACCAGGCTGGGAGTTTTAAAGGCCTCAGGAATCTTTTGCAGGTGTTTAGAGTTAACTCGTTGATTCAGATGATTAGGTTCATAGCTCGTTTAGAGACCCTTTTAATGATATGCTAATTTTGTGAGATAGGAATTTTGGATTTTCATGAGCTGTATGCCAAAATCATCCGTATTAAGACAATAAAAGACCTGAAATATTTCAGTCAGTGTGCAATGAATCTAAAATATATGAATGTTAAATTTTCATCATTACATTATGGAAAATAATTAATATACCCCTCCTTGAACCGTCACCTTAACGTGGTGGAGGGGTTTGAGTGCTCAAATGATCCTAGAGGCTATGTTGTCTGGGGCCTAAATGCCCCTGGTAGGGTCTCCCATGGCAAACAGGTTCTAGGTGATGGGTCAGACAAAGAATGGTTCAAGAACCCCTCATGAAGAACACAATATCGAGGCACGTGACGTCGCCCGGTACGGCGGAGCCGGGGTCCCACCCTGGAGCCAGGCCTGGGGTCGGGACTCGTCGGAGAGCGCCTGGTGGCCGGGTTGCTCCTCGCGGGACCCAGCCGGGCCAAGCCCGAACGAGAGACGCGAGGCCATCCCCCAGTGGGCCCACCACCTGCAGGGGGAACAGTGAGGGACCGGTGCAAAGAGGATTGGGTGGCGGACGAAGGTGGAGTCCTCAGCGGCCCGATCCCCGGATGCTTAGGCTGACCCTAGGTACGTGGAATGTCACCTCGCTGGGGGGGAAGGAGCCTGAGCTTGTGCGGGAGGTCGAGAGATATCGACTAGAAATAGTCGGGCTCGCCTCCACGCACAGCGTGGGCTCTGGAACCCATCTCCTTGAGAGGGGTTGGGCTCTCTTCTACTCTGGAGTGGCCCACGGGGAGAGGCGGCGGGCTGGTGTGGGTTTGCTTGTTGCCCCCCAGCTCAGCCGTCTCGTGTTGGGGTTTACCCCAGTGGATGAGAGGGTTGTATCCCTGCGCCTTCGGGTTGGGGAGAGGTCTCTGACTATCATTTCAGCTTACGGGCCGAGTGGTAGTGCAGAGTACCCTGCCTTCTTGGCGTCCCTGTCGGGGGTGCTGGATTGCGCCCCTCCCGGGGACTCCATTATTCTGCTGGGGGACTTCAACGCCCACGTGGGGAACGACAGTGACACCTGGAGAGGCGTGATCGGGAGGAATGACCTCCCCGATCTGAATCCGAGTGGTGTTTTGTTATTGGACTTCTGTGCTAGTCACGGATTGTCCATAACGAACACCATGTTCAAACATAAGGGTGTCCATCAGTGCACTTGGCACCAGGACACCCTAGGCAGGAGGTCGATGATCGACTTTGTTGTCGTATCATCAGACCTTCGGCCGCATGTTTTGGACACTCGGGTGAAGAGAGGGGCTGAGCTGTCCACTGATCATCACCTGGTGGTGAGTTGGATCCGCTGGAGGAGGAGAAAGCCGGACAGACTCAGCAGGCCCAAGCGCATAGTGAGGGTCTGCTGGGAACGCCTGGCGGAGCCCTCGGCCAGGGATGTATTCAACTCCCACCTCCGGGAGAGCTTCGACCAGATCCCGGGGGATGTTGGAGACATAGAGTCCGAGTGGACCATGTTCTCTGCATCTATTGTCGATGCTGCTGCCCATAGCTGCGGCCGTAAGGTCTGCGGTGCCTGTCGTGGCGGCAATCCCAGAACCCGGTGGTGGACACCGGCAGTAAGGGATGCTGTTAATCTGAAGAAGGAGTCCTATCGGCTGTGGTTGGCTTGTGGGACTCCTGAGGCGGCTGACGGGTACCGTGAGGCCAAGCGTGCTGCGGCCCGGGCTGTGGCAGAGGCAAAAACTCGGGCCTGGGAAGAGTTCGGTGAGGCCATGGAGAAGGACTACCGGTTGGCCTCGAAGCGATTCTGGCAAACCGTCCGGCGCCTCAGGAGGGGGAAGCAGTGCTTTGCCAACACTGTTTATAGTGGGGGCGGGAGACTGCTGACCTCGACTGAGGACATTATCGGGCGGTGGAAGGAGTACTTCGAGGATCTCCTCAATCCTGCCATCACGCATTCCGTGGTGGAAACAGAGGCTGGGGACTCGGGGTTGGATTCTTTCATCACCCAGGCTGAAGTCACCGAGGTGGTTAAAAAGCTCCGCGGTGGCAAGGCTTCGGGGGTGGATTAGATCTGCCCTGAGTACCTCAAGTGTCTGGATGTTGTAGGGCTGTCATGGTTGACACGCCTCTTCAACATTGCGTGGCGGTCGGGGACAGTGCCTCTGGACTGGCAGACTGGGGTGGTGGTCCCCCTTTATAAGAAGGGGGACCGGAGGGTGTGTTCCAACTACAGGGGGATCACACTCCTCAGCCTCCCTGGTAAGGCCTACGCCAGGGTATTGGAGAGGAGAGTCCGACCGATAGTCGAACCTCGGCTTCAGGAGGAACAGTGTGGTTTTCGTCCCAGCCGTGGAACACTGGACCAGCTCTATACCCTCTACAGGGTGCTCGAGGGTTCATGGGAGTTTGCCCAACCGGTTCACATGTGTTTTGTGGACCTGGAGAAGGCATTCGACTGTGTTCCTCGTGATGCCCTGTGGAGGGTGCTCCAGGAGTATGGAATCGGGGGCCCTTTATTAGGGGCCATCTGGTCCCTGTACGAGCGGAGCAGGAGTTTGGTCCGCATTGCCGGCACTAAGTCGGACCTGTTCCCAGTGCATGTTGGACTCCGGCAGGGCTGCCCTTTGTCGCCGGTCCTGTTCATAACTTTTATGGACAGGATTTCTAGACGCAGCCAAGGGCCGGAGGGGGTCTGGTTTGGGGACCAGTGGATTTCGTCTCTTCTTTTTGCGGATGACGTGGTCCTGCTGGCCCCCTCTAGCCAAGACCTACAGCATGCGCTGTGGCGGTTCGCAGCCGAGTGTGAAGCGGCTGGGATGAGGATCAGCTCCTCCAAGTCCGAGGCCATGGTACTCGACCGGAAAAGGGTGGCTTGTCCTCTTCAGGTTGGAGGGGAGTTCCTGCCTCAAGTGGAGGAGTTTAAGTATCTCGGGGTTTTGTTCACGAGTGAGGGAAGAATGGAGCGGGAGATCGACAGACGGATCGGTGCAGCTGCCACAGTAATGGGGGCGCTGTGCCGGTCCATTGTGGTGAAGAGAGAGCTGAGCCGAAAAGCAAAGCTCTCAATTTACTGGTCGGTCTACGTTCCTACCCTCACCTATGGCCATGAACTTTGGGTCATGACCGAAAGAACGAGATCACGGATACAAGCGGCTGAAATGAGCTTCCTCCGTAGGGTGGCCGGGCACTCCCTTAGAGATAGGGTGAGGAGCTCGGCCATCCGGGAGGAGCTCGGAGTAGAGCCGCTGCTCCTCCACATTGAGAGGAGCCAGTTGAGGTGGCTCGGGCATCTATACCGGATGCCTCCTGGACGCCTTCCTCGGGAGGTGTTCCAGGCACGTCCCACCGGGAGGAGGCCCAGGGGACGGCCCAGGACACGCTGGAGGGACTATGTCTCTCGGCTGGCCTGGGAACGCCTTGGGCTTCCCCTGGAGGAGCTGGAGGAGGTGTCTGGAGAGAGGGACGTCTGGGCGTCTCTGCTGAGTCTGCTGCCCCCGCGACCCGGTCCTGGATAAGCGGAAGACGACGAACGAACGAACAATATGCTAATATTTTGAGAAGGACCTGTACTAATGCAGCACATCAAAAACATTAGAGCAGGAAGCCATTAATCAGACGGCCAGAATGTCCAAGTTAAGAAGTAGAGGTCTTTTGTTGGAGTCATAAAGAGATAAATGTCTTATGCTGACCACTCAGTATCTACAGATCCACAGAAACAGGTAGGCATAAGCAGGTTGCATTGTTTTCTATCACACAGTCTTCAATAAGAGAATGCAGTGCTTTAAAAACCCATACATACTAATGTTAGAATTGAGAAATGACTCAATGCCATTGCACATGGTCACTGTAAAGGTTATTGTGAAGGCAAGATGACTGGGTCAGAACATTAACAACATTGTGGCTCTTATGAGGGCTATTTGCAAGGAAGGAACAGAGCAGAATCATGGCTCATCAAAGCACCTCGAGAAAGAAGACTGGTTCATGTGGTCAACTCCAACAGCTGAGCTATTGTAGCTACAACAACTGAAAAAGGTTAATGCAGGTTCTAATAGAAAGGTTGTCAGAATACATAGTGCAATAAAGTGCATTGCCTATGGAGCTGCAGTCCACTGATGTCTATGGCCTCTTTCAGAAGAGTAATGCCTCCTGCCACAATGCAAAACTGGTTTCGAAATTGTTTAAAGAGCAAACCAACTAGTTTGAGTGTGTCAACTTGAACTCCAAATTCCCCAGAACCCATTTTAATGAGCATCTATGGGGTGTGCTATATGAGGAAGTCTATCAAAATGATAGATGATAGAAAATGCACACACAAATAGGCAACATTCTGGACAACTGGCTCGTGAATGTGAAAGATCCAGCAATATGTCCAGATGTAGACCTCCAGTACTAAATTCTGACCGTAATGTACATACACTCACCGGCCACTTTATTAGGTACAGCTGTCCAACTGCTCGTAAACGCAAATTTCTAATCAACCAATCACATGGCAGCAACTCAATGCATTTAGGCATGTAGACATGGTCAAGACAATCTGCTGCAGTTCAAACCGAGCATCAGAATTGGGAAGAAAGGTGATTTAAGTGACCTTGAACATGGCATGGTTGTTGGTGCCAGACGGGCTGGTCTTAGTATTTCAGAAACTGCGATCTACTGGGATGTTCAGGCACCACCATCTCTAGGGTTTACAGAGAATGGTCCACAAAAGAGAAATATCCAGTGACCGGCAGTTCTGTGGGCACAAATGCCTTGTTGATGCCAGTGGTCAGAGAAGAATGGCCAGACTGGTTCAAGCTGATAGAAAGACAACAGCAACTCAAATAACCACTCGTTAAACCAAGGCATGCAGAAGAGCATCTCTGAACGCACAACTCGTCGAACCTTGAGGCGGATGGGCTACAACAGCAGAAGACCACACCGGTGGCCACTCCTGTCAGCTAAGAACAAGAAACTGAGGCTACAGTTCACACAGGCTCACCAAAATTGGACAATAGAAGATTGGAAAAACGTTGCCTGGTCTGATGAGTATAGATTTCTGCTGCAACATTCTGATGGCAGGGTCAGAATTTGGTGTCAACAACATGAAAGCATGGATCCATCCTGCCTGGTATCAACGGTTCAGGATGGTGGTGGTGGTGTAATGGTGTGGGGGATATTTTCTTGGCACACTTTGGGCCCTTAGTACCAACTGAGCATCGTGTCAATGCCACAGCCTACCTGAGTATTGTTGCTGACCATGTCCATCCCTTTATGACCACAATGTACCCATCTTCTGATGGTTACTTCCAGCAGGATAACGCGCCATGACATAAAGCACGAATCACCTCAGACTGGTTTCTTGAACATGACAATGAGTTCACTGTACTCAAATGGCCTCCAGTCACCAGATCTCAATCCAATAGAGCACCTTTGGGATGCGGTGGAACGGGAGATTCGCATCATGGATGTGCAGCCGACAAATCTGCAGCATCTGTGTGATGCCATCATGTCAATATGGACCAAACACTCTGAGGAATGTTTCCAGTACCTTGTTGAATCTATGCCACGAAGGATTAAGGTAGTTCTGAAGGCAAATGGGGTTCCAACCCGGTACTAGCAAGGTGTACCTAATAAAGTGGCCGGGAGTGTATGTTCTCAGTGTATAAAACTAAACTCAAAAGCTGTAAACTAGATTAGAAAGTGACAAGAACATGGACTTCAAAAACAAAGGACAAACTTAAAGCCCACTCTAATTTAACTGAGTTTCCTCACAACAGCTCATTGGATGAGGGTATAACTGTTACAAATGATTACACTGATGTGTGTTGATGATGTTTTGTTGATGATGTTTTGATCTTTTCATTCCAACATTGGAGATCAAAATCTATCCAAATAACAATTCACATGTTTATAAAGACATAACACTACTGATAATTCTTACTGGGGAACTTTGTTGATGACAAATATTCAAATCTTCTGTTGTCTGGCAATTTATCTACTGTATATATATATATATATATATACTACTATATATTTATCTACTATAGAAAACATCACATAATAGAACAAAAGCCAAACAAGCTTTATCTTTATTAATTTGCATACAAGGCAGACAAGGCAGACTCAGAGGTTTGATGTTCATGAACTTATTTTGGGAAGTGGGCCAAAAAAACTCACAAATCCAGTGTGTATGTTAGTAGCAGTGGCCACTGTTTGTGTTTAGCTTCCTAGCTGACAGGCATTGGGTTGACAAGTACCTACTTTTATTTGCATTTGCTGAGTGTTTTGGGTTGAATGTTATTGCTCTCAAATATACAGCCACGATTCCAGGCTGGCTGTATTCATCATTAGAATCCTGCTCAGCGGCTTGCTGTGAACTTTAGTATTAATTGCAGAAGGCTCCTCTCGGCTTGAAGCCACCAGTGGTCTGGTGCCTTTATATTTCTTTAGTCTGTCTGTTATTTGTTGGTCAGGTCACTGAGGTGGTCTATATGTAATGGCCTTTATAAAATGCCGAGTCAACTCTTAAAACTGATAAAGCAGCTATTTGATTTGAAGGTCTTGTCTGTTTAAGCTGGTTGCCAGCTGATCAGAAATATAGTCTCACAATGACTTTAAAATAAACCATCATTTCTGGCATATAAAGAGCAACTGAAAATTGCTGTACACATTTTAATGAAATTCAGAGTGGTTGTACAGCATGCACTGCATGCTACTATGTTTTCCTGGATCCTATTAATAATAATATGACCTGGGTTAACTACTACAATACTTGTACTATTGACAAAGGAATATCTAAAGAATAGTCTTTATGTAAAGAACTGCGGTCTTGCAATACATGTTTTGTATATACCCAATAAGGCGCTGCATAGTGTTGCAGTTTCTAGAACCGTTTTGCAGCATGAATGCCCTGAGTGTGCACCTATTTAATTTTACATAAAATTTGTGAAAACCAGAAAACTGAGAGTCTTTATTACAGATACATATTTTTGGGACTGCTCTAAATTTTATTAATTTGTTTTAAACTGAATGTAAGTTCAGAAAATTCTAAACCTTTATCCTTTGTGTTGCTTGGTTATTTTTCATAAGTGAATATTTTGAGTGAGAAATAACAACAAATAAGTCAAAACATTAATGATCACAGGGCTTTTACAAACTTCAGATGAGTATAGGTGGGCTATGTTGTGATTTTTCATATTGGTGATGTCATTTTCTTCTCTATTTGGTTATTTTGCCCATATAAGGGATCATTTTCCCTTTTATCAGTCTTCTAATAGTTTCTGTCTCTGTGTCTTGTAACTGACATCCTGGAAAGAAATATCAAAAGTCCATTCTGAGGTTTAACAGAGTCAAAAATACAGTGCCTTGCGAAAGTATTCGGCCCCCTGGAACTTTTTAACCTCTTGCCACATTTCAGGCTTCAAACACAAAGATATAAAATTCAAATTGGATGTGTCAAACTGAAAAGTGGGGTGTGCAATATTATTTGGCCCTCTTGCGTTAATAATTTGTAGCTCAACCCTTTGCTGCAATTACAGCTGCAAGTCGCTTGGGGTATGTCTCTATCAGTTTTGCACATTGAGAGACTGAAATTCTTCCACATTCTTCCTTGCAAAACAGCTCGAGCTCCATGAGGTTGGATGGAGAGCGTTCGTGAACAGCAGTCTTCAGCTCTTTCCACAGATTCTCGATTAGATTCAGGTCTGGACTTTGACTTGGCCATTCCAACACCTGGATACGATTATTTGTGAACCATTCCATTGTAGATTTGGCTTTATGTTTTGGATCATTGTCTTGTTGGAAGATAAATCTCCGTCCCAGTCTCAGGTCTCTTGCAGACTCCAACAGGTTTTCTTCCAGAATGGTCCTGTATTTGGCCCCATTCATCTTCCCATCAATTGTGACCATCTTCCCTGTCCCTGCTGATGAAAAGCAGGCCCAAACCATGATGCTGCCACCACCATGTTTGACAGTGGGGATGGTGTGTTCAGGTTGATTAGCTGTGTTGCTTTTACGCCAAACATATCGTTTTGCATTGTGGCCAAACAGTTCGATTTTGGTTTCATCTGACCAGAGCTCCTTCTTCCACATGTTTGGTGTGTCTCCCAGGTGGTTTGTGGCAAACTTTAAACAAAACCTTTTATGGATATCTTTGAGAAATGGCTTTCTTCTTGCCACTCTTCCATAAATTCCATAGATTTGTGCAGTGTACAACTGATTGTTGTCCTATGGACAGACTCTCCCACTTCAGCTGTAGATCTCTGCAGTTCATCCAGAGTGATCATGGGCCTCTTGGCTGCATCTCTGATCAGTCTTCTCCTTGTTCGAGATGAAAGTTTAGAGGGACAGCTGGGTCTTGGTTGATTTGCATTGGTCTGATACTCCTTCTATTTCAATATGATTGCTTGCACAGTGCTCCTTGGGATTTTTAAAGCTTGGGAAATCCTTTTGTATCCAAATCCGGCTTTAAACTTTACCACAACAGTATCTGGGACCTGTCTGTTGTGTTCCTTGGTTTTCAAGATGCTCTCTGCGCTTTGAACAGAACCCTGAGACTATCACAGAGCATGTGCATTTATACTGAGATTTGATTACACACAGGTGGATTCTATTTATCATCATCAGTCATTTGGGACAACATTGGATCATTCAGAGATCCTCACTGAAGTTCTGGAGTGAGTTTGCTCCACTGAAAATAAAAGGGCCGAATACTATTGCACACCCCACTTTTCAGTTTTTTATTTGTTAAAAAAAGTTTGACACATCCAATAAAGTTAATTCTACTTCACAATTGTGTCCCACTTGTTGTTGATTCTTCACAAAATATTAGAATTTTATATCTTTATGTTTGAAGCCTGAAATGTGGCAAAAAGTTGAAAAGTTCAAGGGGGCCGAATACTTTCTCAAGGCACTGTACGTAAGAGCTGGCATTTTATTAGCTAATGGAGTAATGATGAAAATTCAATCTGGGAGCCTCACCCACTCCTCCAACTTCATCCACTGGCTTCTCCGTGCGTTTCCGCCCCAACCAATTAGCATCAAGTCTGCAGTAATCCTCAGCCAATGATCCTTCAAGGCTCCGCATTTAAAGTCTCCCATTCATGGATCTCCCAGCTGTCAGCCGAGCTTCGACCCTCCTCCATCCCATCACCTCCATCGGATTCTCAGTTCCATTACGATCAGGCCTCCTCCCCATCACCAGTACCAGATCCAGGGGAAGACAATTCTAATTCTAAGACGTTCATCAAGTTCATGCATTATCAACATTCATGTATTCCTCTGGGGTATGAGCGCCAAACAAATAAACATCCATTTTGTAACTTCTCTAATCACATTTTGTGTTTGTTATTGAGAGTCTCTACAGGATGGAATTGACTATAGACTATTGAACTATAATGTATAGCCCATGTACCATTTGTGTTTTTGCTCACATTATTGGTCTGCATTATGGGAGAAAGTAAGATGTTAGCTTGCATAACTTAGTATAACAAAAAACTCACAAAGTATGGCTGCGTGGGTTCTCTGCGTGGGAATCTTCTTTTCGTTCTAGGGTTACTTGTGAATTACCAAATGTTTCAGTACTTTCGCCACTTCTTTTTACCGTATACTTGCTTCCACTGTGTAAAATTATCAAACACCATGGGCTAACTTTCCACTGCTATGCTGATCATTTAAGTAGACTACAAGTATGTCTTGAAGGCATAATAACCTAGATGACTTTAAATTTATTGCTTTTAAATTAAGGCAAGATATAAATTGTTGTCTCTGAACCACAGCAATAAAAACAAACTATTTAGTCAGCCAATTAATCTGGATGGCATTAAATTAGCCTTCTGTAATATAACCATGTGAGTTAAATCAATATTAAACAGCTTTCTAGGACTATCTTCTTTCAATTCTGTGAAGAAGAAATATCCATTCCTTTTTTATAAGCATAAAGTTAGAACGGCTTAGATTATCCTGAGCTGTCACTGTTGTTATACTGCTAAAGGCTTAGGCTGCTGGAGGACATCCTAACAACTTCTCCTCACTATGCTACTTTCTCCTTCTATCCAATTTTGTAGTATTTGCTGTCATTTAAGATTTTAACTTTAGATTCTCTCCCTGTTTTTTCTATTCATTGAAGCTGTGTCTGGCCAGGCATTCTGTTTGGCTGTGACATCTTCCCGGAGTGGGGCATTGGCTAGGCTACTGCTGCAAGTAACTTCACCCTCTTACTATAGATAAGTGGTTCTCAATCTCATTGACCTAGTGACCTACATGTTTTAGGTTTCCCTGCTGAGTGATAAGCTGCTCAGGATGGGTGTCAGTGTGTCCATTGTCTCCTGGGTTGCTGAGTACTTGTTAGGTAGATGTATGTATGACTGGTGAACAGTTGTTTTGACGCGGTGATCAGTAATACAGGAGCAGTGGTTGAGTGCATTGAGACTGGACAGGAGTTAGAGAACAGGGAACTGGTGGATAAATTTGTGGAGCAACTGGACTCATGTTCTTCTCTATGTCCCCAGGACTAAGAAGATGGTGGATTTTTTCCACAATTTTTTCCTTCCTTAGGAGGAAATAATCTTCATTCAAGGCCATCAACATCATGGGAAAGGTCGTGTAGGTGGTTGACAGAAGTACTGTCATAATGTGAGATTGAACGGAACCGGAGTGTAGAAAAACACGTGGCTGCAGCATTGCAGATATAGGAATCTTTAGGCGTTAATAACAAAATCGATCAACTTACACGAGTTTCCAAAGGTTCAAAACAATGACAAGGAACAGGGATCAGCATGGAAGTAAACAGGAGGACCGAGCGAGGAACAATGAAAATAACCAAACATATATACTGAGGGTAGAAGAGTGTGAACCAATGAAAACGGGTGACAGGTAATCAGATGGAACATGAAACAGGTGTGGAACCGGGTTGCGGGGGAACCGAGGGAAGGTGACTGATTACACTAACGAGACTGGGCTGCTGAGGAAGAAAAAACATACATGTGGACAGAAACTTAAGAAACAATACAAAATGACAAAACCCGGGAACACAGATAAATAAATGAACTAAAATGAACCCAAGAAGCTAGAAGGTAAAAAGCAACAGAAGTAAACAACAAAAACACCTATAAAAGAAAAAGGTAAACGAAAGATTCACTCTGAAAGGGCAGAGCATGACAGGTCCTTCAGTGTGTGCAGTAAAACTTTGGAAATGCTCCACCAGTCTGTGGTGGCAGGTGCCATCTACTCTGCTGTGATATGCTGGGAGAGCAGCATCAATGTCAGAGATTCCAGCAGGCTCAACAAAGTCCTATAAGAGCAAGTAAAAACTTTGGACACACATGGAGACGTTTGAGTCAGTGAGGGATAGGAGGGCACTGAACAGACTGCTCTCCATTATGGTTAACCCATCCCAACCCCATCATGACCCTCTGCAGAAACAGTGGAGTCCATTCTCTATTTAAATTGCACAGCTACTCCTTCTAGCTGGTGTTTATTCTGTATGTTTCTAATGTTATCTTTCTCTACTGTACATTATGTTTTAAACAATGTGTTGTTTGCACTATTGTAGATACAGTCTAGATAAGTGCAAATAGTGCAGAGTATCTATCTCTGTCTGTCTGTCCGTCCGTATGTCTGTCTGTCTCAAGTGTAAGCTAACATTATGGACCTTGGACGTAAAGGTAACTGCTTTAAGCGTGGCGCTATTTTGTATCTATGTTTAAGACTCGTATTTTGAAATGAGAAAGGACATGCTTGTCGAATTTGCTATGTGGACAAAGTCAACTACTAAACATCCTCATTCACGCTGGATTTTACATTTACTCAAGAAATCTTTTTCTGATGTTAACATTTTTTTGATTATCTTAAACATTAAATGTCACAGAAAAGTAAAAAAAAAAAAAAATGGAGAAATCTGCAACACTTTAAGATCTGTTTTATGCAGGCCCTGGTAAATTACTCATGTTGCGTAAACCTATAATTTCAGAAAGCTATCATTTAATAGATGCATGTTGCTCCCTTGTTGCTCATGTTCCTGATCTTTAATATACAAGTCCTGTAAAGGTCTAGAGTCCTATTACACTTTTTAGCAAGAAATGACTGCAAACAACATAGCATAAGCATGCATGTCTTGATCTCATTTGTTTTTATATTTTAATACAGCATAAGTTATTCATGTACATCTGTTTAGTGCACTGAACCTCTGGGCATGACTACTGTGAGGCAAAATGAATGTTAAGCCACATGTGTGAATGTGCTAGCATGGATTGTGTGACATTTATGTTGGTTAGTGTCAGAGTTGAACAGAAGCTGATATTTCCTTGCAGTCACCGTATGACAGCATTGGGGACAAGCCTTGGCAATGAGCAAGGGCAAGAAAGTTTGTTTCAAAGTAGCTGCAAACGCACAAACACACACCCGCACACACAAGCTGGCACATACACACATTTGCCACACACTTGACTCTCAAATTGCCTGGTTGCTGCCCCCAGAAGCTGTGAGTCACAGAGGAAAGACAGGCAGAACTGTGTTTTCTACAAGCCGCTTAGGAGAAAACATCTAACTGTGGGTGTGTTGGAAGGCGAGTGCGCGTGACTTTGTGTGTATGTTTGTGGGCAAAAGAGGGTGACATATTTCTTCTACCTTTGTGAGCTTGACGAGGCAAAGGAGGAATGAATGAAATGAGCTGGGATGTGTGCGGAGAGAAAAGGAAGTCGGAGCCACAGATTAATCAGGATTAGAAGCCTATACTGAAGACACATTTGGCAGATTGTTGTAAATTCAGAGTTACACTCCAAATGCCTGCAATGTAATGTTCCTTCTTCTATGTAGCTCTCAGCAATCCAGCCTCATCTTGTGTTCAGTCATCTTTGGACTGACTGTGACCTTGAGTTAAGCAGGTTTCATTCAAGCTGCAACAATGGAAGCAGAGAGGTTCTGCTGCAGTTTGGTGCATGTGTATGTTGGTCTCTCAACAAAGTCTTAATCTCTGCTTGAGTTTCATCTCTAAAAAGATGTAAAGTGTTATTCAAAGGAAATTGTGACAAGTTGAAAACTCGTAAAAACCGAGTTTTTGCCTCCTCATGAACATTGTTTTCTTTACATTTATGTACAGTGCCTTGCAGAAGTATTTCTGCCCCATGAACTTTCCACATTTTATGTCACAACTACAAATATCAAAGCCTTTTAAGTAAATGGTATATGACAGAGCAGAACAAAGAACTGCATAACTGTGAGGTGGAGGGGTAATGTTACTCTGTTTAATCCATCATTTGAAAATGATGAAAAAGTATTGCACAACTGCAAATCTACCTCGACACAACCGTCCACCAAAACACAGGCTGGGCAGGGAGAGAATTAATCAAAGTAGCAGCCAAGAGACTCATAGTCAGAGGAGGTTGTATACTCTCCCACCATGGGCCAAATAAGATTTTAGAGTCGGGCCCTTCAACCCAGAATGTATCCTAGAACTTTAATTTGTTTCGGCTGCCTTTTTGTGATTTTTCATACAGTGGGGTCGAAAACAGAGCTACTGATGCTGAGCAGGTAGCTCCTCCCACAGCGGACCATTTTAGGTCACCCCACAGCTTCTCGATGAGATCAAGAACTGGGCTTTGACCTTCCATTTCCTCATTCCTCTTCATTCTTTCATCATTTTCTTCATTCCCAACCATACCTTGGTGGATTTATTGATATGTTTTGGGTCATTGTTGTTGTAAGATCCAGTTCCGCTTTAGCTTTATTTATTTTAACAGATGGGCTCATATTTTTCCAAAAGCACTGATACATAGTAGAATTCATTATGGATTGTAGGATGGTGAGTTTACCCAGGAAGGCATCTCCAAACAATGATATGTCCACCTCCATGCTTCATATTTAGTATGAGCATTCTTTACCTGGAATGCTGTATTTGGTTTATGCCAAACATGTCCTCTATTCTGGGGTTCAAATAATTCAATTTTCGACTCAGTTCTCCAAACAACAATGCAGAAGTCCCTTCTTTTGGGAACCTGTAGTCTGCCCTTCATGTTTCTTTATTAGAGAGTAAAGGTTCCTTCTTAATGTCAAGTCTCTTTCTCGTTGTATAGACAGGTACATCTTCATATCAACAGTAACAATAGCCTGTTGTAGATCCTGTGGTATCTTCTATCTGGGTGAAATTCCTTGGGAAGCTGGCATTTGTTTGAATGTCCTCCACTTTTAAACAATTTTCCAGATAGTGGAATAGCTGATTTTAAACTCTTCTGAGACTTCTTTAAATCCCTTAGCAGACCCATAAGCTCCTACAATTTTCCTTCTGAATGTTTCAGACAGTTGCTTCCATCTCACCATGGCCTTCATTTAGTCTACAGCACACTAAACTAAATGTCAGACGTTTAAGTAGGGCAGACCACCTTAAAAATACTGAGTAGCAATGTTGTAAATGTGTGCCCCTGGTGTAACTCGCCTATGTATGACTTTTAGCCGTTTAACCTGGGAATACATGATGGGGAGTCCCAAGGTATTCCTGACCAGCAACAGATTTTTTATGCATGCATTTAGAAAAATAACACAACAGGGACTGAAAGAATGATGGAAAAGGCTGCCTAAACATAAATATGCTACAATGGGAGAGACAACTAATTTGATGGATGTGTCTTAAGTGAAACATTATTAACAATTACAATATAATCTTAATTATTCTTTTGTACAAAAAAGATGGTGGAAGCTTTAAAACAGACATTATTTATTTAAGTATAGAACAATAGACATTATTTTGTAGAAAATGACAAAGAACAGTAACTAGGCAGAATGATTTATAGCAGACAGCTCATTGCACTACTCTGCTTTGATGCAGTTTAAAACATATTGCTTCTTGGATTTACCACCAAATTACAAAAGCTAGATAAGAGGAGCAAACACAGAACATATCTCACAGAGAGCGTTAGTGTTCTCAGATAAAATAAATCAACACTATTAGATACACATATATGGTCTTCTTCGCATGTTGGATGTGAAAAAAAATAAAACCTTCACCAGAAAGGAGATGATCATAAGAAAGGAGAGGGTGGAAAACAGAACAAAGGAGCTCTGGATACAAAAAGATGGAATTCTCAGAATTATCTGTGCTGAGATGCCATTCATGCTAATCCTACTATAGCATTCGAACTGCAGGTATATTTAACTAGCAGTTTAAGGTAAGTATAGAATAAAACACTTTCCTCACTGCTTAAAAAGTACGTTATCCATCAATGTGAATGCCAAATACAGCCCCTCTCCTCATTCACTGAGAACTTTACTTCTATTTGTCTAATAAGTCTGTCTCAGCAGCTAACATGAAGAAGACAGTACAGATGTTAACATGTGTCCTGCTGTAGGAGGGTTACCAGATGCTGTACACAGCTATGTCTAAATTATTTGCTGTGACACCAATTTCCCCTTAGTTTTGTTGGTGACAATAAACATTACGCTATATGAATGTGCAGGAATCAGATGAATCTTTGTGAGTTAAAAAATGGTTTCATAGCCTAAATATTTTTTTGTTGTTATGATGTTCAAAGCTACAATACAATTGGTGTATTGATGAAAATGCCAAGTGTAAGTGTTACTGTTTTGGAAAACAGTCCATGTGTTTTACCTCCTCCTCATGTTGACTTATGTGATACTTCCAGCTAGTTAAAATTAGCAACAAATATCAAAATAACAAATTTACAGTGCCCACCTTCATCACTTTAGTTGAAGGGGAAATAAAGTTGTTAAAGACCATTTAGGTAGAAGATCTGTATTTAATTGTATCTGTGCAGTTAAGCACAAAAGTATTCAAACCCAGAAAGTAACTTCCAATAGTTAATAAGATTTATTGATATAGATATATTAAGGGAAAATAAAAACAATTTTCCTATTTACATTTTATTAAAAGTATAATGTCCAAAATTATTTATTAATTATTTATACCCATTAAGCCAGTACAAAACATACTGGAATTACACCTTCTTATAATTGCTGAGCAGCTTTCTACATGTTTCCATTGGTATTTTGACAGGCTCCATGTCTTTGAGGTTGGAAGGACAACTTAACATCACCTTAATCTTTAGCTTCCTCCTCAGATTTTCTGTCAAGTGGAGACTCTGGCTAGGCCACTCCAAAATGTCAATATTACTGCGAGCCAGAAGAAATGTCCGTAAAATTTAAAGATGATTTCAAATCTAAAGATGGCAGTGTTGGGATTATGATTATTGATTAATTAATATTTATCAATAATTATAATTAAAAATTATAATTTGAGAAAATGTATTTCTTAACCAAAAATCCTCATTTATGAATCGAAACCAGATATGTCTTCTGGTGTTGTAATTGTGGCTCAACGCCTTGATAATTACAACAGTTAAATACTCAGTAATAATTGAAAACTATTACCAGAGATGTCACTGTTTAATCAACCGTTTCTGCCGAAACGTGGGGAACTTTTACCTTATTTTGACTAACAAATCACTCTTGCACAAGATAAACACAAACGACTTCTCTTTATCTACATGAATCTTTATTGAATCAACCGCCTGATCCACCTCGCTATTCCGATTCAATGATCTTCACCTAATCAATCATGCAAAGTTCTACACAGAAGGGTAAAATATCTAACTAAACAAAATAAAGCAAAACAGCAGTGGGTGTGTATGGAATCAACCAGCAGTTATGGCAAAAGTGATAATATGACAAGGGAATATGGTGTTGAACGAAGCTTTGGGAGCGCAGCCCGCCAGAAAGTGCAGCTCAGTGAGATGCACAGTCATAAACCTTCCCCCCCAGCAAGGTTGTAACCCCAGAGGACAAAGGATAATAAAACTTTTGGTGGCAAGCCAGTAAGCAGGAAAGTTGAAGACAAAGATGGTTCTGCAGAAGCTGCTAATGACCAATTCATCCATTGAAGTGTGTTCACAATACTTCAACCCCCCTGTATGTTAAACCATACCATCTTAATTTTCAGATGAGGGAATGAAAGAGTGAGATGTTCAAAACTTTGATATAGCTCTATAATCTACCGTGGCAAGCAAAAGTATTCATTTTTCATGTTTTGTTAACCAGGAATTAAAGTGTATTAATTGGATTCATTTACAAAACATGCCTACAACTTTGAAGATGTATTATTTATATATTGTTAATCAAAAATCAAACAGGACAAAATAAC
Source organism: Girardinichthys multiradiatus (assembly GCF_021462225.1). NCBI lineage: Eukaryota > Metazoa > Chordata > Actinopteri > Cyprinodontiformes > Goodeidae > Girardinichthys > Girardinichthys multiradiatus. Next base: position 7,210,953 of record NC_061815.1, read on the forward strand.
AGAAAACATCAGCATTCATAACTGTTCAACCCCCTAAAGTTGGTACTTTGTAGAGCCACCTTTTGCACCAAGTAGTCCCTTTGGATAAGTCTCATTGAGCTTGCCACATCTTACCAGTGGGAGTTTTGCCCATTCCTCAAGGCAAAACGGTTCCAGCTCCTTCATGTTAGACGGTTTTCATGTGTGAACAGTAATTTTCAAGTCTAACCACAGAGTCCTAATTGGATTGAGATTTTGGCTTTGACTTGGCTATTCCAACACTTTTATATATTTCTCTTTAAACCACTCCAGTGTTTCTTTAGCAGTATGCTTCAGGTCAACGTCCTGCTGGAAGGTGAACCTCTGTCCCAGTCTTAAATCACAGGCAGACTGACTCAGGTTTTGCTCAAGAATATTCCTGTATTTAGCACCCGTTTCCCAGTCACTGCCACTGAATAATGTCCCCACAGCATGATGCTGCCACCACCATGTTTCACTGTGGGTATGGTGTTCTTGGGATGATGGGATGTGTTGGGTTTGCACCAGACATCGTATTTTGCTTGGTGGCCAAAAAGTTCAGTTTTAGTTTCATCTGACCAGAGCACCTTCCTCCATACATTTGGGGAGTCACCCACATAACCAAACACAATATGTGCCTTGTTATGTTTTACAATAAGTCATAGATTTCTTCTGGCCACTCTTCCATGAAGCCCAGCTATATGGTGTGTACGGATGTTTGTGGTCCTATGGACAGATACTCAAGGCTCTGCTGTAAAGGTCTGCAACTCCTTCAGGGTTACCTTTGGTCTCTCTGCCTCTCTGATTGATGTCCTCCTTCCACGATCAGGGAGTTCTGGTGGGTGCCCCTCTCTTGACAGGTTTGTTGTGGTACCGTCTGCTTTACATTTGAAGATGATGGATTTAACGGTGCTCCAAGGGAACATCAAAGATTTGGATATTTTTTATAACCCCACCTTGACTTGTATTTCTCAAAAACATTGTCCCTGACTTCTTTGGAGAACTCTTTGGTTTTCATGGTCTGATGCCTCTTGCTTAGTTGTGCTGCAGCCTTTGAGACCTTTCAGAAAAGGTGTGTTTTAAACTGAAAGATCAAGTGGCACATAGATAGAATACAGGCTGACTTTATTTCTCTAATTATGTGAACGTAATTGGTTTAACCAGAACTTTTTAGGTGCTTCATAGCAAAGGGCATAAATATTCAAATTTTTATTTATATTTTCTTATTTCACTTCACCAGTTTACACCATTTTATGCAAATTCAACACATAAAATCAGATTAAAAAGCAGTTAAATTACAGGTTGGAATGTAATCAAATAGGTAAAAAGGCCAAGGGGTTGAATACTTTTGCAAGGCACCGTAATTCCGCTTTAAATGTTTCTACAACTTTCCCCTATGACCTGTCTGCTGTGCTCCTTCCTCTTCATGATGCTGTTTTTTTCATTCTAACAAACCTCAGAGGCCTGCAATAGAACAGCAGGGTTTACACTGAGATTCAATTACACACATATGGACTCTATTAGTTAGGAGACCTCTGAAGATAGTTGGTTGCACTTGACTATATTTAAGGGCTTCATTTTGGGCAATTCATTCAAAGGCACACCAACATTTTTACATTTTCATTAGTTAGACAATTTGAAACCTATGTATCCTTTTCCTGTTTTTTTTTAGCTGTAATCATTCTGGTACTCCTAATTCAAAACAGAAGGGTCCTGCAGCTGCTGTCAGGGATGTTTTGTTGAAACTATTGTTTCATTTTAGTTCCTGTTGTTTTATGTGGCTAGTTTTCAGCAGTCTTTAAAATGATTTAGATGACCTGGCCTCCAAAGTCACCGGACCTGAACCCAATTGAGATGGTTTGGGGTGAGCTGGACCGCAGAGTGAAGGCAAAAGGGCCAACAAGTGCTAAGCATCTCTGGGAACTCCTTCAAGATTGTTGGAATACCATTTCAGGTGACTACATTGTACATTGTAAATTTGTATATTCTGTAATGCAAAAACAGAACAAAAGAGCAAAGTGTACCGGAGTCAAATTCCTTGTTTGGTATGTATGAACTTGGCAATAAAGCTGATTCTGATTCTACCTCTTGAAGCTCATCAACAGAATGCCAAGAGTGTACAGAGCAGTAATCAAAGCAAAAGGTGGCTACTTTAAAGAACCTAGAATATAAGACATATTTTCAGTTGTTTCACACGTTTTTGTTCAGTATATAATTCCATATGTGTTAATTCATAGTTCTGATGCCTTCAGTGTGAAGCTACAATATTCATAGTCATGAAAAGAAAGACAACTCTTTGAATGAGAAGGTGTGTCCAAACCTTTGGTCTGTACTCTCTCTCTCTATATATATATATATATATATATATATATATATATATATATATATATATATATATATATATTCCACATAGTTATATCTTTCAGGGTTTATATCTGTTCTTTTTTACAGCTAATTAACCCCACACAATCATCCACAGTTTCAATAGTTGGACTAAAGGTTCTAGTGCCTAAGACTTCACAATTAAGGTTGGACAGTTTCCTCTCAATACTTTATATTCTGTAACATTACCTCACCTGCTGTATCACTCATTTATCATTCTACACTGTTCAGCTTCCATTGTCATTCATCATTCAGAGAGGAAGAACTGTTAGTTCTCCATCTTGTTCCATTACAGCAGAATGTGCTGACTATAATTTAGCATTAATGAGTTGCTCTGTGTGTAGGCCATGTGTGTGTAAGCCTCTGCCCTCTGATGTTCTTGAACCAGCATTTCTGTCCATGGGCATGCATAGATATGCATGTCTTAATAGATGTGTTGAAAAGCGCTAATGAGGAATTTGCAGTTCGGTGGGAACGCACAGTTTGACTTCCTCATTCATGATCTGTCACATCCACTTTACTATTCACCTCCTCTGTTTGGAAGAGGAGTTCAAGCATCATCATTGTGGATAATGATAATCAGACATTTCTCACATCTTAATGGCCATGACTGCATATAATATATGAAGCATATCCTAATTTCCTAACATTTTACTTTTATATTTACCCATTCACTCAGGATTAGCTTTCTAAGACAACCAACACAAAATGGCACATAATTGTGGGGTTTAACAAAACGGATACATCGTTGGGTTTGTTTTTGCCAATAAAAATCAGAAACTCTTGGGTGCTATGTTATTGAGCCCCCTGAGTCAATATTATGAGTAACCACCTTTTCATGTAATTACAACTACAAATTATTCAGAGTATATTTCTTCCAGCTTAGCACATAAATGGACTAGAATTGTTTGGCTAGTCAACCTTCCAAAAAGCTCCAGCTCAGTCAGGTTGGATGGAAAATGTCCTTTCATGTCGTTTTTCTGGTGTAATGTGCAGCTTTATTTCTCCACAACAGAAAACATTAAACTCAGTAAAACCCAAAATTATTCATATAATTCCTATTGTCCTCATTTTCTGTATACAACCTGTGTCCTCCGGGTCAAAATAACCCGTCTTCACTAAACCCCCAATATAAGTAGCTTAATTGAATTTTAAACACCAAATTTCATCTTGCATATTGTCATTGAGCTCAAAATGTGTGAATACTTGAGTTTTCCCTCTTCACTTGAATTTCTATAGCTTAAGAAAAGAAAAAAATGTGCAAAAAGGAGTTTTGGATACATTTTTATTCATCCCAATGACTTTAATTTTTTTTCTCCAGTGAACAATTTAAGACAATGTACAATACAAAAAAATGAAAAATGACATAACCCATTCAACTAATTAGCACATGTAGGGTAGTATAAAAGTGCACAGCCCTTACAGATATCTTTCTTACACCTGCAGCACACAGTATGTGTTTTACAGTCCTTCTTTTGAGGGCAGAACTGACATCTCTTCCTCTCACTTGCCCTAGCTGGGGAAGTGGCTGTGGTAGATGGATCCTCAGGTTGATCAGGAGCTCCTGCACTCTGAATAGCTTTCACAACTGCTGCTGAGAGTTCTGTGCGGGGGACATGCTTCCTTCTTTCAATGAGTGGAGTTACAAGTGTCTTTCCCAGCTGCTCCAGGAACAACCTCCTCTTGTTCTGCTTATGAGACATCCAGGTTGGGTTGATCTCTCTCCAAATCACAAAGGCATTGTAGGAGGAAACATCAATGATGATGTGGAAGATGACCAGGGGCCAGCAGGCAGTCATTCTTCTGCATTTATATGTTCCAATCACCTTATCCAGGTTGTCCACACCTCCTTTGTTGCGGTTGTAGTCTAGGATGATGATTGGCTTCCTGTCCTCACGATCACTAATGTCAGCATCTGTGTGCAGTGTGCTCAGAAGATCTACATTTTTGTTTTTCTTTGGGAGGTAGGAAACTAGAGTGGTGTTGGGCGTGAAGGGAAACTTTGAGGAGAAGACCTCTCTCTCCTTTGACGCAAGCAGTGCAGGTGGGAGCTCAGGCTTATTCTTTCGAACTGTACCAACCATGGTGATCTTCCTCTTCAGGAGCTTGTCACACGTCTTGCTGGTCTTGACTCATGGTCATCAAATCGTAACAGTCTTGAGTAGGTGTGAAATACTTTGAGTGGCATTGTGGCTCGGAAAATTGGCCTTCCACTCTCAGCATCCCATAGAATAGCCACAGCCTCACCTCGGGACCTGTATACACCTGCTAAGATTAGCAGCCCTATGTAGGCCTGCAGGTCAGTCTCATCCATCTTTTTCCAGCTGTCTCCATATTTGCGAAAACCCTCCAGATTTGTCATCCCCAGGATTATTTTTTCTATTGCTGGTGTGATAAACAGGTAGAATATAGAGACAATATCATGGGCATGAGAAACGACATATCTTGTGGGTCCTGGGGTCATCTTTATGATGTTTTGTTCTGCATGCCTGCCGTGTTGGTCATATGCTGCTAAGGACCATGTTATTTTGCCATTTTTTGAAAGGAAAGTCTCTCTTTCAGCTTCAGGGTTTTCTTCTTCTTCTGAAGATGATTCATCATCTTGCTCTGGGTTGTATTCCTCCCCATCTTCTTCTTCGGATACATCCTCCACTTCCTCTTCTGAATCAGAGTTGTCTTGCTGGACATCTGAGAAAAGCAGCTCTACAGCGTCTTCAGGAGTATAACGCACACTCATGGCTTCAGCACAGACAGAATTCAGGGTCCTGTTATCTGCAGCACCTTTATAACCTCTGGAAATAAACAGGTGGTCTTCTGAAGCCTGCGAGAACACCACCTGATTTGCCGTGTTTGCTTCTGCTACTGATTGATCTGAGACACATCTAAAACATTGTAACATTCTGTTGTTTTCAAATAACTCTGTGACCTTGATTTCAACTCTATTTGTCTCATGGGTCATTTTGACCCGAAGACCACCTTTGTACCTTTTTTTTGTACAGCTTATATGGAATTGTGAATAACAGCAACATTTCACTTTTTCTATTGTTGGGACCAATTTAGGAAAAGTCATAAAGTTTCAAGTTAAAAAAATAGCATTTAGTGGATTTCTTGGGGAGTTTTAACACAGTGGTCATTTTGACCCGAGGACAACAGGAGGATTGACGGAACGTTCAGGACTTTAGTAATATGTCTGTAATAAATGCTTCCAGTCTGTTTTCAACTGTAGTTTTATTTTGCAAAGGTCTTGAGAGAGTTCTTTGCTTTTACGCATTATGAGTGTCATTATTTGGACATGGCTGCTCTCTGACTCTTGCCACTCCATCCTGCTCTGCAGCAATCAGCCTCATGCTTCTCACCTGGGAGCTGCTCTATTTAAGACACTATTCTCCCCACATTTATGTGCCAGAGAATCAAAGATTCTTGTTAGTAGACATCCAGCGCTTTCCATAATCCTGCCTGATCTCCACGTTATGAGCTTTCTTTTGTGCCATGGATTTTCTTCTTTTGCCTTGTCCTTGCCAGATTCCTGCCGAGTCTCTAATTTCTGGACAACGACCTTGCTTCAGCTTGACAACCCCCAAGTTTTTCCTAACGTCTGGATTTGCAAGCCTGCCTCTGACTTCTCATATACAAACCCTGCCTGTCTATTTGGATTTTAAATTGTGTTCAGACCAGCTGTTCCGCATCACCATAGAGACTAAATTCAGCAACTTTCCCGTCCACTTCATCACCTGTTGTGACCTCATCACCTTCACTGGCTTCGTCCTTGAATCTCTTTGGAAAGGAAAGAAGCAAGGTAACAGGATCGAGCTCCCCATCCTGATCTGAAAAAGGATAGTGGCTTTGCTCTGAGTCGTTAACAGCCACTAACTTGTCCACTCTACTCTCAGATGTTCCTGTCCGTTCCTGCAGAGGTTTTTAGTCTTTCTGTTAAAACAATCTTATAAAACGCTCTAAATGCCTGGATGAAATTCCATGTCCAAAGTCTGGTGCATTACAATGGGGAGCTTCTTGTGTGAAACCTTGGTAATGAGAAACTTTCATAGGCCATCAGGTAAGACTAAACCAGCGGACTATAATGTGCACTGTTAGAGTCCAGGATCACCTTGTAAACACTGACAGCATTTATTGATTCTCTCTGCTTTTTATGCCTTTTTGCAGCCTTCTTTCTTTAGGTGTGACATACTTATTACCTGTGTGTTTCTGCTTTATTGCACCCCCTAATTTCTGGACTAATTGTTTTGATTTCTTTGTATGTGTGGATTGCTTGGGTTGCTAAAAGCATTGGGAATGAATCTCATGCCAATAGCCCCATTACAAATATCCATACTGAGAGACATGCTAATGACAGTCAGTCATTTTCTATACAGCTTCTTCCATAGTGGGTCGCGGGGAAGGTGGTGCCTATCTCCAGCAGTCTACGGGCGAGAGGTGTGAATACTTAATGTGTGAATACTTATTCGTCCCCTTTATTTATGACGCAGCTGCAAACTCAGTTTTGTGGTTGTAATAAACCGTGCTCTGCACAAGTTAATGAAGAGCTATAGAGATTCAGGGTGAATTGAAATTGCAGATTAATGAGGTAAATCATAATTTTAAGTGGTATCATATTATGTCATTAGCAACAATGTGTAATTTGACATCAGAGTGTGAAGCATACAAACAACAGGCATACTATTTAATACAGCAGAGAGGAAAAATATGTAATTCTTCTAATTGGTTTCATTGTAGATTTTTTTTTTTATTATCATGCTTTGGCAGCAGAATTTCCTCAAGGTTTGTCTGCATTGAGATCTGCCCTACAGCAGTTTTTATCACATGAGACCTTGATGTGTGCTAATTAATGAGGCTGGATAAAGCAGTGTCAATTAAATCATACCAATAATACACTGCCTGCTTGAGACATGCAGTGTGAGTGTTATATTTCTAGCAATCATTTTGCAATCATCTTCAGGATGCAGCAACAACCTTATGAAAAATGTTGCAGAACTTTGATTACTGTGTCCCAATTTAAGAATCTCCTGTGTTGACAACACACAATTTTACATAATGGCTGTTTAAATTTCAAAGTCCTTTTTATTATTTACTTTGTTCTTACATCAGTACATTTTACCTGCACAGACCGAAAACGTTACACACTCAATTGTGTTAGCTCATCAAACAAATGTTAATATTAAACAAAGATAACTGGAGAAAAATGAAAATGCACATTTAGTTTGTTGAAAGACTAAAGCTATACAACCAACCATGCCCTATGTAAAAAAGATAACAAAAAAAAAAAAAACAGTTGTCCTCGTTAAATCATGAATTAAGTGTGTTTACTATTTTTTGGTTAAACTTCTTTAGCCACATCCAAGCCAGTAAAAGCAAGAAATCACTTAGGGTGTATACACACTTGTCACTTTTGGTCCGCTTTAAACAGACCAAAGTTTGTTTCCCCCCTTTGTCCAGACCTTTTGTGCAGGTGTGAATACACTCAAGCGAACTCTGGACTAAACAATCGGACTGAGACTCACTTTTTGAGGTGGTCTTGGTGTTAGGGCTTGCGAGATAGAACCCCAGAATGCAGACGAGCCGACAGCGTGATGGTAAGTGAAAAACAGTTTAATAAAAAACTGAAACTCACGCTCAGAAGAGGCAGGAACAAAACAATAAACTTACAGGCAGGGCATGCTTGGCATGATCCACAAAACAAGACATGATTTGGCAACAAGACATGATTTGAGAAATGTTTCCGCGATGAATAACTGAACAGGAGAGTATATATGGAGAGTAAACCAGGTGGAGCAAGGAGACAGATTTGCTTGGAGCAGGTGAACTGGATAAAGATAATTAACAGACAGAACACAACATGACAAAGGCAAAACAGAACTTCAAGGATACAAACAAACAGAAATCTAACTAGAAAAACATGAAACCAAAGCATAACCAGAAGCCCAATCCAAGTACACATCTAAGCAAAACATGAATACAAAAACTAAAGAATCACCAGGAAAACAAACAAAAGAACAGTTCAAAATCTAAAAGGAATAGTAATAATAAACAAAAGAATGATTTGAAACCTTAACTGTGAAAAACATATAAAGAAAAAACCTGAAACCTAAAAAAAACTCAAATCATAACACTTGGTCCGGTTCCAAGGAACTCTGGTGTTCTTCGCTCCTGGTGTGAATACAAGTCGGCCTTGTAGTTAGATCCGATCTAACTGTCTCTTTGAATTCAACGAGCAACCACAGCGGTGAACATCATTCTGAAATCTCATCTGAACTGCGTTCTGTTGCTTAGCAACACTGTTGCCTGCGTGATTTAGCTCTGTGCAGAGAACAGCATCCCCTTCGACTTGCAGCACGTATTATCTGACAGGGTTCCAAAGTTAGAAATAAACTGTCGCAAAATCTGTGTTGAATGAGCTGCTCTTGACCCTTACAATGATTTTGCAACTGTAATAATGACACAAATATGCAGAACAGAAGGACTGCTTGCAGGACTTCCGCTGTTGTTTTTCTTCATTTCCTGGTCTTTGCTCTGTCCCAGCCCATCATTTCTGTCCAATAGGAGCAATGCTTGTCACACATGTGGCTTTGCAACACATCATGCTCCGATCAAAAGAAGTTCCAGACCAGAGGAGAAAACAGAAAATCACTCCAAGTGTTAAGATCTGTGAGGTAGGAGCTTGATCATAATGCAGACAGGACCTTGGAAACTGCATGGTGAAAGTTGCATGTTTAATGTTTATAAGACAAAAACCCTTTGGAACAACACAAAGGGAACAGGATGAAATCATCTTTTGGAAAGCTTTTCTGTATTTATTCTGTTTATCCTTTTCTCATATTAAAATGTTATGATCTGAAACATTTCAGTGTTGCAAAAAAGCAAAAATCTAAGTAAAGTGAGTGAATGCTTCACACTTCTGTAGTTGTAGTGTTTTTACCTATCTGCTCAGTGTTCCGTATGACACAGCAGTCTGAGCAGGGAGTGGAGGAGGAAAAGTTAATTACAGAGCTCATTTTTCTGCATATCAGCAAACTATGTGTTTTTTTCTCGTTTTCCATTGAATAAACACAAACATAATCCTCCCCTGAGTTAAAAGCTGATTTCGGCACAACATAAAGCAAACCTAGGAGAACCAGCACCATATTATACAATACAAAAGAACAGTTACATAATCAATCTACTATCCTTATACAAAACAATTTAGACTGATGGTTATTAATATGGTATGGAGGTAGCTGCAGAGGCCCATATATTGCTGACTGAGCTGTTTGTCTCTATTTTTTTCACTGACTGTTTTTTGTTCCATGCTGCTCAGACTAATTAGTGCAAAACTGAAATACAATGACACAAGGAGCTTTCTCACTTACTGCCATACTCAAAGCTTTACATTTAGTTCTTTAATGACTTTAAACCAATCTACTTGATACAAAATGCTGTTTTGTCATCATCTAACCACATCTCTAAGCTCTATGGATAGTACCCACTGCACATAAACCATCTGTAGTGAGCAGCACTTGGATTTGATACATTTATTCAAACTGCTATGGGGGATGATTCTAAAGAGACTGGTGCATTTGATATTATCATGACTGATAACATTAACCACAAAATATCACTACTTCCACAGGTAAAATTCAACCTCCCCATTCAACGTCCGGACATTATGGCCCTGATCAACTAAAGGTTTGCGTGTATTAGAACAAGTGCAAACTTGATAGCACGCGCAAACCTGAATAGCCTACCAAGTTGGTAACAGTCTTGTAACGGTTAACTTATTGAAGGGTTAGTTGGGTTTACAGCTTCAGGGTTTGATGTAATGATTACAGACACTCAGTATGACCAACTGGCCAGATGATTTGGCGCGAGGACCAGGACCCCCTTGGTGCAGAGTGACAGGTCTAGCTTTTAACACATGTTGGACGGTGCAAGCTGAAGAGAACAAAAACAGGACAGATCTCTGAACCTTGTGACATAGTGGAGTAGTGTGTGGTGAGTGGCTAGACACATTTTATCCTCTGGACAAGGAAATGCCCAACACAAATTTTCATTCTTTATATTAACTGTGCTGTTCCACAACATGCTTCCTGCGGTTCTGCAACTCTGGCTTCATAATTAAATGCTCACATGTGCATGGGACATAACCACCTCAAGTAATTACTGATGAACAGCAAGATGCAGAATAAAGAGAAACGCGTTTTGTCAAAGAGGCTGAAAAGCCAATTCTCTATCAATGCCTCTTGCTCGTGAGCAGGATGCCTTTACCTTATTTTAATAAATAATAATCAACAAGCAATGAGTGTGAAAACAATTTTCTTAAATTTGAAAACTTATGATGATGTACTTCGGCAATATGGGCCAAAACAATGAACAGAGCTTAAACAGAGTCATCAGAATGCCTCTTAAACCATGGTGGGCATTCACTTATGGTGTGGGACATCATTGGTTTTCCTGGTATTACATAAAACATAAAAGAAATAATTAAACTGAAAGATTACCAAAGTATTTTAGAGGAAAAGGTGTCTTCTTTTTTCAGAAAAACAACATTGACAGAAATGCTGTCTAAAAGAGATTCTCATACTCTGCTTTGGGCAGAGAACCCATGCTGATTTTTGCTTCTTTGGGATTGTTTTCTCTCTTCAAGAACTACAGTAAATAACAGTTCAAATGTGATGTTTGGTTTTTTTTTTCTCACTTGGGTCATTAAAAACTTTCAAAAACACTATTTGATTACTATTCTTCATTTTGAAGTGGGGATCATTTTAAAAGAATGCCAATAATCTCTACACTATGCCCAGGCCTAATAATAATAATATATTACTTATTAGAATGCTAATTATTTACCTTAAAACACACAGGATCTTTCTCTAAAATCCTACGTCATCCTAGAACCACTACATACATGAGTATGTGTTTGTTAGTGCTGTATGAGAGAAGTTAAAAAGTCAGCACGGTCAGTGTGTACCAAACGCCTCAGGGAATCAGTCAATCAATAATGCAACGAAGCACAATACCTGCAGTATGTCTTTCAGACGCATGCACACCTGTCACTGTTCAGAGGGGGCTGAAAAAATATGTCCCTGTGTGCAACTAAATGGAACAGAAAGAAAGGGAATGACAGCTATGTGCATGGAGGTAAGAACGTGTCCGACCCACACTCTGATACATGGAGCTTACAGAAGGTGGTTCCCTAAGGCATTATTAGTTTTTCCCAGTATCACTTAAAAGACAAACAAGTCCAGAAATAGTATTTTAAAGTACAGAAAACTTTGAACAACCTAAGTAATATTTAGTTGGTGGGACTATGGCCTGTTCACTGTCATTCTAAAGATTATAAGTAGGTGTACACTACTGGTCAAACGTTTCAGATACACTTTCTCACTTAATGGGTGTCTCTATTTTCATGACTATTTAAATTGTTGATTCTCACCAAAGGCAACAAAAATATGAATGCACACACATGGAATCAAATAGTAAACAAATGTGTGAAATAACTAAACATTTTTATATTTCAGATTCTTCAAAATAGCTGGCCTTTGCTTTGATGACTGCTTTGCTCCCTTGGCATTGTCTCCATGGGTTTCATGTGGTGGTCACCTGACATGGTTTTCCAAAGAGTCGGCCAAAGATTAATATTTCAGTCATCACAGCAAAAGGTAGCTACTATAAGGAATCTAAAATAAAGAACATATTATTTTACAGTTTTTTGTTTGCTACATAATTCCTTAATTGTTCATTCACAATTTTGATGCCTTCAGTGAGAGTCTACTTACAATGGAAATACTCATAAACATAGAGAATAACCAATAATTGGGAAAAGCATTATAAAATCTTTGACCGGTAGTGTATATTAATCTTTGCTGCTTCTTTAAAGAAAATAGTGTGTGACAGAGGATTTCATATAAAACAATAGAATGAACAGGTGAAATCACACTGTGAAATGTGGTAGGGTATGAGGTCTAAAGCCCCTCGATGTCGCATTAATATTTGTTGTTGGACCAAAGTGCAGGAAAGAACTGGGCAGCCGCATGTTGAATGATCTTCAGCTTTATTCAGAGGTATCCAAAACATAACAGAAATCACTGCAGGAGTTAACCAGAGTCAAAGTCCAAAACTTACATCTCCTAGCTCTGCAGGAACATGGAACACATGGCAGTCAAGGGTAGAGACCCGAGTTGAGAGACAAGGAACCAGTAATCAACACATGAACCAGACTAACTAATATACTAAGGGCAGGTAATCAAAGGAAGAGAGAACAGGTGAGACAAGGAGGCAGGGAGACAGAAGGAACAGGTGAAACTACTGCATAGACTAAACATGGGCAAAGGGATTAACTAACAATAAAAAGACACAAACCAAAAACCACAAAGAAAGTCCAAAATGTCACAACGTGACACTCAATAAGACTTGAAACCCCAAAGAAGAGGTAAAAATAAAAAGGTTGTGGGGGACAAAACCTGTTTATAAACAGTCTTACCTATAATCACATAGTTACATTGAATCTTAAGTATGCAAGAATCCAAGTAAATTGGACCATACTAAATTTGAACCTGCTGTTATTCTAAGACCACTGCCGTCAGTAAAATTTGCAGGAAAACCAACCCCCCCAACCAAGAGCAATGTTAAACCAGCACCATCAAAGCTGATCCAAAGTAATAAGATACATGAACATTTAAAATGGTTCTCTTTAATGTTTTCCCTTCATAGTTTCTCTGTAATATTTTACAAGGTTTCAGAGGGTGAATACTAACCTTAAGTTACAGTTTTGCTGATTGACATCAGCAATTGGGTGTTGTGGTCCAAATGACACTGAAATTGACATAATATTTAAAACTTCTGATTCAGCAGCTGACTGAAGGACAATTTTCCTTAATTAACTGTCAAACACTGACATTTGACAGTTAAGAAAAAAAATTAAACCCAAATTTAGAGCAACCTTGTTTAGAAGCGCAAATTGGTTTCAAAAAGCCCATGTACAATACTCTGAAAAAGTAATTCCACCCTTAAACCTTTGTTCTTTTTTGTCAAACTTAACTATATCTTATAACAGTTATATTTTAATAACAATTTCATCTAATAAGGAAAGAAGCTATTCAAACCATCATGGCATATCTGAAAAAGTCACTTTTGGGGACTGTGTACAACAGTGAGACCCATTATCTAAGAACATTTTGAAATACTGTTACATCCAGCATAAAACCAACAGCCATCCATCGTCTACACCGGCTTGTCCTGGCAGGGTCAAGGGGGGCTTGGTGCATATCTCCGGTGGTGCCATAATTGATGGAAATATAAATTTTTAACTATACCTGAAAATCCAGAAGATGAAAGTCTGCTCTTTAGTTTCTAACCTTAAGCTCAAGTGCACTTGGTTTATGCAGAAGAAGAATCACCTGAAACACACCAGCAAACTAAACAAATAAGACTTTTTGAGTGGCCTACTCAAAGTCTGGGCTTAAATTTGATTAAGATGCTGTAGTATGACCTTCATTAGGCTATTCACACTCAGAAACCCAGCTATGTGACTGAATTAAAATAATTCTGCAACAAAGAAAAGTGGGCTAAATTCCTTTACATTTTCCTCATTGCCAGTTCTCATACAGAGCTTCTGGGGGTTTAGGTGCCAATTACTCTTTCACAAAGGGGCAGGTTGCTTTGTATTTCCTTTTATTCCTAATGCGTCTCCGCTCCAACCAATCAGCGTCAAGTCTGCATTCCTCCTCAGCCAATCACCCTTCAAGGCCTCGCTTTTAAGGACCTCCAACCATGGATCTCCCTGCTCTCCCACCGAGCTTCGACCCTCCGAAGGCCTGTGAACTAACCCATCGCCACTATCTGGCTTCCTACCTCCTTCCAACTCCCTTGTTATCGGCCTCCACTCCATCACCACTATCGGATCCCAGGGAGGAAGACATCTCTAATCCTAATCCTAAATCATTCATTCAAGCTCATGTCATCCATAGCATTCATGTCTTCCTCCAGGGTTGGAGCACCTAAGAAATAAACATCTGCTATTTAACTTCTCTAATCGGTATCTTTGTGTTTTTATTGTGAGTCTTTTCAGGATTGAAATATGTTTTACAGCACTGAAAACTTTAATCAGAACAATTTATAGTTTTAGGGAATGACATAGATATCTTAAATGAAAGCTAGAGTTAGCACTGTCTTTTCTCACTTTCTGCTCTCTCTCACCTGGCTTCAGTTGTTGATAGCTGTACACTGATTGTTCACTTGTCATCAGTTCCTTTATTGTACTCAGTGTTCTGTAGTCTTGTCCACATTATTGAGTGTGTGTGTGCGTGTGTGTGAGTGTTTGTCTCAACACCTTGTAAAAAAGTAAAACATGTTTTGATTTTTCAGGTCTGCAGCACCTTTTCCCCCCTTTGCTTGTTAGTAAAGACTTCATATTATGATAGAGATCAAAACAAGAGTTCTGTATCTGAGTCCCATTTCTTCCTTTGTTTTGGCTCAGTTAAATGTGTTACAAGTGCTGTAAAAACAGACAGAACAATCATCTATTCCAAAAGTTGAATTTTTAACATTCTCAAATTATTATGAAAAAGAGAAATTGGCTTTCACATGACAGTTTCTTATCACAGTCGTGTACAGGGGCGTTTTTAGGGTCTTGAAACATTCTCTGTCTAGGCTTAAATGTAAGTTATTGTGAATTAAACAAAGAAGGTTTATAATAATTTTATAGGGTTTTTATTTTTTGTTAGATGCTGAATGAAGGAGAAACAGAGTTTAGGATTGATTAAAAAACATTATGCTAAAGCAGATAATGACACATTTTGTTGTATATATATATATATATAAAAATAAAAAAACTAATCTAAATTTTTGCAGACAAAATGTATTCTTAAACTTGTTTACTATGGGCCAAATAAATGTGCTTTGTTTCTCATCTATGTAAATGACCTTTTTAAACATTACACTTTCATCCAAATGTTTCACTCCTGAGGCTTGATGGTCTTAATTTCTTACATTTTAAAAAAGGAAACTGGTCTAAAGTTGATTTATATAAAACATAGCCAAAGGCTGAGATCCTAAACACATATTTATTTAATTAAATTATGCTCAAAGCTTCCCAAACATTTCACAAAAGCTTTTCCTTCTTTCATGAACCTGTTCTGTTTTAATCTTTTCAGCCCTTCATTCCACTTCTGAAGACGTTTGGCCTGCCAAAAATAATAAATGAAACATTTACGGCACAGTCTGTTGTTCTCCACTGAACATGTGAGCCATGAGTTAAGTTCTAACTATTAAACACTTTGAGAGAAATGAGTGTTAAGTTGTGGTGTTTGAAACATAACATAGAGCCTCATCCTGGACCTTTCTTGGACTGTCATCTTTTGTTTTGTTATTAGTATTAATATTACAGCTATTAATAACTGTTTACATATGGTATGAATATATTGCCTTGAGTAATCCTGTATCCTTGCTTAATTTGTTTCTATAATATCACGTGTGTTATTCTGAAAAATAAACAAGTTAACTAGTTAATAGTACACCTTGATTCATTTCTATGATTTTTATTTCTCATACTGCACCTTTAAACAACACAGAGCTGTGTGTTTAGAATCAGCACAGAAGATACGAAAAAGAAGCCAGAGGCTTACTTTTACACTTTCTACTATGTCCTAGTGGCACCTGTAGATATTTTCCCTGGCGTATTCAGCAACAATTTATTCTTTCTACATGTAGAACTGGACTATAGGACTGGCTGCAGCAGTGAGATGGAATGTTATGATCCGAAGAAGTTTAGTAACTTTTATTTTGACTGAACTAAAGGACCAGATATTTTTTACATCATGATTAATCCAGCTAGAAGCTCACAGAGATGATTCCTACTGTTTTCCATCACGGCCAGGCCATTTAACTTTACCTGTAGCTCAGGTGAAACTCCTTCTACTCCTTCTATTAGAGTAAACCTCCGCATCATGTCTTGCTGGGTGAACAAGTGATCAGCTTTAACTTACAATCAGGCCTTTCTGAGTCAGCATTCAGAACTGAACAGCTGTCCTGAACTTCTCCAGGATGGACAGAGTGCCAGCCTCCCGGTGCCCAGACGTAACCTAAAAGTGTTGCGAAAAAAATCTACTGACTTCATCACAATTATACAAACAGTAAATACGTCATGATATTTGAAAAAGTGAAGATCTAGCTCTTTGCTATTGTTTTGGCCTTTTATCTTTCTTAGCTCATTTTGTCATTCTTCATTCAGGTTAATTCATGCATTTTTTTCCCCGTACCTTCATCTTAGAAAAGATTAGATTCTGGTTTTGTTATTAAATATGCACCCTATAACAAAAACATTCCACAAACAGCATTTTTCTGGGCGTGGCGGTGACACAGGGGTAAAGCGTGCGACCCATGTACGGAGGCCACAGTCCTCGATGCACACACTAGTGCCACAAAATGAAAAAAGAAAACGCATTTTCCTTATTTGCCTCTCCTTTTTCCAATGTCCAAACGGCTCTATTCTGTAGAAGACAGATACCATCAGAAATAAAAACCAATTTACCGAAAAAAAGGTTTAAGTACAGAACTGTATTGTTTCTCAAAGAAGATAAGCAATTCTAAAACACCATTTTCAGAAACTAAATTACCCTTTGAGCCACACCAACTAAAACAGGAAGGCTTTACTGTATATAGATGATGACAAAGCATCTTTAATGGCACTGTCTGGAAATCTCTCAAGGTTATCACAGAACTGAACACAGAATTCATGTTGAACTTCTCAACAGGAATAGGTTGAATGGATGTCTGGCACCATATTGGTCACACAGAAAAAGTACATGGCGAGATAAGCAAGATAGCAAGATAATTTGTGGAGGAAATATGTTGAGCATCAAGGTAATAAACACATCTAGGGAGGACTGATCTCCAGTTTTTTTACCTAACGTTTGTTGGGTGTCTGAGTGTGAGAAAATGCACTCTTTTGCAAATAATTCACTGTGGCAGCATTAGATTTTTCTGTTTCAGAGCCAAATATAAGAGAACATGCTTGACGGCAGATACCATCTGACCATTTTTATGTCCCTTTGTGACTCTTTAGGCATAAACCACATGTATAGTGGTTTATGCATATGTGTTTATGAGTATTGAGAAAACTAACTGACTGATAAGAGTTTGAGTAGTGTGACAGAATGTGTCCTCATAGTAATGGTTTGACGGCAGCATTATTCAGTGATGTT
The DNA here is from genome assembly GCF_021462225.1 of Girardinichthys multiradiatus. NCBI lineage: Eukaryota > Metazoa > Chordata > Actinopteri > Cyprinodontiformes > Goodeidae > Girardinichthys > Girardinichthys multiradiatus. The sequence goes on from NC_061815.1 coordinate 7,228,520, forward strand.
AAACCCTGATAATTAAAACACAGACTGATTATGTGGAGAAAACTGAGACTTGCACAATGACTGTCACTCCCTAATATAAAAACCTTAGTACAGAATATTTGGTTTTGAATAACAGTTTGTTTTTTTCATGTAAATTACAAACATACAAAGCTCACCACAGGATGCTTTTAAATCCCTGTATAGGGTGCCGGATTGTTCAGTCTTGAAGCTTTTTATCTTGAACATTTGTCCACACTATCTCCTCACTAGATAAATCACCATGTGTATCTTTTGCTCTTTTATAACAAATTGGAGCTTCAGACCATTATCACTTATTTTGCCATTGGTGGCCATAGTGTTATGCATTGATGAAGAGTCTGGCGTTCCAAAAATAACACAATAACTTTTAAGCAGCTTTCAGCTACACTGTTGGCTGCCTTGTGTTTACTTTTTGTGCCATGGTTTTTGTTTTTTTTATTCCAATTCTTGTTGACATCTTTGTCCCCTTTTAGTTGTTTTTTTTTTTTTTTTTTGCATGGATTGGATGCAGTCTGTTATACTGCATTGTGAATAAAAAAGCTTTAACTCCCTTATTTCAATAAAAACACAAAAGTAACTTTTTTATGCTAATTGAATTTTATTTTACATGTGGGACTGTAAAAACTGGCAGAAACATAGATTCAGATTCTTTTTTATTTTTGTGCTGACATAAAAACTTCATCAAAAGTTTCAGATTTGTTCCCCTTCCATTCCCCTCCATTTCCACTCTCTCATGTAAATTGTTGCAATAATGACATGCAGCACCAGGTGCAAAACAATAAAACATGACATTTTAGGGAATTAAAAGAAAATTAAAAACAAAAATTATATTGTATTGGTATCTTGCTGAAAAGTACATTCTGAGTGGGAGTTAATGACACCAAGAAAGTGACACAGTTTATTCAGTTTAAATTGCATATGAAAAAAACAGAAAAAATAAAATTTCCCCAAAATAAACAACCTGACAAAACTTTTTGTAATTTATACAAACAAATGTAACTCAGGAGGAATATTATTAAGAAAAATGTCCTGACTTCTTGTGGATGTCCATTGTGGTACATAAGGAATAGTACTGGTCCAGTACAGATAACCAAATTTATATCACACAATGCTTGAGTTAGAACAGACAGTAAAGTGAATAGTTTATTGTACTGTAGATCAATACTGATGGAACTCAATGCACTGCACACATAGTCAACGTCTTATTGAATATTAGAACCTCATGAGCTTCTGGATAAAACTGTAACACAATAACCACAGACGGTGGACTCCAGTTGCATATGAAAATTACTAAATTAGTTACGTGTTCCATGCTGTTAAGAGAGACTGAGACTGCACTATCTGTCTCTCTTTCATTTCCCCTCCTGATCCCTCTGTATCTCACATGATGAATGAGGGGATGTGCTGTAAATCTGGGATGGTGGGACACACACACACACACACACACACACACACACACACACACGCAGGCATGCAGTGAATCTAGGCTGGTTGGTTCTTTTATAAATGAGCTCTGCTGTGCAGGGATGGCTGCAGTGATGACGATGCAGAACACCATGACATGCATACACACATACAACTTTAGGGATGAAAACATGTTTGAGCTCAAGTTCTCTGAAACCACTTAACAAACCAGTAGTTTAATTTAACTAGACAATGTCATGGTTCATTTGTGTTAGGTGTTTGAGTTTGTTTCTTGTCTCTGTTTCTTCCTTTCCCTGTTGTTTATATTCCCTTAGTGTTGCCATTTTAATTCATTCCTTTGTTTACTTAGCTAGTTTTTTTTTTGTTCTTATACATTTAAGTTTCTTTGTTAGAGTTTTCCCAGTATCCCTTTGTATCTCTGTCCAGTTCCTGTGTCTATTATTCTCTCTCGCCCTCAGCTCTCACCCTCCTCATTCTTACCTGATTACACTCACCTGCTTGCCATGCCTTTCTCCTCATTTCTCCCTGTATTTAAGCTCTCGAGTTTCCATTTCTTGCCACTGGTTCCTTCTGTTCATGCTGCATGTCCTGGCAATCGTCAGGTCAGAGAAAGCGAGACTGCAGTCCATGATGACGGAGAGGCTATGTCATAATAGCCATCAAGTAGGAGGGAAGCAGTCCCAGAATACACTTTTACACAAAAAGTAGCCAATGTGAATATCTATGGACAGATGGAGAAGAAAAGCCAGCAGCGGTGTACAAATGACAATAGTGGACACAATGTCCACAATCAGTAATTAAACATAATGCGGAGTGGCAGACGTATTTGATTTAGATTCTGCTCTTAATAATTCATACACAACAAGTCACCATAGTCCAGCAGAGGAAGAAAAGTTGCTGAAATTAAATAATCTTAGACCTGCCGAGAGAAGCAAGCATATTGCTTTTCATTTACTGTCTGCCTCTGCCAGTGTCTAGTTGTTTCAAACTCAGTTGGCGGCAGTAATGACTGGTAAGAGGGCCTTTTCTACAACTCTTAGTGTCTTCTTTGTGTCTCTCCAAAGGATCCTTTCAGGCAATGTTCTCGCTGCGTCCTCCGCACTGGGGTTGACTGACCTAACAGTCAACCTCTGGGACATCTAGACAGATGTCCTGTGGCTCCAGTCTCTAGTCTGCAAATTTGGCATCGATAGTGTGTCAGGGTATATTGCTTTCTTAAGACTAGTTAATCAACAATTCAATTTGGAGAAATACGTTTTGAAAAAAATCTTTTTTCCGGTTTGTTTTCTGACCTTATGGGTTCTTTTTTAGATTCTTGTAAGGAATTTTAATTTTGATGATTCTTCTCCTTCTGACAGTCAAACGGTCATTCTAGTGACCTCAGCAAAATCAGGGAGCCCCATTGCAAAAAGGTTGCAGTAATTTATTTTCTTATTTTTTAATTTTATTTTTGCTTAGCTTTAGTTGTGTTTATTAGCTTTAACTGCATTGTTGCCCTTCTATGTTTTCTGTGCCATTGACTTGATTTTAATAGGCATTCTTTGAATGCACTACAATTGCAATTTTATTTAAATTTATAACTGATTTTATTTAATTTCTTTTTGTTTCAGTCTGCTTAAAGTTTCATGTTTTATTGTTTTCCAGTAGAGGAAGATATTTTGTCATTTACTGGAAATCTAACTATTTGCAAATTTACAAAATATAAGAACTGATCAGAATTAACATTACTGCCCATCGTTGGCACCTTTAGACTCAAATAATTCCCCATCCAAAGGAGAGGGTCCACTTTCATTATAGGGGATTATAAAAAATCTTTTTTTTTTTTTTTTTTTTTTTATGAAAAAAAAAAAGATAACAATTGCTAAATTGGCTTCTAATTGGTTAAAATTTCATAAAAATAATTGTCATAATGACAGGAGGGGCAATTTATTTATAATCCACTATACATAAAAAATAAGAATTGGTTAGAATGAATGGTTCTGCCAGTTTCTGACACTCCTTTGCTCTAAAACAACCAAATTTGTGATGGTTACGTGATAAACATTTTGTATTTATTCTGAAACACTGAAAACACAAAACCTGGCCTTACTTGGTTTAAAATCTAGAAAAATACACAAGTATTTGTTATACTGAAAATAATAATAGTATTTATCTATTTTTCAAATACGTACTTGTACTCGTCGTCTTCCGCTTTATCCGGGACCGGATCGCGGGGGCAGCAGACTCAGCAGAGACGCCCAGACGTCCCTCTCCCCAGACACTTCCTCCAGCTCTTCCGGGGGGAGCCCAAGACGTTCCCAGGCCAGCCGAGAGACATAGTCCATCCAGCGTGTCCTGGGCTGTCCCCTGGGCCTCTTCCCGGTGGGACGTGCCTGGAACACCTCCCGAGGAATGCGTCCAGGAGGCATCCGGTATAGATGCCCGAGCCACCTCAACTGGCTCCTCTCGTTGTGGAGACGTATTAACGTATTTTTCAAATACGTTAATACATAATATCTGTTGCACAAGACTTTTATATTTAAATGATCCAAGTGGGTCACAGTTTTGAACCTGCCTACATTTCTAAGAACACCACCATGTTTTACTATGCTGATGGTATTAGCATGGTTAACATGAAGTTAGAAATGTGCACATCAGACAAAAAGGTCTATTGTTTCATGCTGCAATTGTTATCGTCTAGGATACCTCACGTGGGATGTTATAGATTTTACTCAGAATCTGCATTTCTGTCCAATCAGAGGTGCCGCTGAGCACCTCTGAAGATATGTTTAAGTAAGATTTGTTTACTGAACGAATGTCTGTAAGCGTCCTGCCATGCAGTCATGCATTAGGGATAGTAGGGCTGTCGGTGTTAGCATTTCAAAGCGATTTTTATTAAATCAATTAAACCCAAACAATCTCATCTAAAACATCAGAAGCACTGAAGCTACTTGTGTAGAGGCAGAAAATATCTACCAGTTAGTATTTTTCAGAGGATCTTTCCAGGAACACCAAGCATTTAATTTCTTTCTCTTCCAAAAACTTACTCCAAATTTTTGTTTCACCTTCTTCATCCAAACCTCATAGAGAAGATTCATGAACATCACCTCCACTGCTGCAGGTTTAAAACATATGACATGGAAAATTCAACAAGCTCTGACTTAGACCCACACAGAGTCACACTCATATGCCGGCTTCCTCAGAGACCCCTCCTCAGGTCCAGGATATTGACCTTGTCATCAGATGCAGTGACCCTCAAGCAAAAAATAATGAATGGTTTGACATCAGAAAGTGCTGAGATAATGGAAGCTGGCAGCTGCGGTGGCCACAGGTTTGCTGTCAAAGCATTCTAGTGATATTACAGATTTTCTTTAGGTATAGTGCTGCTGTGTGGTTCAATAATAATGCTTATTAAAAGAATAAAACTATCCAAACCAACCTGACCATATATGAAAACTTGTTACCCCCTAAACCTAATATCTGGTTGTGCCACCCTTAGGTACGGAAGCCCTGAAAGGCAAATGAAATAAAAACTAAATTATAGTATTTCTGAGTTTTTCCCTTTTTTTTTTTTTGCTTTGTTTGGTTCTGCCCTTGAAAGGCAAGTGAAAAAAAAAAAAAAATCAAGATTCATATATTTTTAAGTTTGTTTTTTCTGTTCTGCCCTGAAAGGCAATTTAGAAAAGAATTATTTTCAGAGGCTTATTTTCTTAAGCGTTTGATCTTGTAATATTTGGCTCTGCCGCTAGAGGCATTAAAATAAAACCACCAGCTCTCACTGAGAGCTGTACAGGTCCTTCTCAAAATATTAGCATATTGTGATAAAGTTCATTATTTTCCATAATGTCATGATGAAAATGTAACATTAATATATTTTAGATTCATTGCACACTAACTGAAATATTTCAGGTCTTTTATTGTCTTAATACGGATGATTTTGGCATACAGCTCATGAAAACCCAAAATTCCTATCTCACAAAATTTGCATATTTCATCCAACCAATAAAAGAAAAGTTGTTTTGAATACAAAAAACATCAACCTTCAAATAATCATGTACAGTTATGCACTCAATACTTGGTCGGGAATCCTCTGGCAGAAATGACTGCTTCAATGCGGCATGGCATGGAGGCAATCAGCCAGTGGCACTACTGAGGTCTTATGGAGGCCCAGGATGCTTCGACAGCAGCCTTTAGCTCATCCAGAGTGTTGGGTCTTGAGTCTCTCAACGTTCTCTTCACAATATTCCACAGATTGTCTATGGGGTTCAGGTCAGGAGAGTTGGCAGGCCAATTGAGCACAGTGATACCATGGTCAGTAAACCATTTACCAGTGGTTTTGGCACTGTGAGCAGGTGCCAAGTCGTACTGAAAAATGAAATCTTCATCTCCATAAAGCTTTTCAGCAGATGGAAGCATGAAGTGCTCCAAAATCTCCTGAAAGCTAGCTGCATTGACCCTGCCCTTGATAAAACACAGTGGACCAACACCAGCAGCTGACACGGCACCCCAGACCATCACTGACTGTGGGTACTTGACACTGGACTTCTGGCATTTTGGCATTTCCTTCTCCCCAGTCTTCCTCCAGACTCTGGCACCTTGATTTCCGAATGACATGCAGAATTTGCTTTTATCCGAAAAAAGTACTTTGGACCACTGAGCAACAGTCCAGTGCTGCTTCTCTGTAGCCCAGGTCAGGCGCTTCTGCTGCTGTTTCTGGTTCAAAAGTGGCTTGACCTGGGGAATGCGGCACCTGTAGCCCATTTCCTGCACACGCCTGTGTACGGTGGCTCTGGATGTTTCTACTCCAGACTCAGTCCACTGCTTCCGCAGGTCCCCCAAGGTCTGGAATCGGCCCTTCTCCACAATCTTCCTCAGGGTCCGGTCACCTCTTCTTGTTGTGCAGCGTTTTCTGCCACACTTTTTCCTTCCCACAGACTTCCCACTGAGGTGCCTTGATACAGCACTCTGGGAACAGCCTATTCGTTCAGAAATGTATTTCTGTGTCTTACCCTCTTGCGTGAGGGTGTCAATAGTGGCCTTCTGGACAGCAGTCAGGTCAGCAGTCTTACCCATGATTTGGGTTTTGAGTGATGAACCAGGCTGGGAGTTTTAAAGGCCTCAGGAATCTTTTGCAGGTGTTTAGAGTTAACTCGTTGATTCAGATGATTAGGTTCATAGCTCGTTTAGAGACCCTTTTAATGATATGCTAATTTTGTGAGATAGGAATTTTGGGTTTTCATGAGCTGTATGCCAAAATCATCCGTATTAAGACAATAAAAGACCTGAAATATTTCAGTTAGTGTGCAATGAATCTAAAATATATGAATGTTAAATTTTCATTATGACATTATGGAAAATAATGAACTTTATCACAATATGCTAATATTTTGAGAAGGACCTGTATTGTTTAAATGGATAGTCAAAGGACTGGTTTCCAAGAACCGGTGTCCCCTTTTCTAAATGAGATTGTTGTAAAGTTCAATAAAATACAGCAAAAGCACATGTACAGTGTATTTCCTGGCCACCGTGTGTTAGTATCATACCAAGCTTGTATATTCATGCGGATATAGCATTAACTAAAGTATTGATCAAGGATATCTGTAGGACATTTGTCCTACAGATATCCTGTGTGTATTTTTACTAAAAAGATGTGGCGCCGCCAGCTGGCTGGCCAGCTAGGTGTGGGTGAGTGAAGCAAGTTATATTTTGTTTAAAAAATCTAGAGGTCTGGTTTTAAATGATGCTTTGGGATGTTTTTAGATGAGACATTTTACCTTAAAACGCCATATATGAAGTCAGTCATTTAAAAATGGGCCTGCTTAGATTTACTACAGTGGTTTCAGTGATGCAAAGGCCTGCATCAGACCCAGGCTTCAGCAGAAGTTGAAGATCACTCACCCTACCTATTTTTGATGTGTATAGTTGGTTTCAGTGAGATAAAAGTCTTTGTGACTAAATTACAGGTAGCTGTATTTAAAAACTACTTCTTCACTGTATATTGTTATGGACAGAGTTAGTTATATTGTATGATAATCACATGTTCCTGAATGCTGTTGTGCTGCAACACTGTCTGTCTCTACTATCAGGAAGTAGCATATTTAGTAGCTTGTCAGCTTGAATCTGCATCTCTGAAGATGGTTTAAGTGCAATTACTGAGAACAATATTGAAATCAAGGGTCTATTAATAATCAGTGATACCAGTTTTTATGTTCATTGTAAATAAGAAATCCATGTCGTAACTAGGATTGTTCATATAAACGTGAGACACAGCGGTTTACAATAAAATGGCTTCTTTATTGTTTCATGCAGGATTGTAGAGGGCAACTCTAGCATCCAGTTTCTGGACAGCTCCTAGTGATCTCTCCAGCTCCATTTCCAGCTTCATTGTCTCCTCACATTCTATTAAAGTTTAACACTTGTTGATAATGTTGATTTTATGGTAAAGAATGTTTTTATTCATAATTATTTTAATAAATTACATTGTTACAATAAACATTTCTTCTCTGTTCTGTCCATGAATGACTTTACCTGGTGACAACAACAATACAATAATAATGCTTGAAAGACTTTAGGTTTGTGTTCATAAGTGTCTGCTAGTTACCAATTGTATTTACACCTATTCATTCAGGTATCAGGTAACAAATGAGGATAGAATTTAGCAGATCTTTCAAACTCTTATATAGATGTTTCTTGAGTTATAGACATCTTCAAAATAAATATTGAGTCATGGTGACCTTGTATGACTTGAAGCATTTCTACTCGGCAAACAACAACACAAAACAGCAAACCATCCCTTGAATCTTCTGGCTGTTGTCCCAGAGGGAGGCCTCTTCTAAAGGTGATGCAGGAGAAAGCCCAAAAACACTTTACAACAACAATTAATTTCCCTTTAGGAGGAATAAAGTAATTTTGAATTGAACTGAATTTGAATTACTGAAGACAAGCAGTCTAAGGATATGTATTACTGGAAACATGTCCAGTGGTTTGATGAGACCAACAAAACTTTATTTGGTTCAGATGTTGTCAAGCGTGTGCGGCATCAGTCAAGTGAAGAGTACAAAGACAATTGTGTCTTGCCTACAGTCAAGCATGGTAGTGGTAGTATCATAGTTTGGGGCTGTATGAATGCTGCCGGCAGTGAGCTACAGTTCATCGAGGATAACCATGAATGCTGACATTCATGGTTTCCATGAATGTTGGCATTCTAAAGCAGAATATGATCCCCTACCTTCGGCAACTAGGCCGCATGGCAGTATTACAACATCATAAAGACCCAAAACACACCTCCAAGATGACCACTGCCTTGCTGAAGAAACTGAGGGTAAAGGTACTGGACTGGCCAAGCATGTCTCCAGACCTAAACCCGATTGAATATCTGTGGGGCATCCTCAAACAGCATGCGGAGGAGCACAAGGTCTCCAACATCCACCAGCTCTGTGATGTCCTCATGGAGGATATAAATATATACAAAACTATGAATCACATTTACGTAAGTATTCACAGCTTAAAATTAAGAGAGAGGAGAATCTTCCAGAAGGACAAACTTCTCTGCAGCAATCCACCAATCAGGCCTGTATGGTAGAGTGGCCAGATGAAAGCCACTCCGTAATAAAAGGATCATGGCAGCTAGTCTAGAGAAGGCGCCTGAAGGACCCTCGAACCATTGCAAACAGAATTATTTTCTGATGAGACCAAGATCTAACTTTGTGGTGTGAATGCCACACATCATGTTTGGAGTAAACCATCACCGCTCATCACCAGGCTAATACCATCCCTACAGTGAAGCTCGGTGGGGGCAGCATCATGCATTAAGCATTCATTTTTCAGCAGGACACAGACCCAAAGAACACAGCCAAGATCTTGGAGTTGCTTCAGAATCACTGTAAATGTCCTGGAGTGGCCAAGCCAGAGTCCAGACTTGAATGAAATTTAACATCTCTGGTGTGTCTGAAAATGGCTGTACACAGATTTCTCCAATCAAAACCTTGGTGGCAACAACTGCCATCTAGCATTTGCAATAACTGACAATGTTACAGAGCTGAGGAAGAATTTTGACAAGAGAATAATACTTCATATCTACTTATAAATACGGTATTTTACTTGCAGTAACTGCATTAAGTCAGGGACCCACTGAGGTCACCAAACTCTTGCATTATTGCTTTATGAGGCTTTCAGTGCAGCCTTTTCTGGTTGCTTGTTTTAACAGGTTAGCCCATTAAGTCTTCTCTTTAGCCGGCACCAAGCAAGACATATGGAGTTTAAGTCAGGAGATTGACTTGACCAGTCCGACACCTTCCACTCGTTGTCCCCGATGAACACAATTTCTGTTTTGGATCAGCTACATGATGAAGGACCTTCCAGTCAGTTCCTTTGCATCTTTCTTCCAATTAGCAGACAAATTTTTATTCTGCTGTGTTATGTCATAAAATAAGATAAATGAGCCTATTCTAGAAGAATCCACATTTGGTGATAATGTAGGACTGAGGTGTTGCAATACTCACCCCATCTAAAGCATTGGAAGAAGAAAAACTGTTGTATTATCACCACTGTGCTCAGATGGGTAACCAGTTTGCCAAAAATTATAGAACTGAAAAAGTTCGAGTAAATGTGTTATCTCATTTGTACCTACCAAAAAAAAGTTTTTTCTGTTATTAGTTAACTAAAGTTAATGCATTTAAACTTTATGATCTTTTGTTATTAAACCCAAGTGTCAGCAGACTCCAGTAAATAAAGACACTTAACACCTCACTGTTCTAAAACCTCAGAGAAGAGTTTGGCTCTTGTTTTTATTTTTCTGCCATTTCTCTCAGTACTGCACAGACTGAAACTGATGGAAATTACTTGGTTATGTACTTCCGGGAATCCTGGCAAATGTTTTCCATTTGTGATATTTCTAGTTAGAGTGAGCTGATTGAATCTTCAAAATGACCTTTTGGCATCACCAAGGTAGATGGGCTGTAGCAAGGATTGTTGCTGATATTTTACCAGTGTGTGAACACATCTGAATGAGGCATACATATTAGCAATCAAAGCATCTGTTTTTTAAGGAGGCATCAGATTTACTGATTAAAAATAATTCAGGTACAACTGATGAGCAGCACCATTGCTCTGCTGATACTGTCAGGTTGCTTCTTTACAGATTCTGCCGCATTTGGTGAAACATATAATAATAATACGTCTAATAAGTAATAATAACGTGTGATATGACTATGTCTGTGTAAGTGTTTGGTTCCATTGATGCAAGCATTTGATCGACCTTTGCAGTGCCTTGTGTCATTTCTTGCAACATTTTCTGGCAAGTGTCCTGGATTATCCCTTTCAACATCAGTGTATAGAGCATTGTTGGCAATATTTTTTACACTGGGGCATTGTGCTCTGGCCTCACAAATGATGGTCTGCCTCTCCTCAGCGTACGTATTGATCTGGATAAGAGTTGTGCTTTAGACTGCCTACTGTTCATGACTTTCTTGTCAGGGTTCTAAAGTCACACAAGTACTGCAAGCATTAACAACAAGCTTGGTGCTGGGCCAAAAGAATGCACATTTACTAGCGTTTGTAACCTACATGGAATAAACTCATTTAGTTTAAATTATCATATGTATATCAGTTTACAATATACTTGACTGTAGTTACACAATTATGATGCATAATCATTATTAATGGATTATTTTGAGTAGATTTTGTGAATATACATCTGAATCAAAGGATGATGTCACAGTTTCAGGAGAAGCTAATTTCCCTGTGGCCAAATAACATCTCCATCTCCTTGTCTTTTACACAGAACTAACACAGTGAATATTAAACAACTTGCCATCTGGATTTTAATACATGTCTAATGAGTCTCTGAAGGTTGAACAAGGTTGTATTGTCTTTTTTTTTTTTTACATGTCTATCAGTTTTATTTATTAAAAAAAACATCTTATATTGTGCATTCAATTATCTCAGCACACTTGCCTCAAATCCATCATAATGAAGAAGTAAATTCTCTTTGTCAGAGAGACTTAACAACATATTGAAATGTATGAGTGAAAAAGATAAGAAAGCAATGTTTATTTTCAGAATTACACAGCTGACCCTACAATTGCAATTGAATGACTACATTGGATCCAATCATTTATAGGATAAATTATTAATCTATTAGTAACTACACAACAATTAATTAGGCAAAGAACCAGGAACATAACATAAACACATCACAAAAACACATTATGAGGGGAATTTAGACTGAAATCAACTGTAGATAAAGGTAAGCTAGTTTACTCTTAGCCTTGGTCTTGCTGAATTTCTGAAATTTCTTGTTGAAATTTCCCTTTGGGATTATTAAAGTATTTTTGAATTGAATTGAATTGTGCAACTTCTCAATGTAACAGACTGGGTCCTGGGGACCTGAGGTTTTCCGTACCACAATGGATAGAAAATCTCTGCACAACATATGTTAGATCTGGCCTTAAAGTTGATTCACCTGTGAGTCACCAGCTGTTTTCGTCTAGCAAAAGTATTGAAGGTTCATCTCTTTGGAATTCCAAACCCAAAGGTATCAACACAAATGAAATCTTTCTGGATAAGGTGGATTAAAGGCTCAACCACAGGTGAAAAACAAAATGGAGCTTGTTGAAAGATTGGCCAGTGTTGTCATGGTTTTGGAGCGTGAGTGTGCTGGGTGTGCTTGTTTACCTCTGTCTCTGTAGAGACATACCTGAAGGCAATCTTTTAATCTCCTGCCAGGGTTTATACGGAGCTGTGTGATGACAATATGATACCTGATAGTCAACCTTTACTGGTAGAATCCAGCCAAATCTTAGTCTTGTTTTTCTTCTTGAAGTCTCATGATTTCCTGTCCTCTGTATGTTCTCAGATTGATCTTGTATAAAGTTTTTACTTGATTAAACTCCAAATTCCTTGAACCCTCATTCACTTGGTGATCTCTGATCCAAACACACCTTCTCTCCGAACCCCAGCATCCTCCCGGTTAAATCCAAGCTTTCCTGGTCGTCAAACACAGCATCTTCCACTCGAGAGTTTTTTACCCGCCTTCTCTTCAACTTTTCACCTGCTATTATAAGCCTGGCACACCTGTATTTCCTTAGGAACACTAACAGAACCTTACCTCCAAGCCAACTGGATCTACTCCTTGCAAGCTGCTGCCACTCCTCGGATTTGTAAGCCAGTTCTGGTTATTGCTGTCAAACATTTCTTTTTATTTTTCCTGTCCCCATGCTAACTCTATGTAGGACTGATCCTGGCATGATTAAGAATAACTATAGAAATAAATAAATGACTCAATAAAATAATTAATGGGCCAAAAAGTAGCTAGAAATATGAATTAGTGCACCATTTAATGCAAACACATAATAAAAGAAGATATTTATAAAATTATTGATCAATCAATCGGATATAAATATATATATTTCTATTTGAATCTACTATTTTTATTTAAACTACAAATTTTCAAATCATATTTTTTTTCTTGAACTCTATATTTTTCCTTTGTTTATTTAATACAAGTGGATTTCTTGCTGTTTTGTTTTTCCTACTACTTTTATTTCTTTCAAATTTATTACCACTTAAATATATTTAAAACATGCTTTTTTGTCCTTAAAATGTATTATTTTTCAAATAATTTTACTATCAATTTATTTCTTAAGCACTGATGCATTTTCCCCTCCAATATACTCCTGTTGTATTTTTTTACCCAACCGATTTCCCTGAGCACATTTATTTCCATCTTTCTTTTTTGCATTACTTGGTCGGTGTATTGTCTTTTCCTCCTTAACATGAGGAAAAAATGTAAAAACGAACGGGGCGAAACAGAGGTAGAGGGGCAGTCTTTAGACCAGCGTCACTGCCTCAGCTGCTCTCTGGACCTGAACCCAATCAAGATGGTTTGGGGTGAGCTGGACCGCAGAGTGAAAGCAAAAGGGCCAACAAGTGCTAAGCATCTCTGGGAACTCCTTCAAGACTGTTGGAAAACCCTTTCAGTTGACGACCTCTTGAAGCTCATCAACAGAATGCCAAGAGTGTACAGAGCAGTAATCAAAGCCAAAGGTGGCTACTTTGAAGAACCTAGAATATAAGACATATTTTCAGTTGTTTCACACTTTTTTGTTCAGTATATAATTCCACATGTGTTAATTCATAGTTTTGATGCATTCAGTGTGAAGCTACAATATTCATAGTCATGAAAATAAAGAAAACTCTTTGAATGAGAAGGTGTGTTCGAACTTTTGGTCTGTACTGTAGGTTGAACAGGATTTGCAAAGTATTGACTTCTGTATTTATGTACTCTACAACATCCCAATATCATTGGAATTGGGGTTGTAGTCTGATTGAATTTCTGAATGTGGCTCAAAAAATAAAACCTAAACATTTCACCTCCTCCTAATGATACGGGTTCTGTGACTCTCTCAGTCAGACTATATTTGGCATAAAACTTTCATCTCCCTCATTTAGTTAGTATTAAAGCACACAGAAGGGTGCACCCAGAGAAAATTTGGAAAAGGTGCCACACAACCTCAGATAGCTGTCAAGAAATATGGATAGTACTGTTTTTTTCCAAACCTTTTGTTTCTCTATATTTATGGGAGAAGACTGTTACAAAACAGAGAGATCAATCAAGGTCTCAGACATCCAATGAAATATTTTCCTGATCAAAATTTCAAGACCAGGGAAGAAATTGCAAGTATTTGCATTTTGTGCTGGTGGATCACAGCCAGGTTGTAGGCAGAGCTTCAAAATGCACACAGAAAAGACAAGAGCAAGAAACAAAACAACTAAAAAGAAGTGCAGGCAATTTAAAGAAAACTTTTAACCTCAAAAAGGCTGATCAAAAGTCCATCGCCTCAAAACTTCTACATCTGCACATAAGTCTGGGTTTAATTTTGTTTTCCATCAAGCATTTACTTGTCGTGACCTCTAATTACAGAGGCAAATAGGCTTTCTGACTTTGAAAGTGGTAGGATTGATGAGCTGCACAAGCTCTTGCAAGACAGGATTGCTGCAGAAGATTAAACACAGTAAGGCAGTCATTTTAAGTTTCTTAAAAGATTCATGTCAAGCGATAGATTCAAAAGAATCAGAATCAGAATCATCTTTATTGCCAAGGAATTTGACTCCGGTACACTTTGCTCTTTTATTTTGTTTTTGCATTACAGAATATACATATTTACAATGTACAATATACACATGTATAATAAAAAGGTGCATTTGCAACATCTGTATGCTGTTGTTTTGTACTCTATTGAATGTTCATCAGAGAAACAGCCTGGGGAAAGAAAATTTCTCTGTGGCGGCTGGTGTTAGTAAACAGTGCTCTGTAGCGGCGGCCTGAAGGTAAAACTCTAAACAGTTTATGTGCAGGGTGTGTGGGGTCTGCAGAGATTTTAGCAGCTCTTTTCCTGATCCTTGACCTGTATAAGTCCTGGATGGAGGGAAGGTCAGCCCTGATTATTCTCTCTGCATTCCTGATTATTTGTTGCAGTCTGGACCTGTCCTGTTTTGTGGATGAGCCAAACCACACTGAGATGGATGAAGACAGGACAGATTGAATGATGGCAGTGTAGAAGATGACCAGCAGCTCCTGTGGAGGGTTGAACTTCTTCAGTTGCCTCAGGAAGTACAGTCTCTGCTGGGCCTTCTTCCGAACAGTGTCTATGTGTGAAGACCATCTCAGGTCCTCAGAGATGATGGTTCCCAAGAACCTGAAGTGGTCCACGGCCGATACAGTGTTGTTGAGGATGGTTAAGGGGGTGTATGGGGGTGGTGTTCTCCGAAAGTCCACCACCATTTCCACAGTCTTGAGTGGGTTCAGTTCAAGGTAGTTCTGACTGCACCAGTGTACCAGCCGATCCACCTGCTGTCTGTATGCAGACTCATCACCGTCCTGGATCAGTCCAATGACAGTGGTGTCATCTGCAAATTTAAGGAGTTTTACGGATGATTCCGATGAGGTGCAGTCATTTGTGTACAGGGAGAAGAGGAGTGGGGATAGAACACACCCCTGGGGGGCACCAGTACTTATTGATCTGGATCAGGAGAAGATGCTCCCCAGTCTCACCTGCTGCTGTCGGCCCGTCAGGAAGCTGTTGATCCACTGACAGGTGGGGGCTGGAGGATGTCTGGTATGATGGTGTTGAAGGCCGAGCTGAAGTCTACAAACAGGATCCTGGCGTATGTCCCTGGGTGGTCGAGGTGTTGCAGGATGAAGCGTAGACCTAAGTTAACAGCATCATCTGCTGACCTGTTTGCTCGGTAAGCAAATTGCAGGGGGTCCAGCAGGGGGCCTGTGATGTCTTTCAGGTGCTTCAACACCAGCCGGTCAAAAGATTTAATGACCACAGACGTCAGGGCTACAGGCCTGTAGTCATTTAATCCTAGGATGGTGGGTTTCTTGGGAACTGGGATGATGGTGGATCGTTTGAGGCAGGAGGGGACCTCACATTTCTCCAGTAATTTGAAGATCCTTGTGAAGATCGGAGCAAGTTGATTTGCACAGGCTTTCAGGCATGATGGGGAGACCTTATCAGGTCCTCCAGCTTTCTTTGTTTTCATGCGCTGAAAGAGCCTATTTACATCTTCCTCTGAGATCTTTAGTGCAGGCAGAGGATCTGAAGTAGGGGGTTGGTTGTTTTACAGGTCAAATTTGTTTTTGAATGGGAGTGGGGGGGGGGGGGGGGGGGGTGTGAATGTTCAGGAAGGGTGCGGGAGCTCCTATAGACAGTCAGGTTTCTCAGACCAGTCCATACAGCAGAAGTGTCACCAGTAGAAAGGCTGTTCTTCAGCTTCTCACTGTAGCTTCTCTTGGCTGCTTTGATCTCCTTTGTTAGTCTGTTCCTGGCCTGCTTGTACCACGCCCAATCTCCACTGCTGTGAGCTTCTTCCTTTTCCCTGCGCAGATTCCTGAGGTGTGGAGTAAACCATGGCTTGTTGTTCCCAAAGGTGCAGAAGGTCTTGGTCTGCACACACATGTCCTCACAGAAACTGATGTATGATGTTACCACATCAGTTTGTTGGTTTAGGTCAGTGGTTGAAGTTTCAAAAACAGTCCAGTCTGTGCATTCAAAGCAGGCCTGTAGCATCTGCTTTGATTCCTCAGTCCACTTCTTAACAGTGTGAACCTTGGGTTTGGAAGCTCTTAGTCTCTGTCTGTAGGTTGGGATGAGGTGGATTAGATAATGATCTGAAAAACCCAGAGCAGCCCTGGTAACAGCATGATATGAGTGCTTTAAAGCTGTGTAACAATGGTCCAGTGTGTTTTTGTCTCTGGTGGGACACTTAATATGCTGTCTGTATTTGGGGAGTTCATGGGAAAGGTTTGCTCTGTTAAAATCTCCCAGTATTATGATGAAAGAGTCCATGTATTCTTTCTCCACGTCTGTAATCAGCTCAGCAATATGTTTTTCCGTGGCAGAAGTGCAGCCATGTGGTGGAAAATATGAGCCAATTATTATAAACAAGGAAAACTCTCTCAATGAGTAAAACGGTTTACAGATTATGGAAAATGACTCCATATCCGGGCTACATGTTTTTCCCAGCATTTTTATGTCTCTGCACCAACCTTCATTTATATAAAAGCAGATTCTGCCTCCTTGCCTCTTCCCCGATAGCTCCGCGCTGCGATCCGCTCTGAACAGCTGGAAGTCCGGCATTAGCAGCTGTGTGGGATGTTTTCGCTCAGCCACGTCTCGGCGAAGCAGAGAATCACTGATCCGTGCAGGTCCGTGTTTTTACTGGTGAGAAGCAGCTCGTCCATCTTGTTGCTTAGAGAGTGGACATTTGCCAGGTGGATTGAAGGCAGTGGTGTGCGAAGTCCTCTTTTGCTGAGCTTTACCAGCGTGCCAGCACGCTTTCCCCTTCGACGCTTTCGGCGCAGTATCCCATATAGAGCCGCAGCTCCGCTTGCCAGGAGCTCAGTGAACCTCGGATCGATGAAAGATGGTGAAAAAATCCCAAGAGAGGACTCTCTGATGTTGAGAAGTTCCTCTCTACTGAATGAGACCACAGGATTGTGGCCCGGCATCACAGTACTGTGGCTCGAAAAACATAAAAACACACAAAATACACAAACAAAGAGGGAGCGAAGCTCCGAGGCTGCCATCGTTGGCGCCATCTTGGTTTCAAGATGGTTTCAAAATAAATGTTTACCTGTGCTGAGTGAGGGGATATGACTGGCTGTCCATTAAGACACAAACAAATTAAGGCCTTCATTGATGCTGACTGCAGCCAATAACCACAAGACAGCATCTGTGGAAGAATGGCCTAAAGAACAGAAAAACATATTTAAAGTTCACATCTTCTCCCATACCGTCATACTGGACATGTAACAAGTGAGAAGTAAATATGGAACACTGAAAGGCTAAAGACAGGTTTGTTCTCTGATAATAATGTATGGCTTCCACTGTTACTAGAATCACCAGGAGACCATGCTCAGTATGAGGAACTGCTGCAAAATCAACGACTCAGTGCAATCCACTGTTGACTGCAGTTCACTGTCGCTACATGCTGTTCATGAGTGGATGCTGCAGGAGTGAAGTCAGTGACTAGATAGGATGCGGTATAAACTGGGGGCAACACTGAAATGTGTGCATGAGAAAGAGCAGTGTTAGGAGGGGACAGAAAATAAATGGATGGATGGATGGATGGATGGATGGATGGATGGATGGTATTCACATCACTTCTTTATTTGCAGTTTATATATAATTTCCTGCACATACTATTATGTGTACTGCTGTTTTCACTGCCTATTTTAAATTATTGCATACAGTTCTGTTGTAGACATCCTAATTCAATGAGTTTCTTGTTTCTTACTGCTTTCGATTTTAGACTGTGCAACATATTTTTATTGATATCTCTTTTAATTACATTTATGCACTGTTAGTTTACTGTACACGACTGTAAAGTAATTATCCTTTAAGATTAATAAACAATCTATCCATCTGTCTAAATAATGTACCTAAGTATTTCACAGCTTAAAGGTTTATGTTGACAGATTCAGGTAGGAAATGAACTAACTACGTGAACCCAAATGCAACACAGAGCTGCATACCTCAATAAGTAACTAATCCAACTTTGTGGTATTGGCCTCTGATCTGATGAAGACATAATTATTAGGCCACAATTCCAAAAGGTATCAAAGCAACCAAAACTACCCTGCTCATCACCAAAAGAATGCCATACCCACATTAAAACATAATGGTGGCAGCATAATAGTTTTACATCAGAGGGAATGGGGTTCTTGTCAAATTCTGAACATTTCTAAATTACAGTTAGTGTTGACTTCAAACCTTCCTGTGCTTATTAGACGTTTGAAGATAAAAATAAACTGAATAAGTTGCTTTTCAGCTTCACTGTGAGTCTAATCGTACATCCAACTCAACAGTACAGTGGCTGTTACCTTTGCCAAGTATAGTACCCAAATAGACAAAATGCGGGATTCAGTTAAACTCCTATCAAAGAAGCCTGAATGTTGTTTCTCTATCTAACTGTTCTTCTACAAAGTATTAGTTTAAGGTTTTTGCAGCTTTTGTATTTCACATGTTTTCATGTTTCAGTATCATGCAGATACTTGGTCTGCGCTGATGAAGATTCACGGACCTTGGAAGGTTGAATGCTTGAAGCAGCTCCAACTGACAGCTGTCCACCGCAATTTCATAATCATTTGACCAACATATTTTCCTCCCTTCACACCTTAAAGTCATGACAGGACTAGATGTTTCACAAAGCATGCTTCATTTGCTAACTTTAAACTAAAGGAATTACATTTTAAAGTGGAACTAAACCCCAATAAACCCCAATATTTGTCCTAAAACCATCTTAGTTCTGCCTTCTTTGGGTTGAATGGTGGCAACTGCAGTGGAATTTTCTTATTTGTTCAAAAGGTACAGCTTGGTACACGTTTACATCATATTGGTAAATCACAGCCCCATGTTCGGGGCCATAGCGAGTCAGGAGTTGGAACTGCGTGCATTCAGTTGGAACTGCGAGCATTCAGTTGGAACTGCGAGCATTCAGTTGGAACTGCGAGCATTCATCAGAGCGTTCTATGCTTTATACCTTTACTTGTGATAGTGGAAATCTACATGTAACCTTTCTGAAAATTTGTTGTTGCTTTGAAAGTTAGCCCATGTTACCAATGATGCTACTAATATCAGTTTACAGCTCAGAAATGGGACAGATACTGTCCTCCACTGCCTCGGCAGCGCTGGCTTCGGGCATTACTGAGTCAGTGCCTTGAGCCTGTGGCTCGAACTGATGAAGCTCAGGCCCGCTGGGTGCCATAAAGCCTCCCTTAACCTCCAGTGATGAGGGGGTTAAAAAATCCTTTACATTACAAGTCCGATCGGTGGCAAAAGTACCAGCTAACTGCTACTTTCCCTCATCCTCCTGACCACACCCCTGCTTAACCGCCTCCACTCATCCCAACTCTTGGTCGTGGTTTCTTGGCACTGCCCACTTTGGTGGCATTTTTTAAAATCTGTCTGGGGTTGTGCTTTTGCATCGGGTTCAGTTCCACTTTAAAAACAGCAACATTTGTAGCAAGATAAAGCATGTGAGAGAAACTTCGAAGGAAGTGATCAGTATGCTGGTGGCTGGCAGAAGCCATGATTATCTTTTTAAAACCTGCTTAAATTAAAACTTTGCTTTGTATATGCGTAATACTCTTTAAGACAATGACTTCAACATTCAAAAGGAAATACTTGCACAGGACAATTTCAAATAGGATGCAAAGGCTCATTCAATAATCCACTAGCATTGTGCTGTAAGTGGCCAGATCCTAGATTGTTGCTGAGTTCATCAGTTTGCTCTATTTCCCTCAGAATGTGCTAATCTATCTCTCAGGCCAATATGTATATTTCCACTGCTCATCCAATGGATTTCTTTTTCCTTTGTACGTCCTCACTGGCTCACTTTCATTGAGAGTTCCATTGTATTAAGAGGACCCAAATCTATATCTGGTCCCTTTCAAGCAGACAGTCAGAGAAATCACTGGACTATTTACCTGCACTGATTCCTAATTGGATCAGGTCTGTAGTTTTTCTCTGTTGCTGTTGTTTCATCAAGTTGATTAGTGAGCTAAGCTTTTTTCTTCTTTTATGGATAGGAATATGCTAGAGCTGAGAGGAGTGCATGGAATACGAAAATAAATAGAATTAAAAGCGAGCTGGGATTAATGCATTTTTTTCTTTGATTTAACTAATTTATATATTTTAATTTACTTATTTTATTTCAAGTGTTTTCTCATTCAAAAAGACAGAGACTTTTTTTAAGAGACTTTTATCATTTTAAGTTTAAAGTATATTAAAATCAAACACACTATATACACTCACCGGCCACTTTATTAGGTACACCTGTCCAACTGCTCGTTAACGCAAATTTCTAATCAGCCAATCACATGGCAGAAACTCAATGCATTTGGGCATGTAGACATGGTCAAGACGATCTGCTGCAGTTCAAACTGAGCATCAGAATGGGGAAGAAAGGTGATTTAAGCAACTTTGAACATGGCATGGTTGATGGTGCCACACAGGCTGGTCTGAGTATTTCAGAAACTGCTGATCTACTGGGATTTTCACACACTACAATCTCTAGGGTTTACAGAGAATGGTCCTAAAAAGAGAAAATATCCAGTGAAAGGGAATTCTGTGGGCGCAAATGCCTTGTTGATGCCAGAGGTCAGAGGAAAACGGCCAGACTGGTTCGAGCTGATAGAAAGGCAACAGTAACTCAAATAACCACTTGTTATAACCAAGGCATGCAGAAGAGCATCTCTGAACGCACAACACGTCGAACCTTGAGGCGAATGGGCTACAGCAGTAGAAGACCACACCAGGTGCCACTCCTGTCAGCTAAGAACAGGAAACTGAGGCTACAATTCACACAGGCTTACCAAAATTGGACAACAGAAGATTCGAAAAACGTTGCCTGGTCTAGTGAGTCTCGATTTCTGCTGCAACATTCGAATGGTTGGGTCAGAATTTGGTGTCAACAACATGAAAGCATGGATCCATCCTGCCTTGTAGGTTCAGGCTGATGGTGGTGGTGTAATGGTGTGGGGGACATTTTCTTGGCACACTTTGGGCCCCTTAGTACCAATTGAGCATCGTGTCAATGCCATAGCCTATCTGAGTATTGTTGCTGACCCTGTCCATCCCTTTATGACCACAGTGTACCCATCTTCTGATGGTTACTTCCAGCAGGATAATGCGCCATGTCATAAAGCACGAATCATCTCAGACTGGTTTCTTGAACATGACAATGAGTTCACTGTACTCAAATGGCCTCCATAGTCACCAGGTCTCAATCCAATAGAGCACCTGTGGGATGTGGTGGAACGGGAGATTCACATCATGGATGTGCAGCCGACAAATCTGTAGCATCTATGTGATGGTATCATGTCAATATGGACCAAAGTTTCCAGTACCTTGTTGAATCTATGCCACAAAGGATTAAGGCAGCTATGAAGGCAAAAGGGGGTCCTACCCTGTACTAGCAAGGTGTACCTAATAAAGTGGCTGGTGAGTGTATTAAAGCCAAATAAAGGTGTTTCTTTTAAGAATTTAGAGAACTCCATCAGTTACAGTGGACTGCAAAAGTATTCATTTCCCTAAATTGTTTTTAACCTTTAATCACATTACAACCACAAACGACTGTGTATTTTATTGCAGTTCGTGATAGACTAACACAAAGTAACGTGAGAGTAAAGCGAGAGGGAAAATAGCTTGGTTTTAAATCAGGTTTTCTTTCAAAATGCCCTGCATTTATTGCCATCCACCTAACCATTGACTCTGACCAGCTTCCCTGTCCTTGCTGAAGGAAAGCATCACCACAGCAAGATGCTGCCACCACCATGTTGCACAGAGGTGATGGTGCATCATGGATGATGTGGACTTTAATTCCCCTCCTGACAACGAGTTTTTTATGTAGGCCAGAATATTCAGTTTTGATGTCATCTGACCAGCGTACCTTCTTCCAAATTTTGGTGTGTCCCTTATTACATGGCATGTGGTGAACTGCCAAGATTTCTCATTACTGTTTTTTTACTAGTGGCTTTCTTTTGCCCCTCTTTGTGGAGGCCAGATTTGTAGAGTCTGAGGCTAATAGTTAATCAGGCAATGGTTCTTCCACTTGAGCTGTGAATTTCAGCTTGTTCTCAGAATAAAGCTCTCCTTTTTAATTAGTTTAGGTGTTGGCCCTGTTTCTGTAGGTCTAGAGTTGTGCTTTATTTTTTCAATTATCAAATAATGGACTGAACAGAGCTCTGTGAGATGTTGGGACATTGTTTTACAACGTAACCCTGCTTTAAATGTCTCCACAACTCTTAGATGACCTGTCTACTGTATTCCTTGGTCTGATGTTTGATTACTTCTCTAACAATCCACTGAGGCCTTCATAGAGCATTGAACTAACACGAGATTAAACTATGCCCAGGGGGACTCTATTTACAAATTAGGTCACTTCTGATGGAAATTGTTTGCAGTAGATCTTATTTAGGGGTAACAGAACTGAGTTAAATTGCACGTCACACTATCAGATTCAGATCACATTTCAAAAAATCAAAAGAAGAGTTGAAAACCATTTAGTATATTCTTTCAACAACACTATTATGCACTAACATGATGGTCTATCACTTAAAATTATAATAAAATACATTGAAGTTTGTAGTTGTAATGTACAAGCAGGGAAAAAGTTCATATTTTTGTGAGACGCTGTATTACAGGGGGTGGCAGTTTAACTGCTTGTGCTTGTTGGCTCCATTAAAGTAACACAGCCATTATTCCAGCAGAGCTCACATAAACTCCTTGGAGTCTCTGCAAATCAATGGTAATTTCTGGATGTTTTTCAAGTCTACAGTTTTCAACTCGGCTTTTAGACATTGGTAATTTGTCATTTAGGCTTTCATTTGGTTTTGGTAGATGTGGTATATTATTGTACCGAACACATGATTAGCATTTTTAGGATAAGTAGGGAATGTTTATTGCTGAAAAGTGGAAACAAGGCACATTTGGACTCTCGAGGGTTTCTCAGAACACAAAACTCAACATTTTAGATCAAAGTCTGACTGTCCATCATATTTGTTTCAGCTTTATACTTATTACTGTCCTGTTTTATTTCCATTCTGTAGTATCCTCAGGTATTTTTTTCTTCAGCTATACTGTCTGTAAAAGCCACTGATTCCAAATGAATTATTTAACGCCTAAGGTTAGTTAACCAAATTCATCAAAGCAGCTTCTCTTAAGCATGTAGTCCCAAGATTAAAACCACTAATTAAAAGAAAAAAAAAAAAAACAATATATATATATATATATATATTTTTTTTTTCTTCTTTCTTTTAGTTAAACTAAATACGCACATACCAAAAAAAAAAAAAAAAAGACAAAACAAAACAAAAACATTTACAAAAAAACTAGTAGACAGTGACTGCTCTGAGCAGTTTTACTGGCATAAAGTACAGGATCCCAGAGCATCCCAAGAATTAGTACAAAGCTAAAGAAAATAGTTCAAACACGTTGCTTAAATGGGCTTCTGTCTGTAAGACGCACACAGGAATCTCAAAGTTAACAACTCAATTGTCCCAATTCCCCAATCTTCCCTTACACATTATTCAAAATGCAACCCACGGTGTTTCCAAAACTGTGAGAGACAAAACTTTAAAGGCCAAACCAATTAATATATAGAACCACTTTTAAATCATTTATGCCTGTGGATTTGTTTCACAAAATCTTTAAACATCCTTTCACTCTGCATCGTAGCACTGTTGCCTTGCAGCAAGAAGGTCCTGGGTTCGATTCCCGGCCGGGGGTCTTTCTGCATGGAGTTTGCATGTTCTCCCCGTGCATGCGTGGGTTCTCACCGGGTACTCCGGCTTCCTCCCACAGTCCAAAGACATGCCTGTTAGGTTAATTGGCCACTCTAAATTGCCCTTAGGTGTATGAATGAGTGTGTGCATGGTTGTTTGTGTGTTGCCCTGTGATGGACTGGCGACCTGTCCAGGGTGTACCCCGCCTCTCGCCCATAGACTGCTGGAGATAGGCACCAGCTCCCCCGCGACCCACTATGGAATAAGCGGTAGAAAATGACTGACTGACATCCTTTCACTCTATTAAAATAACTTTTATTTCTCCCAAAAAATTACAGTATATGAACGAGTTAAAAAAAAGCTATACAACTGTTAAGGTTGTTAAATTGCAGGATCTCATTGGAAATGGTCTTTCTCCTTATGTTTCTAATATTTAAAATGTATTTGCATTCTTTGAAAGTGTTAAGAATTATGAATCATTTGGCTTTTTTAAGTAACAGTGAGATGTTAAGTCATTAATTAAGTCAGGGGAAGAGCAGCACAAGAGGCTATTTAAAAGAGAACTATTTTCAGACTTATTGAGACATCATAATCAAAATCAGCTTTGTTGCCAAGTTTCTACAGACAAACAAGGAATTTGACTCCAGTTTGCTTTGCTCTCAGTGAGGATTTTTTTTAAATATATAACAGTGGATATAACAGTGGATTTTAAATGTACATATGTACACAATTGACTTTACAATAGATAATAAAGTGAAATCAATCCAAATGATCTCACATTGCAGGGTGTGGTTCTGGAACTTTGAGAAACAGCCTGGGGGAAGAAACTGTCTCTGTGGCGGCTGGTTTTAGCAGACAGCACTCTGTAGCGCCACCTGAAGATAAAAGCCTAAATAGTTTGTGTGCAGGGTGTGTGGGGTCTGTAGAGATTTTAGCTGCCATTTTCCTGGCCCTAGACCTGTATAGGTCCTGGATAGAGGGAAGGTCAGCCCTGATGAGTCTCTCTGCAGACCTGATTGTTCATTGCAATCTGGACCTGTCCTGTTTTGTGGATGAGCCAAACCACACTGAGATGGACGAAGACAGGACAGACTGAATTATGGCAGTGTAGAAGATGACCAGCAGCTCCTGTGGAAGGTTGTACTTATTGAGTTGCCTCAGGAAGTACAGTCTCTGCTGGGCCTTCTTCTGAACATTTTCTATGTGTGAGGACCATCTCAGGTTTTGAGAAATGGAACCAGATGTGGTCCACAGCAGACATGTGTTGTTGGAAATTAATCTCCACAGTCTTGAGTGGATTGAGTTCAGGTGGTTCTGACCACACCAATGTACCAGCTGATCCACTTCCTGTCTGTATGCAGACTTATCATTCTCCTGGATCAGTCCAGTAACAGTGGTGTCATCTGCAAACTTCAGCAGTTTCACAGACGGGTCTGCTGAGGTGCAGTCATTTGTGTAGAGGGAGAAGAGGAGTGGGGAGAGAGCACACACCTGGGGGGCACCGGTGCTGATGAATATTTTGCGGGAGAAGATGTCCCCCTGCCTCACCTGCTACAGCCGGTCCTTCAGGAATCTAGTGATCCACTGACAGGTGGAGGCCGGGACTTTGAGCTGAATGAGCTTCTGGTGGAGGATGTCTGGGTTGATAGTGTTGAAGGCTGAGCTGAAGTCCACAAACAGGATCCTGGCGTACATCCCTGGGTGGTCGAGGTGTTGCAGGATGAAGTGTAGTCCCAAGTTGACTGCATCATCTACCGACCTGTTTGCCCTGTAGGCAAACTGCAGGGGGTCCAGCAGGGGAGCTGTGATGTCCTTTAGGTGCTTCAACACCAAATCAAGAATTTCATGACCACCGATGTCAGGGTGACAGGCCTGTAGTCATTTAATCCTGTGATGGTGGGTTTTGAGAGAGCAAAGCTCCAAGACTGCCAACAGCGGTGCCATCTCGAAGCCTGCTTTTTAACCATGAGAGAGAGAATGTGACTTTCTGCAGATAACTGGAAAGGTGTGAAGGATTTGGGTCATTCTTAGTTGGGAGTGTGTCAGTCATCCAGGGCTCACTGCAACTGAGGTTCTGGCTTATCCGGGGATACCTGGATCCTGGGCTGTTGGCCGGCTGCTGACTATGCTGGGCTGGCTTAAGTTCTCCCAGGCTGCTCAGTGGATCCCTGGAGAGTCCTATGTAATGGTCTCTGCTATGGTGGCATAGGCAGGGGTTGGACAGGTTGGGGGCTGTTGGGTAGCTAGCCCCCAGCAGGGGATTCGTATCAACACCTTTACACTTACCAATTGTTACAATAAACTAGTTTTAAAACTAATTTAACCTTATTCCCAAATTCCTCAACATAAACCTTGGTTCCACATTGAGCTGTCATATCATTGTTTCAGTTTCATTGGCTCCCTTGTTCCTTTACTTGAACATAAATGATTAGTTTTATCAAATGTTTAATTTAGAATTTAATTTTTTTTTGTTAATAAAGTAGTACATTTTGGAGAGTTGTGAATTAATTCTATATGTGTGCAGAATTAACCGTTTTGAGACTACCAGTGCTCGAGTCAATCTCTCATCTATTGTGCTAACACCACTGCCATACTGGGCTGGTATTCACAGGACAATAATTGACAGACTAAACATTATTTAATTAAATGCCTTAAGCATATTATTGCACAACACATAGCAACAATTTACTTTAAAACACACACATACCAGGGACATAATAGGAGGCTGGGTGCAAGAGGCTCTGGCACACCACCCACCTTCAATGCTGCGGGTTGGGGAGTCTACAGGGGACTTTTCTCCTACTTCTGTGGGGGTGCATAGTGTCTGTGACTGCTACAATCTTTGGGGGCCAAGACTACAGGTGATGTGCTGCACTTTGGCACTGAGTGTTGTGAGATTTTTAGCCTTACCATTTTAACGGTGCGTTCACACCGAACCCGGATTCTGCGAATATTTCGCATCATTTGTGAAACATTTGGCAACAAGTGGCAAAGCTTTGCCGCATCATCAAATAGGAAGAGCTTCCATCTGCTGCTTGCTGGTTTCAACTGAACATGGCAGACATGGAGTTCACGGACAATTACGGTGTTTTACCTGTGGAGAGCCGAAAACCGCCGCCGATGTCAACATCCCTGGGTTCACCAGATTGTTCAGGGACGGAAACAGTTCGGAGATTACCACCACCTACTCCAGGAGCTGCGTCTGGATGACGGTCGATTTCAGCGGTACTTCCGTCTATCCAGGACCGAGTTCAAAGATCTGCTGTCCCGCGTTGGGAGACAAATCGGCTTCTGGGACACCAACTACTGGCGCTATATCCCCGCTGCTGAACGCCTGTCCATCTGTCTTCGGTGAGTAAATAAATCTCAGCTCAGTAAAAAAACTGCCGATTTTAAATGTCCACTTCTCCTAAATATAAGATTTTTTTGCCTAAACATAACCAGGCCAAGTCCTTTCTGTACTTGTCTCAGTAAAAGCAATTAGTTGAGTCATACAACTCTGGCTTGCCGCACACCGCCACTATGATCTGGTCCTCCATCTTCACTGACCAGCGCTTCTTCTCCGCTGCGGTCTTTCACCCTTCGTCACAGCCACATCCAGTCCCTGATTGGTTGACGCTCTGCTCCTGCTTTGCTTCTGCTTTGCTTGGCGCGCCTTCTGCACCACGCCGCTCTGCTCCTGAACGCACCTCTACATAGGAATAACATGTAAATCGGCTGCTCCTATCACAGAAACCGCTTTCGGTGTGAACGCACCATAACAACTTTGCATCTCAACATTACAAATTTCCCCACAACCCTACTTAACACTCTTATAGTCACATAGCCACCACCCACGAATCCATACACATAACCCAAATAGCTCAGATCCCATTTTATTGATGTGGCCTGTCTTATTTGATGCCAGATGAAGTATTGAGTTAATAAGTTCACTCACAAGTAGGATACCATCTTGAGATATCCTTTTTGTCAAACAAAACTGCACTGCCACCTGTAGGCAGCCAGCTTCTCCATATGGTATGTGTTATATTTAACCTGGAACCAGGAGACTCTAGTGCAGCACAGCTCAGAAACAGAATTGGTTTTAACAAGTTTATTGAGAGAGTTTTCTGGCAGGAAGAGGACTCCGTAGCCTTCAGGCTTCTGGAATCGGCTCACTATGAGAGAAAAGAGGATTAATGTCTGGTAAATGATCTTGAATGGTGAAGCTGCAGTAATACTTACTTTTTGGTGAATATATTGAGGCCGGGGAGGGGTGAGCAAACCACAGAGGTTGAGGTTGGCAGGTCGGCGTGTGGCGTGAGCAGGTTTTTCCAGTTGGTGTAAGGCATTGGAGGGTGGAAAAGCAGGGCATGTAGAGCGAGGAATGAATCTATGATCTGGTCCTGTGGTTCCAGGGAGATCCTTGGGCTGTGGTAAGTTCATTGAAGAATTTACCATCTTGTTAGGAGGCGGAACCACGGCGGGTTATCCAGGACGAGGACTTGCAGTCAGCCAGCAGGAAGCGAGACAAAACCCTGAACGTAATCCAGAGCAGGGCTCAGCTTACAGCAACCTTAAAAAGACACAGAGCTAGAATTTAGCTGGCTGACAGGTCAGGACAGACACAAAAACAGGACAGGGCAGGGTAAGTTGGTCTGATAACCACTCAAATTGAGTTACCAATCTGATGAATCCTCTTCTTCTTGCTTTGTAATGATGGTCGGCAAACAACAACATTTGTGCATCACCGCCTCCTTTCTTTTCTTTCTTCTTTCTGGTCTGCTTGATTATACTATAAACTAACTAATGATGAACTAGAATCAGAACAAGTTACTGATCTTAATGGTCTTATTTCCTCAACCCATTGAATGGCTAATAATATTACAATAATTTCTCCAGGTAGTCTTTGATCCATGTGATTGTTGAGGCCTCCACCTGAGTCTTCTGGAGTTTCTGACAAAGCAAATCAGGTTGGATTGTGTTAAATGCACTGGAGAAATCAAAGGACATGATCCTCACAGTGCTGCTGGGTTTCTCCAGATGACAGTGGGTTTGTTGAAGCAGGTGTATGATGACATATTCAACTCCAACTCAACAGTGATAAGCAAACTGAAGGAGGTCCTGATAGATTGTTTGCTTACTCAGGTGGGCCAACAGGAGACTCTGTAGGACCTTCATGATATGGGATGTCAGGGCAACAGGTCTATAATCATTGAGGACTGATGGGTGAGTTTTATTTGGCACCAAAACAAGACAGGAGGTCTTCCACAACACTGGAACCTTCTTCTGGGCCAGGCTAAGGTTGAAGAGGTGCTGCAGAATCCCACAGAGCTGCTCTGCACAGCCCTTCAGGACTCTAGGGATGACACGATCTGGACTGACAGCTTTAGTCCGGTTCAGTCTCTCCAGTTGCATCTTCACCTGACTTCTTGAGACACACAGGTGGAAGGTGGAGGCAAAGAGAGCATCAGCATCTTCTGATATGGTTGAACGCAAACATGTAGAAGCAGAAGGGTCTATGGCCAAGGTGGAAGATAAAACATTTGAGGTGTTACTGGACAGCTGTGCGTCCTGTGGGTCAAAGGAGGGTGGGATGTCTGTTTGGCTGTGAGCAGGAGAGGAGGATGCGGAGCTTTTTTCTGAACTGAACCTATTAAAGAATGTGTTCAGTTCATTGGCTCTGTCCAGACCTCCATCTATCTGATCATCCTTCTGCTTGAAGCCCATGATCTTCTTCCTCCCTGACCACACATCTCTGATATTGTTTTGCTGGAGCTGGCTCTCCAGCTTATTCATGTACACCTCCTTGCTGTCTCTTATCTTGACTTTAAGTTGCTTCTGTATACTCCTCAATAATTCTCTGTCTCCCTCTCCGAAGGCTTGTTTTTTCTTGTTACGCAGGTCCTTCGGGTCACTGCTGATCCAGGGTTTGTTATTGGGGAAGCATCTCACGGTTCTGGAGGGGATGATGTTATCCACACAGAAGTTTATATAGTTTATATATGTGGCTGGCACAGTGCGTCCCAGTCTGTAGCCTCAAAGCAACCTCGCAGTGCTTCTTCAGCTTCTTGTGACCATTTTCTCACAGTCCTCTTTATTACAGGTTGTCTCTGAACAAGGGGCTTATATTTCGAGTAGAGAAAAACAAGATCGTGATCGGATTTGCCTAGAGGAGCTGAGTGCTTTACATTTGCATAAAACAAACCTAACATTTTGTTTTCTCTGGTAGAGCAGCTGACAAACTATTGAAAGGTTGGAAGCGTAGCAGAGAGTGAAGCATGGTTAAAATCATCAGATATCACCACAAATCTATTGAGGTGTTGTGTCTGTAGCTTAGCAACAACTGAGCTGATGGCATCACATGCAGTGTCTGCAACAGCTAAAGGTGGAATGTAAACTATTGCCAAAATAACACTGGTGAACTCTCTGGGTAAATACTATGGACAAAAACGTACTGCCAACAGTTCAATATCCGGACTGCAGGGATGACACTTCACAGTAAGAGGTAAGGAACGACACAGAGTCAGTTATACTTGCGGCAAGGGTAGGTCACACTCTGCAGTGCAAAACTACAAAGTATTAACACTCCTCCCTCTTTATTTATACATGCTTGGTCACACACAATTCAACAAACATTCAGGGTGTGTGTGTGTGTGTGTGTGTGTGTGGGGGGGGGGGGGGGGGTCAGAAAGGTTAGGGTTCATTTGTCTTGATTATAAACAAACAGAGGAAGTGGGAAGTGGGAACCTGGTGAATAGCCCCCAGATGCTGCTAGTAAAATAATAAAAGAATAAAAGCATAACTCATTCTTGTGACCATCTCCCTTCCTGTAACATGTAAGGAGGGAAAAGCACTTAGATGAGTGATAAACAATACAAAAAGTAATAAAAACCCTATAAGTTCCCCCCTGTTTTATCACGAATAAGTCATGAGTAAATACATGTAAAATGAAACACTGTGTAAGCACAAACCCACAGGATGGAAAACAGATTATTTTGTGGGAAACACTTACACGGTCCCTCCGCCCAGGCGACCACCAATCATGGCAGAGTAAAATAATATAATAAAACAAAGAAAACAAAATGTAATAAAAGTAAAAGAATTAAAACAAGCCTTGTTCATATCATCAATGCACTTTTTCTCATTTCACTTAAACAGCAACTTATTTCGATTTTCTGCTATAAGGTCATTTTATGAAGTACAAGTATGAATACACTCAGGCATTGAAGATATATTCATTTACAACATGTCATCATAATCATCTGTTTTTGGGTCCAGTGTCCATCTTGTCCATCTCTTCTCGTGTGATGTTACATACTGTGGATCCTGTCTTAAACAGAGAAAGAGCCCTGCTACCAGGTTTAAGCTCAGGCTTATCAGTCCTGTCCACACGTCACAAAAAGCCATGCTAAATTGGGCACAGGTCAGTTGTTTTCTTCGCCGGTTTGAGATGTTGGACCATATGGGTCCAACCCCTTTGTACCCGGTCATTCCCCTGTTACCCCGTCGAGTGGTTTGGCTCCTGTAACAGTGATATTAGCTTACAGTGGTTCTTGTGGATCCAGGATGGTCTCTCTGCGATTTTCAGAGCTGTCGGTGTGGTCAGGAGAACACGGTATGGCCCTCTCCAGCAGGGGGTGCTCCAGTCTTTTCTGTGAAGTGTCTTAATCGGGACCAGGTCCCCAGGCCTCAGGTTGTTCTGTGAAATCGGAGCAAAATTTACTGGCAGACTACTGGACAACTGTACTTCTTTTGTTTGTAACATCTTATTCATCCATTCAGCTAATGAGGTTTCCTGCTGTGCTTTTCCTATGTCATCCATTTCTGATGGCAATGGAAAAGGTCTGCCATGTACTATTTCAAATGGAGTGAGACCAGTTTGATTTGGAGTTATTCTCATCCATAATTTAACCAGAGATAGACATTCAGGCCATGGCCTCCCTGTTTCTTCCATTGTTTTCCTTAATCTATTTTTTATTGTTCCATTTGTTCGTTCAACCAGCCCAGCAGATTGTGGGTGGTAAGAACAATGGTTTTTTAACTAAAACCCTAATGCTTTAGAGCACAGTTCTATTACATTATTTACAAAATGAGTCCCATTATCTGATCTTATGATTTGTGGGATACCATATGTAGGGAAGAAATTTCTCTGTGACCTCTAAATCCCCTCCGTCCTCTTTGCCCACTTGCCCCTGAGCGATGCAAAGCCATTAAACTGTCTTGCATTCCAAACGTATCTGTCTTCCTATCTTGCTGTGTTTTATGAGCTAAGGCTTGGGTAACAGTTCCTGTATTTTGATTAACCCAGTGTTTATCTATATACCGTCTGAGTTCAATTTTAAGGCCTTGCAAAAAGGCTCTCTTCAACTGTTGCTGATAGGCTCCTGCCTCTGCTTCATCATATGGTATAGCAGAGTTTGCTCTAAAAACACATATCATCCTATCCAAGAAATCTTGTGGGTCTTCTTCATCCTTCTGTTTGCATTGTGAGATTTTACCATAATCTGCTGTCTGTATATAAACTCTTCGAATTCTTTCAAAGAGTAAGCGTAAGGCGTCCCTTAAATTTAGTGAATTATGTGCTAATGTATCACCATTGTCATCGCATCCAGTGAAACCTCCTGCTATTCTGCACCAGCGATGACCAAACAGCTGGGTAAAACACTGAAGCATCGCTCTGCCATTAAGATGAAAACTTCCTCTGAGTTCTGTAATAGCTTCTAGAAATTCTTCCACGCCTTCTTGTATCGATGGGATACCTTTTAAAGCAGCAGTTCTGTCTTCCTGTTTCCATGGCCTATATACTAGAAAAGTTGGCGGCTGTCGGTGATTAGCATCACCTACATTTGGATTTGCTACCTCAACTAGAGGGAATGTGTCTCCCTCTAAATTTATTTCAGATGGATGAAATTTCTGTTCGTGAGCCATTAAGGCTTCGCCTGGGTACATGCTTGGAATTGTTTTCTTATCTTTACTCCTAGTTCACACTCCTGTACAACCCCAGGAATTAGGAGACCAGGGCTCACTAGAAGAGCTCTGTTCTTCTGTTTTAGAAGGATTACTTATTTTTTCTTGCTTACTTATAGGAGTTTTAGGAACTGCTACAGCTCCTTCTATCACTCCTCCAATGTGTTGTGCTGCAGCCTCCTGTCCTGCTTCCAGCACGGCAGGGGGCCGAACACCTCGCTGTCTGGATGCGACCACTGTTTCCTCATGTGGGTGCACCAAGACTGCAGCTGTCAGCTTCTCCTTCTTATCTTGCCTCTGCATGTTTCTTAATTTACTTTGTTCCAGCCATTTGTCTGAGAATTTATACTCGACCTTTCTCTGTTCCTTTTTAATTGGTTTCTTGGTTTTTATTATTTCTAATTTTAAATCCCTTTGCAATTTTAAGATATCGTTAATATTTAGTTTACCCAAGAAACCATGTTTTTTATTCCATCTATGACAGATCATACCTGCTCCTTTTACATAATTATCCATACATTTTACATCTCCTTCTAAGTTAATTAGTTTACTTTGTTTCTTCCCCATGATGTTTAATTTTAGTTCACAATACTATAAATGTCCCAAATAGAAATTCACTGGCATGAGATTCAGGGAGAGGACATTAACACGCCCTTCTACTGCGATTAATCCGCAGCGGTGTTAATTTTCTGGGATTAAACCTGACCTTTATCTCCAAGAATCACCAATACGTCTTTCTATTCTGGGCAAAAGAAAACACAAGACCAGCAGAATCCTACTAAGATTCTTCCAAAATGCTTAGTCTTCCAAACACACAAAATGGCACTCACACAGTTAGTATTTTAACATATGTATGTCCCTTCAGCAATATGTATGGTCGACCTAGCTTAGTTTATGAGCTCTCTTTATTATTCAACACTTAATTTTATTCCCTTCCGGCGGAATGTTACCAACCAAATTATCCATTTCACTTTACGGAGCCTAGTCGTTTTTAATCTCTTTACGGCGAGATAACTACCTAAATTTATCACTATTTATTTGCGGCGAAATAAAACCTTTCCAATGCAGTGTCCTTAACCGGCGACACACTACCAAACGACTTCTAAATACTTTTCTTCTTTCATTTCTATAGCGCTTACTCTTATCTCATGTACTGTATTTTAAAACTGTCTCACCTCGTAGTTGACTTCTAGGTGACTCTGTCGGACCTCCAGAGTCACCCTGGCATCGAGCAAGACAATAATCCACCGGCCAGATGCGAATGTCACACACCGGGACTTTCAGCCACCAGGCCTAGGTGCGGCTGTGCAGCAGCGCTTAACTCGACGTCAGGCTGTTCCCGGAGATCCGCCAGTCACTGCAAAGAAAAATAAAATCAGTTTAGTTCTTATTATCTCTGGCTCGAAGGACCAAATTAATGATAGGTATTATTTAGTCAACTCAGAGGTAAGGAACGACACAGAGTCAGTTATACTTGCGGCAAGGGTAGGTCACACTCTGCAGTGCAAAACTACAAAGTATTAACACTCCTCCCTCTTTATTTATACATGCTTGGTCACACACAATTCAACAAACATTCAGTGTGTGTGGTGTGTGTGTGTGTGTGGGGGGGGGGCGGGGTCAGAAAGGTTAGGGTTCATTTGTCTTGATTATAAACAGAGGAAGTGGAAAGTGGGGACCTGATGCTGCTAGTAAAATAATAAAATAAAAAATAAATAAAAGCATAACTCATTCTTGTGACCATCTCCCTTCCTGCAACATGTAAGGAGGGAAAAGCACTTAGATGAGTGATAAACAATACAAAAAGTCATAAAAACCCTAACAAATTCCAAACTTAAAACTGCATCCATAGTATTCCTACCTCTCCTAAAACCACTTTGATATTATAATAAACAATCTTTCGATTCAATATAATATATCATCCTTTCATTAACCATTTTCTCCGTTATTTTGCAAATATTTGATATCAGTCTATCATTTTCAGGTTTTGTGTCTTTTTTTCGTGGTTTACATATTGGTATTATTACTGCTTCTTTCCAACTTTTTGGTAATTTTCCATTTTCCCAAACTTTATTATAAAGTTCCAACAAAATGTCCGTAGATTATTCACTTAGATGTTTTAGCATTAAATAACAAATTTGATCTTTTCCCGGGTTGTTAATTTAAATTTCTGAAGAGCTCAATTTAATTCCAATTTTGTAGAAGGAACATTCAATAAATCATTAACATTTTCTATCTGTTCCAATATCTCTCTATTTTCTAATATTGTCCTTTCTCTTCCCCGTTTCCCTTCCAAAGTAATATTTTCTGAACTATGTATCTTAATAAAAGTTTTTGCCATCAGATCTACCTATTCTTCATCGTTTACTGTTGTAACTTGACCATCACTTAAGATTGGATAACCATATTCTCTTTTAATCCCATTCATTCTTCTTATCATTGACCATACTTTATTATTCCCTGTTTCTCTTCCCACTGAGTTACAAAAAATTTTCCAACAATCCTTTTTTGCACTTTTTATAGTTCTTCTCATAAGAGCCTGACATCTCGTGTATTCTGAGATTCTGGGAACTGTGATTCCTTTTCAGCATTTTCAAAGCTTTATTTCGACTTTTAATTACTTTGTCACATTCCTTTGTCCACCATGGAAAAATCTTCTTATAAACCCTACCTCCTGTCTTCTTTATGGATTGATTAGCATCTTGTAAAATGGCATTACAAACACAGAAATTTATATGATCAACTTCCATATTCAAATTATTTTTTTCCCAACTCCTAATCGCTTATAAGCCTACATTCTTCCCAATTTGCACTACTGAAACACCATTTCTTTAAGTCACCTATCTTATACTTTTCAATATATACATTTATTTTTGTTATTATGGGATAATGGTCACTTGCTATTCTTGTATATTTAATTATTTGCCATAAACTAACTCCTGCCAGCAAATTTGAAATTATTGTAAGATCAATTACTGATTCCGTACCCGTTCTCATATTAACTCTTGGTCCTCTTCCATCATTTAAACAAACAAGATTTTTATTCTCCATTAATTCTTCAATAACCATTCCATTAGTTATTTATACTACCCCATAATGAACTGTATGCATTAAAATCACCACACCAAACAATGTTTCCATTTAAATTATTATCAATTTCATCCATCAATTTAGGTTTAATTCTTTTACAAGGATTATAAAAATGTTGTTCTTTGATGCTCTCCTTCCTATTCCAAACTTCGACAGCTATATATTCTAATTGAACCCCTTTTGCTAACAAACCAAATTGAATTCCTGTTTTTAAAAATGTTATACAACCCCCTCCTTGAACCTCATTTCTATCTCTACGCACACTAGTATATCCTTTAACAACAAAATCTAAATTTGGTTTGAGCCAAGTTTCCTGTATACATATTATATCTGTTTTTTTGCTAAAGGTTTTAATGAATCCTTGAAATTTTTTCCCATTTGCTATTAAACTTCGAGCGTTCCACTGTAAAATAATCAATGTTTTCTCTCCTGATATCCCTGACTTCCCATCTCCCAATCCTTCATTTATTCGTTCCCATGAAATATCTTTTATACCAAAGAACTTCTCCACTCCTTTTACTATTTCCTGAGTTTTGTGCTTAACTTGATCTGCACAGTTAATCACATATACAATAAACAACATGATCTTCTCCACTATAATTATAGGTTCAGTTCTCTCTTTTGACACTAACTGAGGAGATGAGTTTTGTTGAACATTTATCTCCCTCCTCCCAGTCTGTCCTTGCAGCGACTTCACAGCTTCAGCATAGCAGATATTGTTGGTTGTCTCCTTTTGTTCCACTTCAATAGCTTTCTTCCTAACTTCACAACCCCCAAAACGTTGTCCCCCACAATTACATTTATCTTGAACATTTTCATCACCTTCCTCATATCTATGATCACCTCCACATTTTGGACACCTTTATTTTCCTTTACACACTGACACTTGTAACACCTGAGTGGGGGAGGGATGTAGGGCCTAACTGAAAAGCTTATGAATCCTATCTTAACCCTCTCTGGAAGTACATTTTCTTGAAATTCTTTCATTATTTTTAGGCTTTCAACTCTTTCTCCATTTATTGTTTTAAACAATCATGTTATCTAATTTTTCTCCACATCCTGAATGCACTTTTTAAGTGTTTCAAGATCTTCATTCACTGTTCTCACTTTCCTCGTTAATTTCTTTTCTCCTAAAATCCTTTTTTCTCTCACTGATTTTCAACAAATACTTTCAATATTCAAAGCTTTGTTTTTCTGTTCTTCTGTTTTACAAATGATCATTACACTCTTATCTCTACGTGTTTTTGCAAAAGAAATACCTCCAATCTTCTTTTTAAGCTCTCTTGATAATGCAGTCGGACCAATCTGAATGTCTTTTTCTGTAAATTTAAGAATTACTTTAAATTCCTCTCTAACAATCTTCTTTCAGATTACAGTGATTCCTTCATCTGAACTGTTTTCTTCCAAAGCTCTTCTACTGACTTGTGTCCCAAACAAACTTTCATTTTCTCACCTGATTCTTCCTCTTTCTCTTCCACTTTACAACCTGAGACCAATCACTCAAATCCATATCATCTTCATCGTCCTCTACCTGAGTCGCCATTCCAATCCAGTCACAAACCAGTTTATTTCCTTTTCGTCCAACACAATTTCCACAATGAAGCTCAGTTACTCGTGAAGGCAATCGATGTCGTGTTTCTCAAGCGTCGCATTGCACCTTAGCGTTCCACCAGCCCTGTTCTGCTGCTCCTGTCCAAACCGTTGTCCATTTTCCTGATGCCTCCTCCAAAGTCTTAGTATTTGAAGCTCCTATTTGATTGCTCCAGATGAAGAGCACCTGTGCGGCTGCACCTGCCTGTCGCACCCTGGTGGAGAAAGAGAAGCACAACACCCACACCACACAACAAACCTGCACTCAGCTCCGTGGCCTGACAGTACGCCTAAAATGCAAAGATAGGACAGTGAAGAAAAGGAATTACTGCAATGTTTTGGTGTTTTATCCTTTTGAACTTTCAACCCTCTTTTTGGAACATGGTGGATTTGGAAATGATTTGAGCTTTTTCCTTGAGTAAGGATATACTAATTGCATACATAAGATACTAAACACATTTTAAAATGTTAAATTCATATTTTTTTTATATTAGCAAAACAGTTTTACTGGGATTTTGTCCTGTCACTTATAGTGGGACCACACCTCTTCTAATGTTATAAATGATCAATGACTGCTCAGAGAAGCAAGGCTATAAAATACTATCAGTCCTCTTGTTAAATTTAATTTATCGTGGTTTCTAAACAGAAATCTGAATTGAATAAAATCTGTGTTGTAGTTCAAAGATTAGAAGTTATCAAAAAATTTGATTGGTGCATCTTCAAATACTTGTCATCGGTTCCTAATCTTCATGTGTTTGGAAAGTACTTACGTCCTGGGAGACCATGCAGCTGTGCTGTACAATGTAGGTTACATACTTTTTTTTTTTGTTGGAAAATCATTTTATATTTTTCAAGGTTGAAAAAAATGACTGTTTTTAATTAAACAATAGATATATAAAAAAAAAAAAAAACATTTAATCTATAATTGCAACAGAATGAGCTCAGTAATGATGTCTCTACAATTACTGCTTCAAAAGATTTCAGAAGTAATTTTCTGGAGTGCACTCAGCAGAGAAATGAATTCTAAATTACCTGCGTCCAAGGAGAATTATAGGAGTACTTAAAAATGTTCTCACATTCTGACATATGGGTCACACACCCCCCTGAAAGAGAGCAAGAGTAAAGCAACTTTCTGTCGCCTCCAGCAGAAAGATTTAAATTGTTCAGTGAAACATCACATCTGCCTATTGTCATTGATAGAGGAATTAGCTCATCTTATATAAGCAGAGGTATTTTATAAATTATTTTAGATATTTTTCGGGGATGACATCTAATCAGAAGTCTTAAATGCTATTAAAAAATTAACATAGTTAATTTAATGGCAAAACCATTTACTTTTCCATTAATATGGCCTGAAAATTAAAAAGAACAAGGTTTTGCCTCCTTGGAATCAGAGAGTGCAGAGCTTTCCCAACTTTCACCTGAAGAAGAGTTTCGTCTATGATGCAAAAAGACAAAACTTTCCCACATGCTTAAGCAAAATACATATAATCTGGGCTGACAATACTTCAGCTAAAACAGTGACCACGGGTTATAAAAGAAGAGAAACAAGTACTGACCAAACACTGCCACCGAATACCCTCACAGTGAACTTGCACACACAAGCAGCACACAAACACAGTCACATCACATCTCCTAAGCCTAGCCCACGGCTTTATCCCATTTTTAATGCGTTGAAAAGGTCAGGCTATCAAAAAATCACTTGATAGAAAATTGGGACGATATCTGAATACCCAAAACACCCGCTGTCCAACCTGCTCACTGACTTTCTCCATTATGTTGTTCAGTTAGTTGGCTGCAGTGAGACAAAGTAACAGCTGACATTTAGTGGGATTACAACATTCCGATTACATGAGCAGCTATGAATAATAAAAGAGAAAACTGAAGTGGAAAGAGAGCACAAAGTGGAAAAAATATATTTATTTTGCTAGAGGAAAACCGAATGCTGACTAGAAACATTAAGCTAATAGTGTATTTAATATGTTTGCTATAAATCACATTGCTGAAACATTTTCTTTGAACTATGATCTCATTTTTCTGTATGTAACATTTAGGGGAATCAATGGGAATGCATTAC
Source organism: Girardinichthys multiradiatus (assembly GCF_021462225.1). Taxonomy (NCBI): domain Eukaryota; kingdom Metazoa; phylum Chordata; class Actinopteri; order Cyprinodontiformes; family Goodeidae; genus Girardinichthys; species Girardinichthys multiradiatus. The sequence goes on from NC_061815.1 coordinate 7,268,440, forward strand.
CTTTTAACCAATTTCCAATTTTAATATATTCACCAACTAAAGTTGACAACAAGTGCCAATAACACATCTGCAGCAAAAGCAGAAGATTCTTTTAACACGTACTGTGCACTGAAACTGGCATACTGAGGGATAGACTGGAAACTGTGGGGCCATTCTATTGTCTTGCTAAACTGGGGTTGAGACTGGGACTAGCCTAACAATTAATCTGAGTGAATGAAGATCCCTTGTGGGATCCTCAAGGGTCCATTCTCAAGCCACTTCAGTTCAATATTATACATACTAATTAGTTTACTTCTTTTTTACTTATTTACTATTGTATTCTCTATGTTCATTTATTTCTTTATGAGGAGGATGGTTGAATTAGCAAGAAAAGCTACTGACCCAGATATTCAGCACACAGAGAGCTGTTATAATCTTCTCTATTTGTTCTCCTTTTTCACCTACCATATAGACCATTTGTTTAATGAACACTAATAATATATATATATATATATATATATATATATATATATATATATATATATATATATATATATATAAATATCAGTAGAAACTCAGCAAAAGAGAATAAACCAGTTTAGATGAAGGAATCACTGTAATCTGAAAGAAGATTGTTTGAGAGGAATTTAATTATTAATAAAAACAGAATAGTTCCTGTGGCAATAGAGAAATAAGCTCCAATGTATATAACCATGTATTGAAAGCATGATGGCTATTTGCTCACCTGTGAATGTTTAAAAAATTGTTGTTTCTTTGAATAGTGAAAGTCCAGTAATGCAATAGCCCAACCTTCATTACCTGCTTGCTGGAAAAGTAGTAATCTACTGCAGGTAAGATGTCTACTGGTCCTCAATAGAACCCCGCTTAAAAACAAGACAAAAGCTGATCCTCCCATTCAAATACTATGCAGAAAGATAAAAAAAAAAAAACATCTGTCCACAACTGTTTTGTGTTCTGTTGATTCCCTGTTCACTGTTGCATATGCCTTGGTTCCCAGGTCGTGTTTCTGTATGTTATAATTTTCTTCATGACATATACACCCTCACCAACATCTGCCTGCCAATGTCCTGTTGCTTTGGTCCTAAACCACCCCATAACATGATACCAACGAACATACTAGACAATCCCCAGCTGTCGGGGCAGATGATTTCTACCACTACACTATCCGACTGTACCATTGGACTGGACTAGAATAAACAAAATTAATTTGGATTAACTTGAAGTGGATGCAGATGAGATTGTTTGTTTTGTTTTGGAGCTTGAACTAAAGGGATACCATTAGTCACAAAATTTCCTACTGAGGAACATAAGTTCTAAACCAAAGTGTGATGATCTTCATTCCTTCTTTATTTAATTTAATTCAGGTTAAACATAAACAGATATAGACATCATGGCTGTATATGTATTAGATCTCCTGAGATAAGGTTTCTTATCAATAACTGTTGAATACGTTGATTATACTTTAAAACTGATTTCAACAGATACACTTATCACGTGACTGCTTTGCTATATAACTTCAAACTTGTATTTTTTCCGGTATCATTTTCTTCATTAGTCTGTTTTGCATACTGGTGATTTTATTTGAAACTAGAAGTTAAAGGTTCGGGACTTCATTTATCCAACTTCTTCCCTGTTAGAGACCCATCCTGGGATCTGAGTCAGACTAATGTTGGATTATTTTCCGTCTCACAGAGTTAGATTGGGATGCCCAGATGTCTCATGTGTACTGTAGAAATAAAGAGCTGAGATATGATCTGGGAGTAGAGGGAAAAATAATATCAACAGGTTCCACTGCAGTGGCTTATAACTGACATGTCAGACCGACTGCACATATTGTCTTAAATCTAATCAACATGAGGTCTTTGTGGCTCTGATCCTAATATGATCCAAATGTGTTTCAGATAGGCTTTCTGCTCACCAATGCAATTCGTGCTGGCTGAGGTTTTAACATCAAACATAAAATCCTTGTTTGTGGTCCCAATTACATTTGTGATGTTGCAGCTCTGCAGTGAGCAGGTATAGTGTGGTTATGTAGGGTGATCCAGTTTAGCTTGAACAACTGATTGGTTGATGTTGAAAGCATTGTTGGCATTGTGGCATTATGACATTGTGGCATAGAGTATCCTACTAGTTCCCCAAACTGATTTAGTTTGCTCTGGTTATAAAAGTATTCCCCTGAAATAAAACCTTACAAACTTTACTTTTACTTTGAAAATGTAAAAGTTATGTATAAGATATGTCCAAAGAATTTGTTCATTTTACTTCAGTATGGATCTATTGCTGGGTTTGTAATCAGTATTACACACTGAAAATTAGGTCCACGACCTTTTTTTCCAGACGTACTATTAGATATTTATTTGGAAAGCTTTATTTCACAAAATATGATGTTTTTTTTTTTCTCAACTCAGATGAATATATCTTGTTTAACAGGATGTCAATTATCTTAAAAGGTTAAGGAACGGTTTGTCCTGGACCGAGGACAAAAACTAAAAGGGGGTCCAAGATAAATTATACAACAGGAAGAAATGCAGTTGTTTTAATTTTACACTGAACAGGTCAATTGGGACTTATTATAATAAGGGTCTCTGGAATGGCTGCATTGCTGTGCTTTCAGGCTCAGATCTGTGCTATAAACAGACTCATTCTAGTTACAATGACCAATATGCAAAACTGACCAGATTATTATTAATGCACTTGAAAGGATGGAATGTAACACAATACAGGTTTGGAGATTACATACACTCATGGGCATGGATCTCATTCTGTTAGGATTTGAAATCAGGCATGTGAACTGGATGGAATGATGATGCAACAAAAAACTTTCAGTTTCAAAAACAAGAATTTTATGCACTGGTTTGTAGGTATTGTGGATTTGCTCTCGTTCACATTTGGTCACAATTATTCATACAGGCTCAAATATACCAACACATGAGCCCACAATACCTCTGGCAAATTTAGATTTAACGTAATCTTTTATATATGACCAACATGTTTATTTTTACTGAAAGTAATATTAACATTTTGGGGCATTATTCTCATAGAAAATCTGTGGAGGTAGCTAAAGATTAGGGTGATTGCAATGAGGCCTTCCAACCACAAATACGTAGAGCTCATCAGCAAAGAATGATACAAAGACTTTGACTGCTGTAATGCTAAAAAGATCCATCCATCCAACCATCCATCCATTTTCTTCTTCCATACAGGGTCGAAGGGAAGCCGGTGCCTATCTCCAGTGGTCTAGGGTGAGAGGCGGGGCATACCCTGGACAGGTTGCCAGTCCATCGCAGGGCAACACACAGGACACACAACCACGCACACACCTAAGAGCAATTTAGGAGACCAATTATCCTAACTGGCATGTTTTTTGGACTGTGTGAGGAAGCCAGAGTACATGAAGGGAACCCAGACATGCACAGGACAACATGCAAACTCCATTCAGAAAGACCTCTGGTCGGGAGTCGAACCGAGGACGTTCTTGCTGCAAGGCAACAGTGCTACTAGCTGCCCCACTAATAAAGATGTTTTTATAAAGTCAAAGAGTATGAATGATTTACAGCACGCCAGTTTTAAATAAAATGTAAATAAAATAAACAGTTTTTTGTGGAATTGTTACTCCTATCACATTGATAATCTCTCTTTAAATTCAAATGTTTCAAAGCAATTTAAAATCAAAATCCACCGGAGAAATAAACAATCTTTAACTTCACATACACAATCATTCTTTTACGCACCGGGCAGTGGACCCGAAATACTCAATCGGACACTGAGAGCGGTAAAAAAAAAAAGAAAACTTACATTATTATAAAAGAAAAAGACTAGCGTGTGAGTCAGGAACTTTCGGAGGAACAGACTGGGGCTTGTTGGGATTATGAATCTGAGAATATTATTTAATATTTAATATTTTAATATTTTATCAAATAATATTTTGGTCTGTTAAGGGTTGTCCTGTGAATACCAGCCCAGTAAGGCGATGGGACTGGAACAAAACAGAAAGGTGTGAGACGAGCTCTGACATTATTGAACAGCATAATCTCTGCACACATATGGAATGAATTCACACAATTTCGTAAAATACAAGAATTTATTAACAAAAATAAGTCAACTCAAAGTCAAACATATTTCAATTAAAAACTCTTTACTATGCTAAAACAATCCAACTAAACTACCCCAGTATGCAGTCTGGCGCTGTAAATCAGTCGAGCCCCCCTTCTAGTTAGTTTATTATCTATACCATGCCCAAAAGTCGGCATTTATTGCTTTACCGCCCATACAGCCAGCATTTACTGCTTGCAGCTGCTGAGAACATCCTGAACATCCTAACCTGGGATTAACCCTTTCTCCAAGCTGAAGCCTGCTGTGACCTCTGACTTCTCCCTCTCAGGCTCACAATACATGTTATGTCTCAGTTTTATGGTTATACATGCGAACTGAACTAATAGCATGAAAGTACATTATTTTAATTCTCAACAATTCCCCCTTTTGACCTCTGCAAATGAGGTCAATATTCAAAAATGTAGGAAGGATAAGTAACAAATGCACACCAAAAGATTAGTACTCTGCGAAGTAACAAAGGTAAGCCATGAATTACAACTGGGCCATTAATTCCCAACATTCAACAACCACATTTTGCATCATATTATATGGAGGTGCATGAGTGATTGCCCCTTTCCACACATTACTAGAATACCAAAAATACAGACAATGAAATCAGCAATGAGATACTTACCAAAGGTGTTGGTGAACCCCTTCTCCAGTCCCCCCGCCAATTCCTGAATATTCATGCATTTCCTTAGTACGCAAGCCTTCTAATGCTCGAGTCACTGAACCATCAGGAGCAGAGTTGGAGCACATGTCACCAAATATTGCACACACACACCCTTTTCAGCCAACAACATGTCCAGAGCCAATCTATTCTGTACAGCCATAAGAGAAGTAGGCGCCAACTGTTCTGCCAATCCTTCAACCGCATCTCATGTCAGATTTGTCAACCTTAAAACATTGTAATGTATGGAATTGATCCTGTCTACATTTTTATTTGGGGTTACAGGAAAAACTGCTGAAATTACTGGTAAATTTTCAAAACCAGCTGCCACGATTACTAAGGTATGACAAGCAGGCATTTCTTTACCCTGAGTTAACAGAATCATACATTTAAATCCTAGTGAATCCACCCTCTCATATATGGGGGCAGGTACAGTGACCAGAGTGGGTCTAGCAGCCGCACATGCTATACAATTGCTCATGGCCAACTCACGTGCTGTCTGAGCCATCCTCGTTAACCACAAATCTGACTCTGTAAATCCCAGAGCCCCTTGGATAACATCTTCCGGGGTTGAGGTGTTATAGTCTATCTGAACCACAGGGGTTTCCACTTCACCACCTCTGTCCATAAAATAAATAAGATTAATTCTAACAATTTGACCCTGATCTCGTGCGATCCATCCTGGCAAATGTCCTCCTAAATACATATAAAATCTGGAACTCATATTTCCACATGTAGGAGTAGGTGGCCTTATTGCAATATTAGGGTTTTGGTAGGGGTTGCTCTGTATTCCTCCAATGCTGAGTAATATTGGATTAATACCTCCAGTTGTCAATTTACCCTTCGCTTGTCCTCTAGCCAAGGTCACCAAATGCTGAAATATTTCTGTGTACGGATTATCTGACAGTATTTGTCCTTGTTTAGTTTCCCAAATAACAAAACCCCGTGCTGGCATGCCGATGTTCTCCATGCCATCCACTGCACCTTTCTGATAGATATTCAGATACACATCATATTTAGTCCAGGCTAGCTCACTACCCTCATATGTAAACATAGAACACAGATTAAACTGAAATATGGTGTCCGAGACGAGTACAAAATCTATTTCGATACCTCCATATCTTTTAATGCATGTGTCCGATATTTCTGTCATTTTCCGGAGTAGATGACGACGGCTGCGGAAATTGGGACTGGAAGTGTGCTCACCACTCTGGAAAACATCACAAAACAAAAATACAATTATTCCCCCAAGTGTCATTATTAATCCTCCCCCACATTTCATGTCCAACTAACATCCCAAAAATGCATCACCATTTTTATCCTTTGTACCAGATGAATACCACTTACCCAGGAGCTTATAACCTTCACACACACTGTGGGATTTACTCAAGAATGTCAATTAACCGTCATACATCAAATACATAAAACAACAAATAGCATAAACAATGATCCAAAGATTAATAAACAGAGAAACACCACATTCCATGATCACATATTCAGAATCAAGAGTCACATGATTCCCAGTCCTGAATTTATCTGTTGATTAGTTGAATATAATGACTCCTTGTAGTGGATAAATCCTCATCTTTCAATCTTGAACACTAAAAGAAAAAGTCTCTGGAGTGGATAGATCCTCTTCAGCTCAGTGCGATCACACCAGTGAGCCTCCAGGGGATTTATTATGCCCCTTTGTGACACCTCTGGTGCCTGTGACTTTGTAGGCTCCTCACACACTGGCTCCAATGATACCAGGTTTCTCCTTTTCCTCTCAGATGAACTGCCTAAGATGTTCTTTCAAGGACTTGGAACAGGCCTGTGAACCTGGGTTCCTGGCTTGATGATGACCTTGAGCCACACCAAGGTGACTCCTGGTACCACATGGGCCTCTTGTTCCCTCAAGTCCTCTGGAGAACTCTGCTGCTAGGGTCTGCAACTCATTAAAGAAAGTGTTACAAGATAATTTTGCAAATTCACCTGTTTGTTCTGGTATCCGCTGTGCTGGTCCCAGTCTGTAGTTCATGTGGGGTGTAAACTGTGGACTAATTAACAGAGATCCTGCCAAACATCAAAACAACTGGCAATGCATCCACCCAATTTAATTTAGTCTGTGCACAGATTTTAGCCAATTTTGTTTTCAATGTTTGGTTCATTCTTTCAACCTTGTCTTGTGACTGAGGATGATATACTGTACCGAAATCATGTTGTAGTTCCAACATTTGTTCCACTTGTTGTAGATACTTGTTCCTGAAGTAATTTCCATTATCAGACCTTATTTTTTCCGGGAGCCATGTCTGGAAATGTTATGATTAATTAAACATATTACCACAGAGTATCTCTTTACCAGGTTGGGTGGAAAACTTACCTGGAGATGAATGCATCGTAAGTTTTGGATTAAATTATCCACAGATGGAACAATTCATCATATCTTTTAAATATGGGTGCCACCATTGTTCTGGATTGAGAAGCACCTGCGAAATACCTACATGTGATGTTCCATGTGCCTCTTCTGAAATGTGTTCTCTCATATTTGGTGGCTTCACAACTTTTATCACCAGGGTCTCTCCGAAGGCCATCTTCTTCTATTACTCTTTTTTTCTTCCACACAGTACATTCCTCAAGGTGAGAACCCAATTTGTGATGTTGTTTGATTTTTTCCAAGTTTAGATGTTCAAAGGTCTCAGCTTCAACACTTACTACATTGAAGCTGCGTGCAAAACCTGATACTTTTTAGGCAACAACAAGGCTCGAGCCACAAATCTCATTTCATTTTCATGTTTGATTGGCTTCTGTGCTGCAGTCACAAATCCAATTCTCAACCATTGTTTCAAATCAACATCTCTTTTTCCATATTCTCTAACATACAGCTAACATACTGTATCACCTCTCTATATCCCCATTTTTGCTGAAACAACACTGTTGTTACAGAAACATCTAAATAAAACGGCAGACAGTAATCCTGAAAGAGCAATTGTGCAGCAAACTACAGCAGGTGTTTAAACTTAATAAACAATTCCTCACGTCTGTGTTCCAATTCAGTGATGCATTAAGATTTATCATACCCTGCTCTTTTACGAAACAACCCAGTGGTGCTGTCAAACCAGTGTAATTAGGGACATAGTTTCAGCTATTGGCAGTCTAACCCAAAAATGACAAAAAAAATCTTTGTTTGGGATGATGTAAAATAGCAGATTATTGTGCAGACAAAATATGGGTTCCTGTTCTTGAAATAACTGTTCCTAAAAGTAACCTGTATTCTTCAAGCTGTTTTGCATTTTACTCACTGCGAAACCTTTTTCTGCAAGGTGTAAAAGAATAGAGTTGGTAGCTTCAATACATGCGGTTGCTGTTCAGGCTGTAATTAGAAAACCACCTCCGCTGGCAACATGCAGTGCTGGAGCTGCTGTTTGAGAACCTGAGTTGAGAACCTGACCCGGGGATAAGGCAAAATCTTAAGGCAACCTGGTGTCTCTCAGTTGCTGGTTCTTATAAGTGAACGAGAAGACATCCCTGTAGTGTTCAGCCAGTCAGCTGTCAGAGCTATTACTTTATCTTAAATTGTGAGCCATTTTGCAGTTACCTATAACTTCCTTTTTCACAGGTGCTCTGGGCAGACTGGTACTGGTTTCGCCAGATGGGGAAGACATCCTGCTACTTAAATTCCACAGGGGCAATGTTCACACATCCAACATCAGTGGGTCCTTGAGCCCATAGATGTGGACAACTGGATACAACAGCCTCAGTCAGAGGGTGATCAGTTAATTCTCTGCCATGTTATCTAGATAGCTGATGATGTTCTAACACGGCAGAGTCAGAGGCAATATCTTCAACACAGTAAATGTTAGTGAAGGGAGGAAAAGAAAGGGCTGGTACAGCAGTAGGTTGCTAAGCAGTGGCTGCAAGGGAACGTGTTACAACTCCTCCCTGTTCTTTAGTTTGATGACTTGCAAGGTGCAAGGTGAGGTACAGCTTCATTAGACATTTCATAAATGTTTTAGAGGAAATGGTCCATATTGTCCCTTCTAAAATATTCCTCAAACTGTTCCTGAAACCAATCTGTTTGTTTTCTCATTTCTGTCAGATCCTTGTTATCATCTGCCTGCTACTAACCCTTTTCCACCAGTAGGGACCGTTGGAGCTGAAGGATCAGGGTGGACAGGTGTGTCACATCTTGTCATCAGCTGGAGGACTACAAGAGGGTGGTGTCGAAGCCGTCTTTGCTTCTCCGGGTCCGTTGATTTGGGCACAAGTTTCAAAAGAGTTAAATAAACACAAGTACAACCAACTTTGAGTTCGCCTCTGCGCAGAGTGTGAGATGGACTCATGTCACGCACCTGCAAGCCCAAGTCTGATCAACTCTCCGCTTTCAGCTCGTTTTATTCCAGTCTCAAGGGTGTGTTCAACATATACATATATCATGTCACTCTTGTATAACATAACATTTCCTTGGGTCCAAATAAGGAGTATTTCTGTTTATTCTCTTATAGCAAACTTATCTTTGTCCTGTCTCCGGCCCTCCCCTCCTGTCCTCCACCTGTTTGCGACCTTGGAATATATCCCCTACTCCCCTGTCATTCACTAATTTATGACTTTGCACTCTCTATGTTTTCACTCCCTTCTCCTCCATCTGCACACAGGTTACACACATAGATAGTTTATATTCTTCAATGCACACATAGATAGTTTATATTCTTCAATACACACATAGATAGTTTATATTCTTCAATCCACCTTTTGAACTCTCATAAAAGAGTTCACAATCTAAAATGTCCTTCTAAAACTAAGTAGAAATAAGTAAAAATAGTACTGTAACCCCTGTAAAAGAGAAAATCATTAAAAACATGCATACATCATATTATGCGTCCATGAAGTCACACTCTGAGTCCTCATCCTGGTCATAGTCAATATGCAACAGTGGCATCATTTTCTTTGGATCCCTCTGCTCAATTGCGGAGGTGATGAGGCGCACCATCAGAGAACGAATGCATGGGACACAGCAACATCCACAGGTCACCATTATAGCTACAAATACTGCAATAGAAATCATCAAAGACATTATCAAACTCTTCCAGTGTCCAAACATGCCTGTCATTCACTCCTCCAGGGGATTATCAATTCCAGAATGTTCATGCATGGTGGCAGAGAGGGTCTTAAGTCCCTCTAAAGCCTTTGACACTGAACCGTCCGGTGCAGTGTTATTGGGAATAAAGGTACAACACATATCTCCAAACATGGCACACACGCCACCTTTTTCAGCTAACAACATATCCAATGCCATCCTATTTTGTACTGCCATGAGGGAAGTTGGGGCCAATTGTTCAGATAAACCTTCTACAGCATCTCGAGTTAGATTGGCCAGACGCAAAACATTATAATGAATATAATTAATGCGGTCTACGTTTTTGTTAGGCGTTACTGGGAACAAGGCAGCTATAATATGGATGTTTTCAAATCCAGCTGATATTTGGTCTGCAAGTTTATACTCATTTGGGACTCCTCGCAGAACTCCAATTGCATCTATATAGGTGGGGGAACACTGACTCAGATCCCCTAGTACATCTGTGATGGAGAGGGAGGTCGATCCGCCTGATCTGACGCGGGTTCCATGTGAGTACCACGACCTAGAATCCGTGTTTAGTAAATCTCGGGCCCTATCCCTCCCAGCGCACCGTCCCTATGATTGCGCGATCGACCTTCTGTCGGGAGCTCCATTACCATCCAGCCGGTTGTATAAGATCTCTGGACCAGAGAGGATGGTAATGGAGAAATGTATAACCGAGTCATTAGCCACTGGGATTATCCGACCGTCCTCATTTCCGTTGGGAGCTGGGTTTTCTTTCGTTGGTAAGAAGGACGGGTCTCTCCGTCCGTGTATCGATTATAGAGGCCTAAACGCCATTAACGTAAAACACAAGTATCTGTTACCCCTTCTTTCGTCTGCCTTCGAACCGGTCCATGGGGCCACGATCTTTACTAAGCTTGATCTTAGAAATGCGTACCATTTGGTCCGGATCCGCCAGGGAGATGAGTGGAAGACGGCTTTCAAGACTCCACTCAGACACTTTGAGTATGTAGTGATGCAGTTTGGGTTGTGTAATGCACCTGTCGTGTTCCAGGCTCTGGTGAACGATGTATTAAGGGACTTCCTGAACATATTTGTGTTTGTTTACCTTGATGATATATTGATCTATTCAAAGACCCCAGCAGAGCATCATTGCCATGTCCGCCAGGTCATACAGCGTCTCCTGGAGAACCCACTATATGTAAAGGCCTTTAATAAAGTTTGTCTTAACTTTAAAAACACACAAAGAACACAACCTGAGCACGTGTGCTGCAGATAGTCTGCTGGCACCAAGATAGCCAAGTTCAACACAAACAAAACCAAACTTCATAAAATGAAAAACGTTTAGATCACTTCAATCTAAATCACTTCTATGTTATTCTGCCCAAACACTTAACCTCATGAACTGTGGTGAGGAACGTTGTCCAAGGCGGAGAAGTTTGAAGAAACGTCCACAGTCTTTAAACAGATAGCTACAGCTAACCTTCTTAGTTGTGGGGAGTGGCAGCTGTTCTGTTGGCCGGTCTGTGAACAAACAGTTAGCTTCTAGCTAACCTCTGTAGCTGTGGATGAAAGACGGCCCGTTCTGTCCGCTAACCACACTGCACGTTACCGTTACCACGGTGATGGGGTCTCTGCTGTCTTCCTTCCAGACTGGGAGACCGCTCCGCTCGGCTTCGTAGAGACCGCTTCTCTGTAGGGAACTTCTCTGGGACAGTTTGCTTCTGCAGGCCTCAGAGTGAAAGTACACAATTCTTTCACCTTAATTTCCCCATTCATGAATGAAAATACCGGATACACAGACAGTATTTCATTCGTACTTAACTTTGCATATGATCGATGATTGTATGACATCCTTGGATCCAGTTGAAGAGTTTATGTCTGTTTGCCAGCAAAGAGACATCAGCGCACTTCTCTCCTCTATCCGGTCCCTCTCGAAGGCCATGTGGAAGAGGGAGGATGTAGCAACGGCTGTGCTTTTATTTGAACAGTGGCGTCACAGGAAGTCTGTAAGGGGAGATGATCAGTTAGTGGCTGTTAAGGAGTCTTAGAAACCTCTGGGAAAAACCACTGACCTCTTCGGGATAAGGATGGAGAGCTCACTCCTGATTCTCTAGTCCTTTCATTGACAGTGTGGTCCGGGAAGAAGCCAGAAGCTGGGATAACGTCACAACAGGCAACAAAGACAAATGGGCTTCTTTGTTGCTTTAATCCCAATGGTGGTGAGGAATAGTTTGTTACAGAAGAATTCAAAATCCAATAGGCTGGCAGGGGTAATTCACAAGTGGGAAGAGACTGGCTTCCAAATCCAAAGCATTAGGCAGAAATTGGGGTGGTAGCACAGAAACTGTCACAGTCGAGAGAACAGACATTCGGCAGGAATCCGGCAGGGGCTAGTCAAGGCATGGAGATCCAGGGCACAAAAGCGAGGTCAAAAAATTTTGTGATCAGGCTGAACAGGAAAAGAGTGCTGGATAACAACTGGCTAGAGTTTGTGATTAACTGGCAACGGGGTGAGGTAAGAGGAGCTTCTTCAATAGATCAGCTCCCAGGTGCGGGGCATGATTGCTGCAGAGCGGGACGGCAAGGCTAGAGTCAGAGTGCAGCCAGTTCCAAATCATGACACACTCAAAGTTGGATAAATTTCCCTTATCAAGGCATAACATGTTTTTTGTAGTCACACAAGGTATAATTCTGGCTCAATATTTGGCTGTTATTGTTTGGCTGTATGTGTTGCAGAATTGGTAAGGTTCGTTTAAGTTGGTTGGTTTCCTGGTAACGATCAGGTTAAAAAGCATTAAAATTCCAGAATTGTGTTCAGAGCATTTCAAAGGCTTAATGCTACCAGACTTTATCCATTGTGAAGCCAGTTTCAAAGTGTGTTACACCAGATAAAATTATTTGGCCACAATGAAGAGTATGGAGGAGTCAAAATGAGTCTCTCACACTTAGATAGACCAGCTTCTGTCAAACATGGAGGCAGAGAAATTACAAAAAATCTCAAACTGCATCAGCTCCATTTGCTGGAGAGCCAAATTTGTAACATCTCGAACTGTAGTTGTGGCCATCACAAAATTATAACAAGATCTGCAAATTGCCCCCAGGCTACACTCTGGACACATCTGCTCTGCATGAACATGTTGGTAGGTATGTTTTTATTAGGTTTAGAATGTAGATAACATGAATTAATTGGGAAATGAGGTTATATACTTTCAACAGCATGTTGCTCTATGGGGAATATTTAATTGCTACTTAACCTGACAGAGGCAACAATAAAAGACTCAGTTGGATCATGTTATGAGTTTGAAAGCTTCCAAGTATGACTAATAAGCAGTAGTATACTGCTGAAGATGTACAACATAAGCTTCTCAGAAAACCGGACCTAACAGAATTATTGAGTGCAAGGAACTTGATTATTTAAATGATGTGCTTCTCAGTATTTAGACAGTGATAAAAATCTGTGCATTCTGTGTGTTGTTATAATTGCCTTTACAAGTAAAATACCTACTCGTTCCCTTTTATTTGCGTTCAGAAAATTAACTTTTAAAATGCATGATGCACCTGCCAAGAATGATTAACAATACCTTAGAACAAACTGACATAACAATTTACAAAAGTGAAACAAGCAATTTAGAAATGGATTCTGTAATGATAGCATGCCAGACTAAAGGGCATTGAATCATAACGGAGTCATAAAGGTGCAGTTACCACTACAGATCTTTCAACTACAACATCGCTTTATGTGGCTCTTATACAAAGCCTCTGTGTAAGAGCAAACAGTTACCTAGTGTGAAACATGACAATGCAAGGATTTATGCACCATGGTCATTTTATAAACTCAAAAGCAAAAAAAAAAAAAAAAAAAAACTATTTCAAAAAGAAAAGATCTAATCATCACAATAAAACATGACTTATTATCTCGTGCTGATGTAGTACTTTAATTGTCATCTAGGGAAAATAAAACGTTTTAGAAATTCATTATTTTAAGTTAGCAAACAAGATTGAAGGGCGTTCAATCAAAACTGAGTCATAGAGATGAACTCAAAGAATTTTCTAACATTGCTGCAGAACATTCTTAACTGCTGCAGTCTGAGGCTTAAATCTCTCACATATCATGCAGTTAAAAGAGTGCAATACACATGGCATGTGGAAAATAGTATCTCTCAGACAAAAATAAAATTAAAACATATCAGCAATGTTAAAAAATGCATCAAATACAAGATTTTCAGCAGTACCCTTAAAATATCCAAAACGATCTCTGACAGAAATCTGCTGAAAACCCTCAATGGTCATTTTATTAGGTGCACATGTTTTACTGGCTACATTTATTCACAATTATATAAAAATGTAAAACGAGATCCCGGATACAAGCGGCTGAAATGAGTTTCCTCCGTAGGGTGGCCGGGCACTCCCTTAGAGATAGGGTGAGGAGCTCAGCCATCCGGGAAGGGCTCAGAGTAGAGCCGCGGCTACTCCACATCGAGAGGAGCCAGTTGAGGTGGCTCGGGCATCTATACCGGATGCCTCCTGGATGCCTTCCTTGGGAGGTGTTCCAGGCACGTCCCACCAGGAGGAGGCCCAGGGGACGGTCCAGGACACGCTGGAGGGACTATGTCTCTCGGCTGGCCTGGGAACGCCTTGGGCTCCCCCCGGAGGAGCTGGAGGAGGTGTCTGGGGGAGAGGGACATCTGGGCGTCTCAGCTGAGTCTGCTGCCCCCGCAACCCGGTCCCGGATAAAGCGGAAGACGACGAGTACGAGTACAAGTAATTAGTTGTCTTTCTGCTGTTAGGCAGATTCTAAATTAAGAAGAACTTGGTCACTTGGTCAACTTGTTATGATTCTGGCCCGTCTGCCTGCTCTGTCTTCATGTAATCGGCTAATCTGCTTCGCCTGTCTGCTGCTGCACTGGAGTGCAATCAATCATGCCATGCACCTGTTTTTCTGCAGTTATATTCAGCCCTCAGACAGGCAGACAGTGCCAGATTTTCGAAAACCTACCAGTTAGTAGATGTCCAGCATTCCTTCCTGCCTGACCACGTTTTTGACCACTTTTTGCATCTTGGATTTCCCTGCCTTGCCTGACCCTCATTGGATGTCTCTTGCCTCTGGATTACAACCTTGTTTCTGCCTCTCGACCAAAGCCTCCTGCTTCACCCCTGGATTTGTCTGCCTGAGTCTGCCTCCCTGGTTTCACCTAGTTACTGCCTCCCCTTGACTACCGAGCCTTGGATCTTTTCCCCTGTCGGCAATCCGACTTCTGGCTGCGGCGTGTTCTGCACCGATCCTCCCGGTCTGGAGACTGCCAGGACCGCACCCCGCAAAGGAGCCTATTCTGATTCCTCCGTCCTACACGGACTCTGTTAAGTGATCCCGGGTTCCCGGCTGGTGGAGTCCTGAGTATTTGTGCGCTGCTCCTGAATAAATCGTTTAACTATTATTCTGTTTCTGGCTGAAATTCTGGGTCCTCCGTCCTGAACCTTACACTACTAGGTTTTAATTTTTTGGTTATACAAAAAGCAATTCAGACAATTATTTGGCAGAAACCCAACACATCCAAGCTTCTAGGTGTGGAGATGACAAAAGTTTTTAGAAGTTTTTGAGAAGCTGCTGTTCTAGTGAATTTGTTCACACACAAAATATTCTGGGATTTCAAGGAATGGTTAGAAAAAGACAAAAATATCTAGTGAGTTGCAAATTCTTAGCTGATGTCAGTGATCAGAGGGAAATTACTTACTGGTTTGATAACAAGGCAAAACTAAGGATGGATAATACAACAATACAACACATTTTATCTTGAAGCAGATGAGCTCCAGCAGCAGAAAACTACACAGAGCACAAGTCCAGTCAGCTAAGAGCAAAAAACTGAGGTTACAATTCACATAGGCCCACCAAAATTTTATTCAGAATTTGGCAAGACTACCATGAAAACAGGGATCCATCCTGCCTTGTATTAGATGTGTGGCAATTTTCAGGGCTATTGACAGGCAAAGCATCTGAGAGCTTTTGTTATTATTAGCAAAGAATCTGACATTTCTTTAGATATATTTCAGTCACTATCACAGAGAGATGAAGCAGAGTCAGAAGAAGAAACGTCAGCTTTCATCAGATGGCAGAGCATAAGTGCTGCGGCACGTCCATCTAATTCCACCAGTGTATTTTTGCCGGATGCCACAGCACGGCCGGAGTCAATATGCATGAATACAACACCACCAGGAAACAGAACCAGCACAACATTCAGATTTTCAAAATAATTCAGTAAAGATGGACTAGATCTCGCTATTTTAATACATACACACATATATTTATTTACATGTATATGCACTGCTCAAAAATATAAAGGGAACACTTGAACAACCCAATATAACTCCACTTAAATAAAACTTCTGTGAAATCAAACTGTCCACTTAGGAAGCAGCACTGATTGACAATCAATTTCAATTTGAAAATGGAATAGACAACAGGGGGAAATCTTTGGCGATTAGCAAGACACACTCAATAAAGGAGTGGTTCTGCAGGTGGGGACCACAGACCACTTCTCAGTACCTATGCTTTCTGGCTGATGTTTTGGTCACTTTGTAATGTTGGTGGTGCTTTCACACTCGTGGTAGCATGAGACGGACTCTACAACCCACACAAGTGGCTCAGGTAGTGCAGCTCATCCAGGATGGCACATCAATGCGAGCTGTGGCAAGAAGGTTTGCTGTGTCTGTCAGCATAGTGTCCAGAGCCTGGAGGCGCTATCAGGAGACAGGCCAGTACACCAGGAGACGTGAAGGAGGCCGTAGTAGGGCAACAACCCAGCAGCAGGACCACTACCTCCGCCTTTGTGAAAGGAGGAACAGGAGGAGCACTGCCAGAGTCCTGCAAAATCACCTCCAGCAGGCCACAAATGTCGATGTGTCTGCACAAATGGTTAGAAACCGAATCCATGAGGATGGTATGAGGGCCCGACGTCCACAAATGGGGGTTGTGCTCACAGCCCAACACTGTGCAGGACTCTTGGCATTTGCCAGAGAACACCAGGATTGGCAAATTCACCACTGGCGCCCTGTGCTCTTCACAGATGAAAGCAGGTTCACACTGAGCACATGTGACATACGTGACAGAGTCTGGAGAAACCGTGTAGAGTGATCTGCTGCCTGCAACATCCTTCAGCATGACCAGTTTGGCAGTGGGTCAGTAATGGTGTGGGGTGGCAGTTCTTCCATGTCTGGTATTGATCTTCCATGTGCTCGCCAGAGGTAGCCTGTCTGCCATTAGGTACTGAGATGAGATCCTCAGACCCCTTCTGAGACCATATGCTGGTGCGGTTGGCCCTCGGTTCCTCCTAATGCAGGACAATGCTAGACCTCATGTGGCTGGAGTGTGTCAGCATTTCCTGCAAGATGAAGACATTGAAAGTATGGACTGGCCCACCCGTTCCCCAGACCTGATTCCGATTGAGCACATCTGGGACATCATGTCTTTCTCCATCCACCAACGTCACGTTGAACCACAGACTGTCCAGGAGTTGGCGGATGCTTTAGTCCAGGTCTGGGAGGAGATCCCTCAGGAGACCATCCGCCATCTCATCAGGAGCATGCCCAGGCGTTGTAGGGAGGTCATACAGGCACGTGGAGGCCACACACAATACTGAGCTTCATTTGACTTGTTTTAAGGACATTACATCAAAGTTGGATCAGCCTGTAGTGTGTTTTTACACTTTAATTTTGTGTGTGACTCCAAATCCAGGCCTCCATTGGTTAATAGATTGGATTTCCTCGTACCCGCACTCGTTGTCTTCCGCTTATCCGGGACCGGGTCGCGGGGGCAGGAGACTCAGCTGAAACGCCCAGACGTCCCTCTCCCCAGACACCTCCTCCAGCTCCTCCGGGTGGAGCCCAAGGCGTTCCCGGGCCAGCCGAGAGACATAGTCCCTCCAGCGTGTCCTGGGCCATCCCCTGGGCCTCCTCCCAGTTGGACGTGCCTGGAACACCTCCCAAGGAAGGCGTCCAGGAGGCATCCGGTATAGATGCCCGAGCCACCTCAACTGGCTCCTCTCGATGTGGAGGAGCAGCAGCTCTACTCCGAGCCCCTCCTGGATGGCCGAGCTCCTCACCCTATCTCTAAGGGAGTGCCCGGCCACCCTACGGAGGAAGCTCATTTCAGCCGCTTGTATCCGGGATCTCGTTATTTCGGTCATGACCCAAAGTTCATGGCCATAGGTGAGGGTAGGAACGTAGACCGACCGGTAAATTGAGAGCTTTGCTTTTCGGCTCAGCTCTCTCTTCAGACCGGCACAGTGCCCCCATTGCTGCGGCAGCCGCACCAATCCGTCTGTTGATCTCCCGCTCCATTTTTCCCCCACTCGTGAACAAGACCCTGAGATACTTAAACTCCTCCACTTGAGGCAGGAACTCTCCTCCAACCTGAAGAGGACAAGCCACCCTTTTCCGGTTGAGTACCATGGCCTCGGACTTGGAGGAGCTGATCTTCATCCCAGCCGCTTCACACTCGGCTGCGAACGGCCCCAGCGCATGCTGTAGGTCTTGGCTAGAGGGGGCCAGCAGGACCACGCCATCTGCAAAAAGAATAGACAAAATCCACTGGTCCCCTTGGATGCGTCTAGAAATCCTGTCCATAAAAGTTATGAACAGGACCGGTGACAAAGGGCAGCCTTCCTGGAGTCCAACATGCACCGGGCACAGGTCCGACGTAGTGCAGGCAATGCTGACCAAACTCCTGCTCCGCTCGTACAGGGACCGGATGGCCCCTAATAAAGGGCCCCCGATTCCCTACTCCTGGAGCACCCCCCACAGGGCATCACGAGGGACACAGTCGAATGCCTTCTCCAGGTCCACAAAACACATGTGAACCGCTTGGGCAAACTCCCATGAACCCTCAAGCACCCTGTAGAGGGTATAGAGCTGGTCCAGTGTTCCACGGCCGGGACAAAAACCACACTGCTCCACCTGAAGCCGAGGTTCGACTATCGACCGGACTCTCCTCTCCAATACCCTGGCGTAGGCCTTCCCAGGGAGGCTGAGGAGTGTGATCCCCCTGTAGTTGGAACACACCCTCCGGTCCCCATTCTTATGAAGGGGGACCACCACCCCAGTCTGCCAGTCTGCCAGTCCAGAGGCAGTCACTGTTTGATTTCCATTGATGATTTTGGTGTGATTGTGTTGTCCACAAAGTCAACTTTGTACAGAACAAAGTATTCAATAAGAATATTTCATTCATTCAGATCTAGGATGTGTTATTTGAGTGTTCCCTTTATTTTTTTGAGCAGTGTATATTAGTGCATATGGTTCTTGGAGCTCCTTCAGACTTCGCAGCGCAGCAGACTGGACCGGAGCAGATACAATGTAAATCCAGGATTACACGGCACTGAGTGAAATAACTGGAGGCGAAGTGAGCAGCATGGAGCAGCAGCAGCAGACACAAGGGATGATTCAAGATCTGAAGACACTACCTAGTGGGTCATTTTTTTAACTTTACATTAGAATCTTGTCAGAATTAGACATAATGATAAACTCAGAGAAGGTATGCAATGAAGACACAAGTGAGTCAAATTTATCTTTGGCTGACCAGGGAGAGACAGTTCATTCTCTCAAAGTAGCTGCCCTGTGTCACAGCCTTTTATTAAAGAAAGAAAGAACACTCATGTTACAGCATCGCGGGTGTGGCTACACACAGTTTCATAAATAAAAGTCCTACTGAATAAAACTGGTTCTGTACAGATACTGATACAGCCCACACGTCTACATCTGGCATCCAAGGACACCAAGATTAACTGGGGTGCGAACGGACTGCTTCCCAGAACTCCTCCACACACACACTAGTTCCTGCTCAGTCTGCATAGCAACCACCCAAATGCAACTTTAAGACAAGATGACAATTCTGTTAACAGTTCATAAAAATAAAGATTAAAAAACACATGTGAAAAGTATTCAAACCACTTATATCAAAGTTCACCCAACTAAATAAATGAAAATGTATTTTAATGGCAAATCATAAGGATAAATAACCTTTTTAAACTAAGTAATGATAATTCATGTACAAATCTTCCAACAAATCTCTACAGAATGTAACGATGATGCAACTCAACCAGAACCCAAAATGCAGCCAGACAAGAGAATGGTTAACCAAAAGTTTTAATATAAAAAATAATAATAATAATTGGGTAGAAGAGGTTCCACTGAAGCGGGCAGACAGGAAGGACAGGAATGGAGGTTTATCAGGGAAGTGAAATCCAGCCGGGGAGGAAGGGGAAGTGGACAACAGGAGGTCTTGGGGGTTCCAGGAACAAACAGGAGACAGAGAATATTTCCACCAACCAGATGCAGAAGTGGGAGACAATCCAAGGTAAAGCACTGGAGGGTTTCAGGCAGGGATAGTCCAGTAATCCAGAGACAAAGTCAGAGACAGGCAGGTTTCAGCAACGTGAGGTCAGGACTTTTCCGAACAGCAGAAGGACAAGGCAGAAATCTGTGGTCAAAAAACAGGCAGGATCAGATAACCAGAAAAAACTCTTGAAACATGAATCAAGGCTTGAAAGCTGTGACAGAGGCAACAGACGATCTCGCACTGAGCTGGTGATGAGCAGCTGATTAAATAGGAGCAGCCCAGTGCAGGTGAAGGCAATGAGTAATCAGCACAGTCAAGGTGAGCTGAAGGGCTGGAATCATGACATCACCCCCTCCTCAAGGGGCGGTCCTTGACGCCCCTCTGGGCTGGTCCGGATGTCGGCGATGAAAATCGCAGATAAGGCCCTTATCCAGGATCAGGCGAGAAGGTATCCAAGACCTCTCCTCAGGACTATAGCCCTTCCAGTCCACCAGGTATTGGATGCCATGGCCCCAACGTCGGGAACGTAGCAAGCGTTTTACAGTGAAGACAGGGGCTCCATATGAATTCTGCCAGGAGCTATGACAAAGCCCAGAAAGGATACAGATGATTGATGGAATGAACATTTCTCGGCCTTAACAAATAGTTTATTTTGGAGAAGCCTGAGAAGAACCTCACGAACATGTTTGATATGGGTAGAAAGATCCTTTGAAAAAATTAAGATGTCATCAAGGTATACAAAAACAAATCTGTTTAGCATGTCCCTTAAAACATAATTAATCAATGCCTGGAAGACGGCTGGGGCATTGGTGAGCCCGAAAGGCATGACCAAGTATTCATAATGACCTGAAGGGGTGTTAAAAGCTGTCTTCCATTCGTCTCCTTCTCTTATGCGGACCAGATGGTAGGCATTACGCAGATCCAGTTTGGTGAAGACAGTACTACCTTGAAGGAGCTCAAAAGCAGAAGTCATGAGAGGTAGAGGGTATCTGTTCTTAACTGTAATTTCGTTTAAACCTCGATAATCGATGCATGGTCTAAGTGAACCATCCTTCTTGCCAACAAAGAAGAATCCTGCACCTGCAGGAGAAGAAGACTTTCTGATAAGTCCTGCCTTGAGGGCGTCAGAAATGTATTCCTCCATTGCCTCTCTCTCAGGACCTGTAATGGAATAGATTCTGCCTCGAGGAGGGGTAGTACCAGGGAGAAGGTCAATGGCACAGTCGTACTCTCTATGGGGTGGTAGAGAAGTGGCCTTAGATTTGTTAAATACCTCACACAAATCATGATAAATCTTAGGGACCTTAGACAAGTCTGGATAAACAAGGTTGATCTCACGGGGAGATGTCATGATAGGGGCTTCCCTCAAACAATTAGTAGAGCATGATGGCCCCCAAGAATGAACCTCACCAGTGAGCCAGTTGATGACTGGACTGTGTTTGATGAGCTAGGGGCGTCCCAGAATCACAGGAATCTCTGGAGACCTGGTTAGCAGAAACATGATCCTGTCGTGGTGGTTTCCTGAAATGAGTACAGAAACAGGCTTAGTGCAGCGAGTTACTTGATCAATGAGATGCCCATCAATAGCAACAATCTCACGTGGTCTCTCTAGAAGTTCCAACTCCAGTGCAAGCTTATGAGCTAGGCTGACATCAATAAAGTTAGCATCAGCCCCAGAGTCAATGAAAACAGGTACCTCCTTATTTTCAGGAGAGTCGGGAAATCTGATGGTGCACTGATTATGGGGAGGGTTCTGAGACCTGAGGATAGGGCTCAGCAAAGACCTCCCGAACTTTACTGAGCCTGCCCTTTTAACGGACAGTTAAAGGCCCGATGATTCCTCTCTCCACAATAAAAACATAGTTGATTCCTGAATCTCCTATCCCTCTCTTCAGTGGAGAGGCTGGTCCTGCCCAGTTGCATGGGCTCCTCAGTGTTAACAGGAGGAGGAGTGAAGACTTGGGGCATAGTGCTTGAACTGACCTGGACGGTTGAGACTCGTCTTTGATAGTTAGATGATGACCTCTCCCTCTTACGTTCACGAAGGCGTTAGTCAATCCGTGTGGCCAGCCTTTCTAAGGCCTCGAGGGTCTTGGGAGGGTCACGAGTAGCAATTTAATCCTTGATATCATCTGACAGACCCTGGTAAAAAACGTCAAACAGGGCTTCATTATTCCAAAAACAACTAGACTTCAAGGCATGGAAATTGATAATGTAGTCAGTAACAGGTCGAGAGGCCTGTCTGAGAGAGAACTGTCTCCTGGCAGCCTCTCTCTCAGGTCGAATAGGATCAAAAACCCTCTTCATCTCATCAGAAAACTCTATAAATGAGTCACAGCAGTAAGCATCATTCTCCCACTCAGAAGTTCCCCAAAGCTTAGCTTTACCAGACAGTAGAGAGATTGTATAGGCCACCTTGGCCCGTTCCGAAGGAAAGGCAGTGGGCTGGAGTTCAAATAGCAGGGAACACTGGGTCAAAAAAGGTCTGCATTGTTCGGAATCCCCATTAAAACGCTCAGGGGGGGGAAGCTTAGGCTCGTTGTTTGCGTTAGCCATCGGAGTAACAGTAGAGGGGAGTGGTTGAGCAACTGAGGAACTAGCTTGGACCTGGGTGATTTTAAGAGACGAAAGTCCCCGTAAAAGCTCCTGGACATTTCTTTCTAGGCCAGTAATAGCCCCCTCTACTTTAGAACACCAATCGGGATTCGGTTGTGGGTTCATACTGGCAAGATCGTACTGTAACGATGATGCAACTCAACCAGAACCCAAAACGCAGCCAGACAAGAGAATGGTTAACCAAAAGTTTTAATATAAAAAAAAATAATAATAATTGGGTAGAAGAGGTTCCACTGAAGCGGGCAGACATGAAGGACAGGAATGGAGGTTTATCAGGGAAGTGAAATCCAGCCGGGGAGGAAGGGGAAGTGGACAACAGGAGGTCTTGGGGGTTCCAGGAACAAACAGGAGACAGAGAATATTTCCACCAACCAGATGCAGAAGTGGGAGACAATCCAAGGTAAAGCACTGGAGGGTTTCAGGCAGGGATAGTCCAGTAATCCAGAGACAAAGTCAGAGACAGGCAGGTTTCAGCAACGTGAGGTCAGGACTTTTCCGAACAGCAGAAGGACAAGGCAGAAATCTGTGGTCAAAAAACAGGCAGGATCAGATAACCAGAAAAAAACTCTTGAAACATGAATCAAGGCTTGAAAGCTGTGACAGAGGCAACAGACGATCATTTTGGATTGTTATTGATAAAATAATAAACAATATCTGCCAATATCTAAATGTAGTTTTGCAACAAGAAAGTGTTACCTGCTGAGCCTTAATCCATTTAGCAACAGCAGCAACAACCTTTTCCCATCAGATGCTCTGAATAGTGTGGCTATCGCATCTGCTTTAACATTCTCCTTAATCTGAAAAATATCCCATCCTGTGACATAATTTCTCTTGTGGATTCAGAGGTATCGTGTTTGAAGCAGTTTGCAGAGTCCTCCGATCACAACTGGCTGTGCTTGGTGCGACCAGCCCATCTGTCCCTCAGTTTTCCAGCTCTGATCCAGGCAGCTCTGATTCTCTTCGCTTCAGGAAAACAGTGCAGACTAACAGCTGCTGTCATAGTTTGTTGCCAGCACCAGCAATGCACTGTTTCACCATATTAACGCTGTTTTTAAGCATCTTGGCTTCTACCTGAACAGCTTATCCATGACATTCACACAATGAATGACCGGAGACATCCCCTTTGATGTTATTTACGGGCAACTTTGGACTTGCAAAATTGAAGTATGAAATCTGCCTATTTTGTATCACAATTGTCTTTTATCACGTCTTTAATCCCGATATAATGTCAATTGCTGCCCAATTTCTTCAATATTAAGATGTTTTCTTGCATTTGTGGCAAAAGCTTGTCACCATCATGAACACCTAAACAGAAGAAAGCAAGGTCCTAGTGGACTCAAAATAAAGCAGTGGTGGACTGCAGATGTTTGGATGAAAGTGAGATTTATTGATAAATTCTGAATGTGGAATGGCCAAGGACAGGGTACATTGTTAATGCACATTTGTTTTGTGCAATTATAATGAAACAGGTTGAGAACAATCGCTGCAGAAAACAAGTAACGTCCCATCAAAGTCCAAATTACTAAATGTGATGTTGTTTAGTTCATGACTGGAGATATTTTTCTTCTGCTCGCTCCGGAAAAAAAAATGTGAGAATGTTGTCAAGATCGCCATTTTATTTATTTTATTTTCCAGATCTCTTTGCCTGTTGTATCGTATCTGGAACAAGTTTTGCCACAAGGTCAAACAACTTACTACAAAATCTTCAAAAAGAAAGTTTCTTACCCGAGGCTTTATTCTGCTGTCTGGTTGAAAGTAATTGAGAAGAAAGGTCATATCATAAAATAAATGCAATGACAATGTCATTAAGTGACCTAAATTCCTAATAAATAGAATATTTACTAAAGTGCCATGCTACACATAAAACCATCAACTTAAAACGAAAGATTTATAGGGCTGAGTGAAATGACTTATGAGACCTATAACTCACATTTGCCAGATTCCCCCGGCCTCATACCTTGGTGCACACAAAGTGCTGAAATCCATCATACCCATAATTATGCCATCTGTTCCAACACAGCATTACACAGGCAGCAAAAAAAGAAATCCCATTTCTGGTAAATCATCCAAAAATTTCTACTGTGAAACACTTATTTTACTCATTGGTTTCTGTTCCCATTTTGTCTTGTTTGGGGTGTACAGGTCTGGCTTAGATCAAAGCAGATCCAGGGTAGATTCTGACTAGGTCACCAGCAACTCAGGGTCAAGACAGTCACACTGTTACAGTCAGATTAGAAGGGCCAACTAACCGAACATACATGTTTGTTTAGGCTGTGAGAGGAAACTGGATTACGCAGAGAAGAAGATCACACAGAAAGCCCACAGCTGGGGTTCGATCTAGAGGCTTTTCTGTCATAGCTGACAAAGCCAAATCCATGGAACACCTGATACATTCTTCAACATCAAAGACTTCTCTTCTTTGGCACAATACCACACAAAGTCAAAATATTTTACTGATACAGACATACATAAATGCATGAGGTGAAAGGGGAGAATGGGGGTTGAGGATTCCAAATGTGGAAGCTACAGAATGAGATGCTTTCATACTGAGGCAGTGGGAATGGTTTGACTTGGTCTTTCCCCCAAAATGTAATTTTTTCAAAGTTCCACCAGTTTCCACACTATCAGTTTTTTATTTTATTTTAAAAAAAGCATGCATGATTTTTCTTTCACTTCACAATTATGCAGTGTTGGTCTATAACAATAAAATGACTATAAAATATATTTAAAATAAATGTAGTTTGCATGGAAATGTTCAGGGTGGATGATGTTAGGCTGTGATCAGTGTGTTAAAGTGAAAGTATATTACATACCTTGTGAAAATAATCTGTATAGATACAACTCTATAACTCGCTGAATTTCTGCATCCATCATTCCATTTGAGCTACAAATACAGTCAAAGACAATGAGAAAAAGCTTGCTTGTTCCATTTAATTTTATTAGGAGCAGCCTGGAGATAGAAACACCCTTTTCCATCTTTCTTAACTGTTCTTATTGCCCTTGTGAGCAATTTAATTGCTTGCAAATGTGAAAAACAACACTTAGAGACCAGCTGCCTAATAACCGAAGCCCAACTACTTTCACCCAGCTTGCAGACTCTGCTGTACAGCTTTGCAATATTTATAAAGATTCAAGGGCTAATTATAGTCTAAGGTTGCTTTAATCACATCGGTAAGGTGACACTGCATCTGCTGACACTATCGCAGCATCCCACCAACACAATAGCAGAACTTTATGAAGACTGCTTCATAGTTACAGTTAGATTGCTGACAGGATGTCATTACAGCATATCTGTACCTATCTGTAGATCCTCATTACCCATAACCCCCCACACCACGCTCTCCACCCCACCCCACCCCACCTTACCCTACCCCACCCCTCCAACCCAACCCAACAGGCAACCTGCTATATTTTGCTAAATAAACTACAGTTTGACTCCATAACTTTCATGGAATAAAGTGGCATAAAAACAGTTACCTCTGGTTTGGCTTTTCTGAGGTGAAGAGTTCCACCAGCTGGTAGAGGATGCATTAAGAGGTGCTGGTGACTCCATTGTGTAGTGGTACATTTGCAGAAACACAGTGATTCAAACCATTCATCTTTGCTCTGTGAATACCTTTCCCTCAAGTGATTCACAATAGGTTTGTTCAAAAACTGAGAACAAATAATGTATATCTTAATTACAGCACGGTTGTTTACATTTGTTGGGCATTGCTCTACAAAATGTTGGACGGACGGACAGACAGACAGGCAGACAGGCTGATTGGTTTAATTGACAGCTGGACTGATGGATGCATGGATGGACAGAGGGTAAGACAGATGGACGGATTGAGTGATGGACACGGAGGGACAGACAAAGGATGGATTGATGGGTGGACGTGTGGCTGGACTGTGGGGTAGAATCAGGAACTACCAATAGAAAACAGACCTGTTTGAGGCTTCATTATGGTCTTTTTTGTTTTATTTCAACACTGCAAGATATTGTAATGTTAAAGAACCCCCTTGCAATTTGAAGGAAGATAGATGTAGAGAAATATTACTCATTTATTCTTATATGAAATGTAGACACATGCGAATTTCAAATTTTCATACTAGATCAGGTAAAAAATGGCAATGTGATGCTGATTTAGGCTAGATTTCTTTGTTCTTCCTTCATTCTCACTGGCCCTGTCCCAAAACCCGCACTTCCACCCTTGTGTCCCTGAATTGCGCGTTCTCGTTGATGGGTTCGACTGCGTAGTGTGTCCCAATTCTCCAAAGTGGTCCTTAGCCCCGCCCCATTTGTGCCCCACATCCGTATATTACCCACAATTCACTGCTGCAGATGACGTTCTGAGCAAAAACCAATCACAACCGTCAACGTAACCAGCCATCAAATCAGAATAATAAGAACTGCGTAAACTTTAGACAGCAAGCCAACAAATATATTTTTTTACTGGTTTTCCAGGCTCAACTTTGTAAGAAACCACTGGGTTCAGAGTGAGTCTGGGCAGTCAGTAGGTCATAACACTGAAGTTACCTTTCAAACAAACACTGGCGTAGCGAGAGTCTGTTGTATAAACCTCCATCGCTTCCTGCAGTTTCTTCTCCTCAAAACAATTGCTTGTTGCAGTTTTAAATTGTTTTTTTAGCAGCAAGACTGTGGAAACAGCGCTGGTTCCCGCCCTTTTTGATGTTGCAGTTACGGTGCAGAGGTGCAAGTCGATGACATAACCCCTACTGTCCCAATTCTCCAATTTTGCACGCTTGTAACCTGCGCACTTCAACCCTTACATGCACTTGTACAAAGTAAACACTTCATAGAGGGGCGTAGGGTGTAGTGTGGGTATTGGGACAGGGCCACTGTCTCACATGCATACAGCCATCTTTATAGACTCAGTGACTTTTGACAGAGCTAAATACCCATCACTGCACATGAATTTTGCCTTGTTTTAGTCTCCATCAGTTTAATGTTGTCTTCATTTGTGCTACTGTTGTAATCCCTGCTGAATGGTTTGCTTATTAAGAAAATACAGAACATCTTGCAGAGTCACACCTGTGCATATTTACCTCATTTTCACATGCAGGCCCATACTTTAAAGGTGGGGGATCTAACCTGCAGGAAAACACTCTATCTCCCAGGTGAAAGGCTGACATTAGTGGCTAAGCCTTCCTGTGGCTTTCTGACATTTACTGGCTGTCAGAACACAGAGACCACAATTCTAATTAGGAGCAGTGCATTTCATTCGCATTTTCCAATCACTTTAATGTTCTTCTTCATGCTGTTTCTCCATTCAGTACTACTCAGGGGCGTCCTATCAGTGTTCCTTTTCCTTCTTTTGATTATTTTTGGATGCTTTATCTCTCTGTTGACCCATTATTTGTGATGCATGTCCGTGCATCACAATAAACTAGGACTAGTACTATACAATAACTCCACAAAGCTGGTGTGAATGAACATCCAAATAAAAAAACTAAATAAAATCCAATTTATCATCTGCTGTTTCCATGTTTGGTATAAAAAAAGCTGATGGAAGAAAAAAACATCAAATTAAATGTTATTTGGAGGCCCAAGGTTATTTTAGTTAACAATGTTTGATATATGTAACCTTGAGATTTTAAAATTCATTTACAAGTGTTCTGGCCAAATCACAATGCATGAAAATATGACACAACAAGCAAACATATTACAGCAAACATAATATGCAGGGTGCAGTCTTTTTAAAAGTGAACTTGATGAAAAGTAAATCTGTTTTTTATTCCTTGTAACAATGCTTCTTTGCAAATAAACTGTTGGAAAACCTATTTATTTCCCTTCAACTGGTGTACATTTGAAACAAAATCCTCAAGTTGCCACCCACTGAGGATGGCAATTTATTATTTTTGTTATGTTGTTTTTTTGTTATTTGTTAAGCTGCTTTTGTGTACCTAAATTCCTAAACTTATTATCTGAAGAGCTAATTAAGCCTTATTAAGAGCAGTCACTGCGAATAGCCAAATGTTTTGCCAGCCACTGTCATGATTCTTAGGGGTTTAGGTTTTGATTTTCTTTTGTTCACATATTTTGATCATTTCCTTGCTTTATTCCTTGTACATTTGGAATCATTCCTGTTACGTCATGTATTATGTTCATGCTGTGTTTTTATGCTACTGCTCCCCGCTATAATCAGCTTCATTCAGTCCACCTGTGCCATGTAGTTAAGACAGTCTCCCTGTCTTAACTATGTGCTGCACTATTTATGCTCTCTCTATTCTCTGCCTCTATGCCAAATTATTCTGTTTGCTCATCTGATCATGCCTTTGCCTTTGTCCATGACTGTTTTTGCACACACCTCATTCTACTCATGCCAAGCTGTAAGTTTAAAATTTTTATTAAAGCTTTTCAACTCATCATGCTACTCCTGTCTACCTGTCTGCATTTGGGTCCTCTGTGAGAACATTTCCTGACAGCCACACAAATATTGTCTTTTATGAAATGGATGGAAGCCTTAGTTTTCAAAAAAAACTAAGGCTTCCATCCATCCACTGTCTTCCACTTATCTGAGATTAGGGTAATAGGTCCAGTCTCCTCCTAGTGGGATATGCCCGGTGTTGGGACCACAGCCATGGGTACAAAATGATAAGAACTTTTCTGGAACTTTCAAAATAAATCGCATTAACCTACTTCCAGCACAGCCAGAAACGAGGTAACAGCGGACTTCCCGTGACGTCACTGTCCGAATAAAAACCCCGCTTTTGCTACAAACTGACCTCTTCCACGCAGGTCCCCAGAGGAACTGGACGGAGGGACACAGCGCACTAATGTCTCTTTGCGGCCAAACAGATATAACTCTTCAAATTGGATCCAAGAGTGTCATACGATCATGCGATCATATGCACTAAGTTAAGTAGCAATGAATTGCTGTTTGTGTATCCGGTATTCATTCATGAACGGGGGTAATCAAGGTACAAGTGTGGTTTGACTTTCTCTCTGAGGGTTACAGAAGCAAACTGTGTTCCAGAGAGTTCCCAGCATTGACCCTGTCTCTACAACGTCGAGTGGAGCAGTTTTCCCGGTCTGAAGGAAGGACAACGTGACCGCATCACTGTGGTTACAACAGTAACGTGCAGTTTGGCTGGCCCGACAGAACGGGCAGCCCCACCCCACAGCTACGGAGGTTAGCTGCATGTTAACCCTTTTTTCACTGTGGATGCTTCCTTCAACTTCGTCCCAGGACAACTTTTCCTCAGCACAGTTCATGTAAGAGGTTAGGCTTGGGCAGAGAGAGAAGTAGTTTAGAATGAAATAATCTAAAACCTTTTTGTTTTGTGACATTTGGTTTTGTTTATGTTGAAAACTCTGCCATCTTAGTGCTAGCAGATTATCTGCTCAGCACATGTGCTCAGTTTGTGTGTTCTGTGTTTGTGTTTTTTTCTTAAGTAAAGAAAAACTTTATTTAAAGGGTGATTTTAAACACAAAAGATCGGCCATAAGGCGCCGTCCACACTTATTCATTTTAACCCTTTCATTAGTGGTATTTTAAAGGTATGTGTTTGATTCTGATGATAAGCTATAAGCTTCTTTTGTTAGCTCCAACCGCTAACAGCTGAGAACACAGGCTTGCCTACTAAAGATCATTTACCCAAAAAGGTTGTTAGTTTTCAATCTAGAAAATGGTTCTTATTCAACATTATATTTCCTTAAATATTATTTTACTATTTCCTCAATAATATTTCTTTAAATATTATTTTAATAAATAAATGCAGCTAATGAGACACCGTTGAGAATTAGTCATCCAGAAGGTTGGTTTTATTCAGCAGATCATTATTTAAAATATAATTTTATTGAAATAATATTTTATCTGATCTTGCATTGTGAATGGTTGTTAAAGGCATCTAATTATTGCCTAAGTTAGTTCCAATGCTAACTAAACTTCACTTCCAGATTCATCACAATTTCGTGACTATATTATTTTTTATTGAGCTGAGATTTATTTACTCACCGACATGACTATGGGCACACTAAGGTTTCTCACATGGAATGTGCATGGAACCGGCACCAGAGAAAAAAAGTTAAAAAAAAATGTTAACCAGCTTAAAAGACTACAGGCAGACGTTGTCTTATTATAAGAGGTTCATAAATCTGCCACAGCTGCAAATGATCTTAAATCACCTGAGTTTCCTAATCTGTTTTCTGCCTGCTATAATTCTAGGCAAATGGGAGTAGCAATCTTAATTCACAAAAATGTTAACTTTACAGTATTAGACAGTTACAGATCCAGAGGGTAGATTTATAATAAAAAATATCTATACATAACTAAAAGATATGTATTGTCAGTATATATGCCCCAAAAGTTGATGACCCCCCCCCCATTCTTCCATTCTTTTTTTTTTTTTGCACTGTAGGAAAGTTAAGAAGCAGCTTGTTTCTGAGGTAAATGCATGTTAACAGTTTTGCAGTTTAATTGAGTAAGGATGAAACATGACCTTTAGATTTCTGTGTTTTACTATTATAAGGTTAATGAAATAGTTTAAACTTCTTTAAATAATTAGTTTTGCTTGCAGAATCATTGATTTATTAGATTGAAAGCTTTCCCTGGTGCCATTAAGCTAGCTGACAGTTCAAGATATGCCAAAAGTAAGGAATATATTTTTGATAAAGAATGTGAGTCATGACTTCATACATGGTGGGAATTGGTGATTAGATTCAATTTGTATGGTTTATGCATCACAATTGCATTAGATTTCCATTAATTTAATACTCATCTTTATACAAGATAAATCAGGTGTCATGGTTCTAGGTATGGATCTGACCCCACATTCAGAAAACATTCAGGAGAATCTTACAGATTTTAAAAGGTTTATTTTCACAGGGGAAAAAAAGGGCGACAGAACCAGGGCCGGGGATTGCCAACTGTAGAGAGAAGGGGAGAACAGGTAAGTCCAGAGTGAGGCTGTGAATATGGCACTCAGTAGAATGGAAAAGAGATGTGGAGTCTGGGAGCTCAGGACTGGAGATGACTTAGAAGGTGGGTTATCCAAGGTAGCTAGTTCCTGGGGAGTCCTGTCCAACTCAGTCCAAGATGTGTGAGATGGTGGTGTGGGGGGGTCAGGTGGAGGCACTTGCGTGAGAGCAGGTTGGAGGCTGAACAGGGTTCACTTATGTTTTGGTCCGGCTGATCATGGAGTCAGAAAGTTTATATATTTCTCTGTAGCGGGATGCGAGATGTTATAAAGCCTACTAGATGGTAGGGGGGGCGGGGGCCCTGGAAGTAGGTCTATGGCGCAATCATATGGTCTGTGAGGAGGCAAAGAGAGGGCTTTGCTTTTACTAAAAACCTGCTTCAGGTCATGATACACGGAGGGAACTTGATCTGGATAATCATCCTCCTCACTACCCAAGTCAGTAGGGCTTAGAGGAACCGCTGACTGGAGGCAGGAGAGGCAATTGGTGGACCAAGACTCCACACGACACTTGGACCAGTCTAAGTGGGGGTTGTGTTTCTGTAACCACGGGAAACCTAACACTAAAGAGTTCAAAGAAACAGGAAATACAAAAAATGAGATGTCCTCCCTGTGGTTACCAGAAAGCACCAATTCTAAAGGTTTAGTTTGAAGTGTTATTCTCTGTAGCGTTTGCCTGTCTAAGGTTGAAACTAAACGGGGCGAGGAAAGAGGCTCCACCTCAATTTGAGCACGTTCAACAATCCCTGATAAATGAGGTTCTGCTCGCTTCCTGAATCTATCAGGGCTGGGTGGCTAAATCTGGGGGCTCTGAGAGAAGTATGATGGTCTGTCAGCCCCCCGCTATAGCTGGCGGACCATGTCTTTTGGTCACATGGGACAAATGGGACAGGCGGCTATAAAGTGATATGAGGAGCCGCAGTATTAACACTGATTAGCCTGCCTGCGTTTCTGCCTCTCCTCAGGTGAGAGGTGAGTACGGAGGGGTCGTGTGAGTATTTTCCTGCCTGATTGTTTGTTAATATACACATGCTTAATTTCCGTCTGACAGGTTTTACGCTCACACAGAGGGTGATTGTATATTTTTTTCTTTTATTATATTATTCAGTCTCTTCCCCCTTTTTATTCATAGTTTTTATTGTTATTGTTATTCTTTTTCTTTTTTATGTTTCCTTTAATCAGTGTCGATCACACTGGAATTGTGATAGCAAAAATATAAAATGCTTTTGTCCTTCTGAGGTGACGATCCGTCTGACCTGACAATGGCTTCCACCTTCCTTCCTGCTCCCTCCTGTTGGTCATCCCCACTGCATTTACAAGCTAAAGGGGAAATGTTTATCACAGAAGAGTCAAGATGGCTGCGTGAGAGTTAAGTTAATTCTCACCTCTGCTCTTCCTAGAGGGGGTGCCAGGTCACATGGGGTTTTGCTAAGCTGATATAAGGAAAGGTCCTCTTTGTCTCATCAGATTGGTCTCAGCTCTGCTCAGTAATACGTCTGATGCTGAAAGACCTATCCCCTTATAAGGCTAAATTAATAAAGCTGATTGAATGGTTATCATCGTTCTCTTTCTTTAGAAAATACTATTTTTCTTCAACACCCTCCAAGCATTCACCAACTAGATTACAAACACTAGATTTAACATTATCAATAGAGCCATAATGACTCCTTACCGATTTTTGGCTGTGCATACTGGCGATTCTAGTTTTCCATTTACCTAGGAAGTGTAGCTTGCTTAGCTTCAGAGTTAACAGTGGCAGTGCAATGGCAATATGCCCACTTTGTTCAGATTGGAAACGATTGGTTTTCCCTCAGCAATATATCTAGGACGAAAACTGTGCATTCTAGGGGGAGGTAAAGTCTGAAGGCTCAAAGCCTTAATGACCAGTTCTAACTGGGTCTGCTGAGCTTTTAACAAAGATACCAATTTTACCAACCTGGTTTTCCAGGTCCTTTACTTGCTGTGAAATGGCTTGCCTGTCGAGCTCCTCCCTAGTTCCAGCACCAACGGACGAGTCCATCTCGATGTCGCCTGACACCAGCGAGAGATCTCACTCCCACTGCCCCTGCTGTCCTTATAAATTAAACTCTTTCACACACAAACAACAAAAAAAACATAAAGGTCAC
Organism: Girardinichthys multiradiatus; assembly: GCF_021462225.1. Taxonomy (NCBI): domain Eukaryota; kingdom Metazoa; phylum Chordata; class Actinopteri; order Cyprinodontiformes; family Goodeidae; genus Girardinichthys; species Girardinichthys multiradiatus. The sequence continues at coordinate 7,302,255 of NC_061815.1, forward strand.
TTCTCGTATTAGGCCTGCCAGCAACGCCAGATCTTACAAATGGCAAGGAGACCAACTACTGACAACAGTTTCCCGTTCAGCTGTATCCTTCCGCTATGCCAGAATGTCCCCCATTTCCTTGGCTGAAGGCAGCTTCTTGAGAGGAACTAGGTGAACCATCTTTGAAAATCTGTCAATGACAGTTAACAGAACTGTGAAGCCATTAGAAACTGGCAAACCTGTGACGAAGTCCATGGCTATGTGTGACCAGGGACGAAGAGGAATGGGTACAAGAATGGGCTGCAAGAGTCCAGCAGGAGGGCGACGAGAAAACTTGGCTTGGGAACATTGAGTACAGGCCGTGACGTAATCTGTGACATCTTTGACAAGAGATGGCCACCAAAAGTGAGTCCAGACCATCTGCAACGTCCTGCTGGTACCAGGATGACAGAACAGACGTGAATTATGGCATGAATTAAGTACCTTGGGTAAGAGGCGCTCCGGGACAAATCAGGTGGGCATGAAGTTGGGATAGGGAGGTCTTTGGTGGCATCTCTAACCTCTCCCTCCAACTCCAACATGGTGGCAGAGAGTCTCACTGATTCTGGGAGAAAATTAAAATAAATTCATCCTCCCCAGAGGCCTGTGACTTGGAGGGTTCCTGTATTCTGGACAGGGCATCCGGTTTGCCATTTTTGACTCTAGGTCTGAAAGACAGAGAGAAATTGAATCTTCCAAAAAATAAAGCCCACCTTGCCTGCCTGGGATTAAGGCGCTTTGCTGATCTTAGGTACTCCAGGTTCTTATGATCTGTCCACACAAGAAACGGTCCCTTAGCCCCCTCTAGCCAATGCCTCCACTCCTCGAGAGCCAACTTGACTGCCAACAGTTCTCGGTCCACCACATCATAATGGCGCTCTGCTTGGGACAAAGTCCTAGAAAAGAAGGCACATGGGTGAATACGGTCATCAGAATTTCTTTGGCTTAGGACTGCTCCAACGCCTGTGTTTGAGGCGTCAACCTCCACAATGAACTGTTTATCGGGGTTCGAGGACCGTAGAACAGGAGCAGATGTAAATAATCATTTGAGCTTAACAAAAGCTCTTTCTGCCGTCTTGTTCCAAACAAATCTTGTCTTAGATGATGTGAGAGCATTAAGAGGGGCTGCTACGAGGCTATAATTCCTGATGAATCGTCTGTAAAAATTAGCAAAACACTTTGCGGTCGGTAGGAGAAGGCCATTCCAAGACCGCCTTGACTTTAGAGGGGTCCACTATAACTTGGTCTGGAGAAATGATGAATCCAAGGAATGAAGTGGTAGTGGTGTGAAACTCACAATTTTCAGCTTTGACAAACAGATGATTTTGAAGAAGACGGAGAAGAACGGTCCGAAAACGACTTCTGTGAGTTTCCAGATCCTGGGAATAAATCAGAATGTCATCAAGGTAAACAAAAACAAACTGTCCAACCATGTCCCTCAAGATATCATTCACCAATGCCTGAAAAACTGCAGGGGCTTTGGTTAAACCAAAAGGCATTACACAGTACTCATAGTGACCAGTGGGAGTGTTAAATGCTGTCTTCCATTCATCCCCCTCCTTGATACGAACAAGGTGGTAAGCGTTTCTCAAATGCAACTTAGAGAAGATCTTGGCGCCTTGAATCTGGTCAAAAGCAGTGTTCACAAGTGGTAGAGGGTATTGGTTCTTGATGGTGATGTCGTTTAAACCCCTGTAGTCGATACATGGTCTCAAGGAACCATCCTTCTTTCCCACAAAGAAGAAACCTTTTCCCTGCTGGAGAAGAAGAAGGTCTGATAATACCAGCTTTTAGTGACTCATCAACATACTTCCTCATGGCTTGGTTCTCTGGTCCTGACAATGAATACAATCGAACCTTAGGGGGAGAAGTGCCTGGTAGGAGCTCAATGGCACAGTCATAGGGTCTATGAGGTGGAAGTACCGTGGCCCTGGACTTGTTGAAAACCTCCTTAAACGCATGACATTCGGGCGGCACCTTAGACAGATCGAGGTATGTCTCCTCAATGTCATTCTACGGAATAATATCTGTAGAGGCAGAAGACAGACAAGTGGCTGAGCAGGACTTAGCCCAGCCCAATATCTCTTTGGCTTGCCAGTCAATATGGGGGTTGTACTTTGGTAACCAGGGGGCCCCTAAAACAATGGGTAGTTTAGGCGAGTTGATGATCCTGAATGTGACTTCGTCCTGATGATTGCCCCCCAGTGTGAGTCTTATTACCTCTGTTTTGTAGTGTGAACTGTTGATACTATGACCATCCAATGCCAGAACATTACGGGTGTCAGACATGGGAAGGAGCTTGATGTCATGGTCCCTGGCGAACGACTCATCCATAAACTCTGCGTCCGCCCCTGAGTCAATGAACATTGACTCCTGATGAGAAGTAGAATACACTTGAATGGTTGCAGGAAATGAGCATGAGGAGACATACAGTTGACTTCAGCTCAGTAGAGTTCTCCTCACCTGTACTGAGCCTGGGCTTTTAATGGACACTTGAAGGCAACATGACCCTGTCCACCACAATAAAAACACAATTTATTCTTTGTCGATCACGCTCCCCTGCAGAAATCTTTGAACAACCCAACTGCATCGGCTCCGGGTCGCAATGGTGATCAGAAGGGGGTGGAAGAACCTTGGCTTCTAGGTGGGGAACAGGACTGTGAACTGAAAAAGGTTTAACCCCCTATGAAGCCTCTCCCTCCTCCTTTCTGTGAGCCGCAAATCGATGCGGGTTGCCAGGTCCTCAAGTTGGTGAAGGGAGGCAGGGTAGTCCCGGGTAGCCAGTTCATCCTTGATGTTCTCATTAAGACCTTGCATGAAAGCATCTATTTTAGCATGCTTGTTCCAAAAACTGTCTGCTGCCAATAAATGAAAGTCAATGATATAAGATGTGACGCTTCTCTCTCCCTTTTTAATGGAGAGTAAACCTCTGGCAGCTTCACGACTAGGAAGAACTGGATCAAAAACCCTGATAAGCTCCTTGGAGAATGCGGCATAAGAAGCACACGTGACCGAACCACTCTGCCACTCAGCAGTGCCCCATTGCTTAGCCTTTCCAGAGAGCAGGGAAATAACAAACACCACCTTAGAACGCTCAGAAGGGAACAAAGATGGCTGAAGCTCAAAATGAATCTCACACTGAGCAAGAAAAGCATGGCACTGGTCAGGATCTCCCTTAAACAGCTCAGGAGGCATGAGTCTAGGTTCTCTTACCACAGCGGAAAGATCAGGAACTCTGGAGGCAACAGGCTGTGAGAGCGCTGACGTGGAGGCAGGAATCGTGGAGCGCAGCATAGAAATTATTTCCTCCATGCCGGAATCTAGACGGGCAATAGAGTGATCAACATTAGTGCGCCACTGCTGTGCTGGCGATGGGTCCATCTTTTGGCCAGATTTTACTATCACAACCAGAGACAGAGAACCCAAATTCAGCCAAACACAAAGTGATAAGAAAAAAGGTTTATTCAGAAACTCAGGATCAGAGAGCAGGAGAAAGGCAGTCAGCTTCCAGGAACATCTGAGAACAGAGACTAGTGGCTGAATAAAACTCAGGATTTGCAAGGAGTTAGATAAAGCCACTAACCTTCTCAGTCTGGGGATGAGGCACAGAACCCAGAGGAGGAAGTGATCCAGACAGTTAATGAGGAAGCGTCCAACAGACTGAAGTCAGATTGCTGACTGATCCAAATCCTCCGAGGAATCAGCTGAAGCTGTGACACGAATACAGAGAGCTGTGATTGTCATCTTGAGAATAATTCCAAGCGGACTAGAGAGCCAGGTGGGCTCAGGCTTAATAAACTAGTGGTTAGGCTGAAGCGTAAATCCAGGGACAGAAACAGGGTCAAATTCCAGGGCTAGAGGTGTCATACAAGGGGCAGGCAGAGGCATAAAACCAGAGGCAGAAAACAGAGTCGAAATCCAGAAATCCAATCCGTCAGACAAGGGGCAGGCAAGAATGCAAAATCCGTGAGGCAAGGCAAGGTCAGGGAACTAGATCAGTCAGGAAGGAACGCTGGATAACTACTCACAAATGTTTTTGAAAATCTGGCATGTCTGCCTCTCAGATGGCTGTATATAACTGCAGCTCCACAGGTGTGTGGCATGACGGTGATAGCGCAGCAGCGCAGCAGCAGACAGGTGAAGCAGATGATTTGATTGCATGAGTGAGAGCAGAGCAGGCAGAGAGGCCAGAATCATAACACTAACAGGAAACTGGCCCTCCCTCAGCAAACAACCAGCTTCCATTTTATAGAAGATCTGGCCATAGGGAAAGTGCGACACCCTGAGGTACCACCTGTTGCAGGTTAGTAATTATCAATCACTAATGATTATTAACTAATTCAAAATATTAAGTGCTGCTAACCCAATAATCAGACTCCCAGAGTGTTGCTCCAATATCTATTCGTAGGAAATCATTTTTGGTTAGAACCAGTGGCGTCACCTGGCCTGGGCATTCCCAGCTCTAGCCCCGAATGATTCTCATCAAGCCCTGGATCTTTTTTTGACTAGAGAAAGAAGAAATTTCCCTCAATTGAGCAGCCGTATGATATTAAAGAAGAAGGACGTTTTCTCATTTCCCAGCTTCGGTGAATGCAACACAGGCACGACACTAAGACCAATCAGGGAGGAGTTGTACAGAAGCAGGGACTCATTTGTGTTTTATTGACTGACAGCTCTGAAACTATTTCGAGCAGTCCCAGAAGAAAATGGACATCAGGCAATTGTTTGGAAGAAAGAAGGAAGAAAATTCTTCAGTCGTGGTGGCTGGTAGTGGGCAGTAAGAATCAGAAACAGGTACACAAACAAGTCATTTGAATCTTGTATGTATTCGAAAATATGTGAATATCAGGCAGCTCATTCATGATGACTACATGATAATAAGCTAGCCATACTGTTAGCTAAACTGCCAGTCTTGCCCTTTTCTGTAATACACATTTGTAATAAATCCAGTGGTGTAGTTTATGTGATACGAAGTAACAGTACAGTAAATACTACTGCATGATCTTTTTTTTTTTTTTAATTGCAAGTGACTAAAAACATTTCACGTTTGGCTTTTTTGCAGATGTATGACAGAGAGCAAGTTGTGGAGAGAAACTAGCAGCAGTCTGGAAAAGTGAAAGGGCCTGAATGAAAGAAAGAATGAAAACCTATAAAGTATTTTTTTAAATATTTTTATTGAATTCTTTTTGCCCCCTTTATCTTGAGGGCTGTCAACATGGATGTTAAAGTCTCCAACAATAATTAAACAGTCATAAACAACACATGTCAAGGTAGGTAATTGAAGTCATTGAAAAGGTTCAATTTGGATTTAGGAGGCGTGTAAACATTCTCAAACATGGTTCGAGCAGGTCCCTTTACCTGGACGACCAGATATTCAAAAGAATCAAACTTGACCAAGAACACCTTTTTACACTTTTGTGAATTGTAAAACAAAGTGGCCACCCCTCCACGCTGCCTGGAGCCCCTCCATGCTTCCTGGACTCACTTAGAAAATTGTAAATGAGAGGTGTTGACGTTGTTCATTTAACCACATTTCTGTTAAAAACAGGATAAAGAATATGCTCAGTAATGAAATCATTAATTAAAAATGGTTTTCTTGACAAAGATCTAATGTTTAATGAAGTCACTTTAAGTAACTTATAAGTGATTAATAAAAAAATCCCTCCCATTCCTCCGATTAGCCACATCACATGGGGTTGAGAGCATAGCCATCCTTCTAATAATATATGCACCATCAAACGTGAAGGAATCTGATTTATTTCCCTGCGCACAATATGTAATGTCAAAGGAAATAACCCTTTTTTGCATCTGTCCAAAACATCTCTGTCCACGTAATGTCATTCCACTGAATTACCTTCAAGTTTTTCAGGCTTTAGAGAGCTGGGGGGATCGGGGTGAAACGCTCCATCAAGTGTGACCCACTTAGCTGCTGGAGAGGCACCAAAGAACCATTACGGCAATTATTTAAACCTCTGCTTTATAATTCATAATTAACAGAAGCTGGTGTGTGTGTGTGTGTGTGTGCTTGTGTGTGTGTGTGTGTTTCTATCTGTCTAATAAAGCTCTCACAATAACATGCCACCTCCATACAGTTAAAAGTAACAGAGCAGAACAATTTGTCTGCATCTTGACAATGCAGTTGTAGTGTGTGTGTGTGTGTGGGTGTGTGTGTGTGTGTGTGTGTGTTTTTGAATGTGTGTGTATCTGTAAGAGTTTTATCTGCTGCCCATGCTGGCAGTGTACAGGCTGAGTGGGTGCAGGAATATGTGAGAGTTGAGAGTATGTAGGTGTTTAGCTTTATGTGCATTCACTGCTCTGTGTGGCACAGCATGAATGTGTGTACTCCTGATGATGTAGGGTATGCAGCTATAGTGGGTTGCAGACAGTGGAACATTTCATTGTGTCAATTTGTAACTTATAAAGAGTAAAAAACTAACACATTTATTAGAAAAATAAAATATAGGAAAATATAAAAAGCTGCATTTTCCTGGTTTTATACACTTTCACAACCTTGAAGCAAAGTACAGTTTGATTCACTTTCATTTTTCAGTCTTTTTGAGTTCACACCTGCCAGCAATTATATTGAAACACAATAGCCCAATTGCATGCAGGGACTTTCAGCCATGATTTTGAAAGACCCCCAAGCATTTCAATACAATTTTACCCAAGTAATTTTAATTTCTTGGGTCCAAACTTCCCTTGATAAAAGGTCCTGGTCTAGTGGTAAGTAGGTCTTGTGGATCAACCCAGGATTGTAAATGGGCAGGGTTACGTGCTGGGTGGTGATGATTGGTGGACCCTTTCTTGGATTGTTCTGACTTCTGCTCAGCAACCATATTTAAGACCTGTGTGTTTTATTATTGTTTTCTTCTTAATACGAGATTCAAATTTAAGTGTACATTTACAATTGTAAGGTGGTACAACACACAAGCAAAGAAGCCAGTTATGTGTTCTCCATTTTGTTCTGTGAAAAAATGGCGGTATATGGGCTGGTCAGTCAGTTTTACTTGTTTAGCCTTCGGTTTCTCATTATCGCCTCCCTCTGGACTGGAGGTGTGGTGCAATTTTCTTCACAACTTCCCCATATGTCAATAGGCTGTTTTAAATACATTTTCTGCAGCGTTTCAGAACAATGGAAACAGGAAGCAAACAAGCTTACTGGGATTCCTTTTATCTGGGTAAAAGAAATCCCATATATTTAAATACCAGGACTTTCGGTGGAACATGGGCTTGTAACCTGATATAAAGTTCAGATCCTAATTGAATTTACCTGTTATTTGCACATCTGCATCCTTTAGCAAAGCCACTGTTTGCAGAGAGGTAAAATCTCTGAACTTTGCACCAACAAAGATGCTGGTAGGAAACACTGCACCTTTAAATACAGTTTTAACTTACACTTAGTCCAGCCCAGGAAGGAGAAGTCACAGCTAGAATCCCTGTGATGTCATGCAAAAATACTTTCCCCGCTCCACCTCATTCTATATCCTGCCTAGCAGCTAAAAGAGAGGCAGTGTGCACAACTTTCTGGCAAGCTGGACTAATTCTTAAAACTTGGATCCAGAGTCGACCAATATCTTATGTTAGCAAATCTGTAGATTGAGAACCAGGTTATTACAGCATTTTTTTATGTTTATATTTTACCACAAACACATTTGTCTGCTTTGCCAAAAAAAGGTAGACGTTTTCAATGGTCCCAGCTTCTCACATTACAAAAACATTGTAATTTAATATGGGTGTGTTCACTTTTAGGGCCCATTTACGTTTGTATATGTGAGTGAGTGTATGTTTTTGTGTGCTTGTGTTATTAAAAAAAACCTATGTGTTCAGATTGTTTTTATATTATCAAAATAATTGAAAACTTTAAATTCTGCCTTTTATATTAATTTGGGTCACTTGTGTCCTTAGTTTTTTTGCAACATCACAGCTTAAAATAAAGAAAGTAATTGAGCAGTTTTTCGTGTTTTAATTCAAAAACAAAAAAAAGGTAATTTTACAGCTTCTATTTTTAGATAAAGTGTTTTAAACTTGTTCTGTTGGACAATACTAATCTATGGTTCTTTTTAACTAAAGCTGGTTGTGTGAAGAATGCTCATTTCACACCTTCATTTGGTTTGTTTAGTTTCACCCTAAAGTGGACTCAACTGCTTGTACAATGTCACACAATAAAAATAGTTGATCACTTGGGGTGTGATTGTCCAAAAGGAGCACTGATTACTAGGAAAAAGAAGCATGAAGACAAAAACAAACACACTTCTCATTGATTGGCCAGGACATAAAAAAGAAATCAGCAGGACATAAAAAGAAAATCAGCCAGCTTGTTCTAATGAAAACGAAGAACCGAACAACACCACAGGTATCCAGATTTGGGGTTTGTTTTTTGTTTTTTAAACCTAACCTAATTGCTTTTCACAAGAAGCTGTCAAGTATGAGCAGCAGGTAAAGCAGCAAACCATCCAGCATGTTATTTATGTCTTCTGTTTACTTCTAAGTCCAATGCTTTCAGGCAGACCAGAGTTTGCTTGTTTGGTCCACACCAGAGTTCAGCTAAGTTTCCCTATCTGCTCAAAGATAAATAGTTACGTCTTTCTGTTTCCGTACATTGGAGGTTATTGGGCAATACATGCCCTTGAGGGAAAAGTTAAGTACTTCATCATAATCAACATCCCATATGTTTATGTTGAACCTTAAGAATAAGTCAACATCAGTACGTGTATGTATTTTATCAGTTTCCCAGCATCAGCATCGAGAAGCCCCGGCAGAATGTTGAGGTAGACTGTAAAATAAGAAAATATGTTTTTTTTTTCCTCTTGTCCCTATAGAGAAATGTGATCCAATGTTATCAATAATGGCATTTTGACTGGATCTAGCTCCTGGGCTTGTTTTTTCTCCATTTAAGCTTGTTATGGTGTTGAAGCTATTGAATTAGCAGGAGGAAGGATTCTAATATTATAAGAAGATAATAATGCCTTTGGTGAAGATGGGTCAAAATAAAGTGTTTAAAGTTTTTTGCTCATCATCATCATCTTCATCAGTTTGTAGCTGAAACAAAAAACACACGCAAAGGCTAACAGTAAGAAAAATAAATGCCCTCAGCCACCCTAGATTCAGAAGAATTGGCAGTGCTTTCTCTCCTGCTTGCTCATCCATTTGTTGAGGGCATACGCAAATATTCAATTCACCAACTTTGGCCTTGCACCAAATTCACATCCAGTCTCATCCCAACTGATGGTTAGAAGTTGTCTGTTTCTATGCTCAGGCCAGGTAACATCATAGATGTGTTTGTAGTTCCATACATATTCAAACTCTTAAAAAAGTTCTATTTCTGTTGACTTCTGCTTTTGCTAGTTGCAAGTGAGCTACACCGTGCAACACTTCCACACTAGTGAAAGACGAGATGGTTGAATAAATCAATGTGCATACTGGAATGGGATGGGTTTTTAAAATAAAATAATGTTAAAGAAGACATTAAAAACATATTAAGGGCACATTTCAATTGTGTTGCCAACATTCAGTGATGACACATGGAAGATGGGGGACCGATCCAGCACATGTGTAAACAGAAAGTTGTTAGGTACGACAGTCGTCTATAATTCTGTAAATAAGGGAATCAAGAATCTTCATGCACATACATTTAACTAGACAATGGTCTGTAATGTTTTCCATCACTGTGTAGGTGCTATGGATGTAATGATACATCTGGCTCACAGGATCACAAAGTATATTTAAAAGAACCGGTACAGAATGATCCAGTCCAGTTTGACTGGTCCATCTATTGGAGTTTTTACATTTGTATCATTTATGGATCATCTGGCCTGGCTATGTGGCACCTTCCAAGAAGGGGGCATCAGCTTAGCTGCCGACAACTTCATGTTTTCCTTCTACAGATGATCCACTTGGCTCTGTCTTTCAGTGTTTATACAAGAGGAGTAAATGTTGCAAGTCACTGACTTTTCTCTCCTATAGAAAGCAATACTGGATTAGTACTTCTGTGTTATTTTCGTGCCTCTGCTCTGTTATCAAATCTGGAGGTTTCTTCCTGTTAAAAGGGAGTCTCCTCTCCACAGTCTCTACATGCATGCTCAGTATGAGGGACTGCTGCACAGTCAATGCAAGTGACTGTCCACTGTCTCTACATTCTCATCCAGGAGGAGTGAATGCTGCAAGCCTCTGACTTGATGCAATCTGCTTGGTTTCCTTAGATAGAAAAACTTTTTAACCAATTTGAATAATAAACTGATCTGACTGCACTGTTTGATCGTTAGGATTAATTGGAATATATATACCTGACTTAAGCTCTGGATGATTCCAATGAATGGACTTTATAAAGCGAGACGATGTGTTGTGAAGTATCGCTATACAAATAAACTGAATTGTCAAAGGTTGTAAGTCACCCATCAGCTTTTTTAATCACTTCCACAGCTATATGTGCATAAAATCAAGCACCTAGGCATGCAGAGCATTTCCACACATCATATTCACATCAGTTCTCTGATTTTCTTGTTAGCCCACTAATAGGCAATGTAATTTCTTGCTTCTCTTATTTTTTCTTTTCCCAGTTTAGCCAATATGCAACACTACGGTTAAGTCTTTCTGAGAATGAGCTCCTCTTGGAAAGAGCAGATGACAAATTTTTACCTATGTAAAAAATAAGTTAAATGACTGACTTAATATGTTGTTGGGTAATTACAAGTGAAGAAAATAAATACTTCTCATTCTTCATTTTGGCCTTTCAGGTGCACTTACTGTTTGGGTGTGTTGACTTTCATGAAAGGAAGTCCCAGTCACCTGCATATCAAGTTGTCCTCTCCTGTGTGGCATGAACAGGCTCAGGTGAATGGGACATTTGATGCAGGCCCTTGTATCTGTGTGCATCTGTATGTATGAGCACAGCATGCACATCAATATTACAAAGAAGCTTGTCTGTGTTTGTGTACAAGTTTTGTGTGTGTGTGTGTGTGTTGAGCCACTGCTCACTAGCTGCTATACTGTTGCAGTTTGCAGCAGCAGTCTCAGCAGAGTTCACATTCAGATTTGCTCTTATTATTGTTTGCTCCTATGTTTTGCTGGCCCCGGTAATTAGTGGCTGCTTGAATGGAACTAACACCACAAATCCAACTTGCTGTATACCACTCCAAAAGATAAAAGCCTAATCACTTTGTGTGTGTGTGTGATGATTAAGTAGTGGCAGTGTGTACGTGTCATGGAGAACAAGTGTTAATGTGATGAGAGGGTGTTAAATGTGAAGCCTTGATGATCAAGTGCTGCATAATTGAGTGCACTGTATTTGAGTGAGTGAGTGTGAAAAGGAGAATGGGAGGAAGTGGGAGTATGTGTGAAAGACACTGCGTCACATTTGTTCTGCGATTTTATAGGAAATATTATTTCCATTGCTGCATTCATACACACTACAATACACTGCTTTACGTCTCCTGAAGCTGGTAATCCAGTCATGCTTTTTGCAGTTATCTTTGACAGACTTGAACACTTCAAGGTAAAAGCCAGGTAAATTCTTCAAAGGAAATTGAGCTAATTTGTGGGCCCTATTTCGCAAAAACATGCTTGGAAAATCTAAATAACAATGACGGTAATGTAGTTGTACGTGTACACACACACACACACACACACACACTCATGCATAAGTGACAAACACATGAATGTTTTGTCCCATTCTGGTTTAGATTGTTTGTAATAAGCAATTAAGAGATTTCCAGGAATAAGAAACATGGATGACATTTCTTATGGTGCAGTACCAATTACTGCCACTGAGGGGCACAACTTCCGTGCCGTCTGGTTCAAGTACACCTCGCTGGACCAAAAAGGAAGGAGCGGGGACGGCCCACGGACCCATACCATATTTAAAAGAATAATAAACAACTTAGCTGCGGTATCACGTTTTTCAAGAAAATCTTCATTGATTCCAGTCATAGTTCAAACAGAACTATAATACAATAAAAAATGTTTTTAAACAAGATTGTTATCCAATTGTCAAACCAAAAATTTTTAAGAAACAATATATTTACAACTATTGGAGTCTGTTGGTTTTTACTCTTTTTTTTATTACAGCCACTTAATTTCACTGATTGCTGAGAAGTGGAGAAGTGTGGAACCGACGCTATTTGTATGAAAAAGAAATAATACTGTGCTGCACAGGAGTTGGTCAACTGAGCCAAAGCAAACGGGAAACTTGTATATGTACATAATACAGTAGAAAGGGTATGGTAGACTCTTCAACAGTTCCTGTATCATGTCATTACATTGAAACAGAGGGTCCTGTTTGAGTCAAAACAGCCAGGAACTGGAATTAAGTACAGTCCAGATTCTGTTCAAGGAGTCTTCCTACACCCTATATATCAGGGCATCGGACACAAACACTCAGGTATCTGTAGGGAATTAAAGCCTTTGCTGTTGCTGATGTGAGTAACTAGTGAGCGACAGCCAAGGTTGGGACTCACACAGCATCAAAAACAGACAACCGTGCACAGTGCACATGTTGATGGACAGAATGTAAAACAACAGAACACAAAGACAGAAATAGTGGAACCTAAAGCCAAAACAGACACAATTCAACACTTGACAGAGAAAGTAGAAATACTTACAAAACTGGTGTACTCATTAACACAGAGAAGAGACACACCAGTGCCCAACATTGAGCCTGCTGCCAAACTAATCGGCAGAAAAGCTTTGGCAAAGTGCATCCTCAATGGCTTTGCAGTAAATGCTTTATTAGACACTGGATTCCAGGTGAGCATGATCGATTGAGACTGGAAAGACAAATACTTGCCCAAAATTGAAACGTGTACACTTTCAGAACTTGTCAATCTCAAACATAGTGAATAGTTGTTGGAAGTGCATGCAATTAATAGAGAAACTATACTGTTTTATGGCTGAGTCATAATCACTGTTAATCTCACTGCCAATAGAAATGCCACTGGTTGAATTCAATGTGGTTGAAATGGTAATCTGAGAAAAGCCCGACAAACTGGCCTCTACACAGCTGCTAGCAGGTGACATGTCTATTCTGTGTGATACAGAACAAAATATTGTCCACTTTGTCCAAAGAAAGAAAACTGTCAATGTTCAGAGACCTCTGAACCTGTAGAAAATAATGTGCAGTTACAGCAATTGGAGTGACGTGGCAATGAGGAACCACAAAAGACACAATGTTACCCTGGCCAGAAAGTCACCTATTGGTGACATTCAACCAATAGAAAAATCATTCAAACAGGTTCACCTGTAAGCAGAGACCTTAGGGTTCAGAGTGCTTCTCCTGCTGCTCCGGATGGCTTGTCAGCACACTGGTATCTACCTGTTGACTTAAGTCACCTTATGGGGGACCAACAAGATATTGTGAGACAGATGTTGTATGAGAAGCCTGCAGCTTTCGCAAGGGATGCTAATGATATTGGTTGCATTCCTAGTCTACAGATGGCACAAGAACTCAATGATGACATCCCTGTGCAGAACGTCTGCTACTCAATACCAAAGTCATTGTTCTCAGAAGTTAAAGTTATTAGCAAATGGGTGGATGATCAAGTCCAAATCTCTATATGCATCCCCAGTGGTATGTGTTAGGAAAAAGGATGGTTCGCTGCATCTTTGTATTGACTATTGGTTACTCAATCAGAAAACCATCCCTGACTGGCACACATTACCTCATATTCAGGATCTCATGGATACTCTGGGTGGCCAATCATGGTTCAGCATTTTAGATCAGAGTAAAGCATAAAACCCAGGGTTTATGGCAGAAGACTCAAGACATTTAACTGCTTTTGTTACTCCTTGGAGGTTGTATGAGTGGATTAGAATACCCCTTGGAATTTCAAACACACCTGCAGCCTTCCAAAGGAGAATGGAAGAAATGTTAAGGTCCCTTAGGGATGAATGCTAAAGTCCTTACCTAGATGATATTTTGTGTTATGCACAAACATTTGAAGAGCAACTACGTAGTGTGCGTAAAGTTCTGGGAGCCCTCCAAAAGCCTGAAGTGAAGTTAAGACCTGAAAGTGAGGTATGTGGGTCGTCTTGTTTCAGCTGAGGGGGTGCAAATTGACCCAAAGGACCTAGAGGCTGTACATGCAGTCAAACACAAAACTCCCCAAACGGTAGGAGAGGTAAAATGGGTTTTGGGCTTTCTCAGATGTAATCTGAGTTACATACAGGACTTTGCCTGCATTGCAAGACCATTGTATGGACTCCTCCAGCTCAAACGAAGCATGCTGCTGCCACCATCTCAGCTACCATGCAAAAGTTCAAAGGGACAGCTGTCCTCCAAAACCCCAGGATGTGGCTTGGGTTGCTATTTTGTCCCTTAACGAAGATGCTGGCCAGGAACCCGCCACCATACTCCCAGCTATCAGTCCAGAGGAGTTGGTAAATGCTCAAGGGTAAGATCCAGCAATGCGAGAAATCGTCTAACTGAAGAAGACAAATGTTGTATTGACAAATGACAAGAAGGGGGCTGTAAGTCAAATAGGACAAAAACTGCTTCATGACTGGAGCCAGTTGCATCTTGAAGATTAACTCTTATACAGACGCACCAGTGAACGAAATCAGCTGGTTCACCTTCCAAGATATAAGTCCACAGTGCAGAAACACTTGCATGATAACATGGGCACTGAGCAGGTGCTATCTCTTGCAAGGGAGAGATTGTACGTGTAAAGTGAGGAGAAGATGTCCCTACATTAAGCAGAAACTACCTAGAGAGCATGTACGTGCCCCGATGGCTACAATAACCTCACTCTTGCTAGTAGTGGTGGATATGAATACAGGTCCTTCTCAAAATATTAGCATATTGTGATAAAGTTCATTATTTTCCATAATGTAATGATGAAAATGTAACATTCATATATTTTAGATTTATTGCACACTAACTGAAATATTTCAGGTCTTTTATTGTCTTAATACAGATGATTTTGGCATACAGCTCATGAAAACCCAAAATTCCTATCTCACAAAATTAGCATATCATTAAGAGGGTCTCTAAACGAGCTATGAACCTAATCATCTGAATCAACGAGTTAACTCTAAACACCTGCAAAAGATTCCTGAGGCCTTTAAAACTCCCAGCCTGGTTCATCACTCAAAACCCCAATCATGGGTAAGACTGCTGACCTGACTGCTGTCCAGAAGGCCACTATTGACACCCTCAAGCAAGAGGGTAAGACACAGAAAGAAATTTCTGAACGAATAGGCTGTTCCCAGAGTGCTGTACCAAGGCACCTCAGTGGGAAGTCTGTGGGAAGGAAAAAGTGTGGCAGAAAACGCTGCACAACGAGAAGAGGTGACCGGACCCTGAGGAAGATTGTGGAGAAGGGCCGTTTCCAGACCTTGGGGGACCTGCGGAAGCAGTGGACTGAGTCTGGAATAGAAACATCCAGAGCCACCGTGCACAGGCGTGTGCAGGAAATGGGCTACAAGTGCCGCATTCCCCAGGTCAAGCCACTTTTGAACCAGAAACAGCGGCAGAAGCGCCTGACCTGGGCTACAGAGAAGCAGCACTGGACTGTTGCTCAGTGGGCCGAAGTACTTTTTTCAGATGAAAGCAAATTCTGCATGTCATTCGGAAATCAAGGTGCCAGAGTCTGGAAGAAGACTGGGGAGAAGGAAATGCCAAAATGCCAGAAGTCCAGTGTCAAGTACCCACAGTCAGTGATGGTCTGGGGTGCCGTGTCAGCTGCTGTTGTTGGTCCACTGTGTTTTATCAAGGGCAGGGTCAATGCAGCTAGCTATGAGGAGATTTTGGAGCACTTCATGCTTCCATCTGCTGAAAAGCTTTATGGAGAGGAAGATTCCATTTTTCAGCACGACCTGGCACCTGCTCACAGTGCCAAAACCACTGGTAAATGGTTTACTGACCATGGTATCACTGTGCTCAATTGGCCTGCCAACTCTCCTGACCTGAACCCCATAGAGAATCTGTGGGATATTGTGAAGAGAACGTTGAGAGACTCAAGACCCAACACTCTGGATGAGCTAAAGGCCGCTATCGAAGCATCCTGGGCCTCCATAAGACCTCAGCAGTGCCACAGGCTGATTGCCTCCATGCCACGCCGCATTGAAGCAGTCATTTCTTCCAAAGGATTCCCGACCAAGTATTGAGTGCATAACTGTACATGATTATTTGAAGGTTGACGTTTTTTGTATTAAAAACACTTTTCTTTTATTGGTCGGATGAAATATGCTAATTTTGTGAGATAGGAATTTTGGGTTTTCATGAGCTGTATGCCACAATCATCCGTATTAAGACAATAAAAGACCTGAAATATTTCAGTTAGTGTGCAATGAATCTAAAATATATGAATGTTAAATTTTCATCATTACATTATGGAAAATAAGGAACTTAATCACAATATGCTAATATTTTGAGAAGGACCTGTATATCCTGGTTGTAGTTGACCACTTGACCTGATTTGCACAAGCATATCCAACAAAAAGTAAGTCAGGGAAAACAGTAAAATTATTTTTGATGAGTTCATCCAATGTGTTGTATATTCTTGAATGCTGCATCATGATCAAGGTCATGAGTTTAAGAACAAACTCTTTAAACTTTGAGGGAGAAAGCAGGGATTGGACATTCACAGAGTACTCCTTACCACCCTCAAGGCAACCCCGCAGAGAGATTCAACAAGACCCTCTTGCACATGCTTAAGACTCTTAAAGACAAGGAGAATAAACGTTGGAAAGACCACCTGCAGCAGGCGGTGCATGCTCATAATTGTACATGCCACAAGTCAACAGGGTACTCCCTCTACTTTCTGCTGTATGGGTGCCATCCTTGTCTTCCAATAGATCTGCTGTTTGGGCTGATAAGTGAAGAAAAATTAACATCATACAGAAGCTATGCAGACAAAGGGGCAGAAAAATGAGAAAGTCTTACAAGGATACTCAATGGATACAGTAAGCTCTCATGTGCCAAAAGAAAGGCATATTATGACAGTAGATTAAAAGGTGTGGTCCTGTGTCCATGTGCAGAGTTCTTGTTAGATTGTCAGATTGTGACTTATAAGTTTTGGAAAATAACTGAAGACTTATTGTCAATTGGACAGAATGGAAACATGTGTATGTTGATAAATCAAACTGGCTTAAAAGTAAGCAGGAAGCACAGCGCTTGTGGCTGACCTCATCATTTTCTCTGTTCTTTACAGAATAAATTTAATTCCATGACAAGCCTCACGCCTAAGGCCTGTTACACATACTTCTCAGAAGCCATGTGACTAAAATATCTATAGAATATTGCAAGGCATTAAAATATACTTTTCAAGTGGAAAAAAAGATAATAAAACTCAAACTTAGTCTTTCCTTGTAAAACAACTTTAGAATGAGAAGTAAACTAATTTAAAAGTACTTCAATTCCATTCAGACAAAAGATAAATGTAAGAAAACATGGTGTTCCGAGATCAAAGAAAACGTGCAACACTGCAGATTTTTTAGAGTTTAAAAAGAATAACCTAACAAAACCAAACCCTTTTACTTAAGGTTTGAAAAGCATTAGTTCTACAGGAATCTTCAAAACAAGCCTACTTTTCTGGATTTATTTCCAGCAAAGTTCTTGGCAAGATCACCAAAGTTTAGCTTTCACACTACAGGCCACACATAATGTTTCTTTTGTATGACTTTCAATTGGTAGAAACTTCACAAAGCAGCCTCGAGAGTGCCCTTCAGGTGACATGTGTCTTGGCTCCCACAGAGTTGGGCGTACTATGCGTATACTGTGAGCAACACAGACTTGGCGCTCACTGTCCATGGACATTAAGGATTTTATAGTCGAGCGAACCAATTGCTTACATTTCCCATGACTAATTCCTACATTTCCCTTACTTTCTGCAATGCAAAAGAAAAAATATATTTTGAGTTTAATTTTTTGGCACTTTGTTACTAACAGCCTGTCCCAAAGACATAATTAGTTTAAGTTAACTTCATAAAATGTATGAGAAACAACAAATATAACTAATTTGGAAGGACATACACTCTCCTGCAGTTTTATTTGGTGCTCCTTGTAGCTACTGGATAGGATGCCCTTTAGCACTGCCTTATTGACAAAATGCTAGCACAGTCAGATGTATGCAGAAAATGGGATTTTTCATTAGCATATACAAAAACGTACAGGTGTGTGTTTCTGTTAATTTGTCTCTGCAAGGTACTAAGTTTTTAGAATGTAGAGAAGGGTAGAAAATTCACAACACTCAGCACCCAAAAGAAGCAACGTACGGATAGCGTCAGCTACCTAACCCTGCCGTCTCTTCCTTAGTGCAGGCCAAGCCAGGAACCAGGTCGCAGGTAGCTCGAAGTATTTAACTAAGGGTCAACTGGTACTAAAGAATCACAACATCCCCCACATCATTACATCACCAGCCCAACTCGTTAATAGAAGGCTAACTGGATCCATGCTTTCATGTTACTTCAGCACAATTCTGACCCTTCCATCTGAATTTTATGACTGAAGTTCTGACTTTTCAGAACAGGGAATGTGTTTTTCTATTCTGTTAGTGCTCAGTTTTGATAAGTTTTGAATTTTAGCCTTTGTTTCAGGTTCTTAGCTGACAGAAGTGGCACCGGGTGTGGTCTTCTGCTCATGTAACTCAATGGCTTCAAAGTTGGATGTATTTGTCAGGATCAGCCTGTCTCTGTGTTTTTGGGTTCATTTAAACCTAGTCTGATCCTTGTTTACCCTCTGTTTCCCACAGCCTGTCCCGCACCTGATCCTAGTTTCCCTGATTAGGTGGTCTCATTGCTCATTGGTTCACCTTGCAATTACTGTGTACCCCTGATGTCTGACTCTCTGTGTCCTGGTCTGGTATGTCATACTCCTGGTCTTCCTGTCTGCATTCTGTGAGAAAGCACCATTAAACCTCAACTCACTTTCATTCGTCTGACACCTGGCATCTCCTTGCATGTTGGTCCTACCACAAAACCCACATCATGACAGAACTGTGCCTTTTCAAATGGTTTTCAGCGTATCTTGACTCAGTTACTGTTACCTTTCTGTCAACTCAAATGATCTGCCCATTCTCCTCCAACCTGACAATAACAAGGTGTTTTACAACACATGTTGTCTCAAGGCACTTTACAAAGTCAGTTCAATCAAATCATACAGATTTCAAGTCAAATACATCTATACCAATTAATCCTAACATAACAAACAGTTCAGTCGGATTCAGTTTATTATTCAAATTGGTTATAAAGTTTTTCTATCTAAGGAAACCAAGCAGTTTGCATCGAGTCAGTGACTTGGAGCATTCACTCTTCCTGGATGAGCATGTAGAGACAATGAACAATTGCTTATATTGATTTTGCAGCAATCCATCATACTGAACATGCATGCAGCGACAGTGAAGAGGAAAACTCCCTTTTAACAGGAAGAAACCTCCAGATTTGAGATAAAAGAGCAGAGGCACTAAAAGAACACAGAAGCACTAATCCAGTAGTGCTTTCTATAGGAGAGAAAAGTGAAACATAAATGATTATATATTATATTATTAGAGGCTTCATCTAGGAGAGAAAGAGAGCTAAGCAGATGAACTCTGAGGCAATTTTTATGTCTAGAGTATGCAAGAGAGCACATACGGTTAGCCACGACTATGTCACATTTGAAGCCAAGTTGTATTCAGCACATCAAGATGCATAAATGCATTGAGTTGCAAAAGTGTGATTAGATGGTGCGCTATCAATGATGCCAGGCTTCCAGCTATTTTGAGCAGACTGCAGCGTGGTGCTCTCGAGGAAAAAGAGAGGTGGTGGAATCTGTGTTTCCATAAATGCAGGTTGGTGTACTGATGTCACAGTATTCAACTTTTTGTAAACTGTAAACCTTTTTATTCACAGAGTGAGTTATTTTCATTTGTTCTTCCTGATCTTTACATCCTACCACAAGCTTGCACATTGGGGGTTGTAAAATAGCTTGCTAATGGACCAGACTGAGAAACTCCTGTAATTTGCAGATGACGCCACTGTTATTGGTCTGATCCAGGACAAGAGGTGGTCCACTGGTGCGGTCAGAACCAACTGGAGCTTGTTCAGGTCTAGGCACAGGTAAAGGGCAGGTTACATCTCTCTGGACCCACACATCCTGGACCCAAACTGTTTAGACTTGTACCTTCAAGTTTACATCTGACAGCTCTTTGGGAATCCCTCACTTAAAAAAAAAATTGGTTCTTTTATGTCTGACAGATTTGTTTTGAGTGTGTTTTAACTAACACGTGTAAAGAAATAGGGTCAAATACTTAATAAAGAGTCTTTCCCCTTACATATACAATATTTGGCATACCATTAGCCTCATAGCATAGTTGTCTAATTCATATTTTGTCATATATGACTTAGGCAATTATGCTATCAGGCTACTCATATGGAGAAAAAGAGAAAATACAAACTGCAATTCAAATTAAACTGTCAAACCACCAATCCATCTGTGCAGAAACAGTGTGGAATGTTCATTAGGAAGCTGCAGTGCTGCTACTGTCAGGAGCCTGCTGCATAAGCAAGTTGTTTAGAACCTTAGTATATTTACTGTAGGCTTTGCATTTCTTTCAGCAAATACAGCCAGGCTGCAGTCTTAGCTCGTGTTGCATCATTCTGTCAGTGGAGAAGCATGCAGGTGAAGAGGAGGTGGTGCCGCATTCATCACATAATCCTAACACAAACATGTAAAGAACTGAAAGTTTACTCTCTTCTGAGTACATGCCTGACAAGTGTCACCTTTATCCAGCACACAGGCGCCATTAGACATGGGCTTCTGGGGTTGATGCCATGGGTATTTAGTGAATAGCCCTAGATCTCATGAAAAATTTAATTTAAATACATTAAAAACCTGTTATCTCCGTAGAATATCATTAAAATGCCACTTGCTTATCTAAAAACAAGCATATTTATTATCATTTCATATGTATTTCATACTGAATCCACTGCACAACACCTGTCACTGTGAACTCTAAAAACAAAATAACAGAACCAGGTAATTTGTGTAGACACGGCACCGCAGCAGCACACATGTAACTGTTCTTAACATTTCTCAGCTCTCATCATGCAGTTATTTAAAGGTCTTTTTCTCAGTCAGCAAAGTGTGGCTGGGACTGTTGAGGAGAAAACGTTTTCTTCCATTGCTTCAGTAACAGTATAGCAGCTTTATCCACATAATCAAGTAAGACTGATTTTATCCAGACTGACTTATTAAGGTGGTCTACAACATTTCTTTTCCTATTTATGATAATTTTGGTATTTTAAAGTAAATGAAAAAAGAGCACATTCACAAAGTTTACCAAGACAAAGATAGCTCAAGAAATACAAAAAGAAAAAAAGTGAACATTTTAAAATATCTTGATGCAAGTAGCCTGCTAATGCTGAAACAGTTAAGCACCACAAACAAGCAAAACACAATGAAATAAAAAATACCTAAAAGGTTTTATTCTAAATTAATTTTCTTAGCCCAGACACAAACTCTTACATGAATCATTTCTGGTGGTGGCTTTCAGTTAAGCCGCCTGGGGGAAGCATTCGCTCCTTGGACTGGCACACACAGGCAGCATGCAGTGCTGGGATGAGCGTCTGCTCTGACCGTATGCGTCCGGCATCCAGAGCTGCGATGTCAGTGGCATCTTTTTCAGGCAGTCGGGAATTCACTTCATTTACAAACACTTTCTCTGTTTTGGGAATCTCTTGTTCAAACGCTTCCCATTTCCCACATTTCCTGGGACAACTGTAGCCAGGGACAGGTCATCTAAAATGGGGACTGTCACACTACCCTATGCAACCAGTTGATGGTTGCGGGTGAAGAGGGCGAAGATTTGCTCTTACCCCTTTATTAAGAGTTTTGTAGCCATTCAGAGCATCCCTAAGTTTTGTAGTATGATGTCATTGGGGAATCCAGCTGTGTTTGCAGCTCCTTCCTGGGCTGACCTAAAAGTATGTTAATGCTGTACATTCTGGGATACATTCTGGGAGTTTTACCAGTTTGTTTGTGTAGTTTAGATGTTGTTCTCCATCCATGACTGGGCCCAACGTCACATTCATGCAAATACTCAGCTGTTGGGCCAAGGACTAGTAGAGCATGTACTCTATTATATAAATATAATAACACTTGTATGTGTATATTATGTACATGGGTTGGACAATGAAACTGAAACACCTGGTTTTAGACCACAATAATTTATTAGTATGGTATAGGGCCTCCTTTTGCGGCCAATACAGCGTCAGTTCGTCTTGGGAATGGCATATACAAGTCCTGCACAGTGGTCAGAGGACATTCTTCTTGCAGGATAGTGGCCAGGTCACTACGTGATACTGGTGGAGGAAAACGTTTCCTGACTCGCTCCTCCAAAACACCCCAAAGTGGCTCAATAATATTTAGATCTGGTGACTGTGCAGGCCATGGGAGATGTTCAACTTCACTTTCATGTTCATCAAACCAATCTTTCACCAGTCCAGTTAGTCCTTGGCAGTGACACGCCCATCTGGCACAAGTATTAGGCCAAGGGAATGCCATGATATGGCAGCCCAAACTATCACTGATCCACCCCCATGCTTCACTCTGGGCATGCAACAGCCTGGGTGGTACGCTTCTTTGAGGCCTCTCCACACCGTTACTCTCCCCGATGTGGGGAAAACAGTAAAGGTGGACTCATCAGAGAACAATACATGTTTCACAATGTCCACAGCCCAAGATTTGCGCTCCTTGCACCATTGAAACCGACGTTTGGCATTGGCATGAGTGACCAAAGGTTTGGCTATAGCAGCCCGGCCGTGTATATTGTGGAGCTCCCGACGGACAGTTCTGGTGGAAACAGGAGAGTTGAGGTGCACATTTAATTCTGCCATGATTTGGGCAGCCGTGGTTTTATGTTTTTTGGATACAATTCGGGTTAGCACCCGAACATCACTTTCAGACAGCTTCCTCTTGCGTCCACAGTTAATCCTGTTGGATGTGGTCCGTCCTTCTTGGTGGTATGCTGACATTACCCTGGATACCGTGGCTCTTGATACATCACAAAGACTTGCTTTCTTGGTCACAGATGTGCCAGCAAGACGTGCACCAGCAATTTGTCCTCTTTTGAACTTTGGTATGTCACCCATAATGTTGCGTGCATTTCAATATTTTGAGCAAAACTGTGCTCTTACCCTGGTAATTGAACATTCACACTCTGCTCTTACTGGTGCAATGTGCAATCAATGAAGACTGGCTACCAGGCTGGTCCAATTTAGCCATGAAACCTCCCACACTAAAATGACAGGTGTTTCATTGTCCAACCACTGTATATATGAATATTATGTATATGTATATTATTGTCGTATGCAAATTTGACTACATATTAGAGGCTGACATTTTTTCGGGAATCCCCCGGGTCACGGGATTCCCATGGGATGGGAGACACCATTAGTAAAGATCATGTGATCGGGACGGTACAGGATAAAAAATGAATGGGAGCAGACCGGAGCGGGAGCTAACCAATAGGAGGGAAAACAAACTAGGATCAATTGTCTTTGGAAATGTAAAACTGAGACTTTGATATAAACTTTTAGAAAAAAA
The DNA here is from genome assembly GCF_021462225.1 of Girardinichthys multiradiatus. Classification (NCBI taxonomy): domain Eukaryota; kingdom Metazoa; phylum Chordata; class Actinopteri; order Cyprinodontiformes; family Goodeidae; genus Girardinichthys; species Girardinichthys multiradiatus. The sequence goes on from NC_061815.1 coordinate 7,325,788, forward strand.
AACTTGGCTTGACGCCGCCATTGTGTAGTTTTTTTCCAAGAAGCCTATACTATAATGCGAGTGAAACGAACTACACGACCCACAAGCCAACAGTGCTTCTGATCGATGTTTTCCACCTGCGTTCAGAATGGAGGGAGCAAACATAGGTGGCGAACTGGACGTGGTAAAATTGGATTTGCAACGTAAAGTAGTAAGGACTTATCTATTAAACTCATAGAGCTGACGGGAAAGTCGCGAATATTACCGAAATTCAGGAGAGTTGAATGTAGCGGTGTTAACACGCAGTATGCTGCTTGTAAAACGTGTTTAGTTGTAATCAAGGACACCAGTGATTAAGGCACACATTAAGGCAAATTCTGGATTGAATCAGCCCCGCATCTCTTCATTTGTCAAATGAAAAGTACCATCACATGTCAATTCTCATCTGACCAACAAAATTGCTCGCATATGCACTAAAGATTTAAGAGCCTTTACCACAGTTGAGGGGAAACGTACGTACGGAGCCCGCAAGGGGACATGGGGGAATTCTTTTTTTATTTCGCGTCCCCACACAATACTTTTGCGTTCGCTCGCAAAAGTTGCTAATCGCCTTGAGAAAGCTGTGCATTTTGGAACAGCAGCACAGATTACAAACTGCTCACAAAACATACAGCACTGATATGGCATTGGTATGCTTTATGTGGCATATGCAGGTTAACACGCAGTCAACAATGCAATTCAATGCTTAGGATAAGAAGAACCACTCAACTCGCAATAAAAACAAAAGTGGCATGCAAAAAAAGTACACATCATGCAGCAGTAATAAGCAAATAAAGTGTCACAGATGTGGTTTCATGCAGTATTATTGTCCAGAGTTCAGTAGTTTGACAGCTTGTGAATAATAACTGTATTTACGTCTGATTGAAGATCTTTTATTTAAGGCCGATTTCAAAATAAACCTCAATAAATCTCAAAACCGGGTCTCCCACAAAGTATTGTGAGATAACGCAAAGACTATTGTGTGAGAACGCAAAAAGTATTGCCAGCGAACGCAAAAGTATTGCGTGGGGACGCACAAGAAAAGAAAATTCCCCCATGTTCCCTTGCGGGCTCCGTACAAAGGCAGATATTAAATAAATATGTTGTGAAATAGAAAAAATGTTTTATGTACCAATAAATGTATAATTTATTTTAATACATCATTAAATACTAAGTGTACCACTAATTACGTCATGTCGTCTTTAAAATTATACTTAATTATTCAGTGGCACATTTAATTGCATAATAGTCCATTTCATGATATAATGGTACATTTATTGTTTCTAATGATGTATTAAATAAATAAATGGTACCTTTAATTTAATGGCAGATTTTAATGTTACGTTTCTTTCATGTTACATTTACTTCACTTATGGGACATTCACAACATTTATTTATTTAATGATGATTTTATTGTATTAATTTTGTCCAGTTTGACCCTCCATTCTTGATGCCTGTATAGGAGATCATGTCAGAATTTGTATCAGGTGTTCTGGAGCAGACACACATCTAAAACTTGCAGGGAAGGGGTCCCTGAGGACCAGGGCTGTGAACCATTGAGGTACAGTTTCTAAATTGTGAAGGTACTTCACAATTTAGAAACAAACAATCACTTAAATGAGTAAAATACAACTATGTAAAATCTGTTTATTCAGCTACGATAGGCATGGTCTGTTTCCTTGTTTGATATTTTATTATTTCTTCATTATTGTTCTTTTTACTTTAACTGGCCTTTACAACAGCTAAAAACAGGGAACTAAATGGTCCTTCAAACAAAGAAATTGCCAAAAGAGTAAATGAAGAAAACAAAAATGGGAGCGGCACAGGAATGGGAGTCGTTCCAAATGGAAGCAGGATGGGAGTGGGAGTCAATTTACCAGGAGTGGGATGGGACAGGATTTTTTTTTTATGCTGGCCTGGGATTGGGATGGGACAAGACATTTTTCTGTGGGAACTAGATGGGGCAGGAGAGAAAATCCACTCCTGTGTCACCCTCTACAACATATCAGAGCTGGACTAAGCCTCCAATGTCTCAGCATCCTAACAACACCTTCGATCCAACATTTTCTTTTATGAAGATTTTTTCACAAAACAAAATCATAAACAGCACTTAAGGAAAAATAGTAAATTGCTGAAAGCTTATTTTCAGTAGCATTAGGACTGACCTGAAAGCCAGTGGCAGGGTCTGGATACAAATACACTTGCATTGAATAAGAATGTTTTGGTGTTTCTAAAGCAATAAAATGGGAGCTCCAGATGGGTTGGAGCTATTATATTTAGAAAACACATGTTGGCAGCATTTCTTCGACAACCTGCAGTGAGAAGGTCAGCGCCCTGCTGCTAACAGGTCCTGCAGCAGTGTCTGCAGGGAAATGCCTGCTCCCCAGACATGCTCAATACTGGTCACGTTCGCTTGTTGAGAATTCACACAAAGATATACAGAGCAAAAAAAGTGGTGCTTTTGTTTCTGGCTAGACTCTCCACTATTTTTATTTTGTCTCATCTCTTTTGGCAGACAGGTTGGGATCGGAACGTTGAACCACAACAGATAGTAAAATTTTACACTGAGGTTTTTCTGTCAGTCCTGCTACTTGCGTTTGGATAATGAAGCTTAAAAAAAAACACAGATAGTAAATTCAGATATTGAGCCATACATTAACCACATAGTAAATGTATTCAATGTCATATTTACATTAAATTTAGTATCCTCACACTTTCAGATCATCCAAAACGTTTTGATATCAGAAAAAAAATGCTCTCAGTTACTAAGGTAATCAAAAGAGTTATCTATGGAAGTTAATATAATACCAACTCATTACCTTTTCCATCATTTTTCTCTGACATGCTGAAATGAATCCAGTGTTCCAATCTGAAAGTCTCTTGAGATGCAAAAAGACACCAAACAAAGTGATCAGGGATGCTCTGAATGTCCAGCTGCAGTTTCAGCCATTACATAGATGGTGTCATTACTGCTGTGGGTTAATGACTGAGCCCCAGCTTCCTGACTGAGCGACAGGAAGAGATGCAATTCTAAACAAATGCTATGTTATTAATGAGGAGGCTCTGCTGCCATTCTAAGCTAATTAATAACAACTGCAGGAATAAACAGAGCAAATACTGACACATGAATGAAAAAGTGTAAATTTGTCTCTTATTTAAGTAACAGGGCCATTCTACACTCTTTATAAACAGGGCAGAAGCTCTTTTGTTCTATGACCCAGTTTGTGATCTAGGCCAAAATGTGCCCCCCCACCAACAGCATTTGCCTAGTGCAACTCTTCAAGCATCTGTTTCCACTAGTGATTCTCAACTTTCTCTCCAGTTGCACCCAACTCTATCCCCCAACCCTCTTAGCGCCAATGCCTCGCTACCCTTCCTAAAGTTACACATGTAAATAGGAAAAATGCATTTTGACATGTTGAGTAATGCATCAAATTGGATTCTGTTTCCCCCAGCAGTCTAGCCACTGCATATCATCTGCAAAACTTCTTTGGTAAAAATCAATTGCGTCCATAATGCTGTTTTTATCAGGCTGGCTGAGGAAGTGCTGCTGCTCCCACCCAACATGCACATTCTCATTGATAAATGCACAGGCTTTATCTCTATAATACACGCATCCATCCATACGGAAATACATACATCCAGGCGTGCACTTTACAGAGTGTTTTATGTGTGTGTGTGGTCACAATCTGCTGCCACTGCTATGTCGAATCATTCTGTCCTGCTAATGCTCACTGCTAGCTCCGCTGGCTCAGAACGCTTAATATTAAACTGAGACTGAAGGCGAGGCATCACTCACACACACACACACACACACACATACACACACACACATGAGAGATGCTAAACAAATCTGAGCTTCAAAGTTGGCACCACAGCATGCTCACGCTGACTCAGAGAAGGACAGCCTGCCGCTTTATTCCTCACACACACGCCACATGTGCTTGCAGGGAGTAAAAAACAAAACACACACACACACACACACACACCCCTCCCAAATGAACGAACACACCGCCTTACCCCCTGTCAGACACCCAGTGAACATATAAATGGGCTTAAAGGCTTTGAATGTCATGTTATCCGCTGCAGCTCTGTGATCACGTTCTAACAGCTGAGGCAGCTCACGCAAGATGTATGAGGAGAGTAAGGATGCAGTTTGCACTTGCATTGTGTGTGTGTGTGGGGACCGGACATGCTATTCAGCAGCTCAGTGCTGCAGAACTGAACCCTATTCATAAAGCATGGCAAAGAGAAATGCAGCACCAACAGGGTTTGATGTGCATGAGGGGTTAGTGACCTGACTGTGTTTTGGACCTAACTAATGTGCTGACAGGAAGCACTGAGATGGTCAAGGGAACAAAAACGTGTCCTCCCTGACATATAAAACTTTAACTTTACTCAACTTTACTCACAACGTCTTCATCGGTAAAATACCTCTCATTTTATACCTTATAAAGAGTCTTGTAGAAGTATTCACACCCCTTTAACTTTTTTTTACATGCTGTCACGTTACAGCTACAAAACTCAATATGTTTCTTAGGACTTTATGTAACAGACTTAAACAATGAGGTGCATAACTGTGAAGGGAAGGGAAAATTATATATTAACTAAACAAACAGTTTTACACACATTTATATTAACCTCCCTCAAGAATCACTACTTTGTAGAACCATGTTTAGCTCTGGCTGTATGGTACTGTACTGCTGGAAGCTGAATGTCTGCCCCAGTCTCAAGGCTTTTGCACCCTCTAACAGTTTCACCATGCATTTAGCCTCCCATTGACTCTAACCAGCTTCCTTGTTCGTGCTGAAGAAAAGCATGCCCACTGCATGATACTGCATGTTTACTGCTGGGATTATGTGTTCTGGTTGATGTTAAGTGTTTGTTTTCCATCGCACGTAGTATTTTGAATATAGGTCAAGAAGTTCAATCTTGTTCTCACCTCAGCAGTTAGCTGTGTCTTCCACATGGCTTTAAACGTCTATGGCCATATTCAGGTGTGGATGGATAACAGTTTTCCTATCAACAGATAATTCCACCAAAAGGAGTGAATCTCAAAAGCTCCTCCAGAGTTACCACAGGATTTTTGGTGCTCCTGATTAACAAACTCCTTTTCCAGTCAGTTTTGGGTGACAGCCTTGTCTTGGTGGGTTTTGAGGTGTGCCTTTTAATGTTCAGATGGAGAATTGTTCAGTGCTTTGTGAGATCTTAAAAGCTTAGATATTTATTTATAATTTAACCCTGTTTTAAACATCTCCACAGCTTTGTCCATCACCTGTCTGCTGTCTCTATTGGTCTTCATGATGCTGTTTGTTCTCTAACAAAACCTCAGAGACCTTCAAAGAACAGCTGCATTTAGGTCAAATTTAGGTTAAATTACACAGCTGGACTGCATGTTCGATTAGACGATGGAGCTTCTGAAGGTAATTGGTTGTACTGGGTGTTATTTAGAGGGACCAGAATAAAGAGGACTGAGGTTTTAGATTGTATTTGTGAAAATTATTTCACTGTACAATTATGTACTACTTTGTGTTGGTCAATCACAAATCCCAATAAGTTGTATTAAAAAAGCTGAAATAGTTAACATACAAGGCAGTTTATTACTACAGCTTTAGAATCTTCATCTATTTGTGTATTGTTTTGTAAAAATAATTTCATAATATTTTTTTTCAGGGTGAACTACATTCTCAGTGTGTTTTGCCAGCACAGTCTCAAACTGCAGCCAGTTGCATTTTTACTAATTGCATTTTATACATTTAAAATTATTCCCCCTGAGAGTTACAACTAAGCAGGTTGTTTTTTGGCTTTTTATGCCTCCTGTATTAAAACAGCATTTATCACACTTCAGCCGTTGTTGAAGGTTATTGTGGCTTCCAAATGCCCTGTTCAGCTGCTGCATCAAACAGAATCTGTAAATTGACAAAATGGCTAGAGTAGGTGATGTGGAAAACTAGCCTCTCCTTAGTCAGATTTGTTTTTTTCCTTAGTCACAAGGTGCAGTTTGTGATAAGCTTCACTATAGCTGTTTCTAAGGTTTTTCATAGTCACAAAAGAGTATGAAAACAAACAAAGTTCAGATCTACAGTCATAGCAAACAAGAATGGCAAATTTATTGGTATAGCACTATCCATTTTAAATTTAGTTTCAAAGTGTTTTACAAAAAGAAAGAGAATTCATTGGAAAAAAAAACTACTCAAATATTTGCATAAAATTAAAAAAGTAGGACACATAAACTAAAAAAACAGTGCAGCTCGGTGAGTAAATAGGCTTAATTTCCAAAAACAAAAAAAAGAAAACTAATAGCAGGCAAGTGCTAACAGATACAGGCATAAATATAGGCAGGTCTGGCATGACAGCAGTATGTATCTGCAAGGAGTACACAGAAAAGCAGAGCATATAAAGCGCATGGCACAGGTGAAAAACATAAGACTGATAGGCAATAAATAGGTGGACCAGATGAAGCTGATTCCTATGGCAGAGGCAGAGCATGAAAGCAAAACATGACTAGAACTAAATAGAAATCCAAGGACACAATCTAAACAAGAAAGCCAACGTTCAAGGAAGGTGACCCAGAGGTCGGTCCATGTGGACAAAAAGTGCAGAGAGTTCAGGCAGGCGACCAAAAGTTTGTTCCATGCAGGCAAAGAGTTCAGGCAGGTGATCATAAGGTCATCCTGTGGAGCCATACAGTTCAGGCGTGCGACCCAGAGAGTTCAGGAGACCGGCAATGGGAGCGCAGGGACCTTGAAGGCCTTGGTTCCTCTTCGAACCCCTCAAAGACTTTGGAACCTGGAGCTGGAGGCTGATGATGGCAATGTCATCTACGCTTGATGTCAGCTGGACCCTCAGAGACAGGAGCTGAGGTGTTGGGTGGATCCTCTGAAGCAGGAGCTAAAAACATAGGAGTGGATTCATCAGCAGCACTCTGGAGAAATGAAGCAACGCTAAGGAGACATGAACCGGGCTCATCAGTAGCACTTTGGAGACAGGTTGAGGATGATGGGCATCGGTAAAAACTTTTCACTGCTTCCTCAGTTCTGTTCCATCTCTTATTTTCTTGATCAACACAGGAGAAGAATGGAGGAGAACAAATCTTCTAAACAACCGCTTTTCAAGCTCGTCAGACCTGGCTAGGGTAGAGGCATGTTACCCGAGTACAATTGTCCTCAGCAACTTTTTTCTGTTTATGTTTTTTTCCTCCCGACATGTGGCCTCTGAACTCTGGCGACACCCACACCTAGGAAAGCCTTGACATATAGCATTGGACAGTTATAGGCAGACTAGATGTCATGCATTTGATGAGAAAATGTTTATTTCATTCATTGAGATTCAACTTGGATTTGGGAAAAATTGCTTTCAAACCCAATGTCTGTGTATGTTAAATGGGTGACAGGCTTCAAAGTAAACTATTTATTTACTTACTTTGGTCACTATTTGCAAATTTGTACTGTGATTTTTCTTAAAATGCTCATACCCTCATACCTTGCATGAATTCTTACCTCTTTTGACTTTTACTCCATAAAATTTACCCCAACAGCACTAACAGTTCATCCAAACTCCACTAGCATATCAAATGAACAAAGCATTAAGGTATTATAACTTTGCAGATGCTTAGGAGCTTTTTGTAGCCTAACTACCTTTACTCTTTGCAGCTGTGTGTCAATGCATGTTGTGCATGTGTGCGCCAGAGATTAATAATGCCGCCCTTTGAATATTTGCTTTCTCTGAGTTCATTTGTGCATCAGGCAACAAGCTAAATGCCATGCGCATTCATCTCATAATAAGCCGGCACTAACGCAGGGATTTTCACGAGACATGGAAATAATTGCCTGTTCAAGGGCTTTTCCATAAGTTCTACGTCTAATTTGGCAACTCATGAAGTGTGTCATGAAGAGTGGGAGAGGAAAAAGGATCACAGCTCTCGCCTCCAGTCTACTCCTTACCCAGAACAGCCTTCTTTCTTCTGTTTTCTCTGCTTTCTTTTTATCTGCTTGTTTTTTTTCTTTCCTGCCCTAATTCTCATATTTCAAAACTCACCTTCAATCAGACATCTTCTCAAACCTGCTCTCCCACACACACCCCTACTTCCTACTCCACTGACATGCCTTTCAAGAGGAAATCAAGCCTTTTTCTTTGACTTCTCAGTTACTGACATGAGTTTAGTGCTTTATATTTTCCTTCATGCTTAGTCGACACCGTAACAAATGTTGAATTGTGAAGAACTGACATCATGAGAGTAAGATTGTAGAGGGTAAACTTCTAAACTGAGGCTGATATGGTAGTGTACGGGAACAACGGGTGGCAAGAAAAAAAAAAAAAAAAAAAAAAACAGTGGAACACCTTCATATCTTCGTCTCTCAATCCTAGACTTAAATCCCAGTATTGTGAGTGGTCAAGCATGAAGAAAAAGAAGAAGTAGGAGAGATGCTAGTGGTTTGACGCAGGGAGCGGAGAAAATGGAACCAAAGGAGTGTCAGGATCTGTGCTTTGTCTGTTTGTTTGGTGTTTTTACTGTGCTTAGCCTCTAGATGGCGTGGAACCTGGAGGAGAGGTGACAGGTGTTCTCTATTCCCTTGATTACCTGCTGAGGAGTATGTTAGGAGGAGGCTGCCAGCAACTCACTGCCAGAGTGTTGTCCCTTAGTGGTACAGCTCAAGCCGCATTACCTTGTCTTGTCTTGAACTTTTAGTAATCTCAATCTGTGACCTTGCCTGACCTTGCCTTCCGTGTGGAACTCTGCCTGGATTAACCACTTCTGGAAAGAAGCGATCCAGCTCCATGAACAAAGACTCAAGCCTCTCGTTACCTCATTGGACCACACAGTTTGGCAGCCTCCTGAATTCTTCGCTCCTTGGATCTCCATTCAAGAACCCTGTCCACCCTCCTCCTTCCACTGCACCTACATCTGAAACCCCTGGTTCAACTTATCATCCTGGCACACCATTCTCCACCATCATTTGTCTCATGTGTAAACAACCACTTGGTCTCTCCGCTCTCCATCCTCTGGCGGATCATTCCATCAACCCAGTAAGGCAGAATTATTGTTAATTAGTTTTGACCCTGAGTTTTCCCTGCTTACCAGCCTGTTTATTTTTACAGTTGGTATCCCGGTTCCAGTTTCCCTGTTCACTACACTGCTCTGTAAATAAACACTTCACCGTAAAACTCTGTCTCCTGAATTGCTTTCTGCATGTGGGTCAACTCCGTTAAAAACATTATGACAACGAGAGGGCGATTGAGAAAGAGAGAACAGGGATATGAAAGACTAGAAAGCAGCAGTGGAGTGCTGGGATTATAAAGTCAGGGTAAAAATTGATGCTAAGAGTAACAACTCATTTTATTTGTGTTTTGTCAGCCGTGATAGACGCCCTGAAAATGGAGATCTGGAATTACTATGTAGACAGAAGCTGCATGAACTCGACTGCAGAGCGGGCTGGATACATTAGCTTTTGGGGACTGATGTATACACGATGAAAGTAAGGAGAAGCCATTTGACATCATGTATATGTTAACCCGACATTACAATTTGCAGCAGTGCTTCAGCACAGATGGCTCTGTTTTGGAACATATGTGGTAGGTATAAAAGGGCCACAGTTTGAACATGCTACAGCATTTCAAACACAAATAGCACTGTGCATTGGGCAAACAGAGGGTGTTAAAGTTTAAAACATATGTAATTCAGAGGCATAAAAAAGGAAATTCCTGACTTGGGCTGATTCAATGAAAGATTATTCCACAAAGCAGACCAGATAAGACAAAAAGAAAACAAGTGGAAGGAGTTTTTATTCAAACTGGTAAAAGAAGACACAGGGATGTTATACCAATAGCCATTGTTCACACGTATCTTATTTCCATAGTATTGGTATCACTAGCAGTTTCAATTCTAGGAACATATCAAAGCACAAAGGTCAATTTATTACCACTGAGAAAAACAGTTTTAGCAACCAAATTTCAATATTTACATGCTTACAGAAAAATTTGGTTTTTGCTTGTTTGTCACACCTAAATGTTTTACATGATCAAACCAATTTGGAATATAAGACAAGGAAAACCTCAGTAAATACAAATTATTTAAATTTTCAAGTATTTTTAAGATGTAAAAATGTAAGAGCCCTTCTTTTTAAATCACAAAGAAACAAATATTAACCAGATTTTTCGGAAATGTCAGTTCAATATGTCAGCTACAACCAGAGCTGATTACTGTCAGAGCTGTACAATCAAGACATAATTGAAATACAACCTGATCTCAAAAGATCTCTAAGAGCATGACTCTATTAACCAATTTTAAAATATTCAAGAATAGATTAAAAACAAAGTGACTGACAAATATCAATCTAGAATCGGAGGCAAAGCGATTTTTAAGGCTTTGGGACTCCAGCACAGGGAGATCTATTATCCCCACATGGACAAAAGATCAAATGGTTGTGGACCATCCGCGGACTGGCAGCCCTACCAAAATTACTGTAAGAGTCAAACCAAACTAACATTTTTATAAGTTCTTTAAAAACAGTGCAACTGACCAAAGTGCTGAACAGATATTAATAAGCGTTAAAACACAAATGCATGAAGACACATAAAAAATATTGTTAAACAACTTGAGCAAATAAAATGAGCTCTCTCATGCTTGGTCAAAAGCTGATGAAAAAAGATTAGATTTCAGAGCAAAATAAAAATTACCCAGTGAAGAGGCCTGTCCGATATTTTTTCATTTCCTCCAGTCTATTAGCAGGTAAGCTGGTAATAGAATGGAAGAATTTGAACGCTGTTGGGAGGTTGAACTCCAAACATCTGCATGCCGAGGTCGTCATTGCTAAATGCTTTTTTGGTGGGGAAAAGCCATGCAGATTCGAGCTATGCAGGTTAAAGCTAACCAGCCAAAAGGAAGAAGATGATACCCGAAGACAGCCCCTTCTAATTTGCATAATGAGGCAGAAATGCACACGGAAATGTAAAAAGCACACACGAATAAATAATTCAATTCAATTCAATTCATGTAGGAGCCATAGACATAATTGTAGCTTAATACTGTGTTATTCTTATTTTTTTGTATTTGTAACTGTGAGTTATTGTTGTTACTCTACTGTTGGAAGAAGATAGGCATCTGTAATCTCATTTGTTGAAGCTCATTGCATGGTGCCTTCTAATTGTCTGTGGACATTTAGTAGAAGAAGAAGAAGACTTCTTTTTTTTTTTTTGAAACATAGCCTTTTGACCGTCACTATCTTTGTTTTGAGTCTGTATCTTTGTTTTATTCTTTCAACTCGAGTAAAGTCACAAACTTAAAGAACAGGTTCAAGACCCTTTTTTTTTGGAACTCAAGAGGTCCAGACTAATACAAACTTCCCGCACCTACATTAAGTCAAAAGACTGTTCTCAAAAAGGATTCTTTCAAGAGCAAGTCAGAAAGAGGTTTACCAGACTAGCGGTAGACAACATCGCACAACGCCTGTTGGAGTTGGAGAAATAAAGCCCACTCGAGTTGAGCCTCTTCAAGGACGAAGGAAGCTTCACCCCGCATCAGGTTGGTTACTAAGCTAACTTGCTAACGGAGCCAGAGCTTGTCAAGGCCTATTTATCCCGGAGTTGTAAAGAAATCCGCCACATAAAATATCTCTTTCACATATGTGTGTGAACATTTTAAGAAGAGTTCGAAGCTGTTTGGAAGAGCACAGTTTATGTGTAAAGATTTAAAATTTATAAAACGGGATAAGATGGCTGACAAAAGTGAAGTTGCCCAAAAGAGGGCGCCAAAGACCACGGAACGAGCTCTAGAAGGCAAGATCACTAGATTAAAAGGAGAAAGAAGGGGAAAGCTATTACAGATGACAAAGGAGAAGAATACCATCGAAAGACTGAAACAAAATGAATCCAATGTTGATTTCATAAATGAAGAATCTCTTTCAATGTTTGTTAAATGCCTGGGAGAATACAAGCGCATTAATGAAGAGCTGTGTGAATTGTTAAATGAAGATGATAAGCGTAAAGATCAGGATGTGTTTGAGGTCAGATATTCTGAGTTTAAACTTTTCTTACAAGGCATTAAAGAATGGACAGAAGATGCAAAGTGCTCACCAGAGGAGGATGTAGGACCACATGACAGTGTTTCCGGGACCAGTTCAGTTACAAGCAAGGCATCCCAAAGGTCAAGTACAAGTTCAGTGCGGCTGAAAATTAAAGCAGATGGTGATGCACTCTTAGCTAGAGCAGCAGCTATAAAAAAGAAAGAAGCAATTGAATTAGAAGAAACCCATTTGAAGTTAAGAAAAGAGCAACTAGAAATTGAGACTGAGCTCGCCATATCAGATGCTAAACTAAAGGTGTATGAAGAGAGTGAAGATACCCAGAAGTCTGAGGTTGATTCCTCACGAGCTATTCTAAAACTTAAAACCGAATCTGTTCATTCTGCGGACAAACCAGTAAAGCAAGAAAAATTTGATGATGAACATCAAGCGGAGGCTGATCTCCCTCCTACATCAAGGAAGTTTTACTCACAAATTGCTACAAAACATGCCCAACATTCAGATTCCTTTCCTTGCGATCTGTACCAGGTTTGCAGCAACAAAATCATCATACGGAGATGCTCATAAAACAGCAAAGTTTTACCCGACTTCCTTATAAAGAATTTCCGGTATTCACGGGTGACCCTCTTACCTACAGATCTTTTATAAGAGCCTTTGAGCATGCCATTGAGAACCAAACTGACAGTCAACAAGATCAATTGTACTATCTAGAGCAGTTCACAGGCGGAGAACCACTGGATCTTGTACGCAGCTGCGAGCACATGAAACCAGACAGAGCTTACAGAGAAGCAAGGGCTTTGCTTGAGCAGCACTATGGAGATAAGTTGACCATTGCCACAGCATATATCAAAAAGGCAATTGAATGGCCTCAGATAAAACCAGATGACATAAAGGGATTGAGTGCATTTGCATTGTTTCTGATCGGATGTTCCAACACTGTGAATGATGTGGACTATATGAGTGAAATGAACAATCCAACAAATATGAAAAACATCTTGTCCAAACTACCATACAAGTTGAAAGAAAAGTGGAGAAGCCATGCTTACCACGTTCAAGAAAAGAAAGGAACAAGAGACGAATTTACGGATCTTGTGGAATTAATCTACGAACAAGCGAATGTTGCCAATGACCCGCTGTTCGGAGATATTCTTGATGTCATTCCAAGTAGTCAGAGCAGTGCAAAGAAGAAATATGACCAGTTAAAATGCCTTTCAAAGAGAAGCAGTTTTGCTGTGAATATATCATCCAATGGAAAAGACGCTACAAAGAGTCAACATGAAAGAACAACTTCTTCATTTGAGACAACCAGTGCATTTCAAAGCCCCTGTCTTTATTGTGAGAACAGGCATGCCTTGAACGTTTGCAACAAAATTAAAGAAAAACCTGCCAAGGACAGAATAAATTTCTTAAAGTCACATGGTCTTTGTTTTGGGTGTCTAACCTCAGGTCACCTATATAAAGACTGCAGAAAAAAGGCCTCATGTTCTGATTGTTCTCTTAAGCACCCTACTATTCTACATGTGGTAAAACAGGATGTTGTATCAGAAGAAAACATTGGAGATGACAATCCACAAAACATAAGTGAAGTCACAAGTGCTCTCGTGTCAGCTGGATGCAAAGAAGGTGACGTCACCAGGGCCGGAGAAACTGAGTGCATACTCCCCATTGTGCCTGTGCAGATAAGACAAAAGAAAAACAGAAAGACCATCAAGACTTATGCATTCCTTGATCAGGGTAGCACAGCAACCTTTTGCACAGAGGATCTAGGTAATGAGTTAAAAACTCGTGGAAAGAACCACGATGTTCTTACAGACTTAGAGGTCTGTGGCCTTGATGAACAGGACTTTATCCTGCTACCAGATGTATATACGCAACCAAACATCCCAGCAACAAAATGTAATATACCAAATGAACAAGATGTGCAGAAATGCCCCTACCTGAAGCAAGTCCGTCTTCCAAGATTAGAGTCAGATATTGGACTTCTCATTGGAGCTAACGCATATAAGGCTATGGAACCATGGAAAATCATCAACAGCTAGAATGATGGGCCATATGATGTGAAAACAGCAATAGGCTGGGTGATTAATGGACCAGTAAGCAGATGTCAGGATAAGAATTTGTGTGTCACTGAAAAACAAGATTTTCTTGTCAATCGGATATCTGTATTGAACATTGAAGACATGCTGGTGAAACAATACAATGCAGATTTCCCAGAACGACAGTATGAGGATAAACAAGAACCATCCCAGCAGGACAAGCAGTTCATGCATGATGTAACTACATCAGTACAGCTCATTAATGGTCATTATTACATCAAGCTGCCTCTGAAAGATGACAAGGTAATAATGCCATACAACCAGGATATTGCTGACCAAAGGCTTAACTCTGTAAAGAGGAAGCTTAGTAGAAACCCAGACTTTTGTCAAGACTACAAGGTTTTCATGGCCAACATACTAGAGAAGGGCTATGCTGTAAAGGTCCCAGAAGAACAACTTCGTTGCAGTGATGGTCGGGTATGGTTCATTCCACATCATGGAGTCTACCATCCAAAAAAGAAAAAGCTGAGAGTAGTGTTTGATTGCACTGCATCTTATCAAGGAGTTTCATTGAATGATGTATTACTGCAAGGACCTGATCTCACAAACACCCTCATTGGGGTGTTGCTCAGATTTAGACAAGAACCTGTTGCCATGATGGCAGATATCGAGTCTATGTTCTACCAAGTGCGAATTCCAGCTGAAGATGCAGACTTGCTGCGTTTTCTATGGTGGCCGGATGGTGACATGACTAAAGAGGCCGCAGAGTACAGAATGTGTGTTCACCTGTTTGGAGCCACGTCTTCTCCTAGCTGCGCTTCATATGCTTTGAGAAGAACCGCTGAAGATGGAGCCAAAAATATCTCAGCAGAAGCAACACAGACAGCTATAAATAACTTCTACATGGATGACTGCCTAAAGTGCGTGCCAACAGAAGAAGCAGCAGTTAAACTTGCAAAAGAACTGATGAGATTGTGTCAAAGAGGTGGTTTCCATTTAATTAAATGGATGAGCAACAGCAAAGCTTTGCTAAACTCCATTCCTGACAGTGAAAGAGCATCTGTTGTCAAAGACCTGGATCTGCAAAAAGATGAGATTTCTGTCCAACGAGCTTTGGGTATGCAATGGTGCACAAGTTCTGACAGCTTCATGTTCAAAATTCTTCTGCCAAACAAGCCATGCACTAGAAGAGGCATTTTATCTGTTGTCAGCTCTGTGTATGATCCTCTAGGGTTTTTGGCACCACTTCTCTTACTTGTTAAACTCATTCTGAGAGAGCTTTGTAAAGAAAAGCTCGGTTGGGATGAAGAAATCCCAGAACAATCACGACATACATGGTTGAAGTGGTTGTCAAATTTTGACATGCTTTCTGAACTCAGTGTGAGCAGGTGTGTTAAGCCTGTGTCATTTGGACTCACAAAATCTGCGCAAGTTCAACTCTTCTCCGATGCTAGTAAAGATGGATATGGAGTTGGCACATATCTTTTGTTGACTAATGAACAAGGAGAAACACGAGTGTCATTCTTGATGGGAAAATCCAGAGTTGCTCCACTTAAACAAATGACCATTCCCAGAATGGAATTAACAGCAGCAGTGGTTGCAGTCAAGATTGATCGGATGCCGAGAGAAGAACTTCAAGTACCATTGGAAAAATCAGTCTTCTGGACAGACAGTACTATGGTACTAAGTTACACTGAAAATGATGTCCTTCGTTTTAAAACGTTTGTGGCAAATTGAGTCTCTTTGATCAGAGAATTGACAGATCGAACTCAGTGGAAGTATGTCAGTAGCTCACAAAATCCAGCTGATCTGGCATCAAGAGGTCTGAAGATTGAAACTTTCATTAAAAGCAAAAGTTGGTTTCAAGGACCAAGTTTCCTATTGAATCAAAAGCACTGGCCAAAACAGCCTAAACATTCAAGTTCGATGGAACCTGATGAAATCAGAGCAACAGTTGCGATCGCAGGCACAAAACCAAGGCAGAGTGATGAGTCACTGAGTAAATTTATTGAGTATTACTCTAGTTGGCATAAACTCAAAAAGGCTATTGCTTGGATTCTACGCTTGAAAAATATTCTGAGCTATCTAAGCAAAAATAGAAAAGAAACAGAACTAAACGTGTAACAGTTTGAAAGTAAACCAGAGCAACTCAAAGTTTCGGTTGAACAACAGATGACCAAACTCAAAGGGAAGTTGGATAAAGAATGCTCACTGTTGAAGATATGTCTGAAGCAGAAACAGAGTTGATCACGTTCAGCCAGAAGCAAGCATTTGCAGATGAAATCAAAACTTTGCAACAAGGGAGCACACAAGTGAAAAGATCCAGTTCAATCCTCAGATTAGATCCATTCTTGCAAGATGGTGTGTTAAGAGTAGGAGGGCGGCTAAACAAATTGAAAATGCCAGAGGAGATCAAGCATCCAGCTATTCTGCATAAACAGCATAAAGTAGCCCATCTCATCCTTCATCATATTCACCAAGAGACAAGACATGGTGGCAGGAATCATGTTTTGGCCAGGATGCGACAACAATTTTGGATACCATCAGCTAATGCAGCTGTGAGAGAGGTTATCTCAGAGTGCAACCTCTGCAACTGTATGCCAGGCCTGGACAGCAAAAAATGGCAGATCTGCCACAAGACCGTTTGCTTCCTGATAAACCACCATTCACTAACACAGGTGTGGATTATTTTGGCCCTTTTGAGGTTAAAAGAGGTCATGCTAAAGTCAAGCGTTATGGAGAACTTTTCACATGTTTAACTGTCAGAGCTGTACATATTGAAGTTGACCAGTCTCTAGATACAGATTCATGCTTTAATGCTCTGCATTGTTTTCAAAGCAAAAGAGGACAGGTTTCTATCATTCGTTCGGACAATGGGAGAAACTTTGTTGGAGCAGAGAGAGAATTAAGGGAAGCACTGAAAGAGTTGGATCACTCTCGTATCAATGATGTTAAGATGCAAAGAGGAGTACAATGGATTTTCAACTCGCCTGCTGCATCCCATCATGGAGGGGTTTGGGAGCATCAAATCTGTACTGTCAGAAAAGTCTTATGTTCCGTTGTGAGACAACAATGACTGGATGATGAAGGACTGCATACCTTTCTATGTGAAGTTAAGAGAACCATTAATGGAAGACCTCTAACTACTAACAGATATGACCTGAATGATCTTGAGCCTCTTACACCAAACCATCTGCTTCTATTGAAAGGACAACCTACTTTTCCTCCTGGTACCTTAGTCAAAGGGGACGTTTATTGTCGTCGTCGATGGAGACAGGTCCAGTACATGGCGTATTTGTTCTGGCGCAGGTGGACGGGGGAGTACTTACCTTTATTGCAGGAACAACAAAAATGGCTTGGACTAGAAAGAAACTTCAAGGTTGGAGACGTAGTCCTTGTTGCTGATCCATCCTTTTCGAGAAATTCTTGGATGTTGGGAATGATTGTCAAGGTCATGCCAGACTACAGAGGGATAGTCCGGAATGCAGATGTCAAGACGAGTACGAACGTCATCCAAAGGCCGATTACAAAGCTGTGTTTGTTGCAAGGAGAATAAAAAGATTTTTCTTAGCGGTTTGTTTGTAGCCAAGTTTAGAAAACTTTAAACACTGTAACTTGTTGCAATACTTAGGGCTCCAATTTAATTTGAGTAGAGTTGGTAATTGATATGTTAATACATAGTCAATTAGGGGCTGGAACATGTAGGAGCCATATGCATAATTGTAGCTTAATACTGTGTTGTTATTATTTTTTTGCATTTGTAACTGTGAGTTATAGTTGTTACTCTACTGTTGGAAGAAGATAGGCATCTGTAATCTCATTTGTTGAAGCCCATTGCATGGAGTCTTCTAATTGTTTGTGGACATTTAGTAGACGAAGAAGAAGACTTTTTTTTTTTTTTTGACTGAAGTCAAGCACCTCAGGAGTAACATAGTTTTTTGACTGTCACTATCTTTGTTTTGAGTCTGTATCTTTGTTTTATTCTTTCAACTCGAGTAAAAGTCACAAACTTAAAGAGCAGGTTCAAAAACTTAAAGAGCAGGTTCAAGACCCTTTATTTATACGAAGTAATGTGTCGTGTATGAAAGAAATCAAGAGGTCCAGACTTGCGAACTTCCCGCACCTACAATTCAGTTTATTTATATAGCGCCAATTCACAACACATGTCGTCTCAAGACACTTCACAAAAGTCAGGTAAATACATTGCAATTAATCCTAATCATTGAACAGTGCAGTCAGATTCAGTTATTTATTTAAATTGGATAAAAAGTTTTTCTGTCTAAGGAAACCCAGCAGATTGCATCCAGTCAGTGACTTGCAGCATTCCCTCCTCCCAGATGAGCATGTAGAGACAGTGGACAGTCACTGGCGTTCCAGCAATCCTTCATACTGAGCATGCATGTAGCGACAGTGGAGAGGAAAAACTCCCTTTTAACAGGAAGAAATTTCCAGCAGAACCAGGCTCAGTGTGAGCGGCCATCTGCCACGACCGACTGGGGGTTGAGAGAACATAGCAGAGACACACAAAGAATACACTGATCCAGGAGTACTTTATATGGGAAGGAAAAGTAAATGTTAGTGGATGTAGCTGCTTTAGTCGTTTCATCTAGAAAGAAAGAACAGATAAACTCTGAGCCAGTTTTCAAGGTTAGAGTATGAAAGAGAGCACATACAGGTCCTTCTCAAAATATTAGCATATTGTCATAAAGTTCATTATTTTCCATAATGTCATGATGAAAATTTAACATTCATATATTTTAGATTCATTGCACACTAACTGAAATATTTCAGGTCTTTTATTGTCTTAATACAGATGATTGTGGCATACAGCTCATGAAAACCCAAAATTCCTATCTCACAAAATTAGCATATTTCATCCGACAAACAAAAGAAAAGTGTTTTTAATACAAAAAACGTCAACCTTCAAATAATCATGTACAGTTATGCACTCAATACTTGGTCGGGAATCCTTTTGCAGAAATGACTGCTTCTATGCGGCGTGGCATGGAGGCAATCAGCCTGTGGCACTGCTGAGGTCTTATGGAGGCCCAGGATGCTTCGATAGCGGCCTTTAGCTCATCCAGAGTGTTGGGTCTTGAGTCTCTCAACGTTCTCTTCACAATATCCCACAGATTCTCTATGGGGTTCAGGTCAGGAGAGTTGGCAGGCCAATTGAGCACAGTGATACCATGGTCAGTAAACCATTTACCAGTGGTTTTGGCACTGTGAGCAGGTGCCAGGTCGTGCTGAAAAATGAAATCTTCATCTCCATAAAGCTTTTCAGCAGATGGAAGCATGAAGTGCTCCAAAATCTCCTGATAGCTAGCTGCATTGATCCTGCCCTTGATAAAACACAGTGGACCAACACCAGCAGCTGACACGGCACCCCAGACCATCACTGACTGTGGGTACTTGACACTGGACTTCTGGCATTTTGGCATTTCCTTCTCCCCAGTCTTCCTCCAGACTCTGGCACCTTGATTTCCGAATGACATGCAGAATTTGCTTTCATCCGAAAAAAGTACTTTGGACCACTGAGCAACAGTCCATTGCTGCTTCTCTGTAGCCCAGGTCAGGCGCTTCTGCCGCTGTTTCTGGTTCAAAAGTGGCTTGACCTGAGGAATGCGGCACCTGTAGCCCATTTCCTGCACACGCCTGTGCACGGTGGCTCTGGATGTTTCTACTCCAGACTCAGTCCACTGCTTCCGCAGGTCCCCCAAGGTCTGGAATCGGCCCTTCTCCACAATCTTCCTCAGGGTCCGGTCACCTCTTCTCGTTGTGCAACGTTTTCTGCCACACTTTTTCCTTCCCACAGACTTCCCACTGAGGTGCCTTGATACAGCACTCTGGGAACAGCCTATTCGTTCAGAAATGTCTTTCTGTGTCTTACCCTCTTGCTTGAGGGTGTCAATAGTGGCCTTCTGGACAGCAGTCAGGTCGGCAGTCTTACCCATGATTGCGGTTTTGAGTGATGAACCAGGCTGGGAGTTTTAAAGGCCTCAGGAATCTTTTGCAGGTGTTTAGAGTTAACTCGTTGATTCAGATGATTAGGTTCATAGCTCGTTTAGAGACCCTTTTAATGATATGCTAATTTTGTGAGATAGGAATTTTGGGTTTTCATGAGCTGTATGCCAAAATCATCCGTATTAAGACAATAAAAGACCTGAAATATTTCAGTTAGTGCGCAATGAATCTAAAATATATGAATGTTAAATTTTCATCATTACATTATGGAAAATAATGAACTTTATCACAATATGCTAATTTTTTGAGAAGGACCTGTAGATCATCGGTAGAGGGTGAGCATTAAGATGTTGCCAGCAGAAGCTTGGATGATGCCCCTCTCCAGAATGGTGTCACAGGTAGACACAGAGTCAGGCCAGGTGTAGCTTCTAGGAAGAGAAAAGAGAGAACAAAGTTAAAAGCTGAAATAACAGCAAATAATGCAAAATTGGAGAGTAGTGTGCGAATGTAGCGAAGAGGATGAAAGTGGTCATTATGTCCTCCAGCAGCCTAAGCCTATATCAGCATAACTACAGAGATAGCTCCGGATAACCTAAGCCAATCTAACTATAAGCTTTATCAAAAAGGAAAGTTTTAAGCCTAGCCCTAAAAGTAGACAGGGTGTCTGTCTCACGGACTAAAACTGGGAGCTTGTTCTGCAGGAGAGGAGCCTGATAACTAAAAGATCTGCCTCCCATTCTACTTCTAGAGACTCCAGGAACCACCAGTAAACCTCCAGTCTGAGAACGAAGTGCTTTGTTAGGAACATATGGAACAATCAGATCTCTGATGTATGATGGAGCTAAATCATTAAGGGCTTTACATGTGAGGAGGAGAATTTTAAATTATATTCTGGATTTAACAGGGAGCCAATGAAGGGAAGCTAAAGTAGGGGAAGTATGATCTCTCTTAATTTAATTTTAAATTTTCATCAGAACTTGCTGCAGCATTTTGAATCATCTGAAGGCTTTTAACTGCATTTTCTGGACATCCTGATAGTAAAGCCTTGAAGTAACCAATGCATGGACTAGTTTTTCAGCGTCACTCCTGGACAGGATATTTCTAATTTTGGCAATGTTCCGGAGATGAAAGAAGGAAATCCTAGAAACCTGTTTAATATGGGATTTAAATTACATGTTGCATTGAACAAATAAATAGAGTTAAAAAAAAATACAAAGGAAAAATAAAACAGATAGGAAATATGAAACCATACACATAAATAAATCCATAAAAAAATAAGTCACTAATAAATAGTTGAAAACTGTAATGGATAATTAGTAAATAAGGTAATTTTTACAAAAAATAAAGTGAATAAATAGCAAATAGCAAATTATATTACATATATACATTTATATCTCATTGAATAGTTTAATTACTGCCTACATTTGTTTATTTACTGCATTTTTGTGTATTATTATTATTTATTTATTTAATGAGCATTTATATATTTCTGTATATATTCTTAATTATGGCAGGATTGGTCCTCCAGAGTCTGATGTCAACTGGGTAGTAAATTCCAAAGGCTTTGAGCTACTATTACCGCATCATGGGCTCATCCAGGAGAAGCTGGTCTGCTAACCTGAGTTACCGGGAGGTGCAATATAACTGCAAAAGCTCAGAGAAATAGTGGGGGGCAAGATCATTTAACCCTCCTGTTGTCCTTGGGTCAAAATGACCCACCACTGTGTTAAAACCCCCCACAAAATCTACTAAATGCTATTTTTTTTAACTTGAAATTTTATGAGTTTTCCTAGATTGGCCCCAACAATAGAAAAAGTGAAATGTTGCTTTTATTCACAATTCCATATAAGCTGTACAAAAAAAGATACAAAGGTGGTCTTCGGGTCAAAATGACCAGTGAGACAAATAGAGTTGAAATCAAGGTCAGGAGAGTTATTTGAAAACAACAGAATGTTACAATGTTTTAGATGTGACTCAGATCAATCAGTAGCAGAAGTAAACAGGGCAACCCAGGTGTTGTTCTCACAGGCTTCAGAAGACCACCTGTTTATTTCCAGAGGTTATAAAGGTGCTGCAGATAACAGGACCCCGAATTCTGTCTGAGCTGAAGCCATGAGTGTGCGTTATACTCCTGAAGACGCTGTAGAACTGATTTTCTCAGATTTTCAGCGAAACAACTCTGATTCAGAAGAAGAATTGGAGGATGTATCCGAAGAAGAAGATGGGGAGGAATACAACCCAGAGCAAGATGATGAATCATCTTCAGAAGAAGAAGAAAACCCTGAAGCTGAAAGAGAGACTTTCCTTTCAAAAAATGGCAAAATAATATGGTCCTCAGCAGCATATGACCAACACGGCAGGCATGCAGAACAAAACATCATAAAGATGACCCCAGGACCCACAAGGTATGCCGTTTCTCATGCCCATGATATTGTCTCTATATTCTACCTGTTTATCACACCAGCAATTGAAAAAAATAATCCTCGGGATGACAAATCTGAAGGGTTTTCGCAAATATGGAGACATCTGGAAAAAGATGGATGAGACTGACCTGCAGGACCACTTAGGGCTGCTAATCTTAGCAGGTGTATACAGGTCCCGAGGTGAGGCTGCAGCTAGTCTATAGGATGCTGATAGTGAAAGACCAATTTTCCGAGCCACAATGCCACTCAAAGTCTTTCACACCTACTCAAGACTGTTACGATTTGATGACTGTAAGTCAAGACCAGCAAGACGTGTGACAGACAAACTTGCAGCCATAAGAGAAGTATGGGTCAAGTGGGTGGAGCAGCTGCCCTACCTCTACGATCCAGGGCCTGACGTAAGAAAATTGATTTTCACTATTGATTTCGTTGACTGTTTTCTGTGACACTGATACTAATCACTGATGCTAATGTCTTTTGTCCAATGGTCGTTGTCCTTTCTGGCAGTATATGCCCAGCAAGCCAGCAAAATATGGGATCAAGTCATGGGTGGCTTGAAATGCCAAATCAAGCTATGCTTGGAAAATGCAAGTCTATACTGGGAAGCCGACCAGTGGATGCCCAGAGAAGAACCAGAGGATGCGAGTTGTGCTTGATGTGACAGAGGGACTGAGGGGTCACAATGTGACATGTGACAATTTCTTCACCTCTTATGAACTCGGACAGCAGCTCCTGAAGAGGAAGATCACCATGGTTGGTACAGTTTGAAAGAATAAGCCTGAGCTCCCACCTGCACTGCTTGCGTCAAAGGAGAGAGAGGTCTTCTCCTCAAAGTTTGCCTTCACGCCCAACACCACTCTAGTTTCCTACCTCCCAAAGAAAAATAAGAATGTAGTTCTTCTGAGCACACTGCACACAGACGGTGACATTAGCGATAGTGAGGACAGGAAGCCAATCATCATCCTAAACTACAACCGCAACAAAGGAGGTGCGGACATCCTGGATAAGGTGATTGGAACATATAGCTGCAGAAGAATGACTGCCCGCTGGTCCCTGGTCATCTTCCACAACATCACTGATGTTTCCTCCTACAATGCCTTTGTGATTTGGAGAGAGATCAACCCAACATGGATGTCTCATAAGCAGAACAAGAGGAGAAAAAAAATTAAACTGAGTCATTGGGATGAATAAAAATCTATTCAAAACTCCTTTTTGCACATTTTTCTTTCTTTTCTTAAGCTATAGAAATTCAAGAGAAGAGGGAAAACTCCAGTATTCACACATTTTGAGCTCAATGACAATATGCAAGATGACATTTGGTGTTTAAAATTCAATTAAGCTGCTTATATTGTGGGGTTTAGTGAAGACGGGTCACTTTGACCCGGAGGACACAGGGTGTATACAGAAAATGAGGACAACAGAAGGGTTAAAGGCTTAAAAAGAAAAATAAAATAATTCAGTGAGGCTAAAAACAGGGGTTATCGTAAATGGCAAATGGACTGCACTTGTATAATGCTTTATCTAGTTTCAGGACTCCAACGCGATTTACACTACAATCAGTCATCCACCCATTCACACACAGACAGTGGTAGTCCACATCATAGCTACAGCTGCCCTGGAAAGAGTGACAGAAGCAACGCTGCCATACAATCCGTGCCACCCGCCCCTCTGACCACCATCAGCAGGCAAGGCAGGTGAAATGTCTTGTTCCCAACGACACAACGACTGAGATGGACAGAGCGGGGATTCGAACGAGCAACCCACTGGTTACAGGACGAACTTGGAGGATATGTTCTCTCTCTTTCTTGGGATGTCTGTGAGGCATCATAGTATAAAGAGTTACAGTAAACAAGGCGTGCTATGACCAATGCATGGATTACAGTTTCAAAGTCTTGTTTTAAAAGAACAAGTTTCACTTTGCCAGTTATCTTAGTTGATGAAAACTGGATATTACCACTGAGCTGATCTGCTTGTCAAGATTAAAGTCACTGTCCATTTTCACCACATGGTTAGGGATATTAGGTTTTATGTACTAAGCCAGAGGGACAAGCTCTACAGAGTATGGCCCCCTGGAGACCCCAGGACTAAAAAGCAAAACCTCTGTCTTCTTTGAGGCATTCTAACAATGACTGCATGAAGTGGAAGTCCTCTTATTTAAAGGGGGAAATAAACCTGGCAGTCATTGACATAAAAATGAAAGGCACATTTGTTTTCCTAAAAATGGTGCCCAAGGGAAGCAGATAACATAAGAAAAAGTGGCCCCAGAACTTAGCCTTGTGGGACCCCACAGGAAAGGGAAAAAGAATGGGAAAAA
The DNA here is from genome assembly GCF_021462225.1 of Girardinichthys multiradiatus. Lineage (NCBI taxonomy): Eukaryota > Metazoa > Chordata > Actinopteri > Cyprinodontiformes > Goodeidae > Girardinichthys > Girardinichthys multiradiatus. The sequence goes on from NC_061815.1 coordinate 7,350,563, forward strand.
AAATTGGATTTTAGAAAGCTTTATGAAAGTGGTCCAATAGGTTGAAAGGGGGCGGGAGCAGACTCAGTGCATGGGCTACAGCCAACATAAAAAACACATGTAGGGAGCCCAGATTTCAGTCAAAGGGCCGAAACTTATTGGCCTAAATTTCAGAGTAGCCGTGACAATTTTCAACATAGCGCCTCAATAAATGCGCTGGCGAGCCTGGTTATTTGCCCTGGTTATTTGCAGCTTACCGCTTTGCTGCGTCCGTCGTTTCCATAGACAGAAGGAACTGACCCCTTAATCAGATAAAGTCTTTCAGCAAATCCTTCTTGATTTTAATCATAGGTTGCACTCTCGTAGGTTTCCAGCAGTATATATGACCCCAACAATACCATAGCAGGAAAAACAACATAATGTTTTATTTAAGATCAAATTCTATATCAGTTTTTTTTCTTTTGGCTGATTTGTTTTTTTATTAAAATTGAAAATTGTGTATGGTCTTATTTTTATTTGTATATGAAGTCCATGGAAGCAGGTTGCAATAATCAAATCTCCCAGTTCTCCTTCACCTAATGATCGGCTTGTGCTGCCCATTCAATGCCAAGTCAAATCCATGTACTCCACACTGTTTTCAAGTGAACCACTCCGGTTGAAAAGTGCAGGTTACACTTCTCCCACTCTTTTGAAGATTATCTTTCAGCTCTGAAGTTGATCTTCCTCTCTTTAAAGCCTCCTGGTTTGACTGAAGATCCAGTTTAGAATTTTTTTCCAATTTTAAGGAAATAACCGTCCATTTTCGTGGAACAAATTTAAATAAGAGTACAGTTACTGCACTTGTAGGTGAAAACACATCTTCCCCCCTGCATATGTAGCAACGTGCTGTTAGCTTATTAGAAAGATTAAATATGTCACACGCTTTCATTGTTTATTACATGTCTACTTCAGCATGTATATTGGTAATATAAAGAGAGACAGCAATGGACATCTACCAACTGCCTGCTTCAGCAGTGTGTGTAACACAGTGCCATCGGTTGTGAGGCACAGCTATTAGCTGCCTTTCTCCCATGTATTTGAACGGCAATGCGTAAATCTCTTATTTTGACCATAAAAATGTTTGAGGCCTCACCTGTTTCGTCACTGGTTTCCAGACATTTGGAACATACCCAAGGACAGACTACTATTAATAACAGCAAGAACAGTACGCCCTAAAGTAGAGATTACCTCTTTAAATAGACCGAGACCCACTTTTTGAGGTGGTCTCAGTCCACCTTCAAACAAATTCTGGTGAGGTTTACTTCCGGCGTGAATACAAACTGGCCTCGATCCAACCTAGCTACAGAAAACATATGTCTCTTTGGACTTAACAAGCCATTGTAGCGTTGAACGTTTTACCGAAGTCTTACCTGAACCGCGCTCTGTTGCTTAGCAACACTGTTGCCTGTTTTTGCACAGCTGTGCGCAGCGTTTTCGAGTTGAAGCACACATTCACCAGTGCTGTTCCAACATTATAAATAGAACGTCGCAACATCTGTGTTTATTGAGCTGCTCTTGACCCTTACAATGATATGTAAGCTGTAATAACGGCACAAATATGCAGAACAGAGGGGCTGCTTCCAAGGCTCCCGCAGTTGTTTTCCTCCATTTCAGGGTCTGTCTTCTGTCCTTGCACCATAATTTCTGTCCAATGGGAGCAACGATTGTCACCCAAGTGGCATGCATTTAACCACTTCTCCATTATGCTTCCCCCGGTGGTATATATTAAGGCGACTGTGGCTCATTAGGAAGAGTAGTCGTCTTGCAATCAGACGGTTGTGGGTTCAATTCCAGCGTCCTCCTGCCATATGTCAATGTGCCCCTGGGCAAGGCACTTAACCTCAAGTTGCCTACCGATCTGCGTATCGGTGTATGAATGTGTGAGCGTTAGTGAGTCCGATTGGGTGAATGTGGCTCTAGTGTAAAGCGCTTTGAGCAGTCTGTATGACTGGAAAAGTGCTATATAAGTTCAGTCCATTTACCATATCCAGGGATATAGCAGGGGGGCATGGTAAGCAAGCATCTAAAATAGAAGTGGAGGAAGATTTCCAATCATCTTGACAAAACTCAACATTTCTGGCTTAAAACTGAAGAGTATAACAATCATACATCAACAGAGAGACAGTATTGTAAATTACAGTTGACAGAAGCATCAAAAATGCAAGGAAAGCACGTCAATGACTCATTCACGAGGTCATAAAAGAACTCAGAACTACACTGAAAGCACTACCTGACTTGTCTCAGTTAAGGTCATGATTTGTGTTTACCACAAAGCACTGAATTTCTTACTACAACCAAATAAAATATTCCTTACAACTCAGAGACAGAACAGGTAGAGAAGTATAGAGTATTACATTTGACTCAATATAGTTATGTTATGGTTAACCTAAAACAGTTAGCTTAAAATGACAATTGAGAAATATTATTTTTTCTGTGTTCTAGCCCTCTTTAACTGTTTTCCAATCAAACTTCATGCTTATCTAGACTGTTAGCATGTTTCCTGAGCCAAACCAAACTGTACAAATGAACATGTTCTGTCATTTATAGCCCCGGTGTTCTATTTCTTTGGTTGTTAAAGGGGACATACCATTTAAAATCCACTTTTGTACCCAGTAAATTAATTTTAGTGTGTACAGAGCCTGTAGGGGTGCAGAAAAGTTGAATTTAGTCTCTCCAGGTGTTGCGGAGATATCTTTATATTGTTTGGGTCATATTTTTCAGTCGGTTAAGTTTTCTCTATTATCTGTTACGCTTCTCCAACTGTTATGTAATAGTAGTTCCTGCAGAACAGCTGATCAATTTTGCGTATCCGCCATTTTTATTTCTCGGTGTGATTTTTCAGTCCGAGCTCAAGTATGTCTAGGCTGAAAGAGGATAGGTTTGGTTCGGTTGTTGGGTGTATTGACCCAAACATCTCATTACACCATCCCCCAGCATCAGAATCTGTTTGTAGTCCCTGGTTAAATGATATTTTTCATGGAAATCTACCCACATCAGTGGGGAACTTCTTATTTCCCCCACCTCAGGGATCAGTTCTTCAGCAACCTTCGCCAGTATCAAGAAGGATTTGTTTACAAATTTCATATGATAAAGGGGTCAGTTCCTTCTGTCTATGGAAATGATGGACACGGCAAAGCGGTAAGCTGCAAATAATGCTAAAATAATAACAAACTTTATTTTAGACCTTAATTTATTGTGTGTTGATTTCAAGTCCTGGCCATTGTTTTGAAAGCAGTGGCATCGTGCCTTCTGCTTATGTTTTAGCTCCTTGAGGACAGAACTGTACTGTGTGTTTTGAATAGTATTATGTATTTATTATATTTATTAAACATAAACAGTTTTACATGGTTTTGGCTAGATAATTGTTATCAAACTACAAAAAGGGCCAAAGTGGAGCATATTGTGATCTCGAGGGGGGTGGGGTGTGAAGGGCCTTAACAGCAACTAAAAAGAACATACAGATAAAGTGGTTTAACAAAGTAAGGGATATGCGGTAATGCTCCTTCTATGTCCAGCACAGTAAATGATAGTGTTATCTGTGTGGATCAGTACAAGGTCATATACCAACTGCTGGCCTTATTCCAGCTAACTCATTTCCCCCTCCATTTCTGTAAGATGCCTCTTAAAGAAATAGGCTTTTGGCAAAGACACTTTCTGTTACACTGATGGGTGACAATATTAATGTTTGGCACAGTTTCCATGGCAATGTCATTCATGCACAGTTGTTGCTCCTACCGCCAGTCATTGACCTGCTGAACTGCTGTCTGGGAATGTCTTCCTTCATTGCGTAAAGGTAAAGTGCTGGAAATGTATGACATGTATGACATATAATGGGTCAAGTTAAGTATTTCTGATTGATATGTAAATGACATAGCTGACACTGCTTTTCAAAATAATGCTAATACCCTCAGTTGCGTTTTCTCACTCTCCTTTGTGTAGATATATGCATCAAATGTAAATTATTATGGGTCAGCTGGGGGCAACAGGATAATGGAACTAAAACCTTAATGAAAACAATTCAACACCACTAAACAGTCAGGAAAATACTCAAAATTTCACAAGTAAAATTTCATATTGTAAATTTGGTTAAGTGACTGAGTGGTCCTGTGCCTGATCCATTAATTTGCTGCTTATTTGACAAAATTTGCTCAGCCCAAATGCTAAAAGCTTTGGAGAGTGGACATCAAACAAAAATGGCTGTTTACTTTCTCACCCATTTTCTTCTCAGGAGGAGAAGCTGGAAGTGAAAACATTTAGGACACACGCCCAAAGAATTAACAGGACATGAAGGTCTGCCTGTGTGTCAGAAGCCACTTATACCCCTTTCCACCTGCATTGGTCGGAACCCATCCTGGATCCCTAATGTGATTTTCAAACTCTTTCCAAAAACAAAAAAGAGGTTCCGGAGTACATACTCTGGTTCAACTCGGGCACTCCAGAATACTAGGTTCTTCTGCGCCAACCGTAACATCACCTGTCAAAGTTGCAGACGAGAGGCAGCAAGTATGGTGGTGAAGATAAAGATCGTACTGTATTAACATTATATTTTTGTTTGCATAATTCTGCATGATTCCGTAGTTGTGGGATGGATCAGAGATGGACAAGAAGATGAGTCCATGGAGCTGGTGGACTGCTTTGTGGCATGGTGTGGACACAATCATCTCATCTTGAATGTGAATAAAACAAAGGAGATGATTGTAGATTTTAAGAAAAACAGGAAGAGGTCAAACACTATTTCCATCACGGGAAAACAAGTGGAGGTGGTGGAGGAGTATAAATACCTCAGTGTTCACCTGGACAACAGACTAGAGTGGAGATGCAACTGTGAAGCCATCTACAAGAAGGGACAGAGCAGACTGTACTTGTTGAGGAAGCTTAGGACCTTTGGTGTTTACAGCAAGATGCTGCGTGTCTTCTATAAATCTGTTGTGGAGAGTGTGATCTCTTCTGCCATCATCTCCTGGGGTAGCAGCTTCAATTGAAATGAATTGATTAGAGACTTCAGATTTTGCCTGAATACATATCATATGTCTGTGTTTGCAGAGACAAATAGATCCACTGTTTGCTTTTAAATGGTGTAAAATTAAAGACCGAGTAAATCTCTTATTTACGCTCTATTGTAGTTTAATCTCAGCCTAACTGCCTACGGCAGCAAAAGCATCAATTTAAGTTTTTAACTTACTAAGTGTGGCTCTGTATGTTAATCATTAGGCCCAAACCTGGCACATGGCCACTGATAGTGCAGCCCTGAAACTCTGGCAGCAAATAGATCTCTAAAACAGCTGTAAAGACTTTAAACTAGGCTAGAGAAGCAGAGCCAGCACCTGCAGACACTGTTTAGCAGAACAGCGCTCGCTGATGGAGCAGCTCCCGTGCGGAGAGCCACAGAGTGCTGAGGAACTTCATTACGCTGAGTACCCTGAGAATTACCAAACATCTGTCGGCCTCCATCCCATCTAGCCCCACATCATTTTCATATATACTTCATCTCCTGTTTCTGGCCGTTTTTCCTATCTTTCCCCATGCTGTCGTTCAAAGCCTGTTTTTTCTGTGATTTTTTTTTTATTTTCTTACTTTATTTTCTTACTCCCTGCTCATTCTTACTCCTTAGGTAAACCATCAGCCTTCCTGACGAGCCTCGCTGTTTTTACCCCTGGGGGCTCCCAACACACTTGAACGCTTCCTGACTGACTTTTATCTCTCTCTCGCATACCCTCTCAGCCTTTCTGTAGCAAACTGCATTCATTCTCTTTCTTTCTCTCTGTCTCTCACTTTTTCCTTCTGACCTGGTTGTGGTGGATCCTGCTGGAAGGCCTGCTGCTGTTCACGCTACCTCGGCTTTGTGCACACACAAACACACAAACACATACAAATAATGAAAATGAAGAAGAAGAAAAAAAGAAACAACAATGATTGTCCAAAAGGCTTTTGTCCAAAAGCGCCTACATCCCCTATGTAATCTAAAAACACACGTTTACTCAGTACACATGCAAACACATGAGCACGCACACAGACATATGCTGATGGGATTAAACACTCTGTCAGGCCTTACTGTGCATGTCCAGGTTGAGGCAGCAGGTCGAATAAATGTGCTTTGTTAAAAGGAGGAAATGCTTTGCCTGCTGACTGAAGCTGCACCACAGAGAAACCGACTCACTCTGCAACTATTACTAGAAAGTAGCACTGCTGCAAATGATGGATATACATTTCTTCACACCAACTACTAGTTTAATTATTATGGTAGTATAGTAGGTTAAAAACACCTGAGCTGAATAGTTAAATTATTGCTGCATGTACCATAAGTAAAGAGAGCAATCTGGCCCATGAATAACTGATGAAAAGAGATTTATCAGGTTTCCCTCATTAATATTGTAAGATCTTGACCTTAAGGGTGAGATTTGGTATTTGATGGAATGATAGTAGATCTACAGTGTTTTAACACATTCATATCCCTTGAACTTCTTTGCATCTTGTCACATTATAACCACAAACTGCTACCACTTTTAGTGGGATTTGAGACTAAAACGTAGTGCATTTTATGAGGTGGAATAAAATGATAAATGGTTTTCATCATTTTCTACAAATAAATCTGAAAAGTGTGGTGTGCATTTGTTTTCAACACATTTTACTCTGATTTCTATAAAAATACCCACTGCAACCAGCTGCATTTACTAGTCACCTTCTTATTAAACAGAATCCAGCTGTGTAATTCAATCTCTGTATAAATCCACCTGTGTTTTGAAGGACTGAGAGGTTTGCTAGAGAACAAACAGCATCATGCAGAACAACACCACAGACATGTCAGGGAAAAAGTTTAAAGAAGGGTCAGGTTATAAAACAATATCTATATGAATATATCAATATGAAGCCGGTTGGAGTGGATGTGGAGATGGAAGCTAAATATGGATGATACTGGAATAATCCTGATAGAGGCTGCAAAAGACTGGGACAGGGTTCACTTTCCAAAAGGACAACAAACTGCCAGAGCTACAATGGAATGGTATAGATCAAAGCAGAATAAGACATTAGAATGGCCCAGTCAAAGGCCAGATCTTAATCTGAATGATCTAGTATACTGGTGATGCTCTCCATCCAATCTAGCAAATGGGCAAAAATGTCATGCTCTAGATGTGCAAATCTGGTTTAAACATTCACCCACACAATTTTCAGCTGGAATAAGAGCAAAAGGTCATTCCACAAACTATTACTCAGAAGTGCCAAATACAAATGCACACCAAAATTCTCAGGTTTTTATTATCAAAATGTTCTGAAAACCATGTATCATTTTCATTCCATTTCAATAGTTTTCAGTCCTTTACCTCGGGATGTCCTGGTAAAACACATTGTGGCTTGAGAAGAAAATGTGAATAATTTCACAAGGCACTGCATGGATGTATGCTTGGGATGTGGAAACATGACATAAATTGTTAAATCTCATTTATTTATTCACATTTATTATGTGGATTTGTATATAACCTTTTTTAATTACAGGGGGTGTGAGGCAAAACTAAGAGGCAGCCAGCAAAAGGTTTAGCAGCTGATAGTGCCATGCTGTTCTATGACAAAGATATAGAGAAGATAGATAGATATGGTGCACTAACAAGACTGCAGTAATATGAGGGGTCAAAGTAACAAAAATTAACGAAATAAAGAAGGTGTGAAATACTGAACATGGTAAAATTGAGTGCCAACGTGATTAATTTCGCCTTGTGAAAATTAGAATCCGTGAATTTGGAGGTCATTAAAATGATAACATAGTAAATATTAATGTTATAAATAGTAAGATTTTCGAATTTAACATTGCATGTTTTCATTTACTGCCTTGATTTTCACCACTTCAGTTTTATCATTCATTACGTTCACAGTGTAATTTTTGTTACTTCCGGTACATGGAATACAGCAGAAGCCCTGGCACGATAGTGTAGTTTTGTCCGTGACCCACAATTTCCCATGATTCACTGTGGGTCAAATAGGATTGATCGAGCTTGGGCAGCAATGGTGGTTGATAGTGGCAAAAATTGTGAATAAATTGTGAATAATACACTTTCTGTGACCACAAATAAATGTTTAAGATGCTTTTAAGCGAGAATGTAGGTTTGTTGAACTCAAATATCTACTGAGTTTATTAAGATTCCACTCTAGTTAAAAAAAGAAGTTCGGTGTTTCTCGGCGCCAGCTTGCTTCCGCAGCTGTTGGCCGACCATGCAGTTTTCCCTCCCTCTTCTGGCGAAGGCGTCTTTTTCCTGACTCATGGTGTTAAAGAGAGAGTGAGGTGGAGAGTCTGGAGACTCAGCCTGGGCGCTCTTCGCTTGTGACTCCCCACGACTCCACGTGGCCACTGAAATCACTGCCGTCCTATTGAAAATGAATGCGAATGGCTATGGACCACAAGTACTCCGCTGTCGTGCCGGGCTGCTGCCGTATTCTGACCTATTGGAAGTAACAAAAATTACACTCTGAAGGCGATGAATGATGAAACTGAAGTGATAAAAATGGAGGCCCAAAAATCTAGGCAGTGAATGAAAACAGGCAATGTTAAATTTGATAACCTTAATATTTATAACATAAATTTTTAGCATGTTATAATTTTAATGACCTCCTAATTCATGGATTTTAATTTTCACAGAGGTGAAAATAATCACGTTGGTTTTTACAGCACTCAATTTTACCATGGTCACAATTTCACACCTTTAAATCATTTAAAGAAAATTTTGTGTTACTTTGACCCCTTATACAGTAAGACCAGTAAAAGAGCTAAGCAGATACATTTCATGGAGTTAAACAATGGCAAGCCAGTTTGATCACAGCACCAGCTGGTTATCAACAAGTCTTAGTAGTTTATTCAAAATTCTACCTTTTGCTTGTCGTTTGCTCAGTCTGTTTTTTCAGTGAATTTACCCTTTCAGGACGGCCTCTTTAAACTTTGGGTGACCTTATTCTGACCATAGAGATTCAAACATCTACTGGCCTTTCAAAACTATCCAATTGAATTTCTTACGCCTGGTTCACACGGCAGGATTTATATGCCAATTTCTGACCTAATCGTCCCCTTCTGACATGACTCTAAAGATAACTTTATGAGATATTCCTGCTGTTTGTGATGGGTTAAGAGTGATCCAGTCTGCTCAGAAGGATGTCAGGACCACTCCGACCTCACATCGGAGATATTCCATGTGTATGATTGTCTTGGCCCAATATCCTACCATATGGGGTGTTCCCGAGGACAAATGAGCATGCAGCCTGTTAAATGTGACGTGTAGGTTCTCGAAATTTCCCGTCTTACATTTGAATGTTTTTGAGTGAAATCTGTTCTTGTGTGTTTGCAGTGTGGCTGGACACCACACACTGTAGGGCCAAATCTATTATATCTACGATTTTTTATCATCATGTATGGGGTCTCTCAGGTTTTGAAAATCAATTGAGAATTTTAAAATCTTGCCGGCTAAAGAACTACCCACCTGAACCAGACATATGAATAGTCAGTGCTACATGTTGTTGTGTAAATCAGAGACTATTTCTAAAGACTTAGGTGCATCTAGACAAATACATATTCATGTGTTAGAATGGCCCAGTCAAAGTGTAGACCTAAATCTAAATGAGTATGCATTGCAATATTTAAAACCTAAAGCCAGTAGAGACATACCCCAAAAGACACAGCTGCAAGTCTTAATACAAAGAATTAAATCAAATTCACACAATATAAAGAAATTAAAGAAATTTGAAAACCATGTATCTTTTTCCTTTCTTTTAATGGTTAGATGCTACTCTATGTTGACACTGAAGTTTGTGGTTGTAATGTGACAAATGTTTAAATGTTCAAGGGGTACAAATACATTTGAAAAGTTCTGTAAATTTCAGTAAAGCATTACCAATAATATAATAAGAGCTCATTAGTTAAAGTAAATAGGCTGTTGTGAAAATGCTGTTTATTATTTGAAAAGCTGTTTCATAGAGATTGCAATGTAAAACAGTAAAATATTTGGAATGTTTTCAGGCTCCAGCAAGTCACAGCAATTTCTTTTCCAGGTTTATACAAGGTGTGGCCTGCATATATAGCCTCAAAAGTTGGGCATGGCCAAACACAAACCCTTTCTAATAATCATATCCATTGACATCGCTTCCTCCTCTTCCTTGCTTATGTAATGTCATAAGCCCATCTCTCCCCTGCTGCCACACATATGAAGCCTGAACCTCAGCTATGATACTGCATCAACCGCCATTTGCAGATTACTGCACAAATTGGCTGAGGCAATTCCCTTCAGAAACCAGACACTGATTTACCCAATAACATTTAGCACTGTACAGTCACAGGACAGCACGGGAAATAACTACTTGGATGTCTGACCCTGCTGGGTAGTGCATCAGGCTGAGAAATTCACTGGATGGTATTAAAAGGTCAGTTGATGTTGGAGTCTCTATAGTTAAATCAGGTCACCAGAAATTTAAAGAGTTTGTTCTGAAAGGTATATGGTAAATATGACTAAACAGAACGGAGTGAGCAAATAGCAGTCAGAATATTTTATTCTGTCAGTTACTGCATTTTACAGACCTTAATGTGGAGAATTGTTGAGAACTTTGAATTAAACCAGCTTTGGTGAGCAGCTGAAACATAATGGCTAGCTGATTCTGGCCCATCAGTTAATATAAACTGGCTTACAATTGTGGCTGCTTGAACCATGGACCTTATTTTGCTGATGTTACTGCTGTCTTGTTAATGCACCATATCCATCCACTAGCATCAGAGGCTACGTCATTTGTACTCTGCTGTTGTTTCTTGGCTCCGCTCTCAAAAGGATTTTTAAAAGGTCAACATAATCAATTTGCATTTTGCATTGCATAGCATACTTATACATACTGTTAATACAGTGCCTGGCAAAAATATGTAATGTATTTGTATTATGCCTTTCTGAGCCATACCCAACTTTTGCTGCAGTTCCAGCTGCAAGTCATTTTGGGTTTTTCCTCTACCAGCTTTACCCATACAGAGAAAGACACCTTTATCCATTCTTTGTAAAATAGCTTAAACTCTGTCAGATTGCATGGAAAGCCTCTGTGAACAGCAAAGTCTTGCCACACATGCTCAGTTTGATTTATGTCTGAACTTGGACTGGACCATTCTAACATCAGAATGCGCTTTAATCTAAATCATTCTGTTGTAGCCCTGGTTGTATATCTAAGGGTTGGTCTCCCTTGGAAAGTGCACCTTTATCCCAGTCCTAATCCTTTTGCTGGCTCTAACATGTTCATTCAGGTTTTCCTTGTATTTAGCTCCGTCCCTGCTAAAGAAAATTGTCCCCACAGCATATTGCTGCCACCAATATGTTTTCAGGGTGATGTGCAGTGATTATTTCCACTACAAAAAAAGACCAGAAAGGTGATTTTCTTGTCTCATTTGTCCTTTTCTCCGTGTTTGCAATGTCCCCTTAAATAGCAAACTGCAACTACGACTTCTTTCAGTAATGGCTTTTTTTTTGCCACCTGTCCATTCAGGCTAGGTTTGTAAAGTGAATACTTTTGCAACACACTGTACTTCCATACGTAGAATACATACAGCTGAAACCAGATATTTATATACACTTAAAAAGGAAACATTGAATAAAAAGGACATACAACCATTTTTTATAACTTTCAGAAAATAAATCTGATGAAATATTTTCTGTATTAGGTAAGTTTATTAAAAAATGTTTTATTTGTTAAATGCCAGAATCAAGAAAGAGATATTGAATTTGTATTAATTTCCTCAAAATCAGGAGCTTGCATACACCAAGAGAAGTTTGACTTTCAGCAACTTTGGAAAGCCAAGATGGTTCAGTCAGGCCATTTACCACAACCAATATGGCAAATGTCCTATGCTTTACACTACAATCAGTCATCCACCCATTCATACACACATTCACACACTATTTGTGGTGATCTACATTGTAGTCAAAGCTGCCCTGGGGTAGACTGACTGAAATGGGGCAAGGCGGGTGAACAACCCGCCCAAGGGCACGACAGAAATGGACGGCAACCCACCGGTTACAGAACAAACCATGACCACCTGAGCCACCATAACCACATTACATGTTAAATGGAGACCTGTGGATGCATTTTAACATAACACCTTAAACACACTGCTTCATTGTGAGACATCATGGGAAAAATCAAAGAAATCAGCAGAGATACAGGAAGATAATTGTGGACCTGGAAAGAGCCCCATTCATCTGTTCAGTTACATGCAAATATAAACAGAATAGAAATGCCCAGCTATCGTACCTTACAGGAAGGAGACAGGTTCTGTGTCTCAGAGATGAACAGGTCTTGATGTGAAATGTTTCCTAACCCCAGAACTAAAAAGAAAAATACATTGTGAAGATACTGCCTGAAGCTGTTAAGAGACTTATCCACAGATGAGTCATGAACTGACATGGACTATAAGGACACTCAGAGAGGAATAAGCCAATATTCCGAAAGCAGCATAAAAGTCAAATTATAGTTTGCAAATTCACTCAGGGAGAAAGCCTTAACTTTTGGACACATTAACAATGCTTTAATGAACCTACAATTCAAGTGATTGGCTATAATTAACATTATTACATTTGGAACAAAGCTTGCAAGTCTGAGAACACAAGGCTAACTGTGAAACAAGGGGTTGGCAGCATCATCTCGTGGGTGCTTTGCTGCTACATGGAACTGCTGCAGGAAACAACATATATTGTTTCCTGAGGAAAGAACAATAGATGGGGACAAATGGGTCTTCCAAATGGACAAGAATAATGCAAAATTAGTTGCAGAGGACAACAAAGATAATGTTTCACAGCGACCACCACTAAATTCTGATTTCAGTCACACTTTTTTTATTTTTTACTTTTATTTCACCTTTACTAACATATGTACTAATATAGGTACAATCTCTTGTTGAGCTAGATTCTCATTTTGTAAAAGCAAACTGATTTAAACAGATTTACTACTTAGCACATTAAGATCCTGGGACTTGGTTTGTGTTTTTGTGTTAACTATGTTTAGGTTTATGTTTTCCTTTATTGTTTATTAGTTCCACCTGTCCCCTCTGCCTCCCTGCCAGCTTGTCACACCTGTTCTTAGTTTCTGTGATTACCTGCCTTTGTTTTCTCCCTGTATATTAGTTGGTCTGTGTTCTTTGTTCCCCGCTGGTTTCTCCATCACTGTTCCTCGTCACTACCCCTGTTGATGTTCAGTTTTGCTACGTTGGAGAACTGAGTACTCATGTAGGTTTTTGGCTCTGAACTCGGTTATGTACCTGCAGTGATTTTTGTGACGCTTTTGACGGTTTTGGAATAAAACCTCAAGATTAACTCATCATGCGGCTGCCAAGCTCTTTTCTGCACTTTGGTCCGATTCAAACACTTAACGTGATAGTTTGACTCATTTATTGTCAGGTGGGAAAAAAAAAGTGTTTTTAGACTGTACATGCATACATATGTACATGTATACATACATACTGTACATTATTTCATCCCACAACCAGATATGAAACATCTCTTATCCACATCTTCACTCCACTTCCGTTGGAATATCAGATTCAGGGAATTGTACCATATGACTTTAGTGATTAAAGTTAATTTAATTTATCTTAAAATAACCTAAAAGGTCAATTAGTATCATGTATTCCAATGAGACTCTGTGCAGTCATTCTACGGAGTGTGTTCAAAGTAAAAAAAAAATTGAAAATATGCACAAATATTTTGACAGTGGTTATGAGGTGCAGGTTATGGAGGGTTAATTAAGCTTTTAATATAACACACAGTGGCAAGATTAAATAAAGCATAATAGGTGCATGTAGCCTGTACTGTTGCACTTCTTGGGATCCAGTGGACTTCTATCAAAGCTATTTGAAATAGATTTTTAACCCAGTAAATGAAAATAAAAGTGTGTGTGTGTGTGTGTTTATTAATCCCGAAGGGAAATTAAATGTTGTTGTAGCTCATATTATGAAGGTTTCTTCAAAGAGCCATTGTAGATGCTGATGGCTGTGGGCAGGAAGGATCTCCTGTAGCGCGTCTTACAGCAGATCTGAAGAAGCCTCTGACTGAAGACACTGTGTTGTTGTAGGACAGTCTCATGAAGAGAATGCTCAGGGTTCTCCATAATGTTCTTCGTTTTATGAAGAATCCTTCTTTGCACTATGATCTCCAGAGGTTCCAGAGGAGTCCCCAGAACAGAGCCAGCCTTCTTTATCAGCTTGTTGAGCTCCCTGGCTCTGATGCTGCTTCCCCTGCAGATGATGGCAGAAGAAACCACACTCTCCACAACAGACTTATAGAAGATATGTAGCATCTTGCTGCAAACACCAAAGGACCTAAGCTTCCTCAAGAAGTACAGTCTTCTCTGTCCCTCTTGATGGCTTCACAGTTGCATCCTCACTCCAGTCTGTTGTCCAGGTGAACACTGAGGTATTTATACTCCTGCACCACCTCCACTTCTTCTCCCATGATGGAAATAGTTTTTGACTTATTCCTCTTTCTCTTAAAATCTACAATCATCTCCTTTGTTTTAGTCATGTTCAAGATGAGATGATTGTTTCCACACCATGCCACAAAGCGGTCCACCACCTTCCTGTACTCAGCTTCTTGTCCATCTCTGATCCACCCCATGACTGCAGAATCATCTGAGTATTTCTGCAGATGACAGGAGTCTGTCTTGTACTGGAAGTTTAAGGTGTACAGAGTGAAAAGGAATGGTGAGAGTACAGTCCCTTGTGGTGCTCATGTGCTGCTGACTACCTGGTTAGACTCACAACCCTTCAGTCTCACAAACTGTGGCCTGTTTGTCAGGTAGTCTTTAATCCAGGAGATTGTTGAGGCCTCCACCTGAGTCTTCTGGAGTTTCTGACAAAGCAAATCAAGTTGGATTGTATTAAATGCACTGGAGAAATCAAAGAACATGATCCTCACAGTGCTACTGGCTTTGTCCAGATGACAGTGGGTTTGTTGAAGCAGGTGTATAATGGCATCTTCAACTCCAACTCCACAGTGATAGGCAAACTGAAGGGGGTCCTGATAGTTCATTGTTCGCTTCCTCAGGTGGGCCAACAGGAGTCTCTCTAGGACCTTCATGATGTGAGATGTCAGGGCAACAGGTCTATAGTCATTGAGGACTGATGGGTGAATTTTCTTTGGTACCGGAGCAAGACAGGAGGTCTTCCACAACACTGGAACCTTCTTCTGGGCCAGGCTAAGGTTGAAGATGTGCTGCAGAATCCCACAGAGCTGCTCTGCACAGCCCTTCAGGACTCTAGGGATGACATAATCTGGATCTGCAGCCTTATTCCGATTCAGTCTCTCCAGTTGCATCTTCATCTGACTTCTTCAGACACACAGGTGGAAGGGGGTGGCAAAGGGAGCATCAGCATCTTTTGATATGGTTGAAGGCAAACATGTAAAAGCAGAAAGGTTTAGGGCTGAGGTGGAAGATAAAACATTTGAGCTCGTTTTTGAACTGAACCTATTGAAGAATGTGTTCAGTTCATTGGCTCTGTCCAGGCCTCTATCGGTCTGATCATCCTTCAGCTTGATGGCTGTGATCTACTTCCTTCCTGACCACACATCTCTGATATTGTTTTGCCAGAGCTTGCTCTCCAGCTTCCTCTTGTACACCTCCTTGCTGTATCTTATCTTGACTTTAAGTTGCTTCTGTATACTCTTCAATATTTTCCTGTGTCCCTCTCTGAAGGGTCTTTTTTTCTTGTTAAGCAGGTCCTTCAGGTCACTGGTGATCCAAGGTTTGTTATTGGGGAAGCATCTCACGGTTCTGGTGGGGATGATGTTATCCATGCAAAAGTTTATATAGTCGGTTACACACTCAGCTATGGCACTGATGTCCTCTCCATGTGGCTGGCGCAGTGCGTCCCAGTCTGTAACCTTGCAGGGCTTTTTCAGCTTCCTGTGACCATTTTCTCACAGTCCTCTTTATTACAGGTTGCCTCTGAACAAGGGGCTTATATTTCGAGCAGAGAAAAACACGATTGTGATCTGATTTGCCTAGAGGAGGTCTTGCTGTAGAGATGTATGAGTCCTTGACATTTGCATAAAACAAATCCAACATTTTGTTTTTTCTGGTAGAGCAGCTGACAAACTGTTGAAATGTTGAAAGTGTAGCAGAGAGTGAAGCCTGGTAAAAATTACCAGAAATTGCCACAAAAGCATTGGGGTTTTGTGTCTGTAGCTTAGCAACAACTGAGTTGATGGCATTACATGCAGTGTCGGCAACAGCGGATGGTGGAATGTATACTCTTGCCATGGTGAACTCTCTGGGTAAATAATATGGACAAAAACTTACTGCTAACAGTTCAATATCTGGACTGCAGGGATGACACTTCACAGTAACATGTCCTGGATTACACCATCTGTTGTTCACAAATACTGCCAGTCCACCTCCTTTACATTTGCCGCTCCTCTTTAAATCTCTGTCTGCTCGTATGGTTAAAAAGCCCAGCAGAGAGACACTGGAGTCTGGGATATTATCCTACAGCCATGTCTCAGTAAAACAATACTGCATTCCCAGTACTCTGGCTGGGTCCTTTGTAGGGATTGAAGTTCATCCAACTTGTTTCCCAACGATCTCACATTGTCCATCATAATCAACGGAAGAGATGGTTTGAACTTCCTCCTTCTCTCTCTTCTCTTTGCTCCTGCTCTGCATCCACGACGTCTCCTTTTCAACCCATCAGAGATTTGGGGTTGTAGTTGAAGTATTATTTGAGCTTTTGAGATTTTAGTCAGCTGCTCCTGGTTGTAAGAAACAACCCCATTGGCATGGCAATGCATCATAAGAAATGTCCAAAAGTAGAGTAATAGGAAAAATCCTCCAGGCTGCACAGCATCCGACACGGGAGTGGACAGTCGTCCAAAAAAAATCAACTGTATCCACCACAAGAGGAAGAGTTCCCTAAAAATAATTAATCAGAATCAAAAGTAACAGAGCTACTCCAACCTGCTGCCACCTTGAGCAGCGCCACTCCACACCGAAGCACTGTAAGAATGGCTTATAATAGATCATAATGACACACAGTTGCTTGGAGATCAAACTGAGTGACACCAGATGCCAAGTGGATTCCACCAGACATTTAAAAAGTGGCACATGGCTTTCCAACATGTGATGATGCCCACTGTTTATAATTTAGTATTTTTATATTGGAAGGAATTATTCAGCTCTGCATGGCCTTTTATCATCCATTCATTATCTATAGACAGGTACTCCTTCAGTGTTGTGGGGGATCTGGTGCCTCTCTCCAACAATCAATGGCAAAGTTGTGGGGCACACTCTGGACAGGTAGCCGATTTACATCTTTTTATGGCTGTTCTGTCCTGACTAGATGTAACTGCACTGTCCAGCAAGACAGACAAGTTGCTTTAGTTTTATCTAATTTATTCATTCTGTAATGCTTATTTTAATTCTACAATTTGTCCAAGTGGCAGCAGGTTGGACTGGTTACTTTTAATTCTGATTAATTCTTTTTAAGAACTGAAATTCCCCTTGTGGTGGCCGTGTGCCGAAATAAAATCCAGCTGCAGCCAGTAACGCCAGCGGAGCAACACGCTGCAAAGCACACGGTCGATGTAGCACCCAGAAACCAACCCAAAATCCCAGCCATGGATTGTACAAGAGGACTTACAATCTCAGTTGAGTAATCAACACCAGCCACCCAAACGGCTTAGGGGAACAAAGACGCACACCTTAGCAGCGTCTCACTGAATTATAAAGGACAAAACATACACATGCACCTTGCTGATCGCATCCGCGCTGCGCAAATCAGCACACCTGCACAGCAAATCAAACACTCAGCATAAAACACTTCAATCAGTATTGCGTGCAACAAGTTCGTACCTTGGATTAAGTACTGGTGATTCTAAATCACCTTAAACTATGATTTACCCACACCTCTATATGCACCTATCCAATTGAATAAAAAAAGAACAAAATTACTTTGACGTTAAGGATGGGTAGGTCTGAAGAAGAAAAATGGTGGGGGGACCAGAGTGACACACGTTTGTGATCAACTCAAAACGGTAAACTTCTCATCCGTGTAAAATGAGGAAAATATGAGTCGACAGAATCAACAAGGGGTCTCCTTGGAAATAAAACCTCTGTGGGTTTCCACCTGCACTGGAGTGTCAGTGGGCTCTTTGATCGGTATATGAATCTTCGGACCTTCTAGTATCACACAGAATTCCAGCTTTGAAGCTCTTCCTGGAATGGCCATGTGGAGGAGATGTTCGCCTGCAAACCTTTGTTTCTCCAGATATGCACCTCTGTTGGATCGTCCCGTGAGACATGCTGGAAATGGCAATGAAAGTTTATTGTCCGCGGGTTTCATAATCCCGTGTGAAGTCAGAGCTGCAATATCTGTTGAACTGTGCATGTCGAACTGCGCAGCCCAGCTGGTCTATCCCCCCAAAATGGATGACCCCCAACAGAGATAATGAACTAAACACATTATTCAGATAGATTCAGTTCATGAACAAGCTCAGCATCCTCCTCTCCTGCTCACAGCAAACCAGACATCCCACCCTCCTTTGACCCACAACTCTCCTGTCACACCTCAAATGTTTTATTTTCCACCTCCGCTGATGCTCCCTTTGCCTCCCCCTTCCACCTGCGTGTCTGAAGAAGTCAGGTGAAGACAACTGGAGAGACTGAACTGGAATAAGGCTGCAGGTCCAGATCATGTCAGCCCTAGAGTTCTGAAGGCCTGTGCAGAGCAGCTCTGTGGGATTCTGCAGTTCCTCTTCAACCTTAGCCTGGTCCAGAAGAAGAACCAGTGTTGTGGAAGACTACCTGTCTTGTTCCGGTACCAAAGAAATCTCACCCATCAGTCCTCAATGAATATTGACCTCTTGCCCTGACATCCCATATCATGAAGGTCCTAGAGAGACTCCTGTTGGCCCACCTGAGTAAGCAAACAATAAATTATCAGGACCCCCTTCAGCCTGCTTACTGCTGTTGAGTTGGAGTTAAATATGCCATCATACACCTGCTTCAACAAACCCACTGTCATCTGGACAAAGCCAGCAGCACTGTGAGGATCATGTTCAGTGTGGTTTGGGTCGTCCACAAATCAGGATAGGTCCAGACTGCAATGAACAATAGACAGAGAGAATCATCAGGGCTGACCTTCCATCTATCCAGGACCTATACAGGTCTAGGGTCAGGAAAAGGGCAGCTAAAATCTCTGCAGACCCCATACGTCCTTCACACAAACTGTTAAGGCTATTACCTTCAGGTCGGCGCAGTCTGTTAAAACCATACCATTGTCATGGAATTTCTAAAACACCAATTATAATATTTAATTTTTGAATTTGAATTAAAAATGCCAAAATGTATGCAAAATCTGTAAATAGTTACTCTTAAGACAAAATCTAAAGGTTAAACCTATTTATCCAAATCAAACTAAGCATTGATGGTCCATCGGCCAAATTTCTGTTAAATCTCTGACACGCCTTAGACCTGCACACAAACTGCTCAGTAAGCAATCTTTTTTTTCTCTGAGATGAAAGTGAACTGACAAGAATCATCTCAGTGCTACACATTTCGATTTGGTCTGGTGAATTTCTACAACTTAGATCCAATTTCCAAACGCTGATGAACTTACAGTTAACAAAGATGTCAGCAAATTGATAGGACAACTTTGGCTTCCTATCAAACAATGTGTAAATGTGATTGAAAAGTCAAATGTGAAAAGATATATACAGCAAATTATTAACTGAAATTTAATGTTGATGACAATGTATTAGGGTTGATATGGTAAATTTTGAATCACATCATATGGGCTACTTAAGTGTGACTTGCTACATTTCTACTTAGTTTCACATCGGACACAATGTGGAAGAACTGAATACAGTGACTGTCTGAACTAAAATAGTCATTGTACTGGTATAGTTATTAATGTAATGTTTGAAATATATAAGTAATTTATTACTAGTTCTCTTACACCCTCTTATGGCATAACTTATGTTTGAAAGATGAAGTTTGGAGAAGTTCATTGTAAACTATCATGGCTGAAAAGCAGACGTCTCGGTAGTGTCTTGGCCCACATAAGCCTGTGAGTTGTCATTTGTGTTGTATGACGTATATAAATATGTAAAGTGCAATAACTTAATTTGATTTAAGGGGATATAAGATAAAAGCATCTTAAAATGTGAGTGTATCATAACATTAGCTTTAGCTACCGCCATATGCTAACTGAGATGATAGTGATCTTTTCTTATTTAAGACAAGCTCTTTGACCTACATTATTTGGCTGTACAGTTAATTTGAATATCAATATTTGTTGTAACTCTCTTTGCTCTTGTACACTTTAATTAAAAGGTCATTTAGGCAGTGAAAAGTGTTAGTATAGACATAAGAAATTGTGTTTTCTGTAACGAGTTGCTGACTGCTGTATTTTCTGTGTTCTCAACTTTACAGAATACAGTTTAAATTCAAAAATACTTTATTCACCCCAAAGGGGAATTAAATGTTGTTGTAGCTCATATTATACAGGTTTCTTCAAAGCCATTGTAGATGCTGATGGCTGTGGGCAGGAATGATCTCCTGTAGCGATCTGAAGAAGCCTCTGACTGAAGACACTCTGTTGTGGTACAACAGTTTCATGAAGAGGATGCTCAAGGTTCTCCATAATGTTCTCCATTTTATCAGGTATCCTTCTATGTACAATGATCTCCAGAGGTTCCAGAGGAGTCCCCAGAACAGAGCCAGCCTTCTTGTTGAGCTTGTGTTGAGCTTGTTCATGTCCCTGGCTATGATGCTGCTACCCCAGCAGCTGATGACAGAAGAGATCACACTCTCCACAACAGACTTATAGAAGATATGCAGCATCTTGCTGCAAACACTGGAGGACCTAAGCTTCCTCACAACAAGCTATTTCTACTCCTCAACCACCTCCATTTCTTCTCCCTTGATGGAAATAGTGTTTCTAAAAATCTACAATCACCTCTTTTGTTTTATTTATTATTTTGTTTACATTCAAGATGAGATGATTGTTTCCACACCATGCCACAAAGCGGTCCACCAGCTCCCTGAACTCAGCTTCTTGTCTATCTCTGATCCACCCCACTGTTGGAGTCATCCATTTTGGTTGGGCAGTTCGACATTCGCAGCTCAACAGACGTTGCAGCTCTGACATCACCCGGGATTATAAAGTAAACTTAAGTTTCCTCCTTGTTGATTCAGTCGACTAAACAATTCTTCATATTTTCTCCTCTTGGATGGATGAGAAGTTTACCGTTTTTCTTTTGATTTAATCACGGGCGCGTGATCGCCCCCCCGCCTCATTTTTCTTCAGACCTGACCCATCCTCAACCGGTGGAGAGAAGAAATCAATGTCAAAGTAATTTTGTTCTTTTTATATTAAATTGGATAGGTGTATTTAGAAGTTTGGGCAGGGTGAGGCATAGTGAATGTGACTTAGAATCACCAGTAGTTAATCCAAGGTATCAACTTGTTGCATGCAGAACTGATTGAAGTGTTTTATGCTGAGCTGTGTTTGATTTGCTGTGCAAGGTGTTTGTTCATGTTTTTGTCTGGGGTTAGAAGTTGGACTTTTAAAGTTTTCCATTCAAAGCAACTGTGGTCTGGGCCTCGCCTGACCACTCCTTTGTTCCAGTTTTATTACTAGAGCTTTTCCACTGAGTTCCCGCCTCAGAGTTTTATGACTCTTTGTTTGAGATTCGGGGCAATAAGCTGCTAGTGGCTAAGGGCGCAGCCCATCGTCTACAATCGCAATCGAGACATCAGCACACCAGGAGAGCTTCTCTTCCAAGTTAACCAAAATTGCAAATTTTTTCCATAAAACTGCTGGTTTGATCTTCATAGACACTCAATGCGCATATATTTTTCTTTCATTATTATTGTGAGGTAGTCATTTTTATTCCCTTTATGTAGAATAGTGCATGTTAGTTAGGTGAAGGTTTTTGGACCAGAAATATGGTATATCAGAATTATTTGGCTTCAATAAATCTTCATATATATACATAATTAAGTGAAGCATTTCTGTTTATTCTGGGCAAGAGTTATTTATCTGTCAAAACAAGGTTGAAGTTCCTCCACATTCGGTGAAGCAGTTGAATAAACAGTGACATTTTGTGGTTCTGGTTAATAATTGATCAGTTTTCAATGATGAATAGCTAATTATAATTATTAAGAGCTTTGAGCCCATAATCACACCAGAGGACATCTCTGATTTCTATTTGTAAGTAATGATTTTTGTTTAAGAAATGATTTTCCTGAATTATGATTTTTAATTATAATTTTTGATAAATATTAATTAATCAATAATCATAATCCTTACACCACAACTGCAGAATCATCCGAGTATTTTTGCAGATGACAGGAGTCTGTCTTGTACTGGAAGTCTGAGGTGTACAGGTCCTTCTCAAAATATTAGCATATTGTGATAAAGTTCATTATTTTCCATAATGTCATGATGAAAATTTAACATTCATATATTTTAGATTCATTGCACACTAACTGAAATATTTCAGGTCTTTTATTGTCTTAATACGGATGATTTTGGCATACAGCTCATGAAAACCTAAAATTCCTATCTCACAATATTAGCATATTTAATCCGACCAATAAAAGAAAAGTGTTTTTAAAACAAAAAACGTCAACCTTCAAATAATCATGTACAGTTATGCATTCAATACTTGGTCGGGAATCCTTTTGCAGAAATGACTGCTTCAATGCGGCGTGGCATGGAGGCAATATACAGGTCCTTCTCAAAATATTAGCATATTGTGATAAAGTTCATTATTTTCCATAATGTCATGATGGAAATTTAACATTCATATATTTTAGATTCATTGCACTCTAACTGAAATATTTCAGGTCTTTTATTGTCTTAATACGGATGATTTTGGCATACAGCTCATGAAAACCCAAAATTCCTATCTCACAAAATTAGCATATCATTAAAAGGGTCTCTAAACGAGCTATGAACCTAATCATCTGAATCAACGAGTTAACTCTAAACACCTGCAAAAGATTCCTGAGGCCTTTAAAACTCCCAGCCTGGTTCATCACTCAAAACCCCAATCATGGGTAAGACTGCCGACCTGACTGCTGTCCAGAAGGCCACTATTGACACCCTCAAGCAAGAGGGTAAGACACAGAAAGAAATTTCTGAACGAATAGGCTGTTCCCAGAGTGCTGTATCAAGGCACCTCAGTGGGAAGTCTGTGGGAAGGAAAAAGTGTGGCAGAAAACGCTGCACAACGAGAAGAGGTGACCGGACCCTGAGGAAGATTGTGGAGAAGGGCCGATTCCAGACCTTGGGGGACCTGTGGAAGCAGTGGACTGAGTCTGGAGTAGAAACATCCAGAGCCACCATGCACAGGCGTGTGCAGGAAATGGGCTACAGGTGCCGCATTCCCCAGGTCAAGCCACTTTTGAACCAGAAACAGCG
This sequence comes from Girardinichthys multiradiatus, assembly GCF_021462225.1. Lineage (NCBI taxonomy): Eukaryota > Metazoa > Chordata > Actinopteri > Cyprinodontiformes > Goodeidae > Girardinichthys > Girardinichthys multiradiatus. Next base: position 7,374,003 of record NC_061815.1, read on the forward strand.
GCAGAAGCGCCTGACCTGGGCTACAGAGAAGCAGCACTGGACTGTTGCTCAGTGGTCCAAAGTAGTTTTTTCGGATGAAAGCAAATTCTGCATGTCATGCGGAAATCAAGGTGCCAGAGTCTGGAGGAAGACTGGGGAGAAGGAAATGCCAAAATGCCAGAAGTCCAGTGTCAAGTACCCACAATCAGTGATGGTCTGGGGTGCCATGTCAGCTGCTGGTGTTGGTCCACTGTGTTTTATCAAGGGCAGGGTCAATGCAGCTAGCTATCAGGAGATTTTGGAGCACTTCATGCTTCCATCTGCTGAAAAGCTTTATGGAGATGAAGATTTCATTTTTCAGCACGACCTGGCACCTGCTCACAGTGCCAAAACCACTGGTAAATGGTTTACTGACCATGGTATCACTGTGCTCAATTGGCCTGCCAACTCTCCTGACCTGAACCCCATAGAGAATCTGTGGGATATTGTGAAGAGAACATTGAGAGAGAGACTCAAGACCCAACACTCTGGATGAGCTAAAGGCCGCTATCGAAGCATCCTGGGCTTCCATAAGACCTCAGCAGTGCCACAGGCTGATTGCCTCCATGCCACGCCGCATTGAAGCAGTCATTTCTGCCAAAGGATTCCCGACCAAGTATTGAGTGCATAACTGTACATGATTATTTGAAGGTTGACGTTTTTTGTATTAAAAACACTTTTCTTTTATTGGTCGGATGAAATATGCTAATTTTGTGAGATAGGAATTTTGGGTTTTCATGAGCTGTATGCCACAATCATCTGTATTAAGACAATAAAATACCTGAAATATTTCAGTTAGTGTGCAATGAATCTAAAATATATGAATGTTAAATTTTCATCATTACATTATGGAAAATAATGAACTTTATCACAATATTCTAATATTTTGAGAAGGACCTGTAATCCGGCGGATATAAAGGCTGGTTTCTATCACCTATACTGTTACAGCGACGTGGTCAGCCCACAAATAGTAGGCGACACTTTTGCACCTTTACTGCGGACCGTCAAAGTACAAGGCAAATTCAGTGATATGATTACTCAGACGTTTAACCCCGCCCACTACCTTCCAGTCTCCAGAAGACATATTGAAAATATCAATATAGAAATTAAATCGGACCAAAACGTTCGTCTATGGAAAGACCATCATAAGACTACACTTCAGACCGGTGATATCACAACGTAGCCTGAGATAAATTTTATTTGTATAAACTATTCCAGAGATATGTATATAACCTCTAAGATTGATTGGTTATCATTCATATTACGCTGGTCATTCAACACTGCATCAAGCAGGCAAGAGAGAACATGGCACAGCTAAGTCTGAGACGTGATCCAAATCGCTTTGTAAATTACTATGTAAGTCAATCAGGCGGTAATCTGACAGGGTTTTATGGGGCCCCGGTCATGTACGGACGCGGAATTGGATCATTATTTTCAAAATTATTCCGCTTCGTATCCCCTCTGGTTAAAAAAGGATTTGCAATTGCAAAACCCCATCTTAAAACGGCTGCATCAAATATCGCTTCGGATGTCATTGGTAGAGCCGTGAGTAAAATGAGTGGTTCTACACACACCGACGGTCAAGAAGGTTCAGGAATTATGGTTTTATCCAAAAGACCCAGAACAAGACCCCCTGGTGATCGTATAAGGACGGTTAAAAAACAACGACAAACACGAAAAAGGAGATCAGTCGCAGCTGACAAACGAAGAGGAAGGAAGTCATCCGCAAGTTTTGATATATTTAAATAATGGCTCTTTTACATAACAAATCATCAGAGTGCACGCTGGCAGAGTTGGACTTATTTTTTGCCCCGATGACGCAGCTATCGATCGAAGATAAAATTTATACCGAGATCCAGCCTTTATCAGCAATCACTGATGGAGGGCCGATGGAGTTTTTAATTCCGGGAGATGGAGAAAAGTATCTGGATCTCAACAATACGCTGTTGCATCTCAGAGTGAAAATTACTAACGAGGATGGAACAAACCTGCCAGATGATGCACCTGTAGGGCTCATCAACTACCCGTTAAACACCATCTTCAGTCAGTGTGACGTCACTCTCGGAGATCGAATGATTTCACAATCCAGCGCTACACATCCATATAGAGCCATGATTGAGACATTGTTAAACTTTTCTGAGGATTCTTTAAAAACCCAGTTTAGCTCTGGTCTTTTTTATAAAGACACTGCAGGTGCTCTGAACTCTATTGTTACAACTAACGGCCCTAACCAAGGTCTTAACAGCAGAGCAGGCTTTACGGCAAATTCCAGGGAGGTACATCTCCTAGGCCCCCTGCATGCAGACATATTTTTCTGTGAGAGACTTCTTTTAAACTCTGTTGACCTTAAAATTAAACTTACAAGAGCCAACGGTGCCTTTTGTCTCATGGCAGCAAGAGACTCCACTTACAAACTCAGGATATTAGGAGCATCTCTTTTTATCAAAAAAGTTACTGTCTCTCCAGCTGTACGACTGGGGCACGCTTCAGCTTTAATGAAGGCAAATGCTCTGTATCCACTTTCACGTGTGAATGTAAAAACATTTCCATCCCTGACAATTCAAGGGTATGCAACCAAGAGAATATTTTCTTAGGCGTCTTTCCCAAGTATGTGGTGATTGCGTTACTGGATCATGACGCTTTTACAGGAACACGCAATCTCAATCCGTTTGACTTTAATCATTTTGATTTGGAATATTTAGCTTTGTGTAAGGATGGCAGAAAAATTCCTGCTAAAGCCTTCCAGCCCAATTTTAACCAAGGTCATTCAGTGAGAGAGTATTACAACTTGTTTACGGCTACAGGACGACATCTAAACGATCTTCCACTGAGTATAACACGTCAGGAATTTAATCAAGGATACTCTCTATTCACATTTAATCTTAACCCGAGCGAGGACACAGATGCTCTATCTCCAGTTTCCAGTGGGAATTTAAGATTGGAAATGCGCTTCAGAAACCCGTTGCCTCATACCACCACGCTGATCATCTACGCTTGTTATGACTCTATTTTAGATATTGATTCAAAGAGGCGTGTGCTGGTGGATTATTATTAATCTAATCAGACATGAATAATCATGAAATTGAGAGCCAGATGCGTCATCTGCTGGGAGATTTGTTTTGTGATGTATGGCCGTGCGACCAGCTGCCGCTGCTAGCTGACAAATTCCCAGGGCCGGCCTACTTTATTGTGAACACACATCCTTCACACATGCCGGGAGAACACTGGCTAGCTCTGACATTGGATGAGAATGGTCAATCCAGCTTTTTTGACTCTTATGGATTCTCTCCGGATTTCGAGTTCTACCCGTCAAGCATTGTAACATTTTTAGAAGACAGATCCTCAAAAATATTGTATCATAATAATCAGCTTCAAAACACTCTGTCCACTGTGTGCGGTCACCATTGCATTTTTTATCTATGTCATAGAGCGTGCGGATTATCACTGCAGCAAGTGTTGTCGAAATACACCGGAGATGTGATTAAGAATGATTTAATGGTATCTAACTTTGTGAAAAAATATCAGAAATGTGTCGTTAATCAAAGTTGTACATTTTATACTCACGGAACATGCTCTTTGGAGATATTTATGGATTGTTATGGAATTTAAAATGTCTTATTTTTTTTTTTCATTGTTTGTTTTTTTATTTTTTTCTTCTTATGATTTAATATTTGTGTAATGATATCATATGTTAGTGTGTGAAGTAGAGAACGAAGTTAGACTTGAAAAATATAATCAATAAATATTTTATTGAATAAAAGAAATAGACTACATGTTTCATTTTCTTATAACGGTTTATGGTGAAAATGTAATCCATCGGGGTGGTAGTGTCATCTTATGAAGAGACCTTTTTGATCTCCCATCAGCATTTTTTGGATCTTCCAGCTCAGATCTCGACCAGTAGGGAGAATGAGTTATCTGCCTTCTTCTTCTTTTTCTTCTCTGCTTAACGCTGGGGGGTGTACCCCCATTTTCAATCGATGTACCCTCTGTTTTGAAACGTCTATATTCTTCACGAGCATAAGGGTTAATGACTGAAGATATAGGGATGTTTACTTTTGACAAGGTGTGTGGAAAATCAGACCATCCTCGGGTTTGTGATGCTCCAGATCTTTTAAATGGAAGCATGAGATTTTTCAACAAATCAATCATGTGGGACCCTTTTATAACATTTCCTTTAAATACAAATTCACCTCGCGAAGTCCAACTCTCACTTCTTTCGGATAATTTCTTCAAAATGTACTCGGCATTTTTACGGTTGTGTTTAGGAAGGCTTTTCAGTACTTCCGTAAGAACCTGATCCTTAGGGGCCTCGTCCTGCCCTGGGCCTTGTTTTTCTTGGGACCGCTCATGTTCAGGAACCTCTGTGTCACGCTGCAGCGTTAAACTGACCCGCTGTTTTTCTTCTTTGACACCTTGCTTAAGTAAAGTCAGATATCTCTGGAGAAGAGCATCGTATCTCTTGATTTTTTCATAAGAAGTCAAACCCGGCTCGTTTAATATCGCTCTCATTTCAGCATCCAAATTCTCCTCCGCCGTCTGTCTGATGGACGTGTCTGACTGGGTCAGACGCTTGAATTGATGAGGTGAAATGAGAAACATCTTCTGCGATGTTCTGAGAGACATTATCTCCTGATGATTCCACCCACTAGATCACCGATCAAGGGTGCAAGAGCCGTTAAGATGGGGAGAATAAAACCACCTCGTTGCCTTTTGAGAGCCAACTGTTTAGTTTTTATCCCGGTTCTTTTATCACCCAACAATCTGATGATATTTCTTTGTTTCTTCAATTGTCGGTGTTGAGAGGGTGATAGTTTAATGTTACCTTTTAGGATATTCAGTGCAATCTTGCACAGAGCCTGAATAAAGTCGGGAGAGCAGTGTGCGAGAATATCTTTACGTTTCTGTGGACAGGCCTGGTACAAAGCTCTGAATAATGGTAAATTCCTTTTTATGCGCGCAGACATGATGACTTACTTTGTTCTGGGCACGTACACAGCAGGCCACTGCTGAGGAAGTATCCCCGTTCTCAGTCTAAAATGTTCTGGGCAGGTAGGCGTAAAATCGATGATTAAATATCCATGAGCTTCTCTCGTTGCGTCTTCAAAACTCTCCAAGAAGAGACCCTTTTGAGATGGAAACATTTGGCGGGCCAGTATATTCAGCTGGAATTTATCTCTCGGGTTCTTAAACAACACCATATAATTACAGTTCAAAGTAATACTGCGACTGAACTTCCCCTGATGAAAAACATTCTGAGTCAACATCATAACACTCATATTATGATGGTGACGAAACTGGGTAAAGACCTTCATCACGTTTTCATCATCTGAGGCTTGAGCGATAACATCGTCTAGAATAATCAGATGATTCTGATCAGGAGGAAACAGGTTTTCATCTTCAAAAGAATGAGGCAATCCTTCCACAAAGGTAATATTTTTATTCATCTTCTGCAATTCAGCATACATGGGTTGAAAAGATGTGTAAATCCATACAATATTTTCTGGAACGATATCCATGACATGATTACAGTTTTGTAAAATACTTTTTACAAAGAAAGTTTTCCCGCAGCCGCTGGGTCCAACTATCATACATGAGAAAGGTGCTCTAAATCTAGGATCAAAATCAATCTCCTGTAAATCCATGTGACTTTTTATGTTATTTCTTCTTCAACTCTAATAACCGAAAGGCAGAGTTGTCCCGTCAGAAAAAAGACATCTCTTATCATACACCAGTCGAAACGTTTTAAGAAATGTCGCGTTTGTTAAACGGAATCTCTTTTTATCCCTCCTGATCGTGTGCTGAGGGATTTCAATGACACCCTCACTTGACCTCTGTAAGTAGCCCTCGACCAGCCCTTTGATGCTGTCAAAATTGACCCTCTGGCTGCATTCATGCGTTTGAGTGATGCCTTTAGCACGTATCATTAAATTTTTACGGTTTTTGGTCTGGTATGCATAACTCTTGGGTCCTGTCGATGCAAACTCCGAAATGCTGTCACTATCTAACTCGTCAGTAAGATCACCTAGATAATTCCCCAATTCCAGAGGAGTTTCACCACTTTTTGTCACATAAATCAAACTGTCCGTGTCAATATAAATCAATCTGTCCTGTAACTTCTCCATGCTGCTGAGAAGTTTTAAACGTGCATAAGCGGTGGTGAATGCTGCAATAAACACATTATTTGTCTTACTTGGTGGATATATGACACGTTTGCTGTAGTTCCACTGCACTACACACATTTCAGGGTTGAAAAAATTAAAATAGTTAACCCTGTATTTACTCGAGAACATGAAGCTGAAAAAGTCTTCAGGGTTAGTGATGACTGTGGTCTGAGACAGATCACTTCTTTGCGCAAATTTCCCCCAAAAACTGTTTAAACACAATTTTGCAACCTGCCTTTTGGCAGGATTCATCTCGATTTTCTCAGGGTCTAATTGGATGCCCTGATGCAGTTTGTAGTCGCTTATATACTTTGACTTACTCTCCTGATCCACTGCTTCAGACGGATAGCCTGAAACCTCCTGCTTACCCTTTAAAAAGCAATGAATGTAACCTTTAAAAATTGTATAACTTCTCTTTTCAAAATGCCACACCTCTGTGATTTTAGCAAGACGATAACTACACTCCAACGCTTTACAGAGTTCTACACTCACCCAAACACCCGTCAGAGCTCTGTCCTCATCATTATGCATGCAGGGACCTGACTGGTTATTTATTTCAGCGCATGTGCGGCAGAGAGTGAACACAAGTTTACCTTGGGATGTTCTGTAAGGTAAAACGGAACAACAGGTTACGTGGTGGGTAGACCACAGTTTTGATTATACCGAAGTAGCTGCTGGGGTCATCAAAATCTTTGTAAATGATGGTGGGGTGTCCGAGGGGAAAAACGCAGTTGGCGTTTACATAAGGGTACAGAGATGTGTAATCCACATAGTGTACAGTTTCATCCGGTTCCGCTGTGTACCTCAACCTCATAGGACAGGTGCGACCACCATACAGAGCATCCCGGGGGGATAGCGTTTCGGGTGCATTAACTTTCTCAAGAAAGCTGATCACCCCAGGGTCTGATTTTTTCATTTCAATCCACTCATGCTCCCATATGACTTCGAGACGAAGGCCGTACACAGTTTGTAACACCTTGCTTCTCTCAACAGTGGCTGCATAAAACTGTTCAAATGCGACCCCTCTCAACGGACACTTGTCATGAGGCATGTAACACTTTTTACAGCCGTGGAAAAAACAGCCGTAAAATTCAAACGCAACTTTGACACCGTTAATCTCTGCATACCCATCCACTGAATATGGCCCGATTTTCTTTTCACCCCTATTTAATGCATGCTCGATAAATATGGCTCTGCTGTCTGCAATCCAGCCGAGCCATTGAATGGACGCGCTGGAGAACGTTTTACTGCTACGTCTGTAGTCCAGAGGTGATGGAATGGCTAAGGTTTGAGGAGGAAGGAAATTGGTTACAAAAACCTTCATGCAGGCTGATGCTATTGTGATTTTCAACGTCATTTTTACAATAACGAATAGCTTCTTTCTTAAAGTCAAAGACCTCTTTGCTCGCTTCTCTGTACCAGCTGCTAAACAGCTGTTGTTCTTGAAGACTCATGCATTCTACAGCGTAGCAGGATGGAGGAGGAAAAGGCCCCACATACTGGAGACGTTGTTCAGAGGAAAATAGGTGTGGAAAAAAACCCTTGCTTTGATCGGTAAAGCCTAACGCTTTCGGCATGGCACTAAGCTTCATGCACATGAAGGACAGGCTATCAATGTATTTTAACCTGTAATCAGGGTCGGTTAAACAGAGAAGTTTACTTCCTACCATGACGAGATGAGGTTTAATGCCTAACTGCAGCATTGCTGTGAGAATCCATCATACCCCCGCGCATTGTGCGCTATTAAGGTGTAACCTTTGTACATTGGCCTCCTGAAATGCAGGAGAAATGTTTGGGTGCAATTCAGTCCATAAGCGTACCATTCATCACCTTTCAACGTTTTAGCACAGACCCGAAAGGGGGTATGCACGCCGCTCTCATTAACGAGGCATTCGAAATCATAAAAAATCAGTTTATCATCAAGCTGATTTATTGCACTGCAAGGCTGAATGTAACACTTATGATCATCGCATGTAATGTTTAGGCTGGGGGGTACATTTTCACCGCAAATACTGCATTTTACATTACACACGTGTGGTTTATTCGGTTTACTGATTGGAATAACGTATATCCGTTTGCATACTTTACACAGTTTTACCAACTCACAGTCACTCATAGGCCTGTCAGCACTATTTCTGATTCGCGGTTCCGTGTCTGCTGAAACATGAGGAATTACGACAGATTCTTTGACAGCCTGCACAGCTTACAGGATTGCTAATCTCTTGCATACATTTATATGTTCGACACACTGGACAATATCCTTCACAATGGTGTGTATTTGCATTATCATAGCTGGCGTAACAGTAATTACAAATATATCTGCACCCCATAAAACCTTTGAGATTTTTTATCCCATAGTAATGACCTTGAAATAACAGCAAAAACAGAGGGTTTGAACGATCAGGGAAACTGGTCTCAAATTTACACAGAGCAGTACAGCCTGTGGTTCTGTGAAACACTACATTTTTTCTCTTCAGAATGGTTTCAAATTTACCAATATCACTAAAAGTAACTGCTGTTAGCTCGTCGAGGCCTGCCTGATGCTGCCATCTCCTCCCCAGTTCTACAGCACGGTGATCCGTGAGCTCAGGATCAGAGACGTGTGCGAGGCTGATTGCAAAACATAACTTATTACCGGTATTGTTTATAATATACAAATGACGCATTTTCTTATTAAACAGTTCACTGTCTAACGTTCCTGCAGCTTTACGCTTAGAACCTCCTGCTGGGTCATTAACAACCTGAAGAACAAATTCCATGTTATTATCTACAGGTATATTTGCATTCGATTGTACTAAATCGTCGAGGAAGTTTTCGAAAGCAGGCAGGATCATATTTCCATCATCTGTAACAGTAAATGTGATGTGACGATTGAGATTTTCACCCACTAATTCCAGCTGCACAACGTCGTTATGTCTGGTTAACGATCTCGCAGCGTCGGCTAATTCAATTATAATACGCATGATGTCTGTATAGAATGCTGCTAAATCTGGAACGTTACTTGGACAGGGCGGCGGTATGGTAAAAGGTCTCCTTATTTCATGGTTATTAAAATGTTCACGTTCAACCACGGCTGGAGGGTTTCGTCCTATTTGATCTGAACTAACTGCTACGTCCGTATTGAAATGACCCCCGTGCTGATATGCGGCGTGTGACGTAGAAGGATTCTGATGAATCACTGGTGAATTATTTTCCTCAATGCTGCTGTGTGGAGATGGTGCTCTATTTAAATCTTCAAGAGCCTGATTGATTACGTTTAAAACGTCACCGTGCTGATCTTCATTTATTACATTTTCACTGTTAGCAGGAGATGCATTTAAAACGATGTTATCTGCTACTTCTGCATTAACGGGAATTTCGTTAAGTTCATTAACTAAATTTCTTATTTCATCCAGGGCAAGTCTGATTCGGTTATCCATTTCTATGAACATAAGAAAAATAAAATAAAATAAAACTAACCTACAGAAAAAAAAAAAAAAAAAAAAAATTACAGTGATCAGTTCAGTTTAAAATCACCTTGATGTCACCAAAATGCTTCTTTAACAGAATCTGACATGCTGCCAGAAGCGTTAACGATGAGGCCTTATTACAAAGATTCCGTGAGGCTGTAGAGACTGTCTTCCTGCGTTGTCCATTTATGTGGCCAATCTGTCCTACCATCAACGTTACCTCTGTAAGGAGAATGAACAAAAAAATTAATAAATAAATAAAAATATGTATATATATATATATATATTGAAATAATCACATTAAAGCTGAAAAAAAAAACAAAAAAAACAAAGGAATTCAAATTAATTCAGTATGTATGTATGAATTAAAACGTACCGTTCATTAATCCACTCACTAGCGTTGCTCTGCTTTGTAGCGCAGAGAGTCGCTGTCTTTTGGCCGGGGTTAAATATTCTGTAAAAACAGAAGACAATAAAAGTTATCTTACGCTGCGCAGCACAGCGTTCATAAATAAAACGAAAAATAGTTTTTAAAATACACAAGTTTTTTTTTTTATCTTACTCCGATTCTTTGCGGTAAAACCTCCAGATTTCACTTCTTGTTGAACTGAAACGGTGCCTCTCTGCTGAAAGCTGTCTTGATCTTTGAAAAGCGACCTTCTGGTGGGCGGATTCAATGTGGCATCTTTGGATGTATCTGTAAACAGGTTTATATGACATTTTATTGAACTATGCTTAAAATACATATATATATATATATATATATATATATTGTTTTTATTTAATTTTTATTTTTTTTCTACCCTGCTGCTGCTGCTGCTGCTGCTCGACAGCTGTGTCTTCCACAGAGCTCTCAGTCGAATCTGTAAACAGTTTTTATCTGAGGTTTAAAATACATTCACTCTCAAAGAAAAATAGTTAGTTCTTAGGACATACTTTCTGGTGGTGCCGGTAACTTATCCGGTGTGTCTTCAGGGGAAATGATGATAATTGACGGAGGAGTATTCAAAGAATCAGTTTTAATTTCTGTGTTAGAAGAAAGTTCAGATGTTGTTGGGGTTTTTTCTTGTTTGGAAATAATTCGCCTTCTCAATTTTGACTGTCGATTCCAGCCGCTGAACCCTCCAACTTGATCATTCGGGTTTACCTCTCTCATCAAATCTATAAATTGAAACATTGTCAAGGGTTAACTATAATATATAAATGTATATATATATTTTATAGCATTTAACATTTACTTACCATAATCTGATTGTGTCAAGATGAAATCATCAAGGTCATCAGCGGTGGGTTCTATGACAAAGAAACAAATATATATATATATATATATATATATATATAAACAACATATATAAACAAAATTAGAGAACATTCACATGCATTTAATGATTTCTTAAAAATGAATACTTACTTACTTACTTAAGTTTAAAGATGTCATTGTGCTTTTGTGAATTATTATCAGAAGTAGATTCCACAATTTCCAGGTTTCCTGAAATATTTACCGACATTTTTTCTTGTCAGTACTGGTATTTTCAATGTAACAAGTGTTATGGTTCAAAGACATTCAGCATTTGAAGACCCTGACACTGAGGTTAGCCAATGAAACAGAGCCCCCGGACAACATTTACTCACAGTATTTATACCAGAACATGACAGTGTTATCTCAACTGCAAAGACTATGTTTTTAAGACCAAAACCCTTTCTTGAGTTCAAAGGTGATATGGTTATCTAAGGAACAGACCTAACTGCCCTTCCTGACATCGCCCCTAACAGTTGTATATAAACTGTAACCCCCCCCCTGAATAACCTTTTACTCTAAGATGAAAAAGTAAATGTTTTAGAAAAGCTACAGGTAACTAAAATTATCATTCCTTTTTCCTAAAATGGAGTCTCTCATGATTCAAAAACAAACACATCATTGCTAGTCAATTTGTAACTTGGAAACAGTATACTGAAGTTCTTTTTTTTTTTCTGTTAATCGCATATTCGTCTTACCTCTTTCAGCTGCTTTCCCAGTATGTTGACGCAGAAGCTGAAGGTTTTTCTCGTTCCATCGATGTAGTGAAGCACAATCTTTTAATTTACTTTTTGGGTCTTTTCTATTTTGAACTGATTTAGACTGGCTCATATATTCAACAAATGGGTCCTGCTGTAAAGCAAAATTAACTTACAATTCTGTCAGGTTACACAGTTCATTTATTAGGATTTCATGTGATAGGTCAACATTAAGTTGATTATACCTTTAAAATATAAAAGGATGCATGTCTTTTTTGTTTTTTAGATGTATTAACGCCTGAAAAAACATACAGATTATTAATAACACCCTTAAACACACCCCTGTGTGTTTTAATTGGCTCATTTAAGGCCTTCCCCGTAACACCCTTAAACACACCCCTGTGTTTTAATTGACTCATTTAAGGTATCGCCCCTAATGACGACAAGCAATCAGCATCCACTGTTATGCCCCCTTGACCACGTGACCTCCTGCCCACATGGCACCCACATGGCACCCACATGGCGCCAACCGGAAGTCCCGCCCTCACCGGAAGTCCCACCCACATGTCAAAAAGTTTGATGAAAGGGTGTACTTAAATTCTCTCTTCAGGGTAATGGACAATTATTAACACACTGTCCACTGAGGAAATGTTCCACAGTGGTGTTTTCTGCAATCAGTACTTTCAGTTCTTCAAAACCTACTCCAAAACCTTTTATAGATTTTTCACCTGACAAACAATGTCCTTATTAAGTCAGAGCTCCACATGAGTACATGCAAAGCAACCTTACTTCTTTGTTCTCATTTTAGAATATATTGATGTAGTTGGAGGGGATTTAAGTGGAAATCTCAGCAGGATTTTAATCGATGATCATAGCACAAAGAAAATATTTGCTATGATGACATTTTTGGCACAGGTGGGTTGTTTTTTTTTTTTTTTGCTTAATCTAAAAGTTGCTGAAAGCTGCTGGCCATTTGTTTTCTGTGGACCACCAAATGTTGATTTAAATAATTCAAAAGTGACTTGCTTCTTAGAAATATGAACGCATTTGCTTTCATAAACTGTGAATTCTGTTACACACTGCCACTTCTCTTTATTCATGTTTCTTTATTATTTCTTTGGTCTGGCTCAAGCAGCAAAGTAGGAGTAAAAGGCGGCAGCAGAATGCCCTGTAGCCAAAACTGCCACAGCAATCTGTGTGTGTATGTTTGGATGTACTCCATCAGCCTTGGTTGGGAAACAGTGGTGAATGAAAGCTTGTGCAATACTGGATGATTTACAACAACAAGTAAATGGGCTCATACGCTGTGTTTCTGCAATTCGTTTGAATAAAATCTGTGCTTGTGTGAAAATCTCATTTAGTTCATGATCATTTGGGCTATATCGATCAAGAAAAGAAGAAAACTCTGAGAAGTTCAAAAATGAACAAATGTCATAGTGCAGAAAAGAACTTCAATACTTTCTCTGGAAAAAAAATATACTTTTGAATGTTGGTGGTGCTTTCACACTCGTGGTAGCATGAAACGGACTCTACAACCCACACAAGTGCCTCAGGTAGTGCAGCTCATCCATCATCTCTCCTCTGACCTCTGTGTTTTATTAGTGTTCTGTTATTTAGAGCAGATAGACTCTAAATTCATTATCAGGATGTTTATGGTTAACACTCCCTCATGTGTATGCCTCAAGGGAGGGTAGATGGGTACCCTTATAAATAACCTTGTTACCTCTGACTCGGGAAGGGTCTGGAGGCCATATGTCTGAAACTCTTTGCAGTTGAGATAACACTCTCATTTTTGGTATAAATACTTGTGTGTGATTTTTGTTCGTTGCTCTGCTTATCTGACTAGCTCAGTGACAGAGTCATTCACACGCTGAATGCCTTTGAATAAACTTTTATAAGATAAAATCCGGTCTTTCTCTTGTTAATGAGTTGACTTCTCTCTCACTTTGATAAGAAAATCCACCACAGGAGCACTGCCAGAGCCCTGCAAAATGACCTCCAGCAGGCCACAAATTAGCATGTGTCTGCACAAACGGTTAGAAACTGACTCCATGAGGATGGTATGAGGGCCCGACGCCCACAAATGGAGATTGTGCTCACAGCCTTAACACCATGCAGGACGCTTGGTATTTGCCAGAGAGCACCAGGATTGGCAAATTCGCCACTGGCGCTCTTTACAGATGAAAGCAGGTTCACACTGAGCACATGTGACAGACGTGACAGAGTCTGGAGACACCATGGAGAGCGATCTGCTGCCTGCAACATCCTTCAGCATGACCGGTTTGGCAGTGGGTCAGTAATGGTGTGGGGTGGCATTTCTTTGGTGGGCTGCATGCCCTCCATGTGTTCGCCAGAGGTAGCCTGACTGCCATTAGGTACCGAGATGAGATCCTCAGACCCATTGTGAGACCATATGCTGGTCCGGTTGGCCCTGGGTTCCTCCTAATGCAGGACAATGCTAGACCTCAAGTGGCTGGAGTGTGTCAGCAGTTCCTGCAAGATTCCTGCCACACACAATACTGAGCCTCATTTTGACTTGTTTTAATGACATTACATCAAAGTTGGATCAGCCTGTAGTGTGTTTTTCCACTTTAATTTTGTGTGTGACTCCAAATCCAGGCCTCCATTGGTTAATAAATTTGATTTCCATTGATGATTTTTGTGTGATTTTGTTGTCAGCACATTCAACTTTGTACAGAACAAAGTATTCAATGAGAATATTTCATTCATTCATTCATATATAGGATGTATTATTTGAGTGTTCCCTTTATTTTCTTGAGCAGTGTATATTTGTAAACATGTTTTCCCTTTATTTTTTTGAGCAGTGTATATTTGTAAACATGTTATACACCCATCACACTGATCACACAGTTAACCTCGGATAGGTAGGTAAACGTATTGATTAATGGGGAAATAGCAACTCTAGAATGGGCACTGAAAGATTGCAATGATGAGTTGATCGATATTGCAAGTTGGACTTTTCTGCATGTCTGTCCATAGGTTATAGGGGAATGTCTCCAGACAGGATAATTTGTAGGTACCGATCGACATCATTACCAGCATTCAGTTGCATTTAAGGTTTGCAGTAGACAATTTGCTTGCATGTGCAAAGCTTCAATATGGAGCATAATCTTTACAACAGTGTGGGATAAAATGATGTGTGGGGGGCCTCAAGCACCTATGGGTTCCACCTCATCCATTATTTGGCAGACCCCCAATATGACTACCTACCAAACCCTATAGAGAGTGTAGAGTCATCCGGCAACTGCCCTGTGATGCTATTGCTTCACTCATCAAGCCAAACTTAGTGGCATTTCGTTGAATCTATGCCATAAAGACTTCAGGCAGTTTAGAAGGTAAAAAGGGGACCGGCTTGGTATCAGACAGGTGTACTTCCCACAGTAGCTGTTAAATCTATCATGAAAAGTTACATAATGTAACAGAAATGCACCAGATTAAGGAAGACCTAATCAGACTAAGGAGGGGAGCATTATGTTAGAAACATATTATGTTTGTTGTAATCTAGCGTTCAGAGTAAGCCCAATTATGCCTTTTTTTGCTGTTTTTGGTATACCAGATACCTATATTTGTATCTAATATGCGTGCTGTGTTGAAATGAACAATCTACAAAATTTTAAATCAGCTGTACAGAAAAAAAAAAAAGTGTTTTTCTTAAATTATTGTAAATAAATTCAGGCAGTAATTGGTCACATCATTTTCAACTGGTCCTGGCATTTGGACCACATTAGAATTAGACAAGCACTACTTTAGCATATGGAATAGTCAAACCTGGACTGAAGAATTGTAGATCAGAAGTTTCCAAGCTTTCCTCTGATTGTTGAAGAACGGGACCTGAAAAATAAAAAGGGTTTCACACAAATGCCTTATTTCAGAAAAGGCATTCGGTTTCCAAAGTTTTTCGAGTGGATTTTTTTTTCTCCTTTTGTCCAGAAAAAGAATCTTCTCTAAAGATGACCAACATGAACTAGAAATGGATAACACTTTATTTAAAAAAAGTTTGTTGTATTAAAGAAAGTTTAAACAATAGGTGTGCACAGGTTTTTAGTAACAGTCACTGAATGTTTGTGGTCCAATTTACTACTAAATTAAAGTGAAAGCAAAAATCATGTTTAATATAGGAAAAATACTTTGTTTTACTTATTTTTTTTCATTTCAAGAGGATATTAATGTCTGTAAAAATCTTGTTTGAAAAGATTTATCTGAACTCTGGTCACCCATAATGTGTGCATTTCAATATTTTGAGCAAAACTGTGCTCTTACCCTGCTAATTGAACCTTCACACTCTGCTCTTGGTGCAATGTGCAATCAATGAAGACTGGCTACCTGGCTGGTCCAATTTAGACATGAAACCTCCCACACAAAAATGACCGGTGTATCTACCCATGTAAGACTGCATAATGTCATTGTACTAAACCTACTGAACAAATTTGTTTTGAAAAAAAAAATGTAAAATGACAACACTTTGGTCATGTTTGAAATAAAAAAAAATGTGAAGGCACAATGTGGAAGTCTGAATCTGAAGACACATTAAGTTCTGTCAGAATTTTCGTCTCTCACAAAGGTAGGAAACGACCTGTCGAAATGACTCAACAGAGCTCGAAGCATGTTTGTGCTGACCTACTTCCCATTGTCTGTTTTGTGTCCTTAACAATGCAATTTTCTTTTTCAAATTGATTACAGGGCAGTTATTTTTTTTCACATAGGTACAAGTTTGTTTGGATATCGCTTTTCTTAAAATTATGAAATCATTAGTTGAAAACAGTTTTTTTATTTACTGAGGTTACATTTGTCTGATATTATTGTTTGTTGATCTTAAGCATTTAATCGGGTACAAGGGAAAGTACTTTTTCACTGCACTACAGTCCTTTTCAATAAATTAGAATTTGCGTACAGATGAGGCTGTTATGATTTGGGGTTGTTTGGTTTTTGGTTTCTGGGTTTTTCTTATATTTGTCTCTCAGTTTTTGAATCATGCTTCTGTTTATTATTTTTTCTGATCATATTTTAGTCTTGTTCATGTTTTGTCAAGTTTGGTTTTGTTTGTATATTAGAGTCTCTGTTTGTGCCGCACCCACGTTTTGTTCTGTCTGTCAATTAAGTTTATTCGGTTCACCTGTTTCAAGTTAATCTGTCTCCTTGCTCCACCTGGTTTTCGCACCATATATACACACCTGTTCTGAAACATTTTTCTCTGATCATGTCTTGTTTTCATGCTCAAGTGTTATTTTCGGATCATGCCATGCCTGTCTCGCCTGCCCGTGTGTTGTTTTGTGCCTCCTGCTGCGAGTGAGTTTTTGTTTTTTTGTCATTAAATCCTTTTTCACTTACCATCACGCTGCCTGTTCGTCTGCATTCTGGGGTCCTATATCTCGCAAACCATAACAGAGGCTCAATTGTCAGATTAAAAGTATCTTCAGAAAATAACGTTTGAGCAGGTATATTTTTATTAAGCCCACATTTCTGTATTAAAAATGTTTTTATTAGTCTGATATATTCTAATCCAAAATGAATGGCTGGAAGTAGAAGATCATCATAATTAACAGAATTAAAGGCTTGAAAACATCAGTCTGTGTGTAATTAATTTATATAATATGTTTCACTTAGTAAATTGAGTTACTGAAATAAATGAACTTTTCAATTATTCTAACTTAACGAATATGACTGTGTGCAAACAGGTGGAATACAGAACATCATAAGTAATTGTGAAATTAGTGATTTGGTTTGACTAAAACTATTGATACAATGATTTTATGTCATATTTGCTATCTACCTTGTTCCTGGGAGGGCTACCATAGAAACAATTATGGATATAACGTCCGGTGAGACACCAGAAGTAGCCGTAAACTACTAATCATAGTCTATTTGCTAATCTGTAAATGTTCTTTCAACTAAGATAAGTTACAGTTCTGTTTTCTGACGGATATTAAACAAAAGTTGTTTACAAAAATGTCATTGCGGAGCTTGGGTACCTGTTGCGCTTTTCATGGTTGTACTAACAATCGGACTTAACTAAATTTGTGGCTTCAAGTGTTCTTGCGACAAGCAGTACAGCTACCGACATCGCCTACCGACATATGGGCAAAATAATGTTGTGGACAAAGAGCCAACTGAGGTCAACTTGTGTCTTACTTTGTGGCTGGGCTATGACAAACCACTGGAGAGGCTATATATATACAGTACAGATGAAAAGTTTGGACACACCTTCTCATTAAAAGAGTTGTCTTTATGTTCACGACTATGATTATTGTAGCTTCACACTGAAGGCATCAAAACTATGAGTTAACACATGTGGAATTATATACTGAACAAAAAAGTGTGAAACTACTGAAAATATGTCTTATATTCTAGGTTCTTCAAAGTAGCCACCTTTTGCTTTGATTACTGCTACGCACACTCTTGGCATTCTGTTGAAGAGCTTCAAGAGGTAGTCACCTTAAATTGTTTTCACTTCACAGGGCTATTTGACCAAGAAGGAGAGTGATGGGGTGCTGCGCCAGATGACCTGGCCTCCGCAGTCACCGTACCTGAACCCAATCGAGATGGTTTGGGGTGAGCTGGACCGCAGAGTGAAGGCAAAAGGGCCAACAAGTGCTAAGCATCTCTGGGAACACCTTCAAGACTGTTGGAAAACCATTTCAGGTGACTACCTCTTGAAGAAGAAGAAATTTGAAAAACAATTAGAATTAGAAAAACAAGGGAACATAAATTGTCTACAACATTCTGTCTGGTTGGTGTTAGAGTTAAAAAGTTGATAATTACAGACAAGTGTATGAATAAGGCACAGATGAACCAAGTAAGTGCTATGAATCAGAAAAAGGCGGACCCAAAATTCAGCCAGACACAGTACTGAAAGTTTAAAAGGTTCATTCAGCCACAGCTTCCAGGAATCACTGAGGCGGAAAGAGGGATTAGTGACTTGTAGTCTCTTGAGATTTTGCAGGGATCAGAAAAGTCACTAACTTGCTTTTGTCTTGAGTGGAACTTGAAACCCAGAGGGGAAACCTCAGTGGGCGGCAGGCGGTGATCTCCACAGCACAGGTAAGAAGTGACTCCAGGCTGAATAATCCGAGGACTAGGCTGGCTCAATAATCCAAGGGCAGAAACAGGGTCAACGATCGGAACAAGAGGCGTCAGGCAAGGGGCAGGCAGAGGCATAAACCAGATGCAGGAAACAAGGTCGACAACCAAAATCCAAATAGTCCGACAGGGAGCAGGCAGAGGCATAAATCCAAAACGCAAGGCAAGGTCAAGAACAATGATCAGACAGGAAGGAACGCTGGATATCTACTCACACGATGGCTTTCAAAAATCTGGCACCGTCTGCTTGTCAGAGTCAGTATATATCAGGGAAGACACAGGTGCTTGGCATTCTACAGATTGCACTACACTGCAGCGGCCACCAGGTGCATCTAATCTGCTGATTGCAGCCAGGGAGACATGTTAGAGCAGATGTGCCAGAATCATAACAGTAAGTTTGACTTGCAAGGGAGAGACAATCCACTGCAGAACAACGATTTCCTTCTCACAAAGGAAGAAGTCATGGCACCAGCCTTTTATTTACAACTCACATTCTTACAAGTAAAAAGTGGGAATCGATTCAGCCAATTCTTACAGAGGTTTCAACTTAGAAGAGTGGTCATTCCCATATATGGTATAAGCATGCCATGTCCACTCCAGACCACATTCCTTAACTCTCCACTCCCTTTTACACACTAAAAAACAATCACAGGAATCATCTTCACTAGAATAGAACTTAAAACATAACCCTTGTTTAAACAGTGATAATTATTATTTACAGTTGGTCTCTAGTTAAAATGTATCTGGCCACTTTGCACAATAGTTTGAAAACCATATGCAATGTCACCAAAACAAATATGTGAATGCTAAGTTTTTGTATTTTGTATTTTTTTTTAGTTAAACTTTATAGGTTTTAGGTCGAATATGAAATTGAAGCCTGCACAACTCCTTTGCTGGCAGTTACTGAAATACTGTAAAAAGTTGAGAGAACACTTTGGAGTCTTGGCCAAACTCTCCAAGGTTTTTAAATCAGAATCCAGACTAATATCCTTACTTTACTATCAGGCCAGATGTGGTAACCTCCATTTCAGGTCCTTTAATGAGATGTCTTAGTGGAATAGTGCATGGAAGGGATGGGCTCTCTTATCAGCACATCTTATGATAAGTTATCAATATCTCTCTTTTCCACTCACTGGTCCTTCTTTTTGCACTTACTTTCTCTCCTTTTCTGCTTCTCAAACATATTATTCTCTGAAGGCCCCCAGCAGAACCTTTTAATAATCCCAAAGCAATTTACTGAGACTTTAGTTCAACTCATCTCCAGGTGCAGCTCTTTACTGACCCAATAATGATAGCAGTAAACCCCTTATTCCCTCAACTTCAAGCATTGATTTTAAGGCAATGCTAATGGGGAGGAGAAGGTCATATTTCTACAATTTTCTAAGGACACTTCTGTGCATTGTATGTTATTAAGTCTACTATGATCAGTTTAGCTCACATGCTGCGTTGGTGACATCCTCAGGATGTGAAATCTAAAGTTTTAAAGCAGTTCATTTAGTTGCACAGTGTTGGCCATTAATTGTTGTCTTTTTCTATAAATAGAGAATTTTACAAGCTTGAACACACAAATAATTGCTAATTTCTCATGTTTTTCTGACACAGCAAAACATCAAATTGTACATGTTGAAGTCTGGATTCACTCTGAAGGAATTATTGCATAACTAGCTAATAAAAGACTCATTTTCTCATTGTCATTGTAAAAAATATTATGCAACGTCCATGTTCCCCAAGAAGTTAGCCTGTGATTGGCTGGTTCTCCAAGCGGGGTTCCAAACCACAGACAGACAGATGCAGAAGAAAGCTTTGGTTTATGCAAGAATAGTACCAAACTGAGTCTGGAACCTGGCCAGTCTTTGTGGCAGCAGTCAAAATAAGTCTCTAACATCATATGTTAAGATTAAAATGTTTTTTTATGTAAAGCTCTGTGAGACTCCTGCTCATATTGTTCACTTAATCCAGACAAGTGTTAAGTTTTAGAAAATTTACATAAATAACCCATTTCTGAACTTTAGGGCCCCCAGACATCCAAGCTCATTGCAAAATGAGTCAAAGCCACTTTCCTGTTTGAAATAACCCCCATGGAGCAATAGAAATGGCTCTGTTTTCTCTGCCGAGATGTGTCCTCAATGCAAAAGGATGATAGAAAAGGGACCACATATCTGTGGACAGATGCCTGTAGTACTGTGAACTGGGTGCAACAGAAGTTAGTGATGTCATGTTGGAGTTTAATTTTCTGACCCACAGGTAGAGCTCAGTCAGAAAACTGTTCTCAAAATGGTAAGCCACGTATTCCACAGGTCTTACAAAGAGAAATCCACAAATACATTTGATGAGTTTCTGGTAGCAGGTTGGGTGGGGCAAAGGCAGAGAATAGTCCGTCAGGTTTGCTGGATGGTGAGTATGTTGAAGGTAATGTTGAAAGATGTCTTGCTGTTTGCAAGAAAGCAGACCTGATGACTTCTGATGACAAGTAAGTGGTTGATTGTTGCAGTGGGGGAAGCTTGGTGTGGGCATGAGCTTCCTCAGAGGATTTCCTTTCAGGTGAGTATACAGGTAAGCATGGGGGAGAAGTGGGCAGGCAGATAACTGAATACAGGTCCTTCTCAAAATATTAGCATATTGTGATAAAGTTCATTATTTTCCATAATGTCATGATGAAAATTTAACATTCATATATTTTAGATTCATTGCACACTAACTGAAATATTTCAGGTCTTTTATTGTCTTAATACGGATGATTTTGGCATACAGCTCATGAAAACCCAAAATTCCTATCTCACAAAATTAGCATATTTCATCCGACCAATAAAAGAAAAGTGTTTTTAATACAAAAATAGTCAACCTTCAAATAATCATGTACAGTTATGCACTCAATACTTGGTCGGGAATCCTTTGGCAGAAATGACTGCTTCAATGCGGCGTGGCATGGAGGCAATCAGCCTGTGGCACTGCTGAGGTCTTATGGAGGCCCAGGATGCTTCGATAGCGGCCTTTAGCTCATCCAGAGTCTTGGGTCTTGAGTCTCTCAACGTTCTCTTCACAATATCCCACAGATTCTCCATGGGGTTCAAGTCAGGAGAGTTGGCAGGCCAATTGAGCACAGTGATACCATGGTCAGTAAACCATTTACCAGTGGTTTTGGCACTGTGAGCAGGTGCCAGGTCGTGATGAAAAATGAAATCTTCATCTCCATAAAGCTTTTCAGCAGATGGAAGCATGAAGTGCTCCAAAATCTCCTGATAGCTAGCTGCATTGACCCTGCCCTTGATAAAACACAGTGGACCAACACCAGCAGCTGACACGGCACCCCAGACCATCACTGACTGTGGGTACTTGACACTGGACTTCTGGCATTTGGGCATTTCCTTCTCCCCAGTCTTCCTCCAGACTCTGGCACCTTGATTTCCGAATGACATGCAGAATTTGCTTTCATCCGAAAAAAGTACTTTGGACCACTGAGCAACAGTCCAGTGCTGCTTCTCTGTAGCCCAGGACTGGGGAATGTGGTACCTGTAGCCCATTTCCTGCACACGCCTGTGCACGGTGGCTCTGGATGTTTCTACTCCAGACTCAGTCCACTGCTTCCGCAGGTCCCCCAAGGTCTGGAATCAGCCCTTCTCCACAATCTTCCTCAGGGTCCGGTCACCTCTTCTCGTTGTGCAGCGTTTTCTGCCACACTTTTTCCTTCCCACAGACTTCCCACTGAGGTGCCTTGATACAGCACTCTGGGAACAGCCTATTCGTTCAGAAATTTCTTTCTGTGTCTTACCCTCTTGCTTGAGGGTGTCAATAGTGGCCTTCTGGACAGCAGTCAGGTCGGCAGTCTTACCCATGATTGGGGTTTTGAATGATGAACCAGGCTGGGAGTTTTAAAGGCCTCAGGAATCTTTTGCAGGTGTTTAGAGTTAACTCGTTGATTCAGATGATTAGGTCATAGCTCGTTTAGAGAGCCTTTTAATGATATGCTAATTTTGTGAGATAGGAATTTTGGGTTTTCATGAGCTGTATGCCAAAATCATCCGTATTAAGACAATGAAAGACCTGAAATATTTCAGTTAGTGTGCAATGAATCTAAAATATATGAATGTTAAATTTTCATCATGACATTATGGAAAATAATGAACTTTATCACAATATGCTAATTTTTTGAGAAGGACCTGTATAGTGGCTAGAGCAGCAGAAGACAGTGACAAGTGTCCAGGTAAGCATTTGTCAAAAGCAGGAAGTGGCTTACATTACAAACTGTCTCAGAAGGTAAAAGCTTTCACAAGGAGTCATCTTAGGAGTACAGAGGCCACATAAGGTAAATAACTCAGAGACCATGAATGGAGGTTAGACTAAACAACATGGGTCAATCATTCTTTCATAAATGGTCATATACCAGCTCTGCAGCCTAATGAGTAAATCTGCTGCAGGTTTTTATTAATACGAATCTGCTGCTTATAATAAGTAAACCAACACACCTAAGTGCACACACATCCCAGAACCATCATATTTGAATCCAAGCCATTTTTCTTCACTCTAGTGGATGTGAATGTTTGATTATCAGGTGGTCTTAATTACATTTTTCAAGCACCTCCCTCCTCTCTCCTTAGTTTTACCAAAAAAAAATCAAAATTTTAATCAAAATTGCAGAAATCCCAATAAGAAAACCACAAACGATCTTTATAACACCTAAGTAGTAAAAGGATATTAGATATTGTTTAGTTCTATAGCCTGTTCAATTCTTATAAAGAGAAGGAATCACCAAATGTTTTCTTAGTTTTCTTTCTTAAAATTATGGTAATGACCTTGCTTCCCACATAATTAGGCTTGTTTGTTTATTTGCTTTAGTTTTTGTTCATTCATAATAAATAACCATTGATCAGCAACAGATGATGTGGTTAATTTAACCTCTTTTGTCGAGTATTTGCCTCAGACAAAGTGAGGCAAATGTAATGTCTCAATTCAGTCTAGATTATTGTGATGGATACCACTAATACCTACTGACGCTTATTCAGCTCCTACCAAGAATTATTTCAGAACAACTTTGCTGCCATCTAGTGGTTGGTATTATGGCTAATAGTGCCTTATTTGTATTATTTGTATACTACTTAGGTAAATTAATATCTACCGTATGTCCTATGTTCAGATTAATGATCTTAATCAGTTAAAAAGCAAAAATACAACTAATTATGTTTGTTCTATATTACCAAAAATAAATTCAGAAATTAAAGGGTTAATAATGTTTAGAAGACAATGAGATTTTCTACCTATTTTATATAAGAAATATAAACATTTAAAAAAATCTTACTTCTTCTGTTTAATTGCTCTTTCAACATTCAGTACTTGTGATGACTTTACAATGCTGTGCTGCTTTTCTAATTTCCAACCAGTGTTTACAAGCAACTTTGCAAACAACAATTTCACTTCAATGTGCCCTCTTAAAGGAGTTTTAATCGTTTTTTTTCTGTTTTTGTTTTTTCGCTGTTTCAGCTGTCAGCTTAACCAGGCCTTAAAATGAGGGCATCGAGATGAAAATCTAAGAAGCAATAACTGGAAAGGTCAAGTCTCTACTGTGTTCACATCTCAAACTAAGGTCACACAGGACAAGGTAGAATTTTATATCTGCACAGTTATTTGGGAATTCTACATAGTCAAATCTAGAACAAGCCAAATTTCCCTTAAAACCTAATTGTAATCTGAATTTACATTGGAAACCAGTGAAGAAACAAGTGCAAGGGAGA
This sequence comes from Girardinichthys multiradiatus, assembly GCF_021462225.1. Taxonomy (NCBI): domain Eukaryota; kingdom Metazoa; phylum Chordata; class Actinopteri; order Cyprinodontiformes; family Goodeidae; genus Girardinichthys; species Girardinichthys multiradiatus. Next base: position 7,398,453 of record NC_061815.1, read on the forward strand.
TATTTTCCCATTTTTATGCTAAAGGGCAACTGCAAATATGACTAGTACTCCTGCCTTGCACTAACATCTAAAGCATTAGAACAGTCAGATTAGGACATGAGAAAAGCTACAATCAGGCTCTTTATTTGACTAGACAATAAAAAGGTCTTGTCCCTGGAAAGAAAGAGTCAGTTTTGCCTGCTTTTCTTGCCCAAAATCTAGTTTAGTTTTTTTTTTTTCCACTTGTTTTGAGTCAGCTTCATAGCTATACCCATCCATCATAAATAGTTTGAGTGATTTATTTTATTTATTTTTTTCAAGTTGGTATAATTTCTCAGGAGCTTTGGGGAACATGAAAGTATTATTGAAACGCAGGAAACGTCCATTTTAAACAGCTTTAGAGTCAGACAGGTATAGTGGTGCAGTGCAGCCAGGAGACCCTCAATTTTGACCTGAATATATCTGTTTCCTTCTTCTCTTAAATGGCCTGTTTACCAATGGACAAACAGCCTGTTTTGTTAACACTAATCTGTATTATTTAGTGGCCAGCAGTTTGAGATATTCTATTTCTTGACAGAAGGCAGTAATGGTCAGTATGAAACTAGTGTACGAACTTAAAGATCAAGCAGAGTAAATGGAATAACAGCCAGCAAGACACTGGAAGAATACATCATAAAGAGTATTATAAAACATGATGCACATCCAATCAGATTTAGAAATGATGAATGTTGGGGGAGAAGACAGACACACTGTGTAAACCATGTATAATTTCACTGCCCATCAAACATTTGCTTGTTTGTTTCAGTTGCATATAAAGATATATGGCTTTCAGAAAATGTTCCACTTTTTATGTATTTAATACTCCAGCATATGTCGTGTTATCTCCCAATTTATTGGTCATGTTAAATATTCAATTACATAAAAATAAATTTGAACTATTCTGCAGTTGTCATGATCTGTCTGTTAACATTACATTCTTCAGTTGTGGTTTTTTCAGTTCATGTTTAGATTAATTATTCCATACTTGTGTTTAGATTACTCACTTGGATTCCTGTGTTAGATGAGTTAGTTTATATGTCCTTATAGATCTGGTTCCTCCCTGTTTATGTTCTGCAGTTAGTTTCCTTGGTCTCCCTGCTCATCTGTGTTAATTAGCCACCCTCCTTCAGTTGCCTCCTTTCTGTCTCTTACCAGCTGCTCCTGATTTTCCCCTTAATTAGCTCCCTGTGTTCATGGGTACATTCTCCATTCTCCTTTACTACTTATACTCTCTGGTTGTCATTTTTCTCCACTGGTTCTTCCTGTTTGCTACCTGGTTTATACTTGTCAAACTCACCATGCGGCTCCTGAACTCTTGCCTGCACTTTGTTACAGCAAAACCCACACCAAACGTGACAGTAGTACTGTGAAAAAGTATCTGCCCTCTTACAGATTTCTTTTGTTTATGATTTTTTTTGTCACATTCAAATGTTTTGGATTATCACAAATGTATAACAAAGATAAACTGAGTAAAACAAGTAAAATAGGCTATCCAGACGACTCTTATTTTTCCTTTTACCCTTGTCTTCTGTCTCTTCTTCTGCCTCCACTGCTCATGGTGGTTGCTGCAGATTTTTTGGACAGGTTATATGGACAGGTGTTGCTCATTTTAAAGTTTTGCCTGGAATGAATCACAACCACTACATGATTCTGCTCTTTATATGCACCTGCAAAATGTCACAGGTTAAAACAAAATGTCCCAGGAATAACAAAAAAAACACAAGAGTAACAAGCAGTACACTGTACCATGCGGTAAAAGCAATTTCCCACTCCTTAACTCAACAGGCGCATGTTGTTTCTGACATGGCTGAGGGTTGCCGCAGTTGCGTATTTTACAAGTGAAATTCTCCTTCAATCCATCTAATGTTTATACCCACTTAATGGTGGATTCTATCAAAACAGTCCTTGTGCAAAGACAGGGTCAACAGTCCATCAGAAACTCTATCTGTTGAAGATATGACGAGAAACATCAGAATCAATTTCCAATTTACAGTCCAGGCTAGACAAGCCAAGGTATTGGCTTTTCCAAATTAACTTTTAATGATGAGAGCAATTTAACTGATGGAGTCATAACTTAGAGCTCTAATGGAGTGACTTTCTAACAGCTTCAATAAAAACTGAGCTGCACCCTTAATCAAGGGGTCAGTCATTAATATCCTAGAGTTACTTCTACAGCCAAAGAGGATTTTATTGTAGTCTTGTCATTACAATTGCAAACTTCAGTGTACTAAATTTTATGTGTTCAATGTATTAGAATTTATTTGATAGAAAAACACAAAATAGTACATGTCTGTGAAGTTGAAGGATGTTTATACAAGACTTTATCATTTTTAAAAATACAAATATATATTAAAAATAAAAAATATATGGTGTACTTTTACATGTATTTACCCCTATTTACTCTGGTACCAGAAAACAAGATCCAGTGCAACGAATTGCCTAAATAAATCACATGGTAAATCACTAATTTAACCCCAGTAGAAATCCAGCTGTTCTGTGAAGGGATCCGAGGTTTGTTAAAGAACATTAGTGCAAAATCAGCATCACGAAGACCACAACACACAACTCACAAGTCAAGAAGAAATTGGAAAACATTGGTTTCACACAATTGTAAACCTACCATTTCATGAGAATCCCACTAAAACGGAGCAAGGAGAGGATTGAATAGAGAAACAACCTCAAAGACAGGTGAAAGAAAGTGACCTATAGGTGAGACCAAAACAGCCTACATGCAAAATGCTATTTGTGACTAAAAACACTGCATATCACCCTAAAATCACCATCCCCACAGTGAAACATGGTGGTGGCAACATCACTCTGTGGAATGTGTTTCCATAGTGGGACTGGGAAGCTGACTGATGGGAAGATGAATGCAGCTAAAAACAGGACAATCCAGTTACAGGCTGCAAAAGACTTCAGACTGGGAAAAAGGTCCAACTTTCAGCAGGACAATGAACCTAAACACAGCCAGAGCAACAAAGGAATACCTTAAATCAAAGCATATACATGTAGTGAAATAGCTCAACTTAAGTCAACACCTAACTCCAGATGAGAATTGGCAAGACCTGAAAATTCATATTCTCAGAGACTCTGGCTGAGCTTGAGCTATTTTGCAAAGGAAAGCCTAAAACATGCATCATTTTATTTCTACTTTACAAATTTGCACTACTAACTGTTGGGCTATCAAATAAAATAATACATACATTAAGGTTTGTGGTTTCAATTTGAGAAAATGTGAAAAACTACAAGAGGTATAAACATTTTGTGCAAGGCACTTCAAAGCTGTCAACAATGTAACTATTTTCCTCAACTGTGATGTCATGCAGAGCGGAGAAAGCTTTTTATTATTTTCATGAAACACAACATTTTTTTTTTTTAAGATTTTTTTTTCCACGTTCCTAGAGCCAGCCTAAGCATCCGGGGATCGGGCCGCTGAGGTCTCCACCTTCGTCCGCCACCCAATCCTATTTGCACCGGTCCCTCACGGTTCCCCCTGCAGGTGGTGGGCCCACTGGGGGACGGCCTCGTGTCTCTCGTTCGGGCTTGGCCCGGCCGGGTCCCGCGAGGAGCAACCCGGCCACCAGGCGCTCTCCAGCGAGTCCCGACCCCAGGCCTGGCTCCAGGGTGGGACCCCGGCTCCGCTGTACCGGGCGACGTCACGTGCCTCGATATGTTTGTCCTCATGAGGGATTCTTGAACTGCTCTTTGTCTGACCCATCACCTAGAACCTGTTTGCCATGGGAGACCCTACCAGGGGCATTTAGGCCCCAGACAACATAGCCTCTAGGATCATTTGAGTACTCAAACTACTCCACCACGTTAAGGTGGCGGTTCAAGGAGGAGGTCGAGAGATATCGACTAGAAATAGTCGGGCTCGCCTCCACGCACAGCGTGGGCTCTGGAACCCATCTCCTTGAGAGGGGTTGGACTCTCTTCTACTCTGGAGTGGCCCACGGCGAGGCGGCGGGCTGGTGTGGGTTTGCTTGTTGCCCCCCAGCTCAGCCGTCTCGTGTTGGGGTTTACCCCAGTGGATGAGAGGGTCGTATCCCTGCGCCTTCGGGTTGGGGATAGGTCTCTGACTGTCGTCTCGGCCTACGGGCCGAGCGGTAGTGCGGAGTACCCGGCCTTCTTGGTGTCCCTGTCGGGGGTGCTGGATAGTGCCCCTCCCGGGACTCCATTATTCTGCTGGGGGACTTCAACGCCCACATGGGAAATGACAGTGACACCTGGAGAGGCGTGATTGGGAGGAATGGCCTCCCCCATCTGAATCCGAGTGGTGTTTTGTTATTGGATTTCTGTGCTAGTCATGGATTGTCCATAATGAACACCGTGTTCAAACATAAGGGTGTCCTTCACTGAACTTGGCACCAGGACACCCTAGGCAGGAGGTCGATGATTGACTTTGTTGTCGTATCATCAGACCTTCGGCCGCATGTTTTGGACACTCGGGTGAAGAGAGGGGCTGAGCTGTCCACTGATCACCACCTGGTGGTGAGTTGGATCCGCTGGAGGAGGAGAAAGCCAGACAGACTTGGCAGGCCCAAGCGCATAGTGAGGGTCTGCTGGGAACGCCTGGCCAGGGATGTATTCAACTCCCACCTCCGGGAGAGCTTTGACCAGATCCCGGGGGATGTTGGAGACACAGAGTCCGAGTGGACCATGTTCTCCGCATCTATTGTCGATGCTGCTGCCCGTAGCTGCGGCCGTAAGGTCTGTGGTGCCTGTCACGGCGGCAATCCCAGAACCCGGTGGTGGACACCAGTAGTAAGGGATGCTGTCAAGCTGAAGAAGGAGTCCTATCGGCTGTGGTTGGCTTGTGGGACTCCTGAGGCAGCTGACGGGTACCGTGAGGCCAAGCGTGCTGCGGCCCGGGCTGGAGCAGAGGCAAAAACCCGGGCCTGGGAGGAGTTTGGTGAGGCCATGGAGAAGGACTACCGGTTGGCCTCGAAGCGATTCTGGCAAACCGTCCGGCGCCTCAGGAGGGGGAAGCAGTGCTTCGCCAACACTGTTTATAGTGGGGGTGGGAGGCTGCTGACCTCGACTGAGGACATTATCGGGCGGTGGAAGGAGGAGTACTTCGAGGAGCTCCTCAATCCTGCCATTACGCATTCTGTGGTGGAAACAGAGGCTGGGGACTCGGGGTTGGACTCTTTCTTCACCCAGGCTGAAGTCACCGAGGTGGTTAAAAAGCTCCGCGGTGGCAAGGCTTCGGGGGTGGATGAGATCCATCCAAATCTCTGGATGTTATTGGGCTGTCATGGTTGACACGCCTCTTCAACATTGCGTGGCGGTCGGGGACAGTGCCTCTGGACTGGCAGACTGGGGTGGTGGTCCTCCAAGTCCGAGGCCATGGTACTCGACCGGAAAAAGGTGGCTTGTCCTCTTCATGTTGGAGTGGAGTTCCTGCCTCAAGTGGAGGAGTTTAAGTATCTCGGGGTCTTGTTCACGAGTGGGGGAAAAATGGAGTGAGAAATCAACAGACGGATCGGTGCGGCTGCCCCAGTGATGGGGACACTGTGCCGGTCCGTTGTGGTGAAGAGAGAGCTGAGCCAAAAAGCAAAGCTCTCAATTTACCGGTCGGTCTACGTTCTTACCCTCACCTATGGCCATGAACTTTGGGTCATGACCGAAAGAACGAGATCCCGGATACAAGCGGCTGAAATGAGCTTCCTCCGTAGGGTGGCCGGGCACTCCCTTAGAGATAGGGTGAGGAACTCGGGCCATCCGGGAGTGGCTCGGAGTAGAGCCGCTGCTCCTCCACATCGAGAGGAGCCAGTTGAGGTGGCTCGGGCATCTATACCGGATGCCTCCTGGACGCCTTCCTCGGGAGGTGTTCCAGGCACGTCCCACCGGGAGGAGGCCCAGGGGACAGCCCAGGACATGCTGGAGGGACTATGTCTCTCGGCTGGCCTGGGAACACCTTGGGCTCCACCCGGAGGAGCTGGAGGAGGTGCCTGGGCAGAGGGACGTCTGGGCGTCTCTGCTGAGTCTGCTGCCCCCGCGACCCGGTCCCGGATAAGCGGAAGACGACGAGTACGAGTACGAGTACGAGATTTTTTTTATAGTCATAATTGTTGTTTTTTTTAAAGTAAGCAGACAGGAAATGGGGTGGAGAGAGGGGGAAAACATGCAGAACAGGCCTCCAGGGTTGGGACTTGAAGCCCAGACGGCTGCGTCGAGGACTGAGGCCTCCATATATGGGTCTTGTGGCCAAAATAAAATAATTTTGTTAACAATTCATTAGTATCTATAAATATTATGTATGAAAAGTAAACATGTCCTTTTAAATTTCCGCCTTACTCCTCCCTGTTGGATGGAGTAAGGGGGAGTCAGGTTTAGCCTAAACCGACTCAGTTAGGGTTGAGTTACAAAGACACCCTCCATTTCTGCTACCATAATGACCCCTTTTCTTTTCCAATGGTTATAATCAGTCTGACAGAGAGAGGTATCCCGATCCTTGTGTTTTTTAGTATAACAATGGCCATCAGTGGACTCTAGATGGACAAACTTTATCAGTTTATTATTTTACTTAGTGCCCCTACACGTGGCCCGTTCTGGGGTGGCTGTGCTCTGGCACTCCGTGGTTTGGTCTAGCCTCCCCGGCGGCCCCGCGCCGTGGGGTGCCTTGAGACGACATTGTTGTAAATAAGCGCTATATAAATAAATAAACTGAAACTGAAACTATCTCTGTAGTTATGCTGCTATAGGCTTAGGCCGCTGGAGGACATAATTACCACTTTCACCCTCTTCGTTACATTCTCATACTACTCTCCAATTTTGCATTATTTGCTGTTCAGTTTTTAACTTTATGCTCTCTCTCTTTTCTCTTCCTAGAAGCAACACCTGGCCTGACTCTACACCTGGCCTGACTCTATGTCTACCCGTGACACCTTTGTGGAGAGGGGCATTGTCCAAGCTTCTGCTGGCAACAACTTAATGCTCACCTTCTACAGATGATCCACTTTCAGTGTTTAACCTTTCTCTCTCTCTAGATATAGCAATTGACTGAGCTTTTACTGTAACTATTTATATGTGCTCTCCTTCAGACTCTATCCTTGAAAACTGGCTCAAAGTTTATCTTTTCTTTCTTTCTAGATGAAACGACTAAAGGAGCAACATCCACTAACATTTACTTTTCCTTCCCATAGAAAGTACTCCTGGATCAGTGCTTCTGTATTCTTTGTGTGTCTCTGCTCTGTTCTTTCAAACCCCCAGTCGGTCGTGGCAGATGGCCGCTCACACTGAGCCTGGTTCTGCTGGAGGTTTCTTCCTGTTAAAAGGGAGTATTTTTCTCTCCACTGTTGCTACATGCATGCTCAGTATGAGGGATTGCTGCAAAGTCAACGCCGGTGACTGTCCACTGTCTCTACATGTTCATCCGGGAGGAGGAAATGCTGCAAGTCACTGACTAGATGCAATCTGCTGGGTTTCCTTAGACAGGAAAACTTTTTATCCAATTTGAATAAATAACTGAATCTGACTGCATTGTTCAATGGTTAGGATTAATTGGAATGTACAGGGGTTGGACAATGAAACTGAAACACCTGTCATTTTAGTGTGGGAGCTTTCATGGCTAAATTGGACCAGCCTGGTAGCCAGTCTTCATTGATTGCACATTGCACCAGTAAGAGCAGAGTGTGAAGGTTCAATTAGCAGGGTAAGAGCACAGTTTTGCTCAAAATATTGAAATGCACACAACATTATGGGTGACATACCAGAGTTCAAAAGAGGACAAATTGTTGGTCCACGTCTTGCTGGTGCATCTGTGACCAAGACAGCAAGTCTTTGTGATGTATCAAGAGCCATGGTATCCAGGGTAATGTCAGCATACCACCAAGAAGGACGAACTACATCCAATAGGATTAACTGTGGACGCAAGAGGAAGCTGTCTGAAAGGGATGTTCGGGTGCTAACCCGGATTGTATCCAAAAAACATAAAACCACGGCTGCCCAAATCACGGCAGAATTAAATGTGCACCTCAACTCTCCTGTTTCCACCAAAACTGTCCGTCGGGAGCTCCACAGGGTCAATATACATGGCTGAGCTGCTATAGCCAGACCTTTGGTCACTCATGCGAATGCCAAACATCGGTTTCAATGGCGCAAGGAGTGCAAATCTTGGAATGTGGACAATGTGAAACATGTATTGTTCTCTGATGAATCCACCTTTACTGTTTTCCCCACATCCGGGAGAGTTACGGTGTGGAGAAGCCCCAAAGAAGCGTACCAACCAGACTGTTGCATGTCCAGAGTGAAGCATGGGGTTGGATCAGTGATGGTTTAGGCTGCCATATCATGGCATTCCCTTGGCTCAATACTTGTGCTAGATGGGCATGTCACTGCCAAGGACTACCGAACCATTCTTGAGGACCATGTGCATCCAATGATTCAAACATTGTATCCTGAAGGCGGTGCCGTGTATCAGGATGACAATGCACCAATACACACAGCAAGACTGGTGAAAGATTGGTTTGATGAACATGAAAGTGAAGTTGAACATCTCCCATGGCCTGCACAGTCACCAGATCTAAATATTATTGAGCCACTTTGGGGTGTCTTTGGAGGAGCGAGTCAGGAAACGTTTTCCTCCACCAGTATCACGTAGTGACCTGGCCACTATCCTGCAAGAAGAATGGCTTAAAATCTCTCTGACCACTGTGCAGGACTTGTATATGTCATTCCCAAGATGAATTGACGCTGTATTGGCCGCAAAAGGAGGCCTTACACCATACTAATAAATTATGGTGGTCTAAAACCAGGTGTTTCAGTTTCATTGTCCAACTCCTGTATGTACCTGACTTTTGTGAAGTGCCTTGAGAAAACATGTGTTGTGAATTGGCGCTATATAAATAAACTGAAACTGAAAAAAGGACGACAAGACAACACTTGTATCTATCACATTTTTGTGTCTATGTCTTGCATTTTAATAGTGTAGAAAAATATGTAACTCTAAATAAATACAGCCCCAGTATTACTTCCCTGTGCAATGGAAAAATATTCTTGGCATGAACGATGCAACTCTGTGATGCCATTTTTAGACATATGCCCCACTGCTTTGGAATGTACTCAAGTACCCTTTAAGTATCATAGCAATAACACTATATCAACATTACTTAAACTTATGTCATCCTGTGCAGATGTTCTGTCTACACTGATGACGTTTCACCCATCTTGGCATACTGAATGCTTGCAGTGGCTCTAACTGATGGCAGACCGACCTGCTTTCTGATTAATTCAGCTAAAAATTATTTGAGCATTTTAGGGATCCTCATTTAAAGACTTTTAATAGTGCAGGGATGTCAAACTCCAGGCCTTTAGGGTCAGTGTGCTATGGAGCTAAATTAGGGCCATAAAGTTTGTTCAAACAAAAAAACATTTTAACTTGAAAAATAAGTTTGTTCAAAAGAATATATATATATATATATTTATATATATATAATTCTTTAGTCTTTTTACATTTTGACTAAGTAAAAATGTGTCAGACATCAATGTTCAGACAGAAAATCTTAGACTTTCATAGAAAGACAGACTTAGAGAATGTTTTTGTTCAACGTTTGCACTGTGGCTCAGTAAGAAGAGTAGGTGTCTTGCAATCAGAAGGTTGTGGGTTCAATTCTGGCTTCCTCCTGCAATATGTCAATATGGGCAAGAAACTTGCCTGGGAAAGGCACTTAACCTCAAGTTGCCTTCCAATCTGTGTATCAGTGTATGAATGTCTGATTGGATGAATGTGGCTCTAGTGTAAAGTGCTTTGAGTGATCTGCATGACTGGATAGACACTATATAAGTTCAGTCCATTTACCATTTAATTACCTCCTCAGTATACAGTCCAGCACTCCAGAGTCCTGCTAATGAATTAATTGTTTGATTCAGGTATGTTGAAGCAAAGTTGCAGGACGCCAACCCTCAAGGACTGGATTTTGACACATGTGGTGTAGAGCATTAAATATAAAAGATAAAGTCTGTGATGTCATGGCAAAAATAATTTCCCCCCATGCTGTCAGTAAAACTCGGAATTCTAGACAGACACTTCAGGCACAGTTTTGAATGCAATTATACAGGGCAAGATAGCAAACAGTGGGACTACAGCTGAAGAAGCAATACAAATAAAAGTTGTGGATATAACTGCTTAGATTATGGACAATAGGTATAAAGACCCATTGTTTTATTTTTTATCAGTTAGATTTGACCAGACTTTAGTTGTTTTTTTTTTTTTTTGCATTGTTAGGCTAAGGTATCTATATAATGTGATATCCAGTGGAGTTTTGCATCTATATGTGGCAGTAAATTCTGGCATTTATTACCAGTCAACACTGTGATGCCTTTCTCCTTTGATGGCAGGTTTCTGTGGTTTGTGTGGGTGGTGATCTTTTTTGTGTATGGAGCTATCACTGATCAGTCTAACTACCCTTTTCCTCCCTTTGTACCAAAAGAACGGGAAACATAAAAGGCTTCTTCTTGTTTGTCAGTAACATCATCCAGCGAAAAGTTTCTACTTACCGCTTGTTATATGTTATAAATGTAAAAGTTTTGACAGCCAGATTTCAAAGGAATATGTGTCATTTTCTGGTTCAGGTGGGGTGCCATAGCAGTTGGGGAAAAAACCTATTTAGAGTGATGTGGATCACATGCAGAGCCCAGAAAGAGGGTTTGATGATCATTGTGCGGTCAATGAATACGCGAATAATTGCAATGTTACCTTTTTTCTAGCATGTAAATAATTGTTTGCACAGGATTATTCTTAAAATTGTATGAGGTCGGGAAAACATAGTGTGAGTAATGGTTGAATCATGCAAACCATACAAAGGACATCTGGTTGCCAGCATGAAACATGTTGCCATTGTAAGGTTCTTGAAATTCTTTGAACTAAATCTTGATCACTGTGTTTAATGCACTGGTGAGGTGTTCTTAACATAGTTCATTCTCATCTTCTCTACAACCTATTCCCTTAACCAACCACCACCACACCTTGCCACTGACCCAACGCCTTGACACAGACAAAATAGGTTGCAATTGAAATAATAATGTTTGGCTGAGAAGAGGTGATGAGCTGCTGAGATCTCGCGAGAGTTGTGCGTAAGTAATACGGTGTTATACTGGTAAATAAACACGACAAAACTAAGGTAAAACAAGCCAATAAATTCAAACCGAACACATAAACGTGTGAAATGCTAACCACTGTCTCATATTTTCTCAATAAAACAAACTTGACAAGGAAACCTTGGACAGCCTGGAGAGCTACGTGGACGAATGTTAACATTGAAAGGGTGTGTTTTGATGTTGGTGTGGCCATGGCTGGAGATTTCTGTGGCTTGCCCATGACAGAGTGTTCGGCCAGCACCTCCACTGTCTCCCCAGAGAAAAGCTATGTTGATGTCCTGGACTCTATTGACAAGAAGCTAACCAGCCTGGATGCTTCTCTCGCCCTGATGGAAGTTCTCCACAGGGAATTTCAAGCTCTGAGGGAGTCTCCGGAGTTTAGCCAGGAACAAGTTGCTTCGCTCTCACTTGAGACCTAAACGCTGAGGGATAGCATAAAAACACTTACAGATGGAATGACGCAGCTGGTTGGAGAAAATAAAAAAATGAAGGAGACCATCCTGGACATAAAGGCTCGGGACATGCGGGACAACCTTGTCTTCTCCGCCATCCCAGAATGGGCAGAGGAGGACGCCGAATTCACGGTCCATGGATTTCTCAAACGTCAGCTGAAACTCCCAAGTGAAGAGCTAAAAAACAATACTTTCCATCGTGTTCACTGGCTTGGAGGTAAGAAGTCCGATCACAACCAACCACGGCCAATTGTAGCAAAATTCGAGCACTATACAGGTACTTCTAAAAATATTAGCATATTGTGATAAAGTTCATTATTTTCCATAATGTCATGATGGAAATTTAACATTCATATATTTTAGATTCATTGCACACTAACTGAAATATTTCAGGTATTTTATTGTCTTAATACGCATGATTTTGGCATACAGCTCATGAAAACCCAAAATTCCTATCTCACAAAATTAGCATATTTCATCCGACCAATAAAAGAAAAGTGTTTTTAATACAAAAAACGTCAACCTTCAAATAATCATGTACAGTTATGCACTCAATACTTGGTCGGGAATCCTTTTGCAGAAATGACTGCTTCAATGCGGCGTGGCATGGAGGCAATCAGCCTGTGGCACTGCTGAGGTCTTATGGAGGCCCAGGATGCTTCGATAGCGGCCTTTAGCTCATCCAGAGTGTTGGGTCTTGAGTCTCTCAACGTTCTCTTCAGAATATCCCACAGATTCTCTATGGAGTTCAGGTCAGGAGAGTTGGCAGGCCAATTGAGCACAGTGATACCATGGTCAGTAAACCATTTACCAGTGGTTTTGGCACTGTGAGCAGGTGCCAGGTCGTGCTGAAAAATGAAATCTTCATCTCCATAAAGCTTTTCAGCAGATGGAAGCATGAAGTGCTCCAAAATCTCCTGATAGCTAGCTGCATTGACCCTGCCCTTGATAAAACACAGTGGACCAACACCAGCAGCTGACATGGCACCCCAGACCATCACTGACTGTGGGTACTTGACACTGGACTTCTGGCATTTTGGCATTTCCTTCTCCCCAGTCTTCCTCCAGACTCTGGCACCTTGATTTCCGCATGACATGCAGAATTTGCTTTCATCTGAAAAAAGTACTTTGGACCACTGAGCAACAGTCCAGTGCTGCTTCTCTGTAGCCCAGGTCAGGCGCTTCTGCCGCTGTTTCTGGTTCAAAAGTGGCTTGACCTGGGGAATGCGGCACCTGTAGCCCATTTCCTGCACACGCCTGTGCATGGTGGCTCTGGATGTTTCTACTCCAGACTCAGTCCACTGCTTCCACAGGTCCCCCAAGGTCTGGAATCGGCCCTTCTCCACAATCTTCCTCAGGGTCCGGTCACCTCTTCTCGTTGTGCAGCGTTTTCTGACACACTTTTTCCTTCCCACAGACTTCCCACTGAGGTGCCTTGATACAGCACTCTGGGAACAGCCTATTCGTTCAGAAATCTCTTTCTGTGTCTTACCCTCTTGCTTGAGGGTGTCAACAGTGGCCTTCTGGACAGCAGTCAGGTCGGCAGTCTTACCCATGATTGGGGTTTTGAGTGATGAACCAGGCTGGGAGTTTTAAAGGCCTCAGGAATCTTTTGCAGGTGTTTAGAGTTAACTCGTTGATTCAGATGATTAGGTTCATAGCTCGTTTAGAGACCCTTTTAATGATATGCTAATTTTGTGAGATAGGAATTTTGGGTTTTCATGAGCTGTATGCCAAAATCATCCGTATTAAGACAATAAAAGACCTGAAATATTTCAGTTAGTGTGCAATGAATCTAAAATATATGAATGTTAAATTTTCATCATGACATTATGGAAAATAATGAACTTTATCACAATATGCTAATATTTTGAGAAGGACCTGTATGCAAAAAGAGCAGGTCAGAAGTCGGGGCAGAGAGCTGCGGAGAACAGACTTCAGCGTTAATGACCAGTTCCCAAAGGGAGATCCTCGATCGGAGACGAGTTTTATTCCCAATCAGGAAGAAATATATCACCAAAGGCACCAGAGCAACAGTGGCTGTAGATAAACTTTATGTCAATGGTCAGTTGTTCAGGGACCGGGAGATCACTCCGTGGCTTTATTAGGAGCAACAGCAGGTTAATCTAAAACATGTAACACTGGTTAGATAAGAGGTTGATAACTGGCAAAATTAATCTTATGTAAAGCACAGCTCAACATGTTGTTTACACTGTTTGATGTGGATGGGGCCAAGGCTGGGCTTTTGGGTATCATTTTTGTCTCCTCTCATCTACCTCTCATTTACTGCACCTCTCTGTCACTCTTTTTTCTGTCACACACAAACATGAACACTCACACATAGCCTTATATCTCTCACCCCTCTTTTTCTCTGCTATGTCTCTGCTTCTGAACTTCTTATCAGGCAACCCAAAGCACTATCTTTTATTTCACTTGGGTCTATCCGTTTCTGTGATGACATGTGCTGTCCAACTTTAGCGACACATGCACAACTATGGGTACACTAAGGTTTGTCACATGGAATGTGCATGGAGCCGGCACCAGAGAAAAAAAGTTAAAACATTTTTTTTATCAGCTTAAAAGACTACAGGTAGACTTTGTCTTATTACAAGAGATTCAATCTGCCACAACTGCAAATGATCTTAAATCACTAGTTTCCTAATTTGCTTTCTGCCTGCTATAATTCTAGGCAAAGGGGAGTAGCAATCTTAATCCACAAAAATATTGATTTTACAGTATTAGACACAGTTACAGATCCAGAGGGTAGACCAAAACTCGTGACTGTATAAGAATATAACCCAGATGGTATAATAAAAGAAGAAACCTCTTGGGCTCAAGCAGACGAGGGCACTTGAAAATAACCTTTGAGCAAATCAAATTTACTCACAAACTTAGCAGTCCCAACCCGATCAAAACAGTCTTCCATCCGAGGAAGTGGATAAGAGTCAGGTTTTGTAATGCTGTTCAGTTCCCTGTAGTCGGTACAGAATCTATAAGTCCCATCAGGTTTATTTACCAACAAACATAGTGAAGCCCAACTGGAACAGGATGGTTTAGCCATTCCATTTTCCAACAAATACTGAACTTCTGACTGCAAAAATTATCTTTTCTCTGGAGGAACACGAAAGAAACGCTGATGGATGGGATGCGCATTTCCTACATCAATGTCATGCTAAAAAGGAATACCTGAAATGACAATGAGAAACCAAAATTAAGATTAATCAAAGCCCAGAAATAACCAACAATAACCTAAAGCCAAAAACCAACCTTACAACCAAACCAACAGGGGATGAATCGCAGGGGAGAGAGCCTCCTTGTGCTGCATACATGACAGCTTTTTAGCAGTAGCAGCAATTAGGCTTACCAACACCACCTGTAGCAGGCCAATTTCCAAACCCCTGAAAGAAAAAAAAAAAACAAAGACCTAACTGGGTCGTAACAATATATAATAATGAAAATATCTATACATAACCAAAAGATATGTATTGTCAGTATATATGTCCCAAATGTTGATGACCCCCCATTCTTCCATTCTTTTTTTTTTCTGCACTGTCTAAACACTTGGATTGCTCACTTCTTGGGGTCGATCTCAACTTTGGTCTTAATGAAGAATTAGACAGGTTGACCACAACAGGGACTCAGCACAGTTGGCAATCAATAAAAATAGTTAAACAGTACACGAGGGATTACGAACTTTGCAATGCATGGCGATCTCTTCACCCTAATCACAGAGAATATACTTTCTTCTCACATGTCCATCAATCTTACTCCTGTCTGGATTATTTCTTAGTCAGCAGCTCGTTGTTGACTGACATCTCAGACACTGAGATACACACTACAGCTGTCATCGATCATGCTCCTGTCTCCTTAACTCTAGTAAATAAGAAAGAAAACCCACAAAGCAAAAACTGGAGGTTTAATACATCATTGCTTAAGGATGAAGAATTTATCAAATATTTTAAAGAAGAGTGGACTTCATATATGGAGTTTAATGACCTCCCGGGAACATCAACTTCTGTTCTCTGGGAGGCAGGGAAAGCTGTGATGAGAGATAAAAGAATCTCATTCTCATCACATAAGAAAAAAGAAGAAAACAAATGTATTCAAGAATTAGACGAAATCATTAAACTGTTAGAAGCTTCCCAGGAAGAGGAAATGCAGAGTAAATTATGTAAAGTTAAACTAGAATTAAATGAAATTATAGACAAAAAAAACCCAATTCTTAGTGGAAAGACTTCAAATAGAAAACTTTGAACAAGGCAATAAATCAGGTAGCTTTTTAGCTAATCAGTTAAAGAAAAAACAACTATATTTGCTGTTAAAAACTTGACAGGGAATACAGTTTATAATCCTGAAAGAATAAACAGCACTTTCAGAGATTTCTATCAAGCTTTTTACTCCCAACAGATAGACTCGTCAGATAACGACATTAATTTCCTGGATAAAGTAACACTGCCTAAATGATCGGATAAACAAGCGATGGCCCTAGATGTACCACTGACTGTGGCCGAAATCCAAGAAGCTCTCACAAGCATGCCCAATAAAAAGGCTCCAGGCCCAGATGGATTCCCAACAGAGTTCTACAAAGAATTCTGGAATATTTTGGCTCCAACATTCCAAAGACTGTTGCAGGAAACCAAAGAAAATGGAATACTTCCGCTAAATTTGAATTCTGCCAACATAGCTCTCCTGTTAAAACCAGGAAAAGACCCAGTACTTCCTACCAGCGTCCCATATAACCTATTAATGTTGTCTTAAAATAATCTGTAAAGCCCTCGCAGAAAGACTAGAAAAGGTTACTCCTCTCATAATACATCCTAACCAAACTGGTTTCATAAAAGGGAGGCATTCTTCCACAAATGCACACAGATTACTTACTTTAATAGACTATTCCTACAGTAAAAATATTGAGACCAATATATTATCTCTAGATGCAGAAAAAGCATTTGATAGAGTTAACTCTTGTTTACAACCTTGACTAAATTTGGTTTTGGAAGCTCTTTCATAAATTGGTTAAAAATATTATACAGTTCCCCAATGGCACATATCAGGACCAGTAACCACACATCTTCCAGCTTCTTTCTTCAGAGGGGTACCAGGCAGGGATGCCCACTTTCCCCCTCATGATTTGCAATTTTTATTGAACCGCTTGTGGCAGCAATCAGGCATAGAATGCATGAATATTGAACATAAAATCAGTCTTTATGCAGATGATGTATTACTCTTTCTCCAGCACTCGCAAACCTCTGTCTCTCAGGTAATTGGATTGATAAATTATTTCTCAAGAATTTCAGATTATTCTATAAATTGGTCAAAATTGACAGCTCTTCCAAATTAACTGTTCTTTCCACAATTCCCTTAATAAACAACTACAGTCAGGGAATATTACATACTTGGGTATAAATGTTTCTCCTAGATTGGCAGACTTAACAAAACTAAACCACATCCTGAGTAGAAGATTATCTCGCTAGATGGAAATCTCTAACCATATCACTCAAGGGCAGGGTGGCTTCAATAAAAATAATGGTCTTGCCAAAAATCAATTACTTATTCTCAATGATTCTGGCGGGATCTGTTGGAGGGGGTGGGGCGGAGTCAATCTGGGTGTCTAATGTCTTATGTGTTCTGGGAGTTGTTCAAATGTTGGGGCGGGTGTAGGTTTTCTTCCGGGATGGAGGTGGGTGGTTAGCCTTGGGTGGGGATGGGCATCGTTTGGACCTGGGTGGCTCGGGTTCAGGTTCTGGTTCCTTGTCTAGATTATGGTTCCTGACGCCGGTCCTGGTTCTGTCTGGGGGAAGGGGGTCGGAGGGGTCTGCATGGTTCTGCGGGCGGGTTAGCCGGGGTTGATCTCGGGGTGGACTGGTCTCGGCTTTTTGGTTGGTTTTGGCTCTGTGGTCTCTCTGCCTTTTGTGGACTTTGGTGTGGGCTTTCTCACAGTGCTACTTCAGGCAGGGGCATGGGGGTCGGGCATGTTCTTGGACCTGAATGCTATGGGACTCTTTGCTGTGCGTGCTGTGACTTGCCCCGGGAGGTCTCGGCTCGATTCCTGCTGGCTCCTTTTTGTTTGGTGTCGGTGGCTCCTCCGGGCGGGGGAATGGGTGTTGGTGCTGGGGATCGGTGTTTGAGGGTTTGGATGGTTCTGGGGGTGGGGGCCGGGGATGTTGGTTCTGGTTTTTGGTCAGTTCTCGGGGCTTGGTCCCTGTCCCTAGCCTTTCGCTCGATGGATTTGCCTATGCCTCCATCTCTTGTTGAACCTCAGCGAACGAGGGTGCCTATTGGGGTCAGCCGGGGAGCTGGCTCCCTGGGAGAGCATTTTGCCCCCAGTCCTTCCCTCCACATCCCCAGACACCTCCCTCCACCCACTGCATCACACTATCACTCATGTAGGGCCTTGGGGTGCAGGTGCGTCATTGGGGTGCCGCAAGGCATTCCCATCTTTGCGATCCCATGGCAGCCTGTGCCCCAATTTTATTGTACAACTCAGAAACTCATTTATAATATTTTCATGGCATTGATATGTAGGGCCTTGGGTGTAAGTGCGCTCAATAGCACTAAGAGGGAGGGTATTTTATTACCCTATCCGCTGGTGCCTGCGCTCACCTCTTAGGGTTAAGTAGCATGTAGACATTTAGGGTTCTGGGTGGGGTGGGGGAGTGTGGCAGACCCTCTTCCCCACCCATTTTTCTTTTTAAACAACAACACGCATCAACAAAACATTTGAGCGGGCAGAGGTAGGCTTGGGGTCTTTTCCCACCGTCGTTTGCTGTTTGCCGTCTGGGTTTGTAAGCCAGGAGAGGGAGCGGGCCTTCTGGTCTGGATCTATGCTGGGGTTGAGGTTCAGGTCTGGGTGTTGTCTGGTGCTGGTGCTTGCTCTTTGGCCCTCTCGGGATCATTTGGATTGCCTTGAATCTCGGTCCCTGGCTTCGGTGCCGGGTCTGTCGGTTGGGGAGGTGTCGGGCTCCGCCGAGGGGGTCTTGGCCAGACGGTGTGCAGTGTTGGGTGAGATGTGGCGTTGCTTTGATGGAGGGGCTGGCCAGCTTGCTTGGTGCGATCCGATGTGCCATGTGAGAGGGTGGGTGGCCAGCATCCTGGGGCTCCTGGGTGTGGGGTTGGCGGGGTGCCTGGTCCTTGTTGTGCTGTGGTGGACTTCCTTCTGTGGCTCTTGCCCCTAGCCGGGCGCAGGGCTACAGTTGGCGGTGATGTGGGTGGGGCGGTGGAGGATGTCTTATGCCCACACTGGGGCAGCTGATGAAATGTGCTTGGCCTGGAGCGGTTGGCCTGCCTGGCCTGGTTACCAGGCTGGTGCATGTTTCCCTCTCATGGACTGATGGGCTGGGGCTGCTGACGGTGGCCAAATGGTTGGGTAGGCTTGGCGGTGTGCTGCTCTGCTGGCTGGTGTGTCTGGGGGGCGGGGAGTCAGGGTGGCAGGCTAGGGGGTGGCGTGGGGGACTGCAGCATGTTGGGTGAGGCGGTTGTGTCCTCTTCTTGGATGTGGGGTCACCGGCATCTGGATTGGGTGAGCAGCGATGGTAGAACTGAGCTGAATAATGTTTCTACCTGGGCTATCGTTTCAGTGGCAGTGATGTGGTGGTCTGTGTGCTTGCAGGGACTGGGTGGGGGTCACTGGCCTTGAGTGCTTGCCGTTGGCTGGGGACCTCTTGCCGGGTGAGTTTGTCCCGTCTTGGTGTGGGGTCGGAGGCTCTGTTGTGAACTCTGTGCTCGATGGTGTCTGCCCTGGTGCGCCTGTGGGCGGGGTTGGGACAGCTTTGCGCGGGGCCCTTACCTTGCTGTTGCGGCGCATTGAGTGGTGGGAGTGGGACGCTGCGGAGATGCTTGGAGCGGGGCTGTGTGTGGAGCTTGCGCTGTGTGGGTGTTGCTTCGTCTGCCTTTCGGGGATGAAGCGCTCCTGTTCTCAGCAGGTACTCTGGCTTCCTCCCACAGTCCAAAGACATGCCTGTTAGGTTAATTGGTCTCTCTAAATTCCTCTTATGTGTTTGCATGGTTGTTTGTGTGTTGCCCTGCGATGGACTGGCAACCTGTCCAGGGTGTACCCTGCCTCCCACCTGTAGACTGCTGGAGATAGGCACCAGCTTCCCCGCGACCCAACATTGGAAGAAGCATTGTACAAAATGACTGACTGACTGTATAACTAAAGCAACACTTTTGACTTTCCAACGTTTACCAGTAGTTTGCAGTTTGTATGCAGTATATTGGCAGCACAGCTGCACAGTCTGATGACGTTTCTGACCAGATGGCTAGCAACACAGATATAACCAAACCGACCATCAGCTACCAGGTCAAAACATACTAAGTAAACCTCAGGAACTGTAGAATTATTTGGACTAACTAACTGACACACTATAACAGCAACACACACATTTAATGGAACACAGTTATTTAATTTGAAAGTGTACAAGACAACAAAACCAGGCAAAAGTAGGTAAATCAGTCAGTTATCTGTCTATTTGGGATATTGAAGAAACTACCCTTTCCCAAAATTGACTGACCTGTTCAGTCTTCAGCCATTTTACCTTGACCCATTCAGTGTGTGTGAATGTCAAGAAACAACATGGGTGATTTAGCACAATGAAGTGGACCTGATGCATTTTTGCCTAAAAGCTAGTCGCACCGGCAGTGTCACGGTTCTGTCACTGTTTACTTGGAATTGGACCCCAGAATGCAGACGAGCAGGCAGCGTGATGGTAAGTGAAGAAAAGGTTTAATTACAAAAACTCACACTCAGAAGGAGGCAGGAAAAAAACAAATGGGCAGGCAAGACAGGCATGGCATGATCAAAAAAAAAACAAGACTTGGTTTAAGAGCAAGACATGAGCATGAGAGTGAAAGATGTTTCCGCGAAGACTAACAGAACAGGTGTGAATATATGGCGTGAAAACCAGGTGGAGTAAGGAGACAAATTAACTT
Source organism: Girardinichthys multiradiatus (assembly GCF_021462225.1). Classification (NCBI taxonomy): domain Eukaryota; kingdom Metazoa; phylum Chordata; class Actinopteri; order Cyprinodontiformes; family Goodeidae; genus Girardinichthys; species Girardinichthys multiradiatus. The sequence goes on from NC_061815.1 coordinate 7,418,948, forward strand.
GAAGCAAGTGTACTGAATAAACTTAATTAACAGAACAAAACGTGACTGGAGCAAAACAGAGACTCTAATAAACAAACTAGAAAAACATGAAGCTAAAGCATAACCAGATCCGAAAACCAAACTTGACAAAACATGAACAAGACGACAAAACTAAAGCATGACCAGGAAAATAACAAAAGCATGATTCAAAATCTAAGAAAAATAAAAACAAAAGAACGAGTCAAAACCTTAACTGTGGAAAACATAAGAAACCCGAAACCAAAAACCAAACAACCCTAATTCATGACAGGCAGTCTGTCATTCTCCCCTCTTTCCACCATTCTTATCTTTCATGTTGTTTATGCCACATTCTGACTCTGCTGTCTGAATGTTGCAGCAAGAATCAAAACCTATCAGGCCAGGCAACATTTAACTTTTTTTGGATCAATTTTACCAGGCTGTTGCAAACAGTTAGAATCCGTTTTCTGTTTTTCGTTGACATAAGTAGCATCTGGTGTGGTCTACTGCTGCTGTAGTTCATCCGTTTCGAAGTGTGGTGTATTGTGCATTAGGGATGGTATTCTGCATACCTTGGTGTAACCACAAAATTTATATCGTCTATCCAGTCTGCCTATTCTCTTCTTCTAGATGCTTAAATGGATTAAGTTGCTTCCATGTTATTGGCTGATTTGATATTTAGCTTACCAATTAAATGAACAGCTGTATCTAAAAAAGTATTGTATATTAAATTAATGCAGGGTGTTCTCCCAGCGAATCAGAATACCTGATTTTTTTAAATTCCTCTCACAAAACTACTCCACTAAATCATGCTCATTTCACACTATTGTATTATTAGAGGTATCTGTGTGACTGTATTTATATTAAGGTGACTAAAATAAAATTATTTTGTTTTCTTTATGCCTAGTTCCAATTTTAACCTTTTCTAGATATGTTAAATAGAGTGGCCTTTATATTAATAAAATTCCAACATATAATTCAATTCAATTCAATTCAAAAATACTTTATTAATCCCAAAGGGAAATTAAATGTTGTTATAGCTCATATTATGTAGGTTTCTTCAAAGAGCCGTTGTAGATGCTGATGGCTGTGGGCAGGAAGGATCTCCTGTAGCGCTCCGTCTTACAGCAGATCTGAAGAAGCCTCTGACTGAAGACACTCTGTTGCTGTAGGACAGTCTCATGAAGAGGATGCTCAGAGTTCTCCATAATGGTCTTCATTTTATGAAGAATCCGTCTTTCTACAATGATCTCCAGAGGTTCCAGAGGAGTCCCCAGAACAGAGCCAGCCTTTTTTATCAGCTTGTTGAGCTTTTTTAAGTCCCTGGTTCTGATGCTGCTTCCCCAGGAGATGATGGTAGAAGAGATCACACTTTCCACAACAGACTTATAGAAGATATGCAGCATCTTGCTGCAAACACCAAAGGACCTAAGCTTCCTCAAGAAGTACAGTCTGCTGTGTCCCTTCTTGTAGATGGCTTCACAGTTGCATCTCCACTCTAGTCTATTGTCCAGGTGAACACCGAGGTATTTATACTCCTCCACCACCTCCACTTCTTCTCCCATGATAGAAATAGTGTTTGACTTATTCCTGTTTCTCTTAAAATCTACAATCATCTCATGATTGTTTCCACACCATGCCACAAGGCGGTCCACCACCATCCTGTACTCAGCTTCTTGTCCATCTCTGATCCACCCCACGACTGCAGAATCATCAGAGTATTTCTGCAGATGACAGGAGTCTGTCTTGTACTGGAAGTCTGAGGTGTACACAGTGAAAAGGAATGGTGAGAGTACAGTCCCCTGTGGTGCTCCTGTGCTGCTGACTACCTGGTTAGACTCACAACCCTTCAGTCTCACAAACTGTGGCCTGTTTGTCAGGTAGTCTTTAATCCAGGAGATTGTTGAGGCCTCCACCTGAGTCTTCTGGAGTTTCTGACAAAGCAAATCAAGTTGGATTGTATTAAATGCACTGGAGAAATCAAAGAACATGATCCTCACAGTACTGCTGGCTTTGTCCAGATGACAGTGGGTTTGTTGAAGCAGGTGTATGATGGCATCTTCAACTCCAACTCCACAGCGATAAGCAAACTGAAGGGGGTCCTGATGGTTTACTGTTTGCTTACTCAGGTGGGCCAACAGGAGTCTCTCTAGGACCTTCATGATATGAGATGTCAGGGCAACAGGTCTATAGTCAATGAGGACTGATGGGTGAGTTTTATTTGGTACCGGAACAAGACAGGAGGTCTTCCACAACACCGGAACCTTCTTCTGGGCCAGGCTAAGGTTGAAGAGGTGCTGCAGAATCCCACAGAGCTGCTCTGCACAGGCCTTCAGGACTCTAGGGCTGACATGATCTGGACCTGCAGCCTTATTCCTATTCAGTCTCTCCAGTTGTCTCTTCACCTGACTTCTTGAGACACACAGGTGGAAGGGGGAAGCAAAGGAAGCATCAGCATATTCTGATATGGTTGATGGCAAACATGTAGAAGGGTCTAGGGCTGAGGTGGAAGATAAAAAATGTGAGGTGTCATTTGACAGCTGTGGGTCCTGTGGGTCAAAGGAGGGTGGGATGTCTGTTTGGCTGTGAGCAGGAGAGGAGGATGCTGAGCTTCTTTCTGAACTGAACCTATTGAAGAATAGGTTCAGTTCATTGGCTCTGTCCAGATGTCCATCGGTCTGATCATCCTTCTGCTTGAAGCCTGTGATCTTCTTCATCCCTGTCCACACATCTCTGATATTGTTTTGCTGGAGCTTGCTCTCCAGCTTCTTCTTGTACACCTCCTTGCTGTCTCTTATCTTGACTTTAAGTTGCTTCTGTAAACTCCTCAATAATTCTCTGTCTCCCTCTCTGAAGGCTCTTTTTTTTCTTGTTAAGCAGGTCCTTCAGGTCACTGGTGATCCAAGGTTTGTTATTGGGGAAGCATCTCACGGTTCTGGTGGGGATGATGTTATCCACACAGAAGTTTATATAGTCGGTTAAACACTCAGTCATGGCATTGATGTCCTCTCCATGTGGCTGGCACATTGCGTCCCAGTCTGTAGCCTCAAAGCAACCTTGCAGAGCTTCTTCAGCTTCCTGTGACCATTTTCTCACAGTCCTCTTTATTACAGGTTGCCTCTGAACAAGGGGCTTATATTTCGAGCAGAGAAAAACAAGATTGTGATCTGTTTTGCCTAGCGGAGGTCTTGCTGTAGAGATGTATGAGTCCTTGACATTTGCATAAAACAAATCCAATGTTTTGTTTTCTCTGGTAGAGCAGCTGACAAACTGTTGAAACGTTGGAAGTGTAGCAGAGAGTGAAGCATGGTTAAAATCACCAGAAATTGCCACAAAAGCATTGGGGTTTTGTGTCTGTGGCTTAGCAACAACTGAGCTGATGGCATCACATGCAGTGTCGGCAACAGCGGAAGGTGGAACGTAAACTGTTGCCAAAATAACACTGGTGAACTCTCTGGGTAAATAATATGGATGAAAACTTACTGCCAACCGTTCAATATCTGGACTGCAGAGTTGACACTTCACAGTAACATGTCCTGGATGACACCATCTGTTGTTCACAAATACTGCCAGTCCACCTCCTTTACATTTGCTGCTCCTCTTTAAGTCTGTGTCTGCTCGTATGGTTAAAAAGCCCAGTAGAGAGACGCTGGAGTCGGGGATATAATCCTGCAGCCATGTCTCAGTAAAACACATGATACTGCATGCCCGGTACTCTGGCTGGGTCCTTTGTAGGGCTTGGAGTTCATCCAACTTGTTTCCCAACGATCTCACATTGCCCATCATAATCGACGGAAGAGATGGTTTGAACTTCCTCCTTCGCTCTCTTCTCTTAGCTCCTGCTCTGCATCCACGGCATCTCCTGTTCAACTCATCAGGGATTTGGGGTTGTAGTTGAAGTATTATTTGAGCTTTTGAGATATTAATCAGCTGCTCCCGGTTGTAAGAAACAACCCTGTTGCCATGGCAATGCATCATAACAAATGTCCAAAAATAGAAAGTATCAAGAAAAATCCTCCAAGCTGCACAGCATCCGACACCGGAGTGGACAGTAGTCCAAAAAAAAATCAACTGTATCCACCACAAGAGGAATAGTTCCCAAAAAAGAATAAATCAGAATCAAAAGTAACAGAGCTACTCCAACCTGCTGCCACCTTGAGCGGCGCAATTCTAGAATGATAAGGCTACAAACAAATTTTGCTGGGATTATTTAACACTAAAACCTCTAAGATATAAATGCCTTGTCTTCAACCCTAAAAACCTGTTTCAACAGGCTTGCAACTAAAACCAACTTTCTCATTTTTGATGCATTGGGTGTTGAATTTGGTGGATGAATATACATTAAGCCAAACATCTACCTCTGTTTTCTTTCTACCTTCCATCTATTTAAGGTACATTACTGAAAAAGTAGAAGCCCAACTGTGGGCTTTTAGTGTCAAAAACAGTCTTTATCACTGCAGAGGGTGAAGATCTCTGGATGCCCAGCCAACACTGAGTAACTTCCAGGACATTACAGGCTGTACAATATGACAAGTACACATGCACGTTCAAAGTTACAGCTGATCTGCCATAACCCATCAAACTTCATATTTTCTTTACTGAAGTGGAAAATATACTAAACTGTAAATTTCTATGAGTCATTTAGTCATTTCATTTTATATTAGACAGGTTCCAGGTATGAATATATGAACTTTTTATCACGTGGTTGGAAAATTATAGATAGTATTGATTTATTTTTTTTTATTATAAATCTGAAAAGTGTGTTGTACATTCGTATTAAACCCCAAGTCAATAAATTATACAGTGGCTTGTAAAAGTATTTCTTACCCCTTGAACTGTTCTAGATATTGTCACATTACAACCACATTTTACAACCATATCTGAAATTGTTGCCCATTCTTCGTTCCTAAAAGAGCTCAAGCTCAGTCAGATTAGATGGAAGGCGTTTGTGAACAGCATTTTTCAGATCTTGCCATAGATTCTCAATTAGGTTTAGGTCTGGACTTTGACTGGGCCATTCTAACACATTAATATGTTTTGTATTAAACCATTCCATTGTAGCCCTGGCTTTATGTTTAGGGTCATTGTCCTGCTGGAAGGTGAACTTCCGTCCCAGTCTCAAGTCTTTTTCGGACTCCAGCAGGTTTTCTTCAAAGATTGCCCTGTATTTGGCTCCATCCATCTTCCCATTAACTTTGACCACCTTCCCTATCCCAGCTGAATAGAAGCAGCCCCAGAGCATGATGCTGCAATCACCATATTTGACAGAGGGGATGGTGTGTTCAGAGTGATGTGCAGTGTTAGTTCTCCGCCACACAGAGCATTTTGCATTTTGACCAAAAAGTTTGATTTTGGTCCCATCTGACCAAAGCACCTTCTTCCACATGTTTGCTGTGTCTCCAACATGGCTTCTGGCAAACTGCAAACAGGATTTCTTATGGTTTTCTTTTAACAATGGCTTTCTTCTTGCCACTCTGCCATAAAGACCACATTTGTGCAGTGCATTGTGGATAGTTGTGGAGACTAAAAGCGGCTTGCAGTCTTGACCCTAAAACAAATGTACTCCAAATGTTTCACATTTTTATTTGAGAAAATCAATAAATAATGTAGCATTTTCCTTTTATTTTACAAGTATACTCTACTTTGCGTTGCTCTACTGCATAAAATCCTAATTAAATCTATCAAAGTTTGTGGTTATAACGTGACAAAATATGGGATGATGAATATGTTTGCTTGACACTGGAAAAGTCCTCCTTAGCCTGTAGCCTGTTTCTCATACACAATGGCCTTTTTGTGACAGTGATTTTGAAGAAGTGAGGCCCCTTGTGTTCGGCTGCTGGGTGTCATTTAACAAGACCTTGGCGCACCGCATGCTTTCACTGTGTCCAAAAACGCTGAAGACACACAGGGTCAGCCGTAACTACAGTTCTGGTAGTCAAGTCCAACTGACCATAATATGGAAAAGTCTCCACGCAGTTTCCTGATCTTTTCTTTCATCCATTCATTTTTTCATTCATGTTTTTATGGTTGAAGTAAACTTCACATTTATCTTTTAGGACGTCCATGCAGCAACAGTCTTCTTTGGAAGTGATGCTGACATTCACATCATCAGAAAAATAAAATGAAGTTAGGGTGCACATTCAGGGCTAAAATATTTTAATCTGAATAGATCTTTATGCAGCTCTGAATGCTCCCTCTTGACATTTTATCCTCAGCCAAGAGAAGCGAGAAAGGGAAGAAAGGGGATGTGAATGAAAAAAAATCTTTGCACAGCATGCTGCAACCATTTCCCATCATTGCTAAGCTACAAAGCAATTTCCATCAGGTCAAGCACTTTTTGTTTCTCACTAGAAGCGTCATGTCTTCAGCAAAAGCTTTCCTAGTTGCTTTGCTCATTCAGGCCATCCTTCTATTTTCTCTTTATATCTGGCACCAAATGTCAAGCGCTGGATTTTCCTTTCATTGTGTTGTTAAATTTCCTGTTTTTGTGATCTAAAGGAGCAATTTCAATGCCCAGGAATGTTTTACATTTCACTGGTCACTGACTGATCTTTTGGCTCAGTACAGGACTATCTCTCTGTTTAGTTTTTTTCTTCAAGGCAATACTCAGTTTTGTGCATGTTTGCGCTGTTAGTATGTGAGAATGTGCTGCTTTGAACAACATGAAAGCCCTCTGAGGCTATTTATGTTGTATTTTAAATACCTTTCTTATTTGAAAGACCACTGTCATGCACATGATCATTCATATTCAAAGTGCAATCCCAGCTACAGTATGAAGTTTAGAAATTCACTATTTAATCTTTTTCTGAGGGCAGCTGCATTCACCAAAGTGCCTTGTTGGAAAAATGGATTTACACAGTTTTCATGTCTGTCGTTGTTTGTGCTGCATTTTCCAACTTCCTAACTTGTTTTCTTTCCTTCTATCTGTTTTTTTTTTACACAATTTTCTCCTTCCATTTGTCACTTTCCTTTTTTGTTGGCTCTAGAGTGCTCCCTCAATAACAGTGAAACTATTTCTTCGTCAAACCGAAGTGGACCTCAAGTCCATTCAGCTGCAGCTGCTTTTCCCCTTAAGATAACTTTTTTCTTCTATTGGCCTGTGTGGGAAAGACAGCCATTCACAAAGCTTTTTCTAGGGCTCAATTAATGTAAGCTTCTCCTTTTTCCACCTCTCTTGTTCTTCTTCTCCTTACATTTTCTCACTGTAAAAGATTTTGCTCACAGCTTTCTTCTGTTTCCCCTTTTTAATCACACTTCAGTGTTTCAGATGATCAAACAAAGTTTAGTATCAATGAAAAATAGCAAGAACAAATACAAAAGCAATTTGCTGACTTTCCAAACCAACCTTGCCCTATGTAAAAAAAGTAATTGGCCCCCCATCACCCATAGTGATTTATTACTTAAATTGATAACCACATCTCTGGTTTAATAACATAAATCACACACATAGCTGATTACTACAAGATCTGTAGAAAGCACTTAAGTAAAACATGAAGTAGGGAAAAAGATCTTGTAAACCAATACATTTCCTGATGTAAAGAAATTCAAAATGGAAGGTAAACGGAGTTATTTATATCAAATCATTGAGATATAAATCATAATTACCAGTCCTATGCTTAGTCACATACATAGCGCTAATGCAATACCCAATTTGTCTCATTGTATCCAATTTGAACAGTGTGTTTCATTCCTGGTGAAAACTATTGGCTCGTGGGGGAAAAGGAGCTGGCAACTTTCCATGTCCGATGTGTGTCCACCTTTGGGACTCCTTGTGGTCTTTGAAGAAGAACCCTGGTCAGTTCTTGTCCCTGAAGAATTTACATCCGAGCTAACTTGGTCCAAAGACACTCTGTCTTTCAAGTTCATTCCAAGCAGGAGTCAGTTGGCTACTGAGGGAATGTCCTCCAGGCTTGTGCAGGTGGATAGCAGAAAAACACAGGACAGGACTAGTGCATTGCTTTCTTATAGGAACAGAAGAAACACTCACACCAAGTACAGCTGAAAGCTGGAGAGCAGGGAAGAAATTATGTTAGACCCTTTCCCTTCAGTGGAGCAGGAGTTGAAAGAAACATTGAAACAATTGAGGCTCCTGGGGTTTGTTACCAGGATATGGAGGTCTGGCCACTTAAGATGAAGTGGTTACACAGAATACTTATTGTTTTACTTTACATTATGATTTTCATACTACAAACACACAACACAACCTAACATCCACATGGCTTTGGCTGATGTATTTATTTTTTTTGTTTGTTTTTGTGTCATGCCGTCAGCAGCCAAAGACAGAATTATATATTTTTTCTTAAAGTCTGTAAGAAACCGCAAAGAATGCTGGGCCAATAAATGTAATGATGTATTAGGCTAATGTATTATGGTTATATATCAAAAGTCTTAACATTAGGGTTAGTCTCAAATTAACTTGCTCAAGGGTTACAATGTCCAATGGAGAAAGGCACCAGCCCCCCTGCAACCCTGCAAGGATTCACAGGTACAGACGTTGGCTGGAATATAAATAATAAATCCGAATGAGTAAATAATAAAATTCCTTTCTGTAAAAAAATAAAATAAAATCAGATCATTATTTTATTAAAAATATATATATAAATTTGACACGCTTGTTAAAATTGATTGAACACATTGGAACTGGTCACTGACCAAATCAATATTTAACCTAGTAGTAATCCCACAATTATATTTTAATATTTGACTGAAGAAAAAGCAGTATGAATTATAAATATTTAAAATGAATTTCTATGATTGGCTAATCAAATGTCCAACTTTATGAAATGTTTTTTCATTTAGTCTCATTCTCTCAGAAACAGAAATAAAACCTCAAAGACTTAGAGCACATCACCAAAGATAAATACTCAAGAAAACAGTGAAATCATACAAAAAGCTTGTCAGCAGTTAGAGAAAGGCTTCATTGCTGTACATCTAAATAAACTATTCATCATAACATCTTCAGGGTCATAAATGCTGCATGTTCTGACAGTCTCTGGCACACAGTATGTTAATTATCATAAGGTCTTCTGCACAGACATTGGTAGAAATAACTAAATGTCCAAAAGGTCACAGTTCTGGGAGGCCCATATCTCCAATGTCTGAAATGACACTTGATCAAGAGTCAGAATATCTTCCTGGAAGATCCTGGCTGTAAATGAATCTAAATTTAAGCTGGTATGTTTGCATATTTTTAAAGGAAAGTGAAGTGAGATAATTACATGAAAAAGGGATGGCTATTACAAGACAAACATACAGACAGACATTTTAATTACTACAGGATCTTTATCTGAAGCATGAAGTGGGCTTTATCTAATCCAGAGTACTTAAATTGGTTCTGGAAGTGTAGTTTGTTTAGCGAGTGATAAAGCAAAACCACTACATTCTAATCTCAGCCAGGTGGTTCCTAAGAACAGACAAAATGGACAAACATTTATGTACACTGAGATATGCAGTCAAACATAAACCCTGCCTGCAATCTCCTGGGCTGAGGTATGCAAGCTGAAAAGCAAATATTGTTTTATTTTTCATTCTGTCCTTTAGCATTTGCACTCACTGCCTTTAAGCAGTTTTGGAGCATATTTGTAGTGAGAAAAGGTCTTCCTGCAGGGGAAAAATGGGACATATTCTCCTGATCAAATTATTTTACCACAGCAAACCAAAAGAGAATAATTTAATATCTGCTTGACTTTCTTGTTCCCACTCTGTACTATTACTTTTTATTCTTTCTTTTGTGTTTGTCTTTCTTGGTATCCCTCCCTCCTCTGAAGTCTGCAAAGCTTTGATTTCTAAAAATTCAAAGGACACGGCTCCATAAAAATTGTATGATCTAAGACCTTGCATGGAGCTGAATTCAGATAATGAGCTTACTCTGGGATTTTTTTTTTCTTACAGTGTCTTTCAAAGTCCATTGGGTAGCGATCTGGAGGAGAGCTAAAAGGTTAATGCAAAACAGAGGAAGTCTAACTGCCACAATGCGCCACTGACCTGGCTCAGGTCCATACCTTTGTTGTTGCTGTAGGCAAAATAATTTCATGTAAAAGCAAAGGGTTTTGCACAATGAGATCTAACTTTACACTCTGAACTTTTAAAAATTTTGAAAGTCACCATGCTTAAACATAAATATGCCCTGTAAAGAAGTACCTGGAGGACCTTGTGGCAGGGACTGCAGAAAGCGCCAACAGGCCGGGATTCAATCCTGCGAACGTCTGCATTGAGGACTAAGGCCTCCGTACATGGGTTGCACATTTAACCCGCACTCAAAAGAACATTTTCTGAATTTATCTGATAAGTGTTTATCTGATGATAATACAAATACAATAAGTGTGTTCATCAGTGTTTAGTAGTTATTGTAAATGAATCATGCAGTTGTAAAGCAACAACTATGGTCTGATGCAGGTTGGTAAAAAATTAAATGTAAAATAATGATTTACACTTTTCCTGCTTATGCATCCAGAGCAACTTAAGGAATCATGGGATGAATTAATCAACTATATAACTGCATATAATCTATTATTTCAATCTATAAAGACTCACAAAGAGAGGGTTGGTAATTAGAAAAGTTTTAATGATGTGATGTGAAATTACATGGTTATTTCTTTGGCGCTCGGACCTGGGAGGAAGACATGAATGCTGTGAATGAAATGAGCTAAGATGAACATTTGAAAGGCTTAGATTTAGAGATGTCTTCTCCCTGATCCGACACTGGTGGTGGATTGGCGGCCAGGGAGCGAGGAAGCCAGAATAGACGTGGAGGAAGATGGTGGGGTGGAGAAGGGATGAGCTCAGCTGACAAGCGAGGAGGAACACAGCCGAAGGTCCTTTAAAAACAAGGCGTCGGAAGGTGATTGGATGGAGAATCAGACGGACAGGATGCTGATTGGAAGGCCTGAGACGCACAGGGAAGTCATTGGAAGGTGGAGACGGCGAGGGTGAGTCTTTCATTCTGAATTTTTGTTAGAACTCCATTTATCAGTGAAAACAAAACAAATATTTATTGGCTTTTAACAGAGTAAAGTTATAATGCCATCTGCTAGAATGAAAGTGTATTGCAGTTTTCTTCACAACTTCCTAATATGTCATTAGGTTGATTTAAATAAATTGCCAAAGGTGCCTGCAGTGGCTGGCAATGTGCTGCCGCTGTGGCTTTCCCGATTTAATCCTGGTGCCCCCTCTGAGCCTCTTTGCCCTGTCCGAGCGCTTGAGGCGTATGTCCACTCCACGGCACCCATTCGTTGGACTGACTGTCTCTTCGTTTGTTATGCTGGCTCTCGGAAGAGTCAGGCCCTTTCTAGACAGCGGTTGGCACGTAGGATTGTGGAGATGATCTCTGTGGCTTACTCCTTGCAGGATCAGACCCTGCCGAGCGGCGTGCGCTGTCACTCCACCAGCCTCTCCACCTCGTGGGGTGCCATGACCGGGGTGCCTCTGGAGGCCATTTGTGAAGCTGCTTCCTGGACGGCGCCAAGCACCTTTGCCAGGTTTTACAGGGTGAATGTCGCCACGCCGCATCCCCTGCAGAGAATAGTAGAGCAACCGCCTTCTGCGTCCCGCTGAGGTTGATGGTGCTGTGTTCCTTGGGGCCTCCTTAGGATCCCTCGGGACCCTGTTGGTATGCGTCATCCAGTGCTTGAAGCACCGCCTCTGGCGGTCAGTAGGGATGAAATAGAACGAAAGTTACGTATGTGACTACGATTCTATGAATCCCGGATGACCGCCAGAGCGCTTGGTCCCTCGGTCTCCACGTGCTCGCGAGAAGATTGTCGGGACTGGGCTCCCAGTGTCATGTGACTATATAGACTCACGTGAGCCACGGGTAGGTCACAGTGCGTCGTAGCCCAGAGGACTGGTGTTGTCCATCAGGGAAAACCAGAGGGGACAGTGAACTGCATCTCTGGAGGCAAACAGGTCCACCTCCGCCCTGCCAAAGGTGGCCCAAATGTGATCCACCACCTCCGGGTGAAGCCGCCACTGCCCCGAAGTGGCACCTGCCGAGACAGAAAGTCCGCGGAGACATTCTGCGGACTGGGAATATAAGCTGCCCTGAGGCTGGCAAGGCGTGGCGCCGCCCAGACCAGGAGCCGCCGGGCCAGGGACAGTAGTCTCAGAGACCTGGACCCCCCTTGGTGATTTATGTGGAAGACAACCATGGTGTTGTCCGACCGGACCAACACATGTCGTCCTAGCAGCCCTGGAAGGAAAGCACGGAGCGCCAGAAACACAGCCATCAGCTCCAGAACATTGATATGGACCCCGCACTGTCGCGGGGACCACACCCCCTGAGCCGCACGGTCTTGCCAGGTATGGACGACTTCCCTCCGACACGGAAGGGGGCCGAGCGGGACACCCGCCATGATGTAGGACCCGTTCTGCCACTGGGACAGAGACTGTAGGCACCGAGGCACAACCCGAAGCCGTCGGAGCCGGTGAGTACGCCGGGAGGGGTCCAGGCCGACCCCATACTGCAGGGGCCGCAATAAAATAAGCCCCAGAGGCACCACGCTGGACGCAGCAGTGAGCATGCCCAGAAGACGCAGCCACTCCATAAACCGTGGAGGCCTACCAAGGTGAAAGCTCGGAAGCACGGCCAGGATATCGCCGACGCGCCGAGGAGAAGGACAGGCGGTCATGGAACCAGAATCTAGAACCATGCCTAAGAAAATAGTCACCTGGGAGGGGGTCAGGCTGCTCTTCTCTAGGTTCACCCTCAAACCCAGCTGACGTATGTGGGCGAGCACCGTCTGGGTGTCTCGGACCGTCTGATCGCGGGTTGCAGCACAAATGAGCCAGTCGTCCAAATAGGGCAGGATCCGCAGTCCCTGTGCCTGCAGGGGGGAAAGGGCCGCTGCCACACACCAGGTGAACACCCGAGGTTGAAAGTGAAAGACCAAAGGGAAGGACCCGTAACTGGAAGTGCCTCCCGTGAAAGGCAAAGCGGAGAAAACGCCAATGGTCCGGAGCAATGGGGACATGAAAATAGGCGTCCTTCAGGTCGATAGTTGTGAACCAGTCTCCTTGGGAGATCGCCTGCAGGACCTCCCGGGTGGTCAACATATGGAAAGGCTGAACCTTGAGAAAAGTGTTCAGACCCCGGAGGTCCAGAATTGGACGAAGACCGCCGGTGTTCTTGGGAACCAGAAAATATACTGAATAAAAACCCCCGGGATCCTGCAGGGGGTCCACCGGAACAATCGCACCCTTGACCAGCAAGGTGCAGATCTCCCGGTCCAGGGTCCGAGCCTTCATCGGGTCGCAGATGACCGTCATCTTGGCCCGGCTGGGGGTAGGCGGCTGGCGGCGGAACTGAAGATGGTATCCCCGGGACAGAGTGGACAACACCCACGAGTCCGGGGCGTGAACAGCCCAATAACTGAGCTGGCCCGGGGAGAAAAACCCCACCGCCGGCTCCGGAACATCACCGGCGGGTCCCCTGGCCCCGGGAGGGCCTAGGGAAACGCCGACCGGGATGAACAGACCGAACCGGGCACAAACCCTTGGGCCCTAGTCGGTCTCAGTCTAGGAGCCGTGCTTGTGGATCCCAAGAAAGGGACAGGAGGGGGAAGGGAACCCCGGAACGAGTCCCTAGAAGAGTTCCCCCGGAACCACAGGAAGAGCCCTCAGCGTTCTCCTGCAAGGCTCGGTCAGGGGCGATCGCGCCAGCCATACCTGGCGCCGAGCATGGACCAATGTAGAGAGCGTGCGTCCCAGCTCACGCGTCATCAGGGCAAAGGCCTGCAGAGAGGCGTCCAACAAGCCCTGAGTTGACAGGTCCAAGGGAACCAACTCCAACGAAGAGGAGAGGCCCAACATCAGATGGGAGAGGGAGTCGTAGGCACCTGAGTCGTAGGCCCTACACAGCAAATCGTCCGTGACATGGCATTGCGGTCGTGGACAACGGGCATTAGTCCTCAACGCCTCATCGGGAGGAACGATGAGGGAGGCAATGGCAGACTCGACAGGGGGCATGCAGCCCAACCCGAACTTGGGTGCCTCGTGCATGGCAGCCAGGGCCCTGCCATCCGCTGTCGGGTGTGAAAAGGCCATTGTGTCCGTCCAGCAAGCATGCAGCTCCTGGACATATTCTGCTGAGGGAGGAACAACAAAGGCAGCCTCAGCATCACAGTGCCTAAAAAAGGCGCTAGCTGGAGCAGGCTGGGCCAGGGGAACGTCCAGCTGCAAACGGCCCAGAACCGTTTTAATAGCTGCAGACACCGGTTCCCCCGCACCTCCCAGGGGGGCACCGGAGCCCTAACCTGAGGTCCGGGAGCCCAATTCTGGAAAGAGTTCTCGAAAGAGGGTGCCCGAGGCCGCAACTGAAATAACATCATTCTCGCAATGCGAAGACCCGGCCTGTTCAGGAGGGGAAGGCTCACTGCAGTCACCATCCCCCCGGAGAGACTGAAGGAGGGCCTTCATCTGGGCTATCTCCGTAGAAAGTTGGTGCATTCTAGAGGACAGTCCCATGGGCCCTCGCCGCTTGGCTCTCCTCCCAGACGCCGAGGGCACATCCTCAGCAGACCGTTTCGTGGAGGCCGGAACTTGTCCAAGCGGCAACGGATCCTGCTGGACAGAGACCGTCCAGTCAACAGGCTGTTCCACCGAGGACAGCCGGGCCAACCACACCGCTCGGGGCAGAAGGCTGCAATTAGAGCTGGCATGATCTGAAAGCGCCTCCCTGAGATGGTCAACACCAAGGCAGGGAGGGCACATGTCATGACCGTCCTCCGGCTGTAGGGGAGCCGAACAGGACGCGCAACAAAGATTGTCCATGTACCTAGTGGACAGATGGGGTCGAACGGGCGGAAAAAACGCCGTCAAGACCCTGTTACAGCAACAAGCCGTAGGACTCAGCACGAGCAGAAAACACCACTGGCGAGCCAAATCAAAGCGAGCAGCAATACTGCCGAAGAAAGTAAATAGACTCAGCACAAGCAGAAAACGCCACTAGCAAGCCAAATCAAAGCGAGCAGCAATACTGCCGAAGAAAGTAAATGGACTCAGCACGAGCAGAAAACGCTACCTGCGAGTCAGACAATCAGAAACAGCAACGTATAAATGAATGAACGGACTCAGCACTAGCAGAAAACGCTACCTGCGAGTCAGACAATCAGAAACAGCAACGTATAAATGAATGAACGGACTCAGCACTAGCAGAAAACGCTACCGGTGAGCCAAATCAAAGCGAGCAGCAAACCACTGCTGAAGAAAATAAATAGACTCAGCACAAGCAGAAAACGCTACTGGTGAGTCAGACAATCAGAAACAGAAACGTATAATTGAATGAACGGACTCAGCACGAGCAAAAAACGCTACCGGCGAGCTGAACAAACTTACCAGAAACCCTGGAAGAAAAGGCAGCTTGCGCAGCCTCTGGAGGGCAGAATCATCCGCAGCTCCGATCACAACAATCACGAGGCTCCCAGCAGCAAGCAGCAAGAGGAACGAGGAACAAACAAACACAAG
This sequence comes from Girardinichthys multiradiatus, assembly GCF_021462225.1. Taxonomy (NCBI): domain Eukaryota; kingdom Metazoa; phylum Chordata; class Actinopteri; order Cyprinodontiformes; family Goodeidae; genus Girardinichthys; species Girardinichthys multiradiatus. Next base: position 7,434,404 of record NC_061815.1, read on the forward strand.
TCAACACCTGCATTAATCAACCTGCGTGCGAGAAGAAAGAAGGGACTGGGCTCCCGGTGTCATGTGACTATATAGACTCACGTGAGCCACCGGTAGGTCACATGTGACCATGTTGTTATTAATTTCTCGACCTGCGCATGCGCAAGAATGATCATTCAGTGCTTGAAGCACCGCCTCTGGCGGTCAGTAGGGATGAAATAGAACTAACAGGCCTGTGAGAGCAGTGATTATTACTGGTTATTAGGTGATCAAATACTTATGTCATGCAATAAAATCCTAATTTACTTCTTAAAAATCACACAATGTGATTTTCTGAATTTTTGTTTTAGATTCTGTCACTCACACTTGAAGAGTACCTATGATTAAAATGAAAGACTTCTACATGCTTTGCAAGTGGGAAAACCTGTACAATCGGCAGTGTATCAAATATTTGATTTGTTCTCCCCACTGCGTGTGTGTATATCTATCTATCTATCTATCTATCTATCTATCTATCTATCTATCTATCTATCTATCTATCTATCTATCTATCTATCTATCTATCTATCTATCTATCTATCTATCTATCTATCTATCTATCTATCTATCTATCTATCTATCTATCTATCTATCTATCTATCTATCTATCTATCTATCTATCTATCTATCTATCTATCTATCTATCTATCTATCTATCTATCTATGTGTGTGTGTACCAACATGCTTGCATACTAGTGATTGACCTGTTTCTTGGGGTAATCAGGTTAATGGTGAGGAATTTCACATCAGCCTTTGAATACTAATAAAACCAGGTTCATGTAACCTAATCTTGGGTTTTTATGTTAGTTTGGTATCTTCATTGTTCAGGATAGGATGTGTTGACCCTCCACAGTTTAGTTCAGACTATGCAAAGTGTAAATGCAGGTAACACCTCTGGGCATGGACAATGTATTCTAGATGTCATACGTCTTTTTTGTTCACAGTGAACATTGTTGTCCACTGTGCTTGTAATCCACATTGATCCACTCACATCAATATCCGTCTCCTACTGATAATATTGCAACTATGTATCAGCCGGCAGGGCTTTGGCCATCAGGATGGATGCTTTGGAGATGGTTGGAGCACACATTGGGAATTTGTGGAAAAACCTTGAAACATTGTCAGGTCGATGAGAGTCGCAGCGGGTGCCATAACTCAATCTTAGGGCTTTCAGAAAAAAAAGAGCAGATGGATAAAAAAAAACCTCATCAATCAATATAGAAGCCATCGCGGTATGTGAGAGACAAACGGAGAGAAGTTATCCTTAATCACCTTTGCGCTGAGAGCACTGAAGAGGACTTTTTAACTATAAGGTCATTTTTATAGGTGTACTGCAATCCATAAATCTTTTTTTCAGCTTTATTGTAAAAAAATGAATTAAAAGAAGCGTTTCTGGTATAAAGAACTGCTGCAAGCTGTTCTAGATTCTAATGAACTGGTATATTTTTACACTTTTTTTGTGTTTAAGAAATGTGGACTTTAAATCAGGGCAAAAAGTAAAGCAAGTCAATTCTTTAAAAAATGAAAACCATTAAGACAACAGTGCTCTGTCTCATTGCTTTGACAGCTCATATAAATATGCACTATTGTCATGTTAAAGTCAATAGTCAAACTGCTAATTTGTCCTTACAAATTATAGTTGTTTCCATCAAAGTCAAAATCCAGGTCAAAATTCAAGTCATAATTGCAGAATTTCATTAAAGGCTGCTATATGTCACCTTTGTTCAGGAATAGCTGTCTGTCGTCTATTTCAACTACTTAGTGTTGTTCAAATAAAAGCTTTAAAACAATGAAATCAAACTTTGCATTGCTTGTTTTGTATGCAGCAGCATCCCAGATAGAAAATCCTGAGAAAATATTTTGACTTTCTGTCTTTTCTAAAGGGTCTCTCTTTGTGACAAGTCTGTGACTGCAGTTATGTTATTCTGCCTGATTAGTTTATGATTCTGTGTATGAAAAGCAGATGAGCTGCAGGGAATCAGACACAGGGGCACAACAGGCATTGGTGGGCATGACTACTGTGTTTGGACATCACAGGATGGCTTAGGTGTGGAGCACACCTCCTCAATCTTGTGAAGTTCATCTAAAGGTAAAAATAAAGTATACAATTATTCAGGTGTGACACATTAGGGCTTTCCCTATTATACACATCTCCCTATATGTTTATGTATATATATATATATATATATATATATATATATATATATATATATATATATATATATATATATATATATATATATATATATATACAGGGGTTGGACAATGAAACTTAAACACCTGGTTTTAGACCACAATAATTTATTAGTATGGTGTAGGGCCTCCTTTTGCGGCCATTACAGCGTCAATTTGTCTTGGGAATGACATATACAAGTCCTGCACAGTGGTCAGAGGGATTTTAAGCCATTCTCCTTGCAGGATAGTGGTCGGGTCACTACGTGATACCTGTGGAGGAAAACGTTTCCTGACTCGCTCCTCCAAAACACCCCAAAGTGGCTCATGTGAGCCAGTTTCTTTGTAGCATTTGATGGTTTTGGCGACTGCAATTTGGGACACTTTCAAAGTTTTCCCAATTGTTCGGACTGACTGACCTTCATTTCCTAAAGTAATGATGGCCACTCGTTTTTCTTTACTTAGCTGCTTTTTTCTTGCCATAATACAAATTCTAACAGTCTATTCAGTAGGACTATCAGCTGTGTATTGTATCCACCTCCTGCACAACACAACTGATGGTCCCAACCCCATATATAAGGCTTGAAATCCCACTTATTAAACCTGACAAGGCACACCTGTGAAGTGAAAACAATTTCAGGTGACTACCTCTTGAAGCTCATCAACAGAATGCCAAGAGTGTGCGTAGCAGTAATCAAAGCAAAAGGTGGCTACTTTGAAGAACCTAGAATATAAGATATATTTTCAGTTGTTTCACACTTTTATGTTCAGTATATAATTCCACATGTGTTAATTCATAGTTTTGATACCTTCAGTGTGCATCTACAATATTCATTGTCATGAAAATAAAGACAACTCTTTGAATGAGAAGGTGTGTCCAAACCTTTGGTCTGTACTGCATTTATCGGTTTCTAGTCAGCCATGTACGTTTGTGCATAAGGTAAAATGTGAACAGCAGTAATTATTCAGAAATGTGCTTAATCTACAGTCATTAGTTTTTGCTACTAGCAAACAAGTGTTGTAAATAACTAGTGCTGTTTTTCTATATTCAATCATTAGCCACACTGCTTAATGTTCTTTTTAAATGAACACGACACTTGACTTTACTCACATTTGAAACTACCAAGCTGGTGATATAAATAACAGCAAAGTCTCTCTCAGGGCTATTCTGACATTATTCTGCCTCATCTTTCTGGCCTGACAGGACAACACTTAATAAGAAATGAATTGGTTTTTGCTTGAGGATGGAGGCACACTAATGTCATCGTGGGATATGGCAATGTTCTACTTTCTCTATTGTACTGGGTACAATCTGTCAAACAAAGCGCAGATGCTGTGTTTCTAACATAAAGGAGAAACAATCATAGAATTACATCAACATTTTTAAGGAAGAAATAATTTTTTATCCTAAACAGCCACCTTGGTGTCATGAAAAGCCACCTTGGTGTTTACTTGCACTGCCATACTTGCACAATGATCACCTGCACTGTTGTATTGCTCTTGCATCTTATACTGCTCTATATTTACTCTCACTCACTTAAAACTGTGCACATATATTTATATTATATTGTAGATATGTTTATACTGTTTAATTTGTATTTTATTGCACCGACTACGCCAAAACAAATTCCTTGTATGTCCAAAAACATACTTGGCAATAAAGCTTTTCTGATTCTGATTCTTATTCTGAATGTGTTGTGCCATACCTAATGATATTATAGGGTTAGAACTGGTTATTAGACCAAATGGGCTGCAACTTGAACCTCATGTCAGTGCTTTGGTGATGTCTTCTTTCTTTCAGTTGAGGCAGCTGTCTAGACACCACCTAGAGACACTGATCCATGCATCTCACGCCTGGATTACTGTATCTCTCCCATGTTCGGAGGTACACAGGCCTCCTTCTCTCAGCTACAGCTGGTACAAAATGCAGCTGCATGATTCTAGGTAGTGCAGTAAACAAGAGCACATAACTCTGGTTTTAGTGTCCGTTTACAGGATGCCTGTTCAATTTTGAATTCATATTAAAATTTTTCTATTTGTTTATAAGTCTCTTTATGGTCTGTCCCCTTTTTATCACATCTGTGATCGTAATATCATGTCAATTAGAGCCCAATTCCTTCCATATTAATATGTATTCTTTCAAATTTTCCATTTGTGGGGAAACACAAAGCATTTGAGGCACTTTTTTAAACACACATTGTATTGATTATACACAACAAAATGTATTTCAGCAAAGTTCAATCCAATAGCGATTTGATGATTTAATCATACGGCATGCAGTTAAAATCCATTTACATGAGCGTGGCGCTGGTGACGCCTTAGTCCTCGACGCAGGCTGTTGCGGAAAGAAATCCCGGCCCATCAGCTTGTACTGGATTCCCTTCCCCTGCTCTCTCCAACCTATTTCCTGTCAATCTACTTACAAAAAATAGAAAACTAAAGGCTACTAGTGCCTAAAAGAAAACAATAAAAAAATCTATTTAAATACAACTCAGTACGATTGTCTATCTTAAATAAATCAACAGATCATATCCAATTGTTGAAGAACAGAGTGACAGTGGAGAGCAATGGTTCACTATTAACAGAAAAAAAAAAAAACTAGCTGAACTCAGGATGGCCCTCCATCTGTCTTGACTGGCTGATAGTTTAGAGGACAGGAGAGACAAGGACAAACAGTATTTGTAAATACACACCAAACATGGAATCTCTGTTCTTTTTGCTTCAAATGCAGGTAAATACATAAGCCTGCATCAGTCAGGGTGATTCAGTAAAGTTTGTTACACTTAACTCTTTCCATAAAATTTGGAGCGACTCTACATTAATTTTAATGCCTAATTGCTGTGACAGAATCATGTGTCACAGTTTCATTGCTGAAGATCATGGTTTTTGTGTTTGCAAGTGAACCTCCCTTCTGCTCTCCTGCACACACACAAGAGTCCGCATAGGCACAGTTAAGTTCAATCCATTATAGATACACATCTCCACAAAGTTTGTAGTAACAGTACTTGGTTTTTAAAACATACCTCTTATAAGTCCATCTGAGAATAATGCTGGGTTGGTCTGATTTCCCAGTTTATAATCACTACTCTATTGCAGTGGATGGAGTTATGTGTCCCTAGATTGCAGTGGCACTCCTGCAGGTGGAGGACATGCTCAGCGTGAGAGGATGTAATTTACTTGAACAGGCTAGTTTTGGACCCCACAATGGAAACGCACAGAACTGACAGCCCCGTTCTAAAAATAGACTGGATGTCTTATTCACAAACAACAACTGGGAGCTGGTTCCATAGAAGAGGAGCCTGATAACTAGAAAAATCTGCCTCCCATTCTACTTTTAGAGACTCCAGGAAACATAAGTTGGGAACAAATGGAACTATGGGCTCTTTTGAATTAGATGAAACTTGGTCATTGGGGATTTCCATGTAGAGTTTGTTGGTAGGCTGTTCAAATCCACGTAGGCTTTCCCCCTTACTAAACTGTTTTGTTAAGATGATGACATTATGATGGCTTCTATTGACATTGTCTGCAATAATTCAATTAAAACACATTTTCTTGATTATAGGGTATCATGTCCCTGTCCCCTGAGCAAAACACATTGTTGAAACACTCTACACCACTCTGTTAAAGTTTTGCTAAGGGACTAGATGAAGTTATTTAATATTTGTTTCTTTTAGAACTGTATCCTTAGCCATGTTTCCTTGTTTGCATGTGTAGTGGTTTCTAGTTAAAGAGTTCTGCTGCAACAAATTGTCCATTCAAACAGAACTTTCTATTTCAGATGTTTTGGGTTAAAGCTTTCTTTTAGCTCTTCTACCAACAATAAAAGCTGATTAAAATTAACCCCAGATTGAATCCTCTCTAAGTGTGAAGGGTTTAAATTAAGCACAAACCTCTTAAACTTTTGTCTCTGGGAGACAGGCATTTGAGGATTAAAGGTACCTGCTATGAGATCTTGGCAATGTTTTGCACATAGACTTTGTGCTTACACAGTCTCATTCAAATAAGCCAATATTGCTGAGAACAAAAAAACAAAACTAAAAAAACATAAACTATAAACTGTTTCTATTAATTTAGGCAGGAATGTTCATATGCAGGGGATTGTGTGTATAGAGACATCATAGCAGGACATGGGGGGATTAAAACTGTAACAAATAATGTGTCTTCTTTAGGATTCTTCAGACAAACAATTCAGATTAGCCTGTGATTTCTATTCTTGGAAAATTCTATGTTTTTTTTTTCCACTGCTGCAATTCTTGTTCTCATGTTTTAACCTTTTAAATCAGAAGTCAGATTCCTTCTTGCTTTTTCATCAGTTACTTTCTTGTTTCTTCACCCTTTATTCCCTTTGTTTTTCACACATGACATGTGGCAACCTTTCTTTTTCCTGTTTCTTATTTTCCGCATTTACAACATTTTTACCTTCACTGTCTTCCATCATTTCTGCAAGGGATTATCTGATCAGAGGCTTCCTGTTGTGCTCTCTATCTCTCTCTCTCTTTCTCTGTTTGCTGCCACAATGATGGACGGATTGACGGACGGATGGATGGCATCTCAGTATACGGCTTGTGTTTTCCTCCCTTCACTGCATTGCAGCAGGACAGAAAAGTATTCCTCTTTGATGTTTCCACTTCTCTTCCAATGTTTCTCAGTCTGAACACAGATTGGGGTGTGGGCTCAGTGGGGGGTTGTGCCAGTAAAGAAACAGTCAGTAGGTAAGTCCTATTTCAGTCAGTCTTTTTTGAAACCATACCTGCTTAGCCTTTTCTTCTCGTCCTAAACTCAGCACATCACCATATGTAACAAAGGGAAGACATCTAAAAAGACATATAGTGCACTTTGTGTCTGATGTTACCTTTTTTTTTCTCAGCTCAGTGAATACGTTGACGTTTGGGCTTGTAAAGGTCATCTTCTGAACTCACTGACTTTCAGAGTGAAACACCAAGTTAAACACTGAGAAGAAACCAATCGCACATCAACAACTAGTTGCATTTAGATATCTAGATGTTGAAGATGTTCATGGTTGTTGATATGCTGGTGTGACTTGAAATCCAGCGCATTTTAATTACTATCTCCCAAATACCCATGTGAGCACACTGCACTGGTTAGGACTGCAATAGCTTTCCTAAGAAGAAACATAAAACAGACAGCACTAATTTTCAAAAATATTTTCTTAAAATAATTATTCTATGTTGCCAAGTACATATTTAGTTAATTCAGAGAAACTGCTTAGCACATCCCCTCAGCAAGTGTTCAAAGTTTAGTAATAGAGATTTCATTAATTTATCATTATACACAGGACATTCTAAAAGCAGACAAGTCTTCAGATATTATAATAGTTTTCACTCAGGACATGTTAAGAAGGCTTTATATTTCCAGGCATCGATTCAGTTCAGTTTATTTACTCAACAAATAAACTGAAGATAGATAGATAGATAGATAGATAGATAGATAGATAGATAGATAGATAGATAGATAGATAGATAGATAGATAGATAGATAGATAGATAGATAGATAGATAGATAGATAGATAGATAGATAGATAGATAGATAGATAGATAGATAGATAGATAGATAGATAGATAGACAGACAGACAGACAGACAGACAGACAGACAGACAGACAGACAGACAGACAGACAGACAGACAGACAGACAGACAGACAGACAGACAGTTGAACTTGTTCGTGCACAGCAGTTGTGCCTATTCGTGCCTATTGCAGTCAGGCCTATTGCAGCACAACTATAGAGATAGTTCAGGATAACTGAAGCCACAGTAACTAAAAGAAAGTTTTAAGCCTAATCTTAAAGCTAGACAGGGTGTCTGCCTCACTAAAAGATCTGTCTGCAATTATATTTTTAAAACTGTAGGAACCACCAGTGAACTGCTTTGTGGGAGGAAATGTAACAATTAGATCTCTGACATGAGTTTCATTTTTAAGGGCTTTATTTGTAAGAACGATAATTTTTAATTCTATTCTAGCTTTACCAGGGAGTCAGTAAGGAAAAGCTATAATTGAAGAAATATGATCTCTTTTAAATTTTCACTAGAACTCTTGCTGCAGTGTTTGGGTAAGCTGATGGCATATTTCTGCATGCACTGAAGTAGTAACAAGAACATCCGTTGTGTGGGAGCAAAAATTTGGTTGCTGCCTATGAGAGGTCCCATGAGACAAACTTACAATTGCTCTTACATGCTTACATATACTCTTACACAAACATAACTATTTAATTGCATAAAGAACACCAAACCCTCTCACAAACACTACTATAATTGCAATTTCTCACACAAACACCATTAAACTCTCTTACATACACCACCAAACTATCTTATATATAACCTTAAACTCTCTTGCATATACCACCAAACTCTCTTACATATACCACAAAACTCTTTTACATATACCACCAAACTCTCTTACATATACCACTAAACTCTCCTACATATACCCTTAAACTCTCTTACATATACCACGAAACTCTCTTACATATACATATACCATTAAACTGCAGCTAAAACTTTAGCATATAAAAAGTTCTTTATACATTATTTTCTGTAATGTCCCTTTATTAAAATATTTATTTAAATTACAGCTTAGCTTGTAAGTAATAAATAATAAACCGTATATAACTTTGCTTTCAAAAAGTATAGGATTCTTAGATAACAGATTTCATAACAACGGAGCTGTGCATAATAATTTGTTGCTTTGGATCTTGTGTTATTTTAAACAATTATTTTATTCTATGACTTGATATTAAGGTGCAGAAGTTTTAATTATTTGCGTAAATGTGTTTAAATGCTCTTTTAAAACAAGATTATTTTTAGTAAGTTTGTTATGTTGGGGTCATCCATTTTGAGGTAATAGACTGGCTGGACTGCACAGTTCAACATGCACAGCTTAACAGACATCGCAGATGTCACCCAGGATTAAAAAACCTGAGGAAAATAAACTTTCATTGCCATTTCTCATGGGACGACGCCATGGCTGTACATATCTGGAGAGACTAAAGCTCGTAGGCAAATTTTTGCTCCACACAGCCATTCTTGGAAGAGCTTGAAAGCTGGAAATCTGTCTGATACAGGAAGGTCAGAAGGTTCATATACCAATCGAAGACCATGCCAACACTCCAGCGTGGCTGGAAACCCACAGAGGTTTTACTTTCAAGGAGACCCCTTGTGATTCAGTCGACTAAACGGTTCTTCATATTTTCCCTGTTTTGGACAGATGAGAAGTTTACCGTTTTTCTTTTGAGTTGATCAGGGACGCGTGATCCCCATCGTTCTTTTTCAGACCTGACCAATCCTCAGTCTGTGGAGAGAAGAAATCAACATCAAAGTAATTTTGTTCTTTTTTTTATATTAAATTGGATAGGTGTATTTAGAGGTCTGGGCATGATGAGGCATAGTTAAGGTGATTTAGAATCACCAGTAGTTAATCCAAGGTATCAACTTATTGCATGCAGTACTGATTGAAGTGTTTTATTCTGAGCTGTGTTTGATTTGCTGTGCAAATGTGCTGAATTGCGCAGCATGGATGCGATCAGCAAGGTGCGTGTGTATGTTTTGTCCGGCTAATCTCAAATCACCCAGGAGTTAGAAGTTGGACTATTAAAGTTTTTTTCATTCAAAACAACTGTGGTCTGGGCCTAATGGCCTGACCACTCCTTTGTCCCAGTTTTATTACTGGAGTTTGTCCACTGAGTTCCCGCCTCAGAGGTTTATGACCCTTTGTTCGAGATTTGGGGCAATCTGCTGCTAGTGGCTAAGGGCGCAGCCCATTGTCTACCAGCTGATCGCCAAAAATGGAGACATCAGCACACCAGGAGGTTTTTAATTAGAACTTTTGATAAATAATAATTAATCAATAACCATACACCTTATCCATGGTTTTCTTGAATGCTGCTGGGAAATTTTCACTGAAATGTATAATTGCTTTTATTTTTAGGCTCACAATCACAAATCATCCTACTTTTGACAAATATGTCATACATTTACCAAACTCCACATGAAAGGAAATCTCCAAAAACAAAGCTAAGAGAAGGTTTCATGAAAGTGGCTACATTTTTAATGCTTTTGAGATGAAGAAATCATGGGATTGCAGGAGATTTAGAAAGTCTTTAAGGATCAAATTCCTGATGATGTCAGGTATGTTTTCTGGAATATTAAAATGATGCATTCAGTGCAGTTAATGAGTTGAGGATTAATCGAAATATTTTGAATGCTTCTTTTACCATTGAACCTTTGATGCTATGTGGAAACAAACTTGTTTCGTCAAAGTTGCGTGAATGTCAAGAACTGAATGGCTTTATGATTCATAAGATATTCTAGTCAAAGTACAGGGGTTGGATAATGAAACTGAAACACCTGGTTTTAGACCACAATAATTTATTAGTATGGTGTAGGGCCTCCTTTTGCGGCCAGTACAGCGTCAATTCGTCTTGGGAATGACATATACAAGTCCTGCACAGTGGTCAGAGGGATTTTAAGCCATTCTTCTTGCAGGATAGTGGCCAGGTCACTACGTGATACTGGTGGAGGAAAACGTTTCCTGACTCGCTCCTCCAAAACACCCCAAAGTGGCTCAATAATATTTAGATCTGGTGACTGTGCACGCCATGGGAGATGTTCAACTTCACTTTCATGTTCATCAAACCAATCTTTCACCAGTCTTGCTGTGTGTATTGGTGCATTGTCTTCCTGATACACGGCATCGCCTTCAGGATACAATGTTTGAACCATTGGATGCACATGGTCCTCAAGAATGGTTTGGTAGTCCTTGGCAGTGACGCGCCCATCTAGCACAAGTATTGGGCCAAGGGAATGCCATGATATGGCAGCCAAAACCATCACTGATCCCCCCCCCCATGCTTCACTCTGGGCATGCAACAGTCTGGGTGGTACGCTTCTTTGGGGCTTCTCCACACCGTAACTCTCCCTGATGTGGGGAAAACAGTAAAGGTGGACTCATTAGAGAACAATACATGTTTCACATTGTCCACAGCCCAAGATTTGTGCTCCTTGCACCATTGAAACCGACGTTTGGCATTGGCATGAGTGACCAAGCAAGGACATTTATAGTGTCGGTCTATGGACAGGTATGTTTCATGCACATAATCAATTGAGGTGTACTTATTATTCAATAGCCCCTTTTCTACCAAAGCCCGAGGATTTGTTTTATCCAGGTAATAGGAATCCCAGGGAATCTCGTACGTTCTTGTCCCATTGCCTAGAGAAGCCATGGACCATTTATTTAAATCAGCCTAATGACATATGGGAAGTTGTAAAGAAAACTGCACTACACCTTCATTCCAGCAGATGGCAATACTCATTCACTCTGTTTAAAAGCTAATAAATATTTTCTTTTTTTTTGTTTCAACTGATGAATATTAGATGAGAATCATCTTTAAAGTTATATTGTTGATTCATTTCTTCCATTATTCCTTACGTTGGTCTGTATCCACTGGCAGGAAGAGTTTAAATCATTATTTTACATTTAATATTTTACCAACCTGCATCTGGCCAGCATGCATGATTCCTTTACAATAACTACTAAACGCTGATCAACACACTTATTTATCTTTCATTATTTATTATTTTATTATTTCTGTTTATTCATCAAGTAAACTCATATCAGATAACTACACAACTATGGACAATTAAACATATTAAAGGGTTCATACTCCACTAAATCAGGTTTACATTAAAAGACAGTCTTAGGGAAATGTATATTTCTTATGTACATGGAAACCTGATTGTACCTGCTGAATCACCAAGCCAATAAGTGGATGATGAGACCCACCTGCATCCCACAAAAGGCTCCTGGATTCATTCTTTCAGTGGGGCAGCTTTTGGAAGAGGTTTTGTACAGCTGACACCCTCTTTGCTTTGTGTGGTTTGTTTGGAGACTGTTTTGGCAGCTGCACATTATTTTGGTGCTGCTGACCCTCCTTGCTTTGCTTACCAGTTTGGTTAAGTGCTTGTTTGTGTTCTAGTTCAATCTAGAGTGTTGTGTTTGAGAAGATTGGGCTGGATTTGTCATTTCCTGTCAGCCGTATTGTATGTTGGAACCCTGCTCTTTGTAATAAATCCCCTTGAATGTTCTCCTTTTAACTCTGGACTCATTTTTATGTTACCACCCCCTGATCCCCTAGACCTGGGGTCGTAACAATCGTGATCGGCGGTCACTTGAACGTTTGGTGAAATCAAATCAAAGAAAAACAACAGTGGAACTCCGGGCTATGTTTAATAGTGAAAGTAAGAGCATTTCCACACACACAATGCAAAGGGAACTCAAGGGATTGAGGCTGAACAGCTGTGTAGCCTTAAGAAAACCACTAATCAGTGAGGCTAACTGGAAAAAAAGGCTTCAGTTTGCTAGGGAGCATAGAGATTTGACCCTGGAGCAATGGAAGAAGGTCATATGGTCTGATGAGTCCAGATTTGCCCTGTTCCAGAGTGATGGGCGCATCAGGGTAAGAAGAGAGGCAGGTGAAGTGATGCACCCATCATGCCTAGTGCCTACTGTACAAGCCTGTGGGGGCAGTGCTGTGATCTGGGGTTGCTGCAGTTGGTCAGGTCTGGGTTCAGCTACATTATGTTTTCAAAGAATGAGGTCATCTGACTACCTGAATATACTGAATGACCAGGTTATTCCATCATTGGATTTTTTCCTCCCTTATGGCACGGGCATATTCCAAGATGACAATGCAAGGATTCATCGGGCTCGAATTGTGAAAGAGTGGTTCAGGGAGCATGAGACATCATTTTCACACATGGATTGGCCACCATAGAGCCCAGACCTTAACCCCATTGATAATCTTTGGGATGTGCTGGAGAAAGCTTTGCGCAGTGGTCCGATTCTACCATCATCAATGCAAGATCTTGGTGAAAGATTAATGCAACACTGGGTGGAAATATATCTTGTGACATTGCGGAAGCTTATCGAAACAATACCTCAGCGATTGTATGCCGTAATCGAAGCTAAAGGTTGTCCAACATAATATTAGACAGTGTGACCTTTTTATTTGGTGGGAATAAATTTTTTTTATCTATGTTTGATTTCAGCAAACGTTTAAGTGATCGCCGATCACGATCATTCAGGATATTTTTCCGGCCACATTTCTTCCTCGAAGATGATGGGATCCCTCTATCCTTCCAGTTTTTAATAATGCGTTGGACAGTTCTTAATCCAATTTTGGTAGTTTCTGCAATCTCCTTAGATGTTTTCTCTGCTTGATGCAAGCCAATTGTCAGGTTCAAACACCCTAAAATACTTATATAAATAAATAAATAAAATACTTATATATATAAAAATAACAAAAAGAAGAGAAAGACAAAGAATTAGTTATTTCACTCGCTGCGAGGAGAACGGACAGGGATGTGCTTTCGGTTACAAATCTCCTACTGCTCAGAAAACCATCTGTCCGCACCTCTCTTTTTATTATATTTGGGGGTCCCTAGTTACAATGAATGTCGCTCTCTAAGGATGGGGAAAACAGCTGCATCGTATACAGGTCATAAACACCATTTTCTTGTAACAACACACTTCCACAGTCTCCCCCCATCTTAAGATCAGTGTGTTGTCTGTTCAGTACAATCAGCCACCCACTTTATGACACCCTCATCTGTGACTGCTTCCTTTCCAGCTCCACCTTTGATCCTTGCCTGCAGACAAACTCATCACATCCTTACTCACACGTACATCATGAAAGGTTATAAAGATCAAATAGTCAAGTTAAAGAAAAGGAAAATATATAAGATAAATCTATATTCAATTATTCCAACATTTCCCCCCTGTTTATCTTATATTTGCTCATATTCTCATATCACTTAACAGCCACTTCTTTTTGATTATTTAACTGTAAGAGTATTTTCATGAGTACAAAGACAATTATACTCAGAGGTATTTACTGACATTTAAATCACAGAATCATAGAGAAATGGATCTGGGTACAGGTCAGAAAAGTCGTCAGTCGCATCCTCATCATCTTCATCATCCTAATGTTTAAATAATGGATAGAGTTGGGTAACTCTGTGTTGGAATAATTGAATATAGATTTATCTTATATTTTCTCCTATTCTTTAACTTGACTATTTGATTATATAACCTTTCATGATGTATGTGTGAGAAAGGATGTGATGAGTTTGTCTGCAGGATAATAAATGGAGCTGAACTAGCAGAGAAGGAAGCAGTCCAGTTGAGGAGGTCATAAAGATGAAGGCACAGCTGACCCTACCAGTTGGAGGAGACTGTGGGAAATGTGTTGTTAATGTATAAAGCTGTTTATGACCTGTTTACGATGCAGTTGTTGTTTTCCCCCATCCTTTAGAGAACAATGTTTTTGTAAACTAGGGACCCCCGAAAGACAATAAAAAGAGGAGGCGGACAGATGCTGTTCAGAGCGGTGCGAGATCTGTAACTGAGCAAATCTTGACCGTTTCTCCTCGCAAAGCGAGTAAAAGGAACTAATACTTAGTCTCTCTTTTCTTTTTGTGTTGTTATAAATATTGTTAGGTTGGTTAAACCTGACACTCTGTCTTCCATAGGATAAATAGCTATGGTGAGGGGACGGTTAAGAAGAGAACGAAGACAGAGAATACAACAACATCCACACAATGTCAAAAATTGCAGCAAACACTGCAAAGGATATTATTGATGATACTACAATTTTATACTTCTCAAACACATCCAGCCATAAGTCCCACATCAAGGTGTGTACTCCAGAATGCTCCTTCATTTTGCCATTTAGAGATCTCAAACCTTCTATGGCTTTAGTGAGGCTACCATCAGCAGCAGTGTTGTTAGGTATGAATGTGCAGCATTTGTCTCCAAAAATGGCACAAACTCCTCCTTTTTCAGCTAACAACATGTCCAAAGCAATTCTATTCTGGAATGCCATCAGGGAAGTTGAAGCCAATTAGTCATGGACAGTTTCAAACCCGCTTCGTCCAATTTCCTAGTTTTTTCCCATCTGCCACCAGCCTTGTTAACAAAGCCCGGAAACCACCCTGACACTCTCCCTTTCCCCCATACCCCCCCTTTTTTTGCTGACAGGACACTTTTAACTTGCAACTCTATGCGTTACATTAACGCTCAGCTTGGACTCCTGCTTTACTTGCACTGCCATACTTGCACAATGATCACCTGCACTGTTATACCGCTCTGGCATCCTATACTGGTCTACATTTACTCTCAATCACTTAAAACTGTGCACCTATATTTATATTATATTGGAGATATGTTTATACTGTTTAATTTGTATTGTATTGCACTGACTACGCCAAAACAAATTCCTTGTATGTCCAAAAACATACTTGGCAATAAAGCTTTTCTGATTCTGATTAAGCTTTTCTGATTCATTAAAATTAGTTTGATTCATTACTTCCATCACACAGGGTTGTGGTATCACAGCTGGAATTACTTGTACCAAAGGCCTGGGACCCATACACACAACACAATCTCTTTTAGTCATCTTAGCTGCTTGCTCTACCATCAATAACCAGTTATTATTTGTTCCTGATACTCCAGTAATAACCTGGAACCAGTCATCTGTGGTTAAGTTTCCTAACATAATTTTTACTCTCTTCGCTGTAGTCTTAGAGGAGAGAGTCGTTTCAGTTTTTACTTCATAAACAAAAAGGTCAAAGTGTGGGTCTGACCCTGAAACCCAGACCCACAGGAGAAAACCCCAACATTTTCCTCCTGATGCAACGTAGTCGGGAGGAAATAGAGAATTATGCATGAGGTTAATTGTTACCTGGATTGCATTATCAGCTTTATGGAGCTTAAACAACTTATTTTGATAACTAGCATAAGCAGTGGTGCCCCACTATGGTGTCCAATTTTTCCTTCATCAGCAACCATCATGGACCATGAGGTGTCTCTTCTGTCATTAGTTAAATACAATTTATAACTTCTATAGTCCTGTCCTTTCCTTCCTCGTTTGGTCAAACTAATGTGTGGGATCAGCACCACAGCTATGGTTTTAGATTTTACGCACACTTGAATGCCATAAGTATAAGAAGTTTGTTTAGTACACATAGTTTGGTTATCTTGCCTTCCTTGATTTAGCGCTACTTGTTTAATATGACTCATAGCAGGTGTTGTTACATTCTGTTTTATCTTGACTGGTTCCCAGAGGTACCAGAAAAATAAGAAAATCAATATGAGGAAAATATAAATGCCCAGCAACGGAATGCATTGCTAAGAGTAATTCTGGCTGAAATTTTGACTCCTCTAAGTGGTTCCAGTGTCTTAATCGTCTTCACTGACTTTCGGGTCTCTCCAGCCTCTAAATGTCTGGGTCCACCCTATTATCAGTCTGTAAATCACCTTCCTTGGTGGAGCTTTCAACCGAAATGATCTTTTTACAATGTGTAAGGTGAATCCAGGTTGACCTCTCAGCTATTTTTACTGCTGTAGGAGTGGTTAGTAATACCTGATATGGGCCCTCCCACTTAGGTGAATACCAATGTTTCTTCTTTACACTCCTTATTAACACCCAGTCTCCTGGTTTCACTATTTGGTTTTCCTAATGGGAAATAGAACATTCCTCATTAGTTTGATTTTGTTTCTGTTGCTTTTCTAACATACTCCTCATATAATCAGCTAGGTTAGCTTCTTCATCTAACTCCCACTGATTTTTGAACTGTGGTAATCTGTATGGTCTTCCAAATAACGTTTCATAGGGTGTTAGCCCTGAGGTGCTTGTAATGTTTAGTTGTAAATAGTTCTATCCATTTAGAAAATGCATCTATAACGACTAAACATAACTTTTTCCCTTCACTGTTGTCACGGAGTGACATTTTGGACTTTGCTTGTGGCTTTGTACTAACCCCTAACCCCTAACCCTTTGTTTAGTTGTTTCCATTTTGGATTGGGCTTCATGTTTATTAGTTCATTTTCCTCCCTCTATCATTTCCTAGTATGTATTGTATTCCTGCTTTAGTTATTGTTTTCATTTGGTATGTTTATTTTGTAACTTAGATTCTCCTTATGGACTCTTTGTTTATTTCTTAGGTTATTGTTTCTATGTTCTCCTCTAGTTTCTCTGTTTACTTTAGTTTATAGTTATTCTAGTTCTTTATTTCCTCCTCTGATTTATTTTCTTGCTTAGTTTGTGTTTTCTGTTGTTTATTTAGTCCTTTCACTCTTCCTCAGCCTTTGTATTTGTTTCACCTGTTCCTGCTGCTTCCCTGCCTCCTTGTCGCACCTGTTCTCAGTTCCCTTGATTACCTGCCTTTGTCTTTCCCAGTATATTAGTTGGTTTGGTGTCACTGTTCGCTGCTGGTTCTTTGTGTTCGTCACTACCCCTTTCCCTACCATGACTATGTTTTGTTTATGCTTCGCCTATGCTATGTTTTGCCAAGGTACCTGCAGTGTTTTGTAAGTTTTGGATTTTGTCTCTGATTCATACCTGCAGTGTTTTTGTTACGTTTTTGACCTTTTTGAGAATAAACTAAGATGCGGCTGCCAAGCTCTTGTCTGCACTTTGGTCCGACCCAAAATCCCTCTTCGACAATGGTGGTTTAACTCAATAAAATCCATATGAATTGTTTGGAAAGGGTATCTTGGTTTTGGAAATTGTCCCCTTCGTGGTCTTAAATTCCCTTGTGGATAATGTTTTACACATGTTAAACATGTTCTACAAAAACATTTTTTGAATAAGAATTAAATCCATATGTTATATAATATTTATGTATCTGTCCTACCATTCCTCCCTGTTGATACATGTGAAACACAATGGCTCAATATTGCCGCCCATTTATATAGGTTCTTTGGTAGGACAGGTTTATTATCTGGTCAAATATAGATTGAATCTTTTAATGCAGCTCCATGTTTTTTCCACATTTCTATCTCCTGTGGTGGGCTTTGTTGATGCATTTCTTTTAACACTGTATCTTTTGTCACCAATGCATATCCTGTTTGTATCTTCCCTCTCTCATCTTTTTTGGAGGAACCATTCACATAAACTATTTCGCTCTGTACCAGAGGTTGATCTTGCAAATAACTTCTAGTTTTTGCTTCTTTTTCTGCTAATTCTCGACAGTCATACTGAATTCCATCTTCAGGTGTGAGTAACAATGTTGCTGAGTTTAAGGCGGTGCACCTTTCTATAGTTAAGTGTGGTTGTGACAGTAAGGTTGACATGCAGGACAAATGTCTGGCAGGTGATAGAAAGGTCATATTTGTTTGGAGTAATAATGCTGAAACTGCATGGGGAACTCTTAAAATTAAAGGATGGAATAACACTATTGTAGCACTGACTTCAACTGCCATTGAGGCTGCAATTACAGCTCTCACACAATATGGTTGCGCACACGCAACACTGTCTAGTTTTGAAAAGAAATAGGCTATTGGTTTCATTTTATCTCCATGTATTGAACCAGAACTGAAGTCATAAAATGTCCCTTGCAATCTACCATCTGAACAAACGGTTTACTATAGTCTGGTAATGCTAAAGCAGTACTGGAAACTAGAACTTGTTTTATGTTGGTAAATGCTTCTTCAGCTTCTACACTCCATTTCAGTTCAGACGTCATTTTCAGCTCTTCCTCATACATTAGTTTGTTTAATGGAGCTACTATTTCTGCATAATTTCGCACCCAGTTTCTACAATAATTAGTCCAAGGAAGGACATAATTTGCTTTTTTGTTACTGGTTTTGGAACTTGTAATATTGCAGTCTTTCTTTCTTCTACAATTGTGCGTCCCCCTGCGCTAAGATTGTGGCCTAGGTATTTAATCTCATTTTTACACAACTGAAGTTTCTTTTTACTGACTTTGTGTCCTTCTTCTGCTAAATATTTTAATAATGCTATTGTGTCATTTTTGCAGGTCTCCTCATCAGGAGAGGCTAATAGCACATCATCAACATATAATAAAACCTGACTACCTCCTGGAGGGTCAAACTTGGCCATACTTGCACTCATTACCTGAGAGTATATGGTTGGACTTTCACAGTAGCCTTGAGGTAGTGTGGTATATGTATATCTTTGTCCCTCAAAGGTGAATGCAAACCAGAACTGACTATCTTTATCTATAGGTACAGAGAAAAATGCATTGCTTATATCAACTACAGTAAATACAGGTCCTTCTCAAAAAATTAGCATATTGTGATAAAGTTCATTATTTCCCATAATGTCATGATGAAAATTTAACATTCATATATTTTAGATTCATTGCACACTAACTGAAATATTTCAGGTCTTTTATTGTCTTAATATGGATGATTTTGGCATACAGCTCATAAAAACCCAAAATTCCTATCTCACAAAATTAGCATATTTCATCCGACCAATAAAAGAAAAGTGTTTTTAATACAAAAAACGTCAACCTTCAAATAATCATGTACAGTTATGCACTCAATACTTGGTCAGGAATCCTTTGGCAGAAATGACTGCTTCAATGCGGCGTGGCATGGAGGCAATCAGCCTGTGGCACTGCTTCGATAGCGGGCAGCCTTTAGCTCATCCAGAGTGTTGGGTCTTGAGTCTCTCAACGTTCTCTTCACAATATCCAACAGATTCTCTATGGGGTTCAGGTCAGGAGAGTTGGCAGGCCAACTGAGCACAGTGATACCATGGTCAGTAAACCATTTACCAGTGGTTTTGGCACTGTGAGCAGGTGCCAGGTCGTGCTGAAAAATGAAATCTTCATTTCCATAAAGCTTTTCAGCAGATGGAAGCATGAAGTGCTCCAAAATCTCCTGATAGCTAGCTGCATTGACCCTGCCCTTGATAAAACACAGTGGACCAACACCAGCAGCTGACACGGCACCCCAGACCATCACTGACTGTGGGTACTTGACACTGGACTTCTGGCATTTTGGCATTTCCTTCTCCCCAGTCTTCCTACAGACTCTGGCATCTTGATTTCCGAATGACATGCAGAATTTGCTTTCATCCGAAAAAAGTACTTTGGACCACCGAGCAACAGTCCAGTGCTGCTTCTCTGTAGCCCAGGTCAGGCGCTTCTGCCGCTGATTCAGGTTCAAAAGTGGCTTGACCTGGGGAATGCGGCACCTGTAGCCCATTTCCTGCACACGCCTGTGCACGGTGGCTCTAGATGTTTCTACTCCAGACTCAGTCCACTGCTTCCGCAGGTCCACCAAGGTTTGGAATCGGCCCTTCTCCACAATCTTCCTCAGGGTCCGGTCACCTCTTCTCGTTGTGCAGCGTTTTCTGCCACACTTTTTCCTTCCCACAGACTTCCCACTGAGGTGCCTTGATACAGCACTCTGGGAACAGCCTATTCGTTCAGAACTTTATTTCTGTGTCTTACCCTCTTGCTTGAGGGTGTCAATAGTGGCCTTCTGGACAGCAGTCAGGTCGGCAGTCTTACCCATGATTGGGGTTTTGAGTGATGAACCAGGCTGGGAGTTTTAAAGGCCTCGGGAATCTTTTTCAGGTGTTTCGAGTTAACTCGTTGATTCAGATGATTAGGTTCATAGCTCGTTTAGAGACCCTTTTAATGATATGCTAATTTTGTGAGATAGGAATTTTGGGTTTTCATGAGCTGTATGCCAAAATCATCCATATTAAGACAATAAAAGACCTGAAATATTTCAGTTAGTGTGCAATGAATCTAAAATATATGAATGTTAAATTTTCATCATGACATTATGAAAATAATTAACTTTATCACAATATGCTAATTTTTTGAGAAGGACCTGTATTATAGCATCTGGTCTTAGGGAATTTAATAATGTATAAGGATCAGGAACACATGGTGCTCTCTGAACAACTCCATTATTAACTGCCTGTAAGTCTTGCACCATGCGCCATCCTGTTGATGGAGCTTGTTTTTTAACTGGAAAAATGGGGGTGTTACCTGGTGAGTCCTCGCATTTTATTATCACCCCTGCAGTTATTACATCCTTTATTATTGGTTTTATTCCTTCACGTTCATCATGTTTCAAAGGGTATTGTTTTACACTGGGCCTGTATTCTTTTTTTGCTCTAATTTGGACAGGTACTGCTCCTTTTACTAAACCCACATCAATAGGGTCCTTTGACCATAACTTATCAGGAACTTCACTCAAGAATTGTTCCTCCTGTTCAGTAAGGAATATTTCTCATTGTTGCTTTGTATGCAAATGTATCCCTTCCTGCACTGTCACTGTCCAGAATAATGGCTTCCTAGTTAATCCTGTGGATGCACTGATTTCTGTATTCATTGTTGTTGCAAACCAGTCTGTGACATCTTTTCCCCTCTGCACTATTCTTCCCATGTCATGCCACTTGAGTTCTTTATCCTTGAATGAAGATATGTGTGGAGGTGTCCACATTTTGCAGAGCTTCCTAGTGTCTTCCGCTAACACTACTTCAGCAACTGACGTACTGTTCCTATCTGCATGAACATAGGTTATCATGACTTTTGTAGGGGTTACTTCAGTTAATGCTTCTTCATAAGTTTTATCTGGTCCAGGAGTATTTTCATACCACATGGTAATATGTAGATCATCTGGTGTCATCTGATCTTGTAGTCGAGTAATTACATTTCTTCCTTCTGTTAATAAAGCTGTCCCTATGTCTAGGGGTGGCTTATTTGGAACATCCAGTGAGTAGTGGTAATAAGGTGGTCCCACTCCTTTTAACACAAAATAATCTCCTTGGCTGAGTTCTGCTTTTCTCTTTACTACAATATGTCCTTCTGAGGTCGGAATTAATGCTAACCCCAGATGTAGTAATCCACCTCGTCCCAATACATTTACCGGACACTCAGGGAACATTATAATAGATAGCTGACATGACTGTCCATTGGGATCTCTTATCCAAACTGGTTCAGACTCACAGACTTGTGTCAATTTCCCACTAGCTGACCTTACTGTTATTTGCTGATCACTAAGTCTGGAATTTGGGATTGTTTCTCTACAGGTGGTCCTGCATGCTCTGGTATCACGAAGAAAAGTAATTGATTTTCCATTCAACAATAAGGTAACTTCAGGTTTAATGCTATCTAGAGAGAGAAAATCTTGGAAATTTAGGAGGATATCCTGCCCCTGTGTTTTTTTTTGTTTTTTTTTTATCGGTGTCTGAGGTACTCGGAACAATTTCATTTATTTTCTGTCCTAGTCATGCTGAATCATTATTTCTCCTCTCAGGACAGTCTCTGGCCAGATGTCCTTCTTTCCCACAACACCAGCACCCTGAGGTGTATTGTCTGTAGTTTCCTCTGCTCACTCTTCCTCTCTGACCCCTGCGGTTTTGTCCTCTGCCTCTAAACCTTCCTCTTCCTCTGTTGTTTTGATAATAAATCCGTTCTTCTTCTTCTTCTTGCTGAAAAAAGGTGTTGGCTATCTTTTTTTGTTTTTTATCCTTCATTACTTTTTCTGCATGGAGGGCATGATTTACATAGTCTTCTAGATTTGCTGTGGGGAACCCTATAAAATGTCTCCTTACCCAGGTATTAATTGCATCCCTGGAACCAGCATGTAGTGCATTTTTTAACTGCTGTCGATAAGCTCCTTGCTCGTTTTCATCTTCTTGTAGACCACTATGTATTTTAAACACTTTCGTCAGTCTAATCCTATATTCTTCAAAATGCTCTTCCTCTTTTTGTTTCACTCAGGCTATTTCTGCATAGTCAGCTCTGCGTCTGTATCTAACTGTAAGCCTATCGATTAATCCCCTCAGTCTGTTTGTTCTGCTGTTAAAAAGAGTAAAATATTTTCTAAGGTTACACAGAAAAAAAAACAAAAAACGTGTCATGCCATGAACCTCTGTGACAAGCTGTATCAACAGCCTCCAGCGTCTCAAAACAATAATAAAAAATAAAAACAAAACACAAATAAAACATACATGAAGTACAGCCATGGTGGGGATGGATTTATTCACCAAAGGGACTCATTCTAGCCCACCCAATCCTGTCAAACCTCATCAGATCTTTGGTACAAAACAAAAACTTTCCACCTACTCTTTTTACTCCCTTTCTTTTGTCCTGCTGTTCTACTTTGCAAGTCCATCAAAATTTTCTTCTTAGCCCTCTGACCTTTTCTGCTTTCCACAAAAACGTCCATTCTTATCTCATGCATCACATCTCTCTCCTTTTAGTTACTTTTAAGCAATAATCTACATCATCATAACCTTCTTTGTCCATTTTTCTTAAATCACGTTTACTTTTAATGTAATTATTGCATCCTATAGATTAACAAATTTTTTAGAGTTTAAACGACCATCATAATGATATGTGGTTATCCATTTATCTAAATATTTTAATTTACTTGGATCTTGTGCTTCTATGAACTTCCAATCTTTGCATTGTAATTCGTTTTTAGTTTATTTTTTACTCGCCCCTTTTCCCATTTTTAAATTTATTTTTTTTTAAATTTGGTCCAGCATATAAATACCTAGGGTATTCAAAATGCTGGATTATTCTGCTCAGTAGGGTGACAGAAAAATCTCCTTTTGTGGTAATTCTCACTTCAACTCTTTCGAGTGGAGAATTCTTGCCTTTGCATCCACAAAAGTTAGTCACTGTCAATCCTACTGCTTTGGTATGATGCAAAACCTAGTGGTTTAAATCCTCCATTCATTTCTCACATGCACACATTTTTAAACGCGGAATTTTCTTAGTATTTTTGTTTAAATACTTAAACGCAGACTCCGCCGTCCTTGAAACACGGAATTTTCAGTATTACTTCTTAATACTTAAGAGGACTCCACCGTCCTTCTTTTACCTGTTAGGGCCTGGGATTTACAGGGTTTTATTTCACGCAATGACCCCCAGTCATTCGTCACACTTTTTAATCCAAACTCAACTCACCACTTTGTCTTCTCCTCTCTCTCGGAGTTCCGTCAGCCGTCAGACCCCAGCGGGCGAACCGAGATCCACTCCCGGAAAGGGTCTGTGAGTCTCCCTGATGAAGACAGCTGTGCGCACGGTTTTTACTGGAATCCACCAACCCGCTGGAATCCTCAGGCGTAATTGGAATCCTGCTCTCGAAGGACCAATTTAATGTCAGGTTCAAACAACCTAAAATACTTATAACATCACAAAAAGAAAGACAAAGAATTAGTTATTTCACTTGCTGCGAGGATAACGGACAGGGATGTGCTTTCAGTTACAAATCTCCTACCGCTCTGAAAACCTTCTGTCTGCACCTCTCTTTTTATTATCTTTGCGGGTCCCTAGTTACAATGAATGTCGCTCTCTAAAGGATGGGAAAAACAGCTGCATCGTAAACGGGTCATAAACACCATTATCTTGTAACAACACACTTCCATAGTCTCCCCCATCTTAAGATCAGTGTGTCTTCTGTTCAGCACAATCAGCCACCCTCTTTATGACACCCTCATCTGTGACTGCTTCCTTCTCAGCTCCACCTTTGATGCTTGCCTGCAGACAAACTCATCACATCCTTACTCACACATACATCATGAAAGGTTATAAAGATCAAATAGTCAAGTTAAAGAAAAGGGAAAAAAAATAAGATAAATCTATGTTCAATTATTCCAACACCAATGATTTGACCCTTCGGAAACAGACTGACATATTTTCCACGACCACAGCATGTGTCTTTTGACATGGTTGTTTAAGAAATGAAAAAAAAAATTATTTCACCATTTGGGGTTAATTATTTGTTGCCAGCTGAAACATAATCGTCCATGCAGTAATTATCAAACGGGAGGCTTGTACATACAGGGTTGGACAATGAAACTGAAACACCTGTCATTTTAGTGTGGGAGGATTTATGGCTAAATTGGACCAGCCTGGTAGCCAGTCTTCATTGATTGCACATTGCACCAGTAAGAGCAGAGTGTGAAGGTTCAATTAGCAGGGTAAGAGCACAGTTTTGCTCAAAATATTGAAATGCACACAAGATTATGGGTGACATACCAGAGTTCAAAAGAGGACAAATTGTTGGTGCACGTCTTGCTGGCGCATCTGTGACCAAGACAGCAAGACTTTGTGATGTATCAAGAGCCACGGTATCCAGGGTAATGTCAGCATACCACCAAGAAGGACGAACCACATCCAACAGGATTAATTGTGGACGCAAGAGGAAGCTGTCTGAAAGGGATGTTCGGGTGCTAACCCGGATTGTATCCAAAAAACATAAAACCACGGCTGCCCAAATCACGGCAGAATTAAATGTGCACCTCAACTCTCCTGTTTCCACCAGAACTGTCCGTCGGGAGCTCCACAGGGTCAATATACACGGCCGGGCTGCAATAGCCAAACCTTTGGTCACTCATGCCAATGCCACACGTCGGTTTCAATGGTGCAAGGAGCGCAAATCTTGGGCTGTGGGAAATGTGAAACATGTATTGTTCTCTGATGAGTCCACCTTTACTGTTTTCCCCACATCCGGGAGAGTTACGGTGTGGAGAAGCCCCAAAGAAGCGTACCACCCAGACTCTTGCATGCCCAGAGTAAAGCATGAGGGTGGATCGGTGATGGTTTGGGCTGCCATATCATGGCATTCCCTTGGCCCGATACTTGTGCTAGATGGGCGCGTCACTGCCAAGGACTACCGAACCATTCTTGAGGACCATGTGCATCCAATGGTTCAAACATTGTATCCTGAAGGTGGTGCCGTGTATCAGGATGACATTGCACCAATACACACAGCAAGACTGGTGAAAGATTGGTTTGATGAACATGAAAGTGAAGTTGAACCTCTCCCATGGCCTGCACAGTCACCAGATCTAAATATTATTGAGCCACTTTGGGGTGTTTTGGAGGAGCGAGTCAGGAAACGTTTTCCTCCACCAGTATCACGTAGTGACCTGGCCACTATCCTGCAAGAAGAATGGCTTAAAATCTCTCTGACCACTGTGCAGGACTTGTATATGTCATTCCCAAGATGAATTGACGCTGTATTGGCCGCAAAAGGAGGCCCTACACCATACTAATAAATTATTGCGGTCTAAAACCAGGTGTTTCAGTTTCATTGTCCAACCCCTGTATTTGCTTGGTTAAATCCAGGTGGTGACTTTTTTTTGGCCAGGCAGTGTAGTCAATAATTAGTGGCAACTATTACTTAAAATGTCACAAATATCTGGCAAAAAATATTCCTTTTTTTTGTTTTTTTTTTGGTACTTGCAGTTATTTACCACATACCTACTAAATGCTTTATATAAATTTTTAGCCGCTACTAAAATATAACAGGTTGGAGGAAATCCTAGAGTGCCGGGCCGAGATCAGGCAGCGGTTAGTGGGGAAGTCCCAGTCCAACCGCCCAGTTAGGTTAGCCAAAGCAGCCTGTAAGTGGAGCTTTGCGGCTCCAAAAAGTCAGAAAAAACATTTCAAAGTAGGCTCATTCTGGATGAACTGACTGCACTGATGAAGTTTTGAGGTCTACTTTATCAGTTAAAAGCATTTTAAAACTACTTTTTGTGACAAATCTATGGTATAAAAATTATTGATTTGAATAGCACCAGCAGCTTCAAGTTATGTTGAAGCTGCTGGTGCCAAACCTAGCCGTTACCAAATCCCAGGGAAAGCTGATAAGACCTACTCCATAGTAGGACAATTTACCCGTGACAGTAAAGCCCTGGGAAGTGAAATTACCTGGGTAAATTTGTATCAAAACACGACATGGGCTTTACAATGCCTGGGGCTTTGAAAAACCTGGCGCTTTTTACAAGCAATCGAAAAGGGGCTATTCATGTATTGATCTGTATGCTACATGAACAGATAACCAATATGTGGGAGGTATTTATGGAATATTGGCTGTAAAAAATTTGTACCAACTTAAAAAAAAAAAAACTGGCTACAAGAAAGACATCATATGTGTGACTGATCATATTTGCACTGACCTTCAGATTTTACTTGTGGTTACTTTATGATGTCGAAATCATCCTAAAATAATTGCAGATATAAGTATTAAATGCAGTCTACAAGGATTTATTAAATGGTATTTTAATTATGTTAGATGTGACTGATGAGTGCTGGTTTGCAGTTACAAGAACAAAATCCTGCTGGTGTATTTTAAAAAAAATCAAGATATTTCTAATACTTTAAGCTGCTTGGGAAGGCTATGTCCAATTAAAAGCAATTTTCACATGTTTCCGAGAGAACTTTTTCTATGTGATTATGACGGTAGCAAGGAACAAAGGTATGTAGTACATGAGCTTGAAAAACACCAGAAAAACACTGGTTTATGTAAGTTAACAGGGTACGTTGTTTTTAATCCACATCAACATTTGCTCTGAAGGTCCAAAGGTCCTCTAAGAAGACCAACATGGGCTCCAAAATTGCATTACTTAGAGGTGAGGTAACTTCAAAGGACTACAAGCAATAAATCAAAGACAAACAACAATTACCATCACCTCACAAACCACTGTGGATAGATACCCTTAAATCTCAACTCATTACTTCTTTTCTCAACAGCTAACCTCATGGTTAAGCAGCAAACCTCCTGAAAAGCATCTGAGGAGAGAATCATTATTTTCACAATTAGATTTATTGATGCCATCAGGCATTTCTGCACTGTGGCTGCACATGTCTGCCTTCTGTTTTTCTCAGTCCATTTTAATCTAAATTAGGTAGCAATACTAAGATAACACAAGATGGTGTGTTAAGAGTACTTATCCATTTGTTTGTTTGTGTGCATGAATTCGAAAATTCTATAGCTAATAAAGGAAAACAGAAAACACACAAAGCAGATGAGTATATTGTGTTGATAGATTTGGTAAACAATTATAGATTAAATAACCATCCTAGTCTCACTAATATATAAATTAAAAATATATACACTACTCAAAAAATTTAGAGATATTTGGCTTTTAGGTGAAATTGTTGAAAAACATAAAGACTTCATGCTATAGTAATGTTCTTGTAATGTTTGTGTAATGTTCCCTTCAGCATCAACTACAGCTTGATGACAACGTCTCATGATGTTTACAAGTCGACCTATTGTCTGCTGAGGCATGGCATCCCACTCTTCTTGAAGAACGCCCCTCAGGCAATTGAAGTTCTGCGGTACAGAGTTAAGAGCCTCTAGACAGTTGCATCAGTTTTATCTTGAATTAATTTTCTTTCCCCAAACACCACCTCTTACGTGAACCGTTGTGGTAAACAGGATGACATGAGGGTCAAAAGGGGCGATGAGAAGCCATGGTAGCTTTAAACAAAGGAGGCTGCTCTCAGTCTAGCAGCTGGGACAAGTTCCTACTTCCACTGAACGAGTCAGGCATGCAGAGTTGTGGTTTCGATGCCCTCTTCTTCAGTCAGTGTGGTACACTACTTTGATTAGAGACACTGTCTCATCTTTGGAAATCTCCAATTCTTTTTTTGCAGAAGCTTAGAAAGAAAGGGTAAGGTAACTAGTCTTATTTTGGCTGATTTACGATCGACGGGTACACAAACATCAGATCGTACTCAACTCTGTATCGTGAATGTTGCCCTTTACTCGGCCGGCAAGATCAGGACATTCAGATGTTCAGTTGCATGTCTCCACTTTGCAAACAGTTGATGGCTGTGGGTCAAGAGAGCAATCAGGGCTAGTCACAAGAGTTTTGTACTATGATGTCATTGAGATTCCAATTGTGATTTCTCTCTGGGGCTGTCCTGAAAGTACATTATTGCTGTGCATTCTGTTTGTGTAGTTTTGATGTTGTTCTCCAGACAAGACTGCGCCTAACAGACAGACAGAGAAACAGACCCACACTTGATTTATCCATTCCTTCATATTGAAAGGAGACATTCAGAACAGGGCTTTGGGTGAATCCAGATGATTAAATATATCCAAGTATAAGGGGGATGGGAATCTCCAGTCATTTTACTGTTCAAAAGGGGACGAGTTCTGTGTCCCATAGATGAACGTATTTTGGTGCTTAATGTGTGTATTAACCCCACAACAAAACAGAATGACCTCGGGAAGATGCTCCTAACTTCTAAACCAACATTAAAAAGCCAGATTACAGTTTGCAAATCCACTGAGAGGAAAAAAAAAAGGTAACTATGGAGATCATGTAGTCTGATTAAACATAATTTTAAAGGTTGAGCAATTATGACCATTGCTACAATAAAAGGAAAAAAGGGGAGGCTTCTAAGTCTTCTGAAGAACCGGGGTGGCAACATCATTAATTGTGTTTCACTGCAAGAGGAAATGATGCACATCACAAAACAGATGGCATCATGAACAGAGAAGATTATATGGAAAATACTGAAGCAGAATTGGAAGACATCAGCAATGAGAAAGTTAAAGCCTGGGCACAAATTGGTCATTCAAATGGACAATGGCCCTAAGCATATTAATACATTTGTTACAAAGTGGCTAAAAGACAACAGACTCAGTGTTTTGCAGAGACAGCAGTTATAGGAGTTTCTTTAGTTATTTGGGCTTTGATAATAATAAAAGACTGGGTATTAACTGTTATAATTATGAAGCTTATACAGCACTGTCTATGCTAGGCCTCTTTAGCAAATGCATTATGAACATAATTTTATGTACATACATTTTTTGCATTAAAATACTAACCCAAGAATAATAGATTACCCTGTATTTCAAAAACTCCCAAACAGGTTTATTTGAAGAAAAGGATAAACATGACAAAAAAGTAAAAAAAAAAGCCCCTCCATTAGCTTTTAGCAGGAGTTCTGTGGAAACATATTAAAGCAAAAATATAAAGTTATTAACAATGCAGTTCTATGTTTAAAATATTTATGATATAACAACAGGTTCAATGACCTTTTAATACTATGTCTCTGTGTTTGTATTTGAATCTGTTTTTCAATCTCATAGTTGGACATTGTTGGGACCCACAGCCATGGATTTCAACATTAAACTTCGGTACATACTTTTCTGGAACTTTCAAAATAAATTGCATTTAACAGACTTTCAGCACAACTTCAGAAGGGGGAAGGGGGGGTAACAGAGGACTTCCTTTGATGCCACTGCCCGCATAAAACCCCCACCTTCCCACAAGTCTTTCTCTTCCACACCGGTGTTCATAGGGATAGGATGGGGACAAAGCGCGCTAATTTCTTTTGCTGGCAAAAAGACATAAACTCTTCAAACTGGATCCAAGAGTGTCATAAAATCATGCGATCATATGCACAAGTTAAGTATGAGTGAAGCACTGTTTGTGTACCTGGTGATTTCATTCATAAAGAGGGAAAATTAAGGTATAAGCATTGCTGACTTTCTATCCGAGCCCTGTAGAAGCAAACGTTGTTCGAGAGAAACCCCTGCAAAGACGCGGTCTCCCAGTCTGGAAGGAAGACAGCAGAGACCGCATCATCGTGTTAAACCGTGTGGTCAGCGGACAGGACCGACCGCCCAGCTACAGCTCCAGAGCTAACCCTTGCGAAGCTACCGAGGTTAGCTGAAAGCTAACCGCTTGTTGACTGTGGACGTTTCTTCAAACTTCGCCCCTTGAACAACATTTCCTCACCATGGTCAGAGGTTAGGTTTGGGCAGATTAACAGTTAGGCTGAAATGATCTGAACGTTTTCATTCAATGAAGTTTGGTTTTATTTGTGTGAAACTTGGCTATCTTAGTGCTAGCAGGCTATCTGCAGCACACGTGCCCTGTTTGTGTTCTGTGTTTGTGTGTTTTTAAGTTAAGTCAAACTTTACTTGAAGGGTGATTTTATACACAGAAGATTGCTCATAACGCGTTGTCCCGCTTATGCATTTTAACCCTTTTATTAACGATATTTTTAAAGGTGTGTGTTTGATTCTGGTGCTAAATAATATTTACCCAGAAAGATTTAGTCTTCAATCCAGTAAATAATAGTCCCTAAACATCATTTACTAGATTTGATAACTAAGTAAACACAATTAAGCCTCATTTCTCCAGAAAGATTTGGCTCGTTTCCAAAATACTCCCTTAATAATATTTCTTCAAATATTATTTCAATAAATAAAGGCACCTAATTAGACACCGTTGAGAAATGGTCATCCAGAAGGTTGGTTTCATTCAGCAGATCATTATTTAAAACATTATTTTATTAAAATAATAATTTATCTAATCTTGCATTGTGAGTGGTTGTCTAAACGCTTGCTGATTATTGCCTAAGTTAGATCCAAGACTAACTTAACTTCATTTCCAGATCCTTCAAGATAATCCTTTGTTCTCAAACATAAACATTGCATGGTAATGTTGCATCACACTTTTTGGTCATGATTTCCAATCTCTGTTCTATGAGGACATGTGTGTGCACACCAAGACCTTCTGCACCTTTGGGAATAACAAACCATGGTTTACTCCACACCTCAGGAATCTGCGCAAGGACAAGGAAGAAGCTCACAGCAGTGGAGATTGGGCGCGGTACAGGCAGGCCAGGAACAAACTAACAAAGGAGATCAAAAGGCCAGGAACAAACTAACAAAGGAGATCAAAGCAGCCAAGAGAAGCTACAGTGAGAAGCTTAAGAACAGCCTTTCTACTGGTGACACTTCAACTGTATGGACTGGTCTGAGAAACCTGACTGCCTATAGGAGCCCCCCCACCATTCCTGAACAGAGTCCTCGCCTGGCCAACCGTCTGAATGGCTTCTACTGCAGACATGACAAGAAGCCATTCACACCTCAAACCATCTCCTCCACATCCCATTCAGGAAGAAATTCCTCCCATAAAGTAACCCACCCCCTACCTTCAGATCCTCTGCCTGCACTAAACATCTCAGAGGAAGATGTAAATAGGCTCTTTCAGCGCATGAAAACAAAGAAAGCTGGAGGACCTGATAAGATCTCCCCATCATGCCTGAAAGCCTGTGCAAATCAACTTGCTCCGATCTTCACAAGGATCTTCAACAAATCACTGGATAAGTGTGAGGTCCCCTCCTGCCTCAAACGATCCACCATCATCCCGGTTCCCAAGAAACCCACCATCCTAGGATTAAATGACTACAGGTCTGTAGCCCTGACGTCTGTGATCATGAAATCCTTTGAGCGGCTGGTGTTGAAGCACCTGAAAGACATCACAGGCCCCCTGCTGGACCCCTGCAATTTGCTTACCGAGCAAAAAGGTCGGCAGATGATGCTGTTAACTTAGGTCTACACTTCATCCTGCAACACCTCGACCACTCAGGGACGTACGCCAGGATCCTGTTTGTAGACTTCAACTCGGCCTTCAACACCATCATACCAGACATCCTCCACCAGAAGCTCACCCAGCTCAACGTCCCCGCCCCCACCTGTCAGTGGATCAACAGCTTCCTGACGGAGAGACAGCAGCAGGTGAGACTGGGGAGCATCTTCTCCCGATCCAGATCAATAAGTACTGGTGCCCCCCAGGGGTGTGTTCTATCCCCACTCCTCTTCTCCCTGTACACAAATGACTGCACCTCACCGGACTTGTCCGTGAAACTCCTTAAGTTTGCAGATGACACCACTGTCATTGGACTGATCCAGGACGGTGATGAGTCTGCATACAGACAGCAGGTGGATCGGCTGGTACACTGCTGCAGTCAGAACTACCTTGAACTCAACCCACTCAAGACTGTGGAAATGGTGGTGGACTTTCGGAGAACACCACCCCCATACAACCCCTTCACCATCCTCAACAAAACTGTATCGGCCGTGGACAACTTCAGGTTCTTAGAGATGGAACCATCATCTCTGAGGACCTGAGATGGTCTTCACACATACAGGTCCTTCTCAAAATATTAGCATATTGTGATAAAGTTAATTATTTTCCATAATGTCATGATGAAAATTTAACATTCATATATTTTAGATTCATTGCACACTAACTGAAATATTTCAGGTCTTTTATTGTGTTAACACGGATGATTTTGGCATACAGCTCATGAAAACCCAAAATTCCTATCTCACAAAATTAGCATATCATTAAAAGGGTCTCTAAACGAGCTATGAACCTAATCATCTGAATCAACGAGTTAACTCTAAACACCTGCAAAAGATTCCTGAGGCCTTTAAAACTCCCAGCCTGGTTCATCACTCAAAACCCCAATCATGGGTAAGACTGCCGACCTGACTGCTGTCCAGAAGGCCACTATTGACACCCTCAAGCAAGAGGGTAAGACACAGAAAGACATTTCTGAACGAATAGGTTGTTCCCAGAGTGCTGTATCAAGGCACCTCAGTGGGAAGTCTGTGGGAAGGAAAAAGTGTGGCAGAAAACGCTGCACAACGAGAAGAGGTGACCGGACCCTGAGGAAGATTGTGGAGAAGGGCCGATTCCAGACCTTGGGGGATCTGCGGAAGCAGTGGACTGAGTCTGGAGTAGAAACATCCAGAGCCACCGTGCACAGGCGTGTGCAGGAAATGGGCTACAGGTGCCGCATTCCCCAGGTCAAGCCACTTTTGAACCAAAAACAGCGGCAGAAGCGCCTGACCTGGGCTACAGAGAAGCAGCACTGGACTGTTGCTCAGTGGTCCAAAGTACTTTTTTCGGATGAAAGCAAATTCTGCATGTCATTCGGAAATCAAGGTGCCAGAGTCTGGAGGAAGACTGGGGAGAAGGAAATGCCAAAATGCCAGAAGTCCAGTGTCAAGTACCCACAGTCAGTGATGGTCTGGGGTGCCGTGTCAGCTGCTGGTGTTGGTCCACTGTGTTTTATCAAGGGCAGGGTCAATGCAGCTAGCTATCAGGAGATTTTGGAGCACTTCATGCTTCCATCTGCTGAAAAGCTTTATGGAGATGAAGATTTCATTTTTCAGCACAACCTGGCACCTGCTCACAATGCCAAAACCACTGGTAAATGGTTTACTGACCATGGTATCACTGTGCTCAATTGCCCTGCCAACTCTCCTGACCTGAACCCCATAGAGAATCTGTGGGATATTGTGAAGAGAACGTTGAGAGACTCAAGACCCAACACTCTGGATGAGCTAAAGGCCGCTATCGAAGCATCCTGGGCCTCCATAAGACCTCAGCAGTGCCACAGGCTGATTGCCTCCATGCCACGCCGCATTGTAGCAGTTATTTCTGCAAAAGGATTCCCGACCAAGTATTGAGTGCATAACTGTACATGATTATTTGAAGGTTGACATTTTTTGTATTAAAAACACTTTTCTTTTATTGGTCGGATTAAATATGCTGCTTTTGTGAGATAGGAATTTTGGGTTTTCATGAGCTGTATGCCACAATCATCCGTATTAAGACAATAAAAGACCTGAAATATTTCAGTTAGTGTGCAATGAATCTAAAATATATGAATGTTAAATTTTCATCATGACATTATGGAAAATAATGAAAGAAGGCCCAGCAGAGACTGTACTTCCTTAGGCAACTCAAGAAGTTCAACCTTCCACAGGAGCTGCTGGTCATCTTCTACACTGCCATCATTTAGTGTGTCCTGTCTTCATCCATCTCAGTGTGGTTTGGCTCATCCACAAAACAGGACAGGTCCAGACTGCAACGAATAATCAGGAATGCAGAGAGAATAATCAGAGCTGACCTTCCCTCCATCCAGGACTTATACAGGTCTAGGGTCAGGAAAAGAGCTGCTAAAATATCTGCAGACCCCACACACCCTGCACATAAACTGTTTAGAGTTTTACCTTCAGGCCGCCGCTACAGAGCACTGTTCACTAAAGCCAGCCGCCACAGAGACAGTTTCTTCTCCCAGGCTGTTTCTCTGTTGAACATTTAATAGAGTACAAAACAACAGCAAATGCACCTTTTTGTTTATATATGTGTATATTGTACATTGTAAATATGTATATTCTGTAATGCAAAAACAAAACCAAAGAGCAAAGTGTACCGGATTCAAATTCCTTGTTTGTATGTACGAACTTGGCAATAAAGCTGATTCTGATTCTGATCTTTAATCAACTTGTTTATATTGTACATAGCCCATTAGTCTTCCCTATTCTTTAATTCTGCTTGGTAGTTTAGTTGGATTGTTTTAGCATAGTAAAGAGTTTGTTGATTGAAATATGTTTGACTTTGGGTTGACTTAGTTTTTGTTAATAAATTCTTGTATTTTAAGAAATTGTGTGAATTCATTCCATGTATGTGCAGAGTTTATGCTGTTCAATAATGTCAGAGCTTGTCTCACACCTTTCTATTTCGTCATAATACCCTTAACAGACCGTAATATTATTTGATAAAATATTAAAAGTAAATAATCTCATATTAATAATCACAACAAGATTCAGTAATTCATTATTCATTTATCATTAACCATTCTGTAATTTTAACCTTTACATCCAAGCATCTAAAATTGTTTATTTTTTTTCGCTCTAACACACACTCCACCAAGGCTTGCTGTAATTTACATTTCAAAAGATCCTGTGTTGTGAAACTACCTGACAACATGCTGCACAGCTGGGGACAGCAAAACCGAGGAAAAGAGCAAAGACTTTAAACAGCAGATCAAAGGGGAACACACAGCACACAAGAAGGCCTGACAACAACTCGGAGCCTCTGCCTGACACTTTCAGAGGCTTTACACCTGGTTCCAAGTTTTGTCCTTATTGACCCATGTTAATTGGGTGGTTTATAATGGATTAAATGTGCTCTATTTTCATCATTGAATCTATCTAAACATGTGCATGTGTCTGTGCGTGCATGTGCATCCGTCATATATTCGAGTTGTAACACAAGACTGAAGAAGTTATTTTTCAGCAAATCCAAGCACACAGTAAGACAGCTTCCAGGGGGTTGCTGCAGGCTATTTGTGTAACATCATTCTAGGATGAAAATAGTAGCCACGGGTAACTTTTATATACATGTTAGGTATTAATTAGTCAACTCAGAGGTAAGGAACGACACAGAGTCAGTTTTACTTGTAACAAGGGTAGCCCACTTTGCAGTGCCACTACAAAGTTTTGACACCCTATCTCTTTATTTATATGCTGTGGTCCAAACACAGTTAAACAGACAGTTCAGACAGGTGTGTGTGTGTGAGAGACTGAAAGGAGGCTGATTCTCACGGGCCTCTGGTGTGTGTGTGTGTATGTACAAATAGATAACGGAATCCCACACACCAGGGAGGACTGCACACAGGGAGAGCTGCATACTAGAGGGTGACACGGGAGTGGATTTTCTCTCCTGTCCCATCCCGCTCCCACAGAAAAATGTCTTGTCCCATCCCAATCCCAGGCCAGCATAACGAAAAAAATCCTGTCCCGTCCCACTCCTGGTAAATTGACTCCCACTCCCGTCACGCTCCCATTCAGAACGACTCCCACTCCTGTGCCACTCCCATTTTTGTTTTCTTCATTTAGTCTTTTGGCAATTTCTTTCTTCGAAGGACCAGTTATGTCCCTGTTTTTAGTTGTAGTAAAGGCCAGTTAAAGTAAAAATAAAAATAATGAAGAAATAATAAAATATCAAACAAGGAAACAGACCATGCCTATCTTAGTTCAATAAACAAAATGTACCTAGTTGTATTTTACTCATTTATTAAGTGATTGTTTCCTTTGAACACTGACATTACTTTTATGTTTCAAGTTGCTGAAACAAAAGAAAAATGCACCTAGTAAGAGAACTGTACTTGTTGAACAAAAGGCCAAAAAGGCATTACCTTCACAATTTAGAAACTGTACCTCAATGGTTCACAGCCCTGGTCCTCATGGACCCCTTCCCTGCAAGTTTTAGATGTTTGTCTGCTGACAAACACCTGATTCAAATTCTGACATGACCTCCTATGCAGGTATCAAGAATGGAGGGTCAAACTGGACAAATTTTATACAATAAAATCATCATTAAATAAATGAATGTTGTGAATGTCCCATAAGTGAAGTAAATGTAACATGAAAGAAATGTAACATTAAATGTGCCATTAAATTAAAGGTACCATTTATTTATTTAATACATCATTAGAAACAATAAATGTACCATTATATCATGAAATGGACTATTATGCAATTAAATGTGCCACTGAATAATTAAGTATAATTTTAAAGACGACATGACGTAATTAGTGGTACACTTAATATTTAATTATGTATTAAATAAATTGTACATTTAATGGTACATTCATTTTTTTTCTATTTCACAACATATTTATTTAATATCTTCCCTTGATGAAGCCTTTGTACGGAGTCCGCGAGGGGACATGGGGGAATTGTTTTCTCTTTTGCGTTCTAACGCAGTAGTCTTTGTGTTATTTCGCAATACTTTGTGGGATAGTTTCCAAACCAGATAACTGCAAAAATGAAACAAACACTACACCCGTTTTGAGATTTATTGAGTTTTATTTAGAAATCAGCATTAAATAAAATTATTTTCAAATCAGACTAAAAGACAGTTTTTATCCACAAGCTGTCAAACAAACTACTGAACAATAATACTGCACGAAACCACATCTGTGACACTTTGTTTGCTTATTACTGCTGCATGATATGTACTTTTTTTTTTTACGTTATTAGTGTTTTTGTTTTTATAGTGAGTTGAACGGTTCTTCTTATCCTAAGCATTTCATTGCATTGTTGACTGCGTGTTAACCTGCATATGACAAATAATCCATATCAATGACATATCAGTGCTGTTTGTTTTATGAGCAGTTTGTCATCTGTGCTACTCTTCCAAAATGCCGAACGCAAAAGTATTGCATGGGGACGCAAAAGTAATAAATTTCCCCATGTCCCCTCACGGGCTTCCGTACCTTATCTCTTAAATCTTTAGTGCACATGCAGCAATTTTGTTGGTCAGATGAGACTTGACATGTGTTGGTACTTTTGGTTTGATGAATGAAGAGATGCCGGGCTGATTTAATCCAGAATCTGCCTTACAAGTGTCCCTTAATCACTGGTGAAATTGATTACGACTAAACACGTTTTACAAGCAGCAGACTGCGTGTTAACACCGCTACATTCAACTTTCCTGAAGTCCGGTAATATTTGTGACTTTCCGGTCAGCTCTATGAGTTTAATAGATAAGTCCTTACTTCTGACTTTACGTTACAAATCCAATTTTACCACGTCCAGTTCTCCACCTGCGTTTGCTCCCTCCATTCTGAACACAGGTGGAAAACATCGAGCAGAAGCACTGTTGGCTTGTGGGTCGTGTAGTTCGTTTGACTCACATTATAGTATAGGCTTCTTGGAAAAAAACTACACAATGGCAGCATCAACCCAAGTTTTTTTTTCTTAGAGTTTATAACAAAGTCTCAGTTTTACATTTCCAAGGACAATTGATCCTAGTTTATTTTCCCTCCTATTGGTTAGCTCCCGCTCCCGTCTGCTCCCCTTCATTTTTTATCCTGTACCGTCCCAATCACGTGATCTTTACTGATGCTGTCTCCCGTCCCGTGGGACTCCCGAAAAAATGTCAGCCTCTACTGCATACCAGAGCATGATACACAGCAGAGTGCAGGTGCCTTGCCGCACAAAGTTTTTACATGAGTGATAACAAGTCCTTTCACGCATCCAACAATACATGCAACATGTTTCAGTCAGAGAGCCACTAAACAGATAAGGTTTCTGTAAAAACAGGATAAAGAAAAACAGGTGTCCATTTCTTCTGTTCGGAGCTGCTTCGCTCAGCAGAATCTTTTCACCCATTGGAAAATTATCTCCAAATTTCTCAAACATATTAAAAGCAAACCAAAGCAAAATCCTCTTCTCAAAAAAAAAAAAAAAATACACACCTCTACAGTTTTCAGAATAACTAATGCAGTTAGTTTAGTGGACGGATTGCATTAACACATATCCACATTCAGTCAAACACCCTCTACCTGGGCATTCTGTGTTAATTTCTGTTGATGACAGCAACACATTTCTTAATCATTCAATGATAAAAGGCAATGGACTTCTATAATCTATAATCTCACCTAGTCCCTATACTTATGTTGATGGTTCTTAGTGCCTGGAGTCATTTACTTATTTTTAAAAAATCACACTCAATGACTTTGTTGCACTTATTGGCAAAATGAAACCCTCATCATGCTCATTAGAAATTATACGTCCATCCATCTTGTCTAGGAGTCTCACCAGCATTGGTCCTTCATTGCTGCCCAACAGCTAACTAACACAGGGTTGTGTTCCATCATGTCTTAAACTCGCTGAGGAAACTCCACTATTGAAGAAATGTAAGCTTGATGGCAGCTTTATTGGTAATTAAGGGCTGATTTGAAAAATGCCTTTTCTAAGTAAATAATTAGAAAAATTTGTACAATGTCAGTTCAGATCTCCACTTTAAGTCTGGCTTTCAAAATTGCACTCCACTGAGACGAAGGTCTATATATACAGTACAGACCAAACGTTTGGACACACCTTCTCATTCAAAGAGTTTTCTTTATTTTCATGACTATGAATATTGTAGCTTCACACTTAAGGCATCAAAATTATGAATTAACACATGTGGTTGATTACGCACACTCTTGGCATTCTGTTGATGAGCTTCAAGAGGTAGTCACCTGAAATGGTTTTCACTTCACAGGTGTGCCCTGTCAGGTTTAATAAGTGGGATATCAAGCCTTATAAATGGGGTTGGGACCATCAGTGGTGTTGTGCAGGAGGTGGATACAGTACACAGCTGATAGTCCTACTGAATAGACTGTTCAAATTTGTATTATGGCAAGAAAAAAGCAGCTAAGTAAAGAAGTAAAACGAGTGGCCATCATTACTTTAAGAAATGAAGGTCAGTCAGTCCGAACAATTGGGAAAACTTTGAAAGTGTCCCCAAGTGCAGTCGCAAAAACCATGGCTCACATGAGGACCGCCCCAGGAAAGGAAGACCAATAGTCACCTCTGCTGCGGACGATAAGTTCATCCGAGTCACCAGCCTCAGAAATTGCAGGTTAACAGCAGCTCAGATTAGAGAACAGGTCAATGCCACACAGAGTTCTAGCAGCAGACACATCTCTAGAACAACTGTTAAGAGGAGACTGTGTGAATCAGCCCTTCATGGAAACATAGCTGCTAGGAAACCACTGCTGAGGACAGGTAACAAGCAGAAGAGACTTGTTTGGGCTAAAGAACACAAGGAATGGACATTACACCAGTGGAAATATGTGCGTTGTTCAGATGAGTCCAAGCACCGGTGGGTTGGACAGGAAGTGTATGAGCTTCTTGTCCTTTCTAAAGCCCTTTGGTGTTCTTCAGCCAACCTCACTTGAGTCCTAGATGACAACTGTACCCCTTTCCCTCTATTTTACTTGTACAGGGCTCTCAGGGCCACATTAGTTTTAGCATTTAAGAGTTCCTACATCAGCTTGGCAACTCTTGAGCAATTTTGCAAGTATATCCAGTAGTAACTAAGGAATTCTAGAAGCTTATGTACTTCCCCAACACTGCATGGTGTTTTACCTCTTAAAGCTTGGTTGGCGTCCAGGTCCTTTGGGTCCATCTTTACTTAGTCCACAGAGTCCAGCTTTCCTACAAAGCAAACCTCTCTCTCAAAGAGTTTGTATTTGGTTGGCCTGAA
This sequence comes from Girardinichthys multiradiatus, assembly GCF_021462225.1. NCBI lineage: Eukaryota > Metazoa > Chordata > Actinopteri > Cyprinodontiformes > Goodeidae > Girardinichthys > Girardinichthys multiradiatus. The sequence continues at coordinate 7,474,832 of NC_061815.1, forward strand.
CTTCACACCATGGTGTTGGGGGGGGGGGGCATGATACATCTGAAATACTGATAGGTGCCATACTCCTCAGTGATTAAACCCTTATGATAGGATAGGCTATACCTATGTTTGCCAATAAGATATTGAATACTTGGTACCACGTGTCTGTCTGGGACCATCGTTTGGTGCAGGAGCCTGTAGTCAATGCACAGCCTCAAGCTCCAGTTCTTCTTCTACACACAAACTACTGGGGTGGAATATGGGGACTTTTGTTCAAAAATGACCTGGATATACCCCTTGCCTTCTTTGTAGAGGGTTTTAGGGACTGCTACATAAAATCGCTGTATTAGGAACACACCCTATGTCATTATCATCCAGAGCAAATGCAACTGAGTCCTCGTAAGGCCTTTTTGTTGCCCTTTCTTGTTGTTCAGCATTTCAATGGCTTAGATCAACAGGGGATGCCAAAACTGGAAGTTGATAAATAGCAAAGGGAATAAAATTCATTTATTCGATTTGTTTATTTTATTAAAATGCCAAAGTTCATAGAAAGTGGTTAAAAATGTGTTTACATGGCTTAAAATTAGTTATATTTTATTTTTCATGATTTACCTATGAAAATTGTATTTTCCTACAGGGATATGGTCCATAAAGGGGGCGCAGGGAGAGAGAGTGAGTGAGGGAGAGAGTGCGGTGAGTAAAGAAACAGCAGTGTTTGCACATGCATGCACAAGTTTTCAGAATAGACATGCCTTTAACTGACGCCAGTAAATGGCATGTTAGTGGAAGTCCCGCCAGTGGAAATCGTAGGACTGATGTCCCAGCAGGATATTAAAAAACATATTAATTGATGTGTTTATCTTTAATTGAACTGATTACTGCAACAGTGTCTTTAGAGGTCTGCCTAAAAGTCAATCAAACAGCTGCCGCTGATCCAACATGCTGCTGACCGCGTCTTCACTAAAACTAAGAAAGTGGAGCACATCCCCCCAGTTCTAAAGTCTTTACCCTGGCTTCTTGTATCTCAGATAATAGACTTTAAAATATCCGTTAATTTGTAAGTCACTGAATGGTTTAGCACCAAAATACATTAAAGATATTTTGCTGTTGTACCAACTTTCCAGACCAGTCAGGTCTTCTGATCCAAGTCTACTCTGTATCCCTATAATCAGAACCTAACAAGGAGGTGCAGCATTCAGTTTTTACACTCCACTAATCAGGAACAAACTTCCAGAAAACTGCAAAATGCTGAATCTGAGTCCTTTTAAATCAAGGTTGAAAACTCATTTGTTTAGAGTTGGTTTTGATTGGTCTATTTAAACTATGAACTAAAACATATTGGTAGAAGTTTCTACTGGGGATAAAGGTCAATTTGAAATTCCACCTTGGAGCAGACAGTGTAAAGGACCTCACTGTCCACAGTGAGAAGTAGTTCAATGTAAAAGACCCGTCCCCGACAAACCATGGCTGACCTGGGGTCCCCTTAAAAGAAATTAGGAGGAAGTGTCTGAGTCTTGGTCCAGGTTTGGACTAGTTTTAAAATAAATTATAGAGATGCATAATGAGTCAGAGCAGTGCAAAATAATTGCCTCCCCCCCAGGATGAAATGTTTAATTTTATATTAAAGAAATATGGGCCTAAAAGCAGCGAGTGTATTTATTAATTTCAGTCCTTACTCCAACTTCTCTTTATTTTACTTTCCTTTATTTATTTTTTGTCACTTCAATATACTTTTTCATTATGTAAAGCATTTTAAATTGTCTTGTTGATGAAGTGTTGATTTGTTGATACAAGTCAAGTCAAGTTTATTTATATAGCGCTTTTCAGCAACAAGGCACTCAAAGCGCTGTACATGAGGAAAAACATTACAATGATACAGAAAATCAAACACCAAAACCAAATCAAATGATATTAATAATCCTTGGGAGTTTAGTGATAAGAGCTGGTACTAATCCAATCTTTCTAATAGAGGTAATTAGCTCATTAAGTTATCTGTGGTAAGGAATTCATCCTGTGCTAGAAGAAAAATGATAATATTAATCCTTGAGGTCGCTGGTATGAGGCAGTTGTGGTCCCGTTATTCAAATAATAACAGTCATGGGCACTCACTGAAATCTAATTGAGAGCTGGGTCACTGGTATAAAACAGTTTTAGCCAAACTTTCAAATAATAATAATGTTTGGCTTTCACTGGTTTGGCATAGTTGTAATTCAATCCTTCTAAGAAATCTAAAAATCTATGAATCCACCTTAAGGTAGAAAGAAGATAAGAAGAAAGACCACATTAGGTAAGAGGAGGGAAAAAATATATATATTTCACACTTTATCCTCAGCAGGATACAGTTTGAGATATCAATAAAAATCTCAGCACAAATAAGCAACACATACACGAGACAACATATTGCAGGTATACGGTGAAGGCTGTATGTCAGGGGTGCGTATGTTCATATGAGCATGTGCATGTGAGTTTGTGCAAAGTAATTCCATGAAGTGCGGTCACAGAGGCCATTGTCCTTGATGGTACGATGGAATGTTAATCAACCGGCCACACAGTTCTGAGCAGGTCCACAGATGTCCTCAGGGAAGGGAGGGGGCAGAGGGAACAGAGCATCATGTTTACATAACTTCCATGAGAAGTTGAAGATAGCCAGCCATCAAGGCCGTGCTCGGGAGCCAGATTCAGAAAAACAATAATTATTTGGGTTAGGCTGACTCTTAATTTTTCGTCAGCCTTGAGAGTCTCGCTGATGCTTCTCAATGGCGAATCCAAAAGCCAAATTCCTGGTCTTTCGCCAGATCCGAGCATGTAACTTCTCCAAGATTTTGTAAGGCTGCGATCTTGTAGAATCACATCCAATTTGCGATTCTGCTCCCTTAACATTTCAGTCTGAGTGTTGATAGCTCTGCAGATCCCTTCACCTAAGCCAGGCAGCCTTGCAATGGCCAGAACTGCTGCCAACGTTTCTGAAAAGCAGAAATCCTGTTATCAGTAATCCAATTTTGTACACATCTTCCACGTCCTCGACTGACATCTTAGCAGACACACAATCCTCCACTTCTGTCAAGAGTCCATTGTGTATTTGGAGAATAATTTCCCATCTGGACAAGAGGCTCTCCCTTACCCTGCCTTCCCATCGAGAAAATGTGATCAATTGCATTGAGAGACCAGCTGACCAGATCCATAATTCACAATTTGGGAGATTTGCAAAGAGAGGCTCCAAAAGAAGACAAGACACAGAGCAGAAGCAGGGCAGACATGGGAGGGTGCGAGAGACAGGAGAAAAGCATCCACCTCCACCGAGAGCAGAAACAGAAAGCCAAATAAACTTGCATTGCCTAGTACCTTAAACGATAACATTAAAACAGTGGCCTGGTGTCTAAATGATGAAATGACATAAAAAAATAAGAATAATGTATATTTTAGCTGATTAATGGCTGCCTAACAAAATGCAGAGTGTTAAAGCAGAGTTTCAGATGCGCACACAGAACAATTAGGCCCAGAAATATTTGGACAGTGACACAGGTGTTGTTATTTTAGCTGTTTATGGAAACATATTCTGGATACAATTATACAATCAATATGGGCTAAAAGTGCAGACTCTCAGCAATTTCAGAGTATTCACATCCAAACTGGAGCAAGGGTTTAGGAATTACAGTTTTTTTTAATACGTAGCCACCTCTTTTTCAAGGGACCAAAAGTAATTGGACAATTGACTCAGAAATTTGCAAATAAAATACATAAATAGCAAGGCTGCTTGGGCTCATCCTTCGTTAACCTGTCATCCATTAAGCAGTTAAAAGGTTGGTTGTTGATACCAGGTGTGACGTTTGCATTTGGATGCTATTGTTGTGAACACACAACATGTGGTCAAAGGAGCTCTTAATGGAGGTGAAACAGACTATCCTGAGGCTGAAAAAAAGAAGAAATCCATCAGAGAGATAGCAGAAATGTTAGGAGTGGCCAAATCAACAGATTGGTACATTCTGAAAAAAAAGTGCACTGCTGAGCTTGGGAACTCAAAAAAGCTTGGACATCCACGGAAGACAACAGTGGTGGATGATCGTAGAATCCTTTCCATGGTAAAGAAAAACACCTTCACAAAATCCACTCAAGTGAAGACCACGCTCCAGGAAGTAGGTGTATCAGTATCTAAGCCTACCATAAAGACAAGACTTCATGAGAGTAAATACAAAGGATTCACCACAACGTGCAAATCATTAATTAGCCTCAAAAATAGAAAGGCCAGAATTGACTTAGCCAAAAAACACCTGAAGAAGCCAGCCCAGTTCTGGAACCACATTCTTTGGACAGATAAGACTAAGATCAACCTGTACCAGAATGATGGGAAGAAGAAAGTTTGGAGAAGAATTGGAACAGCTCATGATCCAAAGCACACCACATCTTCTGTAAAAATGGTGGAGGCAGTGTGATGGCATAGGCCTGCATGGCTTCCAATGGCACTGGGTCACTTGTGTTTATTGATGATGTGACAAAAGAAAGAAGCAGCCGGATAAATTCTGAATTGTATAGGGATATACTTTCGGCTCAGATTCAGCCAAATGCAGCAAAGTTGATTGGACAGGGCTTCACAGTACAGATGGATAATGATCCAAAACATACTGCAAAAGCAGCCCAGGAGTTTTTTTAAAGCAAATAATTGGAATATTCTGCAATGCCCGAGTCAGTCACCAGATCTCAACCCAATTGAGCATGCATTTCATTGCTCAAGACAAAACATAAGGCACAAAGATCCACAAACAAGCAACTTAAGACAACTGTAGTAAATGCCTGGCATAGCATCACAAAGGAGAAAACCAAGCGTTTGGTGATGTCCATGGGTTCCAAACTTCAGGCAGTCATTGCCTGCAAAGGATTCTCAATAAAATATTGAAAAATAACATTTTATTTAGGGTTATGTTTAGTTGTCCAAATACTTTTGAGCCCCTGAAATGAGGAATGTTTGTATAACTATAGCTACAATTCCTACATGCTTAATCAAATTTTTGTTCAACCCCTTGAATTAAACCTTAAAGTCTGTACTTCAATTCCGTTGTTTCATTTCAAGTCCAATGTGATGGCATGCAGAGCCCACATCATGAAGATTGTGTCACTGTCCAAATATTTCTGGGCCTAACTGTATGTAACTGGTTAAATGTGTCTTTTCACAAGCAGCCTCTGTCATGGAGTAAAATCAGAGGATGTCAAACTAGCATTCTCTGCAAACAGCATTACAAAATGTTGGGACTCCAGCCATGGATTAAAACATGGATGGAAAATGGATGAACTTTACATAATTGAAGGAACCCTCTGCACCTTCAAATAATCACTAATCTACATTCTAGCAACACAGGAAAAGGAGGACCCAAACCTGCAATCCCTGAAAAAAAATGCTATCCCCACTTCCATTCGGTCTGTTCCATATGGATCTCAAGTGAGAGCTGGAGAGGGGATGCACCGCGCTTGAATACCTTCTTGCAGGCAAGAAGGCATTCAAGTTAACAGTGGAGGTGGCTCGTCGCCGAACCGCTGAGGAACAGTATCAGGCCAGCGGTTCATCTATAAACCGCTCAGGAACAGGATCAGGCAGAGGAGGAACTTGAGTCCCGGAGGCTGGAGCTGAAGCGTCGTGCCTGCGACGCCATTTTTGGTGTGAGGAAGAGGCTGAAGGAGAGATGTAGCGCAGCGGGCCGCCTCCTGGAAAGGGAATTGCCATCCTTGAACCCCAGAATGGCGATTGCTGCTCCCTCGCCACTCGCTGCTCCTACTCCACTTCAGCCTGATGTACGCAGCTCTCCGCAGCACGCGGAGATACTCCCACAGAGTTATTATCTCCCCAACTTCTGCTTGGTCCTGTGGGCTGGTTTGTTGTGTCATAACGTGGGTTTGAGTACGAACAAAATGTAGAGAAGGTTAGGACCAAAGTACAGAGAAGGATGCCAGGAGCCAGATGACTGAAAGTAAGTTTAAGATTTAATTGCTCTCACTCACGGAACAGGCAGAGAAACCAGAACAAGGCCAGGACAGAGAAATCAGGATCAACAAGACTGAGACAATGACACTGATGAGACTAAACCAGAAGGGAACTAATGCAACTGAGGAACTTAAATACAGGCAGGAATACATGGTGAACCAATGAAACAACAAGACCAGGAAAACAAGAAACAGATGCGAGCCTGGGTGCGGTAAACAGAAGGAAACAAGGACCAGACCGGGTAAAATAAACAAAAAACACAAACTGAAAACACAGACACTGGCTAGATTAGACAAGTACAGAGAGTCAAAGAAACCAATGGAAAGAGAATCTGATCATATTAATAAAGTAGACTTTGAATAACCTTGTTAATCACAGCCTCAGAGAGAAAGGACATCGTGCTCAATGGACAGTAAGATTAGAAACATAATGGCAAATTGTGGAAGAGATAAATATCACACAGAGACAATATCTAGTTAAATACAGACTAAATAAGTTGGATTTCCACATCAGCGACTCTAAATCTGCTCCTCATTTTCTTGCGCTCAGGTCATTAAGCCACTTTGTCTCTTCCAAATTAAAGTGATTTAAAACCTTCTTTGTGCTGAATTTGATGTGAGAGCATACTGTTACTTAACAAGGCAGAATAATTCTCATGAGATTCTCAACATCACTGTCAGGACAGATTTCATTTGGCCAGCTCTGAGCAGTCTGTTTGTAAACGCAGCGAGGGGTTTTCGGTTGTTATAGATTTCAAGAGGTAGGTTTATGGGGCAACATCAGTAAACAACACTACTGTAAATAGTTTTTTCCCCTCAGCTATATCTAAGTCTAAATGAACAGCACACAGCTCTTTCGCAAGAGGGTTTTCCCTGCTTAAACAACAGGCCTGCACAAGTAATGGGAATCAAAACTCAAAATAGCAGTGGCAGGATGCAATTTGCAGAATATTTGAAACAGTAAAAATAAGAAAACAATTTTTTTTTCTGAAATTGTAAAAATTTGGGGCTGCATGGTGGCGCAGTTGGTAGCACTGTTGCCTTGCAGCAAGAAGGTCCTGGGTTCAATTCCCAGCCAGGGATTTTTCTGCATGGAGTTCGCATGTTCTCCCCATGCATGCGTGGGTTCTCACCGGGTACTCCGGCTTCCTCCCACAGTCCAAAGACATGCCTGTTAGGTTAATTGGTCACTCTAAATTGCCCTTAGGTGTATGAATGAGTGTGTGCATGGTTGTTTGTGTGTTGCCCTACGATGGACTGGCGACCTGTCCAGGGTGTATCCTGCCTCTCGCCCATACGCCCATAGACTGCTGGAGATAGGCACCAGCTCTCCCGTGACCCACAATGGAATAAGCGGTAGAAAATGACTGACTGACTGACTGTAAAAATTCAATGAACTATAAAAAATCTCAAATTCAGTCAAAGAACCTCAATATGACAGTTTTTCCTGAATATTTTTGATATTTTATGATTTGATCAATTAGTAGGTTTACATTTTTCTGTTTACAAGACCATGAAAGTCAGTTGTAGTCAGTTAGAGCTGGTCAGTTTCAGGTATCCACTCTTTTGTCTGTGCCAAGGAGAGAATGTTGGCAAATGGTGTGGAGGTTCCTCCAGCTATTTCACAGTGCAAGTATTTTAATGTGTCTTCTACACATCATATTTGTTTGTTGACACTTTCTTGTATTATTTTTTATGTTTGCCAAGCTGTGTGCACACAGTCAGTAAATAGCCTACGTTTGTGCAGTGCAGATTAGTGATGTTACGTCTAACACCGAGGCTACAAAGCATGCTTCAAACTCGACAGGGTAGTCATGGTGAAGCAGTGGGCCGGAGCTTGCTTCATGTGACGTCCCCGATGACGTGTGAACCACTTCACTGCTTCTACAGACCGAGTCAGCTGACTGCTTCAAGTTGACTGGCGGAGTTCCAAATATTTGGCGCGATTCAGTGTATTTAAGATGGCTCAAGCCCTGGATCACATACCCGTTCTACACGTATTATATGTTACGAACAGCTCTCGTTTTTGGATATTCAGAGTTTTGGTGGATTATTCTGTCATGGAGCAACCATCTAGGAAGCGTTCCCATGTGTGGAATATTTCGATTTGGTGCCACCTAATAAGTTCATGTACAATCAAAGTGTTTATTAGAAAGCCTATAGCCTATACTATGCAGTTGTGTTATAGTCATGGTATCATGCAAGAGGTGCTGTAACGGGTTGTTATCTTGGTTTTACAGGTGCAGTGTTTGCTTTGCCTGCAGCTGCTGACGTATAATAATAATACGTCGTCAATGCTGAGGCATTATAGAGCCAAACACGAGAACACTCGACCAATCAAGGTCAGCATAACATAGATATACATGCAGAATAAGAAAGAATGACAGTTAAATGTTTGTAAGTTAAATTGAAGTTACTTTTCTTTATTTATTTTATTTAGGATCCAGGAAGCAAGAGCTTGATGAAGCTCTTGTGGACTTCATAGTGAAGGACTCCCAGCCTTTCTCTGTATCCAAACGTAAACCACCCAACCAAACAGTTCCTTGTCACACCAGCCTCCTCTGTTCCCTGAGAAATAGTATTTTCCAAAGCTGGAGAAATTGTCTCGAAAAACAGAAACCGTTTGAGCCCTTCTACTGTGGAGAAATTACTTTTCTTGAAAAAAAACACCTGAAGTAACACAAGCACCCTCTTTATTACACCAAGCACAATGTCCAAAGTAAATATGAATGAGAAATCAAAAATGTTCACTTCCTTTATTTATTTTTGTTATTTATTTAAAATGGGACAGTGGATTTTCATAAAACAAATGACAATTCAAGTTAAAGAAGCCATAATTAGCCTAATGGCTATTTTTCATCTGTAATCCCCTGCAGTTCATATTGTTTTTAAATTATTATTTTTTCATAAGTTAATTACTCAGAATCTTTAATGAGTTACTAAAAACACATATGTACAGCACACATATATACATACATAAGTGCTATTATTTACACAAGAGGTGCATCACATTCGCAGGGCTTCATTTGGTGCATCAATCACTACTGCCAATAGATGTCACCCAAGGGAATTGAATGAACCTTCGGGTAGTGAACCACTTTATGACACAATGGTTCAAAATGATTCTATGCTTCAAAAAGCTTAATTTTGACATCACTAGTGCAGATTATTAATTGTTTGTTTCTTTTGCTGAGGTGGAACGAACTAGCTGGGGGGAGCAAATATAACATGACACCAGGAAGTGGAGGAAGCCATCAAGTTGGTGAAAAGGGGGGACTTATCTCTGGAGAAGCTGTCAAACTCTGAAAGCTCCATTGTTTAAAAAACTGTTTGGTCTTAGAATGTCTTAGTTTTTATATTTGTGTTGTAGATATGATTTATAAGGGTGAATTAGTTGTTTAGGTTTATTTATTGTTTGTCTTAGTCTTCTTGTAACTCCCTTCCTTGTTTCATGTAGGCTAGCCTGTATGTTTAAATTCCCTTGTGTTTGGTGTAAGTGGTCAGTCCTGGTTTGTCAGTTTTGGTTAGGTGTTGGTTGATTCTTTCCTATGGGCCCATTTTTTTAGTTTTCTTTGTGTGCATTTGATGGATTTTTGTCAACTTTCATGGAAGAATAAATGGAGGATATGTCTTGTACACTTTTGTCCTTTGTCTTACTGTTTGGTCCCTGACAAATGGTAATTAACTAAACATCACTGAGAACCAGGAAAACAAATGAATAAAACAGACATTTCTGGAAATCTATAAATTAGTTTTCCTTTGAGGTTCTGGACTTTTTTGAGCAGCTTCGCTTCATCAAGGCCCAGCAACATTTTCTGGAATACATCAAAAGTATTCTTCAGCATCTTGGGATACTCGAGGTTGAGAGCCTAGATAAGACCCATCAACATCATTCATGCTTTGATTCGGTTTCCACACACACTTAGCACTCTGTTTCCCTCAATCACCACATATGATTCTGCTGGATCCTCCTCAGCCATAGGATTATGGATCACAAGCACCTTCATGGTTTGGTCTGTGTTGTCCTCATGTTCGTCCTCCATGTTCAGAGTGTAAGAAATAAAAAGTGGATTTTTTATTTTTTATTTAAGCATATCAGTAATAGAAGGTTTCAATGTAACTCAGTTTTCTTGATAAAATCATATTTTTCAACAAAAGGTTTTTTTTTTTTTTTGTATAGGAGCGTAGCAAAGATCTTTTACCAATTCTGAAATCACATAATGATCAAAACTACAGCTATGTTTATTTAAAGTGTTCAGAACAATTTCTTTAATAACTGGGCCAGATGCAGATCCTGTAAGAAAATGAAATAATGCAGAGTTTCAATAGGTCCGATCACTTTGATGTTGGGAACTTGCAATTTATGCACTGCCAATTCATTCTACCTTCTTTAGATCAGGTAATTTTAAGTCCTGTAAGATCTTTCTCTAAGCCCCTAAAAGCTATTTTCTTCCTCATAAAATGCATACCCAAAAGTGCAGACAGGTGTCAAGGTAGCTGAAGGACATGTTAGACTGGTAAAGCTCTGGAAGTCCCAGAAAAGGTAACTGCATGTTAAAACTGAATCTTCAAATTCTAGACCATGGAGGAAAGGGCCTCACAGATGAAAAGAGGACAGAAAGGTCAACATGGAGAGAGAAAGGTTCATAAAATAGTTTTTAATCTTTTCAAAGGCCGGGTTGAATATCAGAGAAATGTGGTGTGACTCATAAATTTTCAATATACAATATTTCACAATATTTGTACAACCTGACATGCTATTCAATACATTTATTATTTAGAAAGAATTGTGTGCAGCACAGAAAGGACCATAATTATCGTATAGTTGAAAAATCTAGTTGAAACTGCTGAGGAACAGGTAGGCAGGTATCTGACCTGATGAACCATTACCAAAGTGGCCATGCTGCTGCAAGCTCTCCCGCATTGGGCACTGGGTATAATGGCTCTAAGCAATAAAGGGAAGGACCTTTTAAGGACTTAACTCTGTTTGTCCTGAACAAATTTGCACCTTTAACACTGGGTCTCTCCCTGTTTAATTTTGGTCAGTGTTAGTTTTTGTGAGCCCACCAGTAAATGTTTCTGCAGAAATGCCACAACTGAATGCTCAGTAGAGTATTTTTAAGTAAAACCTTCTCAAGTATGGAAATATACAGAAATAAATAAATGACTCGATAAAATAATTACTGGGCCAAAAAGTAGCTAGAACAGAAAAAAACAAGTTTTAAATAAATTTAAATACAAATAGTGGATTAAAATATATATGTTGATTAATTGATCAATAATTGAATAAATCTCCTCTTATTATGACATTATGACAGGCAAAGATTTGTTAAGGAAAGCTGTGGGTAAAACATCGAGACAGCAGGAAGAAGAGCTTTCCGTAGTTTATTCGGTGAAATTGGGAAATTTTGTCAAAATCAGTTCTAGTTGGAGACAACTTTGGTGTTGGAGTTGATATGGGTGTGCTGACTGCCACTCTGATCTTTTGGGTTTTTTCAGTGAAGAAAGCAAATTCGTTGCAGGCCCAGGTAGAGTGGAGTTCAGCTGCTACAGTTACAGGAGGGTTTGTTAAACTGTCGACCATAAGGCATGAGCATTATTAATGTTTTTGCTGATGATCTCAGAGAAGAAAGATTCTCTCACATTTTTCAGTTGTAAGTTATCTCTCTTTATAGATGCTATTGTGAACCTGGAGTCCAGACTTTCACCACATGCGTTCAGCTTTTTGATACTCCCTTTCTTCACATCTGACTGGTGGAGCACTTTTCCACAGATACTTTTTCTTCCCAGAAACAACCTTTACCTTAATAGGAGAAATTGAATCAATGATGTCCAAAATTCTAGAATGAAAATTGTCTACAAGCTTATCTATAGTGTTACACGGCAAAGTGGAGCAGGCTCTCAGGGAAAGGTTTCAGCAGCACCATGCTTAAAGATGTTTTTTCTTATAATGTCTCTTTGGCTAACTGAGTCATTGCAGATGATGTTGTCAAAAATAATAGAAAAGGGGTCAGATAGGGCAACATTAGTTACAGACACCTTGGAAATGTTTAGACCCCTAGTGATGATCAAGTCCAAAATATGTGCCTGTTTGTGCATTTGCTGTTTAACATGTTGAGTCAAACCAAAATTTCTAAGAGTGTCACAGAGATCTTTTGCACTTCTGTCTTCAGCATTGTCCATGTGAATGTCAAAGTCTCACACAATAATTAAACAGTTATAATCAACACATATCACATATTGAAGATCATTAAAATCACTGAAAAGGTTTGTTTTGGACTTAGGAGGCCTGTAAATAGTCAAGAACATGGTTCGGACCGGGCTCTTTACCTGTAGAGCCAAATATTCAAGAGTCAAATTTGCCCAGAAATACCTTTTTACACTTTAGTGAATCTTTAAACAAAGTGGCCACCCCTCCACATTTTCTTTGCTGTCTGCTCTTGCAAAGAAAATTGTTGTAAGGAGGCATAGAGTCTATCAGAATGGGTGTTTCATTAAATTTATGTAACCATGTTTCTGTTAAAAACATAGCATCAAGATTGTGGTCAATAATGAAGTCATTGATTAAAAATTATTTTCCTAACAGAGATCTAATGTTCAATAAAGCCAGTTTATATGACTTGATATGACTGTTGGTGTATTTTGGGTGTTTATATGTTTTTGGAGCCACAGTACTGTGGTCTCGGGCCACAATTATTTGGTCTCATTCAGCAGAGAGGAACTTCTCAACATCAGAGTCCTCTCTTGGGATTTTTTTCACCATCTTTCATCAATCCGAGGTTCACTGAGCTTCCGGCAAGCGGAGCTGTGCCACTCTATGGGATTCTGCGCTAAAAGTGCCGGAGGGGGAAATGTGTTGGCGCCCAGGTAAAGCTCCGCCAAAGAGGTCCTCGCACACCACTGCCTTCAAACCATCTGGCAAATGTCCGCTCTCTAAGAAACAAGATGGACGAGCTGCTTCTCCTCATCGGTAAAAACACGGACATCCACGGATCAGCGGTTCTCTGCTTCACCGAGACATGGCTGAGTGAAAACATCCCGGACCGCGCACTGCTGATGCCTGGCTTCCAGTTGTTCAGAGTGGATCGCAGCGCGGAGATATTGGGGAAGAAGCGAGGGGGTGGAATCTGCTTTTTTATAAATGAAGGTTGGTACAGAGACATAAAAGTGCTGGGGAAAACATGTAGTCCTGATCTGGAGGCATTTGCCATGAACTGGAAACCGTTTTATTCGCCAAGGGAGTTTTCCTCGTTTATAATAATTGGCTCATATTTTCCACTGCATGGCTGCACTTCTTCCACGGAAAAACATCTTGCTGAGCTGATTACAGACATGGAGAAAAAATACACGGACTCTTTTATCATAATACTGGGAGATTTTAACAGAGCAAACCTCTCCAATGAACTCCCCAAATACAGACAGCATATTAAGTGTCCCACCAGAGACAAAAACACACTGGACCATTGTTATACAACTTTAAAGGACTCATATTATACTGTTACCAGGGCTGCTCTGGGTTTTTCAGACCATTGTCTTATCCATCTCATCCCAACCTACAGACAGAGACTAAGAACTTCCAAACCCACGGTTCACACTGTTAAGAAGTGGACTGAAGAATCAAAGCAGACGCTACAGGCCTGCTTTGAATGCACAGACTGGACTGTTTTTGAAACCTCAGCCACTGACTTAAACCAACTAACTGATGTGGTGACATCATACATCAGTTTCTGTGAGGACATGTGTGTGCAGACCAAGACCTTCTGCATCTTTTGGAACAACAAGCCATGGTTTACTCCACAACTCAGGAATCTGCGTAAGGACAAGGAAGAAGCTCACAGCAGTGGAGATTGGGTGGGGTACAGGCAGGCCAGGAACAGATTTACAAAGGAGATCAAAGCAGCCAAGAGAAGCTACAGTGAGAAGCTGAAGAACAGCCTTTCTACTGGTGATACCTCAAGTATGGACTGGTCTGAGAAACCTGACTGCCTACAGGAGCCCCTCCACCCATCCTGAACAGAATCCTTGCCTGGCGAACCGTCTGAATGGCTTCTACTGCAGACATGACAGGAAGCCTTTCATGCCTCAAATCATCTCCTCCACATCCCATTCAGGAACAAGTTCTTCCCACAAAGCTACCAACCCCCTACCTTCAGAACCTCCGCCTGCACTAAAGATTTCCGAGGAAGATGTAAACAAGCTCTTTCAGCGCATGAAAACAAAGAAAGCTGGAGGACCTGATAACGTCTCCCCATCATGCCTGAAAGCCTGTGCACATCAACTCGCTCCGATCTTCACAAGGATCTTCAACAAATCAGTGGAGAAGTGTGAGGTCCCCTCCTGCCTCAAACGATCCACCATCATCCCGGTTCCCGAGAAACCCACCATGCTAGGATTAAATGACTACAGGCCTGTAACCCTGACGTCTGTGGTCATGAAATCCTTTGAGCGGCTGGTGTTGAAGCACCTGAAAGACATCACAGGCCCCCTTCTGGACCCCCTGCAATTTGCTTACCGAGCAAACAGGTCGGCAGATGATGCTGTTAACTTAGGTCTACACTTCATCCTGCAACACCTCGACCACCTAGGGACGTACGCCAGGATCCTGTTTGTAGACTTTAGCTCGGCCTTCAACACCATCATACCAGACATCCTCCACCAGAAGCTCACCCAGCTCAACGTCCCAGCCTCCACCTGTCAGTGGATCAACAGCTTCCTGATGGACCGACAGCAGCAGGTGAGACTGGGGAGCATCTTCTCCCGAACCAGATCAATAAGTACTGGTGCCCCCCGGGGTGTGTTCTATCCGCAATTCTCTTCTCCCTGTACACAAATGACTGCACCTCAGCGGACTCGTCCGTGAAACTCCTTAAGTTTGCAGATCACACCACTGTCATTGGACTGATCCAGGACGGTGATGAGTCGGCATACAGACACCAGGTGGATCGGCTGGTACACTGGTGCGGTCAGAACTACCTTGAACTCAACACACTCAAGACTGTGGAAATGGTTGTGGACTTTCAGAGAACACCACCCCATACACCCCCCTCACCATCCTCAACAACACTGTATCGGCCGTGGACCACTTCAGGTTCTTAGGAACCACCATCTCTGAGGACCTGAGATGGTCTTCACACATAGACACTGTTCGAAAGAAGGCCCAGCAGAGACTGTACTTCCTGAGGCAACTCAATAAGTACAACCTTCCACAGGAACTGCTGGTCATCTTCTACACTGCCATCATTCAGTCTGTCCTGTCTTCATCCATCTCAGTGTGATTTGGCTCATCCACCAAACAGGACAGGTGCAGACTGTAACGAATAATCAGGAATGCAGAGAGAATAATCAGGGCTGACCTTCCCTCCATCCAGGACTTATACAGGTCTAGGGCCAGAAAAAGAGCTGCAAAAATCTCTGCAGACCCCACACACCCTGCAAATAAACTGTTTAGAGTTTTACCTTCAGGCCGCCGCTACAGAGCAATGTTCACTAAAACCATCCGCCACAGAGACAGTTTCTTTCTCCAGGCTGTTTCTCTGTTGAACATTCAATAGAGTGCAAAACAACAGCATACAGATGTTGCAAATACACCTTTTATTTATTTATATATGTGTATATTTGTATATTGTATATATGTATATTCTGTAATGCAAAAACAAAACAAGAGAGCAAAGTGTACTGGAGTCAAATTCCTTGTTTGTATGTACGAACTTGGCAATAAAGCTGTTTCTGATTCTGATTAGTTGCTGATATTAACTCTGTGTCTGGTTGTACCTGACAGTTTATGGCTTTTAAGTTTGATTGTTTATTACTCTCTCTTATCATTTTAGCTTTGTTCTTTCTGTTACGTATAAGCACAGATATTTTATAACTATCTCCTATTAGGAGCACATGTTTTTGCTGGGCATGCTCATTTCTAATAGAGTTACCACTGGGGCCTAGACTGTATCACAGAGAAGTGATTTGAAGGTCCTGCTGAGAAGGAGATAGATTAGGAGGTGGTGGGGCTCTGTGGGTTCTGGAAGATGTTGGTTTAGTAGCAGGGCCTTGGCCATGGGAGGTGTTGAATGGAGAAGATGTCAGAGCCATTTGGGTCCCGATCTTAAGAGCTCCTTTCATGTTATCAAAATCCAGTAAAGCAAAAACTGGGCTCAGTCGGGAGATGGGAGAGTTCTGTGCGGTCTGGGTTGGAATCTGGGGTGAGGGGGGTTTAACGGGGGGGTCAGTCTGGGTCGGGGTTCGGGGGTAAGGGGGTATAATGGGGGGATCCACTTCTCTTGTGGAATTCGGTGGGGAGACCTTTTGTGATGACCTCTCTCTCAGCTAACTGACCGGTTGTCTCTGCTGGAGACCATTTTTGTTGACACTCCATGTTTTCTGCTGAAGGTCGAAGCTGTTCAAACAGAAACCATCATTGAACACAGTTTGCTTCTGTAGACCTCAGAAAGAAAAGTCAAGCCACGCTTGCACCTTAATTGTCCCGTTCATAAATGAATACCAGACACACAAACAGCAATTCTTTCCTAATTATTAGTCTTATTACTTAGTCCATATGATCGCGTGATCATATGACACTCTCGGATCCAGTTTGAAGAGTTATGTCTGTTTGCCAGCAAAGAGATATTTAATTGCCGAGATCTTCCAGTGAGTTGTCCTCCTTGATTTTTTGGCCTTATGCCTAAACCATGCCGGGGGGGCTGCGGGTGGATTTATTCTCGGTGTTCTGTTTACTGGCTGAGTCAACGAGCTGACTGTCACTTTTTGGGATCACAGGCAGAGTTGAATTATTGCTGTACCCTATATTAACCTCAACATTAACTTCTAGTCGGTGGATTTTCATCTCCAAAAAATCCAATATCTGTAGAAGTCTGTCAAAGTCCTCTGGTGAAGAAGGGAATCAGAAGTAGCTGGTGGAAGAGAGAGACTAAAGGCAACTGAGGGAGGGTGGCTAATTTACAGAGATGAGCAGGGGGTGCAGGTAACAGAAATATATAAATAAGTAAACAATGAGACTACCAAAACAACTTGAACAGGGAGAAAACAGATATATAAGAAAATGCAAATGAAAACATCTAACATTGAAATCCAAGGAAGAAATAAACACTAGAATGAATCTAATAAACATGAATGAAACAGAAGTCAAATACAAAACCCCAAACACAGGCAAATTATGACATCTTAGTTGCCGCAGGAAGTACAGTCTCTGTTGGACCTTCTTCTGAATGATGTCTATGTTTGAGGCCAATTTTAGGTCCCAAGAAAGGTTTCTAGGAGCCTAGGGAGGTTCTCTGGAACTCCTCCGTCATCTCCACTGTCTTTATTACTTTTGCAGACTATTCATTGTCCTGGATCAGACCAATAACAGTGGTATTTGTGTCTGCAAACTACAAACAGGATCCTTGCTTATGTCCAGGACATAGGACCCATATGGGTGAACGACAAATGGCTGAGTTGCTTCCTCAGCATGCAAATACGGTATTAACTGTCCTGCTAATCACCAAGTGATTTGATGTAGGCTGGTTGAGCACTGTAAGTCTTATAGGTTGTTAAGAAAACTAGAGAGGCATACTGATATTATGTCTTTCATACAAGGTATAGACAGCACATCCATCTTCAGGATTGAATATTGTATCTGCTCCTGCTGTTATTATAAATTACCAAGGTATGAGCATAAGCATGGACAAAGGTGTATACATACAAAATTGTATTCAGCTTTCATCAAATCTGTTAAAGCTCTATTTATCAGAATGTTGATTTCATTGGTGGATAGATTTGCTTTGATTTAGCTCTCAGATGTTTGCTAAGTTCAGATATTAAATAAAATGAAGACATTTAACCTTTATTTCAAACCAGTTATTGCAAATATTCCTGCAGTGCTAAATCTTAAGAGCTTTCTGTTTAATATATAATATTAATAATATTTTTTATCTTTAAACAATAAGTTTCAAGATGTACATGCTGATGATGCATCTATCAAGAACCTGACTAACTGTAACTTGAAGCCCTAAAACTTGATGATGGAAAATTAGTTGATTTGGAAGCGAGAACCATCTAATTTAATGTACATGTTTTGAGGTTGTCAAACCATCTGTTATGGTCTTTAAGAAAAGACAAGTGAAGTAGACATTTTATAAATGCAGTTATGGCCGGCCAAGAAAAACAAGGAGCTGTGAAGGGTGCTGTGGAAATGTGTACACTAGCTGGTTGTGATTGACAAGGCTGCAGTGTATTTAGGGACTTCTCATTCCTAAGACTAACAGAACAAAGTATAAAAGGCAAACTGTTTGTTCCCTCTTGAGTTTTACTGAAAGCTAAACCCCATTAGAGTTATTTATTGGACCATAACCATAGATACAAATCCAAAAGTGAGTTTTTTGTACAGATCGCAACACATCATCAGGATGCATTTTAGCTTATGTTGTGTTTTGATTAGTTGGTAAAAACAGGTTTATGTGGCCTTGGTGGTGAAGTTGTCAGTAAATGACATAATGGCTGGTTTGAGCCCTCACAGGTTTCTTATCTATGGAAGCAAATGTGTCCCAATATTCAAATTAAAATGGATTAATAAAATGCTTTTTCATTTTCAAAATTAAGCTGTAATTTTGACTCATAAATCCAACACAGAAGACTAATATTTAGCACAAGGTTTTTATTTAGCAAGCTGGAACAACCATTTACTTTTGCATCCGATTTTTTTTGTTATAGTTTTGTAAATAAAACCTGTAATTAACAAGGATGTAAAAAAAAAATGATTTTTTTTTAGCTTAGTGAAATGGCAAAAACTGAATTACTTCCACATTGAACAATAGTAATATGAACCTTAAATAACTAACAATCAGCGAAAATACTTACACAAGTCCAAATCCTGTGTGCATCCTATTTATGGCAGACAAAAGAGCTTCCTCAAAGCCCTGGTAGGTTTTGAATCGTGAAGGCAGCTTCAGTGTTTCAAAGCATGTGGAGTAGGTGGGGTAGATTCCTCCAGAAATCCCTACTTTGAGCTCTGCAGGCAGCATCTCCCAACCCACACGGAATGTCAGTAGCTGGGCCAGTGTAGCTGATGAAGCTAAAGGTAAAATGCATTAAGAAGAGGGCTAAGAAAAAAAAGTTTATTCGTTGAAATGCTGTATTGATTGTGTTATGCACGTAATTTGTTTATGGCTGAACTGTCATTACTAGGGCTCTTAAAAGTCAAAAACTATTTGAGAAAATTTATATTGTAATATTTTATTTAATATTTCATTTCAAACCTCTTCCATTTTTAATGTGCCTTATATTATGTTCAATTTAACTGAAAAACACCCCAAATATTTTGGGGGGGAGGAGGTGTACTAACTTTGTTCAATACATGTATGCATCCTTAAACTAATACTTTTTTTGCGCTTGTACTTATTGACATTTTTCCAAAATTTTAAAAAACACAAGACAGAAACTGGTCTGGGAGGCTGCCATGGCGCTGCAGTAGTTTCCAACAAATACTGTAGTGTTGTTAATGTGACAATTGAGTTTCTAGAAGTAGAATGGGAGGCAGATATTTTAGTTATCAGGCTCCTCTCCTGTGGAACCAGCTGCCAGTTTTAGTCCGTGAGGCAGACACCCTGTCTACTTTTTAAGGCTAGGCTTAAAACTTTCCTTTTTAATAAAGCTTATAGTTAGAGTGGCTTACGTTATCCTGAGCTATTTTCCTTATTTTTTACCTCCGTCTTCCTCCCTCCCTGTTGGATGGAGTAAGGGAGAGTCAGGTTTAGCCTAAACCGGCTCAGTTATGGTTTAGGTGCAAACACGCCCTCCATTTCTGCTACCTGTATGACCCCCTGTTGTTTCCAATGGTTATGGTGAATCTGACAGAGAGAGGTATCCCAATCGTTGTGGTTTTTAGTATAACAATGGCCATCAGTGGGCTCTAGATGGACAAACTGTCTACTTTAAAGCTTATAGTTAGAGTGCCTTAGGTTATCCTGAGCTATCTATGTAGTTATGCTGCTATAGGCTTAGGCTGCTGGAGGACATAATGACCACTTTCACCCTCTTCACTACATTCTCACACTACTCTCCAATTTTGCATAATTTGCTGTAATTTCAGCTTTTAACTTTGTTCTCTCTTTTCTCTTCCTAGAATCTTCACCTGGCCTGACCCTGTGTCTACCTGTGACACCTTTCTGGAGAGGGGCATCGTCCAAGCTTCTGCTGGCACCAACTTATTGTTCACTCTCTACCGATGACCCACATGGCCCTGTCTTTCAGTGTGTAACCCTTTCTCTCTCCTAGACATGGTAATTGACTGAGCTTTTACTGTCACTAACTCTATGTGCTCTCTTTCAGACTCTAACCTTGAAAACTGGCTCAGAGTTTATCTGTTCTTCCTTTCTAGGTGAAATGACTGAAGGAGCTACATCCATTAACATTTACTTTTCCTTCCCAAAAGGGAAAGGACTCCTGGATCAGTGGTTCTTTGTTCTCTTTCTGTCTCTGCTCTGTTCTCTCAAACCCCCAGTCGGTCATGGCAGATGGCCGCTCACACTGAGCCTGGTTCTGCTCGAGGTTTCATCCTGTTAAAAGGGAGTTTTTCCTCTCCGCTGTCGCTACATGCATGCTCAGTATGAGGGATTGCTGCAAAGTCAATGCCAGTGACTGTCCACAGTCTCTACATGCTCATCCGGGAGGAGGGAATGCTGCAACTCACTGACTGGATGCAATCTGCTGGGTTTCCTTAGACAGAAAAACGTTTTATCCAATTTGAATAATTAACTGAATCTGACTGCGCTGTTCAATTATTAGGATTAATTGTCATGTATGTACCTGACTTTTGTGAAGTGCCTTGAGACGACATGTGTTGTGAATTGGTTGTCCTTCAAAATAACACAATGTTCATTCTTTCTCATTTTACTGCAAAAGATTCTACCACCAATTTTTGTTTTAAAAACTGAATATTGCAAGTTCAACTGTTTTTAAGTAACTACATACCCATTGCAGCTGATTCTGTGCACTTTCATTTCAGAAAAAGGAACTCCTTTCTGACAGGTGATGCAGGAGACATTCGGACCAGATGGGCAACCTGAATTCTCCTACAAAAAACAAAATGAAAAATAAGAAAATAAACATTCTTGTCACACTTGCATCATATGTGATATGTGATCATATGTATAGATACTCTTTGTATAAATGTAATTGCTGAAGTGGATGTATGTAGACTGTGGCCTACCCAATCATTGTAGCTGGATCTTTCAGATAGGCAAGAATATATCCAGAACTGGGACACTGAAGCAAAGCTAGATTTTGGCTACGAGTAGATCCTGTAATTTTCAGAAGTTCAAAGGATCCTGTATCTCGCAGCTTTGGAAACACCTCCATCAGCTTATTAGTTACAACCATTGTTGGGTCATGGTCATGCCCTGTATTTTTTAAGAGTAAGTAAGTAAGTAAGTAAAATTTTATTTATATAGCACCTCTCAAGACACAGATCACAAAGTGCTTCACAACACTAATACAAAGTACAAATGGTATAATATATTTATATATGTAAAATAGAAGAAGATGAGATAAAATCAAAAATAAACTAACCAAACACAAGCCTAAAAAGATGAGTTTTTAGCTGTTTTTTAAAAGACACCACCGAATCCGCAGTCCTTATACACAAGGGGATAGAGTTCCAGAGTCGGGGAGCTACTGTTGCAAAAGCTCTATCACCCTTAGTTTTCAGCCTTGTGTGATGTACAGCCAGTAGGACTTTATCGCATGACCTCAGAGACCTGGGGGGATTGTACGGATATAAGAGTTCAATGATATAAGTTGGGGCTTGACCATGAAGACCTCTATAAGTCAGGACCAGAATCTTAAACTGAGCTCTGAATTTAATGGGGAGCCAGTGCAGCTGGATGAGTAACGGTGTGGAGTGGGAATACTTAGAAGATTTTGTCAGAAGTCTAGCAGCAGCATTCTGAACAACCTGGAGACGTTCCAGGGAGTTTTTGCTAAGACAGGTAAATAAAGCATTACAGTAATCCAAATGTGAGGAAATGAATGCATGGATGGCAATCAAGTTCAGTAATGGTCAAACATTAGTAAATGGGGGTGATTTGTCAATGCATGCTAACAAACTTAAGAATAATCAAACTAAAGGCAAATATGACTCAAAAATTCACTAAATGCACCATGGGTTTATGGTTTACGCAGTACAAAAGTCCAAAAATGCAGGTGGTTTTATTACAAGTTAACAGGCAAACCTGCCAGAGAGTCTGACTGACTCTTAAAAAATATACAAACATAGGACCAGTTATGTGTGCGTGCTCCTGTTTAGGCATCAGTGAGTACCATTTTTCAATTTCACCATCAAATTGAGGACCGTTTGTACCAAAGGGAGGACATTTTGCTAACGGTTAGGTTTAGGACTAAGGTGTGAATTGATTTTAGGTTAAGGTTAAGGTTAGGTATGCACTAGTAATGGTTAGGTTTAGGTTTATTGTCAGGGTTAGGGTATAGAAAGGGTTGAAAATGACTGAAAATCAATGGAAGTCAACACATGGTCACACATGAAACAAAACGAAATTTGGAGAATAAGCGGCACGTCATCTTTCACAACCCTAATTGGCAGTTCATTACATTAGAAATAGCTATAAAACAGAAAAGACATGAAATACAAATCCATAAAATTACATTGTAGCAAGTTAATAAGCTAGCAAGGTACTGCATGCTTTTATGCAGATACATATGTCAATATGTTAGCTTCTGTCCCAGCACATATACCCCGTCCAGTTGATTAAAAAAACAATAAAATATAATGAGAATGGTTATTTCTGTCTTGTGTAGTCTAAATCACGAACCAGTAAAGCAATATTATTACACAGGTTACTTACCTTGGACAGGTGTATGATGTGAGGTACCAACAGGTACCTGCTGTCTAGCTGGTGGCTGTGAAACTTTTCTTAAAGCTTCATGAATCAAATTTGCTGCTTCTCTCAGAAGCTCTGGACATGATTTTGAAACCTCGCTCATTGTGCCCAGGTGGGGTAACAGTAACGAATTTCTCCAAACGGTTACGTGGGCAAGCTTTAGTTGCCTATGTTCCTAATTTGTGGTAAATAACGCCACCTACAGAATTGGAGTGTATTCGCAAGTTCTGTGTCAAAACATTTTCTGGCATTGATTACTCTGGCCTTGAAGTGCAGTTTAACCTATTGAACATTAGGGCATGTTGAAGAGTAACAGTGACAGTTTAAATTAATTCATGATGTGCCAACACAGGAACATGAAATTAAATCATGAAATAATTACTTATGCTTTATAAAGTGAAATCAATATATTTATTTGAGGCACATATAATTCATTCTATATTTAATAAGTTATTAGTCTATTTATTTCCAGTTTTATTAAATTAATGACACATTGAAATAATTATTTCATGACTCATTTATTTATTGTAATTTGGCACTCTGAACCCTCCACAGTCCAGAACTGAAAAATCTTGCCCATATTGGACAGACCTGCTGCACAAATTTTCACTGTCCCTTTTCCATCCATCAAGGTGCCATGAAGCAGATGACCCGAGATTGCTCAATCTCTCCATCACCTCCCTGTGAATCCATCAGAGAGACATGTCTGAAGTCATGTTTGAATTTCATGAAGTCATGATGTTATTATAAACATGTTTCTCAGGACTTGTATTAGCTGTGGATGTAACTACATGTAATAGATGTGTATACGGGTATTATAATATATATGTATACATGTATTATAATAGATGTGTATACATGTTTGCTGAATTTCTCACATTTCTCAGGACTTGACTTTCCTGCCATCAGCTGAAGCACGTGAATGTTTTGATGTATACATTATTACATATTACATATTTCTGTGTAAGCATAATCATTTATTACTATTTAGTAGTTTAATGTAATAAACTTTCAAACTGTTTGGTATCGGGGTGCACTAAATTTCTAAACTATTACAATCAGTGCTTTAATTAGCTTTAATAGCTGTTGCTGAAAAGACCTCGGGCTAAATTGAAATCAGCAGTAGCCTATTGATACTCAAAGGGAAATTCTTTATATTTATTTGTGTAAAAAAAAAGGGACATTTTTATTTCAGTGGCAAAAACAAGCAGTCTAGAACTGCATGTCTGAATGTGCAGGACTGAAACTGCGGTTTCTGGTCTCCAGAGACACACTTAGATTTTGTTGCCGCTCCAGGGCAGCTGCGACTTTCCTTAACAGTTCTGTTCCAGATTTGGACATGGTGATTTCCCACTGTCTCTGAACACAATCTTCACACTCTCATTTCATCTCAGGAGCAAGTGCATACCGCTCCCTAACGTACAAGGTGCGTAATAGTGCAGTCTGGGGCAGGAGAAGAAGAGTTGGCACTGATGTCACTCTCCTGCGCTGTTAGGAGTTGCGACGTCAAATCCATTTATGGAACACTTTTTGTGGGCGCGGGCATGAAAACGATGAGCATTTTTTATTAGTTTTCTATTTAGTTGTGTCACAGTGTGGGGGCTCTTTTGAGCTGTAGAACCCTCAGACAGGATGACAAAACCCAGCAGTTAGGAGGAGGACCATAAGATGAAAAAAATGGAAACAGGCTTCATCAGTTTACCAGAGCTCTGTGTTTTTTCATTTAATATCTTTCATAAAAAAAAGGTGCAGATTCTGGTACAGGTCTTTTGCATCACAGGTCAGGCAGAAAAATAACTTTGGCACAACCCATCTCAACAAAGAAAACAAAAAACAACCACCACCCCTACTCTGCAATTCTGCTTAAATACAGGTCCTTCTCAAAATATTAACATATTGCGATAAAGTTCATTATTTTCCATAATGTAATGATGAAAATTTAACATTCATATATTTTAGATTCATTGCACACTAACTGAAATATGTCAGGTCTTTTATTGTCTTAATACGGATAATTGTGGCATACAGCTCATGAAAACCCAAAATTCCTATCTCACAAAATTAGCATATTTCATCCGACCAATAAAAGAAAAGTGTTTTTAATACAAAAAACGTCAACCTTCAAATAATCATGTACAGTTATGCACTCAATACTTGGTCGGGAATCCTTTTGCAGAAATGACTGCTTCAATGCGGCGTGGCATGGAGGCAATCAGCCTGTGGCACTGCTGAGGTCTTATGGAGGCCCAGGATGCTTCGATAGCGGCCTTTAGCTCATCCAGAGTGTTGGGTCTTGAGTCTCTCAACGTTCTCTTCACAATATCCCACAGATTCTCTATGGGGTTCAGGTCAGGAGAGTTGGCAGGCCAATTGAGCACAGTGATACCATGGTCAGTAAACCATTTACCAGTGGTTTTGGTACTGTGAGCAGGTGCCAGGTCGTGCTGAAAAATGAAATCTTCATCTCCATAAAGCTTTTCAGCAGATGGAAGCATGAAGTGCTCCAAAATCTCCTGATAGCTAGCTGCATTGACCCTGCCCTTGATAAAACACAGTGGACCAACACCAGCAGCTGACACGGCACCCCAGACCATCACTGACTGCGGGTACTTGACACTGGACTTCTGGCATTTTGGCATTTCCTTCTCCCCAGTCTTCCTCCAGACTCCGGCACCTTGATTTCCGAATGACATGCAGAATTTGCTTTCATCTGAAAAAAGTACTTTGGACCACTGAGCAACAGTCCAGTGCTGCTTCTCTGTAGCCCAGGTCAGGCGCTTCTGCCGCTGTTTCTGGTTCAAAAGTGGCTTGACCTGGGGAATGCGGCACCTGTAGCCCATTTCCTGCACACGCCTGTGCACGGTGGCTCTGGATGTTTCTACTCCAGACTCAGTCCACTGCACCCGCAGATCCCCCAAGGTCTGGAATTGGCCCTTCTCCACAATCTTCCTCAGGGTCCGGTCACCTCTTCTCATTGTGCAGCGTTTTCTGCCACACTTTTTCCTTCCCACAGACTTCCCACTGAGGTGCCTTGATACAGCACTCTGGGAACAGCCTATTCGTTCAGAAATTTCTTTCTGTGTCTTACCCTCTTGCTTGAGGGTGTCAATAGTGGCCTTCTGGACAGCAGTCAGGTTGGCAGTCTTACCCATGATTGGGGTTTTGAGTGATGAACCAGGCTGGGAGTTTTAAAGGCCTCAGGAATCTTTTGCAGGTGTTTAGAGTTAACTCGTTGATTCAGATGATTAGGTTCATACCTCGTTTAGAGACCCTTTTAATGATATGCTAATTTTGTGAGATAGGAATTTTGGGTTTTCATGAGCTGTATGCCAAAATCATCCATATTAAGACAATAAAAGACCTGAAATATTTCAGTTAGTGCGCAATGAATCTAAAATATATGAATGTTAAATTTTCATCATTACATTATGGAAAATAATGAACTTTATCACAATATGCTAATATTTTGAGAAGGACCTGTATATAGGGATACTTCCACTCTTCAAATTCAAGGGGGATTTCCCTTAAGCAAAACAGCTACATAAGCTATCAGAATTGCTCAAACGTCATTTTAAACACATACACACACACTTAACTAACAACTTATTTAAATATACAAGTAAAAAAAAAAAAACAGAGCAGATCAAAACAAAAACTTCAGTCCATTTCAACACTCAGCTTCACCTAGTGGTCTGCCCCAATGAGATGGAAGATTAGGGAAGTCCCTCCAGGTGAAGTCATTAGACTGCCACCATGTGTGCACTCCATGAAGCTAGCCCTCAGGAAGTGGACCTCAAGACCTTAGTGTTTGTGTGTGTGTGCTTCACTTAGTGAGGGGGATGCTTCCCATCTCCCTCACACACACAATGAGTAGTCTTGAAGAAAAAAATGAAAACGCAGTTTGAAAGAGCTATTTAATTTATGAGTCAAAAAATGCAGCTATGACTTTAAAATGAAAAAGCATTTCTGTTAAAACACTTTAATTTTCAAATTTGACATTTGAAAATAAATTTTGGTCACTTTTTGCTGAGCCATCTTTTGAAAATGAAATGTTAAATGTTATTTTATTTGTCATTTTAATAAATTTTCAAATTGAGCTGTCTTGGAGAAAAAAATGAAAATGCAGTTTGAATGATTTATTTTTAATTTTATTTATGAGTCAAAAAATGAAGCTTCATTTTGAAAATGAAAAAGCATTTCTATTGATCCATTTTAATTTGAATATTGGGACACGTTTCCTTCCATACTTATCTACCATAGAAATAGAGATATTCTTCAATTTAACATCTAATTAAACTAAACAAATATGGGTGGTCTAATTGTTCTCTTATTTGAACAATGTTTGTAAATGTACTTGCTACCAGATAAATTAGCATTTTCTTCTGACAACTACTGATTAAACTAACTTGAGCAGGTACCAATGCAACCACTTTTGATTGAGACATGTTGGATCACAACAATGCTTCTTGGTTTTGCCAGAAACAAGCAAAAGGCTTTCATATTTTCATTAGGTCTGTGTACCTTTGGGTTTAGGAATCCGGGCAATACTTGATAAGGTTTTCAAGTTTGTGAAGTTCAGTGAAGAACCTATGAGCAGTTAGGCTGCCAAAAGGGCAAGGAAAACGTCAAAAGCACATGCTTATATGATCATAGTCGACCACAGCAACATTAAGCAATAATAATCTAACAATTAAGGTCAATATTTCACACTTTTTACAGTCTACCAAGACCAAGTATAAGCAGTGAGCAATGCTGCAAACATTGAGAAGACATATTAGCCTACTTTTATTTCCACTGGGACACCTACATAATCGCTCTTCATAAGTGCAGTGTTGTCATTGCCCTGCCCAACAAGTTTTTTTTTTTTTATCATAGTCCAGCTCATGCTTTTTAGGATGGCATAGATATCCATCCATCCATTGTCAGTACATACATATTGTTGGAGGGTTGCTTTGGGGCTGCCTCCTACATCTAGGGGTCATCAGTACCTTTCTAATAACCCTGACAGAAACGTAATAGCTATACCTCTGTTCTTAAGTTAAATATGCAGTTCCTCCCCTGACTTGCTCCTGACAAGCTGAGAGCGATGCACCACAATGGAATACTAAATTCACTCCAGATTTATACCTGATTTATACCTGCATGTGTGCTATGAGTCAATATTTTATTTTTATTTTAAAACTTACATCTCACAAACTGCTATTCCACTTCCTGTCAGTATGTGACGTAGTTCTATGACATAAGTGTAAGCTATTGTTAAAACATCCACGATCATAGCTGTTGTTTCTAAGTTGATGCACTGGATATCCTGGGATACGGTTGAGACTCTTATTTTGAAGTAAGACAAGAAGTAGTTCATGAGTTGCCCTGTTGTATTGACAGATCCCATTAGTAAAGACTGTTTGTTGTGCTGGCTGATAACACTATATTAGCACTGAAGAAACCCCCACACCTTTTAAATAGTTATTGAGATTGGATTTTGCATCATTAAAATATCATCTTGTAGTATTTTTTTACCATGAGATGTAATGACCAAATTTCCAAAAAAATCCTTAACATGATTTAAAAAAATAATATTTTAAGGCATACATCTACTCAGGAAGGTTTAGAACATTTTATTTTTGATTCTTTAGACAGTGAAATAAAATTAGCTTCCTGGTTACAGCTGTTTTCTGTGCTCTTTTCCAACTTCGAGGTTATGGTCAGTTGGAGCTCGATGCTGACAGACCCTGTGGCAGAACTGTCTTAGTGATGGTAAAATAGCAAAAACGACATCCAGCACAGTTACACAGGAGGAGAGAGATTCATCTAAGAGGAGATTAGAGGGGCTGGGGGAGAGGCATCACCCCAAGACAGAGCAGTAAGAGCGAACTAAAGAGACATACAGAACAAAAACAAAAAAACCTAGAAACTTGCAAGCAGCTTTGAAGGCCCTCACAGCCTCAGCGCAACTCAGGCTGTTGAGCGACCGCAGGAGCCTGGCATCGCCTCCTAGACGCCACATACGATGACACCGCGTCACTTAAACATGTCGCCAGTAGGTGGCACTTTGAGCAACATGTCATATTATCTTTGGTCATGCAGAGTTTCAGTCTGGCAAAAAGCCTTCAAAACTTCGAGTAAATCTGACCTTCCAGATGGAAGCTGCACTCACTTGTTTGTTTGTGGGTGGGGCTAAAACGACATCATCAATTGACTGTGTCAAAATGTCCATCATTAAGTTATGATCATGTATACTACATTTCAAGTGGATCCGATGATGTATGAGGGAGATATAGCCCTTGAAGTGTCCTAGGGGGCGCTATTGATCCAAATTTAAATGTAATCCAATAGAGCTGTTTGGGGGCTGACAAAGATCAAGAATATTCAGTTTGGAGTGAATCGGACCATGCATGTGTAATTTAGAGGCAAAGTATGGCCGTGGCGTGACATCATAATACGGCACGCCATCATAGCCACACTCTCCAGCTAAAGCAGTAAGTACTGGCGACTGTCTAAGACCATCATGTTATCTGTTACTTGGGACAGTTTCACATTGATTAGGTGAAGAACATCAAACACTGATTCTGTAAAGGAAAACGGGACCCTTTCTGTTGTCAGGGGCGGGGCGTCGATGATGTCAGCATCTGACAAGTGAATATTGTTCAGGCCTAGAGGCAGATCAATCCCAGAAGGTTTCATGTGTCTGTGACTTTCCTTGTAGGAGCTATATCAATGTAGTGTTTTATGGCGAGAAGTCATATTTTGAGGCGTGGCCACGCCCACACGCTTTCATGTATCAAAAAGCTTTTGATAACTTTTAATCCCTTAAGAGTATACTGAGTGATTTTCAAGTCTCTAAGTCAAAAGCTGTAGGAGGAGTTCGCTCAGATATGCGGGCTAAAAACGCCCAAAAGAGGGTCAAAATGGCAACTTCAATCCAAAATGGCCGACTTCCTGTTGGGTTTGGAGCAATGCTCCAATAGACTTTTTTGTAGGTCGTAAGAAGGTACATACGTGTACCAAATTTCAGAATCCTCGGTCAAAGCATGGCTTGGGGCTGATTTTTTTAAGTTTTGTAGGGGGTGCTGTGGACGCATTTGGCCACGCCCACCAAATATGGCATCAGATCTCTGTTGGCGACTGGACTAGGATCAATCACATTGAATTTGGTGTAGATCAGATGATGTATGTGGAAATTAAAGCCAAACATATGGCCATGGCGTGATGTCCAACTTCGTCGCGCCACCATGGCCACGCGCCCTTTTATGAAAAGTTACTGTGCTTAAAACGAAGTTAGACCCACTAGTTATCTGTCTTCCGACACACTTTCAAGTTGATTGGGTAAAGAGGGTCAGAGAGGCAACTTTCCAAGTGAAAAAAGTGACTTCCTGTTCTGAGGGGGCGTGGCTCTGATGATGTCAGCATATGACCCCATAGGATTGTCGGGAACCCGAATGTTCTCCTTCATGCCAACTTTGGTGTGATTTGGAATTTGTTTGGGAAAGTTATTGCAATTTTTCACTTTCGGCGCGAACGCCAAGTTCGTGGCCCGGCCACGCCCCCTAAACATGGCCAAAAATTCAGGATTTTGATAACTTTTAATCCCCCATGCCTTATCTGCATATTGACCAAATATTATGCCGATAGGTCAAAATCCCTAGGAGGAGTTCGTTAAAGTTTGAGGTGAGTAAAAGTAGAAAATGGGCAGAAATCGGCCTTTGACCCAAAATGGCCGACTTCCTGTGCATTTTAGGGCATACCCCCAAGATACTTTTTTTCTTGGTTTGAGGAGTTCTAGCATTGTGCCAAATTTCAGATCTGTACGACTTACGGTTTGGCCTATCTCACGTTTGGGGGCGTGGCTAAGTGGTTTGGCCACGCCCACTGACGACGACATAAAAGAAGAAAAATTTCACGCGGGGGACAATTTTGGGTAAAATTTGGTGAGTTTTGGGATATGGCAAAGTCTCCATATTGCCCCGCCAAAAGTCCCCGGAATAACAATAAGAAGAATTGGAGCGATTACAATAGGCCCTTGCAGTATGGTATTCCTGCTCGGGCCTAATAAACATTCGAATTACAATAGGCCTTCGCAGCTGCTTTGCTGCTCGGGCCTAACTAGAAACCTGCAAGCAGCTTTGAAGGCCCTCGCACCCCTCAGCGCAACTCGGGCTGTTGAGCGACCGCAGGAGCCTGGTCTTTGAGGAACCAACAGAGAGTCAATGTGACTTCATCAATCATAGCAGTCACAGCATAGTTAAGAATGGGGGGGTTGTTTTGTATGAAAGAAATAGAATTTTTGGCTTTCAGTGGCAAAGCTTCTTTTGAACATTCTGAGCCGATTTCACAAAGCAGAGCTACTGTTTGGCGGTATTAAGGAATAACTTGATTTAAGTAAGGAAGTAAGGATGTGTTCACAGGACCGGTTGCAGACAGTTTGTTATAATTAAGTCAAATTAGGTCAATGGAAATGTAGCAAATGTCAGACTGAAAAACATTTTAAAATTCCCAAAATTCCATTGAGAAGTTCATTTTTCCTTCCTGTTAGTGCAATCAACATTACAATGAAAGAAGCTCTATTTCACAACGGTGAGTATAATATACACAATTACTGAAGGCTGACATTTACCACTGTATAAACCAAAACTTCAAATTGTAAAGAGCTTTGTAAAAGTATTCAGAAAGGAAATTGTCCCCACTTTTCATGTTAAAACCACAGACTTTGACTTAGCCATTCTAACACATGAATATTTTTTTTTACTTTGTATTTATTTTCCACGTGATTTATATGAACATTTTCAAACATTGCACAACCCAGTTCACACTCCACAATAAAATTATCCTATCACTTACACAGTCCTGCATGTCTTTCGATCCATTAGTCCATGATCTTGGTGAGCAATATAGAGTTAGTCAAACTCTACCACAGTCCAAAGTCCTGTTGAGTATAGAATCTGGAGCAGGTATTCATGGAACTCCAAACACACAAAGGCAGAATCTGCAAGAATCTTGGGAACACAAAAAATGAACTCAGTCCCAAGAGAAAATCTTAAGTAGTAAAAGAACAAGGTAAATAAATGAATAGAAATGAATAAATAAATGTAAAGAGGTGTCAGGGCTATGCTATGACTTGTGCTATTGGTGTTGCTCTAGACTCAACGCTCCTTAGCTTCAGCTGTAGTATTGCTGTCGTTCTTTTCATGATGTAAACCTTTTTACATTTGTCTCTCCATTACATGATACTGTGAAATTGTGGCCTCAACCAGGCAGAATAACTGTTGAATGTCTCCTCCTAGTCATCATCTGTTATTAGGCCCGAGCAGGAAAACTGCAAGGGCCTATTGTAATCGCTCGAATTCTTA
Source organism: Girardinichthys multiradiatus (assembly GCF_021462225.1). NCBI lineage: Eukaryota > Metazoa > Chordata > Actinopteri > Cyprinodontiformes > Goodeidae > Girardinichthys > Girardinichthys multiradiatus. Next base: position 7,507,011 of record NC_061815.1, read on the forward strand.
TTCTGCCTCTTTGCGGGGCACTTTGCCATGCCCCAAAACTCACCAAACTTCACCCAAAATTGTCCCCCGCGTGAAATTTTTGATCCTTAATGTCGTCGTCAGTGGGCGTGGCCAAACCACTTAGCCACGCCCCCAAACGTGAGATAGGCCGAACCGTAAGTCGTACAGATGTGAAATTCGGCACAATGCTAGAACTCCTAAAACCAAGAAAAAAAGTCTCTTGGGGGTATGCCCTAAAATGCACAGGAAGTCGGCCATTTTGAATTAAAGGCCGATTTTTACTCACCTCGAACTTTAACAAACTCCTCCTAGGGATTTTGAGCTATCGGGTTCATATTTGGTCTACATGCAGTTAAGGGATGGGGGATTAAAAGTTATCAAAATCTTGAATTTTTGGCCATGTTTAGGGGGCGTGGCCGGGCCACGAACTTGGCGTTTGCGCTGAAAGTGACAAATTGCAATAACTTTCCCAAAAAAATTCCAAATCACACCAAAGTTGGAAGCAAGGAGGACCTTTGGGTTCCCGACAATCCTATGGGGTCATATGCTGACAACATCAAAGCCACGCCCCCTCAGAACAGGAAGTCACTTTTTTCACTTGGAAAGTTGCCTCTCTGACCCTCTTGACCCAATCAACTTGAAAGTGTGTCAGAAGACAGATAACTAGTGGGTCTAACTTCGTTTGAGGCACAGTGTCTTTTCATAAAAGGGCGTGGCCGTGGCGGCGCCGCGAATTCAGATGTCACGCCATGGCCATACGTTTGCCTCTAATTTCCACATAGATCATCTGATCTGCATCACATTCAATGTGATTGATCCTTGTCCAGTCCTCCACAAAGATCTGATGACATATTCGGTGGGCGTGGCCTAATTCATCCACAGCGCTCCCTAGAATATTTCAAAAAATCAGCCCCAAGACATGCTTTGACCGAGGATTGTGAAATTCGGTACACATATGTCACTTCTTAAGACCTACAAAAAAGTCTCTTGGAGCATTGGTCCAAACCCCACAGGAAGTCGGCCATTTTGGATTGAATTTGCCATTTTGACCCTGTTTTGGCCGTTTCTAACCCGCATATCTGAGCGAACTCCTCTTACAGCTTTTGACTTAGAAACTTGAAAATCACTCAGTATACTCTTAAGGGATTGGGGATCAAAAGTTATCAAAAGCTTTTTGATACATGAAAGCGTGTGGGCGTGGCCACGCCTCAAAATATGACTTCTCGCCGTAAAACACTAAATTTATATAGCTCCTACAAGGAAAGTCACAGACAAATGGAACCTTCTGGGATTGATCTGCCTCTAGGCCTCAACAATATTCACTGATCAGATGCTGACATCATCGTAGCCCCGCCCCCTGAGAACAGGAAGTATCAAGTTTTCCTTTACAGAGTCAATGTTTGATGTTCTTCACCTAATCAATGTGAAAATGTCCCAAGTAACAGATAACATGATGCTCTTAGACAGTCGACAGTACTTACTGCTTTAGCTGGAGGGTGTGAATATGATGGCGTGGCGAATTCTGATGTCACGCCACGGCCATACGTTTGGCTCTAAATTACACATGCATGGTCCGATTCACTCCAAACTGAATATGCTTGATCTTTGTCATCCCCCAAACAGCTCTATTGGATTACATTTAAATTTGGATCAATAGCGCCCCCTAGGACACTTCAAGGGCTATATCTCCCTCATACATTATCGGATCCACTTGAAATGTAATATACATGATCATGAGTTAATGATGCACATTTTGACACAGTCAATTGATGATGTTCTTTTAGCCCCGCCCACAAACAAACAAGCGACTGCAGCGTCCTTCTGGAAGGTCCGATTTACTGGACATTTTGAATGCTTTTTGCCAGACCGAAACTCTGCATGACCGAAGATCATATGACATGTTGCTCACAGTAACACTTAGTGACGACGTGTTGAAGTGAAGCAGTGTCATCATCGGTGGCGTGTATGAGGCGATGCCAGGCTCCTGCGGTCGCTCAACAGCCCGAGTTGCGCTGAAGGGTGCGAGGGCCTTCAAAGCTGCTTGTAGGTTTCTAGTTATATTTGCTTCTAGCTCCCTTTTTGGCTTGAAATCCCTATTATTGACACTGCACTCAATGTAGAGCTCTATCAAGTTGTAAGATCAACCCTTTTTTGATTGACCCTTTTCGATTAATAAGAACATCTGATCAACCTTGTTGATTTCCCTAGTGATATTCCCCCATTTACTATGCTCCTGAAGGCATACCTGTTATATCTGTAAAAGTACTTATTTTGTAAATTCCTGTTACAGTTGTTCCAATAATGTCATTGTTGATCCTGCTCTTGACCCTCACAATAATATTGCAGCTATAATAATGACACAAAGATGCAGAACACAGTGGCTGCATACAGCCTTTGATTTCTTCTTCTTTGATTTCTCCAGTGCATTTAACACAATCCAACCTGATTTGCTTTGTCAGAAACTCCAGAAGGCTCAGGTGGAGGCCTCAACAATCTCCTGGATCAAAGACTACCTGACAAACAGACCACAGTTTGTGAGACTGAAGGGTTATGAGTCTAACCAGGTAATTAGCAGCACAGGAGCACCACAGGGGACTGTACTCTCACCATTCCTTTTCACTCTGTACACCTCAGACTTCCAGTACAAGACAGACTCCTGTCATCTGCAGAAATACTCGGATGATTCCGCAGTCGTGGGGTGGATCAGAGATGGACAAGAAGCTGAGTACAGGAAGGTGGTGGACCGCTTTGTGACATGGTGTGGAAACAATAATCTCATCTTGAATGTGACTAAAACAAAGGAGATGATTGTAGATTTTAAGAGAAATAGGAATAAGTCAAAAACTATTTCCATCATGGGAGAAGATGTGGAGGTGGTGGAGGAGTATAAATACCTCGGTGTTCACCTGGACAACAGACTAGAGTGGAGATGCAACTGTGAGGCCACCTACAAGAAGGGACAGAGCAGACTGTACTTCTTGAGGAAGCTTAGGTCCTTTGGTGTTTGCAGCAAGATGCTGCATATCTTCTATAAGTCTGTTGTGGAAAATGTGATCTCTTCTGCCATCATCTGCTGGGGAAGCAGCATCAGAGCCAGGGACTTGAAAAAGCTCAACAAGCTGATAAAGATGGGGCTGCTCTGTTCTGGGGACTCCTCTGGAACCTCTGGAGATCATGGAAGATTATGGAAAACCCTGAGCATCCTCTTCATGAGACTATCCTTCAACAACAGTGTCTTCAGTCAGAAACTTCTTCAGATCTTCTGTAAGACGGAATGCTACAGGAGATCCTTCCTGCCCACAGCCATCAGCATCTACATCGGCTCTTTGAAGAAACCTTCATAATGAGCTACAACAACATTTAATTTCCCTTTGGGATTAATAAAGTATTTTTGAATTGAATTCAATTCAATTCAGGGCTGCACGGTGGCGCAGTTGGTAGCACTGTTGCCTTGCAGCAAGAAGGTCCTGGGTTCGATTCTCAGCCGGGGGTCTTTCTGCATGGAGTTTGCATGTTCTCCCTGTGCATGTGTGGGTTCTCACCGGGTACTCTGGCTTCCTCCCACAGTCCAAAGACATGCCAGTTAGATTAATTGGTCACTCTAAATTGCCCTTAGGTGTATGAATGAGTGTGTGCATGGTTGTGTGTTGCCCTGCGATGGACTGGCGACCTGTCCAGGGTGTACCTTGCCCGTAGACTGCTGGAAATAGGCACCAGCTCCCCCGCGACCCACTATGGAATAAGCGGTAGAAAATGACTGACTGAATTCAATTCAATTGAATTAAACAGATGTTTTCCTCCATTTCCGGGTCTGTGCTGTGTCCTGCCCCAGTCAATTCAGTCCAATGGGAGCAAGGATTGTCACCCTCGTGGCTTTGTTTACAAGTGATAGTTCACTTGCAAAAAGTACAATGTGAAAGCAAACCGCACCAAATGAAAAAAATAAAGCCCGGTCTGGACCAAACGAGCAAATCAAAGTACTTTCCTGGTGTGAGTACACCCTCAGACACAGAGCGTGACAAGCCTGATTTATTTTGTCTTGGTAACCATGTTTTCATAACTCTTACGTATCAAGTGGCATATTTAGAAAGGGCATTGTGCCACAATTTTTGTTTGCACATTTCTCTTTCTTACTCTACCCTACTTAAACCATATTTTTCATTAGCTCTTCTGGTAGTTTTTCACACTGCCATTGTCACTTTAATTTAAAGCTAGTTTTTAGCCCTGTCGCCCTGACGTCTTTGGTCATGAAATCCTTTGAGCGACTGATGTTGAAGCATCTAAAGTACATCACAGGTCCCCTGCTGGACCCCCTGTAGTTTACCTACCGGGCAAAGAGGTCAGCAGATGATGCAGTCAACTTGGGACTACACTTCATCCTGTAACACCTCGACCACCCAGGGATGTATGGCAGGATCCTGTTAGTGGACTTCAGCTCGGCGTTCAACACTGTCAACCCAGACATCCTCCACCAGAAGCTCACCCACCTCAAAGTCCCAGCCTTCACCTGGCAGTGGATCACCAGCTTCCTGAATTGACCGGCAGCAGCAGGTGAGGCTGCGGAGCATCTTCTACCACACAACAACTATCAGCACCCCCAGGGGTGTTTTCGCTCCCCACTGCTTCCTCTACACAAATGACTGCACTTCAGAGGACCCATCTGGGAAACTCCGGAAGTTTAGATGACCGATGACACCAGTGTTATTTGGCTGATCCAGGACAGTGATGAGTCTGTATACAGACAGGATGTCGATCGGCTGGTACACTGATGTGGTCAGAACCACCTGGAACTTAATCCACTCAAGATTGTGGAGATGATGGTGGACTTTTGCAGAACACCACCCCCCTCACCATCCTCTGTGCTCTCTGTGGACCACTTCCAGTTCCCAGGAACCACCATTTCTCAAAACCTGAGATGGTCCTCACACATAGACACTGTCTGGAAGAAGGCCCAGAAGAGACCGTACTTCCTGAGGCAACTCAAGAAGAACAACCTTCCATAGGAGCTGCTGGTCATCTTCTACACTGACATAATTCAGTCTGTCCTGTCTTCGTTCATCTGTGTGGTTTAGCTCATCCACAAAACAGGACAGGTCCAGGCTGCAACAAACAATCAGGGTTGCAGAGAGAATCATCAGGGCTGACCTTCCCTCCATCCAGGACTTATACGGGTCTAGGGTCAGGAAAAGGGCAGCTAAAATCTCTGCAGACCCCACACACCCTGCACACAAACTGTTTAGGCTTTTACCTTCAGGTGGCGTTAGACAGCACTGTTTGCTAAATATAGCCGCCAGAGAGACAGTTTCTTCCCCCAGGCTGTTTCCCTGATGAACACTTGACAGTCAGAGTTCTTAAACAACACCACGCAAACTTGGACTGATCTAACATCATATTCAATTGTAAAGTCAATAGTGTATATATGTAAATTTAAAAAGATACTCTTTATTATAGAGAGCAAAGTGTACCAGAGTCAAATTTCTTGTTTTTCTTTACAACCTTGGCAATAAAGTTGATTCTGATTCTGGTTTTTATTAGGATGTATTCACACTTGCCACTTTTGGTCCACTTTAAATGGACCAGAGTTCGTTCCCCCCTTGGTCCGGACCTTTTGTGCAGGTGTGAATACTCTCAAGCGAACCCTGGTCCGGACCAAACAGCCGGACCGAGACCCACTTTTTGAGGTGGTCTCAGTCTGCTTCCACACGGACTCTGGTGCGGTTCGCTTATGGTCTGAATACAAACCGGCCCCGATCTGAACCAACTACAAAAAGCCACTGTAGCCGGTAGCAAAGGTGTCTGTTGTAAGGTAATCATACCTGACAAGCTTTGTGTTGCTTAGCAATGCTACTGGAGCCCCCGTCCCGCCCCCGTCATTTCTGTCCAATGGGAACAATAATCGTCACCTGTGTGGTTTTGTTTACAAGTAATAGTTCACTTGCAAAAAGTACAATGTGAAAACAAACCGCTTCAAATGAAAAAAATAAAGTTCGCTTTTGGTCCGGACCAAACAAGCGGACCAAAGGACGTTCCTGGTGTGAATACACCCTTAGTTTTCTTTGGAGCTTCTTCCTCTCATGGCCATGAATGTACTTTGATCTAAATTATTCAATTGTAGCTCTAGCTGTATGCTTAGGGTCTAAGTAAACCTTTTGGGCCAGTCTCAAGTCTTTTGCAGTCTCTAAAAAGTTTTCTTCCAGCCCATTCCTCTTGATAGAACAGGTGTAACTGTGTCAGTTTTGTGTGCCACTGACACCTAAACACCCTTTACTGCAGACAATTTTGTCTATGGGACTGAAATCAGGGCTTGATCATAACCATTCCAAACACAGTGTTGTTCTTCAGCCGCTTTGTAAACAATTTGGCAGTTTACTTAGGTACATTATTCATTTCAAATACCCATCAGAGGCTAAACCATACCTTCCTAGCTGATGTCTTGCTGTTGCTTCAAATTTTTCCCATAATCTTCTTTCCACATGATGCCAGTCCTTACAATGAAATAATGGCTTCTTCCACAGAGTGGGCTTTCAGCCCATTATTGTACTGGATTTATTTCACTGTGGACAATGACATTCTCACTGCCAATATCTTCACAAGGTCTTTTGCTTTTGTTCCGGGATGATACACATATTTCACATCAAATTTTAATCTCCGAGACATAGAACCGCAGTCCTACTTGAATGGTATGGTGCTTGGACATTCCCATATATTATTATTTTTAAGTGGCACTTACAGGCATTTGTGAATTTTACCCAAGGATGAACCAGACTTGTGTAGGTCCACAATCTTCTTCTGGATATGGCAAATTTATTTTGATTTTCCCATGATGTCACATGATGAATCAGTGTGAGGTGTTGCCTTCACATGCATCCAAAGCTGTGCCTACAGTTAACGCAAATCAAATTAACTTATCAATAGCTTACAAAGTCATTACTTCATCATCTAGACTTCCCAAGATTGCTTGTAGGCATAGCAGCCTTATAGTATGTAAAAAATCAGTTTGATTTATATTTGATTGTTTTTGATTTTGATTTAAATTTATTTTAAGAATTCTCTATCTCATTCTGACACCTAGCAATATAAAATGTTTTGGCCATCCTAACTGACCTAAAGCAGGAAAAAAAAAGCTTACTGTCAGAGTGAGACAGTCACTTTCCCCTTCAGCTGTTCACACTTGGTTGACATAGCAAAGCATTCACTGTAAAGTGATGGCTGAGTGTGCAACCTTTTGCATTGTTCCCGTTGGATTGCAGATGACCCCTCAGCAGTTTTAGATGCCGCATAAGTGTTTATAATTCCTTAAATATTTATCATCAGCATCCCATAATTAAAATAGGGAGGGACACCAAGTCATGAACTATAAGACATTGGGCATTTAGTTCATTAGAATCATGCAGGGATGAAGATGCTTAGGGTCTAAGTGAATCAGTGTTTTAAAGATCCAAAAGAAAAACAGAGACTAAATCAAGTTAATATAACTTTCTGTCCTCAAACTGGCAAAATATAAATAACAAAAAAAATTAGAATAACAACAATAACAATTCAATATTGTAATCAGCTTTTTTCAGCCATTATTATGTACTTTTATTGTTGCGTCTGGAATCATTGTCCTTTTAATGACCCAGTTTCGGCCATGCTGTAACTGTTGGACAGACAGCCTTTATGCAGCTGGTGCAAATCGCTGATGCCCATCTGCTGTGTTTATCACGATTATTCTGATTATTTTCTCATGAAATTTTTCAGCATTTTACCTTGTTGTATTGCATTTATTTTTTTTTTACAATTATGTTCTCTGTACTTTGAGTCATTTCTGTTCGATCTAGTTTCATGTTCATATTGTATTTTCATGCCACTGCTCCCCACTGCCTCTAATTAGCTTTATTCAGATAACCGACTTCATGCCAATCAGTCTGCTTGTTTTGACCTGCGTAATCCACTTTATAAGGTAAGCTAAGGTAAGGTAAGGTAAGTTTATTTACATAGCGTTTTCAGTAACAAGACACTCAAAGAGCTGTACATACAATTACAATACAATCACAAAGTAAATAAACACAGATACAGACACAGAAAAACAAATCAAATGATAAAATAAAACAACAGAGGTAATTTAAAAAAGTAAAATAAAATAAAATAAAGAGAATAGAATGATGGGCAAGAAAATGAAAGGAAAATTGGACTGAAAACGCAACTAATCATGCCTAAATGGCACAGTCAAAGACCACTCTAAACAAATAAGTTTTTAATCTTGATTTAAAGCAACTTAGGGTTTCGACGCTTGTACAGTTTTCTGGCAGTTTATTCCAGATTAGTGGAGCATAAGAACTAAAAGCTGCTTTTCCATGTTTAGTTCTGGTTTTGGAAATGCAGAGTAGATTTGAGCCAGAAGACCTGAGAGGTCTGGCTGGTTGATACACTGACAACAAGTCTGTAATGTATTTTGGTGCTAAGCCATTAAGTGATTTATAGACTAACAGACGTATTTTAAAGTCTATTATCTGAGCTACAGGGAGCCAGTGTAGGGACTTAAGAACCGGGGTGATGTGCTCCACTTTCTTAGTTCTAGTGAGGACGCGGGCAGCAGCGTTCTGGATCAACTGCAGCTGTCTGAGCGACTTTTTAGGCAGACCTGTGAAGACACCGTTGCAGTAATCAATTCTACTAAAGATGAACGCATGCATTAGTTAATCCTGGAGATGTTCTTTAGTTGATAGAAGGCTGACCTAGTTACTACCTTTATGTGCCTCTGAAGGTTCAGGTCTGAGTCCATCACTACACCCAGGTTTTGAGCCTGACTGGTGGTTTCTAGCTGTATTAACTGAAGCTGTGTGCTAACTTTTAAACGCTCTTCCTTTGGTCCAAAGATTATTACTTCAGTTTTGTTTTGATTCAGCGGAAGAAGGTTTAGGCCCATCCATGCATTGATTTCTTCTAAGCATTTACCCAGCGCTTGAATGGGTTCATGGTCACCTGTTGACATCGTAACATATAGCTGTGTCGTCTGCATAGTTATGATAACTTACGTTGTTGTTTATTAAAATCTGAGTTAGGGGGAGCATGTAGATATTGAATAGGAGGGGCCCTAAGATGGACCCTTGGGGAACGCCACATGTGATTTTTGAGCTCTCTGATGTAAAGTTACCTACTGACACAAAAATGTCCCTGTCCTTCAAGTAGGATTTAAACCAGTTGAGTGCTGTACCAGAAAGGACGACCCAGTTTTCCAGGCGCTCTAATAAAATGGAGTGATCAACAGTGTCGAATGCTGCACTAAGGTCCAATAATACCAGCACTGTGGTTCTTCCACAGTCTGCATTTATACGGATGTCATTGAACACCTTGACAAGAGCAGTCTCTGTACTGTGGTGAGCAGGAAGCCTGACTGGAAGACATTGAAGCGGTTGGTCGTTGTTAGGAAGTTGTTAAACTGCTGAAACACAGCTTTTTCAATAATCTTACTGATGAAGGGGAGGTTTGATATAGGCCTGTAGTTCTGTAGTAGCAGCTTGCCCAAGTTGCTCTTTTTCAATAGAGGTTTGATAATTGCTGTTTTTGGGCCTGGGGGAAAACACCTGACAAAAGGGACGTGTTTATTATTTGAGTTAAATCAGATGTTATTACAGGCAAAGCTTTCTTAAGGAAAGCTGTGGGTAAAAGATCGAGACAGCAAGAAGAGCTTATTTGCTGTACGATTTCTTCAAAGATTTTGCACTTTATTTGGTAAAATTGGGAAATTTTCTCAAAATCGGTTCTAGTTGGAGACAACTTTGGTACTGGAGTTGATGTGGATGTGCTGACTGCCTCTCTGATCTTTTGGCTTTTTTCATTAAAGAATTTAGCGAATTCATTGCAGGCCCTTGTAGAGTGGAGTTCAGATGCTACAGTTACAAGATGGTTTGTTAACCTGTCGACCGTGGCAATATATACACTTTTCTGTTCTGTTTACTCCTCTGCAAGTCCGTGCCTGTGTCCTGTCATGCTGTTCTGCCACTCCTCAAGTCAAGTTGTAAGTTTTTGAGTTTTTTTTTTTTTTTTGCTTTTAATTTTTATTAAATCATTATTAAATCTCTTTCCTAAGCCTCAGTGCTGCTTTTTCCTGCCAGTGTGTATGGGGGTTCAACTCCAAGAACTTCACCCTGACATCTTTAAAGTCATTGTTAATGTATTTCCGCCTTGACATTGTACTAGCACAGGTGTTTATTCACCAGAATAGCAAATTGCTAAGGTCCCTGCTTTTGTAAAATTTGTCCCATTGATGATTATCAGCTATTCAAGTGCATTTAAATAGTAGCACCTTGTTGCTACTGTTCCTTTTAAAATTATAAAGAAGAATCTAAGGTGTTCTTAGTTTTTCAAAGCACAGCTTTTGCACCTTATGGTACAAAATATGACATTGTGGAATGTGTGGAATTTTTCTCTTGAGGTTAGATTGAAATAATTTTAAAACTCTGACCAGATCATTTTTTGTAAGTCAATAGACATGTAATTGAAATAAAGTGTATTTTCTAACTATGGCTGTTCCTTGATAATTGTCTCTGATTGTTTCAGCAAAGCTTAAAAGGCTTAAGCTCTTTGATCACACTTGTTTTATGTTTGATTTTAAAACCAGTTATGCAAAATCCCTTTGAGTACTCAATGTCTAGCCTGCAACAGTTTTAATGAAAGTAAGAATAGCAGTTGAAGCAAGCTAAAGTAAAAATATATATATATAAAAAAGGGAGACAGATTGTTAAAAAAAACAAAAACTAAGCCAATTAAATTGATAAAAGGACAAAGTTAATAAAATAAGATAACAGCAGATTTAAAAATATTGAGTGGAGTTGCTTGTCTACATCTGCGCTGAGCTGAAACAAAATGATTCAACCAGCAAGTAACAAAAGGTCCTGCTGCAATATACAGTTCAAGAAAGTAGTTTTCCTAACATCATATCATGTAAACTGTCTAAAACAAAGCACAAATATAACAAAAAACGCTTGTCACACCAGGGCTCTCACAATGAGTCCTGGTGTGGACTCTCACTTGGAGTCAAAAAGATCTATTTTATATAATACACTGTATCAAATGGTAAATGGCCTGTCCCTGTATAGCGCTTTTATCAAGTCTCTAAAGCTCTTTACCCTACAATCAGTCATCCACCCATTCATACACACATTCACACTCTGACAGTGGTAGGCTACAAGGACAACTGGAAAATCATTGCTTAAACTGATGGTTTTGGTACTTAGCAAAAGGGAAGAACTGGAACTTTGTAAAAACATTTTATCAGATTTGGAAGCATAGTGGATGTGGAGCATGCTTTAATTAGTTTCTGTATCTCTCCTTACTTGTTGTTGCTCCTGCTCTTGTGTATGTAGCTTTAACTGACACCTTAAGAGAGTGCATGCTCTCCTTGACCTGGCCTGATGTAATCCCTCTCTGGCTGACAGCTGATTGCAGGCCTCTTGTGCTGCTTCTCTCACAGCTAAAAGCACCGACCTTCTTCCATCCTCACCTCCAAGCAATATGTCCATCTGTCAAAAGCTCCCTCTTCTTCTGTGTGTGTGTGTCTCTCACTCTCTCCGTAGGACACTGCCTGTCTCCTTCTTCTGTTTCTGTCATTGCTCTACTTCTTCTATTTGTGCATCTCTGTTTTCATACCCCAGGCGCAGTCTTATTTTGACTCAGGATCAACTCCAGTTGTTTCTCTCCATTTCATTAAAACTAATGTCAGTGGTTGATGTGCTCTCTGAATTGTCTTGGGTGAAACCAGACTCAACATCTCGTTTTATTGGAGAAAATAGATCATGATTTACAGGTTTTTTCAAAGGTAATTTTTACAAAGTACCACAGTGGCACAAACACCCTGAAAGACTCGATTATGACATAATTACTTTTAGTATCTACTGTGGACAGTCTATCCAAGGATAGTTACAGAATCGGTAGCATGCAAAAGTATTCCCACCCTCTTAACTTTTTTTTGACATTCTGCCATATTACAACCACAAATGTCAATGAACTTTATGTGGACTTGATGTGATAGACCAACCTTAGTGCATAATTATGAAGTGGAAGGGAGGTAAACATGGTTTTCAGATTTTGTTTATAAATAAATAAAAAATAAGAAGTCTGGTGTGCATTTGTATACAGCCCCTTGAATCTGATTCTCCAAAATAAAATCAAAAATATTTTGCCATGAGAAGTTAACTAATTAGTAAACGGAGTCAACCTGTATCCAATTTAATCTACTTATAAATGCAGCTGGTTTGTAAATGCCTCAGAGGTTTGTTACAGAATTTTACGGAGCAAACAGCATGACAAAGACAAAGGAACACAGACAGGTCAGGAAAAAAGTTGTGGAGAAGTGTGCAGCAGAGTTAATTTATAAAACAATGTCTCAAGCTTTAAACATCTCACACAACACTGTTTAATTTGTTATTAGAAACTGGAAAGAATATGGCAAAACTGCAGATATATCAAGACATGTCATTTTAAGTTGACAAAACACGTAAGCAGAGCATTACCCAAAAAGGCAGCCAAAAGGCCCATGGTGACTGCTGCTGAGATCCACTGCTCACATGGGGAATATCGACCGGACAACTAATACCATGTACTCCACAAGAATTCCCCATATCCGAGTACCATAAAAAAAAAAAAAGGAGTTTTTGAAAGATAGCTTTAAGTCTGATTTAAAGTTTGTCACAAGTCATATTAAAGGCACTGAAAACTTGGGAAGAAATTCAAATGAGACACAAATTGAACTTTTTTACCTACATTCAAAATGCTGTTTGGAAGAAACTAACTCCAACCATTACTCTGAACTCATTATCGCCACGATGAAACATGGTGGTGTTAGCATTATGCTCTCCAGCTTCAGAGATATGACAGATACTGTTAGTTTGTACTCACATCATCCTTTAGCATGTTTCTGCAACATCATCGTTTTGGAGGACACTCGTAAAAAAAACAAACAAAAAAAAAAACAATTCCTTCTCACTTTTCACCTTACTCTAGTGTAGTCCACGTTAGGTGAAGTCTTTGTCTACCCACCTGGGGTACTGTCATAAAGTGAAGCACTACTAAGCCACTTCCTTCACTAATTTCCCAGCCTTGTTGCCGACTGTGCATGGCTGGAGTGGAGCAGCTTGGCTGATACATCTCAGAACTTGATGAAAACTTTATATAAAGTTAGCATATTTAGCTGCCAGAACCTCTTTTAGGGTAATAAGCTGGTAGGAATTTTTATTTTCCCTTTTTATCTCTGGACCTTGGGCACCTTGAATTTTCCATTTCTGGTTTTTTGTCCCTCGTGGTCCCCAAACACTTAACCAAAGGACAAATGATCAAGGATGCTTACACCTTTCCAAAGCTTGAGGATACCTTCACTACAGTCTCTGGATCAAAATGGTTTTCAGTACTGGATTTGAAGTCTGGATATTATCAGATTCAGATGGAGGAGAGTGAGAAGTGTTAAACCGCCTTTGTGTGCCCACTTGGTGTTTGGGAGTTTAACTGTATGCCACAAGAAGTCACCAATGCCCCATCTACATTCCAACAGTTAATGGGAAAATGTGTCGGAGAGATTAATCTAAAACAAATGTTAGTGTTCATCAATATTTTATTGTGTTAGCACCAGCACTAGAGCAATATGAGGAGAGACTTATGAAAGTTCTAATTCGCCTTAAGGAGTTTGGACTTGAACTCTCTGTTTAAAAAATTACTTTATTTTAGGGCTCTGTACGAAACTTTATGTCCCAGGTATTGTATCGAAAGGATGGTGTTGAGACCGATCCAGATAAAATCAAAGAAGATGGTTCTGAAAAATGTAGAACTCAGATCATTTATTGGATTTGCTGGGTATTGTCATTGCTTTGTGAAGGTTATTCCGCCATCGTAAAGCTCCTTCATGACCTAACACCTGGATACCCACCATCACAAAGACAGTTAAAACCCTTGGTCAAATCAGAAAAGTAAGCCATAAGGGGGACACTGGACACCTGCCTGCCAGAAAGCCTTTGAAAACATCAAGGAAAAACTTACCTCTACTCCTGTGCTTGCCTCCACTGATCCACTGAAGCCCTATTTGTTGCAAACCAATGCTAGTTCCACCGGCCTGGGTGCTATTTTGTACCAAGAGCAGGAAGGACACAGCATACTTATTTCCTATGCCAGCAGAGGCATGTCGCAGAGTGAGTAACGTTACCCAGCTTACAAACTGGAGTTTCTAGCTTTAAAATGGGCTGTGACAGAGAAATTTAACGATTACTTGTATGGGACAAGCTATAGCGTAGCGACTGATAGCAATCACCCCCACTGGCTGTTTGCACTCTCCACCTGCTCCTTCAAAATCGTTACTGGGCTGGTAAGCAAAATGCAGATGCAAAAGGTCCTTCATGCAGACCCCACTGTGAACTTTCAACAGACCTAATGTCAAAAAAAGAAAAAAATCCTTCGGTTTTCCCAGCAACATCTCAAAGGCCCCAACATCATATCCATCGATCAACAGACAGTTTGTGACTGAAAGCTCAGCTCGATCCTGTATACACCCGGTAAAATTTCTGACCATGCTCTGGTCCACTTGTTATCCATGTCCACTGACAGCATTCCAGACAGCTTCATCACTGATGCATAGTTTGCCTCGTCTATAATCTCTCAGCTGAGTCTAACTGGAATTGCTGAAAAACGAGCTGACCTGAAATGGAGAAACAGAATTACCACCTGCCTCTCTGAGAGATGAACTCCCTGAGCTGCCTCTTCTCCTGCAAGACACTAATTGTATGGAGTTCTGTGATGATATCCTCGTGAGAAGAAGGCAGCTTGGAAGCCAGCTTCATTACTGACTGGTGCTGCCACAAGACAGCCGAGCTGTTGAGCTGTTTAGTTTGGATGATCAAATGGGCCATATGGGCATTAAACGCACTTTGGATCTTGTTTGCAACCATTTTTATTGGTCAAGGATGGCTAACGATGTTTATACCAAAGTAAAAACTTGTGAAAGATGTGTAAAGCGTAAAGTAACCACAAGAGGGAGCTGCACCCTTGGTGAACATTAAAACATCACACCCCCTATGACTTGTCTGTATGTCTAGAGATAAACCCAGCCAGAGCCACTCAGAGTATGTTCAAAACCTAAGATCAAATCTTGGAATATGTTTACCATCTGGCTGCTGAAAACGCTGAGAAGACAATGTTCAAGAACAAAATTCGCTTTGACAGGAATGTTATCACTTCAGAACTTGGAGATCAGGTGCTGGCACAAATCATAAGGATAAGAGAAAAATGTCACATTGTGGTTTACAGGTGGACCCCAGAATGCAGATGGCAGGAAGCAGTGGCGGTGAATAAAGGCTTTAATGAATAAATTCACAGGCGGTAACAGAGGCAGGCATGGAAAATGGACAAGCTTGGCATGAACAGATGCCAACATGGTGATCAGTGAGAACAGAGTGAATGTTTCCGCTTATGAGTTCATAGAACAATAGGTGGAGTGAAATCATGCACTGGCATAAATTCAAACAGCAATCCTCGCACACAAAAACAGAATAAACACAAACAACTTCTCTCCAAAATAACAATAATTTATTAACAAAATACTTCAACTTCAAGTTAAATTACTTTAATCAACAAACTAATTTACCCACCTAGGCTATTACCATTCAACTAAACTACTAAGTAAAAATGAAAGGAATAAGGAAAACTATGAGAAAAAAATAGTAAACGCATATAAGAATAAAACTGAAATCAATAACAAAACGATGCAGTGATATCACAGTTTAGTGTGGATATGAATGTTTAAGAACAATAAGAATTGGGAATAAGAACGAATTTGTTCTGAAAGCTCACAAAGACCAACATTTGCTAGGAGTTCATATAACCATTTTACAATGCAAAACAGAAGGAAAAAACAAAACACTATAAAAAAAAACAATCGTTTCTTGAATTAGAAATCAATAACATTTTGGACAACATTTTGATTCTTAATGTTGTGTTAACTAGCCATCACAGCGACTGATTGAATTGAGTGATGGTTTACAAAGATGGTGGCGAAAAATGGATATGGACTCATAGTTTGGCGGACAGATGGTAGGCGTGATGTTGTCACATCCAGGCAAGGATGGACTTGGACTACGAAACAACCCTGGACTTCGGCCAGCCCACAAATATCGGTATGCGGAAAGTCATCAATGCCAGGCATGGCTGACACAATGTTTTAATTATGACTCGAGACACTATATCATTCAAATTACAGCAATAGTTCTGATGTTGACTAGATGTTGTGCTATTCCAGTCTTACTTAAATATTCACAAAAATATGAAGGTCTTATCACACTGCAGTCTCTCTGGCTGAATCAATACAAAACAGGTATCTGAAACATGAAACACATCCTGTGAGTTAAGATGAATCACAATGTAAAGAGGTTGTAATTAAACAGTTTAACTTGAATACTCAATGACATGAAGGTTGAATACATCATTCTTTAAAAGTGTCCTTTATTCTTCTCAAGTTTTATGACTGTAAGCATATGGGGGAAATTTACTGCCAAAATTCAAGAGCACATATTTTGAATTTAAGAGCAATATTTCATTATCCTTGTACTCAAAACATCTGCTCTCTTTCAAATATATTCTGCTCTACCTAATTTCTTTTTTTCCACGCTCAGATTTAATGTTTCTTGAACAAATATTTTCTCCTCCCACTTGCTTCCTTCTGTTTTTGCGCAAACTTGCTCTCTGCACAGATCAAAAATGCACTCTCAAATCCCTCTTCCCTGCTTGTGGATACAGCAAATTAGCAAAACATTAACAAACCTACTCTCCTTTGTATTCATTCTCTGGTGCTGACATATGGAATTAAGTGTAAAGAAATAACAATATTTCCTCATAACCCTGTCCTGTCTGACCATTTTTAATAACATTTGAAGTTAATTTAACTGAGTACGCCACACCTGAAAGAAAATGTCATTATAGTAGATTATTATCAGAAAATGCTGTAACAACCTTAAAAATGGAACCACTGTTCCATTTTTAATTTCCCAATTATCACAGAAAAACACAGATGAGGGCAATAATTTGGTATCTTCCCCTTCACAAACTGATTTTCTTGTTCATAGTGTTACTTCCTTACTGCGTGGTACATTAGACCAGTGATTCCCAACTGGGGGTAAGTGGAAACATACCTTTTATCAACCAAAAGAGCAAAAAAGGCCCAATAAAGGAACTATAGATGGGAAAGACTAAAGCAGGGGTGTCTCTCCACTACACAGAGAGAGAATTGTAACAGCTATTTCCCCTCTGCTGATCAATAAAAGTTTATCAAGGACAAGCAAGCTCAGGTGTCATAATAAAGCTCAGCTAAATAATGAAAACAAACTGATATAGGTAGCCTGAATATTATTTTTGTTAAGTGTTAACAAAACTGTTGCTGATTATTTTTTTTAAATGTCTGTTTAGTGAGGACCAATCCAAGTGGGGCTCTCCGCCCCACCAACAAGGTAGTAATACTATGTTTTCACAGTTGAGAGCGATTTCTGTCCCTGCATCATCGCCACTGTACTTTCTATGTCCAAACTTGACAAAAACACATTCCTCATACACTGGGTCAATGCTGACATGCTGAGTTATGTATGCTCGCAAGCAGATGAACACATGCTCCCAACAGTGGAGAGGGGGTGGACAGAAAAACATGCTAGTGTTGTAACCCATGCTATGTTAGTCCCTTCAACTGGTATGTTAGTCCCAATCCCGACCAACTTATTTAACGAAATGCTCCCTTTGATTACCAGCCCCTTTTTAGATATGATTAATCTGCTCATTCGGGAGGAGGGAAGTCACTGACTGGATGCAATCTGCTGGGTTTCCTTAGACAGAAAAACGTTTTATCCAATTTGAATAAAAAGCTAACTCCGACTGCACTGTTCAATGGTTAGGATTAATAGGAATGTACAGGTCCTTCTCAAAATATTAGCATATTGTGATAAAGTTCATTATTTTCCATAATGTAATGATGAAAATTTAACATTGATATATTTTAGATTCATTGCACACTAACTGAAATATTTCAGGTCTTTTATTGTCTTAATACGGATGACAGCTCATGAAAACCCAAAATTCCTATCTCACAAAATTAGCATATTTCATCTGACCAATAAAAGAAAAGTGTTTTTAATACAAAAAAACGTCAACCTTCAAATAATCATGTACAGTTATGCACTCAATACTTGGTCGGAAATCCTTTGGCAGAAATGACTGCTTCAATGCGGCGTGGCATGGAGGCAATCAGCCTGTGGCACTGCTGAGGTCTTATGGAGGCCCAGGATGCTTCGATAGCGGCCTTTAGCTCATCCAGAGTGTTGGGTCTTGAGTCTCTCAACGTTCTCTTCACAATATCCCACAGATTCTCTATGGGGTTCAGGTCAGGAGAGTTGGCAGGCCAACTGAGCACAGTGATACCATGGTCAGTAAACCATTTACCAGTGGTTTTGGCACTGTGAGCAGGTGCCAGGTCGTGCTGAAAAATGAAATCTTCATCTCCATAAAGCTTTTCAGCAGATGGAAGCATGAAGTGCTCCAAAATCTCCTGATAGCTAGCTGCATTTACCCTGCGCTTGATAAAACACAGTGGACCAACACCAGCAGCTGACACGGCACCCCAGACCATCACTGACTGTGGGTACTTGACACTGGACTTCTGGCATTTTGGCATTTCCTTCTCCCCAGTCTTCCTCCAGACTCTGGCACCTTGATTTCCGAATGACATGCAGAATTTGCTTTCATCCGAAAAAAGTACTTTGTACCACTGAGCAACAGCCCAGTGCTGTTTCTGGTTCAAAAGTGGCTTGACCTGGGGAATGCGGCACCTGTAGCCCATTTCCTGCACACGCCTGTGCACGGTGGCTCTGGATGTTTCTACTCCAGACTCAGTCCACTGCTTCCGCAGGTCCCCCAAGGTCTGGAATCGGCCCTTCTCCACAATTTTCCTCAGGGTCCGGTCACCTCTTCTCGTTGTGCAGCGTTTTCTGCCACACTTTTTCCTTCCCACAGACTTCCCACTGAGGTGCCTTGATACAGCACTCTGGGAAGAGCCTATTTGTTCAGAAAATTATTTCTGTGTCTTACCCTGTTGCTTGAGGGTGTCAATAGTGGCCTTCTGGACAGCAGTCAGGTTGGCAGTCTTACCCATGATTGGGGTTTTGAGTGATGAACCAGGCTGGGAGTTTTAAAGGCCTCAGGAATCTTTTTACAGGTGTTTAGAGTTAACTCGTTGATTCAGATGATTAGGTTCTTAGCTCGTTTAGAGACCCTTTTGTTGGGACCACAGCCATGGGTTTCAACACTAAAACTCCGGTACATACTTTCCTTGAACCTTTCAAAATAAAGTGCATTAACCTTCTTCCAGCACATCCAGGAAAGGGGGTAACTGCGGACTTCCTGTGGCGCCATTATCCAAATAAAAGCCCCACCTTTCCACAAGTCTTTCTCTTCCACGCGGCCTTCCATAGGAACCGGATAGGAGGGGAAAGCGCGCTGAATGTATTTTGCTGGCAAAAAGACATAAATTCAACTGGATCCAAGGAAGCCATACGATCACCGATCATATGCAAAGTCAAGTAGAATGAAATACTGTCTGTGGATCCGGTATTTTCATTCATGAACGGGGAAATTAAGGTGTAAGAGTTGCTTACATTTTCTCTTCGAGGCCCCACAGAAGCAAAACTGTTCGAGAGAAGCCCCGGTGGAGAAGCTGTTTCGACAAGCCGGGTCTGGAGGAAAGACTACGGCCGTGTTTACGGTAACGAACAGCTGGTCACCTTCTGATCGGGAGAAACTGAAGAAGTTAGCGGGAAGCTAACTCTTTGTTCACGACGGATATCTTCTTCAAACTTCGCCCTTGGACAACATTCCCTCAACAGTTTCAGAAGTTGGGTTTGGTCAGATTAACAGATTAACAGTTAGGATGAAATGATCTAAACGTTTTCATGTTATAAAGTTTGTTTTGTGGAACTCGGCTATCTTGGTGCTAGCATGCTACCTGTAGCACACAGGCCGGTTCATGTTCTTGGTATGTTTTAAAGCTAAGATAAACTTTATTAAAAGGGTGGTTTTAAGCAGAACATTGCTCATAACGCACTGTCCGCACTTATGCATTTTAACCCTGGTATTTTAAAGGTATGTGTTGATTCTGGCGCTAAGCTATCTTCTAGCTTAGCACTTTAGCTAGCTTCTTTGTTAGCCCAACGGCCAGCCGGTAAGAACACGTGTGCTAGCATTAAGGCTAGTCAACAGAAAGGTTGTTAGTTTTCAAGCTAGTGAATAATAGTCCCTGAACATCATTTGCTAGAGTTGATAACTAAGTAAACACCATTAAGCCCCATTTCTCCAGAAAGATTTGGCTCTTTTCCAAAATACTCAATAATATTTCTCCAAATATTATTTTAATAAATAAAGACAGTTAAATAGACACCGTTGAGAATTAGTCATCCAGGAGGTTGGTTTTATTCAGCAGATCATTATTTAAAACATTATTTTATTAAAATAATATTTAATCTGATCTTGCATTGTGAAGGGTTGTCTAAATGTTGCTGATTATTTTCTGTTAGTTCCAAAACTAACTTAACTTCACTTCCAGATTCTTCAAGATAATCCTTGGTTCTCAAACATTAACATTGTATGGTAATGTTGCATCACTCTTTTTGGTCATGATTTCTAATCATCTTTAATCAACTTGTTTATATTCTACATAGTCCATTAGTCTTCATTATTCTTTAATTCTGCTTGGTAGTTTAGTTGGATTGTTTTAGCATAGTAAAGATTTTGTTGATTGAAATATGTTTGACTTTGAGTTGACTTATTTTTGTTAATAAATTCTTGTATTTTAAGAAATTGTGTGAATTCATTCCATATATGTGCAGAGTTTATGCTGTTCAATAATGCCAGAGCTCGTCTCACACCTTTCTATTCTGTCCTAATACCATCACCTTAATGGGGCTGGTATTCACAGGACAATCCTTAACAGACCGGAATATTATTTGGTAAAATATTAAAATATTAATATTAAAATATTAATATTAAATATTAAATAATATTATCAGATTCATATTTCCAATACTTTTAATGATATGCTAATTTTGTGAGATATGAATTTTGGGTTTTCATGAGCTGTATGCCAAAATCATCCGTATTAAGACAATAAAAGACCTGAAATATTTCAGTTAGTGTGCAATGAATCTAAAATATATGAATGTTACATTTTCATCATTACATTATGGAAAATAATGAACTTTATCACAATATGCTAATATTTTGAGAAGGACCTGTATGTACCTGCCTGTTGTGAAGTGCCTTGAGACAACATGTGTTGTGAATTGGTGCTATATAAATAAAACTGAATTGAATTGTATTGAAGTGAAAACAACTTTATTTAGGCAGCAAACTGCTGAACTCAAGGCCCACAGTAACCTGCACATCAATCTTTTTTTAAATGTCAGCCAACATTGACACTGTGGAATCTTTCCGCTTCCTGGGAACCATCATCTCCCAGGATCTCAAGTGGGAGCCAAACATCAGCTCCCTCATCAAGAAAGCCCAGCAGAGGATGTTCTTCCTGCGGCAGCTGAAGAAATTCAACCTGCCAAAGACTATGATGGTGCACTTCTACACAGCCATCATTGAGTCCATCCTCACCTCCTCCATCACCATCTGGTACGCCGCTGCTACAGCCAAGGATAAGGGCAGGCTGCAGCGTGTCATTCGGTCTGCTGAGAAGGTGATTGGCTGCAGTCTACTGTCGCTCCAGGAACTGTACACCTCCAGGACCCTGAAGCGGGCAGGGAAGATTCTGGCTGATCCCTCCCACCCCGGTCACAGACTCTTTGAGACTCTCCCCTCTGGCAGGAGGCTGCGGTCCATCCGGACCAAAACCTCACGCCACAAGAACAGTTTTTTCCCATCTGCCACCAGCCTGGTTAACAAAGCCCGGAAACCACCCTGACATTCCCCCTTTCCCCCACACCCCCCCTTTTTTTGCTGACAGGACACCTGTAACCTGTAACTCTATGCGTTACATTAACGCTCAGCTTGGACTCCTGCTTACTTGCACTGCTTTACTTGCACAATGATCACCTGCACTGTTGTATTGCTCTTGCATCTTATACTGCTCTATATTTACTCTCACTCACTTAAAACTGTGCACTTATATTTATATTATATTGTAGATATGTTTGTACTGTTTAATTTGTACTGTATTGCACCGACTACGCCAAAACAAATTCCTTGTATGTCCAAAAACGTACTTGGCAATAAAGCTTTTCTGATTCTGATTCTGATTCTGATTTATTAATATCATAAACACAGACTAAAAAAAAAAACCAAGAGAATAACATTTAATTTATGAAACAAAAAAAGACAACATGTTACTGCTGTTTGTTGTTTATCTGCATAGACACAATGGCTGGTAAATATGCCCTTATAGAGATTTCTATATGGGCACAAATTAAAGTCTGTAAACCAGACTGAATAGTTTTGAATACATTTTTGTAAAAAAAAACATAAACGCTGGAACTTTCAGCTTTGTGCATGTGTAAATAAGAATGTGTGTGTGTGTAAATCAGATTTGTACTTGTAAAAAATAATTACACTAGTTGCAAAGTTTCTTTGTGAAGGTCTGTTTACAGGTATAAGGCTAAATCTACGTGGACAACTCTGTGCTTAAATTCCCTAATTTATGAGATTAGCATATGAGATTTAGATTGCAAGTACTAATTTTGACCAGATGAATTCCATTCATAAATATGTTGTATTTATAAATAAGACTGCACAGATGTTGCTGTGGAACAAATGCTTTTTACCCAGACAGAGACAGATAATTGCCACTTAAAAACAGCTTTATTGTAATCTCGCAAGAAAGAAGGATTTTTCACATCATTGGACATGTGTTCAGGAGTACTGCCAAATCATTCTGACTAGGCAAAGCAAAAGTTCTCCTTATTAAAGCTTCAATTGCTTTCAAGGTGATTCTCATGGGACTCAGACTTAATGGGGAGGGAGACAAGGTGAAACCTGTTGTAATTATTTCTTAGAGATGTTGACAATGGAAACTGAACCTTCCACAGTGTGAAATGCATGTTATCTCATACACACGTGGACAAAATTGTTGGTGATACTCGGTTGATGACAGAAAAACCCACAAAGGTCACAGAAATAACTTGAATCTGACAAAGGAAATAATGAATAAATATTCTATGAAAATAAACAAATAAAAGTCAGACATTGCTTTTCAAACATGTTTCAACAGAATTATTAAAAAAAATTAACTCATGAAACAGGCCAGGACAAAACTTATGGTACCCTAAACTTAACATTTTGTTGCACAACCTTTTGAGGCAATCACTGCAATCACACGGTTCCTATAACTGTCAATGAGACTTTTGCACCTCTCAGCAGGTATTCTGGCCCAGTCCTCATGAGCAAACTGCTCCAGCTGTCTCAGGTTTAAAGGGTGCCTTTTCCAGATGGCATGTTTCAGCTCCTTCCAAAGATGCTCAATAACATTTAGGTCCGAGCTCATTGAAGGCGACTTCAGAATAGTCCAATGTTTTTGTCTGAGCCATTCTTGGGTGTTTGTAGCTGTGTGTTTTGGGTCATTATCCTGTTGCAAGACCCATGACCTGTGACTGAGACCAAGCTTTCTGACACTGGGCAGCAAATTTCTCTCTAGAATCCCGTGATAGTCTTGAGATTTCATCATACCCTGCACAGATTCAAGACACCTTGTGCCAGATGCAGCAAAGCAGCCCCAGAACATAACAGAGCATCATCCATGTTTTACAGTAGGGACAGTGTTTTTTTCTTCATATGCTTCATTTTTCCATCTGCAAACATAGAGTTAATGTGCCTTGCCAAAAAGTTAAATTTCTGTCTCATCTGTCCATAGGACATTCTCCCAGAAGCTTTGTGGCTTGTCAAAATGTAGTTTGGCAAATTCCAGTCTGGCTTTTTTATGATTTGTTTTCAACAATGTTGTTCTCCTTGGTCGTCTCCCATTAAGTCCACTTTGCCTCAAACAATGTCGGAAGGTGTGATCTGATACAGATGTTCCTTGAGCTTCAAGTTCACCTTTAATCTTTTTCTGGGCTCTTTTGTTACCGTTTGTATTATCCGCCTCTTTGTTTTGTCATCAATTTTCCTCCTGTGTCCACGTCCAGGAAGGTTGGCTACAGTCCCGTGGATCTTAAACTTCTGAATAATATGTGCAATTGTAGTCACAGGAACATGAAGCTGCTTGGAGATGGTCTTATAACCTTTACCTTTAACATGCTTGTCTATAATTTTCTTTCTAATCTCCTGAGACAATTCTTTCCTTCGCTTCCTTTGGGCCATGTTGAGTGTGGTACACACCATGTCACCAAACAGCAGAGTGACTACCTGTAGCCCTATATACAGGTCCAGTGACTGATTACAAGAATGTAGACACCTGTGATCCTAATTAATGGACACACCTTGATTTAACATGTCCCTTTGGTCACATTATTTTCAGGGGTACCATCATTTTTGTCCAGGCCTGTTTCATGAGTTTATTTTTTTTAAATAATTCTGTTGAAGCATGTTTGAAAAGCAATGTCTTACTTTCATTTGCTAATTTTCATAGAATTTTTATTCTATGAATTTTGATTTTGATTCTGATTCATTATTACCTTTGTCAGATTCAAGTTATTTCTGTGAGCATTGTGGGTTTTTCTTTCATTAACCAGGGGGTACCAAAAAGTTGGTCCACGTGTGTACATAATATTCATTAAACGTCTAGTATTTAAAAAAAAAGAAAACCTCTTTGGGAGAAAGCACATTCGGTCTGCATGAATAATGGATGAAATATGTTTATTTAACCTTTTTGCTAATACTTTAGTGAATATTTTCATATCAGATTTCAATAATTAAATAGAACGATATGATTAAAGTCTCTTCCCTGCCCTCTTAAGTAGTAATGAGATAGTGGCGTATTGGAAAATGACTGACTGACAGCTGCTTCTATTTTACAGATTTATTTTTGCCCATCCACTGATCAGATATCAATGAATTGATGGGCAGAGTGTGGAAGCTCAAGGCATTGTTTGTTAGATTAAAAGTGTTATTATTGTTTTTACCATATGTAAAATGAATCCTGTGAAGAGGAAACGTTCTTGGTGTGAGGAATGACTGATAGACTTGTTATTGTAGAAGCAAACGTTTTACGTAAATGAGTATGATGATTTCAATTGGTCAAGAGGACCCCATACACACCAATGCTTTGTATCTGTATAAAAAACGCCCTGTAGGAACTGAGGGCTGGGATTCTTTGGGATTTTGTATGAAGATGTATTCAGAGATATGTTCTGAATAAAAGGTCCCCTGCATCTCCCTTGAGAGGAAACCAGTTGTCTCTTCATCATTTTTAAATTAGTAAACTTTCTTCTCCCAAAAGAACACTTTGAAGAACTGCTCAACAGACCACTACCAAACAAACCACCTGACATCCCTGCAGCAGCTCGAGATTTGACAATCAACATCAACAAGCCTACGAAAGCAGAGATAAGGAGGCCCATTACACAACTTAAGAAGGGTAAAGCTCCTGGACCAGAAGGGATCCCAGCTGAGGCACTAAAGGCAGATCCCGATTTCTCCATTGATGTGCTGCACAGACTGTTGGAGTGGGTCTGGGAAGAGGAGCAGGTCCCTACAGACTGGAAGGAAGGACACCTATTCAAAATTGCCAAAAAGGGAGACCTCAGCCAATGCGACAAATACAGAGTTATCACTTTGCTGTCGGTGCAGGGAAAGGTGCTTAACAGAATCATTCTGGAGAGACTTAATGGCCCAGTAGACCAGAAACTATCCGACCAGCTGGCAGTCTTCATGCTGGACCGATCTTGCATCTACCAGATAGTTACAATGAGGATCATTATAGAGCATCCATTGAAGGGAATTCTCCACTCTACATCAACTTTGTGGACTACAAAGCTGCATTCGACAGTGTAGACATACACTCTGAAAGCTGCTAAAGTACTACAGTATCCCACAGACGATTGTCAACTTCATCAAGAATTTTTACGAGGGAATAACCATAAGCAATAATGCCAAGTGGTGCACGAAGGCCAACTCATAAGAAGCTTTGAGGTAAAGAGAGGGGTTAGGTAAGCTTCAAACGGCAGAGCCAGCATTGTCTTGAATATGCCACAGTCCTGATTGAACTATCACTAAAACATATTTTTTTTTTGTAATGAGATGTAAACCTGAAAGTTTTGTAAATCTCAAGCTTTTATCTTGGCTTTTGGAGAAAAATGGCAATTGTTTGTAGCATAAAAAGCTCAATGTTATGTATAAAGAGCCTGCCTTTGTACAATATGTGGTGTATTCTGGATGTTAGTGGGATCTTAAGTCCACAAAATATTTGCAGTAGATACTCAAAAAGCATTATGGGAGTGCAGGGTATACTTGGTAATATACTTAGGAACAGAGTATATTTTAGTAGTCTCTTGCTTCTAAAATCTAATCATGGACACTACATTCAATAATGTTTTTTCTGTAAGGTAAAACCTACTTGTTGCTCTATGTTGCACATTTACTATTATTCTAGTATAGTGAAGCTGATGCAAAATCAATACTGATTATTCCAGCCTGATGTAAGCAACGGAACAGGACTGCATTTGTTAAACATGTTTCACAGTACATTGCATTTCAGAGTTTAGAACACAATTACTTGCATGACTCGGCAGAAGAGTGTTAAATCGGGATAAAATAAAAGCACCCAAATTTATTAGCATACTGTGACTGTGGGCAATTCTCATTCAACAAAATTGAATGAAAATTGCCGATTTTCATTATAATGCTTGAGGCCTTTCTGTCATACATTCGCTCTTCTGTCTGGAATTTCCCCATTTTATTTGACAGTTCCTTTAAATTCACAAAGCAAATCAGTTCAGTTGTCGAGACTAGCTTTTGTCAGTGAAGTCTTGCTAACGTAAAGCCTTTTTTTTTCCCCAAGGTTTTTGAAATATTGATCTATGTTTTTATATCAACTCACCTAAATCTGTCAGGATCTGCCATTTTGTTCTTTGTTTTTGTTTACTTTGCCATTAAAGATTTTCCCTGTTCCTTTGATTAGTAGTTTACTTGGTTTCGTTTATATTTGCTTATTCTTGTGCTTGTTTACATGTCCTTAGATTTAGTTCTCTCTAAAGTTACTATTTATGTTTAGCTCATGTTTAATGTTTCTATTGGTTTAATAGCTGTGTTTATTGATTCATTCTGTTTACTTTGTTCTGCCTTTCCTCTTTGCTGTTCCCTAGTAGTTCCTCCTCTTGTCCTTAGATCCCATTCAGTTATTATTTACTCAGTGTCCATTTCCCTTTTCTATTAGTAATTCTCCCCAGCCTTATTTCTAGTATAGTTCTCCGTATTAGTCTCTACTGTTTAAGTTCCTTCCAACAGGTTATAGTTTATAGTTATTTGTTTCCTCACTAGGCTTAGTTCCACTTATTGTTTACGTTTTAGTTTAGTAATAGTATATTACAGTAATTATAGTAATTCTAGGTCAGTATATGATAGTAATTATTGTATATTATAGTAATTCTAGGTCTTCACTTCCCTGCTTTTCCTTATCAGATGTTATCCTTAGATTCTAGCTTCCCTTTGGCTTTCTTATAGTTTAGTTCCCTCGTGTCCCTGTGTTTCCTAGTTCTTGTCGCCATAGTAACCATTAATTCCCTCGGTCTCCACAGCCAGTTCCCACATCTGCTTCCACTTCTCTTCTGATTAACCTAGCTTCTCCCTCACTGGTCCACTCTCCTTCTCTCCCTGCTTATATACCCGGTTCCTCTAATTATTCTTCGCTGATTCCTCATTTCATGTATACCATGTTTGTCACGGTTTTCCCCGAACTCTTTGGATTATGCTTCTTGTGAATTATCTTCTGTGAATCTCCTACGACCTTGTAAGTGCTGATCTCCAAGCCTTAATTAAAGAAGATCTGTTTTCAATATGCTGAGCCCAAGCGACTGTTTGCATTTTGGTCCAAAACAACCTCAGACCGTGACAAAAGCATTGTAATTCCCTTTTATGTCAGTTTAGAGCAGTCATCCCTTCACCGCTTGCCCTTGTACAAATTGTTGCTGCTCATCTGTTAACATGAGCTAGAAAATGGGAAAATATAACTGGTTTCCTGTTTGTTACAGGATTGATTTTAAAATGTTGATACTTATTTTTTAAGGTCCTAATAGCCTTGCCCCTTCATATTTTAAACAACATTCATGTAAAAGGAACACTAAGGTCAAACAACCAGTTCATTTTTAGATGTAAAATCAGAAAAGTAGAAATGATTATGACTTCTCTGTTGCGGCCCCAAAACTGTTGAATAATCTACTGATCCATATAAGAGCTTCTGAGACTTTTAAGGTGCTTTTAAAGTGCCACTTCTTATCTTTGGCTTTTGAAATAAGAAGTGCTTTACATCTAAACTATTTCTATTTTTTACATTTTACATTATTTAAAATATCTTTTAATTCTTTGATTACTTTAGTCATGCTTTTTGTATTTTTTTTCTTTTTCCTTTCATCCTATTGATTATTTTTTTGTTCTTGCTCTGCAGAACGTTGGTGCAATGTGGTGGTTGTAAAGTACTAGATAAAAAAAGTTGACATTAATGTTGCTTTCTAGGAAGTCTTTTATACATTTGCTGCTGTGTTTGGGTCCATTGTTCTGTTGTATGACAAGAACTTATGCCAAGCTTCAACTGTCAGAAAGATAACCTTACATTAAACTCTTGAATGCTTTTGCCAACAGAAGAGTTTAAGGCTGATTCAATGACTGCAATGTGTAAAAGCTTTAAGTCAGTTTAACAATCCCAAGTCATTAGCCTTCACCACCATGATTGTGATCTGACATGAAGTGTTTTGCTTATATTCTCACATTGAATTTGATTTGATAAAAGCTGAGTTAACTTTGGGATTTACATGCACAAACATGTTTTTCCTGGGAATAATTAAATATGATTTTCAAAAAAACTATGACATGAATAATAAAAAAAGCAAGTAGGCTGTTTATCCTGACGAATATTATAATGTAATCATGACTTTATATATTTACTAAAATAGCTGACTATTTGCTATAGTTTTCAGTTATTATATTTATAGGGTATAACTATATATTTTATTTTACTTTCATCATTAATATTATAAACAGAATAAGTTTTGTCTTAGGTCCTCGGTTGAAATCCTGCCTAGGGTCTGGGTCATTTATTCATTGTGGAGTTGGCACATTTTCCAAATGCTTGCAAGGCTATACTTGGTTATTAAAGTTTGCCCCTGCAGTTCAAAAGCTTGCATGTTAGGTTACTTAGAGACTTGAGAGTTGTCCGAAGGTATGAGTGGTTGTCTTAAGTGTTGTGTAGCTGTGATGCCTTGTAATGGATAAGTGACCATTCTAGAGTGCCCCCACCTCTCACTTATTGACTGCTGGAGATCAGGCACCAGAAATCCCATGATCCTCATAATGCATATAAAATGTTGTAGAAGATGGATGGATGAATTATTATATCATCTTATTTGTCAATGTTTGCTCACTGTAATCCAACCAGGTGCTTATATGAGCTGGAAAAAATAAGTTTAAGCCATACAAGCATTTTTTGAACGTTTTTCTTTTGGGCATATTGGCCTTCATTGACAGTACACAGAAGAGAAAAGGAGGAGAGACATGGAGCAAGGGTCTCAAGGTCAGGAATTGAACCCAGGAACCTCTGTATGTGAGGCACCTGCTCTATCGCTGCACCATACAACACCCACCACACAAGGATTTTTATAGGAACCGGTATTGGTTTGCCCTGCAGATAGTGTCAAGTGTAAAGCATGAAGGCAGCCTATGCCTGCCTCCTGAGATAAACAGAAATGAATGAAAAAAACATTTGCAGCAGAATTCCCAAGGCGGCCTTACTAAACCTGTGTAGATCCTGTCCTAAAGTACAAGTTCTTTGATGAATTACAGTAGTTTAATCAGAAGATTGGACAGAGTTTCATTAGAGGTCGCATTGCATTTCTCAACAAGTGTGCTCTGCATTGAGTTGAAAGCACCAATGTACACTAAATCACAATCTGCCTGAGATGTCATTGCTGTAATTCTCATCACCGAACAGTAACTTGATCAAAGAGCTCATTTGCCAAGGACTCATTTGCTGAAATTACTTGGTGCTTCTGGAGCATTCGCAAAAGCAGGCAGAGGGGAGTCATATGTTTTGATCCTTGTAGCGATGAAACCTATTCATAGACTTAATAATCAGCTCTCATCAAGAGTTAGTGTCAAACGAGTCTGGAGAGATTCAGGCAGAAGAGGAGCATTATTATGAAGTCCTTAAAAAACACCCAGTGTTACTTCCACCCCTTTGTGCCTTTTTTATACACCTAAAGCATATATATTGTTTTAAAACAACACATTTTGTGTAAAAATGATTATTTGATTAATAGGTTGTGCACACATTCATTTGCATGTAACCTTTTTGACATATCAGATGCCTTTTGAACCAAATGACAGAGGGTGTAACAACACATAAATCCTGGTCCTGAATACTCAGTTTTGGTATTGTAGTTTGCTACAAGAAGTTAAAAAAAGCAAAATCCAAATATTTTTTTTAACTAATTTTAAATAAATAACCTACCCCCCAAAAAAACTTGCTTATGAGCAGGATTTAATTATCAATGTATTTTATCTGGATTTTAGGTGATAGAAAACACCATAACACCAAACTGCATAAGTGGTAGGAAAGTCACGAGTGTCAACTTTTTCTACAAATACAATTTTGGAAAGTGTGGCGTTCATCTGTATATGTCCCCCCCCCGAAAATAATTTGAAGAGCCAACTTTAACTGCAGTTACAGTTGCAAACTCAGCTTTGCAAATTTACATTCCACAGGTACATTTAAAAAATTTGAATATCATGAAAATGTTTAATGTTTTTGTCACTGATTTCATAAAGAGTAATCCATATATAATGTAGATTCATTACACATAGAGAAAAATTTTTCAAGTCTTTATTTCTTGTCATTTGATTGATGTCTTACATATGAAAACCCAAAATACAGTGTCTTAGAAACATTTGGAATATTACATAAGATCAATTAAAAAGGAAATTGTAAACAGAAATGTCAGGCTTCTGAAAAGTATGTTCATTTCTCTACACTCAACACTTGGTTGGTTCTCCTTTTGCATGAATTAAATTAAAAAAACTGATTAAATATAGCAAAAAATATCAAAAATCAGTTTGGTTTCTGGTAAGACATTTGTAAATACATCCCGATAATGGATACCAAGTGCCCTTAACCTCCGTTACACATGAACATGCTTTTTAGTAGATAGTCTCTTGTGTATACTGTGTTCCACTCCTACAATACAATCATTCTTTAATGTCCTTAGCTGTGTAGCAGTCCAAATGAGTCATTAGTGGGCTATTAATAGTGGTCCGTCAACCTGAACCGTCCTGGGAACAGCTTTATCCTTTAGTTTCTAATGCTGTCAGGACCAAAAGCACAAATCAATGTTGCTCTCAGGGACATGAATCTCTCTTGGCATTTTCAGCAATGTTGGATGGGGCCTTGTACAAGAAGGGCTTTGGATTCTATTTTAATCAAGTTTAAAAATCTTACATACAGTTTGAATGTATCCTGTTAATTATGGGATAGACAAAATGCTGAACATTTGTTTTTTAATCAAATCAGAAGACTGACTAATGTGTTTATGAAAATTACAAAACATGACAAGGGAACAATTAAATTTAATAAAGTCTTTATTTCAAATATTTTTGTGGCACTAGTGGATTGACTAGTGGATTTTAAGGTAACCAACAGGAAAAGGGACAAGAGGAGGAAAAGAGACAATGGGGAACAAATTAAACAAATGATTTAAGGGCAGGAAAGTGAACCCCAGAGGGCTGTATCAAGGACTAATAGTGAGTCTGCTCTACTGATGAGCAACACAGCGCCCCAATGTCAAAGATTTTTATCTTTTTAAAGTGGGTTCGTGTAAATAGTGACTGGGTACATCTACTTAGAAAAGGGAAGGATGATTTTTTTTCTTTTGTTTTACTATCTCATTAGGAATTTCTAGGTAACTTTGACCAAATTTGTACTTTTACCTTTGCACTCAGTCAGTAACTTTGTGACCACTGTATAAGTCAAAGAATAATGACTATGTTTATGCATGTTATAGTATTTATATAAAGAATGACCCTGTAAAAGTATATACTTATTTGTTCAGTTCAGTACAAATCCAATCACTAAACCAGTGGCGCATGGAGGTACATCCAGGTCATGAAATTATGTATTGTTTGAATACAAACAGGAAGAAATAAGGTGACGGTAATTAACAGAAACACAAACAGGTGCATATCATAACAAAACTGAATGAATGAATGAATCTTTGTTCAGCATAGAATGATCCATCTCAGGATGGATCAGCCTAAGTATTTTAGATGCTGAACTAATGGTGACTAAATGCAGTCACTAGCAACTAGTTTGTGTGCTACTCTACCACCATTTCTTTTTAACGAGTGCCCAAAATGGTGCTACATAGACTAATTAAATGCTTTTGTAAACAAGTACCATTAGATAGCTTAAGGTTAAGTTATTTTAGTTGATTCTGTTCATACAAGGCAACTAAGGAACTACTCATTTTCTTACTTCAGAATAGAGGCACAAACCTAGCTACCATAGGGTGTCAGGTTTAACGCACTCACCTTCCTGTTTGGAGCTCCCGATAAAACTTTACACTTACTTCACCAGGCAAAGTCACATTCTGAATGCAGCTAGATGGGACTGTAGGGGATGGGACTCTGACATACTGCCTAGGTTTGTGTCAAAACAAACAATTTTACTAATCAGAAGAGCTAAAATCTAAAATATTTAACAGCTAGAAATGTCTGCATTTAGATGTCTGAAAAGGTTTGGTAGATGCAAAGGAATGTCAAGCAGTAAGTTCATGCCCTGTCATTTTCTTTTCTTTGTTTTTTCTAGATCTACTGCATTATGTGTGTGAAGTTTGCATCATAATTAAATAGAAAAACACCACAGATCATTTCAACATTAAAACACAGGAACCTACAGGTTCAGATCTCTTCAAACTAAATCTACTATGAACAACCTGCTGCAGGTAGATGTTTATTGGATTATGAGTAGAATATGGTAGATTTCCATGGTACATCTAAGATTTTTGTTTTTGGCCTTAAAATAATTAAGACATTTGGGTGGATTTACACAATTAACATATCTGGATTAGGAAAACAAATCAAATTCAGAACCACCACAAATTAATCACTTTAATCACTTTGTCACTTTAAATTAATACTTCAGTATTAAAGTACATGGTTGAGCTAACACCCAACTTTTCAGTTTAGAAACATGTTTACAGGCTTTAAACATTCACAGTAAAAGCTCTGAAAAGAACACCAAAGACTTGAAGATATAGATTAATTTAGATTTAGGTAGTTGCTCATTTTAGTCCAATCAGATAATGTCCCAGTTAACATCAGTGCCTGTAAATGTTAGTTGGCATAAATGCCACACGAAATAAAGCCCTACCTCTTAAATAATCCTTATTGTAGCTATTGGCCTTAGCTGATTAACAAAATCTGGCACCTTAATGTTGAACGTTTGGGTCAGTTTTAGTTTATTCCAGCTGTACCAAATCTACAGTGCCTTGCAAAAGTATTCACACCTGAACATTTTCATATTTTCTAATATACACAAACTTCAGGGATTCTCAGTGGGATTTTATGTTATGAATCAACACTAACAAGGACACATTTGTGATGTGGAAGAAATATGATGCATGGTTTTGAATTTTTTTTACAAATAAAAATGTGAAAATTGAGGCTTGCATTTGTATTTGTCCTCCTTTATTTGGACACAACGGAAGCATAGATCTGCCACCCAGGAAAATAAAAAATAAAGACATATCACGTGAAAACGTTATTGTTCTAACAATATCCTTTTTGTGTTTGCGCAATACCACATCATTACAATAAACATATATCTCATGTTATGACAAAAAAAAAAAAACGTACATTTTTACAGTACAATACAGTTTTAAATTGTACTAACAAGACATATTGTACAAACATGAAAGTTTATTGTTAGTACAATAAAGCCTTTACGGTTTAATGTGTAATTTCGAAAATTTCTTTTTGCTGAGGTGGCATCTCTACGCTTCCACATAATACCCCTAAATATGATCCAGTCCAAACAATTGACACCTAATTAGTTGGGATCCACTGACAGCGACAACACCGCCTTCAGTAAAACAAGGAATAAAGAAAACCACACGTCAAATCAGGAGCAGACGAAAAAATAACATTCTTTATAAACAATCTTTGGAGAGATCAACTATTTTCCCATCTGCATCCTTTTTTTCAGGGAACACAAGAATATTAAAACTTTTATGCACTGGTAAGAAATCAGATTCTGTCAATCAGGCTGTTTCCAAACTAGTTCATTGTCGCCTTCTGAATCCACAGCAGCAGTACGGGCGGGGCCATTTATATTGGTAAACAAAATGAAAGCCATAAAATCATTGTCCTTCAACTTTTTAATGTTCTGATTTGTGTATTACATAAAACCCAATAAAGGCATTGAAATTAGTGTGTATAATGTGACAATATGGTCATTTCCAAGGGTGCAAATACTTTTGTAAGTCACTGTAAACCATTCACAAAAGAAGCACAGGTTTTATCAGCGGTTCCTTTCGCAGATGATGTTAAATGTGTTCAGACTGGATTTACTTCTGAACTTTTGTACCTCAGACCAAAATTGATGTATACTTTATATCTTATTTTAGGAGTCTAAGCTGGGCTTTTTATAAAGTCAGGACCTGTTTATTTGAATTCATCATCTGTGACACTTTTGACATTTTCTGCTAAGCTGACTCTCTCAGAACCACGTTGATCACTGGTCAATAAGGAAGCAGACAGGGGAACCATGAGTCTGGAAGCTCTCGGACCTGAAAATGCCAGGTCCACTTTGAAGCCGGCCTCAGTTGTATTGATCCGTTTCTCAGAGCATAAAGCACAGAAGGGGTATGTTCCAAAGATTTTGGACAACATTTTTGTCAAAAAATGTTTTGTATTTGGAATCTACTAAGGATTAAAAAAAGGACTCTATAGGTTCTATAAGACTCATTATATTGTGTCTGTGCCCCTAAGATTTGAATGGAGCAGGCTCATTTCCTGTGCCTCTACATAATTATATTGCACTTTTCTATCTCTACCTGGGGAAATTAAAACAGTTATGCACATAAAGTTGCAATTCTTCATCCAAACCCTAAAGAACTGCTTAAAAGGGAAACTTTAAACACTGACATACAATTTTGACCATTTGATGCTGGCAATATGCATAAAAAACATTTCCATGCATATCAAATATGTACTGTGCAATCTTGAGGCCCCCACTGGGTGTTGCTATTGAGGGACAGCGGTTGGATTGACGAAGAAGGGGCAGGGATGAATACCATTGGATTTGTCTTTTTTTTTATTGTGACAAGCCCAAATTGTAGGTTTAAGTGTAATGCATCTTTAGTCCATCTGAACAAAGACTTCAAAGAAATCTATCGTCTCTACCAGTGTCATTTTCATGGTGGTGTGATGGGACAAATCTAAGACGAATCTAAGCCTCTTACACCCAAGGGAAAGTTAAAATCTCCAGTTGTTATGGGCTGATTTTCATCTGGTCAGCTGGATAAAAGTGTTGCCAACTTAACTTTGTTGCTACATGTTGCAAGTATTCAGATCCCTCTAGTGACTCCTTTTCAAAAAGTAACTTTAAACAAATTTTGTGATTTTATTTTTTTTTTTCAGGTGTGATTGCGATTTTTTAAATTATGCATATTGGGTGATGTCATTTGGTGTTTTAGAACAGCCAATAAGCCAATGCTTAGTGTCGTTTTATACAGTGTATGTAAATATCCAATTTACACATTTATATTTTACATGGGTCAAAATGTAAAGAAATGAAACTCAATATAATAATATGAATTATTAAGTGTAGAGTGAGGTCATACATCAGAAAAGAGCAAGTTACTTTTCTGATCTGTTCTTTTTTTTTTTTTTTTTAAACAAAATAATAACTATTTTTAGGAAATAGGTTGAAGTTTTGTCAGTTGGAGTCGCTCCAGTCATTTAGAGGGCTGAGTTAAGTGAATCATCATTGGTGCAGACAGATCATCTGCATAGCATAGTATGATAAAAAGTTATCATTGGGTCATTGCTGCAACATTTGAGAAGCACTTACATAAATTTAGTAGCAGTGTTGAACAGGTGTAGTATCCGTGGAATCTCCACATTGAAAAAATCTTTGTGACACAAAATGTTTTGACATTTTTTAAATAACATACCAGCCAGGCATAGCTGGTGACCACATATAGGAAAATGTTGGTGGAGCATTCTATACCTCTCCTTATGCTGTTAAAATGTAAGGTGGACATGAAATAGTGCGACAGAGGCATTACAAAGTCAGTGGTTTTGGGATGTAATTGTTTAGTTATATATCAGTAACTTTTGAAAAATCTGGGGAAACACTGACTCCTATCAGGCACTTTAGGTCTCAAAGGTCCCAATTTTGCCTTACAGCCATGGTAGTAGTAAGCTACAGAACAACAAGATCAAAAGTGATTGTTAAAACAAGACTATTCATGCAGTTCAAAGAGAAAGTTGTCTTTCAGACTAATTTTCCTCTTTTTCCCTTCCCTCCCCACAGGGATTGTACTGATATTATCTAGATCCACTCTGCTATTTCACATTTTGTCTCTTACATCCACAGGAGTAAGTTGACTGTGCCTGGCCTGATTTCTAAGAGAATGGTTTGGACCTCTGGGGAAGCTGAGGCTTACTGTATGCCTGCATAGCCTTATTGCCAGCCATTCTCTGCTGGTACCCTCAGCAAGATGTCTTTTTCTCCAAACAGATGCCTGTTTTTTTTTTTCTTTTCGGTGTACAACCTGTTTTCTTTGAGGGAAACCTCACATATGTTTGGCTCCTATACAAATGTAAGTGGCTCAGGTGACGTGTGACCCATATGTCAGCCAGTAGATGTACTTTGCAGCTAAAGTGTGAGATCAGCTCCCGGTAGAGCATTCAGAAAAAACAATTCTCTCCCTCCCTTCTTGCTGGACACTGCTGAAACAGAGCACTGTCACAGCAACAT
This sequence comes from Girardinichthys multiradiatus, assembly GCF_021462225.1. Classification (NCBI taxonomy): domain Eukaryota; kingdom Metazoa; phylum Chordata; class Actinopteri; order Cyprinodontiformes; family Goodeidae; genus Girardinichthys; species Girardinichthys multiradiatus. The sequence goes on from NC_061815.1 coordinate 7,544,182, forward strand.
GAGCAGGAATCTTTCAAGCATTGACAAACTGAGAAAAAGACCCTCTTGTCAATTGTGCATAAATAAAATGAGAAGTCTAGTGGGCTTTTCTTCTTGTAACAATGTCTCAGTCTCTGTGGTGATGAAGAGTCCAGGGATTGCTTCTGAAGCTGAAGATGTTCAGTTGGGGCTATCCTGTAGATATTCCACACCACCTGGTGGTTAAGCCTGCAATGGAACATCCAAGTCCATATGATGCTAGAAGTAAAGAACCAAAGTGTTATGAATTCTATTTTTCATCACTGTATTTATAATTGATACTTTCTTTTGTTCATGTCTGGAGTCCAAAGATTAGATGCAGCACATTACAAAGGTATTCACACCCACTGAACCATTTCACATTTTGTCACATCAAACCTTTACCTCTATTGAATTTCACAAGGATTTTATCTGACAGACCAAATGCAAAGTACTGCATAATTATCAAGTAGAAAGAAAATGAAGTGGCTCTCTATTTTTTTACAGTTAAATATCTGCAAACTGTAATGTAATTTGTATTTATATGTTCATATAACTACTAATGTGGTATGGCCAAAACAATAAATTGATGCTGAAGGCACACCAAATTTACACCTTGCTCTGTGTTTTCTTCCCCTTTTCTTCATACTCTTCATTTTTGTGAAAAGCGAAGTTAATAACTTTGGAATCTGCTGACATTGTTCTGGTGTCAGATGTAGGTGTTTGCTCCATGATTGCAACTGGACTGACAAATGCACTATTTTAATTTTGAGAACCCAATACTGTAGTCCATTCTGGTTCTGTAAACATTTAAGTGCAACAAGAACTCGCTGTCATGATCAACAATAACATTGTTTTTTTCTGAGATGGGAGTATGCTGCTGTTCTCTCATCACTTTTGCTTTTAAATCACTCTCAGTTTGTTGTTTTTTGTCAGGATGTGGGTCTGCAGGTGAAGATCAAAGGGAGTTATGTTTTCGCATATTTAAAAAACTAGTCTCAAACTAAAACAATACAAGACCGAGCTCAAGACCGGGGCATCACATTCTGAGACCCGAAGCCCAAGACCAGGGAAAAAACGTTCTTGTGCATTCCATCCCCACTAGGTAAGGTAAGGTAAGTTTATTTATATAGCGCTTTTCAGTAACGAGACACTCAAAGCGCTGTACATACAATTACAATACAATCACAAAGAAAATAAACACAGATACAGACACAGAAAAACAAATCAAATGATACTACAATCCTTCTAAGAAATCTAAAAATCTATGAATCCTTCTGAGAAATCTAATAGTCTCATCATTCCACTGAATTCTAACTGGGGAATCTGAGTCACTGGTACAAAACAGCTTTAATCCACATTTTCAGGTGCTAATGAGTTATCCCCGTTACTTAATACAGTGCTTCTTTCAAAATAAAAATAAATAGGGTTCAGTCAAATCCAGAGATGTTGACTGGGGTTTGAGACTCCGACTCAAGTTCTACTTAAGTCGCATTAATGAAAACCTCCAGAGTCGACTTAGTCTTGTGTCCTAAAGACAGTTTTTATCTCATGTAATGAAGAGTGAAAGGAAGCCGGTGTGTGAACTACAGACTGCAGCTGCTGCACGTTTTACTGTGAAAGGATGAGCTTGATTATTTTCCAGTGATGTTGGTGGATTATGGGATGTTAACAGCTCATAACAATCTGTTCAGTTTCAAAAGTCTTTCTGAAGCAGCATGTCAGCATAAATACCATGTGGGCCTATGTGAAACATTTTATAGGCAGAGTGCTGTACAAACATGGAAAAGCTCACCAATGATGGAATGCTTTTAGGATCAATTAAACCTAAACAGTGTCCCAATTTCATAACCCATAATGATAATTGGTAATAATGAGTTTTGAGAAGGAGCTGAAGCAAGCTTTTAATATGCATAAATTTTTCAGACATGTGTTGATTAATTTGAATAGTACACATTTACTGTAGAATGGAATTGGAGAAGCCGCTCACAGTTATTAAGTCTCTAATTTTGGAATGTGTCTAGTAAGGCCTGAGGTACATCTTGGAAAAAAATCCGTACACTAAATTAGTGTATATATTTACATTAAATAATAAGACTATTTTGGTACAGATCCATGAATAAGACAATTACTTCTTTATATAAATGCCCTTATATCTGTTCAAGTTTCTAACCCATTGTTGGCATGCATGGTTTAAAGTAGAATGCTATGGTAAAGTTTAAAAATTGCACATTTTTCTAACTGAACTCCTTTGTCTCAGACAACAGTTAGACATATTCAAGGTCAGGGCATTTCCTTGTCCCAAAATTGCACTGTTTGAATGCAATTCAATGCAGCTTCTGGGCTGTTTTCATAGTAAACAGTTATATAACATAGCTGCTGGATGGGAATGTTGTATAGAAAAAAATCACAGGTAAAATGACCAAAGTTTGTCTATTCAGCCTGCCTCCGAGAAGGTTCTTAACTCAGTTCAGCTGTCAGGATCTGCCATTTGGTATTTTTGTTAGTTTCCTTTTTTTTCTGTTAGGTGTTTTTCTGTTCCTTCTTTAGTAGTTTATTTGATCACTGTTCAGTGATGATGTTCATGTGTTTTCCCTTTAGATCTGTTCCTTTAGTTTTGTTCGTCAAGTCTTGCTCCCCCTACTGGTTGTTTACCTTCAGATACATTTCTCAGTTCCCTGCAGCTTGTCTTTACACCTGTTCATCATTTCATCTGATTACCTGTTCCCCTTTCTCATTGGTCCACACTGAATGTCCCTCTGTTTAAAAGCTCACTGATTTTCATTGTCATTTGCTGTTTCCTTCCGTTACCTACCTTGTGTCTTTGCCCTGAGTTCTTCAATGTCTGTTGCCCGGATTTTCTTGCTCCTGCGTTCATCCTGTTTATGTTGTTCACCCGCCTGAGTTCCTGTACCTTGGTCAACTGTAAGTTTATTTTTGCCATTAAAAACCTTTCTTCAACTCCACTCAATCCTGCATTTAGGTCCTGCCTTAAACTCGTTATGACACCAGCCAGGTTAAAATGAAATGATTCATGTTCATTGTTTACCAATTAAACATTTTCAAAATAAGTTTACAGCTCCAACATAAACTAGTTTTCATTCATTTATTATTATTCCCTGAAATATCATTTTAAAACAATATTTAGGTAATGAGTGTTGGGACCCACAGCCATGGTTACAACGTGAAAGGCCAGGACAGACTTTCCTGGAACTTTCAAAATAAATTTAATTAACCTACTTCCGGCACAGCCAGGAAACGGGGTAACTACGGACTTCCTGTGACGTCAAAGTCCAAATAAAGGCACCGCTCTTGCTACATCCTGACTCTTCTACGCGGGTCACACAGAGACCTGGACAGAGAGACCAAGCGCGCTAATGTCTCTTTGCTGGCAAAAAGACATAAACTCTTCAAACTGGATCCAAGGGTGTCATAAGATCATGCGGTCATATGCACATGTTAAGTACTGATGAATTACTGTTGAAAGAATCCCGTACTCATTCATAAAAGGGAAATTAAGGTATAAGCATTGCTTTACTTTCTCTCTGAGGCCTGCTGAAGCAAACTGTGTTCCAGAGTTTCCTGCAGAGACGCTGTCTCTACAAAGCCGAGTCTGAAGGAAGGACAACGGCCCCACATCACCGTGGTTATGGTAATGTGCAGTTGGTTGGCGGACAGAACGAGCCGTCTTTCACCCACAGCTATGGAGGTTAGCTGGAAGCTAACCCTTTGTTCACAGAGCTTTCTTCAAACTTCGGCGTCGCCCTGACAAGTCCTCCTCAGCATGGGTCAGAAGTAGGTTTGGGCAGAGTAATAGAGAGAGATTTATGATCTGAACGTTTTTCATTTTGTGAAGTTTGGTTTTGTTTGTGTGAATCTCAGCTATCTTGGTGCTAGCAGGCTATCTGCAGAATCCATACTCAGCTTTGTGTTCTGTGTTTGTGTGTTTTTGAAGTTAAGACAAAACTTTATTTAAAGGGTGATTTTAAACACAGAAGATCGGCCATAACGTGCCGTCCACGCTCATGCATTTAAAACCCTTTTATTAATGGTATTTTAAAGGTAAGTGTTTGATTCTGGTGCTAAGCTATCAACTTCCTTTGTTGGCTTTAACTGCTAACAAGCTAAGAACACGTGCTTGGCTGCTAAAGAATATTTAACAGAAAGGTTGTTAGTTTTCAGGCTAGTAAATAATAGTCCCTAAACATTATTTTACTAAATCTGATAACTAAGTAAACACCATTAAGCCCCATTTCTCCAGAAATGGATTGTTTTAGCATAGTAAAGACCCCGCCTCCGCCGTACCGGGCGACGTCACGTGCCTCGATATACAGGTCCTTCTCAAAATATTAGCATATTGTGATAAAGTTCATTATTTTCCATAATGTCATGATGAAAATTTAACATTCATATATTTTAGATTCATTGCACACTAACTGAAATATTTCCGGTCTTTTATTGTCTTAATACGGATGATTTTGGCATACAGCTCATGAAAACCCAAAATTCCTATCTCACAAAATTAGCATATTTCATCCGACCAATAAAATAAAAGTGTTTTTAATACAAAAAACATCAACCTTCAAATAATCATGTACAGTTATGCACTCAATACTTGGTCGGGAATCCTTTTGCAGAAATGACTGGTTCAATGCGTTGTGGCATGGAGGCAATCAGTCTGTGGCACTGCTGAGGTCTTATGGAGGCCCAGGATGCTTCGATAGCGGCCTTTAGCTCATCCAGAGTATTGGGTCTTGAGTCTCTCAACGTTCTCTTCACAATATCCCACAGATTCTCTATGGGGTTCAGGTCAGGAGAGTTGGCAGGCCAATTGAGCACAGTGATACCATGGTCAGTAAACCATTTACCAGTGGTGTTGGCACTGTGAGCAGGTGCCAGGTCATGCTGAAAAATTAAATCTTCATATCCATAAAGCTTTTCAGCAGATGGAAGCATGAAGTGCTCCAAAATCTCCTGATAGCTAGCTGTATTGACCCTGCCCTTGATAAAACACAGTGGACCAACACCAGCAGCTGACACGGCACCCCAGACCATCACTGACTGTGGGTACTTGACACTGGACTTCTGGCATTTTGGCATTTCCTTCTCCCCAGTCTTCCTCCAGACTCTGGCACCTTGATTTCCGAATGACATGCAGAATTTGCTTTCATCTGAAAAAGTACTTTGGACCACTGAGCAACAGTCCAGTGCTGCTTCTCTGTAGCCCAGGTCAGGCGCTTCTGCCGCTGTTTCTGGTTCAAAAGTGGCTTGACCTGGGGAATGCGGCACCTGTAGCCCATTTCCTGCACACGCCTGTGCACGGTGGCTCTGGATGTTTCTACTCCAGACTCAGTCCACTGCTTCCGCAGGTCCCCCAAGGTCTGGAATCGGCCCTTCTCCACAATCTTCCTCAGGGTCCGGTCACCTCTTCTCATTGTGCAGCGTTTTCTGCCACACTTTTTCCTTCCCACAGACTTCCCACTGAGGTGCCTTGATACAGCACTCTGGGAACAGCCTATTCGTTCAGAAATTTCTTTCTGTGTCTTACCCTCTTGCTTGATGGTGTCAATAGTGGCCTTCTGGACAGCAGTCAGGTCGGCAGTCTTACCCATGATTGGGGTTTCGAGTGATGAACCAGGCTGGGAGTTTTGAAGGCCTCAGGAATCTTTTGCAGGTGTTTAGAGTTAACTCGTTGATTCAGATGATTAGGTTCATAGCTCGTTTAGAGACCCTTTTAATGATATGCTAATTTTGTGTGATAGGAATTTTGGGTTTTTATGAGCTGTATGCCAAAATCATCCGTATTAAGACAATAAAAGACCAGAAATATTTCAGTTAGTGTGCAATGAATCTAAAATATAGGAATGTTAAATTTTCATCATGACATTATGGAAAATAATGAACTTTATCACAATATGCTAATATTTTGAGAAGGACCTGTATTAGTCCTTTTTTGCATGGTAATGTTGCATCACTCTTTTGGTCATGGTTTTCAATCATCTTTAATCAACTTGTTTATATTGTACATAGACCATTAGTCTTCGTTATGCTTCTGCTTGGTAGTTTAGTTGGATTGTTTTAGCATAGTAAAGAGTTTGTTGATTGAAATATGTTTGACTTTGAGGTGACTTATTTTTGTTAATACATTCTTGTATTTTAAGAAATTGTGTAAATTAATTCCGTGTGTGCAGATTTTGGCTGTTCAATATTGCCAGAGCTCGTCTCACACCTTTCTATTTTGTCCTAATACCACCACCTTACTGGGCTGGTATTCACAGGACAACCTTTAACAGACCCAATTATTATTTGATAAAATATTAAAATATTAATATTAAATATTAAATAATATTTTCAGATGCATAGTCACAACATGAGATTATTCACAAATTACTCACAAATCTTACACTTAATGGCATTGTCTAGCATCTGTTTTATTCTCTCCTGTTCTCTTTATGCTTGCATAAACTGTATTTTAAATTTGGCAGAATTTCCAAAACAGCTGCTCTCATTCACATTTTCATAGTTTCATCAACAGAAAAGAAACATTTGATGGAAAAGCATCTATTTAATCTGGATTTGTAACTTTGATCACATTTAGCCTCGTTACCATCAAGACAGCACAGGCGGGATTCACCATTTTCTTTCTCCTTTTAAACTGTAACAGCACAGTTGAAATGATGAATAACTGCCCAAAAGTTATTCCTCCCCCTAACCCCCCGGTGTGGGGGAGGGGTGTGAGCAGCACATAAATGAGCATGATTGGCACTGCTAAGGCATTCCTCCTAGCTCTGATTGGTTGTTTCTGACCAGGAGCGGTGTATTTCTGCAAATAGCATTAGGACCACTTATTTTTTCACAGATCATCTGTCTCATATTATACTATCAGGGTATAGAGACAGCTTTAACAAATAAAAAATAAAAAACACATTTTTACAAAAGTTACCTACTGTAGCTTTAAATGCCTGGAACATTGAATTTTAATAAATTTCAACTACATTTATGGAAAGGAAACATTGATAAAATATTTTAAAAAGTTAATTATATGTAGTCATGGATTTAATTGAAAAGGCATTTCCAGACTACCCCTTTACGATTTTGTTGTGTGCTGCTACAATGGTTGCAACACAGACAGCAGCGAAGAATCTGATATTTCTTTAGATATGTTTCTGTCACTATCAGAGAGAGACTCAGTAGAGTTAGGAGAAGAAAGTCAGCTTCCATAAGATGGCAGAGCACAAGTGCTGCAGCATGCGGACGTCGACCAGAGAGTCAATATGCATGAATCATACCGCACCACCAGGAAACAGAACCAGCACAACCTAAGAATTTTCAAGGCTGAAACTTTATGTTAATATCCTCACAGAGAAAGTGCATTCAAGGCAGCATTGCCAAGGCCTAAATTACCAATATACATATGTCAACACTAAGCTGAGCTGTCTCTGCAGCAAACATAAACACTTAGCAGACACGAAGCGTGCGTCTTAAAGGTACTGCAAATGCTGCAACTGTTTCTCTGTGAAATATCCTGAGTTTGCTCTTAAATACACAGTGTAAATATTTTGTTCACCCTCAAACAGGGCCCTATTGCCCTTATAACCTTGCTGTTCTTATATGTGTTTCTGCAGGTGTAGAAGCAGTCTTCTAGGGTGTTATCTTTCAATATCTTCATCCTTGTTTTCCTCTATTATTTTCTCTTACTTGCTTTTTTTTTTCTTTTAGTTTCTGTATCAGTGTCCATTGCATTTGAAATAATCCCAAAGCCATTTCTAATAGTTTTTTTTTATATACATATATCAAACCTTTTATACATATCAAACTTGTGAAAGTAAATCTGTTGGGCTTCTTCTTGGGACTTAGACAACAATTCTGAGTGCTACTCTGCTGGACAGGACACGTCGCAAAAAAACAGGGCCCTATTAAGTGACGTCAGAGTGAGCATTGTCACCTTTTCATTCTCCATTTCAAAAAAAGCAACGTTCCATTCAAAGGTCTAAAATATGTGAGTTGAAATGAGCAGGTTGTTGGGAACCACAGCCATGGAAACAACATTAAAACTCTGGTACAAACCTTTCTAAAATTTTCAAAATAAGATGCATTTAACCAACTGAGGAAGGAGGGAGGGAGGGGGGGGGGGGTAGCAGTGGACTTCCCATGATGCCACTGGCTATATAAAAGCACTCCCCTTTCCAATGGTCCGATCTCTACCACCTGGACTCCGCTGAGAGACTGGCCGGAGAGGCAGCGCGCTAATGTCTCTTTGCTAGTGTTGTGGAATTTTCTCATCAAAGTGGAGAGAAGTTGACTCACAAGAAGAGACAAAATCCGGACTTTGTCTTAATAAGTTTTATTCAAAGGCATTTAGCGTTTGAATGACTCAGTTGAACAGAGCCCCGAACGCTATTTTCACACAGTATTTATACCAGAACAAGACAATGTTATCTCAACTGCAAAGAGTCCATGTTCATGACCCCAACCCTTCTTCAGTTCAACAGTGACAAGGTTATCTAGGAACATACCTAACTGCCCTTCCTGACATTGCCCTAAAGATAGGTCTGAACCATCAAACTTCTGACAGCTTCTTCCTCTAACACATGTTCTGAGGAGTAAGACAAAAAAAGGTCATACACTGTGAAATGCTTACTGCAAGAATTTCCATCACACTCCCTTCTTCTGATTACAAGATAATCACAACTAAAGGAAAATTCTTCAAAACCATCACCCCTCTCAGCTAACAGATAATCCAAAACCATTCTATTTGCAAACTCATTGTTCTAATAGCCTGCTGCTCCGTAGTTAGAACAGTGAAACCTTCCTCAGATAAAGCAGTAAGATTTTCTAACTCAACTGACAACTCCTTAATCCTATGGGCGGCGTTAGCTGCACCATAATTAGGAAAAATTGTACCCAAAATCCCTTTCCAATGTGGGATCCTAGCTCTCTTTTGCCGTTTGAGCATTGTCTTCCTCTCTAATAATGGGCTGATTGAATCATAAGTCGTGACTGTAGGTAGTAAATGAGCTAGATAACATACTCCAGACCAATTAGCAGGCAGATACAGATATGATCTGTTTCCACACATCCAAACCATGTCCTTAGGACACGAGAACCCATCTCTACTAGGAAAAGTAACAAGAACCCTGGTTAATTTACCTGCCATGCCTTACAATTGACTTCCATTCGGTAAGGCTGTAAGATTAAGAGTTAACACAAAAGGATCTGGAGCCAAAGATTCTGAAATAGTATAAGGATCGGTTCTGACAGGACAAGGTCTAGATGTATTAATGTGGGTCAAGGCACATGAAACTGGTATAATAGTTTTACAACCCTCCGTCTTTCCAAGGAAATAAGGTCTACTTTCCTCCTGTGTAATACAAATATCTGGATCTTTAATCGGATTTCTATTACCCCGAAATCTATAAAGAGTTCCTGTAGACGCACACGTTAAATTAGTCTCACTAGAAAATTGACTAACATTTCTGCTTTTCCGTACAGCATAATTCCTCAACCAAGGAAAAATGACCTCCACCAACTGGTTATCTGGAAAGAAAGTAGCTAGAGTATAAGCAGTATCAATAGGAACTGGTACCAAAAATGGTTGATCTTTAATAGCATGTGGAATCAAACAACAAACATAGCAACTATCCTTTCTTATCTTCCTCACGGTTTGATGCATTAGTTGCCACCAGACATTATCAGTATGATCATAGTAGTCAGAAAAGTGATGAATCTCTCTTCGAATCAGCTGATGAGTATTATTAACACAATTCCTCAAATTAGCCTTACATTGTCTTTGCTGCACCTTTTCCCAAATGAACACAAGAGTTATAAAAATACTTGAAATACCAATCATTAGCATCAGAACAGACCATCTTCCATATAGCTGCATCGTGACCTTGAAGTGGAATGTCCTTTCTTCTGGTACAGAAAGCAAACAGTTTTTTCTCAAAGAAAACAAATTATAAACAACTTAAAAAAACAAAAATCCTGCTGCCTCTCCTGAGTGGCTTCTGCGCTTCAAGCTGCCTGTCACCAGTCTGGTACAGGTGGGCGGTCATAGGAAGCTCCTCTAGAAATATATTTAGAAACAGGAACTCTAACCTGCTGGACGTTAGGCTTCCATAGTCCAACTTATGATTTCTAACTTTCAGGCAATGCGATGGCCTTAAGTAGATTCTGAAATAACGTTGCACTGCCCAAGGGATTATTGTGCCCTTGTAAGAACAGTGTTCTTCAACCACCTCTTCAATCACTCGCCTGTGATCAGCTTACAGTTCTTTGTCTTGTGGTGGTCCGCTGTCCTCACACCTTTCAGCCGTGGATGATCCAGTTAGAAGATGACTTGTGTCCTGGAAGCCAGATGAGCTTTCCTGCAGCTTTCCTGGGTGTCTAGTAGGATCTGATATGGGCCATTCCAGCGCCTGGACTTCCTGTGTTTTCTCCTAAATTCTCTGACCAGAATCCAGTCGCCAGGAATAAAGGACTGGAGGGTGGAAGTGGCTGTTTCTGGTAATGCAGCCTTCACCATCTGTGAAACTTGAGAAAACACAGTGAACAGGTTTTGACAGTAAAACAACATCCTATCTTCACACAAAGATGTGGAAGAAAATTTTCGTGGCAATATCCCCATGTCCAAATTAGGAGACCTGCCACACAACACTTCAAAAGGACTGAGATTTGCCTGTGTCCTTTGTCTCAATTTCATATAAGTGAGAACAATAGGCAGGGCCTTCACAATGCTTGGCTAATTCTCAATTCAAAGTCCCATTCTCAAACCTAAGTGCTTAACTACATGAACTTCATCAAAACATCCAACAAAATCAAAAGAATTGATCTTCTGACTTCACCTGATATACTAGCAGTGACCATCAGCTAAATATTCTGAATATCAAAAATGTGACATGATGTTTGAGGAAGGTCTGATTACAGGTCAATATTTCATAGTTTCAGAATACCCAAAAAGAATTTCAAAAATGGTCTAATCTGTGGAGATGTAAAATTTCACAAAAGAATCAACACCATAATTTCAGAGAGGTTTTCAGAATGTGGTCTCAGGGAGCTATGCACCATTTATATAAACAAAGTACAACGTCTCTCTCGCATTGTCACTAAGTCCTCACTGGAGGTATGAGCTACCCTTTTTCCCATGAGTGCTAAAACTTTTGGAACCCCATGTTACTTTATTCTGACATTCCCCTCTGCTGGCGCAGGGTCCAACCCATGCGACAATCCAGCAAAACGTTTGTAACCAAGATCACATTACATAGAACCAAATAAATGAATTCTGACATAACTATGTGTCACTATGAATTTAACGAAAGCAACATAAAGAAAATCCCTATTTTTTTAACTGCAATTTAGTTCCATTAACAACAAAACACAAACTTTAATTATTCAGTTCATCAATGTCTCACTTAGAAATAAGTCACATATCATCCTGATTTGTCTTGATCTCCACAGCCCAGGTAAGAAGTGACTCCAGGCTGAATAATCCGAGGACTAGGCTGGCTCAATAATCCAAGGACAGAAACAGGGTCAACGATCGGAACAAGAGGCATCAGGCAAGGGGCAAGCAGAGGCATAAACCAGATGCAGGAAACAAGGTCGACAACCAAAATCCAAATAGTCCGACAGGGAGCAGGCAGAGGCATAAATCCAAAAGGCAAGGCAAGGTCAAGAACAATGATCAGACAGGAAGGAATGCTGGATATCTACTCACACGATGGCTTTCAAACATCTGGCACCGTCTGCTTGTCAGAGTCAGTATATATCAGGGAAGACACAGGTGCTTGGCATTCTACAGATTGCACTACACTGCAGCAGCCACCAGGTGCATCTAATCTGCTGATTGCAGACAGGGAGACAGGGTAGAGCAGACGTGCCAGAATCATAACACTACTGGCAAATATTAAAATAATTTTCCTCATATAAAATATGTTACATGTGTACATTTTTGGAAGAACTTCTCTGGCAAAATAATTCTGACTCGGTAACTGGTATCTTCTGTCAAGGACTTTTAGCAGTTGTACACAGCCGTCTTGTTCCACAGCTGAGAGCGGGACCATGTCTTTAGCGATATGATACGGCACAGCTTTAGTAATCCCGCGCCACTTGTCACTTTTTCTCTCATAAGGCACAGCATGGGTGAGTTTTATAATGTGGTTTGTTTCGGTGCAGGAGGCTGGGAATGCTTCACAGTTTGAGCTGCAGCACGCAGTTTAACACACTCTTCATATTCTTTTTTGTGGTGCCGTTTTAAATGGTGGAAAAGATTTGTAGTGCTCAAACTTTTTGTCAGGACTTGCTTTTGGCATTCTCTACAAAATACATCTTTCTGTTGTTCATTTGAGATTTTGAATTCGAACCATCTCCAAATAAGTGAACCGTTTTTGTTTTTTGCTCACCAGGTGCTCTCCAATATCTTCTCCTGTGCTTTCATCCTCACCTTCCATCTCATGGCTCCTTTAGCAGCAAACTTTGTAGCTTAGCTAGCCGCTAGATGACGCAGTTGGGAGGGATGATTTGTCTTCAGTGAGAGGGAGGAGGGACAGACACAGACATATATGAGGAAGAAGACAGAAGAATTGTCAGATCTTAAAGAATAATTAATATGCAATATAGACCATTTCTATATAAACGATATACTCTCATCTTATAACTCTTTTGAAAAAAATCTCTATAGTTTTAAAATCTCAATATATCGCCCAGCCCTAGTTAAACTCTCTGCCTAGTTGTTTATTTATTGAATCATTTACTTTTGTAAAAGGAGTCAGGCTAATTTTGCGTTCCTGTTTTAGAAATTCATTCTAATGCTTTTACTGTGATTTACTTAACTTTCCTGTTTTCTTTGTACTTACTCAGCAGTTTTTCTGTTCCACATCATTTCAGCAATTAATAAAAAGCTTACTTTTTGGTTTTGGTTTTCAACACAGAACCAAATATTTAACATTTTTAGAGCAGCTTCATATTCATGAATGCTGCATTGTGGTGTTTCAAGAGCTTCACAATAATTTGACTTGGTTTGAATTTTTTGTTAGTAGTTTAAGTGAAGGATGAAGATTAACAGTTTATAAATGATGAAAAAACATTTGGCTGAAGCGGATAATGACATATTTTGTGATATTTAGAAAAAACTTTCTGCTCATTCCATCTGACTAAAGTTGTTCTTAAACTCAGAAAAACTATGTTTGCTGTGGCTCAAATAAGTGCGCTTCTTTTCTTGCCTATGTTAATGACTTTTTAAAATTTTACCCTCTCGCTGTCTCTCCCACATCTGAGGCTCCATTGTCATAATTTCTTACATTTCCAAAAAGAAAACTGCTATAACATTAATTGTCTTAGATTTTAGTGGAACGGTAACCCCCTAAAAACACATTTATTTATTTCAGTTAATCTGTGAGCTATCCCAACATTTCATTAAAATATGTTCTTTCCTTCATGAACCTGTTGTTTTACTGCCATCTTTCCAGCCCTTCATTCCACTTAGTTTGTTGTTCTCCACTGAGCCATTACTTCAGTCTTTACTATTAAACACTTTCTGTAGAGAAAAAAAGTGTTTAAAATAGAACATGGAGCCTCATTATGGACCTTTCTTGGACTCTCACCTTGTGTCCTGTTATCAGTACTAATATCAAAGTTATTAATAAATTTATACATAAAGCGGTATGTATGCATTACATTACATATTACAGTGTATTAATCAGAAAAAAACAGTTAACTAACTAATGGTTCACCTGTGATTAATTGCTTTGGTTTTGACTAAAGATCAAATATTTTTCCCATCATAATGCAGATCCAGGTAGAAGCTTACAGAGATGGTTCCTATTGTTTTCTATCAAGACCAGGCCATTTAACTTCACCTGTAGCTCAGGTGAAAGTCCCGTGAATGCTTGTTGGTGAAAGCGGGTTGGGTGATACCAAGTTTTTGGGACTAGGAGGGGGGTTACATTACCAGATGACTATGTAAAAATCAATCAATATTTGTAAATCGGAGTGATGTTATTATATTGGGGAGGGTCACATTGACTTGAAGGATGTCTCACACAGACATACATGGCCTGCCTGCCCTGTTGCTGAATCCAGTCTTGCTTCAAAGGGATATATGCAAAATCTACTTGTTTAGCCCTTAAACACATTTTGTTGTGTACTTGGGGTCTGTAGGAGTGCAAAACAGTTTAATTCTCTCCAGCTGATGCGCATATATCTTTGTATTCTGTTTGAGTCATATTTTTCAGTCTGTCAGTTTTCATTTTAACATTTTTTTGAAATGTTACGTAACAGTATTTGCTGTGGAACGGCTTAATCGTCATTGACATCTGGCTGATCAGTTTCGTGTGACTGCCATTTTTATTTCTTGCTGCAAATTTTTTTTACAAGCTCAAGTATTTCTACGCTGCAAGAGGATATGTTCGGTCCGGTTGTTGGGTGTGTTAACCCACACAATTCATTACACCGTCCCTCAGCATCAGAACCTCTGATGTGCCTGGTTAACTTTTATGTTATTTATTTTTCCCAGAGTTTTTTAAAGTAGTTAGACAGGAAACAGGGACGGTGAGAGAGGCAGTGAGGGATGTGCACCAAATGTCATCGGGGCTCGAACCCAGGACTGCTGCGTCGAAGTCCAAAGCCTGTTGTACATGGGTCGTGTGCTCAAACCCCTACACCAACAGCACAGCACCCCAGCATCATGCCCTCTGATTTTGCTAGTGCTGTGTGCTTGCTTTTAGTTCCTTCAGGACAAACCTGTACTGCGTGTTTTGACATAAACATGAACAGTTTTTCATAGTTTTTGCCGTCTTTGTCTTGTTTCTGTGGCTCTATTTAATTGTATCTAACTTATTAAACTACAAAAATGCCCAAACAGGTTACAGTGGAGCCCTCTTTGACCTGGAGGGGAGTGGGGTGTGAAATGAGTGAACAGCATTTAAAGAGACCACACCAAAACGCGTTGCTCTCTCAGATGCACCTTAGAACAGGGGTAAAAGAAGGGCCTGTGGACCTACAATAACAAGGAATTCAGATCAAAGCATTGCAGTTCCACTTTATATAGACCACAACTGAATGATTTAAGTGTGAAAAGGAAGGATTTAAAAGCATATGTTGCCTTTAATAAAGTCAGTCTAGGAATTAGGATTGCACCTTGAGATATCCTTTTTGTAGAGTAAATCTGCCCTGGCACATGTAGGCAACCAGCTACTTTATATGGTATGTTTGCGGAGAAGCTCTGAAGGCCAGTCGTGAAGCGACAGGAAACCTTGGAGAACTTGTCTGGATCCCAGCTGTGAAGCCATGGATACCCATGAAAAAACTTGTCTGGAGGCTGGCCGTGAGAGCGAGTGAACCCATGGAAGGGCCCTGGAGACTTGCTCAGCGGCCAGGAAAACCCAGGGAGGATGTCTGGAGAATTTTGCGATGGCCGGCACAATCCACTGAGGAGCTGTGGAGTTTGGTCAAAAGGCTGCAGGAACCCAAGAAGAAGCTCTGGAGAATGGCCCAGAAACTGCTAGGACCCAAGAAGAAGCTCTGGAGAATGGTTATGGATCCTGACATACAGGTTGCAATTATAAGTACTCTGCTTGAATTAAAAAATCCATGTAAAAATTTATTTGTCCAGCGGTGGTTATGGCCTTGAAATTCTGACATGGGTGCTATTTTTGGCGTAGTCTCTTTATTATTGTTGAATCACGAACTCTGACCTTAACTCAGGAAACCAAGATCTTCAGGGCTTTATGTTAGGGGTTTCTCTGTGACCTGCTGGATAATTCATTGATGAGCTCTTGGTGTGATTTTCTTAAGTTAGCTACTCCTGGGAAGGTACAACACTGTTCCATGTTTTCTTCATTTGTTGATAATGGCTCCCACTGTGATTTGTTGAAGACCCAGAGCCTTGAAATTGCTATATAACTAATTTCAGACTTAAGACTCCTGAAACATTTAGGGACACGTTGAGTCGTTTAACAACTATTTCCTCAGTGCCTTTAAAAATAATTTGAGGATTCTAATGTGGATTTAGGTAAATCATATCTGGGTCAAACAACCTTCTCTGTACAAGTAGAACTTTTTCCTTGTAGAACTATAACTAAATTATGATGACTTTAAGGCCCTTCTGAAAAACATTAGCTCTTTACTGGATGTCTATAATCCCATTGCCAAAATACATGATTGGCTTATGATCTTTTCATGATCTTTGACACCCCTGTTCAAAACATCAGAATCAGAATCAGAAAAGCTTTATTGCCAAGTACGTTTTTGGACATACAAGGAATTTGTTTTGGCATAGTCGGTGCAATACAGTACAAATTAAACAGTATAAACATATCTACAATATAATATAAATATATGTGCACAGTTTTAAGTGAGTGAGAGTAAATATAGAGCAGTATAAGATGCAAGAGCAATACAACAGTGCAGGTGATCATTGTGCAAGTATGGCAGTGCAAGTAAAGCAGGAGTCCAAGCTGAGCGTTAATGTAACGCATAGAGTTACAAGTTACAGGTGTCCTGTCAGCAAAAAAA
The DNA here is from genome assembly GCF_021462225.1 of Girardinichthys multiradiatus. Taxonomy (NCBI): domain Eukaryota; kingdom Metazoa; phylum Chordata; class Actinopteri; order Cyprinodontiformes; family Goodeidae; genus Girardinichthys; species Girardinichthys multiradiatus. The sequence goes on from NC_061815.1 coordinate 7,560,691, forward strand.
TGGGGGGTGTGGGTGAAAGGGAGAGTGTCAGGGTGGTTTCCGGGCTTTGTCAACCAGGCTGGTGGCAGATGGGACAAAACTGTTCTTGTGGCGTGAGGTTTTGGTCCGGATGGACCGCAGCCTCCTGCCAGAGGGGAGAGTCTCAAAGAGTCTGTGACCGGGGTGGGAGGGATCAGCCAGAATCTTCCCTGCCCGCTTCAGGGTCCTGGAGGTGTACAGTTCCTGGAGCGACAGTAGACTGCGGCCAATCACCTTCTCAGCAGACCGAATGACACGCTGCAGCCTGCCCTTATCCTTGGCTGTAGCAGCGGCGTACCAGATGGTGATGGAGGAGGTGAGGATGGACTCAATGATGGCTGTGTAGAAGTGCACCATCATAGTCTTTGGCAGGTTGAATTTCTTCAGCCGCCGCAGGAAGAACATCCTCTGCTGGGCTTTCTTGATGAGGGAGCTGATGTTTGGCTCCCACTTGAGATCCTGGGAGATGATGGTTCCCAGGAAGCGGAAAGATTCCACAGTGTCAATTGTGGAGTCACAGAGGGTGATGGGGGCAGGTGGGGCTGGGTTCTGCCTGAAGTCCACAACCATCTCCACTGTCTTTAGAGTGTTGAACTCAAGGTTGTTCTGGCTGCACTAGTCCAACAGATGGTCCACCTCCCATCTGTACGCGGACTCGTCACCATCAGAGATGAGTCCGATCAGGGTGGTGTCGTCCGCAAACTTCAGAAGCTTGACAGACTGGTGACTGGAGGTGCAGCTGTTGGTGTACAGGGAGAAGAGCAGAGGAGAGAGAACACAGCCTTGGGGGGAACCGGTGCTGATGGTCAGGGAGTCAGAGACGTGCTTCCCCAGCCTCACGCGCTGCTTCCTGTCAGACAGGAAGTCAGTGATCCACCTGCAGGTGGAGTCGGGCACACTCAGCTGGGAGAGCTTCTCCTGTAGCAGAGCTGGGACGATGGTGTTGAAGGCAGAGCTGAAATCCACAAACAGGATCCTGGCATAGGTTCCTGTGGAGTCCAGGTACACTGTCCAAACTTTACTTGTATGGTGTTAGAGATATAAGTTAACCCTTCCTCCTATATATGGAAGCTGTTACAGCAGATGTATTTTCAAGTTGTTTTAAATGCTTACAGCACACACATCAGAACACTAACCTGGTTCTGAGTGCAAAGTCAACCAAACAAGTAGCAGCTCTTGGAGCTGGATTATGTGCTTGACCTGTATTACACTCCGCAGTCAGAAACATGAAATGCCAGCTTCAACAAAACTAATGAATAATGCAGATGAATAATACATAGCCAGTTGAAGTGCCATTATGGAATACAGTATAGAATAATTGTGGGACAATAGCTGGTGATATAACCACATCTCAATGATTAGTGCTTTAATGGTCCTTGATGGTTATTTTCTTTTTCAACAGAAACCGTTGAGCATCACAACCTGTATGGTCTTCAAAAACAGAGTGTGTCCTATTCTGATATTTAGAATGCAGCAAGTAAAGTTTCAAATTTAATTTAGATATTTTCCAGTTTGGGGTGAATGTGGAAAAACAGCAACATGGAAATAAAATATATTTCCAGACTTAATTCCCAATCGGATTGTGACTGACTGACTGAAAATTAAGTGGTGAGGCTCTGGTTTAGTTGCTAGTCTGGGATGGGACTTATGTAAGGTTGCTAGGTGCCAGTGTAACTGTGGCATCAGAATTAAACGGCTTTTGAAAGTGCGTGTATTTCTAGAAGAAATAAGACATTTATTTATAGATCTCTCCAAAACTGCCCTTAGGTGTGAATGTATGCATGGTTGTTTGTCCTGTGTGTCTCTGTGTTGCCCTGCATGAACTAGTGACCTGTCCAGGGTGTACCCTGCCTCTCGCCCGTAGATTGCTGGAGATAGGGACCAGCTCTCTGAAGACCCTGTACAGAATTAGAAGGTATAGAAAATGGATGGATGGATTAATTTTTTAGCCATAAAACAGCTGAATAGGTTTTTTTTTATTGTTTGTAGAAGCATTAGAGACCCAAAGTATAAAAACAAAATTAATTTTGGATAATAGGTCCCCTTTAAGAACATCCAATAAATCCAACATTGGAGTGAGGAGGAAGCCAGACTACCCTGAAAGAACCCACACATACAGAAAGATGCCTGTAGGTGTTTGAACCCCAGGGCCTTAGTTCGGCAAGGTAACAACTACTCCTCCATGCAGCCCAGGATTGAATCAGCCACTTCCTCCTTAAACCTTTAAACACAATACAAGTCAGGGCGATTTTACCCACGAATCCATACTGGGGAAAGTCTACATCAGTGTGCACTATTTATTACTTACTATTATTGTAAGAGGAGGTGAAGAGTCTGCTAGTGTGAGTGGGGAACATCCCTGACCTGAACCCAGTCTCTTTCGAACAAAAATGTATGAATTGTTTAAGGTGAACCTGGATGAGATGATGACGGAGGTTTGGAGTGATCACAAACCCAACTTCAAATGCGTGTTGCTGATAGCCAATGACCAAATGCGGCTAGGACGTGGCAATAGCTGTAAGGTTTTTTTTGTTTTTTTCTTGAAAACTTTAATAATTATACAACATTATAAACATAAATGCACAATAGCAGTGGGCACAATATAAACTATCAACTACCTAATTACAATCACACACTGAAAGAAAAGAGAGACAGATGGATATTCAAGACTAAAACACAGTAAATAATTTATGAACTTATTAAAATAAATGATTCACATATTGAATATAAATGTAATTGGTCTTAATTTAACAAACTGACATTTTTGAATGATATATTTCATACATAAACCTATTAATCAAACATTCTAAACATTGTAATGTTTATGTGTGTCCCGCCCAAACATGATAATTCCAAAACCCACAAACAACTTCTAAACCTTAAAAACAGGTTCCAAACTCTCAACATGAGTATAACAAAGAGTACAGTCAATGCTATCTAAATCCTGTCCTATGGGATAAACTGAAAGCATTCATTTAACAGGAGGAGTGTAACAGAAATATATCTGGTCTAAATTCTGAGAATATATTCTATTACCGCCACCTAGTGGTATGTTTGTTCCTTCAAACTGTTACTCTTACGAGAGTTTCCATGAGTTTGATGGTTGGTTCAGTTGATTTGACTGTAGTCTGTGAGACTTCAGCAGGTCCAGCTGTGAGCCTTTTAGTCGTGAAACAAAATCCAGTCTGTTAGTGTGAACATCTAGTCTTTTTAAAATCTGTGACTGTGAAAGTTGTGTAGTGTGTCCGCAGCTGAAGAAGACTCATCCTGAACAAATGTCTGTTAGCTCCACTGAGTCAGCAAAGGATCACAACACCAACATTTAAATCATTCAGACGAACATCTGTTCACTGTTGCAGACAGAAATAAACAGCCCAGTGTCAGTTTTAAATGGTGTAACTGCATGGGACAGTATTGCATTGGTTAGCACTTTGATTTCATCTTCAAGTTGTTCAGTTTTGGTCTGGTCTTTACTTTGAGACCTTTTTATTGTTCTCACCTTCCTTCTGATTCATCCATATTTCTTTGTCATTTAGGGATTCTGATTGCTCTGTATTGCAGATAAAAATCCACCTCTGCCTGTTTGTCTCTCAGAGTTGTCCTGTGCTAGTCTACCTCTTGCCATATGGCAGCTGGGATAGGTTCTAGCCCAATGAGGGGCAATTTCAGTCCTCAAGGGACCTCTTGCTGAATGAATTAGGTGTTTCACTGCTTGACCACACTTGATTTAAGTGGTTGGGTCATAAAGCAGACTCCTGCAAAATGTTGTGACACACTGAGGAGATAATTACACTCATTGAATAAGGTGTTTTGGAGCAGGCACACAACTAAAACATGGCCTTGAGGACCATAGCTCCCCTCCATACCCACTGAACCTTTTTACAATTTGTCACAACACAACCACAAACTTAGGTATATTTTATTTGATTTTATGTGATAGCCCAACACAAAGTGGAGCATTACTGCTAAGTGAAAGGAATATGATAAATTGTTTGAAGATATGCATGTGTTTTGAACTCCCCTGAATCAATACTTTGCTATTACAGTTTCAGGTCTTTTCGGGTCCACCTAAAGACTGCCCACATTTTATGTGCAAGTTGTTCTAAAAGGTGGGGTTTGGTTGTAGAATGACAAGAATTTCATCAACTGAACAGCTTTCCTGTCCCTCCTGAACTAAAATCACACAAAAAATATCCCCATAGTAATGATGCTGCCACTGCCATTTTTCAAGATAAAAGTCAATGTTCTGCCACACACATGTTTGAATATAGGCAAAAAGTTTGATTTTGCTCTTATTTGACCACAGCACCTTCCTTCACAAGCTTCTAGGTCCCCTACATGGCTACCTAAGCTTTTTTTTTAACAACAGTGGCTTTCTTTTTGACAATCTTTTATTAAGCTCTGATTTGAGGAGTGCAATAGTTTCCCTTTCTACAGGTTATCCCATCTGAGCTGTTGATCTCTTCAGCTCAACCAAAGTTAATTCAATTAAATTCAGTTTTATTTATATAGCGGCAATTCACAACAAATGTTGTATCAAGGCACTTCACAACAGTCAGGTACATACAATTAATCCTAACCATTGAACAGTGCAGTCAAAGTTAGTTATTTATTCAAATTGGATAAAAAGTTTTTCTGTCTAAGGAAACCCAGCAGATTGGATCCAGTCAGTGACTTGCAGCATTCACTCCTCCTGGATGAGCATGTAGAGACAGTGGACAGTCACTGGCGTTGACTTTGCAGCAATCCCTCATACTGAGCATGCATGCAGCGACAGTGGAGAGGAAAAACTCCCTTTTAACAGGAAGAAACCTCCAGCAGAACCAGGCTCAGTGTGAGTGGCCATCTGCCATGACCGACTGGGGGTTAGAGAGAACAGAGCAGAGACACACAGAGAACAAAGAAGCACTGATCCAGGAGTCCTTTCTATGGGAAGGAAAAGTAAATGTTAATGGATGTAGCTCCTTTAGTCGTTTCACCTAGAAAGAAAGAACAGATCAACTCTGAGCCAGTTTTCAATGTTAGTCTGAAAGAGAGCACATACAGTTAGTCACAGTTAAGCTCAGTCAATTGCCATTTCTAGGAGAAAGAACGGGTTAAACACTAAAAGACAGGGCCATGTGGATCATCGGTAGAGGGTGAGCATTAAGTTGTTGCCAGCAGAAGCTCGGACGATTCCCTTCTCCAGAAAGGTGTCACAGGTTGACACAGAGCCAGGCCAGGTTTAGCTTCTAGGAAGAGAAAAGAGAGAACACAGTTAAAAGCTGAAACAACAGCAAATAATGCAAAATTGGAGAGAAGTGTGAGAATGTAGCGAAGAGGGTGAAACGGTCATTATGTCCTCCAGCGGCCTAAGCCTATAGCAACATAACTACAGAGAGTTTCAGTTTCAGTTTAGTTATTTATATAGCACTTATTTACAACAATGTCATCTCAAGGCACCCCACAAAGGGTCCCACTGATGGTCATTGTTATACTAAAAACCACAAGGATTGGGATACCTCCCTCTGTCAGACTAATTATAACCATTGGAAAAGAGAAGGGGTCATACAGGTAGCAGAAATGGAGGGTGTGTTTGCAACTCAACCATAACTGAGCCGGTTTAGGCTAAAACTGACTCCCCCTTACTCCAACCAACAGGGAGGGAGGAAGGATCCCTCCCTGATAACCTAAGCCACTCTAACTATAAGCTGTATCAAAAAGGAAAGTTTTAAGCCAAGCCTTAAAAGCCTTAAAAGTAGACAGGGTGTCTGCCTCATGGACTAAAACTGGGAGCTGGTTCCACAGGAGAGGAGCCTGATAACTAAATGATCTGCCTCCCATTCTACTTCTAGAGACTCTAGGAACCACCAGTAAACCTGCAGTCTGAGAACGATGTGCCCTGTAAGGAACATATGGAACAATCAGATCTCTGATGTATGATGGAGCTAGATCATTAAGGGCTTTATATGTGAGCAGGATAATTTTTAATTATATTCTGGATTTAACAGGGAGCCAGTGAAGGGACGCTAAAATAGGAGAAATATGATCTCTCTTTTTAATTTTCATCAGAACTCTTGCTGCAGCATTTTGAATCAGCTGAAGGCTTTTAACTGCATTTTGTGGACATCCTGATAGTAAAGAATTACAATAGCCCAGCCTTGAAGTAACAAATGCATGGACTAGTTTTTCAGCGTCACTCCTGGATAGGATATTTCTAATTTTGGCAATGTTCCGGAGGTGAAAGAAGGAAATCCTAGAAACCTGTTTAACATGGGATTTAAATGACATGTCCTGGTCAAAAGTAACACCAAGGTTTTTTACTTTATTACCGGAGGTCAATTTAATGCCATCCAAGTTAAGTGATTGACTAAGCAGTTTGTTTTTTAAAGACTCCGGTCCAAATACGACAACTTCTATCTTGTCTGAATTTAGAAGCAAAAAATTTAAAGTCATCCAAGTTTTTATATCTTCAAGACATGCTTGTAGTCTATCTAACTGGTTGGCTTTATCAGGATTTATGGATAAGTAAAGCTGAGTATCATCAGTGTAACAGTGAAAATTTATCCTATGCTGCCTGATAATTTGACCTATTGGAAGCATATAAAATTGGCCCAAGTACTGAACCCTGTGGTACTCCACAATTAACCCTGGAGTTTAAAGATGATTTATCATTTACATGAACAAACTGGAATCTGTCAGACAGATAAGATTTAAACCAGCCTAGCGCTGTTCTCCTGATCCCTACAGCATATTCCAGCCTTTTTAAGAGAATATTATGATCGACTGTATCAAATGCAGCACTGAGATCTAACAGAACCAGTACAGACACAAGTCCATTATCTGAGGCCATAAGAATATCATTAGTGACTTTCAGCAGAGCTGTTTCAGTGCTATGATAAGCTCTGAAGCCTGACTGAAACTCTGCAAAAAGGTAATTGCTGTGTAAATGCTCACACATTTGATTAGCAACTATTTTCTCAAGAATTTTAGATAAGAATGGAAGATTGGATATAGGTCTGTAATTTTTCAAGTAATCTTGATCAAGCGAAGGTTTCTTAAGTAAAGGTTTAATTACCGCTACCTTAAAAGGCTGTGGTACATATCCATTTACTAAAGATAGATTAATCATATCTAAAATGGGGCTGGTAATCAGAGGGAACACTTCCTTAAATAATTTGGTTGGGATTGGGTCTAACATACAGGTTGAAGGTTTAGATGAAGCTAATATTTCTGATAACTCAGGAAGCTTCACAGGATCAAAACAGTCCAAACACAGATCAGGTTATGCAGTTATTTCCAATGTTGTCTCACTTGCTGAGGATGAAGTAATCATCTTCGGGAGTATGTCAAAGATTTTTTTTTTTAATAGAATCAATTTTATTTAAGAAGAATCCCATAAAGTCATGACTAAGAGCTAAGGGAATGGATGGCTGAACAGAGCTATGACTGTGTAAGTTTAGCAACTGTACTAAAGAGAAACCTATGATTATTCTTGTTCTCTTCTATTAATGATGAGAAATAAGCTGTTCTGCCTCGGCGAAGTGTCTTTTTATACAACAATAAGCTATTTTTCAAGAGGGATCCTCTAGGTGTGTAGAGCGCCATTTTCTCTCCAATTTTCTGACATTGTGCTTTAAAGTATGCAGCTCCTAATTAAACCAAGGAGCCTGCCTCCTATGAATGATTACCTTCTTTTTCAAAGGGGCTGCATTGTCTAATGCATCACGCAATGATGAAGAAACACTATGAACAAAAGAATCAATTTGTGAAGGGGCAGAAACAGAATTATTGCCCTCCACTGTGCTTTTCAGTGGTAATGAGGAAATTAAAAGTGGAACAGATTCTTTAAAGGTTGTTACAGCATCGCCTGATAATGATCTACTGTAATGACATTTTCTTTCAGGTGTGGAGTACTCGGTTAAATTAAACTCAAAGGTTATTAAGAAATGGTCAGACAGGACAGGGTTATGAGAAAATATTGTTATGTCTTTACACTCAATGCCATATGTCAGCACAAGGTCCAGAGAATGAAGACAAAGGTGGGTAGGTTTGTTAATGTTTTGAGCAAAGCCAATTGAGTCTAAGATAGCATTAAACACTATATTTAGGCTATCACTTTCAGTGTCAACATGAATGTTAAAATCCCCCACTATAATAACTTTATCTGTATTTAACACTAAATCAGATAAAAGGTCTGAAAACTGATCTAAAAATTGAGAGTAAGGGCCTGGTGGACGGTACAAAACAACAAACAGAAGTGTTTTTAGTGCTTTGCAATTTGGATGAGGAAAACTAAGGATTAAATATTCAAAAGAGTTGTAGCTATTTATTGGTCTGGGACTAATCAATAAATCGGACTGAAACATGGTTGTTACTCCTCCTCCTCGCCCAGTATTTTGAGGAATGTGAAAATTTAAAGGAGTTGACTCATTTATAGTAACATAATCCTCTTGCTGCAGCCAGGTTTCTGTGAGGCAAAATAAATCAATCTGATTGTCACAAATCAGATCACTAACTAGCAATGTCTTTGAAGAGAGAGATCTTATGTTCAGTAGGCCACACTTAATTGTTTTATTTTTCTTTTCGGTCTGAGTTGTGTTTATTTTTATGAGATTTTCCTGATTTCCTCCTTTTAGATTATTTTTTAATCTATTCAATTGTGGCTGTGGGCGAGACACTGTCTTAATAGGGTAATGGGTGGGTAGCAGTACAGATGCTGCAGAGAGGAGTATTAAACTATGACCCTGCTTCCTGGTCTGAACCCTGGGTTGTCAGAGTTTTGGAGAACTAATAAATTCGACCAGATTCCTAGAAAGAAGAGCTGCTCCATCCAAAGTGGGATGGATGCTGTCTCTCCGGATCAGACAAGGTTTTCCCCAAAATGTTCACCAGTTATCAATGTAACCCACATTGTTTTCTGGACACCACCTAGACAGCCAGCGGTTGAATGACAGCATGCGGCTAAACATGTCGTCACTGGTCAGATCATGAAGGGGACCAGAGAAAATTACGGAGTCCGAAATTGTTTTGGCAAACTTACACACCGAAGCAACACTAACTTTGGTGACCTCCGATTGACGTAACCGGGTGTCATGACCGCCAGTGTGAATAATAATCTTACTGTATTTACGCTTATCTTTAGCCAGCAGTTTCAGGTATGATTTGATGTCGCCCATTCTGGCCCCTGGCAGACATTTGACTATGGTCGCTGGTGTCTCTAGTTTGTGACTATGGAGCTGCCAATTATCAGAGTTGGCTTCTCAGTGGGTGTGTCGCTGAGCGGGGAAAATGTGTTAGAAACGCAGACGGGTTGGTGGGCTGGGATCTAGGACTATGCTTTCCACATAACGTCACCCAGCCGGCCTGAGGCCCCGGCTGCGCGGGTTCTGCTGGCGGATTGCTACGGGGAGCTACCCTCGGTGGCTCCGCGCTGGCTAAAAGGAGCCTCGGCTATCTGCTGGATTTTCAACAGCGCGGAGCCGGGCCTCCAATTCCGACACCCTCGCCTCCAGAGCTACAAAAATGCAACATTTATTACACGTACCATTATCACTAAAGGAGGCAGAGGAGTAACTGAACATCTGACACAGAGCAGGAGAGAGGAGGAGACTCATAGAGAGAAACAGCAGAACGGGTAGCCATGGTGGAGCTAGCGACCCCTTACCACTACTAGAAAATCCATGTAACACACGGAGAGTCCCCAAACGTTAAATACAGCAACAGAAAGTATGTGTTTTAACGTGCTTATGTATTATAACAAGTAAAATATATCACAGGAGAGAGAAATCAGATCAAACGAGAGAGCCTTCACACACCAAACAATTCACCAAGTGCAACAGCGAAAACAGGAAGTGACATTACCCAGAGCTCCAGTCATTACCAGCCGTTACCATGGGTCTCCCTTTACAGGGTCACACCAGAGCTTGTGTATGGCAATCAACAGTTAAGAGATGGAGTACACCCTGGACAGATCACAGGGCAACACAGACACACACAAGGCAAGCAACTACTCACACACACACACTTATATCTAAGAGCAACTGAGATTCTTCAGTTTACTCAACATGCATGTTTTACGTTCAGAATCAGAATCAGCTTTATTGCCAAGTTCGTACATACAAACAAGGAATTTGACTCCGGTACACTTTGCTCTTTGGCTTTGTTTTTGCATTACAGAATATACATATTTACAATATACAATATATAAATATATGATAAAAAGGTGCATTTGCAACATCTTTATGCTGTTGTTTTGTACTCTATTGAATGTTTAACAGAGAAACAGCCTGGGGGAAGAAACTGTCTCTGTGGCGGTGGCCTGAAGGTAAATCTCTGAACAGTTTATGTGCAGGGTGTGTGGGGTCTGCAGAGATTTTAGCAGCTCTTTTCCTGACCCTAGACCTGTATAAGTCCTGGATGTATGGAAGGTCAGCCCTAATTATTCTCTCTGCATTCCTGATTATTATCATCTTATCATTTTAATTATTCATTTTTATTATCTTGAAGTATTTGTGTTCGTTAATTATGTAACTACCTTTATGCCCCTGTAATGCACTGTACCTATCATGTCTCTTTTTTTCATGTACTACACTTTGAATTGTCTTGTTACTGAAATGTGCTATATAAATAAACTTGCCTTGCCTTACGGCAATGTAAGACAGCTGACAATGATCCTAAAAATCTCCACTAGAGATTTGTATGTTCAACAGGTAAAAGAGCCTGGTCAGTATTCAGACAAGTCATTATATAAAAAGCTAAACAAACATTAGGAAAAAATTGCAGGTAATAGCAGAAAAACAGTGCTGAGGACAGAAAATGTAAGCAGAGACACTTCAATGCAACTAATCAAATGGTGTAAAAGCACAAAGAGAGCCAAGGAAGGAGAAAAGGGGTGAAAAGGGACATGAACAAAAAAGGGAGCATTAAAACTAACTCTTACAATATTTAGGATGAGTTTGCAGCTTAACTCCTTTGAAGCGGGTTGACACTTGGCCTTGGAGGAACGAGAGGGAGACTGTGATGAAAGTCTCAGCAACTATAAATGGGGACAGGCAGGTAAGAGAAATGACAATCCACCAAAAGAGCAATTAAGGAAAGATACAGAGTGAAACGAAAATGGAAACTCAACTGAGCTATCTTGAGAAAAGATGCAAGTATGACATGTTTTTAATATAAAACATGAGAATGAGTCTCTTTCTCCTCCCTGAAATTATTCTGTAAGCAGTGGGTGGTCTGCTTCTGCCATTACTGCTTACTGTTGGTTTTCTGTGATCTTTTGCCTGTCCAATGTAGGCAAAAATCAGCATTCAAGGTTGGTATCATTTTATTTCTGACACTGATGTAATTTTTTCATTGTCCGATGAGCTATCCCCTCCCTCCTACTTCCCTTTTCTGAGAGGATTGTTCAATCCAGCTCTCCATTCAACGGGTCTAAACCTGAAAGGTCTTACTAAGCAGGTTTACTGAAAGATTTGTTTAAGCTGGTCTCGGGAAATGACACGCCTAGCCTATAACAGCCTACATCCAAAAGTCTCTACCTTTTTCAACTGGTGGTTTAGACACCCGAGTAGCAGCCATCCAACCCTTAACAGTCACTTCTGTGAACGGCTGCTCATTCCCTAATTTTACAATTTCCTCTTGGTATATGAGTAAGGTTATTTTTAGTGACAGCACGAGCCCCAAGGGCGATGTTTTAACAAATTTGGGCTTAAAGCAACCTATAGTTACCTCCTATAATCATTTTATAACCAATTTGAAAAACAAAAATTAAGTGACTCAAATAATTGACTGTCCACAATTCATATGAAATTTTGTATGCTTTCTTTATTTAGTAACACTTTGCAGGGGTCAGTAACGGCATAAAATCCAGCAACACATAATGATTGAATAATATAAATTAATCAATCAACTTAACCTATTTTTCCCTGATGCTGAAACTGGTGAGCTTGAAGAGGGGACTTTGAAGATGGATGCTCATCCATGCAGCGGATAGGGATGCGTTCTTCGGGAAGCAACGAGTGAATTTCTTAGGCAGAAGGCAACCAAAGTCTTCAGTTTTCCAGCTCTAAGCAGACAGTAGTTCAGATTGCCTCATTGGCCAGCTTGAACTGTAACTTCAGTTACAGTTCAAAACCATCACCTTCATACTTTTTATTCATACATCACAACTCATTAACCTTATATCTCTTTCATATATAGTTGATTAATAGTTTCCAAACCTTAATGCTTTTCAATCATCAGTTCACAATCATAATTCAATCATACAACAATTTATGTATGTTTTAACTTGTGTTGGGACCACAGCCATGGTTACAACGTGAAAGGCCAGTACAGACTTTTCTGGAACTTTCAAAATAAATTGCATTAACCTACTTCTGGCACAGCCAGGAAACGGGGTAACTGCAGACTTCCTGTGACGTCACTGTCCAAATAAAAGCACCGCTCTTTCTACATCCTGTCTCTTCTACGCGGGACACACAGGGACCTGGGCAGATAGACCCAGCGCTCTAATGTCTCTTTGCTGGCAAACAGACATAACTCTTCAACTGGACCTGAGAGTGTCATACGATCATCGATCATATGCACTGAGTTAAGTACGGATGAATTACTGTTCGTGTATCCGGTACATTCATTCATAACGGGATAATTAAGGTACAAGCCTGGTTTGACTTTTCTCTCTGAGGCCTACAGGATCAAGCTGTGTTATAGAGAGTTCCCGGCAGAGACGCCGTCTCTACGACGCCAAGTGGAGCAGTTTCCCGATCTGAGAGGAGGACAACGGCACCGCATCACCGTGGTTACGGCAGTTAACGTGCAGTGTGGTCAGCGGACAGAGTGAGCCGCCCAGCCACTGTCTGGAGGTTAGCTGGAAGCTTACCCTTTTTTCACAGAGCTTTCTTCAAACTTCGTCGTCGCCTGGACAACTCCTCCTCAGCCCGGTTCATACGAGGTTAGGGTTTGGGCAGAGAGATAGAGAGATATTTAGGATGAAATGATCTAAACATTTTTCATTTTATGAAGTTTGGTTTTATTTGTATTGAACTCAGCTATCTTGGTGCTAGCAGGCTATCTGCAGCACATGTGCTCAGGTTGTGTTCTGTGTTTGTGTGTTTTTAAGTTAAGACAAACTTTATTTAAAGGGGGATTTTAAATACAGAAGATTGATCATAACGCACCATCCGTGCTTATGCATTTTAACCCTTTTATTAACTGTATTTTAAAGGTGTGTGTTTGATTCTGGTGCTCAGCTATCAGCTTCTTTTGTTAGCTTTAACTGCTAACAGCTAAGAACACGTGCTTGCATACTAGAGAGTATTTACCCAGAAAGGTTGCTAGTTTTCAATCCAGTAAATAATATTTCCCTAAAAACATTATTTTACTAAACTTGATAACTACGAAAACACCACTAAAACCCCATTTCTCCAGAAAGATTTGGCTCTTTTCCAAAATATTTCTTTAAATATTTTACCATTTGCTTAATAATATTTTTTTTAAATATTATTTTACTATTTCCTTAATATTTCTTTAAATATAATTTTAGTAAATAAAGGCAGTTAATATGACACCGTTGAGAATTAGTCATCCAGAAGGTTGGTTTTATTCAGCAGATCATTCTTTAAAACATTATTTTATTAAAATAATATTTTATCTGATCTTGCATTGTGAATGGTTGTCTAAACGTTTGCTGATTATTGCTTAAGTTGGTACCAAGACTAATTTAACTTCACATCCAGATTCTTCAAGATAATCCTTGGTTCTCAAACATAAACATTGCATGGTAATGTTGCATCACTCTTTTGGTCATGGTTTTAACCATCTTTAATCAAGTTGTTTATATTGTACACAGTACATTCATCTTCCTTATTCTTTAATTCTGCTTGGTAGTTTAGTTGGATTGTTTTAGCATAGTAAAGAGTTTGTTGATTGAAATATGTTTGACTATGAGTTGACTTATTTTTTTTAATAAATTCTTGTATTTTAAGAAATTGTGTGAATTCATTCCATGTGTGTGCAGAGTTTATGCTGTTCAATAATGTCAGAGCTCGTCTCACACCTTTCTATTTTGTCCTAATACCACCGCCTTACTGGGCTGGTATTCACAGGACAACCCTTAACAGACCGAAATATTATTTGATAAAATAATAAAATATTAATATTAAATAATAAATCATATTTTCAGATTCATAGTCACAACACTTGATAGTGAAAGATCCATCAATACATTTAGTACTGTAAAAAATCATCATACATTATTTTGTTAGTTCCACTTATAGTTGCACTTCTGTAAAAGATAAGATGGTTAATACATGACTCCAGACAGGCCTCTTCAGTCTTTCAGTCCCAGAATGTTAATATATACTAATTTTACCTTTTTATTCATTTAACTGTGAGCATTTAATAATTGTTGCACGGATTACATGTCTCTACAATTGTGAAGACAGTTAACAAGTTCAACTTTAGAAGAACACGTGAGCAACAGAAAAAGAAACAGAAACAGTCTGTCCACTCCAAAGCATACTGAGCTCAACAAAGGATACTGAAGAAAAAAAATATATATTCCTGCAAAAGTGCCAAGTTTACAGATAGTACATAGGGACAATAATTTTATCTCCAACTACACTACCAGATCCATATAATCTCAACCAAAGGACGTTTGTATATTTGACGGTGGCGGCAGTGTTAGGGGTTTGTCTTGTATCTGGTGGGTTTCTGGTTCAAATCCCTACTCAGTCATTATGTCCTTATGTCCAAAATTCAGGATATTAAGGCTAAACTTCCAAAGCGCTTGTGTTGTGGCTTTGTTGTTGAGCCTACTCCCTAAATGTGGTCCTTTTTTAATCCTGTAACACAGAGTGATATCCAAGACACTTCACCCGCCTTGCCTGATGATAGTGATCAGAGGGCTCGGTGGTGCCGATTGTATGGCAGCCTCACTTCCGTCAGTCTGCTCCAGGTCAGCAGTGTACGGTGGCCGGGGGGTGCAAAACACTTTTACAAGTACCGAAACAAATTTACATTTCAGAAAACAAATTTACATTTCAGAAAACAAATTTACATTTCAGAAAACAATTTAACAAGATGCGAAACAAATTTACATTTCAGAAAACAGATTTTTATTTCAGAAAACACTTTTACATTTCAGAAAATCAATCGGAAAGGGAATGTACCAACGCGGCTGCATCCTTCGAAGGCCGTATTTGTAGGCCGATTACGTTACAGCGCGGCGACGAAGGCTGTCCCAATTCATGAATCATTCCGAGCAAATGCTGCCGACAAATGTGTCCTTATTTTGCCCGATTTGAAGGATGCGTTGTGAGTATCCTTCGCGGCCCATCATTTCCCATCATTCAATGCGGGTCGAAGCGGATTGGTCAAGCAGGGGAAGCCATGGCGGACCATAGCAGCAAAAGCTGTGAGTAAATTGTGGAAAATTACACTTTCTGTGACACAAATTAAGTTCTACAATGTTTTTAGTGCGGGAATATAACTATGTAGACGTGAAATATCTGCTTGATTTATCAAGACATCGCTTAATTTCAAATGTGCTCCGACGTGTTCGGAGTTTTCCGTTCCCGGCGTAGTAACCGGCTCACCTCGCCAGCCCTACCGGCGGTGAGGTGAGCTAGTCCGGTAGAGATCTGACCGGACTATCGGCACTAAGCTCCCGCTGGCAGTCATCACAGTGAACGTTTAACACAAGTGATTTCTAACAGTTTATGTTATTATTTTAATTGTTACTGAAAATCGATTTAATATTTCAGGTGATATTAAGGTTAACCAGAATAAATGGACAGTTTTATGTAATCCAACTGTATCGCTGGAGAGTGTGATTGAGAATAAATAAGCTTTACAATATGAATTTTTAATGAAGAAATGTGCTATATGTTTTAAAAGTTTATTTATAATTCAGTTAGCATTATAATTTCTGATTCCAGGTACAATCCAGAGACAATCATGTTCAGGTAAAAAAGATGTTTGATTTAACTAGCCAATAAACAAAGAGATAGCAACTTTATTGCTAATGTATGTTGACATATTATATATATATATATATATATATATATATATATATATATATATATATATATATATATATATATATATATTATAAACAAACACTTTAAATTTTAAGATAGATGGGAATTATAAAGTATTTGATCCCCTCTGGCTGTTCTTAGATAATTATATAATAATGCAGTGTTTTTGGTGTATTGATATCTTCTTGCTTTGATCACTTAAAATATCCAGAAGCATGCCTTAAAAATAATGTGTTTTTCCATCTCCATTCTTCCCTTTTCTAGACCAGACCCCTTTACTGCAGGATCAACCTGAGTGTCCCAGTCCTGAAACGCTTCTTCAACCAGGAGGACACCAAGCCTGATTTTCAGCTGAGCAGGGAGTCTCTGGCAGTGCTGCTTAATCTTTTGCACCAGGATAGGTGACATGGATGGGGTGCTACTATTGAGACCTTGGTTTTTATTTTCTTGGTGGCAAGTGGCACATCCTACAGAGTGGTCTGCAGAGTGTTTGGGATGCCTCGCTCTACTGTCCATCGCATCGTCCACAGAGTTACAGAGGAGATCGTGGCTATTCGTCACCAGGTCATCTACCTTCTAAAGACCCCTGAGGACTTAAGGCAGTGTCCCGTGAGTTTGCAGGGCTGGCACGCTACAGAGTTTTTCTTAAAGCTGTGAGTGCAATTGACGGCTGCCATATCCACTTCAGGTGTCCAAGCAGCCTTGATGGTCAGTGCTACAGGAACAGGAAACTCTTCCCTTCCATAATCCTGCTGGCAGTTTCTGAGAGCCATTTTATTGACACGTATGTGGGCTGGCCTGGGTCAGTGCATGACTCTACGGTGCTCCGCCACAGCCCACTGTACAGTTTATCCTCCT
Source organism: Girardinichthys multiradiatus (assembly GCF_021462225.1). NCBI lineage: Eukaryota > Metazoa > Chordata > Actinopteri > Cyprinodontiformes > Goodeidae > Girardinichthys > Girardinichthys multiradiatus. Next base: position 7,577,586 of record NC_061815.1, read on the forward strand.
CCAGGGTATTTTATCCTTGATGATGGAGGGTACCCATGCCTCCAATATCCACTCCCCCTCATCACTCCCTACAAGAGGACAAGACAAGGTGTGGGAGCCCAGCGCTTTAACAGCCATCATTCCAAAAACACGTTCTATAATAGAGCGTGTTTTTGGAATGATGAAAACCAGATTCAGGGCCATCTTCCTGCAAGCGCTGGAGGTGCATGACACCTTTGTACCTCACGTAAGTCTTGACCTAGATCCATTTTATATATACATTATACATAATATATACACATACACATATATGCACCCTCTTTTAAATTGTTTTCAGGTCATAACAGCATGCGCCATCCTCCACAACATCTGCCTTGGTGCTGGGGATGTCATGGCCCCAGAGGAGGCTGTAGAAGAGGATGAGGGTGAGGTTTGGACTGAGGCAGCGTTGCTCTCTGGCAGGACCAGCTTTCAGCTGAGGTGTCTGCCCTGGAGGAGGTACCACCAGAACATGACTACTGTGTCAGCCAAGTATAATATTATAGATGTGATTAATGTTTGAGGGGTATAACTAATTGTAATATTTTGTGAGCACCATCTTCTAAGTCTGCATTTTTCCGATTACCTCTTAGTGATGTGGCAGCCGTCAATTCAGCCAGTCCTTTAAACCCACTTGATGGACGATGACGTGGACAGCAGAGAGAGGCATCATAAACATCTGCAGACCACCTGTGTGATGCTTCACTCACCATCCAGAAAGACTAACCACAGGTCTCAGTTGCAGCATCCCATCCAAGTCTCTGACCTTGTGAAAGATTAAGCCACACCGCCAGACTTTCTGTTCAGAAAGACATCTGCCTCTTTGTTCTGTTGAAGAGGTTTTTCCAGGAACTGGTCACTCAGGTTGATCCTGCTGTCATCATTGTAAATATTTGTACATAGTTTTATTTTATGCCTTTTGTTTCTTGTAATCTTGATCTGTTTGAATGTTTTCTTCCCCCATTCTGTTTAAAGTGCTGTTTGTATTTTTCATAATAAATTCTGTTTATAACTTTAAATGAAGTTGATGTATTGTTAGATCAAATGGAAATAACTAGTGACAAAAACAATTTTGAAATTTATTAGAACACCTTAAAACTTTAAGAAACAATCTGAACAACACACATTTATTTATTTATTTTATAGCATCTTATTTTGGTGCCATTCTTTGGAAAACAGTCTGTCCATTCTCTGTGCCCTCATGTCCTCCCTGATCGACTCCATCATCTCTGTCCCTCTTTCTTTTCTGACCCCTTCCTGCTGGCTCACTGTCTTCCTTCTCCATCTGGTTGCCCACCGCTCCGCTTGGCCCTGGAGGGTCCTCAGGGATGGAGGCAATCAGGACAGGAGGTGTTGTGGAAGACCTCTGTCCCAACACCTCATCCATAAAGACAAACCAGGGCCAAGTAGCAGCAGTGGGCTTTTCACTGACTCCCTCTCCTGACCCTGGATACTTACAATCCTAAAGTTAGATGGAATAAAAAAAAAAGAGTTGACTAAACAGAGAAACCAACAAGACTTTTAGAAATATTTTTTTATTTGTGTGTGACATGAGAACTTCTGAACATAATCTAAATTCTTTTTTTTTTTCAAATTGTCCCACATTGTTTTGTCCTGCAAAGGGGGTGACCTTCCCCTGTTGGTCCATCTTCTCCAGAATTGTCCTAAACCGAAAGAAGTATGTTAATCACTGGATGGATATTTATGAAAGTTAGAAAGATAGGAGTTATTGAAACTGGACAGAAACTGACTGCAAAGAATGTTGTTATTGTACCTCCAAGCCACGGTGGCTGAGTTTTTAGCTCCAGTAAAAAGGTGGTGGTTCTCACCCTTGAACTTAATAAACTGGCCCGTCTGCTCCTTTGTACCTAAAAAAAAAAAAAATATGAAAATACCAAAAAAAAACATCTTGCTTAATATTAGAGCAAAAATAAAGCCTTTTTTAATTTCACATTTGTCTTAATTTGAAGAAAATATTTCTATGCAAATGTCTAAAACAAGCTCTTTCAAACTTTTCACTTCTTTACTGAGATTCACTTACATTTGGAGGTGTATTCCTCGTCTGGTTTACCTGGAATCAGAAATTATAATGCTAACTGAATTATAAATAAACTTTTAAAACATATAGCACATTTCTTCATTAAAAATTCATATTGTAAAGCTTATTTATTCTCAATCACACTCTCCAGCAATACAGTTGGATTACATAAAACTGTCCATTTATTCTGGTTAACCTTAATATCACCTGAAATATTAAATCGATTTTCAGTAACAATTAAAATAATAACATAAACTGTTAGAAATCACTTGTGTTAAACGTTCACTGTGATGACTGCCAGCGGGAGCTTAGTGCCGATAGTCCGGTCAGATCTCTACCGGACTAGCTCACCTCACCGCCGGTAGGACTGGCGAGGCGAGCCGGTTACTACGGTGGGAACGGAAAACTCCGAACACGTCGGAGCACATTTGAAATTAAGCGATGTCTAGATAAATCAAGCAGATATTTCACGTCTACATAGTTATATTCCCGCACTAAAAACATTGTAGAACTTAATTTGTGTCACAGAAAGTGTAATTTTCCACAATTTACTCACAGCTTTTGCTGCTATGGTCCGCCATGGCTTCCCCTGCTTGACCAATCCGCTTCGACCCGCATTGAATGATGGGAAATGATGGGCCGCGAAGGATACTCACGACCCATCCTTCAAATCGGGCAAAATAAGGACACATTTGTCAGCAGCATTTGCTCGGAATGATTCATGAATTGGGACAGCCTTCGTCGCCGCGCTGTAACGTAATCGGCCTACAAATATGGCCTTCGAAGGATGCAGCCCTGAGGCTGACTTCCGGGTCAGCCTCCGCGTTGGTACATTCCCTTTCCGGTTGATTTTCTGAATTGTAAAAGTGTTTTCTGAAATGTAAATTTGTTTTCTGAAATATAAATTTGTTTTCTGAAATGTAAAATTTGTTTTCTGAAATGTAAATTTGTTTTCTGAAATGTAAAAGTGTTTTCTGAAATGTAAATTTGTTTTCTGAAATGTAAATTTGTTTTCTGAAATGTAAATTTGTTTTCTGAAATGTAAAAGTGTTTTCTGAAATGTAAATTTGTTTTCCGAAATGTGAATTTGTTTTCTGAAATGTAAAAGTGTTTTCTGAAATGTAAATTTGTTTTCTGAAATGTAAATTTGTTTTCTGAAATGTAAATTTGTTTCACATCTTGTGAAATTGTTTTCTGAAATGTAAAAGTGTTTTCTGAAATGTAAATTTGTTTTCTGAAATATAAATTTGTTTTCTGAAATGTAAAATTTGTTTTCTGAAATGTAAATTTGTTTTCTGAAATGTAAAAGTGTTTTCTGAAATGTAAATTTGTTTTCTGAAATGTAAATTTGTTTTCTGAAATGTAAATTTGTTTCACATCTTGTTAAATTGTTTTCTGAAATTTAAATTTGTTTTCTGAAATGTGAAATTGTTTTCTGAAATGTAAAAGTGTTTTCTGAAATGTAAATTTGTTTTCTGAAATATAAATTTGTTTTCTGAAATGTAAAATTTGTTTTCTGAAATGTAAATTTGTTTTCTGAAATGTAAAAGTGTTTTCTGAAATGTAAATTTGTTTTCTGAAATGTAAATTTGTTTTCTGAAATGTAAAAGTGTTTTCTGAAATGTAAATTTGTTTTCCGAAATGTGAATTTGTTTTCTGAAATGTAAAAGTGTTTTCTGAAATGTAAATTTGTTTTCTGAAATGTAAATTTGTTTCACATCTTGTGAAATTGTTTTCTGAAATGTAAAAGTGTTTTCTGAAATGTAAATTTGTTTTCTGAAATATAAATTTGTTTTCTGAAATGTAAAATTTGTTTTCTGAAATGTAAATTTGTTTTCTGAAATGTAAAAGTGTTTTCTGAAATGTAAATTTGTTTTCTGAAATGTAAATTTGTTTTCTGAAATGTAAAAGTGTTTTCTGAAATGTAAATTTGTTTTCCGAAATGTGAATTTGTTTTCTGAAATGTAAAAGTGTTTTCTGAAATGTAAATTTGTTTTCTGAAATGTAAATTTGTTTTCTGAAATGTAAATTTGTTTCACATCTTGTTAAATTGTTTTCTGAAATGTAAATTTTTTTTCTGAAATGTGAAATTGTTTTCTGAAATGTAAAAGTCTTTTCTGAAATGTAAAAGTGTTTTCTGAAATGTAAAATTGTCTTCTGAAATGTAAAAGTGTTTTCTGAAATGTAAATTTGTTTTCTGAAATGTAAATTTGTTTTCTGAAATGTAAATTTGTTTTCTGAAATGTAAATTTGTTTCGCATCTTGTTAAATTGTTTTCTGATATGTAAATTTGTTTTCTGAAATGTAAAAGTGTTTTCTGAAATGTAAATTTGTTTTCTGAAATGTTAATTTGTTTCGGTACTTGTAAAAGTGTTTTGCACCCCACGGCCACCGTAGCAGTGGCTACATTGTAGCTTACCACTGTCAGTGTGTGAATGGGTGGATGACTGATTGTAGTGTAGAGCCCTTTGGGGTCTCTGCAGGCCATTTGATAGACAAAACTTTTAAATAAAGAGAACATTGTAAGTTGTTTGTACTAAACACAAAGGTTAGCTTTTATGATACTTTTATTCAGAGACTGTCAAAATAACAGTCAATAAACAGCAAACACTGGGAAAAGTAATCTTTTGACCCTAACCTTAACCCTGTAAATGTGTCATATATTGACATGTGCAATAAAAAAACATATCTGCAAAATCTTAATAATCCTGTACTAGTTCCTTTAATATGTATTCTAAACCACTAATTACATGCCTGGACATATCATAATGTACATATTTTGGTTTTTTTTTAAAATATGAACCTAAAATTTAATAAGTAACTTTGATTCTGCTTTTTTGAAAAAATATAATTACACCCAGTTTCTAGCAACTTCAAAATATGTTGCTAAGACGTTTGTTCAACTATATTGAAAAATGTTCGTGAGCAAAATTTCTTTGGAAGTTAGTTGGAATCTTACAAAAGTAACTCAAAGTCTAACAAAAGTAACTTGGCATCTTATTAAACTAAATATGGGAAGATTCACAGCATGAGGAGAAATGTGTTTGGAGAAAAATGTGCATGGATGCAGCTCACCATCTGAGGGTGACCTCTGGGATAAAACGGCCCCAACCCCTGAATCTGAGGTATCCACATCCATGTTGAATTGCAATATTGTATATAGAGGAATCAGAATGGGTGCTGCTGAGATTCTCTTTTTTTTTTATTTGGAAAATGTATTGTTGGCTCCAGCGGTCAAAGAAAGCAGTTTACAGCAGTCAGAACTGTCTTCAGTAGGCCTGCAGTATTTGCTTTGGCTAGACAAAGGTTACTATCCTTGCACAAATGTTATCTGTAAGTGGTGTCACACCACAGTAAGACACCACAGTAACAGGGGTCTTAAAAACTTCAGCCTGGCTTGGGTGGGCAGCATTGCAACTCTTCAGAAAGAATGTTGACAAAGACTGAACCTATGAGAGCGTTCCGTCCTTATCTGTATGTGATAGCTCCTGGCATCTCTGAACCCTCCCAAAGGCCTAGCAGAATGAAATATTATCATAAATAAATCTGACTCTGCATCTGGAGCAGGAAGCGTGAAAACATTTTTTAGGTTATACAAACAGTAAAAGAGAAGATACTTTCTAAAATTCACATAACAAGCCGTAACAAAACAAAACTCCACGGAAAAACAGGTATACTGGTCCTTCTCAAAATATTAGCATATTGTGATAAAGTTCATTATTTTCCATAATGTAATGATGAAAATTTAACATTCATATATTTTAGATTCATTGCACACTAACTGAAATATTTCAGGTCTTTTATTGTCTTAATACGGATGATTTTGGCATACAGCTCATGAAAACCCAAAATTCCTATCTCACAAAATTAGCATATCATTAAAAGGGTCTCTAAACGAGCTATGAACCTAATCATCTGAATCAACGAGTTAACTCTAAACACCTGCAAAAGATTCCTGAGGCCTTCAAAACTCCCAGCCTGGTTCATCACTCGAAACCCCAATCATGGGTAAGACTGCCGACCTGACTGCTGTCCAGAAGGCCACTATTGACACCCTCAAGCAAGAGGGTAAGACACAGAAATAAATTTCTGAACAAATAGGCTGTTCCCAGAGTGCTGTATCAAGGCACCTCAGTGGGAAGTCTGTGGGAAGGAAAAAGTGTGGCAGAAAACGCTGCACAACGAGAAGAGGTGACCGGACACCTCAGGAAGATTGTGGAGAAGGGCCGATTCCAGACCTTGGGGGACCTGCGGAAGCAGTGGACTGAGTCTGGAGTAGAAACATCCAGAGCCACCATGCACAGGCATGTGCAGGAAATGGGCTACAGGTGCCGCATTCCACAGGTCAAGCCACTTTTGAACCAGAAACAGCAGCAGAAGTGCCTGACCTGGGCTACAGAGAAGCAGCACTGTTGCTCAGTGGTCCAAAGTACTTTTTACGGATGAAAGCAAATTCTGCATGTCATTCGGAAATCAAGGTGCCAGAGTCTGGAGCAAGACTGGGGAGAAGGAAATGCCAAAATGCCAGAAGTCCAGTGTCAAGTACCCACTGTCAGTGATGGTCTGGGGTGCCGTTTCAGCTGCTGGTGTTGGTCCACTGTGTTTTATCAAGGGCAGGGTCAATGCAGCTAGATATCAGGAGATTTTGGAGCACTTCATGCTTCCATCTGCTGAAAAGCTTTATGGAGATGAAGATTTCATTTTTCAGCACGACCTGGCACCTGCTCACAGTGCCAAAACCACTGGGAAATGGTTTACTGACCATGGTATCACTGTGGTCAATTGGCCTGCCAACTCTCCTGACCTGAACCCCATAGAGAATCTGTGGGATATTGTGAAGAGAACGTTGAGAGACTCAAGACCCAACACTCTGGATGAGCTAAAGGCCGCTATCGAAGCATCCTGGGCCTCCATAAGACCTCAGCAGTGCCACAGGCTGATTGCCTCCATGCCACGCCGCATTGAAGCAGTCATTTCTGCCAAAGGATTCCCGACCAAGTATTGAGTGCATAACTGTACATGATTATTTGAAGGTTGACTTTTTTTGTATTAAAAACACTTTTCTTCTATTGGTCGGATGAAATATGCTAATTTTGTGAGATAGGAATTTTGGGTTTTCATGAGCTGTATGCCAAAATCCGTATTAAGACAATAAAAGACCTGAAATATTTCAGTTAGTGTGCAATGAATCTAAAATATATGAATGTTAAATTTTCATCATTACATTATGGAAAATAATGAACTTTATCACAATATGCTAATATTTTGAGAAGGACCTGTATTCTTTCCTCCAGTGCAAGGGGACAGAGCTGGACAGTGACACTGTGGAGGCTTGCCACCCACTTCCGAGAAGAGGAAACAGCGACAGAACCACCATCATTATGAAAATTAAAAACAGAAAACGTGAGACTGCTCTGTTAAAACAAGACAGGTTGCTTAAAGGATCCAATGTCTGCATTACTGAACATATGAACAAGAGAAGAACAGGTGGCATTGCCAGGAAAACCCGGTTCCTAAGAAAGCAGGGAAAAATCCAGTCGACATGGACATTGAACTGTGAGATATTTATAAAGCTGAATGGCACACCAGAGGACACAAACCTTTTGGTTGCTGAACTGGACAAATGTGACTGACCACCTTAATGGGACAAATGGGAATACAGATGTATGTCACGCATAACTCATGATTATTACGATCTTCACAACAGAAGTTACTGTATTTTAATGGAAACAACACTAGCACCTATGACTATTAGTGCTGTTAATCGGATCCAAAGATATTCACTTATAATGATTATTAATGAGATTCAATTCAATTCAGTTTATTTATATAGCGCCAATTCACAACACATGTCGTCTCAAGGCACTTCACAAAGAGTTTGGAATGGTTGTTTGGGAGGTTAGAATAAACTACTGAGTGAGTTTGGCCATTTTAGAATGGGCTATGTGTAGGGGTACTAAGTAAAATAATAAACTTATAAAGTTTGTCCATCTAGGGCCCACTGGTGGCCATTGTTTTACTAAAAACCAAAAGGTACCTCTCTCTGTTAGACTGATTATAACCATTGGAAAAGAGAAGGCGTCACACAGGTAGCAGAAATGGAGGGTGTGTTTGCATCTCAACCATAACTGAGCCGATTTAGGCTAGACCTGTCTCCCCCTTACTCCTTCCAACAGGGAGGGAGGAAGGCAGAGGTGAAAATTATTGGTGAGTGTTGTTTCCTGTTGCAGATGAGGATGTGGATCCAGATAATAATTTCTTCAATGATATCATTGATAAGCGTTGCTACTATACTGTTCAATATATCAATATAAAAGGAGAGTTAAAACAGACAGCAAACTCTCCATTATACATTTTAACAGTAGACGTTTATATGTAAACTTCAACAGCATCAAAGCCACAAACCCTTCAGCATCTCTTTCTGAAGGGTATCTGTGAAACCTGAATCAGTTCTCAAAAAGGGACTGATTTTGAAGTGGATGGTTATTCAATTATATTACCAGAAAAGGGAAAATCAGATGAGGAGTAAGGCAAGTCATGTTTATTAATATAGCGCTTTTCAGCAACAAGGCACTCAAAGCGCTGTAAATGAGGAAAAACATTACAATTATACAGAAAAACAAATCAAATTACATTAATAATCCTTGTGAGTTTACTGGTAGGAGCTGGTTCTAATCCAATTTTTCTAATAGAGGTAATTAGCTCGTTAAGTCCTCTGTGTTAAGGAATTTATCCTGTGCGAGAAGAAAAATGATAATATTAATCATTGAGGTCGCAGATATGAGGCAGTCGTGGTCCCGTTATTCAAATAGTGACAGACAGGGAGACTAACTGAATTCTAAGAAGAGAAGCTGGGTCACTGGTATAAAACAGTTTTAGTCCAAACTTTTTAAATACTAATAATGTTTGGCTTTCACTGGTATGAAATAGTTGTAATACAATCATTCTAAGAAATCTAAAAATCTCTGGTTATTGGTGTAAAAAGAGCTTTAGTCCAAATTTTCAAATACTAATAATATTTGGCTTTTGCTTGTAATCCTTCTGAGAAATCTGAAAATCTATGAAAAGTAATGAAATCACACATTTAGGTAAAGTAAGATAAGAGGAAAAAAAATCATATGAAATAGTGGGGAAGAGCGTCGTGTTTATATAACATCCAAGAGATATTTTGTCGATAACCAGTTAGCAAAAGTTGCCAAGGCCAGGTTGGGGCAACAGATTTAGAAAAACAATAAATGTTGTGGTTCAGGCAGTTGTGAATTTCCAACTACCTTAAGGGTTTTACTGGTATGTCTCAATTGCGAATCCAAATAGCCAAATGTCTGGTCCTTTACGCAGATCTCGAGCGTACAATTTCTCCAAGATTATATCCTTTAACCTCTGAGTCTAACCGCTGCCAGGCTGCAGTGCTGTTCAAGAATCGCTTCCAGCTTGCGATTCTGCTCTCTTTACATTTCAGTCTGAGTGTTTATCGCTCTACAGATTTCATCCAACATTGCAGGCAGCTTTGGAATGCTTTGAACAGCCGTCCACATTTTGTGAATCACTCGATAAGCCAGGTAACCACCAACTCCAAAAAGCAGAAATCCTGTTATCAAAGGTCCAAATATGTACACATCTTCTACGTCCTTGACCAACATCGTAGTCAGGCACACAATCTTCCACTGCTGCCAAGAATCCATTGTGTATCCAGAGAAGAACGTCCTGTCTGGACAAGAGGGTTCTCTATGTATAACATTGTGGATGGCTGATTTGTCCAGAGCTGTTTCAAATAACATTATTTATTATCTTCCAGACACTTTTAGTGTCATTTTTATTGCTATCTATGAATTTACTGTAGTAAATTGTTTGTTTAGGTATCCATAATATAGCAGTTAACTACTTCTTGTAGTTTTTAAATCTGTCCTCTGTTTCTATTGATCTATGCTTTATAAGTTCTCCATAAAGTAAATCTTTGACATGCATTTTGCGCTCCTTTAGTAAGCAATGCTGCTTCTGAAAATTTATGTGTAGTTTTTCATTGACATTATAATGGCCATATAATGATTTAAAAATATATATTTTTAAAAATGTATTATGCTTTATTGAGGTCATCTTCCTTTAATACTGACTCCCAATTCCACTGAAGTAATTCACCTTTAAATGCAATTCCGCTGTGTTCAGCAGAGGAAAAGATTGTGACATCACCATCAGCTCGGTTTGATCTATAAAATGCCCATTCAATTGCAAATAAGTCTTTATTCCTGAATGAACTTCTTATAATGTGAAATTATGAAGACATGTCAGAGAGAAGGGATATTCATGCATTTAAACTCTGTCATGATGGATGTTTTGTCCTGGGGATGCCCCGCCCCTCTCCTCATGGAGGAGGTCTTGCATTCGGAGAGAATTTATCCTGTAAAGTGATGAACTTGCAAACCTTTCCTTTATTTGAAATTCAAATGGTTAATGTTGGTTCTTCAGACTATTTTTACTGCATGCTGGTTTATCCTGGCCATGCTGCTGCCTTTTTTAAAGGATATTAGCAACTTTATATCCTCAATAATATAAAGTTAGATAATGTTTTGATAATTGGTGATTTTAACATTCATGTTAATGACAGCACTTCTTGTGCGGCCTTGGAACTCCTTTAACATTTACTGAAACTTTTAATTTAGAGCAGCATGTTTGTGGCCCCAAACACCAAAGGGGACACACTCTTGACTTGGTTTTTTCACTTGGGCTAAATGTTGCCAACCTCTGTGGGGAGGATGTCTACATGAGTGATCATTACTGTGTTTTATTTGACTTAATCTTCACTCCTGAGCTCGTGGCCCCTGAAATTAGGTCACAGAGGCGCATCATTACCGAAAATACGGCTGGTAGGTTCGCTGCCATGTTTGAGTCTGAACTTCTTGTAGATTGTCTTGATGTGGACAGCCTTTATTGACAATTTGTGAATCCATTTATCCATAAATACTAAGAATGTTAGTATTTACCAACTAACATTCTTATATGGCTCCACGGTGGTGCAGTTGGTAGCACTGTTGCCTTGCAGCAAGAAGGTCCTGGGTTCGATTCCCGGCCAGGGATCTTTCTGCATGGAGTTTGCATGTTCTCCCTGTGGGTTCTCACTGGGTACTCTGGCTTCCTCCCACAGGCCAAAGACATGCCTGTTAGGTTAATTGGTCAACCTAAATTGCCCTTAGGTGTATGAATGAGTGTGTGCATGGTTGTTTGTGTGTTGCCCTGCGATGGACTGGCGACCTGTCCAGGGTGTACCCTGCCTCTCGCCCATAGATTGCTGGAGATAGGCACCAGCTCCCCCGCGGCCCACAATGGAATAAGCAGTAGAAAATGACTGACATTCTTATATATATGTATGTAATGTGGTGTTATATTCCCCACCAAGGAACATGACGCGTGTTGATTTTGATGTTTTGGTCACTTTGGAAGAATGTCTGAAAATAAAAAATACATTTTTAAAGTGTCCTTGTATTGGTGCACCTAGCTTAACATCAAAAGAATGCCGGAGGTGAGTTACATTTATTCTGTTTCCTAAATGAAAGATGTTCATGTGGTAATTATTGTGAAGCTGCATGTAACATTGAACAGGTTGTTATGAGCCCTTAACATCCCATAATCCACCAACATCACTGACCATTAATCAATTATATCCATTCGCAGTAAAACATGCACAGCAGCTGCAGTCTGTAGCTCACATTATGGCTTCCTTTCACTCCGATTTACATGAAATACAAACTGTTCCTAAGACTTAAGTCGCAGACCAGGAGTCTAAGTCAAGTCTTTAGGGCAACAGCCTAGATCAAGTCAGAAGTCTTTATTTTTTGCAACTTAAGTCTGACTCGAGTCAGATTCTGAAACTCGTGTCGCCCTCTCTGCATAAAACATGAGAGTAAAAGGAGATCTCACAACATAAGTCAGAAGTGACTCAGAATCATTGTTTACATTATAACTAAATCCATCAAAACATCTGAAATGGTTTTGTTTGCTTTTCATTTACCTAGTAGATCAGTTTTGTATCGAATAAGATCTAAAATCAAAATCTATGGGTTTTTTTTCTCTTGGAAATTCACAAATAAAAATGTTTTAATGTTTTATCCGTGCATGAATAGGAATGTGTTTGAATATGCAGTATGTGACAGTGAGAAACTGGTCTGCTGCTGTGTTCTTGTCTACAGTATATGAGCCCTGTCTGTGCATTGCTGTTTATGTGTGTGTACTGTGTATAAATATAAGTTTAATTTTCCTCTCCAGCACCAAGTGATTTTCAGTTGAGAGGAGTTGTGTGTAACCTGGTATGAAGCCTTAACTTCCTCAATGTCATCGGTGTGCCCTTCAGGTCTGCTTTATTTATGTTGAGATTTACATCCTAACCTCACTGATTGGTGCAACTTTATTTTATTGGAGTGCTGTGTATAATGAGAAGAAAGTTTAAAACACAATTATAAAGGAAAATTGCCACCCTTTAAGCTTTCAGATTCCATGCATTTATTGATCTGCATGGTCTGATAATGTGGCTCCATGCGTTGCGATGCAGGATAAACTTCAATGATGTAGGTAGGATAACAGATGGCTCATTATGGAATAGCTGAATGACCAACTGCAAGGACTGAGCCAAGCTGACTGAGGCAAGCTGTCATTATGGTTCTCTGGAGTCCCAAAGCCTTAAAATGACCCTGTAACCATTTCCAGGCTCATAGATGGCAATAACTTGGTTGGCAATAACTTGGTTTCTTATATCTTTTTGAATTTATTTAGATCTAGGCATGATGTGTTGCTTTTTGAGATCTTTTAACCAGCATCTTGTTGTCAGACAGGTTTTACTGAGGTGATTTGTTGATTGTGCAGGTGTGGCAGTAGGTCTCGGTGTACCTAGCTAAATTAAACTCAGTTTAAAAAAAATAAAACTGAGGCTTGTCAAGATTAATTCATGGCCTAACAATGGATTACTTAATGAAATCACAATTAGAAAAAATGTCCTTCTCTCTGTTTATGCACTTTAAAGACTGTTTACCCCTGTGTAAACTACCACAACTTGCCATTTTTTGTTTTCTTTGTATAGAAGAAATGGCTGTCCATACACATGAACAAACTGTTCTGTATATCCTTATTTTATTTCCTCGGATGGCTATATATTTATACTTAATGTCTGTGGGCATTTGAAACCAAAGTCAACGTTGTGCTCACAATCTTGGTCAATAAAGTTGATTATATTTTTTATTTAAAATTGTATATAAATTTGAGCATTGAGGGGTTAGAGAGGGTCTCAACTTTGTGGCCACATGGCAGAATTGTTTTGCGTGGACACCTTTAAATTAGGTCTTGATTAGATACAAAAGGACAACACCGCTTTATACTTCCACTTGAGTCAGCGTTCAAACATAATTTAATTACTAGGATTAAAAGACAAGAGAGCAGTAAGGAAAAAGTTGTTTTTGAGAGCAGGCTGCGGTCATTCTACCTGGTAGGATGAATGCAGGGGTTCCTAACCCGGACAGCTGAACAAGTAGTAGGTTTGATTGGGGGAAGTTAAATCATATGGTGGATCTATTCCCAACATTGGTCCCAGTTGTCTTCCTTTGTGTCCTATAGCTAGAGTTCCACTTCCCCTCCTTCTTATTCTTGGTTCCCTGTCTTCACGTTTGTGCCCTCCCATCTCTGCAGAATCATTTTTGTCTCCTCAATCTTCTTATAGGTCAAATGGACTTGTCATCTTATCACCTCCCATCTAGCCTCTTTTCCCTGCTCATACCTCTACCTCTGGCTGTGTTGCTTATCCTGTTTTGTCCCTTTCACAGCAGAGTATAGGTGTGTTTTAGGTGTGTATGTGTGTCTGTCTTGTTTGATTAAAGAAGGTGTCATTCTTGTCACAGTGTGGCACCAGTGCCTGCTGTCACTTGTCTGCCTCTAATGGATGGTGTCAGTATAGTTGTAAATGTGTGTGTGATTCAGAGATGGAAAGGAACAACCCACTGGGGCTTCTGCATTCATTTGACTCTGTGTGTACATGTACAGTGCTTTGCAAAAGGGTTTGTTAAATTGCAGTTACAAGGTTTAGGGTACTTTAATAGGATTTTATGTGATAAATGAGCACAAAATATTTGCATAATTGTGAAGTGAAAATAAAATACATGGTTTTCCAATTAAATAAAATCACCCAAATATGTAATCTCTAGATCTGCAAAGCTTGCAGTTGCAAATCCCAAACAGTGGTTTCAAAAAGTTTTGACCAGAATACATTGAAGTTTATGGTTATAATATGACAAAATGTACAACATTTAAGGGGTGTGAATTCCTTTGCATGGTACTATAGGAGGAACGTGCATAGTGCTTTGATGATAGTATCATAGATGATGGGGAACAAGCTGATTACCATGCAGATAAGATGGCATTATAACATGTTCCTAAATTTCTTGTTATAGGGTTTAACAATAGCTGGTCGATTGAATAGAAAACAATTGTGAAAAGAAAATTTTATGTGAAAAAATAAAATATTAAAGACTATTTGACTTAGTTCAGAACAATGATATGCACAGTGCAAGGATACAAGTAGACAGAAAACGAAAAAAGATCCATCAAAGTCAAAGAAATGCATTCCAATGAGACCTCAAACGTATTTCTCCTATTTTATTCCAGTCCTTCACCCTCCGTATTATTATATTAATGTCCCTGAGCATGCATGTGTTATCAAAACTAGAACTATTCATCAATTTCCAATTATGCATTAGCCATGTCCTTTTTGACTGTGACTTATTTTTCATCTTTCTTTTGACATCGGAAATCATGTTATCAAGAATTCAAAGGCCGGTTCAAAATGTGACAGTCAACTTGCATTTTATTTTTAATCTAAGGCTCTATGGAGCATTGTGTGTTGTGTTTCAATGCAAGCAAAAATGTGATTATTATTTTTGAATTATTGCATACACTCACATGGATTATTCTAAAACTAGAAAAAAAATCTATCAATTTCCTTCTGTCAGACTTTGAATAGAAATGTTACAAAATCGCATAAAGAAACTTTTCCACAATTATGCTGTCCTCTTTTCATAGATGATAAATTTAAACTGTTTTGTGGAAGTAAAAAACATCGAAGCAGCTATACTATAGCCGGCTCATTCTTGCAGGGCTGGTACCCATCTCCAGCTGTCTGGTACACACTTGACAAGTCCACCAGTCCACCACAGTGCAACATAGAGCCACACAGGACAAACAACCATACACACACACACACACACACCTAAGACCACGTTGAAGTAAAAACATAACCCGTTTTTCGACTGGGGTAGGAACTTTGTCCAGGATTTGAACACAGGACCACCTCACAGCTCTTCAAACCATGACAGCTCCCTGGAGATCAAATAGTTTTCTTTCACATCTCTGGTCTGCATACGTACCAAGTTATAATTATAACTGGATCATTTCTACACTAGCATGTCATTACCATCACTAATATGCACAAATAATGTGTTTCTCACTTACAAATAAATGGCAGTGTTGGGTCCTGTGCATGGCGTCTCTGGCCTCCGTGTGTGGTGCTGCAGGGCGGGCGTCGCTTGGCTCAGCGGTTGGTCTGCTATTTTTTCTGTAGTGGGGCCGCACTGCTGGCTCTTGGCTTTTGTTGGGGGTCAGTGGCTCCTTCGGGCGGGGGACTGTGTGTCGGGGCTGAGGATCGAGATTTGAGGGTTTCGGTGGTTGTGTCTTATTCCCGGTTTTCGCTCAGTTCTCGGGGCCTGGTCCCTGTCCCTACTCTTTCTCCCGATGGACGTGCCTATGCCTCCGTCCTTTGTTGGAGTTCGGCGCACAGGGTTGCCTATTGGGGTCAGCCAGAGAGCTGGCTCCCTGGGAGAGCATTTTGTCCCCCAGTCCTTTCCTACCCATCCCCGGACACCTCCCTCCGCCTGCTCCATCACACTACCACTCATGTAGGGCCTTGGGGTGTAAATCAGTCATTTCAGTGCCACAAGGGTTTTCCATCTCTGCGGTCCCATGGCAGCCTGTGCCCCAATTTTATTGTAAAACTTAGACACTCATTTATAAAATTTTCGTGGCATTCACATGTAGGGTCTTGGGTGTGAGCGCGGTCAATGGCATTAAGAAGGAGGGTATTGTATTACCCAAACCTCTGGTTAACCTCTAAAGGTTAAGTTGCATGTAGACATTGAGGGTTCTGGGTGGGGGGCCTCTTCCCCACCTGGTTTTCTTTTTAAATGCACACTACAACAACACGCATCAACACCACATTTGAGTGCTGGGGCTGGCTTTTCGGCCCTCTCGGGAACGTTTGGATTGCCTTGGATCTCGGTCTCTGGCTTTGGTACCCGGTCCATTGTTTGGGGGGGGGCGCCGGGCGAGGGGGTCTTGGCCAGGTGTTGTGCAGTGTTGATTGAAATGTGGCTTTGCCTTGGTGGAGGGGCCGGCTAGCCTGCTTGGTGCTCATCCTGGGGCACCTCCGGGTTTGGGTGTGGGGTTGACGGGGTGCCCGGTCCTTAGCGTGCTATGGTGGCCTTCCTCCAATGCTTCCATCGCAGGGCTACGGTTGGTGGTCAGGTGGGTGGGGCAGTGGAACATGTCTTTTGCTTGCACTAGGGCGGCTGGTGAGATGTGCCTGGCCCGGTAACCCGGCTGGTGCATGTTTCCCTCTCAGGAACTGATGGGCTGGGGCTGCTGGCGCTGGCTGAATGGTTGGGTGGGCTTGGCTGTGTGTTGCTCTGCTGCCTGTTGTGTCTGCTGTGGGGTGGGGGGGTTGTGTCCTCTTCTTGGATGTGGGGTCACCGGCATCTGGATCGGCTGACCGGCGATGGTAGAGCTGAGCTGGATAATGTTTCTACCTGGGCTATCGTTGCAGTGGCAGTGATGTGGTGTGTCTGTGTGGTTATGGTGGGTTGGTGGGGGATGCCGGCCCCGAGTGCTTGCCGGTGGCTGGGGACAACTTGCCGTTGAGTTGGTCCCATCTTGGTGTGGGGTCGGAGGTTCTGTTGTGAGCTTGGTGCTCGACAGTGTTTGCCGTGTTGCGCCTGTGGGCGGGGGCTGGGGTGGCGTTGCAGGGGGCCCTTGCCTTGCTGTTGCGGTGCGCTGTGTGGTGGGGGAGGGATGTGCAGGGATACTTGGAGCGGGGCAGTGTGTGGAGTTTGAGCTGTGTGGGTGTCCTTTTTGGGGATGAAGCTTACCTGTGGGGGTGTGCCCATGTGCTGTGGGGAGGGGATTCATGGCGTTTGTGAGCATGTGCTTGATATCTGTGTCCTGGTTAAGGGTGGCCCTGTGGGGAAATTCAGGTCGGGGTTCATTGGGGTGGGGGGCACATGGGGCTAGGATCAGAATTAATTGGGGGGGTTTTATTCTGTGGCGGCTCTGGTTGGCAAGCTGGTTTGGACCATGTAGACCCCTCTTTTGTACATGGCCCCCTCTCCGGATGAGGATGGGGGTCGTTGGGGACTGGGGTCAGGGTGGGGGTTGGGATCCAGGCCGGGGTCGCTCAGGTTCAAGCACGAGCCTGGGCTAGCCCGGACCAGGTTCAGGTTCTGGGGCGGTCTGCTTGTCTCCGCCCCCATAGGGAAGGGGACCATCTCCTGGGTCCGGGGGCTGGTTGTCCCTATGGGGTATTGGCACCTGGACCTGGGAGTATAGAGTATGTATGGGGAGTGTGAGTGAGTGTACGACGTCCATTGTTGTTTGTCTTTATGTTGGGTGTGAGTGTTTTTATGTGTACGCATGAGGGTTGGAATGTGTGATTGTGACTGTGTGTGCCTGTTTTTTGTGTCAGGTTGGGTCTTGGGCAGCTCCCTCTCCTGAATCAGTTTAGGCACCCCATCAATGTGGAGCCTATTCCTTCCCTGCCACACTACCTGCCGGTGGTTGGTGTCTCTGCTGCCAGTGTACTTGTGGTTCTCAGTATCTGGGGCTGGGTGCTTCGGTGTGTGCTGGCTCACTCCCAGTGGCTGCTTGCCGGGGCCTGGACCCCTGGGCTCTGTCGTGCCTCTGCTTGGGGAGTGATGTGTCCCGGGGTCTTGGGTCTCTGGGTCCATGGGTGGATCTGCTTGGACATAGACAGCTGCTGGAGGGGCCTGTAGGCTTGTAGCTGCAGCTTCCTGGGGCTGCTGCACTGTGACTGCTTGGTGGTTCCCCTGGGACTCTCCCCTGCTCTTCTCTGGGGGGGCTGCGGTAGTCCTGGCGGTGGTTCTCATGGGGTTCCTGTGCTCTGGGGGCCTTTGGATGTCTGTGGCTCTTATATCCTCCGTATCTATTCCGGGTCCAGGGGGGCAGGTATGTGGCCCCTCACACTCACTATTGCATATTTGTGTGCACATGCGCGCTCACACTCAGACCCACAGGTGTTTAGATTCAGGTGTTAACAGATACACAAATGTTCTATGTTGAGCCGCATTTACCACTAAATACATCTTGCATTGATAAGTACTGTGCACTTTTCGGTAAAAAGCTGTTAATATGAACATTTCTGCAAGTGTAGAAGCAAGCAGGATGTTATCTTGTATTCTCTTCAACCTTCTTTCTTTCCCCCATTCTATAATTTTTCCAAACATCACTCTATTTTAACATTTAAATGAAGCTTAACAAAGTTTGTAATATAGGCTTTGACATTTTTTACTAATGTATACAAAACTAAATATAAAAGATTAAAACAAACCTGATATCTAAAATGTATGCATGTCTAGAAGTATATGACAACACATCAAAAGTCCTTATTTAAACATAGAAAATGGAAACCAAAATAGCCATATCTGTCATAATTGATAACCACATAACTCTAGCACAATTTGCGGAGGCAGAGTATGGGTTTAACATATTTACTGAAAACACAAGGAATGATATGGCTTGTTTGTCCGGGATCCGGTTTTAGCAGATTGGTGCACTGAGAAAGACAGAGAAGTGAGTATGGATGATCAGAGATTGTGAGCAACTGGTTTGAACCTGTAGACCTCTTACTTGTTGGTTGAGGTTGATTTTCCCGAAGAAGGTGAGTAGTGTCACAGAGGCTGAGGTCGACAGGTAAGATTTTTGTGAGTTATGGCTTTGACTGGTTCTCTCTGATGTGACTCGAGAAGGAGTTGGAGGGTGGACAGACAGAGTTTCTGGGAACATAAAGTCTGGAGCTGAAGTGAGCACTTCCCTTGGCTTGCAGATATGAAGGAGGCTTTTGGTGGAGCTTCACAGAGAAGTACATCCAGTGAACTTCAAACCTGGATGTAGATCATCAGTCAAGGGAAAATCCTGGTCCAAGTCTTTAGGGTATAAATCCACTCTGGGAGAGAGGCGCACAAAAAACTCAGGTAAGACACATCAGGAAAACAAGAATCACAGGGCTTAGTCTGCTGGTCTGATTACCACTCAGGTGAGTTAACAATCTGATGCCTCCTTCAGGTTTCCTGCTGCTTAAGAACTCTCACTTGATTGCTCCTGATGATCCACAGCTGTGTGGAAGCACCTGCCACAACACACTAACCTGTGCTCAGCTCTGTAACCTGAAAATATCGTAAACATTTTTGCTACCTTAAGCTCATGTAATTGGACAGAATTTACATTTAAAAACATAATTGGATTATTTTTCATAGTTAATTGAAAGAAAACAAAGGAGGGCCAATCAAAGTATGGCTAGCGTTGGAGAGGATGTAGTGTCTCTATGTTCAATATAGTTCCTTCAATATTTATTTAAACGTTTTATTTCTATGATTCAACCAATGAAATTCTCCATTCTATATATTATCTCTACTATTTGCATCTATTCTTTTTAACAGAGGGTAAATATTTCAGCAAATATTAATCAACTACCAGTTAATAGATGAAATGGTAGAAGGACTGTTTAATTAAAACTGAAATTGTGTTTCAACTTTAAGTGCATCAGACTTGTTTCTACAATTTTGCTTTGGCATGGTCAAATAATTAGACAATGCCAGAAGACAATGCCACTACAGTCTGGATTGAGAACATCTGTATTTATCATGTACTAATGACTGGACTTTCAATACCAACTGTGGAACCTTATAAAGAGCGCTTTCATATGAAAACTTGGAACTGATGCCTTGGAATAACCTTCTGAGGTCTCATGTCTAAAACATTATGTATGATCTATACTAAAAGTGTACATACGCCTAACAGACGAATAAATGGCCTATGCCAAAGAAAATCCAGACTTATAAAACCATGTGCATGCACACTAACAAGCAATTTCCCCTTTATAAATCACAGCTGGACCTCAATGTTTGAGTACTAGGTTCCGCCTCCTTTTCTGCCCTCTACATGTCCACATTCTATTGTCAAGTTCAATGCAAAGCACCTGAATGTCAAAGTGTATTTAAATGAGCCATCTGATCAGTGTTATTTCATGGTTAACAATGGCAACCATGGAGAAAAGAGAAAAGAAACGCAATTTCACCGAGGCAGAAATCGAGTGTTGATGAGTGAGGGGGAGAATTGGAGAAATATTGTGTTTGGTAGCCACAATACAGGAAAATCTGATGTATCAACTGGTCATATTAACAGTTCCATCCAGGATGGCAGGTATTAGAGCTGGCTGTGATGTCCCAGACCTATGGATAATTTCACAAAATTATGTTGTTACCAAAAGTGGAATCTGGCAGAGAGTTAATTAACTGTTTATTGTGTAAAGAGACGGCTTGTAAGAGACGGTTTCCAGGAACCCCAGAGTGGTTAACACCTGCAATTGAACAGGGATGGAGTGATACCGGCAACTCAGTCTCTCCAATACTGGACCCAGTTCAGCACACAGATCCATGAGGAATGCTCTTGCATCTGTGTGCTGAAAACACGTTCTCTCCTAATTCTCCCATTTGCAAGATTTTGCTGCATTGCCAATGCATCCATTGTGCTGTATTGCACAGAAGTGTCACATGGAGCCAGAAAACTATAATAATAATAATAAAGAAACCATTCTAAGTAAATAGGGAAGCCACACTAAGGGAACAAGGGCGAGAGGAGAACACACTGGGAGGGAGAAGGAAATCAGAACAGTTAGGAAAACAAAAATAATAACCAAACATGAATACAAACCAAAAACGAGAAACCTCTAGCTAAAGTAAACAAAACACAAAAACCCAAAACAAAGTCCAAAATCTCACATCCTGACATATATGTGATGGACATACATTACTTTTATTGCCCTTTCTTGAGTATTTAATTAATCTTATTATTATTTTTTGAAGATTTGATGTCTCTTTGAATCTTGTTTTCTATTTTTGAAACAAAAAGCAAAACAGACTTCTTCCCATTATTTTCTTAATGAATGGACATCCTACTGACAGCCTAACTGCACAGATGTCTCCTGTCACTGAGTACAATCCCCACACCTGTCTCCAGAAGTAAGTACTTTTTACCACCTACATATCATACAATCTTCAAACATTTCTGAATCTTTTCATCATATTTTTTTTTACACTAATGCAAACCCTTTTGTTTAGAGTTTTTACATCATAAAGCATCTGTCTCTAAAGCTCAAACCCCACTTGACTTTACACTGCTGTGAGCGACCAATTTAAATCCGTTTGGACTCAAACCTTTTATTACTTTGGGTCACACAGCAGGCGTTGAATGTTTGCCTTATTATTTGCCTTTCATCTTTCAATGCCTGTCATCACAGCTTCTAACAGTAGTGTTTTAAAGTATTCCCACCGCCTCTTGGCAGTGGAGCACCTCTGACAATTTGCTGTCTGTAGTTCTGCAGAGTTCTTCTTGTATCCCTTCGCTTCTGTAGAATATTCAAATTGCAGAGTTGCTGAGTCGACCCTCATTAACGCTATGTTTTGATCACAGCCTCTTTCTGCTTTTAATATGAACACTTACATAACCCTACCAGTTCAGACTTCTGTGTTCAAACAGAGGCTATTCACTTCCTTAATATCTGAGTGCGACACATAGCGCTCTTCCTTCACCAACTCTCTAAACCAGAACTTTAATCAGTACTTTTACAACATATTTGATGTGTATTTGCACAAGTTGTACTTTTGAAAGATTAATCAATGTGTTTTACAATGGTGTTTTGTTGTATAACTTGTGATTTAAAATACTGTACCAAAGGCTGCAAGTCATGATTAGGGTCACTGTACATTGCAATCACTAGCACAGACTCCATATTGTTGCATAATGACCAAGTTCAGGGTTTCCAAGCTGATATTATAATAGATGGTCCTAATCTTATCAAGGGGCATATGTACATGTTACTTGATTACAAAGTACTTGTTACACCCACAGAAATAATTACAAAGGTAACAAGATACAACTGAGGTTGCTAAACATTAACTAAACTTCTTTCTGTCATTGAATGTAAATGCTGCAACTTCAAGTACTTTAAAGGAAAAAGGAAGCTGGTCAGCCTGAAATAGAACCAGTTGATATAACAAGGACCTTTAGAGAAGTTAAATGAAACACTTAGTCAATCATCTCCAGTGGAAAATACTAAACTGCTCAGCAAAAACGACAACATGAAAAATATGGTTTGGATCTGACAGATCTTATTGTTGCTTACAGCTGTTTATCATTAGCTATTCTAATTTGAAACCTTCAGTCTGGAGATCAAAACAACTAAAAGAAAAATACTTTGGAGTTATGTGAGATACTGATGCAAAGTACTACATTAAAAGTCTAGGTTACAAAAAACATTTTCTTAAAGTATTGAACTTTGCTGATGCAAACAAGCAATTTGCATGGCCTAAAAATGTCATGTAGCTCTTAGATTATCGAAAAATATTTCATGCATTGCATCATGCTGTTCTGTTCTGTGGCAAAAACATTTATCCGTTTTCCTTTTCTTTCTCTCCCTTCCGCTTCCTATATCAGTTGACCGTTCATGTATGTGGTGCCCTGTGTGATCAGCTTCTCAGTTCTGGCTTGTGTTAGCCTTTGCTGTGTCTGGTCTCGTATATTTATGTGGGCAGCATTCGTTCTGACAGCCTCGCTTGGTGATGCATGGTGCTTTGGGGGTTACTAGCTGCCATGGTGGCTCTCTAGGGTGGTCACCACAGGTGTCTTGCAGCTTAGTGCTAGCTGAGTGACTTTGGTGGTGGTGGGGGTCAGCATCTTGGTCCAGGATGCCTAGGGGGCTTAGTATGCGTGCTGCTGGGGGCTCTGCATCGGTGTGTTCTTGTGGGGTTGCCTCAGAGGGGTGCCCTGGGTGTTGTGCTGGGCTGTGTCACTAACTTTTGGGTGGCAAGACAATCACCACCTTAGTTGACTGTGGGTATGATGATCTTTTTCTAGAAAGAACTTTACATGGATGCTGTTCTGGATTCTTTTTTGACCTCCTGCATTAGCTGTTGACGTACCCTTGGAGTAATTTTGGAAGGCCGACTGCTGCTGGTGAAGCTTCCCCATGGTTCCATGTTTTCTCAGTTTGTGGATGATGGCTCTCACTGTGGATCACTGGACTCCCAAAGCCTTAGAAATTGCTTTATAATAATTTCCAAACTGAAAGCTGTCCGTGACTTTGTTTCTCATCCATAGTTGAATTTCTTTAGATGTATTGCACTTTTAAATGATTTTTTTGTTTGTACAGGTCTGGGTGGTTAAATTAAACTAAAACCTGTAATTAATTCATGTTAATTCATGATTAATTCATGATTTTA
This sequence comes from Girardinichthys multiradiatus, assembly GCF_021462225.1. Classification (NCBI taxonomy): domain Eukaryota; kingdom Metazoa; phylum Chordata; class Actinopteri; order Cyprinodontiformes; family Goodeidae; genus Girardinichthys; species Girardinichthys multiradiatus. The sequence goes on from NC_061815.1 coordinate 7,601,235, forward strand.
AGGGGAATGATTACTTCTTTACATGACACAGGCTTGTTTACATAGTTTAATTCCTTTCATAAATGAAATTATTATTTCAAAACAGCATTTTTTTGTATTTACTCAGGTTATCTTTGTACAATATTAAAATTAGTTTGATGATCTGAAACATGCAAGTGTGACAAAAACGCAAAAACCAAAGAAATTGGTGAGGGGACAAATACTTTGTCACTGAACCGAATGCAGTAGGTTACTACATAGACCTCCAGCAACCCCAAGCATGTCCTACATTCAAACAATTGGTTGAACCAAGAGGAATAGTGGAGAGTCAGAAGGGAAATTAAAATGTCGGTAGTTTGTGTAGAAATCAGGACACTCGCTTATTCAATTTGGCATCGGAGGCTCTTTGTGTAAACCTGCTGACAAATGGAAATGCAGCTGGCAGTGGAAACTGTGGCAGACACTTCAGAAAGATTATAAAAAAAGACTTTCTATATTAGATTTATGAGATATTTTCTTTGGGGGGTTCGTTTTGGCTCATGTCCTTTTCACAAATGAGCCAGCTTTCATACAAAAACAGAAAGGTCCTAGCTTTGCATCTCAGAACTGATAATCTTTTGTCTGTTCAGGCTGTTAAATTAACCTTGTTTCTCATACTTTTTCATTTCTATGTATCTAAAAATGGCTATTTAAACATTTGCATTATATCTCAAACTGTTTTTGTTTCAAACGATTCTTTTAGCTTAAATGAACTAATTATTTCAACAGCTCTCGTCGTATGCATAGAAGGAAAAAATTGGTCTAAATAAGTTGAACATTTTGCCTTATTGCTTTGAACTGAAAAAAATATATTATGTAATTTTAGAACCCAATTACAAATATGGTTATCCCTTTTGTTTCAACTGTAGATCACCTTTTTCCACTGACTTTTATTTCTTTTCTGAGCTGCATAAACAACAAGTCTCACAGCATGTTACAAACTCACCTTTGGTGGAGAAATCATTTGATTGCATATATTCCCTTCTTCTGTCGATAATTGGATTTATGCCTCTTATTTTAGACTACCATGTCTTTCATCTCCCCCTTCTTCATTGTCTCCAATTTTCCCTGCCTCCTGTATATTGGGGTAGAAAAGCAAAGGAGGAAAAATGAGGGAGGAAGAGAACATAGTTGAGAGTAGTGGTTGGGCTCTTAAGCACAGTCTCTGGGGCTCCTTACAACAATAGGCCCATGCAAAAGAAGTGGCTAATTGACTCACTAGTGCATAAATGGTAAAGTAGCGGAACTCTCAAGGTGTTTACGGCATATAAACATTGTCTGATGTAACATTCAAAGATGCAGGGGATGACATTTTTTATACACCAAAGGCACTTTAATCAGTTACATACAGATTTACTCTATGCTCCTTTTGTTAAATTAAATTAGTGTAAGATATAAAAGTTTACTTTTCACACGAGTGCATTTGAATGTCAGAATTACTGTTCCCCTGTAAGGGTCTGATTATCAAAGTAGACAGTAATTAGGGCATTAAAGTTATCTGTCAGGAATTAGGATTCGTAGGACTTTCCATGGAAATGCCTCTTATTACCCAAACCAACTTCTGTGCAAGAAGGCATGACTTTACACCATGTAGGGGTGTGGAACCCTACATTATTCATTACGGTAATTTAGAAAGCACCAATGAGATCAAGTCTGATCTTTATTAGCTCTGTTTTGTTGTATGGCTTATGTCACAGATGATTAATCACAATATAAGTTCAACAATCCCTTTTTGAGTTAGAACCCACTGTTTAGTCAGGCTTTTTTTGCCAGAATCTCTACCTTCATTACACGTTTGTGTGTCTACCTTGCATTTTATTAGCATAGCAAAACAAGTAGCTTTAAGAAAATAACAATATTACCTCCCTGCACATATTACACTTCAGCATAGATAATGCGATTGAAATAACCCAGCAACCTGAAAATAACATACAGACCCTCGGTCTGTTTTGGTGAAGATTCACTTGCCTCTACCTGGTGAACTTAAACTGTCAGCACACTAACCTATCTTCTAATTAGCCAATATTCGAAAGCACTTAGGTTGTGATTAAGACTTCTTTACACCATCTATATGTGTTTTAGTAAAGGAGGTGACAATCGGAATTGTCAACTCTGACTTGTCAAGCGAAGTAGTTACAGTTCTGTATCAACTGAATTGTGCATTGAGGTCCAAGTTTGTGCTGCAGCAAATACAGATGGTCTCTGCAGGCATATAGATGGAAGAATAAAAGGGAAAACACAAAAAGATCACCTCCTTGTGATACTATAGTAAAATAAAATATATAAAACTATAACACATCAAAAGGACACATTAAATACAACAGGAATCAGACTCACTCTGATTATTTTCATTCCTTTTTAAAAGGGTGCATTTGCTTTTTTTGAGCTGTTTTATAATTTATGAGTACAATAAGAACTGATCAGCAAAATCATAGGAAAAATGGGAAAAAGAGGGTAGAAAAATATATATTTTCTTATAGAAAATATTTTTAGGGGTAAAAAAAATAGACGATAATGTCTTGCCTGAAGCCTCATTCTGAGTTGTCTGAGACTGAAAAAGAAAAATAGCAAGATATAAAAGGGAAATGTTGTAAGTTTTAAAGTTACTTATATATTTCCTGACTAAACATTTTAACTAATGCAGAAACACACTCCCTCAAATATTCAGCAGGACAGGTTCCCCCATTCAAAACAACAGGCATTGTGCAATTGCCCACGCATTGCATTTTCAGTTTTATACCCCTTGTGCTTCCCATTTATTCCCCAGTATTGACTCTTGCAGTTTTTTATCGTATTCTTGAAATGTTTTATGTTGGGCTGAGGATGTTTAAGGGTGGAACTATCTGCCAAGCTTAGAGATGAAAATATGTTGGGTTGTAAAAGGTAAGAAGCCACAACAGTGGACTCCTACATTTGCAGCACAAGTATCTAATATTAAAGCCTGCAAACAGCACTCCTTGGGACACAGCTGTTGGAATAGTTCTCCATCAAATTTTCTGTTATCTTGTTATTCTTGTTTTTGTCTTGTTTTTTTTTTTATCTAATATTGATCACTGACCTCAGTCACTTTGGATTCCTGCAGGCAAAACAGTGCAATTCTTCACAATCCATAACCTGCTTACTTATCTTCAAGGGTGGTACCAAAAAATTTTCAGAAACATTTTATTCAGTTTGCTTTCTGCTGTTCAACATTCCAGAATCTCAATAAGTCAAACTTTAGCCTGTAGTTTACAGCCTATTGCAATTTATTCAGACACATGCAACTATTATAACCGGCTATGTTTCTCTGGTAGATTGGCTTCTGGAAGCGATTATAAGTAATCATGTCAAACTGTAAAATCTGTGTTACATTTGCATCTAAAACGTATACCCTTATACCCCCTTATGCCCTGGAAGTCAAATTGACTCCTTAGCTGCTCTAATGTTAACAATGTCCAGGCACCAATAAAAAGTTCTGTCTTATACTGGTCCTTCTCAAAATATTAGCATATTGTGATAAAGTTCATTATTTTCCATAATGTCATGATGAAAATTTAACATTCATATATTTTAGATTCATTGCACACTAACTGAAATATTTCAGGTCTTTCATTGTCTTAATACGGATGATTTTGGCATACAGCTCATGAAAACCCAAAATTCCTGTCTCACAAAATTAGCATATTTCATCCGACCAATAAAAGAAAAGTGTTTTTAATACAAAAAACGTCAACCTTCAAATAATCATGTACAGTTATGCACTCAATACTTGGTCGGGAATCCTTTGGCAGAAATGACTGCTTCAATGCGGCGTGGCATGGAGGCAATCAGCTTGTGGCACTGCTGAGGTCTTATGGAGGCCCAGGATGCTTTGATAGCGGCCTTTAGCTCATCCAGAGTGTTGGGTCTTGAGTCTCTCAACGTTCTCTTCACAATATCCCACAGATTCTCTATGGGGTTCAGGTCAGGAGAGTTGGCAGGCCAATTGAGCACAGTGATACCATGGTCAGTAAACCATTTACCAGTGGTTTTGGCACTGTGAGCAGGTGCAAGGTTGTGCTGAAAAATGAAATCTTCATCTCCATAAAGCTTTTCAGCAGATGGAAGCATTAAGTGCTCCAAAATCTCCTGATAGCTAGCTGCATTGACCCTGCCCTTGATAAAACACAGTGGACCAACACCAGCAGCTGACACGGCATCCCAGACCATCACTGACTGTGGGTACCTGACACTGGACTTCTGGCATTTTGGCATTTCCTTCTCCCCAGTCTTCCTCCAGACTCTGGCACCTTAATTTCCGAATGACATGCAGAATTTGCTATCATCCGAAAAAAGTACTTTGGACCACTGAGCAACAGTCCAGTGCTGCTTCTCTGTAGCCCAGGTCAGGCGCTTCTGCCGCTGTTTCTGGTTCAAAAGTGGCTTGACCTGGGGAATGCGGCACCTGTAGCCCATTTCCTGCACACCCCTGTACACGGTGGCTCTGGATGTTTCTACTCCAGACTCAGTCCACTGCTTCCGCAGGTCCCCCAAGGTCTGGAATCGGCCCTTCTCCACAATCTTCCTCAGGGTCCGGTCACCTCTTCTCGTTGTTCAGCGTTTTCTGCCACACTTTTTCCTTCCCACAGACTTCCCACTGAGGTGCCTTGATACAGCACTCTGGGAACAGCCTATTCATTCAGAAATTTTTTTCTGTGTCTTACCCTCTTGCTTGAGGGTGTCAATAGTGGCCTTCTGGACAGCAGTCAGGTCAGCAGTCTTACCCATGATTGGGGTTTTGAGTGATGAACCAGGCTGGGAGTTTTAAAGGCCTCAGGAATCTTTTGCAGGTGTTTAGAGTTAACTCGTTGATTCAGATGATTAGGTTCATAGCTCGTTTAGAGACCCTTTTAATGATATGCTAATTTTGTGAGATAGGAATTTTGGGTTTTCATGAGCTGTATGCCAAAATCATCCATATTAAGACAATAAAAGACCTGAAATATTTCAGTTAGTGTGCAATGAATCTAAAATATATGAATGTTAAATTTTCATCATGACATTATGGAAAATAATGAACTTTATCACAATATGCTAATATTTTGAGAAGGACCTGTATATCAACAATCCGCCACTATTACTTTGCCAATCAGCCCCCAGCGTGGGTCACAATTGAGTCACAGTTGTTTTCTATCCCTATAAACTTATACATGTTCTCATCAGATAGCTAATTAAACAAACAAAAAATAATTTTCTGAAAAAATACAATACCGGTGTGGCTAAAAGCACTTAATAACATGGGAAAAACACAGCAACTATCTCAGTTATCTCTAATTTTTGGCAACAACGATTTTCGACGAGGTAGAGCAGACCAAGGTTTTAAACTTTGGTCTATGAAAGGTAAACCTAAGGTGTCTGATCTCTATACAGGGAAGATATTTATGTCATTCGAATAACTTACAAACAAATATGATATTCCTACAAAACATTTCTACAAGAATCTTCAGGTTTGAATTTTCATTTTATCCAAGCAGCAAAATATTCTTGATTTACCTTCTCTGTCTCCATCAGAAGACATTACCAAAGGCCACTTAGAGGGTAGAGGTCAGGTTTCTCTGCTTTACTCCTTCTTTGTTGATGTAAATCTTCTGTCAATATTCTACAAGCTTGGGAATCAAACCTGGGAGAATCTGTGTCCAACTGTCAGGATCTTGCCATGTCTGTTTGTTTGGTGTTGTTTACTGTGTTTAGCCTCTAGATGGCGATGGAACCTGGAGGAGAGGTGACACGTGGTCTCTATTCTCCCTGATCATCACCAGAGGAGTATTTAAGGAGGACACTGCCAGCAACTCATTGCCAGAGTGTTGCCCTTAGTGGTATAGCTCAAGCCACATTACCTTTGCCTTGACCTTGCTTTGTTACTTTTGTAATTCTGGATTTGCTACCTTGCAGGTTTACCTGAACCTGACTTCGTCCTCAGCATCGAACTCTGCTTGGAATACAGTCTTCTGGAAAGAAGCTATCCTGCTCCATGAATAAAGACTCAAGCCTCCTGTTACTTCATTGGATTAAATCGGCTGGCAGCCTCCTGGTTCCTTCGTTCCTTGGACCTCCTTCTGCGAACCCTGTCCACCCTCCTTCGTCCACTCTCCCAACATCAGATACTCTTGGACCTATTAACATCCTAGCACTCCAGTATTCACAGTCTCCAGTCTCACGGGTAAACAATCCTTTGGTCTCTCCACACCCCCTCTGGCGGATCTCCCCATCTATCCAGTAAGACTGAAATATTATTTAAGAATATAGGTCCTGAGTTTTCCCTTGCTTACCGTTCTGTTTATTTTACAGTTTGTGTCCCGTTCCAGTTTCCTGCACTTTCCAGTACACTGTAAATAAACTTCTTACCGTTAAACTCAGTCTCCTGAATTGCTTTCTGCATGTGGGTCAAATCTGTTAAAAACAATATGACACCGATGAGGAATGGGCAGAAGCTTGCAGTCTGGTTCACATCCATTCTGCCAACGCAAACTCAAAATTGCTACAATATAGATGGCTAACTAGGCAATATATCACTGCGGTGAGGTTGCATCATTTCAACTCTCATATTCCTGACACATGCATTAAATGCAGCTACCAGAAAGGAACTTTATTTCATTTCATGTGGGAGTGTCCTCAGGTGCTGTCTTTTTGGAAGACTGTGTTGACTATGATTGGTCAGATGATTGGTAAAAAGGTTCCTTTAAATCCTAAACTGTGTATTTTGAATATCTACCCTGAAAAGTTTGTTATTTCAAACAATCTAAGATCCTTACTTAATGTTTTTTTTGGAAACGTAACTCTGTATTGCATCTTCATGGAAGAAAGAGGCATTATGTGGAATTTCACAATTATTATTTTCCACTTGGTTAGTCCAAAATGATATTGGACCTGATATGAGGAAGAAGGTGGAATGAGGACCTGCTTTAAGGTAATTTTGTTAAAACATATGTAGTGGATGTTGATTGGTATGTTGGTGGGATTGCTTTTATCTTTATTTTTAATCTTTATTATAATTGTTTCTCCCTGTATGTGTTTTTCCCTGCATGTATATGTAAATAAGCAGACATGTTTTTCTCTTTACTTGTTAAAATAATAAAGAGACAATCAGCCTCCATCTTCAGAATTAAGAAATATCTCTCACCTGTGATATACAGTACATCCACAATGAAGACTGTTACCAGGTGAGCAAAAACACCATAAAATCATAAAGAAAATACCCTTTGAATGCTAACAACAAAGTGATTAAACAATCTGTCATACTAAACTAATCTCTAACCCTAACAGAGCTGTCTGGAACAAAAACACAAAATTTTCTGGTTGGTCAATATTTTTCTCTAACACAAGCTACCGTTAATGGGAAGCCCTCAAAGGGAAAACACTAAACACACAAAGTTTCTTTTACACTGTTTTACTATTGAGAGGCCTTACTCTGATTATTTTCATCCATTTCAAAAATACATTAAGCACTTTTTTACACTTCCAATCTACAGTCCCCTCACTGGCTTCTATAAAGACTTTGAATCACCTGGTTATTTACTTCTAAAAAGCAACCATAATAGGCAATACTTTGCATTGAAATTAACTAACAGGTGATTTTTTTTTTTTATGATATTACATAGTTTTTTACATCCTCATTTTTCAAGGCAGTATCTTGACTGACAGTATGGAAAGGCTCAGACAGCTCACTTCATTCTGTTAAAGACAACTTTAAGGCCACAATCAAAGCACTTGCTTTGCAAATTGCTTCCTTGAGGTGAATATGGGCCTCTTAAGTGTTGGTGCTCACCTTAAAAACACAATCAAGGTTTGGTAGTTTATACAAGAGAAAGCTAAAGTGACTGTGGCTTTAAATGCCTGCAGGGGGCAGTGGTTCCACTGGTACATCCTCTGTGGAGCAAATATTACATCAGCTGCATCACGTTCCTTTTATCTTACAGTCTGGAGGAAGTTGCCATAGTTTTTAATTCTTTCATTTAACTAATTTGTGAATTCCTATGTGACCTTGGAGATATCTGTAGATGAAACTCTGCCTCTAGTGAAGACACAGCCTTTGTGCAAAGTAATCTCAGGTGACTATTTACAGTGCTGTAAAAAGTAATTCCCCCTTTACAGATTTCCTCTGCTTCACTTTTTTGTCAAACCAAAATGTTCGTTCGTTCGTTCGTTGTCTTCCGCTTATCCAGGACCGGGTCGCGGGGGCAGCAGACTCAGCAGAGACGCCCAGACGTCCCTCTCTCCAAACACCTCCTCCAGCTCCTCCAGGGGGAGCCCAAGGCGTTCCCGGGCCAGCCGAGAGACATAGTCGCTCCAGCGTGTCCTGGGCCGTCCCCTGGGCCTCCTCCCGGTGGGACGTGCCTGGAACACCTCCCGAGGAAGGCGTCCAGGAGGCATCCGGTATAGATGCCCGAGCCACCTCAACTGGCTCCTCTCGATGTGGAGGAGCAGCGGCTCTACTCCGAGCTCCTCCTGGATGGCCGAGCTCCTCACCCTATCTCTAAGGGAGTGCCCGGCCACCCTACGGAGGAAGCTCATTTCAGCCGCTTGTATCCGTGATCTCGTTCTTTCGGTCATGACCCAAAGTTCATGGCCATAGGTGAGGGTAGGAACGTAGACCGACCAGTAAATTGAGAGCTTTGCTTTTCGGCTCAGCTCTCTCTTCACCACAATGGACCGGCACAGCGCCCCCATTACTGTGGCAGCCGCACCGATCCGTCTGTCGATCTCCCGCTCCATTCTTCCCTCACTTGTGAACAAGACCCCGAGATACTTAAATTCCTCCACTTGAGGCAGGAACTCCCCTCCAACCTGAAGAGGACAAGCCACCCTTTTCCGGTCGAGTACCATGGCCTCGGACTTGGAGGAGCTGATCCTCAACCCAGCCGCTTCACACTCCCGCGAGGAGCAACCCGGCCACCAGGCGCTCTCCGATGAGTCCCGACCCCAGGCCTGGCTCCAGGGTGGGACCCCGGCTCCGCCGTACCGGGCGACGTCACGTGCCTCGATATTTTGTTCTTCATGAGGGGTTCTTGAACCATTCTTTGTCTGACCCATCACATAGAGCCTGTTTGCCATGGGAGACCCTACCAGGGGCATTTAGGCCCCAGACAACATAGCCTCTAGGATCATTTGAGCACTCAAACCCCTCCACCACGTTAAGGTGACGGTTCAATGTTTCAGATCATCAAACCTGTTTACATTAGACAAAGATAACCTGAGTTAATACAAAAATCAGTTTGCAAGTGATTATTTTTATTGATAGACCTTCCACCTTTGTTTAATCATAAATGAGGCACATATTCTAGTAAGAATAAATTGGCCTTCAGTAATAAAGTAAAGAATCTAGGTGTAAACTCCATATTAAACATTTAACTTTTTCACCACTGATATATTGCCACATGCAGAAACATCCTACCAGGAGCGATGATGGAAAACTAGTCCATGCATTAGCTGACTCCACACGAAGAGAGAGTTGCTGCAATAATCAGGGAGACACTCTGGCATCCTGCCAGCACAGGAAGGTGAATTGGATATGTTTAGTATCAATCAAAATATATTGATGATACTATACCTCGACAATTTAATATATACTAACATTATCATGAAACTGGAAGTTTGTTCCTAACACCACTATTCTGCAGTATAAAGGAATGCTGAGTTAAACCAGCCCAAAGTGGCACTAATTTTGAGACACATTTGCACATCACAAATAGGTTGCACAGATACTGAAAGAAAATTCTGTCTTTTCACAAAAGCAAATTCATTTACAGATGGTGCCCTATAGCAATATCAGTGTAGTCGATGGAAATCAGGTCCTCACTTCAAGTTGCAATTTTATTTATGCCTGTTCAGCCACAGTGTAGAAAATTTTATACATATATGGGCAACATGCATATGTGGCCGTCCCATATGGCAGGCATGGCACGGCTCAGGGATGTCTAGGAACCCAACCTGTCAGCCAGCTCCCTCTGAAAATCTCCAGTTGTAAAGAATGCTTCAACACTTTTCATCCCTAAATGTGTGTTTATTTTTTTATTTTTTTACCATGTAGCTATCAATTATCAAAGTTTCTCTAGTAGAGAGTGATGAAAGTGACATTGATTCCAAGAAAAACATAAAAAAATCTATATATTACCAAGAGAATATGCACACAAAATTTTGATTGTAATGATTAAATAATAAAACATGAGCAATATAAAAATTATCAATGCAGCGTGTTAAAGAAAATGTCAGAATTAAGTTCTGATTAGATTGCTGATAATAAAGGGCTAGTGTTTTTTACTACAGCATTTCTTACTAATCCAGTTTGGTGAGATTACTAAGAAACAAAATTGTTGAGATGCACGTCAAGCTATAATGTTTGTCTTTCACTTAGAATTTTTTTTTTTTTAAATCTATGTCAATAACATTGCTTTTTACTGTATCTGTTGGAATCTAAATTGACTAAAAAACAAAAGTATGCTAAATTTGGCCAAACAGTGTGTCAAGATGTGTGGTTTGTGGTAGAGTCAAAACACAGAACAGAGGGTAAAGTAAGGACCAGACCAGGATAAACAAACAAAAACAAACACCAGGAATGGCACATCGTGACAGAGTGGACTTTAACTTTTACTTTTTGTAAAATTAATTCATAACAGTTAGAGAACAAAATACCAACCCTTTTTTCTTTTTCCATCAAATTATTTGAAGAAGTGTTGCAGTTAGGCGAGGCAAGTGAAGATAGTGAAGATAGTGAACCAATGCTCATCACATGCAAACAACTGAAGGAGAAAACAGAAGAAGAAATATTTACGCCCTGTTTTCATCACTATTGGCTGTTCAAAATAAGTCAATGTGGTGCCCTTTACAGTCCTGCAAATTCAAGCTTCAAGATAAGCCTAAAAAAGGGTAAAACAAGAGTTCAAGCATTGTAAGCATTTGCTGAAACAGTTCCATCAGAGTTCAGTAATTCATACTGGAAGTTCCTAAGTGATATGAATTAAGATAAAAAATACACTTGCATTTAAGGAGGATTATTACATATTAGAGTATGAATACAGCATGTTCAACAAGAATGAGAAGTTAGTCAACCAGCAACAGTACATCCATGAAAAGCTGAGAGAACTTGGTAAACTACTACTCAAAGAAAAAGAAATGGCTTATTATATGTCTTATGTTATGTACATAGATAATGTTATGCTTGAAGAACATTGGAAAGATGGTGACACCATATTATTCTTACCAGAAGGTAAATAAAAACAAAACCAGTAAAACAAAAACTGGCACTTTTTTTTTGAGTTATACATATTTGACAACCTTACTTCTATGTTTACAAAATGTAAAGCTATTGTCACTGCAGATCATCACAATAACAAAACAATGTTAAAACGTTTGTTTCTGTTTCTAAAAATCAATAATTCAGAAGAACAGATGGCAGAAGCTGTTGAAGGGACGCCTTGTTTCCCGACATCTTATAAAACTGTGGTTTGGGGTCAGTACTCTTTTTCAATATCGAAACTTCTTACCACCACTTTAAATCATTAAGGAATTACCAATCCTTTACATTTATATCTGTCATCTGGATTTTAGTAAGCACCAGACAGGAGCAAACGATAATATGACATAGAACCTACTTCAGTGACATAATAAATTATGATGTGATTATGAGATGAATCACCGCAACTCCTTACTGTCAAAGTGGTTGCTATGGGCATACAAGTATGTTCACTTTAAACAAATTGCAAAAGAAATGTTATAGATTTAAAAAATATATATTTAAATACAGACAGACAGGGCAGCTGTGAGATCTAAGGGTTAATTTGTGAAACAGACACTTTAACATAGAAAACTGATGGAATTAAAACACACTTGTTGAAACTGCACAAGTCTAAGGCCACATAGGCATTCATAGTACATAGTTCCCAGATTACCACGTGCTAAATTTTTTTTACAGTACCATGCCAATTTCGGTTCAGATAAGAGGGGTTCTAGAGGAAGTGATTGAAATGAATAGCTCCTTATAAGTATGAATATAAAGTTTTTTTCTTGTTTAATTTGGCTGTATTGAAATCTATATCCTTGTTCAGATTGCTTGCTGTCCCAATAAGATGAGATCCATTGTTATTGTCTTTACTTAAAGATCAATATTTCAGAAGGGCTGATGCCAAAACAAAAAAACAGCAGTGATCCATGGCTGGATTGGGAATCAGATCCCAACATGGAGGCATCAATCAGACACTAGAGTCGCTATAAAAATCCAGCAAGTACAGCTGATGTTGAGCTCCAAGAAAAACCACAAACAGAAGAAAGGCAACAGCTTTATTATACAGTGTAAACTTAGTTTACTTAAAGATATTAAACTATCTGCATTTAAAAACTCAACATTGGACCAATGCAAGAACCTGGGGTGCGTAAAAAGGTTTGACAGTTTAACGAGAAACTATTCTAATATTTCTTGGACAGGGGTGCATGACATGCAAATGTTTATAATAAATACTAATGTTACTCGATGTAATCTAAAGCTAAAAATAGCACAGTTTTTGCTAACCAGGTGCACATCTAATTACTGCAGATAAGTGTCAATAAGTGGACAGTATCTGGTTTATGTTCAAGATTATGACCATGTAAACATGCTAAATAATAGTTTAACAATTAATGTAAATAATCTAAGTTTTATCTGGTACTTGTGATTATAGTTCACATTGGCTAAAGTTGAAAACAGATGATCATGGAGACAGGTGTACAAAACCATTAGATATAAGGAACCGTGGACCGTGTATTTTGGACAACAAATGGAATGAAGATTAGAGCTGCCAGGTTCTGGTGAAGAAGAAAACCACAGAGAAGCTTCATAGATGTACCAAAGGATGCAAAGGATTTGGTGTGACAGAGAAGGATGCTGAGATAGAGGAGATAATCAGCTGCAGAGAACCTTAAAGACAGCTGACAGAAGAAATTTGGCAGTCATATGTTGACATGTTTTATTTTTGTGTTACATTTTCATTCATAAAGGTACTCCTTTAATAAAAACAACAGTTTGAGACCAATATCTCACATTTTCCTTTATGTAATGCATAAGAGGGACTTTCTTCTGCTCACAAAAAACCTAAGTAATCTTTACTTAAAGTAAATTTTTAATGACTTACTTTTTACTTTTATTTGAGTAACATTAAACACTGGTAGCTATACTAGTATTTATGGAAAATCAAACTGTACTTTTACTTGAGTACATTATTTTGTAGTCTTTCCACCTCTGAAAGCCAGATGTTTAGATGCTGGAGAGTGAGAAGATTATAGATGGTGTAACAGGAAAGAGTCAGTGACTGCAGAGGTTACTCATACAGTGAACAATGTAGGTGTACAAATATAGCAGCTTTCCAATTTTTCTTCTCTGTTCTGTCAGGTTAGGTTTTAAAGTTATTTTGTTGAAAGGCAAAAAACTGTGGCTTTGTTATAGTTTACTTTGTAGGCTAAATATGTATATACATATATATTGTTGCTGTAAATTATATTGGTCATCTGAGAATAAAAATTGTCACATTAGCTCTGTAACTATGTGTGTTTTTAAATTTACAGGCCTATATTTTTCATAAAAATGTCAACCCAACAGTTGAAAGTGGGACAGTCTGTCAGGAACTCCTGAGCCACTTTTTCTCGCAAGTCCGCCCCTGCTGTGAACAGTGCATTGCTGCAGAACCACAAACACTGAGTAACAGAGACAGGAAAGCAGTTAAGTATTTTTTCAAAAATAGAATTACTACCACAAAGGGAAAATATGAATAAAAGATTCACAGAACAGAGAGGGAAACATATAGCTGGTCCTGTATCTTACTACAGGTCCTTCTCAAAATATTAGCATATTGTGATAAAGTTCATTATTTTCCATAATGTCATGATGGAAATTTAACATTCATATATTTTAGATTCATTGCACTCTAACTGAAATATTTCAGGTCTTTTATTGTCTTAATACGGATGATTTTGGCATACAGCTCATGAAAACCCAAAATTCCTATCTCACAAAATTAGCATATCATTAAAAGGGTCTCTAAACGAGCTATGAACCTAATCATCTGAATCAACGAGTTAACTCTAAACACCTGCAAAAGATTCCTGAGGCCTTCAAAACTCCCAGCCTGGTTCATCACTCGAAACCCCAATCATGGGTAAGACTGCCGACCTGACTGCTGTCCAGAAGGACACTATTGACACCCTCAAGCAAGAGGGTAAGACACAGAAAGAAATTTCTGAACGAATAGGCTGTTCCCAGAGTGCTGTATCAAGGCACCTCAGTGGGAAGTCTGTGGGAAGGAAAAAGTGTGGCAGAAAACGCTGCACAATGAGAAGAGGTGACCGGACCCTGAGGAAGATTGTGGAGAAGGGCCGATTCCAGACCTTGGGGGACCTGTGGAAGCAGTGGACTGAGTCTGGAGTAGAAACATCCAGAGCCACCGTGCACAGGCGTGTGCAGGAAATGGGCTACAGGTGCCGCATTCCCCAGGTCAAGCCACTTATGAACCAGAAACAGCGGCAGAAGCGCCTGACCTGGGCTACAGAGAAGCAGCACTGGACTGTTGCTCAGTGGTCCAAAGTACTTTTTTCGGATGAAAGCAAATTCTGCATGTCATTCGGAAATCAAGGTGCCAGAGTCTGGAAGAAGACTGGGGAGAAGGAAATGCCAAAATGCCAGAAGTCCAGTGTCAAGTACCCACAGTCAGTGATGGTCTGGGGTGCCGTGTCAGCTGCTGGTGTTGGTCCACTGTGTTTTATCAAGGGCAGGGTCAATGCAGCTAGCTATCAGGAGATTTTGGAGCACTTCATGCTTCCATCTGCTGAAAAGCTTTATGGAGATGAAGATTTCATTTTTCAGCACGACCTGGCACCTGCTCACAGTGCCAAAACCACTGGTAAATGGTTTACTGACCATGGTATCACTGTGCTCAATTGGCCTGCCAACTCTCCTGACCTGAACCCCATAGAGAATCTGTGGGATATTGTGAAGAGAACGTTGAGAGACTCAAGACCCAACACTCTGGATGAGCTAAAGGCCGCTATCGAAGCATCCTGGGCTTCCATAAGACCTCAGCAGTGCCACAGGCTGATTGCCTCCATGCCACGCCGCATTGAAGCAGTCATTTCTGCCAAAGGATTCCCGACCAAGTATTGAGTGCATAACTGTACATGATTATTTGAAGGTTGAAGTTTTTTGTATTAAAAACACTTTTCTTTTATTGGTCGGATGAAATATGCTAATTTTGTGAGATAGGAATTTTGGGTTTTCATGAGCTGTATGCCACAATCATCTGTATTAAGACAAGAAAATACCTGAAATATTTCAGTTAGTGTGCAATGAATCTAAAATATATGAATGTTAAATTTTCATCATTACATTATGGAAAATAATTAACTTTATCACAATATGCTAATATTTTGAGAAGGACCTGTATTTATTTGTAATTGTTCATTTTGGATGCCTCTTACCTACACACCTTTACCTACACACATTTTCTTCACTTTCTTCACCTTTTAGTTCATAAATGTTAGACATAGGCAACAATTCAAACAGGAAGAATATTCCAGTTGTTCAGTGTTGGCAAATATTCTCAGAGAAAAAAAGGGATGGACAAATGTTTAAATGACACATTCATTGTTTAAAAGTTGTGCTTTTTTGTTTTAAATTCTTTTACATTTCAAAGTTCAAATAAAACATGTCATCGTGCAGCTCACAATAAAGGTCCTCTAATTAATGATTGCCTGCATTCGTAATGTGTTAAAAATCATCCTTCAAGGCTCTGTTTTAAAAGATCTTCATCCATGCAACCCTTTGTTCTGCAGCTGAACTTTGACCCTCCTCCACCCCATCTCCACCATTTGGCTTCCAATCTCCTTCCTCAGGCCTCCACTCCACCACCAGGATCAGATCCCGGGGTGGAGACGTCTCTTAATCTAACCCTAAGATGTTCATTCAAGCGCATGTCATTCTCAGCATTCACGTCTTCCACTGGGGTCCGAGCCGCAAAGAAATAAACATTCACTAATAAACTTTTCTAATTGCATCCCTGTCTTCTCTTTGTGAGTCTTTCCAAGTTGAATTATATAATTTTTTCTAAGACCACTGGAAAGGTTGGGCTCCACAACCCAGCAAACGACCCTCGGTCCTGCAGTTGGAGGTTAACAAGGGTGTGTTTGTGATTATTGTGTTAGTGTATGTGTGCTAACACACATACACTAACACACACAAGGGTAGACAGGTACACATATGTGTCTGTCTAACATTATGTGGATCAATCCCTGACAGAACATTGAGTGGACATTTTGCCTGGTCCACACAAGTAACAATGGGTTACATTGGGTTATGGTTAGGTTTAGGACACTGTTATGAATTGAGTTTAGGTTAGATTTAGGGTTAAGGTCAGGGCTAGTGTATAGCAATAAATGGAAGTCATTGAGAGGTCTCTGTAAGGATAGGAAGACACTCTGTGTGTGTGTGTGTGTGTTCCCATAACCCTGTTAGCATAGACTCAGCCATCTTGACACAATAATAGGCCTATTTTCTCGCTAAAGGCCCATAGTTGTATGATTATTCAATGATTATTCAAAGTGGGTCTCTGAGATAGACTGAATGAACAGACAGTCTGTGTGTAAGTATGTGTGTTCATGCACACTATATGTGTCGATCAATGCTTTCCTAAAACAACCCCAAAGATGAAAAACTGCGTCAATTTTCAGTTTCACTTCAAACTAATTTTAATGGACTTGAATGTGACTTCTGTTCAGATGTAAAATTTATGTCTCAGTACTTGGATTTCAGTGGAATTATCAGCCCTGTGAGTTTACATCAATGAGACCTCCAACATAGCAACAGGTGTTCAGTGTTTGTTTAGCAAAGCACTGTTTCTAAAGGAAAACATATAACATGTAAAACCATATAATTTGAGGTGATTCTTACATATACAATCACTGATTTCCACATTTGACCGAAAGGGATTCAATTGAAGCACAAAGTTATGCTGCCTAACCCCAAATACAATTGAAACGTGTAATTCAAAGGTGGCACAGAAAAAGACACTGATGTTCTTACACCAATTTCGCTTAACTCTGAAATAGAGTTCAATAAAAATCAAAAATCTATAATAACAATAAAAGGAAAAATAACAACAGTGATAATGATAATTATTATTTCATTTTCTTCCCCTCCCTTTTCCTTTGTTTCTACCATTAATCAAGTTTTCCGTAATTTGGATTTGTAATAAAAAAAAAAAAATATTTAATGTTTTAGAACACTTAAGTTGATCATCCAGGCAATTCCATAAAGGAACCCTTCTGAAGATTATACACATGCTTTGTCCTCAACTTGGCTTTGCAGAAAATACCTGAGATTGTACCTGAATTTTCAAGTCTCGAATATCTCTTGGATACAATAGGGAAGCATGTGGTTGTGCGCTTTGTAAATCACAGCTGCTGTATTTAGGTCAGCATAAAGGATTTGTTGGGGCAAGGTATTCTGCATGGCTGACCACTCTGTTGGCTTTCTTTTGTAATAGGCAAATAGGTTAAATATTTGTTTTAGAACTATTCCCCCATAGTTCCACACAATGATTTAGGTATGGAAGGATGAGAGAATTTGATAAAATATAGATTGCATTTTGATTTACAGAGGTTTTGACTTTACATAATATGACAATATCTTTGGATATTTCAGTTTTGAAAGTATTTATATACAATTTCCAATTGAGCTTATCATCAATATTGATTCCTAAAAATTGTCTAGCGAACACCTTTTCAAATACCACCTCACCAATTTTGAGTTAACACTTTTTACTTTTCTATTACCAAGTATAATGTATTGTGTTTTTTTTTTCCAAAGTGATCATTTATTGACATCAAACTATATATTTTTTAGAATTTTAGGTTCAGTTTCCACTGTATCCAAAAACAACTCGATATCTTCTCCAGAACAGTACAGACTGGTGTCATCAGCAAATAGAATACAAAGTAAATTTTTACAGCATCACATACATAATTTATATACACAAGGAGCAATTTTGGTCCCAGGGCAGAGCCTCATGGAACTCGATATGATTAATTAATGTGACTATTGGTGTTGACAAGCAATTTTTGGAGTGTACCTAATAAAGTGGCCAGTGATAATTAGCCATGATCCAAATACACCCACAGATGTCTCTTAATTAGGACTGAAAACCCTCTCTTGAAAATGTTCGTTTTATTTTACTAAACTTTATAAACTAGAATAAATCTATACATTTTAAAAATCACTGAAAGCAACAAAAGCCTTGTGGTGCATCAAAAAATGGTATCTGATATAAATGATTGATGGCACTCTCAGCTGCTTTGTCAGTTTTCATCTTTCACAGTCTGCCTGAGATTTTTGAGCTGCCAGTTTAGGTATCTGTTTATTTCTTATTTTTGTTTTTTTGCTGACATTGAATGCATATATTACATGGAATGGATGCACCACACATTTAGTTAATGGTTGTGTGAATGTGCTGATTTTCATGTCATATTTTAAAATAGAGCTCTGCTTGCAGGCAGAAGTTCACAGTGCATCCTCACTGCCTTCATTTTGCCTCAGCATGAAAAATGAATGGAGTTCTGACAGTGATATTCATATGAGGATATGCATTTGCACTGTGCTCTGCGTGAGTCTTGGTCCACGCCACATACACATTATTTCATCTATGTGAGCACACACCCCCTTATGCATTGAAGCATGTCTCTGTGTGTTTGCATCACAGACTGTTTGTCAGCATAATAAATGACCGACCAGTTAATTAGGAATGATGCTCGAACCATTAGAGACAGCTGCGGGAAAAGTCAAAAGTCAAAAGTTCAAAAGAGGTAAAGCTTCAATTAAAACATTCATTAAGACTACCCAGTTTACTCCGTCGGCTGTGACAAATGACTCGCTGCTGCTGGTTGGACTTCAATTTCTTCCAACACACATACACATTAGAGTTTGTGCACATGTTCTTGTTAGGACAATTCACTGGCTTCTGTGGATATTATAACCCAGCATCTAACCATAAACCAACCTATACACATCCAACCCTAACCCTTACTCTTTTGTTGCTTTCCGTTTGTAATTAGACATCAATATTTCTTTGTCACAAGCAATAAAATCACGTGGAACACCTCCTGAATTCAGTCATCTGAGTGGGAAGGTTTGGTGCTTCTTATCAGCCCCATCCTCAACATATACTAAGGTTACCACACTTTCACACTAATAGGTTTACTGATAAACTGTTTACTTGCACTTCATTCCCATGAAATCAGTCACAAACATATTACTGCACAACCTTTGTTAAAAAAAAAATTACGTAGCAGTAGTTAGTCATGAGATTCTGAGAAATACTGCTTGTTTTGACTATTTTAAAGAATGCATCATAAGCAGTTAGCACTGACAACAGTCCACAAAGTGTTATAGTTCGCTATTTTCAATATCAGCAAAGTGTTTACAATTTTTATATTTACAAATCATAATCTGACAAAATCAACTTCTTAACCAAAATCCTCATTTATGAATCGAGACCAGAGATGTTTCTGGTGTTGTAATTGTGGCTCAACGCCTTTGTCAATTACAACCGTTAAATACTCCGTAATAATTAATAACTATTGCCGGAGATGTCACTGTTTAATCGACCGTTTCTGCTGAAACGTGTGGAACGTTAACCTTATCTTGACTGTTGAATCACTTTTGCACACAATGAACACAAAACGCTCTCTCTTTATCTATGTGAAAATTGATTAATCTTCACCTACTTAACATGCAAAGTTCTACAAACACAGGGGTAACACATCTAACTAAACAAAATGCAACAAACGGCAGTGGGTATGTATTGAATCAACCAGCAGTTTATGGCAAAAACAGAAGATGGAATGAGAATATGAAAAGTGGTGTGGTGGCGAGTGGAGTGGGGGGGGGCGTTTGAGCGCAGCTCCAACTGTCCTCAGTGATGTCTTGATCATAAGGATTCTAACTTTTGGCCGCAATCTAGCACAGTGAGGTTGAAGACAAAAGGGAAATGGAGAATTTTACCATGAGGTCGTTTTAACAGTCCAGTCTTACAACGCACCCGCGTTGACTCTCAGATAGTAAAACACAAGCAGCTCTAGGACCGCGGCAGATCCCGATATCAAAATTACACATTAAAGTTTCAATAAGCAAGGTTACATGCACATATCATTCAGAACACATGAGATCCTAACCAGTGATTCTGATCGCTTCTACAACCTCTGACCCTGCCCAGGCCTTCTAGTAAAGAAATAAAAGATTAAATAAAAGTTGGGTTTTACTTGGTGAAGTTTCCTTCTGGGTCCGCGAGTGGGAGGAAAAAGGGGGGTTGAGCGTTGTGCGCGTCCGCAGTTACACTCCAAGAGAGCGGTCAGTCCCGTCCTTTGGTCTTCTTGACGAAAAGGAAAAAAATAGGAGCTGACCATCAGCAGTCGACTAGGGGTGAAACACGATGGCGGTTCGTTCCTCGAACTCCGTGTTTTTAATTACGTGTTAAACTCACGTCTTCGATCGGCAAAGTGAAATTTCTGGCCTTCCTAGTCCATAAACCTCAGTTATGAATTGTTCGTTGGCCAACGAGAGAGAGAAATAAATGAAGACTCCACGTGGGATCTCTTTTACTTCCAAGGACCCCGTCAAGATTGCCAGCTGAAAGTGGGGTCTTCAACATGGAGGCCTCCATATATAGCGCCCTGTGACATCAGACTTGGGGCGTGTCATATCAGCCGCCATGTCCTGGATACAAAATGGCCGAAAGCAGCAGGAGGCCTGGTGTCTGTGCAAGTAGTCCAATATTCAGCAACAAGTGGTCCAACATAACTTACCCTGTTTCTGTGTTCCCTTTTGATCCTAATGAAGACAGAAGGTTTCAAAGCATTAGTCTGCATGATGTTTGTATAATAAAAGCTGAAAACTGATATGTGAACTTTGAATGTTCTGCAGCAGTGTAGCAACTGATTCCACCAACATTCGCTGGAAGATGCCCAGAGAGTCTGTATTTATTGGCCGATTATTGTTTTTTGCAGTATCAATTAAAATGATAAAGGCAAACGGCTGCTTGTTTTAGGATAGCTGTATGCTTTTGAGTTTTGTTTTGTTTTTTTAAATCACTGACTGCTCAAAGTTCCTCAAAACTTATAAAAACTCACAATGGACAATCAGGCACAAAATTATGATTGGGGAAAAATTAATTCTGAGATTTACAAATCAGCAGTAATTTGCATATCACCTCCTATAGATACCTATCAAATGACTTGGGCTCATTAGCACAAGATTCTTGTCCCCATGAGAGCTCTTGGTCCCAAAAACGCTTGCATTTATTGATAATATAGATACTAATAAGGTACAAAAGAACAAGTACATACAATAATTTACAATACCTGAATCACTATGACCCAGAAAAAATGAAAAGGAACCCAATAAGTCATCATAAGAACCAGCAAGGTCCCAGTTTCTATCTAAAGTGCTTAACTTAGATTGTAAGCTGTCTAAAACCTTTTTAAATAAATGACTTATTACAGATGTCAGAGCTGTGGAAGATCTCTGTTTTATTCGACTTTGTATCCCTTTGTCATTTCAAAGGAAAATTGTTTTGTTTGCTCTCTGGTGCACTCAGAACCAGAATAAAGCTTCCTGTATATCTCAATTTACCTTTCACAAAAGTGGAGTCATAAGTAATGAGATCTGCAGTACAATATGGGGTCTGCACTGTTGAGACCATACAGCCATGGATTTCGACACCAAAACTCCGGTACATACTTTTCTGGAACTTTTCAAAATAAAGTGCATTAACCTTCTTCCGGCACAGCCAGAAAAGGGGGATAAATGTGGACTTCCTGCGGCGCCATTACCCAAATAAAAGCCCCCACCTTTCCACAAGTCTTTCTCTTCCACGCGGCCTTCCAGAGGTACCGGATAGGAGAGGAAAGCGCGCTGATGTCTTTTGCTGGCAAAAAGACATAAATTCAACTGGATCCAAAGCCATACGATCATCGATCATATGCAAAGTTAAGTAGAATGAAATACTGTCTGTGTATTAGGTATTTCATTCATGAACGGGGAAATTAAGGTGTAAGAGTTGCTTACATTTTCTCTTCGAGGCCCCACAGAAGCAAAACTGTGTCGCAGAGAGATCCCCGGTGGAGAAGCTGTTTCTACAAGCTGAGTCTGGAGGAAGTTACTACGGCCTGCACAACCGTGTTACGGTAACGAACAGCTGGGCAGCGGACAGCCCGAGCCGCCAGCTTTCCGGAGCTAACGCTATTGTTCACAGAGCGAACGCAGAGGTTAGCTGAAAGCCAACTGCTTGTTGACTGTGGACGTTTATCCGAACTTCATTGCCCTTGGACAACGATTACTCACCATGGTTAGAGGTTAGGTTTGGGCAGATTAACAGATAGGTTTAGGATGAAATGATCTAAACGTTTTCATGTTATGAAGTTTTGTTTTGTGGAACCTGGCTATCTTTAGCGCTAGTAGGCTAGCTACGGCACGTGCCGGTTCTGTGTTCTTTGTATGTTTTAAAGTTAAGATAAACTTTATTTAAAGGGTGATTTTAAACAGAAGATTGCTCATAACGCGCCGTCCGCACTTATGCATTTTAACCCTTTTATTAACCCTGGTATTTTAAAGGTATGTGTTGATTCTGGTGCTAAGCTATCCGCTTCTTGCTAGCTTAACTGCTACCGGTAAGAACACGTGTGTGCTAGCATTAAGGCTAGTCAGCAGAAAGGTTGTTGGTTTTCAAGCTGGTGAATAATAGTCCCTGAACATCATTTACTAGAGTTGATAACTAAGTAAACACCATTAAGCCCCATTTCTCCAGAAAGATTTGGCTCTTTTCCAAAATACTCAATAATATTTCTTCAAATATTATTTCAATAACTAAAGGCAGTTAATTAGACACCGTTGAGAATTAGTCATCCAGGAGGTTGGTTTTATTCGGCAGATCATTATTTAAAACATTATTTTATTAAAATAATATTTTACCTGATCTTGCATTGTGAAGGGTTGTCTAAACGTTTGCTGATTATTTCCTAAGTTAGTTCCAAGACTAACTTAACTTCATTTCCAGATTCTTCAAGATAATCCTTGGTTCTCAAACATAAACATTGGATGGTAATGTTGCATCACTCTTTTTGGTCATGAGTTCCAATCATCTTTAATCAACCTGTTTATATTGTACATAGCCCATTAGTCTTGATTATTCTTTAATTCTGCTTGGTAGTTTAGTTGGATTGTTTTAGCATAGTAAAGAGTTTGTTGATTGAAATATGTTTGACTTTGAGTTGACTTATTTTTGTTAACAAATTCTTGTATTTTAAGAAATTGTGTGAATTCATTCCATATATGTGCAGAGTTTATGCTGTTCAATAATGTCAGAGCTCGTCTCACACCTTTCTATTTTGTCCTAATACCATCGCCTTAATGGGGCTGGTATTCACAGGACAATCCTTAACAGACCAAAATATTATTTGATAAAATATTAAAATATTAATATTAAAATATTAATATTAAATAATATTCTCAGATTCATATTTACAACAGCACAATGACGTTTCAACATTGCTCTCTAAAGATATGGATATATCAAACACAGAACACAGAGAAAGTAAATTGACATAATGGTGACCATGACCCACGACATCAACAAGCAAACAGTTCTATCAGTGATTTCCATTATCACATTAGAAACAGCAATCCTGGAAGTTATGCTATTTGTCTGTTTGTCAAGAGGCTTTTTATCAACACCAAAAATCCAGTTGAGTACCTGCAGCAATGGCTGTTGGGTAAATTTAGTATATTGTTTAACAAAGGAGAAGAGACCACTCTATGCTATAAAAATGAAAAAGGCACCACAAGTTAAACTTGGAAAATAGATTTGTGTTTTATCAAAAAGTTATTCACTAGAATGGAGAGCAGGACAAATAAACTAAGCAAACCAATAAACAAAAAAATTAATGTGTGCTTGGCCAACTATTTTCTATAAAAGTGTTTCTTGGCAATAATTGTTACATCTCTAGGAGCCAGTCTATTTCTCTTAAAAAATACTGCCACTTTTGTAAGGAAAACCTTTTTGTTGTCATGATCCATGGTTGTTTGTATTTTCATTTATGTATGTGTTTCATCATTTTTGAGTTCTTTGTTATTGTTTAGGGCTTTCCAAATAATTTCTGTGTACATTAATATTATTTTGGCCCTGTTATTTCAGTCAATTCCTTTGTGTTTAGTTCTTACTAATTTCTGAGGTTCTGTTTGTGCATTTAGGTTATTCCCACAGTCATTAGGTCCTTTTATCGCAGTGATGGACATCAAAGCTGGCATCATCAGAGCTATAAAAGCAGAAGAAACTGATTTTGGCATACAGCTCATGAAAACCCAAAATTCCTGTTTCTGGTTCAAAAGTGGCTTGACCTGGGGAATGCGGCACCTGTAGCCCATTTCCTGCACACGCCTGTGCACGGTGGCTCTGGATATTTCTACTCCAGACTCAGTCCACTGCTTCCGCAGGTCCCCCAAGGTCTGGAATCGGCCCTTCTCCACAATCTTCCTCAGGGTCTGGTCACCTCTTCTCGTTGTGCAGCGTTTTCTGCCACACGTTTTCCTTCCCACAGACTTCCCACTGAGGTGCCTTGATACAGCACTCTGGGAACAGCCTATTCATTCAGAAATTTCTTTCTGTGTCTTACCCTCTTGCTTGAGGGTGTCAATAGTGGCCTTCTGGACAGCAGTCAGGTCGGAAGTCTTACCCATGATCGGGGTTTTGAGTGATGAACCAGGCTGGGAGTTTTAAAGGCCTCAGGAATCTTTTGCAGGTGTTTAGAGTTAACTCGTTGATTCAGATGATTAGGTTCACAGCTCGTTTAGAGACCCTTTTAATGATATGCTAATTTTGTGAGATAGGAATTTTGGATTTTCATGAGCTGTATGCCAAAATCATCCGTATTAAGACAATAAAAGACCTGAAATATTTCAGTTAGTGTGCAATGAATCTAAAATATATGAATGTTAAATTTCCATCATGACATTATGGAAAATAATGAACTTTATCACAATATGCTAATATTTTGAGAAGGACCTGTATTTTCTTTCTTTCATTATTATTGTTAGGTAGTCATTTTTATCCCTTTTGTGTAGAATAGTGCTTTGAGTTAGTTAGGTGAAGATTATTAAATCAGAATAGTAAAGTGTGTCAGGGCTGTTGATTTAATAAATGTTCATGTAGATAAAGAGAAAGCTGTTTATTTTGAGCAACAGTGATTTATCTGTCAAAATAAGGTCAAAGTTCGGTGAAGCGGCTGATTAAACAGTGACATTTAGCTTGGTTTTGGTTTATAATGATCAGTTATTAAGGATAATTAACTAAGTGTAATTATTAAATGCTTCGAGCCCATAATTACAACACCAGAGGACATATCTGATTTCTATAAGCAATGATTGTTGGTTACGGAATTATTTTTCCGAATTATGATTTTTAATTATAATTTTTGAGAAATATTAATTAATCATGAATCACAATCCTTACAACTGTTAGTCTTGTAATTCCTGTGTGTTTTTTTCAGCTCCCTCTGTGTTCCCTGTGCTAATCATTCTCCTTCCATCAGTTCCTCTGCTCAGTGCTGTCACACAGCTGTTCTACATTCCTGATTAAGCTCACATGGATCCAATGTCATTCTCCACTCTTACCTTAGTATTTAGTCTCTTTGGTTTTAATTTTTCATTACTAGTTCCTTTCATTATGCTGCCTGTGTTCCATGTCCTGTACTCTTCATGCTGAATCTGTAGGTTTTTCTGTTCTCGTATCATTTAACGTTCTACCAGGCCAACCGGGATATATGCAGTGAGTTCTGGGTCTTCCTTGGCTCTTCCTCCAGCAGGACGTGCCCGAACCACCAGCGGTTCTACTTTAAGCTCCCCTCTGATTGACGGAGATCTCCTTCCTATCTCAAAGGTTCCAGCCACCCTCTAGAGGAATCGCATTTTGGCTGCTTGTATCCAGGATCTTGTTCTTTTGGTCATGATCCAAATGTCATGGCCATAGGTCAGGTTTGGAACGTTGGTAGATGGGTAAATCGAGTGCTTTGCTTTTGACTCAACTCTTTCTTAACCACAACAGACTGGAGCAGATGCAGATGGAGTCCCAATCCGTCTCTCTATCTTTCGTTCCATCCTTTAGGCCGTTAGGCATCCAAGGATTTAATAACCCTTAAATGCCACCCAGAGACCCATTCTCCCCCGGCACCTCCACAGACTATCGCAGGGAACATGGCCGTAGACCTTCTACAGGCCCAATAAACCCTTGTCGACTGGAGAAGCATCCTCCCAAGACTCTCCAACACCCCTGAGTAAGCTCTTCCAGTGTGATGCCTTGATAATTGGAACACACTCCCTGGTCCCCTTTTTCAGCCTGACTCTCATCTGAGTCATTGACTCACTCTTAGTCTGACCCCTCACTGTAGGCCAAATTGCCATGGGAGACCCCATGAGGAGTACACTATCTCTCTACTTTCTTTATGGTGGTGATTTAATGCAGGGTAGAAGTTCATTTACTTTTTCAAAATCTTGAAATGTTTCACATTTGTCTTTTCTTACGATTGTCCACCAGCAGTCAGGTCGGCAGTCTTACCCATGATTGGGGTTTTGAGTGATGAACCAGGTTGGGAGTTTTAAAGGCCTCAGGCATCTTTTGCAGGTGTTTAGAGTTAACTCGTTGATTCAGATGATTAGGTTCATAGCTCGTTTAGAGACCCTTTTAATGATATGCTAATTTTGTGAGATAGGAATTTTGGGTTTTCATGAGCTGTATGCCAAAATCATCCGTATTAAGACAATAGAAGACCTGAAATATTTCAGTTAGTGTGCAATGAATCTAAACTATATGAATGTTAAATTTTCATCATGACATTATGGAAAATAATGAACTTTATCACAATATGCTAATATTTTGAGAAGGACCTGTATTCTTAAACACATTTTCACAGCCAAACGTCATTCAAGTCCATGGTTCACAAATGCACAATAGGGTTGGCATTTGGGAGTACGCAAAGTTTATTAATAGCCTGTTTTAACCAATCCAAAAGCAGTTTGATATGCACTTAAGATTATTGTCCTCCTGGAACACCTTGCTGTGTCCAAGCATCAACAATCTAGCTTATGGTTTGCGTTAGAATGGACAAACACCACTGCCAGTGAAACAGACTTGGCATGACACCACCTCCACCACTATCCTTGATCGTTATAAAAGTTTCTCAAAGTTTAAAAGCCTCACTTTGCATCCTATAAACATTTTTCTTCTCTTTGTAGCCAAACAGCTTAATTTTCGTCTCACCTGACTGTAAAACTTTTTTAAAGAAGACACTTGGCTTCCATTTAGACATTCCAGACAAACTGTCTGGAACTTCCTCTCATTGTATGTTTATCTTCAGCTCTTATTCATGGACAATGATACTGATGTTTTTGTGGTTTCCACTATGTCAGACTTGAGTCTTGGTGGTCCCAGGTTTTCCCTGAACATCCTGATTAATCCTACTTTCTCGGAGGTGTTCTGATGAAATGATTGAAACTTAGACAGAAATGGAACTTACATCAAAATCACTTCTGATTAAAATTATTCTTAAAAAAAACAAAATCAGTTTTATCATAAATTTACCATGGAAAAAATACTTTTCAAATAAATAATTAAAAACTCAAACTGTCTGTTAGTAATACTTTCCCTTATTATTGCCTCTTTGCACTAATCTTTGGGTCAGCAAGACTGACCCAGTTAGGCTCAACACCCTGACAAAGGCTTCAAGAGCATCCAATCCTGAGATGGAATTTTTGTACTCACTTCATTTAAACAGAGAGGCTTCTGACCTCATTCATCTTATGTATCCAAGCATACAAAAGGTGAATTTCCCATTAAGGTAATAATTAAAAGTAACTCATCTACTCAGTCATCTGTGACATATTGCTTAGTTAGCACTGTGCTCTCTGTGAAGGATTCTCATGCGGTTGCCTGACTCATCATGTGTTAAAGTATGCAAAGCAGACTGAAGGGAACTCCTGCTTCCATTTCCTTGATTTTCCATGTCGGTTTTTTTCAAGAAAATAGTTTAATCTTTTCTTCAAGGTCACACTTGTGTTATTTGGACTTATCTATCTAATAATGTATTGGTTATATTCAGAGAAGATGAGTCAGTGCTAACAGTTGTAGGAAGTGCAGCTTGAAGCAGAACTACCTTTGAGAAAAAGGACTTTCAGTTGTTAAAGTGTCCCACACAATAAATTATTAGATAGAATTATGAATATTATTTAATTGTTTAGATAAGGGAAAAAATATAAATGAAAATAAAATATTCGTTTAAACATATAATTGAAAATCCACAGAAACTTTAAGGAACAATTCAACAACTAACTAATATATACGTTTCTTGCAACCTTGGTGGAAAGATTGTTGTGCAGGGGCTTGTAATTTTATAATATAACAACCAAAAATTTCAGTGTATTTTATTTGAAGTCCTGCCTCAGTTTAAGTTTTTTGCAACTTGTTAACAGGTTTCAGCCCAAACCCACATACACGCCCACATACACACACCATTGTTTTAAGAAAACGTAGAAAATAAAACTTTGTCTTTATCTGTCTTTATGATCAACATGTAAATATCGTTACAAATAGAGTAAGGTCAATGGTAGTCTTATTTTCACAATGTAGAAAAGGCTTCTTGCTTACATATTAGGAAGTCCTTTTACAACTTGGTTGACAAATAGGGTGACGTCGTTTGATGTCTCTATGTAGTTTAAAAGTGAAAGATGTAAACCAGCTTTGGTTTTTTACTTTGCATACAACAACATTTATATGCAGATAAAACTATGTCAATCACAAAATGTGTCTGCTTGTAAGAGTCTCTTTCTGTCAGTTCACAGAGCTGTGTGCAGGTTTGTCTTGCTGTCTGATCATTGTTTCTCCTTTCCTCCACCAGGGTGTGACAGGTAGGTGCAGCTGCACAACTGCACTGCATCAAGAGCAATCACTGAGGTGCCTCTTAAGCAGCTGAGACCTTAAAGGAGGCGTTGGATTGTTTACCCTGCTGAGTGGTAATCAGACCAAGAAACTCTGCTCTGTTTGCCTTTGAGTTAACCTGCTTTTACTAATCCCAGCTCTGTTCCTCCTTGTAGGTTGCTGTCAACAAGACCCTGTTCTGGATAAATCCTCTGTGGTTCTGGTTTACCTTGCTGGTTGTCATCAAACCTGCTTCTTGGAGAACCCGCTATGGTTCAGCCTCTTGCCCATGGTAAATACTTCAATGAATTTACCTCAGTCCAAGGACCGTTCTGGATCTACACGATTCGAGTTTCAAGATCGCTTCATCTGCCCCGCCTGTCCACTCTCCAATGCTATTCACCATCTGGAGGAATTTGCTCGCACAGCACACTTGTCTGTCGGCCTCAGTCTCAGTGGCTTGTTTATGTCTCCTCAGACCCAACACACTCCTCTACTAGTTGCCTGGAACTCTTACATTTAACATTAAGAACCACCTGCCTGATGGTAACCGCTCTGTCTTTCTCCTAGTGAACCGATCCTTGAAGCCCGCTTTCTACGGAATCCTGAGACTGCCCAAAAAACACTATTTCAATAAACTTGTTTTAACCTTTCCTGTCTCTCTGGTGTGCGGCTCTAGAGTCTCCTGGTTCAGAACCCAACATGACACTTTCTGTCTACAGCTGCTTCATTATAACAAAAGAGCTATTTTAAAGGACTAACAATTCTTTGCAAATATAAAATCTATTTAAATTGTGGCTTCTTTTAAAACGGAGGGAAAAGGAAGATGTAGATCCAGGCTATCCATCCATTGAACGCCTTTATTTCACTTTAGATGGTTCCATATTTAAGGATGGTAAAAAAGTAAGGTTCTGTATGTGGGTTATGCTTTTGAAATTTCTGCCAAATTATCTCTGCAAATCCTAAAAGCTTTTTGGGAGAAGCAGTCTGTGGTATGTAGGACAGCATCTCAGTCAATGGGGGTGGGGGGAAACGACGAATGTCATTACTGAAAGTCTCAATGTAGAAAGATATTGAAGAGATTTTGGAACTGTGGCAATCATATTTTCCCCTCTTATAGACTGAAGTCTAGCCTCCAATTTATCAATGCATACCCAACAGAGTAGTGTTTATTAGAGACTACTTTCAGAACTTCTTAGTGGAGAGAATGCAATGGCCTTTCTGCAGTCTTGACCTCCTCATCCCCATGCTTTTTGTGCCAGGTTTACATGTAAGATGCTGGTTGAGGAAAGAAATGCCATCCCACAGCATAGTGACCAGCAGGAGGAGGAGTACCCAGGTTGTTTTGGTTGTATACAGTTATCCTGTGCAAGACTAAATCCTTAGTCAATTCTAGAATTGCTCAAGGTGGCAGCAGGTTGGAGTAGCTCTGTTACTTTTGATTCTGATTTATTCTTTTTTGGGAACTATTCTTCTTGTCGTGGATACAGTTGATTTTTTTTGGATGACTGTCCACTCCAGTGTCGGATGCGGTGCAGCTTGGAGGATTTTTCTTAATACTTTCTATTTTTGGACATTTGTTATGATGCATTGCCATGGCAACGGGGTTGTTTCTTACAACCGGGAGCAGCTGATTAATATCTGAAAAGCTCAAATAATACTTCAGCTACAACCACAAATCCCTGATGAGTTGAAAGAAGACGCCGTGGATGCAGAGCAGGAGCTAAGAGAAGAGAGAGAAGGAGGAAGTTCAAACCATCTCTTCCATCTATGTTGATGGGCAATGTGAAATCGTTGGGAAACAAGTTGGATGAACTCCAAGCCCTACAAAGGACCCAGCCAGACTACCGGGCATGCAGTATCATGTGTTTTACTGAGACATGGCTGCAGGATCATATCCCCGACTCCAGCGTCTCTCTGCCGGGCTTTTTAACCATACGAGCAGACAGAGATTTAAAGAGGAGCGGCAAATGTAAAGGAGGTGGACTGGCAGTACTTGTGAACAACAGATGGTGTAATCCAGGACATGTAACTGTGAAGTGTCATCTCTGCAGTCCAGATATTAAACTGTTGGCAGTAAGTTTTCGTCCATATTATTTACCCAGAGAGTTCATCAGTGTTATTTTGGCAACAGTTTACGTTCCACCTTCCGCTGTTGCTGACACTGCATGTGACGCCATCAGCTCAGTTATTACTCAGCTACAGACACAAAACCCCAATGCTTTTGTGGCAATTTCTGGTGATTTTAACCATGCTTCACTCTCTGCTACACTTCCAGTGTTTCAACAGTTTGTCAGCTGCTCTACCAGAGAAAACAAAACATTGGAATGTCAAGGACTCATACATCTCTACAGCAAGACCTCCTCTAGGCCAATCAGATCACAATATTGTTTTTCTCTGCTCGAAATATAAGCCCCTTGTTCAGAGGCAACCTGTAATAAAGAGGACAGTGAGAAAATGGTCACAGGAAGCTGAAGAAGCTCTGCAAGGTTGCTTTGAGGCTACAGACTGGGACGCACTGTGCCAGCCACATGGAGAGGACATCAATGCCATGACTGAGTGTGTAACCGACTATATAAACTTCTGTGTGGATAACATCATCCCCACCAGAACCGTGAGATGCTTCCCCAATAACAAACCTTGGATCACCAGTGACCTGAAGGACCTGCTTAACAAGAAAAAAAGAGCCTTCAGAGAGGGAGACAGAGAATTATTGAGGAGTTTACAGAAGCAAGTTAAAGTCAAGATAAGAGACAGCAAGGAGGTGTACAAGAAGAAGCTGGAGAGCAAGCTCCAGCAAAACAATATCAGAGATGTGTGGACAGGAATGAAGAAGATCACAGACTTCAAGCAGAAGGATGATCAGACCGATGGAGGTCTGGACAGAGCCAATGAACTGAACACATTCTTCAATAGGTTCAGTTCAGAAACAAGCTTTGAATCCTCCTCTCCTGCTCACAGCCAAACAGACATTCCACCTTCCTTTGACCCACAGGACCCACAGCTGTCCAGTAACACCTCACATTTTTTATCTTCCAATTCAGCCCCAGACCCTTCTGCTTTTACATGTTTGCCTTCAACCATATCAGAAGATGCTGATACTTCCTTTGCTTCCCCCTTCCACCTGTGTGTCTCAAGAAGTCAGGTGAAGAGACAACTGGATAGACTGAATAGGAATAAGGCTGCAGGTCCAGATCATGTCAGCCCTAGAGTCCTGAAGGGCTGTGCAGAGCAGCTCTGTGGGATTCTGCAGCACCTCTTCAACCTTAGCCTGGCCCAGAAGAAGGTTCCGGTGTTGTGGAAGACCTCCTGTCTTGTTCCGGTACCAAAGAAAACTCACCCATCAGTCATCAATGACTATAGACCTGTTTCCCTGACATCTCACATCATGAAGGTTCTAGAGAGACTCCTGTTGGCCCACCTGAGTAAGCAAACAGTAAACCATCAGGACCTCCTTCAGTTTGCTTATCGCTGTGGAGTTGGAGTTGAAGATGCCATCATAAACCTGCTTCAACAAACCCACTGTCATCTGGACAAGGCCAGTAGCACTGTGAGGATCATGTTCTTTGATTTCTCCAGTGCATTTAAAACAATCCAACCTGATTTTCTTTGTCAGAAACTCCAGAAGACTCAGGTGGAGGCCTCAACAATCTCCTGGATCAAAGACTACCTGACAAACAGACCACAGTTTGTGAGACTGAAGGGTTGTGAGTCTAACCAGGTTGTCAGCAGCACAGGAGCACCACAGGGGACTGTACTCTCACCATTCCTTTTCACTCTGTACACCTCAGACTTCCAGTACAAGACAGACTCCTGTCATCTGCAGAAATACTCGGATGATTCTGCAGTCGTGGGGTGGATCAGAGATGGACAAGAAGCTGAGTACAGGAAGGTGGTGGACCGCTTTGTGGCATGGTGTGGAAACAATCATCTCATTTTGAACGTGACTAAAACAAAGGAGATGATTGTAGATTTTAAGAGAAACAGGAATAAGTCAAAAACTATTTCTATCATGGGAGAAGAAGTGGAGGTGGTGGAGGAGTATAAATACCTCGGTGTTCACCTGGACAACAGACTAGAGTGGAGATGCAACTGTGAAGCCATCTACAAGAAGGGACAGAGCAGACTGTACTTCTTGAGGAAGCGTAGGTCCTTTGGTGTTTGCAGCAAGATGCTGCATATCTTCTATAAGTCTGTTGTGGAAAGTGTGATCTCTTCTGCCATCATCTGCTGGGGAAGCAGCATCAGAGCCAGGGACTTAAAAAAGCTCAACAAGCTGATAAAAAAGGCTGGCTCTGTTCTTGGGACTCCTCTGGAACCTCTGGAGATCATTGTGGAAAGACGGATTCTTCATAAAATGAAGAACATTATGGAGAACCCTGAGGATCCTACAACAACAGAGTGTCTTCAGTCAGAGGCTTCTTCAGATCTGCTGTAAGACGGAGCGCTACAGGAGATCCTTCCTGCCCACAGCCATCAGCATCTACAACGGCTCTTTGTGGAAACCTTCATAATATGAGCTATAACAACATTTAATTTCCCTTTGGGATTAATAAAGTATTTTTGAATTGAATTGAATTGAATTAAAAGTAAGTTAAAGTCTTAAGTTGCCAATTAGTCTAACCTTTTGAAACTTCAATCATGCAATCTAACAAACAACTCAAAAGAATAGTGTTTGGCATTGCCATAGAGGTCTGGCAAATTTATTATATGGATGCAACCCACTTACTCAACTCTGCTGTTTAACTCAGAAATTTTGCATCAATTAAAGGGAAACAAACAGTTCTTCCAACAGAATTTATCATTTTTGCCAAGAGGTACTTTTACCACAAAGAAATAGCGACCAAACTAAAAGTCCCTTACATTTGGTAACAAGTTTATAATTGCATTTTGAAGCTATTCTGCTTTTACAGTAGACTTAAGATATGCTCATATATGAGATTTTATGCACCATGTTTACAAGTTCATACAATTCCTTCAGTGTGAAACCTTTCTCCCACATGAGCTCCATGTGTAAACTTACCTCGATGTAAAGCACTGAGATGCAATAAAGTAAATATCAAAATGGCCAGAATTAAAGTAAAACTATTAGTCAGAAATATTAAACATGGCACTTTCAGTAGTTCATTTGGTTGAATGTTTTCATGAACCCAGCTCCAGTCACTGATGACAGTGGGTCTATTCTCTGGCTAAACAAATGCTGGTAGTAAAGTAATAGTTTTAGCAATGAATTTAAAAAGATCTGGTGCTAAGAAAGCACATGCACCACTTCAGCACCAGAATTTCCGGAATGGCATTGAAACAAAACCAGGAGGCCAAAAGTACCAGCTACCAATCGATAAAGCAATACAGTCCTTTATCAATGCCTCATTCATTCATTCATCTGAAATACTTGTGTTCTCCAAAGTTTCTGCAAGGCACTGGCGTGGTCATCAAGAACACCATGCAGTTTTGGAAAGCGGCACACATAGCTAAACTGAAAACCGATTGAAAAGGCAACATTAGTTGCACTTTTAGATTTCAAAGGCTTTTTTTAATCTATTGTTATCTTTCCTTTAAGCACTGCTGTTCTGTTGATGTTACCATGGTTGCTGCTTATTAATCACCAACATGACAAAGATATATTCTCATGTTTAAAGTCTTTAAGAACCAGACATCTGGAAAAACAGCATGAGTGAGGGTAATTAAGAGCAAAGCTGTGTTAATGCATGCTCCTATGAGAGGGTACATGCTTGCATGTCTGTGTGTATCTACTCTATTATGAACAGGTGATTTTTTTTTATTGATTTTTATTATAAGTGCATCTGTTACATGTTGGACTCCTCTGAGCTTTGCTTACCGAAAGCTAGCAGGCAGATACAAATGAGGTGAAGGGATAAAGGAAGTGCTGATGAATGTGCTTGCTTGTGGTCTAAATAGGGCTACTGTAATTAGGGCCAATTAGACAGTCTATGAGAGCAAATTGTGGATTTTAAAATCCACAATTTGCAAAAGCAAACGTCATTTGCAGGAGTAAAGCCACTATGATTTTTTTTTTTTTTTTTACCGGTTTGCATTAATAACTTAAAGGTTGTTTCTGGTGATGAAACATTCAGTTTCTCCTTCAGACCAGATTTTTCTTCTACTGTACAAAAAAAATATATCCAACAATCAGCATATAAATAAAGGGAAAAAAGACATTTTTGCTAACTCATGTTTTTATTTGTGTGTTTTAATGTCCATTGCAATGGACGCCCCGATTAGTACAAAAGAACATTCTTTTCACATAGATTTAATATAACAACTAAATAGCCATGACCTTAACATTTGGATCTCCAAATACTTTTCTATTTGTGTACAGGTCTGAAAATGAACATGAACGTAATTACTGTAAAATTGTGGGTGACATATCTTCATAAACTCCCTTTTGCCTTCAGTTATATATCATTGAACTTCCTCATGGACTGCCATGCTTTTTAATATACTAACTAAACATGTAAGAACTGATTATACGTTTACAAAACAGCAGGTAAAGCACCCACTTGCTCAGTAGGTTTTATTTATTTTACTTAATTTCAACCTTGAAACTGTTCCAGTGTGGCACAAAGCACAGGTTGATGTCGCATTTCAATCTGAAAAGACTCACAAAGAAAGGGATGGCAATTAGAAAAGTTTTAATGATGAGAAAATATTTCTTTGGCGCTCGGACCTGGAGGGAAGACATGAATGTTGAGAATGACATGAGCTAAGATGATCATTTGTAAGGCTTAGATTTAAAGATGTCTTCCCCCCCGATCCGACACTGGTGGTGAATTGGCGACCAGGGAGCAAGGAAACAAGGAATAGATGTGAAGGAAGATGGTGGAAGTGGGGTGGAGGAGGGATGAGCTCAGCTGACAAGCGAGGATGAACACGATAGAAGCTCCTTTAAAAGCAAGGCGTCAGAAGGTGATTGGATGGAGAATCAGACGGACAGGATGCTGATTGGAAGGCAGGGAGATGCACAGAAGAGTCATTGGAAGGTGGAGGCGGTGAAGGTGAGTCTTTCATTCTGAGATGTTTTTTTTTCCTGTGCAATGTGGCTAGTTGCATCTGGTGGCCTCCACCTTTTCATCATAATTTGGCATGTAGTCAATAGTGTCATAATGCACTTCAGATAGAAGCCTTCAACCAGACCTTGGCTGAGGAGACATGCTGGGTCTTCTCCGTTTTGCTATCCCTGGTTTGGTGACATTCACCAGACACTGAGCCACATTCAGTGTGAAATGAAAGAGATTCAGGGTGTCTTTTCTTCTGGAAATTGGATCTCTTGGCATTCAGCCTATACTTTAACCAACTGTTGACCACAGCCAGTTCAAAAGCATGTGTGATCATTCTCAGGGTCCACTTTTTTGACCGGATGTCTGTGCGGTATAGACTGTCAGGTTAATTTAGCAGGTCAGCGCCATCCATTGCTTCATTGTATAGCTTGACCACCTTTGGACAGGACACCTTCAATAATTGGGCCTGTTTTTTGTCCCAACACTGAACTTCATCCATTCTGCCAACACCAACAAAATTAGAGGCCCTGACGACTGCTCTGTTGTCAAATAATTTGACCATCACCACCTTACAATCATAGTCTAAAACTTTATCCCACTTTTTTAGCCATCTCTTTGTCAGACTGTAGAGGAGGCCTGGCAAAGTGGCAGATCCTTGTTGTCCCAGGACCATTTATTTTCCTCTCACCCATCCTCTAGAGCACCCATTGTTGCTTCTTGGTGCAACAGGAAATTGTAGGCCATTCTGCTTTTCCCTCACAAGAAGTCAATTTTCACCCCAAGGGTGTTGCTTGTCTTTCATGTTTTGCTTGACAGACAAAGTTCCACAAAATGGCACCATTTGTTCATCAATACAGAGGTTTTCCTCAAGTGGAAGACCAAGCATCTTCTCTGTATGGCATCATAAAGTGGAAGTAAAGTATCTTGGAAAACACATCAACGTTCTCTGCAGGTTTTGTTTCTCCAAATCGTTGACCAAATGCAAATGTGACCAGAGCAGGAAGAATCTTTTACGGAACATGGTGTTAGGTGAAGTTAGGCTTGAATAAATTTTATCTCTGTGTTTATTAACAAACTCTAACGTCTTGTTGTCTCTCCACTGTGCAGTTCTATTCTAGCCCCCTGTCTTTTTTGCTAACTGCTACCGTTTCCTGCTGGGCGGCGCAAAGTTGTGATGAATGCGATGGAATGTGACGCCTTCATCATTCCCACTGGAGTCACATTCCAAAAGATCAGATACGAGTCCGATTCAGGACCACATAGGAATGTGTCTCAAATGTGACTTGAAAACGTGAGATATGGGCCAGATCTGAGCATTCCCACTTGCTTTAAACAGTCTGACCTGATCACTTGCACCCCCAAAAAATCAGATTTGGGCCACATTGGCTTGCGGTGTAAACGGAGCCTCAGACATTTCAAAATGTCTCCGGTCTCAAATCATGCTGAACTTGCCGGAATACACACTCCATGATGATCAATAAGCTTGCGATCATCAGTCAGTTAACAATATGCTGCTATTTGATTCTTATTCAGAAATTTCCTATGTCTCCTCACACTAGATACAATGGTCAATATGAAATCTTAAGGGTTATCACCCCAGCTCAGTCTGTCCTAATGTACTTCAACAGGATTCATCCTACCTTCCACATTTGTCAGGTAAAACAGGTTTTGACAATTCCTTTGTGCCCTCCTTCCAAACCCCCACCACCAGCCTAGAACATTCAACCTGTTTTGGTATCAAGTGGTTTCAGTAAAACCACTATTGCAACTGTTAATATGTCTGATTTATTTGTGATTAAATAAACAAAAAATCAAATCTTTGTAATGTCACCTGAAGTGTTTTCAAAATAAATATTGCAAAACATGAAAATCCTTTTGAAAACCTAAGAGAAGCCTTAGATTGCATTCATCAACATCTTGACTATAGCTGCAGCAAATTTGGACAGGCAGAACTGTCATTTTAGCACAAATTTTCCAAATGTGCACACTGATGGGATCCCAGAAGAAGGCTGGAGAGAATGGATCCAGAAGGCACAGAGAATCCTCTTCCATCTTGGAGGACTTAAAAAAAGACCTGCTGGAAGGTCCTATCAGTTTAAATGGACAGTTTGGTGCCCATTTTCGGTCTGTGCTGGAGCGGCTGATGATGAGCTGGAGCGAGTCAGGAGGCTTGTAGCTCCATTCTTGCCTGGCACTCGCTGCTCCCATAACACTGGCAGTTGGCAGGACGGTCGGTATCAGTGGTACCAGCAGTGGCGATCATCTGCCGGTTGACACGTTCCTGGTCCAACCCTCCACAGAAGACATGACATAGGTTTAAAAAATGACTGATAGGGGGCGGTGTTTAAAATGCTAATTTGTTTTTAAGTAAAACATGAACTTTCTTTTAAGACCAACGTTCTTGAAAATACCGACTCAGCCAGATCACACAATCCTGCTGTAATCTCCTCACACACATCTATACAAGGTGAGACAGGAACTTTTTAACAGCCGTTTAAAAGGCGCCCTGATGTCACAATTCCCATGCAGCCTTTTTCTGCTTCTCCATCTCTCCATCCAAAACATGAGCCTGCAAGAGCACTCTATGCTACTTGTGCAGAGCTAACCTTTTAACTTTATTCTTCTCCCCACTGTCAATGTGCAGTAGGAGCCCTCTCTGATACAGCGCCTCACTGATGCATGCACAGTTTTTCCGGCTAAGTCCAGTCACAAGCCCATACGTAAAACTCCCCACTGAGGCTGATCTGCAGCCCTTTCGATCAGAGTCCCCCATGGGTTTCCCCGGAACTTTTCCGAGGCAGGTAACAGCTGCTGGGGCTCTAAACTGCCTCATGAAGTGAAGAAAAATGCGCGCAGCCCTCTCAGAGGACCGATACATGGACACACTGATTAGCAGGGGTTACATGCTGCAGTTCCTGTCAATTATGCCATTACCGAGAAATATGTCAGCAGCTCAGGTGGTTGTCTGCTTCATATAAGATGCATTCAAAGATGGTTCACCCGCCTGCGCATAGATCCTGTGTGCCAGATGAGGTAGATGATTTCTGTCCTCTTCTTCAGTCCATTCCTGGCCCATTGGGTAAACCCCCACACTCTGTCAGAGGGAGTGCCCCTCAGCAAACCTGTGTCATACATACCAGTGTTCACAGATGCGTAAATGACAAGATGGGGAGGGACTTGTCTGTCCCATGTAATGGGAGGAAACGTGGCCAGATCCCACTTTACTTCACATAAATGTGCTGAAGCTCTGTACTGTGTGGAAGATTACACAGCACTTTGCTCCTCTGCTGCAGGATTAGCATGTTCTGATCCACACAGACAACAGTTGCAGCAGCTTATATAAACCGACAAGGGGGAGTGCACTCAGCTCAGCTGTTAAATATTACCCGACAGCTGCTGCGTTGGGCATACATGAACCTGCTCTCCATCAGAGCAGTTTACATCCCAAGGGCTCTAAAAAGAGGATCAGACATCATGTCCAGGGGAACTTCCATACCAACCTGATCTGTCAGATCTGGAGCAGATTTGGCAGACCAGCAGTGGATCTGATACAGGAGAACCACAGTGTCAACTGTGGTTCTCAATGAGCCCACGAGAGGTGTGGATTTAGCTCTGCACCTGCACGCACTGGTTAGAGCTCCATTTGCGCCTTTAGATCAGGCTTTGTTTAACACTCTGTCATTTAAAACAGATCTGCTTTTAGCTTTGAAATCTGCAAAGGGATGCCCTCTCTATCGTTCCTTTCTGTCTCAGAATACTGGACAATGGCAGCTAAAATGTGCTGTGTCCCAACTCTGGTTTCGTAATGCTTACACCCAAATGTATTGCAAGCTTTTTCAGGTTCAGAGTGATAACTCTGAATGGCTTCTATCCCTCTCCTGATAACTCTGAGAGGGCAGCCACGTCTCATCTATGTCCCGTGCATGCACTCTCATATTATGTGGTGGGCATGGCTACACTGCGCTGCACCCAGCGTTTGTTCGTGTATTACAGAGAGACCTTTGCAGGACAGCCACTGTCTGCTCAGTGCCTTTCACACTGCTTATGTGAGGCTATATTACATGTTTATACTTCTCGACTGGATCCTGCAGAGAAGCTCAGAACTCACTCCATTAGCAGGATTTCATCCTCCACAGCTGCACACGGAGGACTGACACTCTTTCGCCTGCAGAAACAATGTGAGATCATAATTATCTCCCAGCCCCAGTTCGTGACCTCTGTTACTATTTTCACTATGACTGATTTCATCAAGCCTCCCTGTGATCAGAAATTATTCCCTCTGCTGTTGTGCTCATGGCATGCAGGGGATGTTGCGCTGTGCAATCATACATGATTCAGCAGCTGATTGGTTTCCTTCTCACTTGAGGAGATGTTGACCTGTTCTACTCATTAGCTGTGTTTCCATTACAAATGTGTGCAAAATGTCGGAAAAAACACAATTTCACAACTGCGGTGTTTCCATTAAATAAGAAATACAATTAAAATTACACGTTAATAAGTTTGTTCAAGCAATAACTCATTAAAAAACATGGTGGCAACGAATGTGAACACTTGCAAACACTTTTAAATGCTCGCATTTATTTGCTTTTTGGAATTTAAAATGCTGGTAATACCTGTCACGATCTAAACATAAAAAATAACAGACATCTCCTGGTGAATCCAAACAAGCCCGCTCCATCATCCTCGTACTACATCCTGTCGTCTTCTTTTCTTTTTGCCAGTAGTACCGTCTGGTTGTTGATCACGTGACTTGTGTGATGTGAAAAAAGTGTTTCCATTGCAGCTTTGCAAAATACACCAATTTCAATACGGCCAAACCCCCCCATCCTAGCGCAAAAACGTTTATTGAAAAACGGGAGTTTTTTCGAA
Source organism: Girardinichthys multiradiatus (assembly GCF_021462225.1). Taxonomy (NCBI): domain Eukaryota; kingdom Metazoa; phylum Chordata; class Actinopteri; order Cyprinodontiformes; family Goodeidae; genus Girardinichthys; species Girardinichthys multiradiatus. The sequence goes on from NC_061815.1 coordinate 7,642,126, forward strand.
ATTGCCATGTTTCCATTGAGCAATTTTTTTTTTTTCCCCGTAAGTACAATTTGCTCAATATAATGGTCAATGAAAACGCAGCTTTTGCTAGACTGTTACAGATTGTAACCTCGTTGTCATTATTCACAGCAGTAATCTTAGTCATCTCAGTCTCTGCCCTAAACAGAGATTACTCTTCTCTCTTTCGCTCAGTGGTGCAGGATGCTTCTGAGCACGTAATTACGCATGCGGAAGGCTGGGCTTTGAAGCTAATTTCTGGCCTAGCAGATGTTTATGCTTGTAGTTTGCACTAACCCAGTGAAACATAGACCACATAATGTTTCGCCTTTAACTCACCAGCAATAGCCTTAAAGGGCAAAGACTATACGAAATAGAACATTGGTTACTTTTTGTACAATTCTATGAGTATAGAATTTTAGAGCCATTTAAGCTCTGGGCCTCACTGGCCTGAATGCCTAAAAAAATGCTATTTGGGAGCCCAATACCTGGTCAGACCGGGGTGAGGCCCACCTGGCAGGTGGTCTTAGACTAAAGTTGTCAGTGCTCGTCTGCACGAAGGGATAAACCCACTAGTGATAGCCTTAAAGGTCTGTGACTATGCTCATCTGTGGTTATAATACATAACCAACGTTTCTTTCAGTATAATAATGATATTTGAAAGGACTGTCTGAAGTAACTCAATAGTTGACTAGGGTTCTCTTTAGAGATTATGAGTAGCAAATATTTTACCTACTATGAATTTGGTGGCTTGCAAAAGTATTCACACCCCTTGAACTATTTTGCATTCTGCCACATTAAAACCACAAAACCCTTTGTATTTTATTAATATTTGATGTGACAGACCACAATAAAGTAGTACATATTTGTGAAGTGGTATGAAAATAACTTTAAATATCCTAAAAAATAAAAATCTTAAAGGTGTTTCATGCATTTGTATTCAGCCTTCCAGAGTCAGAACTGTGTAGAACCAGCTCACCCTGCCAATTTGGAGATCTGGACTGTTCTTTTCAAAATAATTTAAGTTCAGTTAGACTGGATTCTAGCAAACATGCATAAACCATTCCAGTGAAGCTCTTGCTGCATGTTGTGCTGCTCAAAGATTTTCCTTCAGTACTGCCCTATATTTAGCTCCATCCATCTTACAATCAACTCTTACAGGCTTCCCTGTCCCTGCTTGAAAAAAATGATGTTGCCTCCATCACGTTTTACTATGGGTAAGATAATGTGATGTGTTTGTTTTCTGCCATGTGTAGGCCAAGTTCAGTTTTGGTCTCAACTAAGACCAAAACTGAACTTGGCCTACACTCCTACATGCCTTGTAGCAAAATGAAAACAGGACTTCTTCAGGCTTTCTTTCAAAAGTGGCTTTCTTTTTGCCATTCTTTCAAAAAAGTCAGATGGAGTGCACAATAATTACTTCTGTGAAAATATGCTTCTACCTAAGCAGGAGGTTTCTGTAGTCCCTCCAGATTTACCATGGGCCTCTAAGCAGCTTCTTTGATAAATGCTCTACTTGGCAGGCATGACAGGTTAAGTTGTCTAGATTTTATTTCAAAGTATCAGCAAAGTGTGGTCAATAATTTTTTATTTGTCTGTCTGTTCACTCACTTCATGAGCTGAACTGTCTGATGTTTAAGAGTGGTAAGGGGTAATTAGTGCTGCACTGTTTCACATATACAGGGGTTGGACAATGAAACTGAAACACCTGGTTCTATACCAAAATAATTTATGTAGGGCCTCTTTTTGCGGCCAATACATCGTCAATTCGTCTTGGGAATGACATATACAAGTCTTGCACAGTGGTCAGAGGGATTTTAAGTCATTCTTCTTGCAGGATAGTGGCCAGGTCACTACGTGATACTGGTGGAGGAAAATGTTTCCTGACTCGCTCCTCCAAAACACCCCAAAGTGGATCCATAATATTTAGATCTGGTGACTGTGCAGGCCATGGGAGATGTTCAACTTCACTTTCATGTTCATCAAACCAATCTTTCACCAGTCTTGCTGTGTGTATTGGTGCATTGTCATCCTGATACACGGCACCACCTTCAGGATACAATGTTTGAACCATTGGATGCACATGGTCCTCAAGAATGGTTCGGTAGTCCTTGGCAGTGACGCGTTCATCTAGCACAAGTATTGGGCCAAGGGAAGGCCATGATATGGCAGCCCAAACCATCACTGATCCACCCCCATGCTTCACTCTGGGCATGCAACAGTCTGGATGGTACGCTTCTTTGGGGCTTCTCCACACCGTAACTCTCCCGGATGTGGGGAAAACAGTAAAGGTGGACTCATCAGAGAACAATACATGTTTCACATTGTCCACAGCCCAAGATTTGTGCTCCTTGCACCATTGAAACGACATTTGGCATTGGCATGAGTGACCAAAGGTTTGGCTATAGCAGCCCGGCCGTGTATATTGACCCTGTGGAGCTCCCGACGGACAGTTCTGGTGGAAACAGGAGAGTTGAGGTGCACATTTAATTCTGCCGTGATTTGGGCACCTCTGGTTTTATGTTTTTTGGATACAATCCGGGTTAGCACCCGAACATCCCTTTCAGACAGCTTCCTCTTGCGTCCACAGTTAATCCTGTTGGATGTAGTGCGTCCTTCTTGGTGGTATGCTGACATTACCCTGGAGACCGTGGCTCTTGATACATCACAAAGACTTGCTGTCTTGGTCACAGATGCGCCAGCAAGACGTGCACCAACAATTTGTCCTCTTTTGAACTCTGGTATGTCACCCATAGTGCATTTCAATATTTTGAGCCAAACTGTGCTCTTACCCTGCTAATTGAACCTTCACACTCCGCTCTGCTCTTACTGGTGCAATGTGCAATCAATGAAGACTGGCTACCAGGCTGGTCCAATTTAGCCATGAAACCTCCCACACTAAAATGACAGGTGTTTCAGTTTCATTGTCCAACCCCTGTATGTGTGACTAGAAAATGATTGGAGCTCAATTCAGCCACAGCCTGCTGCACACGAGACACCTAAGGAGCCCACATTAAGTAATCTCAATAGTTTCCTGTTGACCGTTTTACAGCTTAGATTTTTCTCTGACGACTCTGAGCGACAGCAGAGGTGGAGAGCAGATAAGAAGACAAAGAGGAAGGTAAAATAAAATGAGGCCACAAGAAAAAATATATATCTCTATATATATATATATATATATATATATATATATATATATATATATATATACTTGTGAGAGACCCACTGTTTACATGTTTGCAGACGTTTTGCACCCTTGGGAAACAAAGCAGGTATGTCATGTTATAGATTTATATTGTTTGCATGTGCACACAAAAGTGTGTGGTTGTATGACTTTAAATGCAGCCATGCCACACATTATCTGGTTTATTTGTCTTTATTTTGCATTTTATGACAATGTAAAGCTACGTCAGGACTGTGATGCAGTTTTCAAGCTCGCCACTAGGTGCGCATCCGGTTGTTGAGTAATGATAAGAACAGATGTAAACAAAGCAGTGAGTATCATCAGAAGCCGAGTTTGCAAGCAGTTTATGTAGTATCTTTGGGACTGTGCGTTTGTTCTGGAAATTTTCTGTTAATTCCTTTTACTAAATAGAAGATATGGCTAACGAAGCTACCTTTATCTTGAGTTGGTGATTTTATTATATTCATTTGCCTTTTTCTAACTTGATCTTCACATCATGAGTGATTGAAACAAAGGACTGGAGTGATCAATGACTTGGGGGTCATACAGGCATTTAACCAGTGTATGCTCTACAATCAGATAGGCACCAGCCCCCACAACCTTCAGCAGAATTAGGAGGATGGATGGATGTCAGAATCTGTTTGTGTTTGTTTACCTTCTCTGCTCAGCTAGGTGCTTTTCTGTTCATTTTGATTTTTTAGATTCCTTCTGTTTAATTTGTTCTTTCCTGGGTTCCGGTGATAAATGTGTTTAGTTATATTTCCTTATAGACCTTGCTCCCCCATGTGTATGTCCTTTAGTTCATTTAGTTCACAATCTTTCTTCAATAGTATTTGTGATCAGTGAGGTGTTTTGAGAAATATGAGACAGGCCTTTGTGTTGTTTTTGGTCAGCAGTGGGTTTGGCCCTGGAATTCTCCCATGGAGGCCAGGCTCATTCTTATTGTTGAACCATGAACACTGACCAAAACTGATGCAAGTGAGGCCTGAAGTGCTTTAGATGTTGTTCTGAGTTATTCTGAGACCTTCAGAAGAAGTCTGGGTAATTTTGGTTGGCCGGCCCATCCTGGAAAGGTTCACCGCTGTTCCATGTTTTCTCTGTATGTTCATTGTGGCTCTCACTCTGCAGTCTCAAAGTCCTAGAAATTGCTTTGTAACCAGAGTGATAGATGTCAGGTAGTTTGTTGATAATTTGTTAATTAATTTCTTTAGAATGGTACATGATGAGTTGCTTTCTGATAACTTTTAGTCTACTTCATGTTATCGGATTTCTTGATTCTACAGATTAGTCAATAATCTGTGTTGTTGGTGAGATTACATTTATTTTTCCAAAAATGTAGTAATCATTGTCAATTCATGATTTTAAAAGGTGTGTGCATGTATGTGTCTGTGTGTGTGTGTGTATTTGTGTGTGTTATTGTACCTGCTGCCGAGTGTGAACCATTTTTCATATTTTTATCGCAAAGTGAGGACATTTTCCTGGTCCTCACTTTTCAAAATTCTGTTTTGGGGACAGGGGTTACGGTTTGGACTAGGGTATGAATTGAGTTATGGTTAGGGCTAGGTATGAACTGGTTAGGGTAAAGGTTAGGTTTAGGGTTAGGGTTAGGGGGCAATGGAAACTGAGTTTCACAGGGGAGGATGTGGTGAGGTAGTTTTTGCTTCTTCGGGTTTCTTTCCAAGAGGGTTTAGCAAGGTTAGAGGGTGGAAAGGCAGGATTCTTGCAGACAGGTTATCCGGAGAAGAGATTTGTATCTTTTTGGGGCTTACAGATTTCAGGAACGTGAAGGAGACTTTTGGTTGGTGGGGCACAGTAAAGTACCTTAAGCCAATAGTAAATCTGGGTTCGGAACATCGGACAGAAAGAGTGGAGTTCTGGGTCTTCAGAGTCCTTTCCACTCTAAGGAGAGGAGAATAAAACGAGGGTAAGCAAGAAGGTCACCACTCAGGTGAGTTAACAATCTGATGCCTCCTTTTATGGGTCCTGCTGCTTAAGAAGCTTCTCTTCATTGGCCTAGATGATCATCAGCTGTGTTAGCTCAAAAGATTATATGACAAACGGCCAAAGCCAATTGCTTTGCCTGCAAATCATGGAAGACATGGAAGCCTCCTCCACCATTTGTAAATCATAAAAGGAACTTCAATTAATGAAGTTGATAGCAGTGTTAATGGAGGAAGTTATTACAGCTGTAAGAAAAGGGTTATCTGTCATACCTGCTTGTGTTTTTGTAATATTACCTGGTCTAGTCCTTTGTTTTCTGTCTCCCTACATCCCAAGCCCACACCTTTTCTGTGTTTTCCCTTATTGTCTGGTCACATTTGTCATTGGTTCCCCCGGTTGTTCAGTTTTGTATTTAACCCCTTTTTTTTTCCATTGACCCCTGCTGGTTCCTTATGTTATGTGTATGTGCGATCTCATGTGTTGGCTACCCTATCTGTGTCCTGCCATGGATAATAAAGACTCATCTTACCTGGAAATCTCAAGCTTCAGGAGTTCTTCCCTGTATTTAGGTCCATCAAAAACCCAAAATATGACATCAAAAAAGAAGCACTGTAAGGAAAACAAAACAAAAATACCTGCAATATTAGAAAATCCTTTTAAAGCTTAAGATCTTTTCAGAATGTAATCCCTCTGTTGATCAGTGCTACAGTTACTACTTTGATTCCTGTTTGTTGTCTCTTTCATTATAATGTTTCTTTTAAACAAGCCAGCAAGATCCAAAGACAAATTCATCACTGGTGGAACTTTTCTGAGCGTTGTTATTGCACCTGGCTTAAGATCAATTCTGAACATTCTAATTTTCTTATCAAATCTAAATTGTTTCAATGTTTGTTTGGTAGTGATTACTTTTGTTTGTTTGTTAAAAAAATCCAGAAAGGGTTTTATAATTCAAAGCAGAAGTTGTGGCTTGACATAATTCTGTAAGTCAGAAATAATAGTTCAATTTCACCATTAGCCTAAACAACAAAAAATTTACAGGAACAGCATAAGTGCAGCATAACCTAACTGAGTGCAACAGGTATAGAAAGTTATAATGCTTATTATTCTGAATATTCTCAATGCAACATTACGTTTCAGGTCTTTTCTACATTCAGAATTCAATTGAACATATAACAGCATCAATCCTTTTACGAAGGTTATTGGTTAAGGGTCATAATTAGCTACATTAATCATTCTGCACATATAATAATGTAAAAATGTCAAAGGTACTGCTGCATCCAGGAAGACATTAAGTCATTTTTTTTAAGTTTAATTTACTGATATGGATAATGGATGGATAAATGGACAATCACTTAATGGATTAAACTATGATAGCTAGATTATTTCGGACATTTCAGGCATCTAATTATGATATATTACTTTTCTAGGCTCGGGTTTCTTAGGACATACATTGAACTAAATCCTATGTAAAGTTTCCAACATTCCATTTTCAAGGGATTTTTCCATTTGATTCCTCTTGGAACTGTAACGAAGAAGATTTGCTAAAAACCAAAAGAAAATACATTTAGTGTGCAAAGGACAAACCAAATACTATAAGTTTTTACCTATACCACAGGCGGTCAATTTGACCACAAAAAAATATGGACTGGTCTATTTAGATTTTCCTGGGCAAGGTAAAAATTGTACAGCAGGGCATGAAATTTGACAACTATTTGACAAAGAGCTTCTGAAGCGGCTGAGGTGCATTGACATCAAGTATATTCAAGGAGCACAGAAGGTATAAAATATGGAGGTTCAAAGAGATCATGAGATTTCCTTGTTTCGTTAAGGAAAGCAAACATGCACGACTGGTGGATGACAGGTTTGCACTGATTTCTGCTACCTGGAACAAGTTTGTTGAAAACTGTATTTCCTGCTAGAAGCCCGGTTTCAACGTTACCATTGATGGGCAGCTTTTCACCAACAAGGCCAATGTGCAAATGTATTCAGTACAAGGCAAAAAAAAGCCTAATAAATATGGCATACAATTTTGGCTGTTGATGTAGAGTCAAAATACACCCTGAAAGGAAAAGGAGGAAACACAGAGAGGTCAGCTGCTCGGGGAGAATGTGGTTCTGAAACTGGTGGAGCCATTCATGGGGAAGGAAATAAATATCACCAAATATCACCAACTCTCTAAAACTGGCTTCCACTTTGCAGGCCAAGAAGACCAGCCTGGTGGGCACTCAGGGGTAAACAAAGCATGAGTTACTGTACCTCCTTGCACCAAACCACAAACGGAGCTGATCTCTACAAAGGTGCTGAAATGTGGAGATGCAACACAAACAATTTATCAGCTGGAGTCTGTGTAATATTCTGGACCAGTGGGAAGGAAATATTCAGTAAAGGGTGGTACCCGGAGATAGCCCCTTGCTGTGTTTTGGAACATACTGGACCTTGCAGGAATAAATGCCAACCTTCCCTTCCAGAAAAGCACTGGCTCCCACATCCATGATAGAGGTTTCTGCAGCAGCTGGAAAAGGAGCTTTGTGCTGAGTTTATGGAGGGGAGACAGCCATCAAGGCAGGTGAAACAAGGTGGTGATCTAACCCATCAGGACTCAGAAGTGCAACAGGCTCAAAAAAGGAGGCAGCACCAGGTGTGGAGAAGCTGCACTAAAAATAAAACCTCTGACACCTGCAGATGATGCTGTAAAGCTGTGTGAGGGAGTTGATCTAGGCAAAGACAAGTGATCTGCGCTGGCTGCCAGTTGTAAATAGCAACACTGGAAATAGTAAGAATAATATAAATATACAGTATTACACAAAAGTGAGATTACCCATAACATTTTTGTAAATAATGTATTATATTTTTTCATGGGACAACACTGAAGATACGACACTTAGTAGGTAGTCGGTATACAGCTTGTATGACAGTGTACATTTGCTGTCCCCTCAAAATAACTCAACACACAGCCATTACTGTCTGAACCAAAGGCAACAAAAGTGAGTACACCCCTAAGTGAATGTGTAAATGTTCAGTCCAGAAAATATCATAACGTTTTAGTAGAGCAGCTGTCTCAAACGGAAAACCACTGCCACTGGCTTTATGCTACTTATTGTAAGCTCATCACTTTGTGAAATGGAGTTTAAACAAAAATTCAACATGGAAGACTCACCACCCCCGCCGCGTCCAATCACTCCTCACTGGCTGCTCCAATCAACGGCAGGTCCGCATTCCTCCTCAGCCAATCATCTCCCAGAGCATCACTTTTAAAGAACCTCTACATGGAAACACCGCTCTTCTGCTGTGCTTCGACCCTCATCCACCGCTTCTCCACCATGGGCACCCAACTCCTTCCATACCAAGGCCTACACCACCACCAGGATCGAATCCCAGGGGGGGAAGACGTACCTAATCATAATCCTAAGATGTTTATTCAAACCTACTTCATACTCAGCGTTTACGTCTCTCTCAGGGGTCCGAGCGCCAAATAAATAATCTTTCATTAATACATTCTTTAACCGTCTTCTTGTTGTTTCTCCATTTATGTGAGTCTTTCTAGGTTGAAATGCCTTTTCATTAAAATGCATCAAAGAGCAACAAAAAACTCTGTTTGATATGATATGCCATCTTTTCCCTTGTTATCACAGTTCAGTCCAAATAACCGACAAGATCTTTTTTTTTTTAATCTCATTAGTGTTTCAGGTGGTCAGTTCATTAGTTTACATGTTTGCCTTATTATCCACCAGCCCTATCTGATGAAAACATCTGGGACCTTTTACCAACATACCAACCATCTGGCTTGGCTTGGCTGAAACATTATTTCTCTTTGGGCTTTGTTAATTTTAGCTGCAGTGACACAGAGAATATTTTTATAACAATAATCTTTGACATAAACTGAGCATTTCTGGCAAACGTTGCCGAATAAGGATGGCTGGAAGATGAGGGTTTAAATAGGAAACAATAAGGTAACATGTTTTCTTTTACTTTTTAAAGTGTGGAATGCTGACTAAAGCCTCTTCCTATATGACAGTCTCACATAGTCTAGGTCTGAGAGAATCAGAAATGGAAAATGGATTCTCTTAGTATCACACATATGAACATATAAAGTATCAGAGGGTAAATATTTTTGGAACTTGAACTGCTTTTTTACAGATGTGACCTTTCTCTACCTCAACTTCTCTGGGTACTTTTCATGTTTGAAAAGGAGTAGGAAGAAGTAAAAAAACTCATACCCCATAAGCTCAATATATACTTTAAGATGGGCCCACATTATTAAGCATCATTAAGAAACCAACCCAACAGAATTACACTACGTTACACCTATTCTTGGTCATAGAAATTTCTATACACATTATATCTAAGGGAACTGTATATACATCAAAATTAGGGTTAATCGATTTTCTATTTCAAAAATGTCTGCTTTTTACCATTAACTCACCACATACACATATTTAAACCTAAATTTATACATACATCCACCTATACATGCACCCTCATAAACACTTACATATATACATTCGTTCTATAATAAATAATAGTTCCCTTACCTGTCGTGTTAAGATCTCATATTAAAGTGAGTTTGGCAGATGTATTCGCAGGGATAATTTTCAAACAGCTACAAGCTCTAAAAGGAACAGGAACATACTATCTTTTATGCTGTTTCACTGCATGAAGCAAATTCCCAAACTTTCCTCCATTCTTGGTGGAAGTAGAGTGGACAGATGGGTCGTAGCTGGTCTGGTGGATTTGCCAGCTGGCTCAACCAACATCACTTTATATAGAAACCCATATATTGTTCGGCCAGAAGAAACAGGACCAAACCTCGGTGTGTCGGTGTATGTCTGACTAGTTCATTAGCTTCTATAGCTCCAAGAATGTATTTACTTGTTCAGTAAGCTCACGGTGATATGACGTTTTACTACTACTAGTAAGGGTACTAATATTAATACTGACATCAAAGAATTTAACTGCCAAACATTTGAACAAACCCATTAAATATAGAAGATGTTGATGATGTCTGGGGTCATAGTTCTCAACCAGAAAAGGGTGCAGTTGGAGGTCAGTCTTATCAGTCAACTTCTGATTCCCCCAAAATGAGTAGTAGAGTGTTGCTGAGGTGAGGGATGTCTGGGTCTCTCTCATGGACCAGTAGTACCCATGAAGCAATCTTAGATAAGTGGGAGACAATGGATGGATGGACGGATGGATGCATTGCGACGGTTCTTTGGTGGAAACTTTTCTCTACACATATAATCTCAAAACTATCAATTTTACAGCATCTGTTTAGAGGTTTAGGAGTACTAATATGCAAGTATTAAATTCCTCAACATATGATTAACCTGTAAGTAAAAATGCAATATAGAAATACCACAGGGTTGCATTATCATTGTATAAACACAAACATGATAAACAAAGTATATAAATTATATAAAATCTTCTATTTAAAATGGGCCAATAACTCTACAACTCCACCAAGGTGGGGTTATCAGAAACTATCTCTAGAATTTGGGAGTGCAGAAAAAGGAAATACCTACTTTTTTATTGTCTTCTCAAAGGCCCAGTCAGTCATGACAGATGTCTGCTCACACTGAGTCAGGTTCTGCTGCAGGTTTTCTCCTGTTAAAGGGGAGTTTTCCTTCCTGCTGTCACTATATACATGATGAGTTTGAGAGATTACTGTTAAATCAACAGCGACACAATGCAAGGGTCTGTCCCTGTCACTACATGCTCATCCAGGAGAAGTGAGTACTGCAAGTCAGTGACTCAATGCAATCTGCTGGGTTTTTCATGGATAGAAAACTTTCTAACCAACTAGAATAAAACTGAACTTCACTGTATTGTTTGATAACTAGAATCAGTTTGAAATGTATGTAACTGACCATGATTCTGTCTGTATAATTAGATTGAAATAACTTTTTTTTTTGTAAAGTGCCTTAACTTGTTAGAAATTGGCGCTATGTAGATAAACTGAATTAAATTGAATAGCCTACAGTCCTGACCTCAACCCATTGGAATCTTGTGGGATCAGCTTGTTATTCGTGCCAGAGTGACCAACACCAGTACATTGGGTGATTTGTGAAAAATGCTGATTGAAGAGAATCAGATGACATCCTATGTCAGTAAGTGACCAAGCTGATGACCAGCATGAGGAGGAGATCCCAGGCTTTTGTGGTTGATAATTTCAATCATGCATTCCAATAAACAAAACCAAACAAGAGTTAAAAGCAGAATAATCTGTTTGGCATTTGAAGAAAGGATTTGGCAAGTTTTCATGGGCACAACGCTCATACTGAACGGCAGAAATTTCTTAAATTTACAAACCGGCATTCTCGTGCACTGCAGTAGGATTTTGAGTCAAGGTTTAAATTGGGAGCTGCAGGGTACCTTAGTTTGTTATGTCCATTCTGAAAAAAACTCTTAACTTGGCCATGTGAACACACTAACCTTCCACCCAGCGCTCTCATCAGCTATTTAGGTTCCTCAATTAATATTTGAGTTGAGGTTTTTGAGGTCCCGGTGGGAAAACTAATCCTGCAAATCCTTTGAGGAGCATAGCACTATGATTAAATACATTGGAGTGTCACACTGCCTTCTATGTGCCTTATATTAAAAAATATTCCTACAAAACGTATTTGCTGCCTCCAACAAAATAGTGCTCTAAAATTATAACACAACTGTATACATTAAATGTGCTTGCTGCAGGTTGCTGGTTGGGGGTTGTAGAGAAAGTCAGTCAGTCACATGCAGTTGCCTTGAATATTGGGTAAAAATAAGCCTGGGCACACATGAGTTATAGGCTGCTGCAGAGAGTGAGTGAGACTATTGTTGGAGACAAATGAAGCTTATAAGTTTCCCTAAAGTTTCCTTCTGTCAGCTAGAACAGACTCTTAGATGAGAAATGGAACTTGTTCAATACACAAACGTTTTATTCTAGCTCATGATCTCAGGTTTTGCAGCAGGAAACAGTTATGGATTGAAACTGTCAGGAAAAACTCTATGTATGTTAATGCATACAACTGAAGCATGACTTGCTGGCAAGCTAAGAGTAGGACGCATACATCAAGGAATCCACAGAAGACTAAGGAATGATTTTGGTGTAAGCCTTGCACTGGTAAATAACATTACTTTCATGGTGTGTGAGTATGCTCATTACTTTCTAAAGGTGCTCATGATGACTTTGTGGTGAAACGGCACCTGCATGGTTTTCATTTGCAAAGGAAAGAATCTGAGAAAATACCGTGAAAATTCAGTGACAATATGCATTATCATTTACACCATGTGATCGTAAACTACATGTCTACCTTTTTCTTTTTTTTTTTTGTCTGATTTCATTTGCATACGAGTGACTGATGCCATGTTGACACATTTCCTTGTAGACACCTCCGAAGAAATATCTGCCATGCTTTCCCATAGTCATGCTCAGCTCACTTTTTGGAAATAATTAAGCGGGTAACTGATTTTATTCTAAATGAAAAATTGGGTACCTGTTTTCTAGTCTTAATAATAAGTTTAAGAAAGCTGTCAAAACTTTCTTTGACAGCTTTCACACTATTTCTTATTATGCCGGGTATTGGCCTATCTAAACATGTACTCCATGTGGATCCTAACATGAACAAAAAAAGGTCCTGTCACATTTATGAAGTATGTGTGTTGCTCATGATGCACTGATGTTTAGTTTATTTATTAGGATCCCCATTAGTTTCCACTGGAGTGGTTACTAATCTTCCAGGGGTCCAGTTAATAAAATTCAATAAGCCTAATACAAAACAATACTGATATTAACATAATAAACACAGCATTAGTTCAACAGACATCACAGGTAGCACATTGCATTTTATTAAGGGATAAAAGCTATCCAAGCCAACCTGGCCCTATGTATACTTGTTAGATATTCAGTTAACACTGATTAATCAATGTATTGGCTCAATTTCACAAGCCACACCCAGGCTTGATTATTGCTAGAACTCTAGAATCATGAAATCTCTTAAAAAGAACCTGCCTGGCATCATGACGTAATGTAACAGATCTCCAAAAGAAACACATCATCCTCCAATATAAAGAATTCCATTAACAGATAAGAAACATTGACTACAGTCATCTATCAATCTGAAAAGAGTTTTAAAGCTATTTCTAAGGCTGTGGGACTGAATGACAGCAAGAGAGATTGTATACAAATCGTAAAAACGGTGGTGAACCTTTCCAGGAGAGGTCCGCTATTAAAAAGTGCAACAAAAAACCAAACAGACAAAACATGTAAGTTAAGTTAGAAAATATTTTTTACAACACTGTAACTAAGGTGGCAATTTAAAACATAACTTAAGTTCCGATATAAAAATAGTTTTTTTATTATACATTTTTATCATATTGTAACTGTAGGCAAATGGCTCTCACATTTTAAAGAGTGGTTTTCTTGTCAACCACAGTGTGGTGTCAGTGCAGATCTCCAATTCACATTAAGATTACTACATTACCTAGATGTAAGATGTAGAGCCGGCTCTTTGAGGAAACCTTCATAATGAGCTACAACAACATTTAGTTTCCCTTTGGGATTAATAAAGTATTTTTGAATTGAATTGAATTGAATTGAATAAAAGGCAAGATCTTTGTGCATTAACACAGTCTCATTGGAAGTGTAAAAAAGCCACTTCGTGCATTGTGCTGTGTGGAATTGACAAGCATCATAGGCTTTTTCAGTCTTCTAATATGTAGTTTCAATACTGGCCAAATGATTTGTTTAGCTAAAGGTCATATAGTAATCCTGGTTTTGTACATTGTGCCATGTAATGTGAATATTGTACAATACCAAATGAACTGCTTGGACATATTCCATTACCTATACCTTCCAAATGCACATGGTACTGTTATTGAAGATTTTGGTGCCTTGCCCTCATCATAAGCAGTTACTCTGCGTGAACTAAAATAATAATTGCCCCCTCTTCCTGTCACTTAATCTGTGGCCTAATTTACAATAAGGTCCCCAAACAATGGATCTACAGATGGCTCTGTTTGTGCCAGGGAGGGTTCCAGGGATGAAGAGTCCCAGATAAGCATGTCACTGTATCAGGGCTTCAGTTCCAAGAATTACAACTGATTGCATTTTCCTTCAGGAGGGATTATCTTGACCCTATATAAAATAATGTTTTTTGTCTGTCTAGTTAGAGCGGTTTTGACAGGGATCTTGAATATATGTCTGACTGCTGTAAACTGTTCTCTCTTGCTCATAGTAATCAATAATGCTGACTTGAGTGAAGATCACGATCTCTTCCCTTGGTAAATATGAATTTTTCCATAACAGTGCTAATGAAGCAGGGTTGCATGAATTATTTTATTTCAGGATTCAGCTTTTTCTTGAATTGTAAAGCTTTGCTTAAGTTCTAATAATAAACAGAAATGCATTTAATGACGGTATATTTTGGTGGTTTGAACAAACTCCTTTGGGTGTGGTACAAACTTGATCTGCATGTATGGGAGAAGAACCTAAATGGCTGATTGATTAACAAGTTAACTGACTGGCTGACTGCCTGAATGGATCGCGGGTTATATATATTGATCACATGACTGAATTGCTGGCTGAGTGAATTCTTGCACTGAACAAATTACATAGCAGAGTCAGATAGCATAGAAATAGGCTGTGCTCCAGGCAGAAACCATTACCCTCTTTTTTCTCCTGTTTATTTATTTTTAATTTAGAATTTTGTGATTGAATATGAATTTGACATCCTGCAATCTGTCTGTGGTGTTGACAGGGTAATATGGTGCAACAACTGAGATGTTACAGGTGAAAAGGTATGATGGAGGTGAATGGCATTCCTTCTCACTCACTGGCTTCGCTGAGTGTTTAGATTGACCTTATTTCTGTCTCATTGACACAGCAGCTGGCTGCATAATTGACTGTCTGAAAGCTTGATTTGGGGGATTCAGTGATTGGCATTCGACTGCGCAGCTTAACTGACGGATGGGGGAAAAAATAACAACAGATAACTTAAGGTTATATGAAATTCATTTAGAACGCTTCCTGACTGTATTTCATTCAAAACTTTACATTCGAAGTTATACTCCTGTGTCATTTTAATAAAATATTCTCAATAAATAGATATGTCAGAAATGTTTACTTTTTCAAGACAAGAACTTTGTTAGTTTGTGTTTTCTTAGCGTATTTGATTACATATTTTCCGGTCTCAAAAATACGAGTTCCAATCCCAGTATCTGAAATTAAATATCTGCTGATACATATTTTCCGATTCTGAGCACTTTCACTTAAACATTTCTTTTTTCTTCTGGTGTTGTATGAGCAGATAATAAGTAACCACATGGAAATTGTTAGCTATGCTGTTGCATTTTGTGCTTATACCTGAAATCAATCATAGGCACCTGTTTATCTTATAAAATGGGGAAACAAATTTGGAAGCAGATGATTCATAACCCACGACATCCTAAAAACACATCAGACAAAGGTGATAAAATTCTGTATATTGCAGTTTTTACTAATAATACACTCCTGCCACACCTTTGTGGTTAAGGGGGTTAAGATACCCTCTTTTAGTACAGGAGATGTCTAAGTTATCCATAATGGAGAGCAGTTTGTTCAGTGCCCTCCTATCACTCACTTACTCAAACATCTTCATGTGTGTCCAATGTTTTCACTTGCTCTTATAATACTTTGTTGAGCCTGCTGGCATCTCTGACATTGATGCTGTTCTCCCAACAGATCACAGAGTAGATGGCACCTGCCACTACAGACTGGTGGAGCATCTCCAACATCTTACTGCACACACTGAAGGATGTGAGTTTTCTCAGGAAATAGAGTCTGCTTGGTCCTCCAGTCCAGTCTGCTGTTAAGGTGCACACCCAAGTACTTATTGCTGTCAACCACCTACGTGACCTTTCCCATGATGTTGATGGCCTTGAACGGAGATATTTTCCTCCTGAAGTCCACCACCATCTTCTTAGTTTTGGGAGAAGAACATGATTCCAGTCACTCCACAAATTTATCCACCAGTGACCTGTACTCCAACTCCTGTCCAGTCTTAATGCACTCAACAACTGCAGAGTTGTGTCATGACTCAGAGTTGTTTTTACAGTTTGAGGGGTTCCAGGTGACAGAGACAGGACAGTTCCCTGCAAGGCTTCTGTATTACTGATCAATGCTGTTCACCAGTCACACATACACCTATCTAACAGGTAATTAGCAACCCAGGAGAAAATGGACATACTGACACCCAACCCTGGCAACATATCATTCAGCAAAGATGGCTAGATGGTGTTGGAGGAACTGAAAAAGTCCAAAAACTTTGTCACCGTCCTGGTGAGAATGAGCATGCTGCAGCAGGTAGTGGACAGCCCCCGTCTACCCCCACACAAGTTGAGTAAGCAAACTGAAGAAGGTCGACAAAGGATCTCATTTGTGGCCCAAGATGTGTCAGTACTAATCTCTCCAAGACTCTAATGACATGATGTCAGGACAACCGGTCTCAAGTCATTTAGGCCAGTTGGGTTGGCTTTTTTCAGTATTGGCACTAAACATTGTTTAATGTTTTCCAAAGTGCCGGCACTTTTTCCTGCAGCAGACTGAAGTTAAGATCCACTGATTCCAGACAGTTGGTACCCGCAAGACTTCAGGACCTGGGGGGTTCATACCATCAGACCCTGCAGCCTTGCCCTGGATTAATTCTCAACCTGTCTCTTAACCTGGCAGGCTACTGATCACAGTTTTGCGTAAGACTAATTTGAATATTAATTATTCATAAGCAGAAGCAACATTACACTGTGAGAGATTGAGATTGAAAGGAGTCTCAAGAAATTAGCTCTTAGTGGAACAAAGTCAAGGACGTGATAGTGAGATCTTAAAACTGTTATAAAAAACGTCTTCCACAAGTTTGCGCTGTTAGCATCCCTAACTGTAACAGCAGTCTTTCTTGGTATTTTCTAGATGGTAAGTATTCTTACCCTGTGTGTTAGTTTGCTAAGCGGTTGCCAACATTTCTAAATCCTTTATGGCAGATTGAGATGGAAAGTTCAAATGAACAAAATAAAGTAACATTTTGTATACCAGCTAGCCTTTCTGTAGCTGCTAAAGCTCTAGAGCTCGCAACTCAGTTGTTATTTCTGTAAAAATGTCACGTAACTTTCACTGCTTTAAATGTTTGCACAAAACCCATAACCACCATGTGTCTTGTGTTTTCTACTCTTCACCTCCAAAATATATCCAAAGCAGATGCTGAATGCCCACTGAGCAGACAGCAGAGACTCCACTGACAGAGAGCTTCTGCTGTTTAAGTTTGAAGTAATTCTTAAATCTAACAAATACATTTGCTGACATATTTGAAAGGGGTCTGTTGATATATTCTTTCGTGTGCAACAATCGTTTGGGCTGTAAGCTGAGTAAAGCCAGTCAAAGTATGATCTCCAGCAACACAGGACCATGCTGTTTGGATTTCCTCGGGCTGATATGGGTTAGTAATGTAAAAACAGGAACCTGTTTTACTAAAGAAACAACATAACCATAAATTACTTATACAATTTGGTGCCCAGAGGCTTCTTTCTCTGTTTGGGCTGACTTGCCCACATGGGTTTTGGGATCCCAACAAAGACATTTAAATGCCAGTGTCAGCTAGAATGTTGCGATGATGACAATGACAAAGCATTCAAATATGAAGCAGTGCTGGCTTAAATTCAGTTATCAGTTCATTCAGATTTATACAGATGCATCAAAAATAAATGGAAAAACAAGAGTGGCAGTCATAATCAAGACGTTATGTCACAAAAAAGAAACTTTTGTTGAGGCTCGGCTGCAAAGACATACATGGATTGCACAGACTTTATTAAGAAAACGCTTACAAAATTTTAAAAGCACTTAGAACACACTTTTTTTTTTTTTGACGCTTGTATATTTCACCAATTTTGTCAGTAACTGACAAAATTTTATCCTCTGCAATTTAAACACTTGGAGAATATGAAAGCACTTGTAAAATGTAAACCCCTTCAAAATGTAAACATTACACAATTCAAAACACATTTGCAGAATTCACAGCATGCAGAACTTAAAATCAATTATAGAAAAAAATGCACATATGTGCATGGAATGTGGCATGTAGTATTTGGTATTTACGTAAGGTGCAGCTTGTGCTGAAACAGTCTATAAGATGAGCTGGTGGTTTGTTTGATTGTCAGCAGGGATGTTTAGTGTCTGCCTGCATGGGGACAACTGCCTTCACTGCTTCTGGAAATAAACTATTTCTGAGCCTATATGTTTCTGCTGTGATGTTCCTGAATTGTTTTCCTGACTGAAGTGGGACAAACAGTGCATTGCTTGGTTGGATGCGGTCTCTAGCAATGTGTCTGTCGCTTTTCTTGACTTGTGCTGCATTAATCGAGTTCAGATCCAATAGACCACATCCCACAATCCCTGTGCTGTCTTCACCACCACCTAAGTCCTTTCTCTCCTGTGCCGTGCAGCTCCCATACCACACTGTCACACTAAGGCACAGGATGCTTTCAGTTGTGGCCCGTTAAAGGTTTGTGAGCAGCTGAGTAAAGAGTCCAGTTTGTTTCAGCTTTCTGAGAAAGAAGAGCTGTGGTTGGTCCTGCTTTACAAGGTGGGAGGTGTTCTCAGTCCAGGAGAGGTCACAGGAAATGTGAATGCCCAGGAACTTTATGCTGTCCATATGCTCCACCACCTCCCCTGTATGTAGAAAGGAGCTTGTTCGGTCCTCCTGGACCTCCGGTAATCCACTGTAGTACCTGAGTTTCAGGTGAGGATTGGAAAACGAATCACCAATGGTTTGTCTTTACAGGAGAAATGTTAGCAGTTTTGTTAGCAGTACAGTGGATGGAGGACATTAAAAAGCGTTAAAGAGCATTAAAGAGCATTGAAAACAATGGTTTGTTCAGACTCAAGAGTCTAAAACATCATCATTCTGATGGCCGGAGAGATATCTTTTTAGAAATACAACTAACATTATTCAGAATACAAAGGATGGGTTTAAATTGCCATTTTTATGTATACCAGCACATATTGGTTTAAAAGAAAATGAAATGGCAGATAGGATGGCTAAGAAGGCAACTCATACCTATATACATTTTACAGTTCATATTAGTAAATCAGTGGCAATGAGCATTATTTCAATCTGAAAAGACTCACAAAGAAAGGAATGGCAATTAGAAAAGTTTTAATGATGAGAAATTACATGGTTATTTCTTTGGCGCTCGGACCTGGGAGGAAGACATGAAAGCTGAGAATGACATGAGCTAAGATGATCATTTGTAAGGTTTAGATTTAGAGATGTCCTCCCCCTGATCCGACACTGGTGGTGGATTGGCGGCCAGGGAGTGAGGAAGCTGGAAGGAGATGGTAAGGAAGATGGTGGAGGTGGGGTGGAGGAGGGATGAGCTCACCTGACAAGCAAGGATAAACACAGCTGAAGGTCCTTTAAAAGCAAGGCATCAGAAAGTGATTGGATGGAGAATCAGGTGGACAGGATGCTGATTGGAAGGCCGGGAGATGCACAGAAGAGTCATTGGGAGGTGGAGGCGGTGAAGGTGAGTCTTTCATTCAGAATTTTCGTCTAAACTCCATAAAACAAAAACCGAAGAAAGAATGGCAGAAAAGGTGGGACAGGGAAAGTAAAGGAAGATGGTTTTATGGGATCAAAAAGTCAAAGAAATGAGAAATGGAAGAAGGAGCAGAAAGGAGAAAATGGTAAAAAGATTAAGATTTGGACACACAGGACTAAGCAGTACACATTCTAAGACACAAAACCTAATACAAGAAAATGTGACAATTGTGGGGAAAATGAAACAATAGAACAAGTTATATTAGATTGTCAGAAATATGAAATATTATAGCTCTCTAGAGCTAACGTAAGTGAGTACTCTCCTTTTCATTTGCCAGTGCAAGCCGCTCACTTACCTGAGCCAGCTTCTTAAGTACCGTTGCCAGCCTATCATTAATCAGATCAGTGGCTGGCTTTGGAATAGATGTATACTCCTGAAACAAGGAAGTAGCCACAGCTGGATGTGCAATTGCCTTAATTTTGGCACTGACACCAATCCATAATAATTACCTCATGAACATTTGATGATTATGTTTCAATCTATTAATATTTGTTAACAATTATGTCTTAATCTTGTAACATTTAATGCAAAACTGTGAAATGTCACTTCATATTATCTTGAAAATTGATCAAATGTAATATTTATCCCCTTAGAAATATAAATAGGTATTAACTGTATGTGCCAAGAAAAATAATAGAAAGTGGTTAAAACCTGTAAATATTCAATTCCTGAATGAATCAAAGTGTTGTTTTTTTTTTGTCTTTATAATGACTAAGTTAACACGTATTTATCCTTGGCTTCATATTGTCCACTCTTTTATCATATATTGCACTAAACCTGGTTAAAACTTAATAAAGACATCTAGACTTCCCTAGACACATCCTCCGAGGGAACCCAAAGAGTTCCCAGGTCAGCTGAGTGATATAGTCCCTCCAGGGTGTCCTGGACCGTCCCCTGGGCCTTCTCCCGGTGGGACCTGTCTGGAACACCTGCCGAGGGAGGCGTCCAGGAGGAGACCAATACACATGCATACCACTTCAACTGACTCCTCTCGATTTGGAGGAGCAGCGGCTCTACTCCGAGCTCCTCCTGGGTGGCCGAGCTGAAGGGGGTCCTGATAGTTCATTGTTTGCTTACTCACGTGGGCCAACAGGAGTCTCTCTAGGACCTTCATGATGTGAGATGTCAGGGCAACAGGTCTATAGTCATTGAGGACTGATGGGTGAGTTTTATTTGGTACCGGAACAAGACAGGAGGTCTTCCACAACACCGGAAACTTCTTCTGGGCCAGGCTAAGGTTGAAGAGGTGCTGCAGAATCCCACAGAGCTGCTCTGCACAGGCCTTCAGGACTCTAGGGCTGACATGATCTGGACCTGCAGCCTTATTCCAATTCAGTCCCTCCTGTTGCATCTTCACCTGACTTCTTGAGACACACAGGTGGAAGCGGGTGGCAAAGGAAGCATCAGCATCTTCTGATATGGTTAAAGGCAAACATGTAGAAGCAGAAGGGTCTAGGGCTGAGGTGGAAGATACAATATTTGAGGTGTTACTGGACAGCTGTGGGTCCTGTGCATCAAAGGAGGGTGGAATGTCTGTTTGGCTGTGAGCAGAAGAGGAGGATGCTGAGCTTGTTTCTGAACTGAACCTATTGAATAATGTGTTCAGTTCATTTGCTCTGTCCAGACCTCTATCGGTCTGATCATCCTTCTGCATGAAGCGCGTGATCTTCTTCATCCCTGACCACACATCTCTGATATTGTTTTGCTGGAGCTGGCTCTCCAGCTTCTTCATGTACACCTCCTTGCTGTCTCTTATTTTGACTTTAAGTTGCTTCTGTGTACTCCTCAATAATTCTCTGTCTCCCTCTCTGAAGGATCTTTTTTTCTTGTTAAGCAGGTCCTTCAGGTCAATGGTGATCGAAGGTTTGTTATTGGGGAAGCATCTCACGGTTCTGGTGGGGATGATGTTATCCAAACAGAAGTTTATATAGTCGGTTACACACTCAGTCATGGCATTGATGTCCTCTCCATGTGGCTGGCACAGTGCATCCCAGTCTGTCACCTCAAAGTAACCTTGCAGAACTTCTTCAGCTTCCTGTGACCATTTTCTCAAAGTCCTCTTTATTACAGGTTGCCTCTGAACAATGGGCTTATATTTCGAGCAGAGAAAAACAAGATTGTGATTTATTTGCCTAGAGGAAGTCTTGCTGTAGAGAAGTATGAGTCCTTGACATTTGCATAAAACAAATCCAACGTTTTGTTTTCTCTGGTAGAGCAGCTGACAAACTGTTAAAACGTTGGAAGTGTTGCAGAGAGTGAAGCGTGGTTAAAATCACCAGAAATTGCCACAAAAGCAGTGGGGTTTTGTGTCTGTAGCTTAGCAACAACTGAGTTGATGGCATCACATGCAGTGTCGGCAACAGTGGAAAGTGGAATGTAAACTGTTGCCAAAATAACAATGGTGAACTCTCTGGGTAAACAATATGGACGAAAACTTACTGCCAATAGTTCAATATCTGGACTGCAGAGACGACACTTCACAGTAACATGTCCTGGATTACACCATCTGTTGTTCACAAATACTGCCAGTCCACCTCCTTTACATTTGCCGCTCCTCTTTGGGTTAAAAAGTCCAACAGAGAGACGCTGGAGTCTGGGATATGATCCTGCATCCATGTCTCAGTAAAACACATACTGTATTCCCGGTACTCTGGCTGGGTCCTTTGTAGGGCTTGGAGTTCATCCAACTTGTTTCCCAACGATCTCACATTGCCCATCATAATCGACGGAAGAGATGGCTTGAACTTCCTCCTTCTCTCTCTTCTCTTAGCTCCTCCTCTGCATCCACGGCATCTCAATTTCAACTCATCAGGGATTTGGGGTTGTAGTTGAAGTATTATTTGAGCTTTTGAGATCTTAATCAGCTGCTCCCGGTTGTAAGAAACAACCCCGTTGAATGACAATGCATCATAACAAATGTCCAGAAGTAGAAAAGTATGAGGAAAAATCCTCCAAGCTGCACATCATCCGACACCGGAGAGGACAGTTGTCCAAAAAGAAAATCAACTGTATCCACCACAAGAGGAAGAGTTCCCAAAAAAGAATAAATCTGAATCAAAAGTAACAGAGCTACTCCAACCTGCTGGCCACCTTGAGTGGCGCAATTCTAGAATAGAGAGTTCCCAGCAGAGATCCTGTCTCTACAACGCAGAGTGAAGCAGTTTTTCAGGTCTGAAGGAAGGACAACGGGACCGCATCACTGTGGTTACAGCTGTAACGTGCAGTTTGCCGGCCAACAGAGCGAGCCACCCCACCCCACAGCTACGGAGGTTAGCTGCAGCTAAACCTTTGTTCACTGTGGATGTTTTCTTCAAACTTTGTCGCCTTGGACATCTTTTCCTCAGCACGGTTCATCTAAGAGGTTAGGTTGGGCAGAGAGAGAAGTAGTTGAGAATTAAATAATTAAAAAAAAAATTTGTTTTATGAAGTTTGGTTTTGTTTGTGTTGAAACTCAGCCAGCTTAGTGCTAGCAGATTATCTGTTCAGCACACGTGCTCAGTTTGTGTGTTCTGTGTCTGTGTTTATTTTTTTAATGTTTAGACAAATTTTATTTAAAGGGGGATTTTAAACACAGAAGATCAGCCATAACATGCCATCCATGCTTATGGATATTAATTCTTTTATTAGTGGTATTTTAAAGTTATATGTGTGATTCTGATGATAAGCTATAAGCTTCTTTTGTTAGCTTTAACCGCTAACAGCTCAGAACAGGTGTTTGCCTGCTAAAGATCATTTTCCCCAAAAAGGTTGTTAGTTTTCAATCCAGTAAAATAATATTTCCGTAAATATTATTTTACTAAACTTGAAAACTAAGTAAACACCATTAAGCCCATTTCTCCAGAAAGATTTGGTTCTTATTCAAAATAATATTTCTTTAACCCTAACCCTAAACCAACTGGTTTATATTGTACATATCCCATTAGTCTTCCTTATTCTTTAATTCTGCTTGGTAGTTTAGTTGGATTGTTTTAGCAAGGTGAAGAGTTTTTTGATTGAAATATGTTTGACTATGAGTTGACTTATTTTTGTTAATAAATTCTTGTATTTTATAAGATCGCTGATTCGCTCATTTCTCTGTCAATCAAAAAGGGATTCATTTAGTCAATGACATGTACACACAACAGTATATATTTGATCACTTATTTTTTGACATTTTAGGGGAAGCTGAGCTTCCCTTGCAGTCTTTGAGCAATCGCCACTGATTCATATTCATAATTACAACACAACCTTTTCTGAGCGAGGACCATGACCCCAGGTGGAGCTGATCCTCATCCCTGCCACTTTACACTCAGCTGCAAACCACCCCAGTGCATGCAGTAGGTCTCAGTTAGAGAGGGCCAGCAGGACCATGTCATCTGTAAAAAGAAGAGATGAAATCCACTGGTCCACTAACCATACCCCCTCCGGCCCTTGGCTGCGCCCAGAAATCCTGTCCATAAAAGTTGTGAACAGCATCGGTGACAAAGGGCAGACAGCCGGGGTCCAACACTGGGAACAACACCGACTTATTGCCGGCAATGCCGACCAAACTCCTGCTCCGCATGTACAGAGACAATATGGATGCATTAGGTTATTAGAGAAGCAAAATAGTATGACATATTGCAAGGTTTACACATTTGGACCCTTCACCATCAATTATGTCTGTCAGTGCAGGTCTTACATCGAAGTAGGAAATGAGCATTGTAATAAATTAAAGCTAATAATTGCTCTATTAATTTAATCCTCATTTTTGTATTTGCCTTTTGGGTCATTAAGAAAAACAAATTTTGACTCTACTACTACACTTGAACTGTAAATAAGCTTAAATAGCAATTAACCATAATGATCATAACTTCTAGACTAGAACTATGAAATCTGCTTTTCCATGTACGTTAAGATCATATTACCAGCCCCTAATTCTTTTTGACATTTGATGAATTGCCCCCATATTTCAACTTGAACAACTGCAAGCAAGAGGCAATTTTTCTGAAGCAATCCAATTAATTTGTTTGTGTCTCGGTGAGTGAATCAATGCTAGAGAAGGAACCACAAGCATTTCACAGAATTATTTGTTCACACAAAGTATTGTCTGCAGGCTATAACCCTGCTAATAGAACTGAGTGCAGTAGCAGCAGAGAGCAGCAGATGGACAGCTTGCAGAAGTGGCTGCTGTGTTGCTTGTTGTTAGATTGTAAAAAAAGGCATCATTTGTTAACTGGATGTTAACTATGCAAATTTGAGATAATCTTAACAAATACCCCGGGCAGTGGCGCTTTATTGGTGGATATTTGCATTATAGATGGTCAAACATGAATTCCTGTTTTTCTCTCTATAAAACACTTTAGATGGAGGCAGCAGCTGGCGTGTTCCTGGTGTCATTTAAATTTGTCAACATTTGAAGTTGTTTTTTTTTCCCTTTAAACAACCAAAGAAGCAGCGCTTCACTAGTTGTGAATTTATTTTTTTCTAATCGTCTCCTTTGTTTGTGGAGACGATCACACTATGCTAAAAACACGGGCACAGACACAAGGAAATGAGGCATGGAAACAGTACGCTGAGAGTCTGTTTTATTTGGTCTCTCTCTCTCTCTCTCACACACACACACACACACACACTCTTGTCTTACTATATGTTGTGAGGACCTCTCATTGACTTCCATTCATTTCCTTTTATTTTCAACCCTTTCTATGACTTAACCCTAACCCTCCCCTAAACCTAACCATTACCATGTACATACCTAACCCTAAGAGTAACCTTAAATTCATCACCTCTTAGTCCTAAACTCAACCCCTACCAAAATAGCAAGTGTGGACCATGATAATGTCCTCACTTTGATGGTGAAATATGAAAATGGTCCTCGATAAGCTACAAAAACAGGAGGCAACACATGCACACACACACACACATACACACATACACAAGCAAACTGAACACATGTATACAGGACAAATTGTTGGTTTCCCATATATTTTCATGTGAATAGATGGATGGAAATAAGACCACCAAGATGGCGCCGACGATGGCCGCCTCGGAGCTTCGCTCTCTCTTTGTTTGTGTATCAATTCATCTGGCAAATGTCCGCTCTCTAAGCAACAAGATGGACAAGCTACTTCTCCTCACCGGTAAAAACACGGACCTCCGCGGATCACTGATTCTCTGCTTCACCGAGACATGGCTGAGTGAAAACATCCTGGACCGTGCACTGCTGATGCTGGACTTCCAGCTGTTTAGAGTGAATCACAGCGCGGAGCTATCGGGGAAGAGGCGAGGAGGCGGAATCTGCTTTTATATAAATGAAGGTTGGTGCAGAGACATAAAAGTGCTGATGTGGAGTAATTTTCCATAATCTGTAAACCGTTTTATTCGCCGAGGGAGTTTTCCTCATTTATAATAATTGCCTCATATATTCCACCGCATGGCTGCACTTCTGCCGCTGAAAAACATCTTGTTGAGCTGATTACAGACGTGGAGAAAAAACACATGGACTCTTTCATCATAATACTGGGAGATTTTAACAGAGCAAACCTCTCCAAAGAACTCCCCAAATACAGACAACATATTAAGTGCCCCACCAGAGACAAAAACACACTGGACCATTGTTACACAACTTTAAAGGACTCATATAATGCTGTTACCAGGGCTGCTCTGGGTTTTTCGGATCATTATCTAATCCACCTCATCCCAACCTACAGACAGAGACTAAGAGCTTCCAAACCCAAGGTTCACACTGTTAAGAAGTGGACTGAGGAATCAAAGCAGATGCTACAGGCCTGCTTTAAATGCACAGACTGGACTGTTTTTGAAACCTCAGCCACTGACTTATACCAACTAACTGATGTGGTGACATCATACATCAGTTTATGTGAGGACATGTGTGTGCAGACCAAGACCTGCACCTTTGGGAACAACAAGCCATGGTTTACTCCACACCTCAGGAATCTGCGCAGGGAAAAGGAAGAAGCTCACAGCAGTGGAGATTGGGCGCGGTACAGGCAGGCCAGGAACAGACTAACAAAGGAGATCAAAGCAGCTAAGAGAAGCTACAGTGAGAAGCTTAAGAACAGCCTTTCTACTGGTGATACTTTGGCTGTATGGACTGGTCTGAGAAACCTGACTGCCTATAGTAGCCCCCCACCCATCCTGAACAGAATCCTCACCTGGCGAACCGTCTGAATGGCTTCTACTGCAGGCATGACAGGAAGCCGTTCACGCCTCAAATCATCTACTCCACATCCCATTCAGGAACAAGTTCTTCCCACAAAGCTACCAACCCCCTACCTTCAGATCCTCTGCCAGCACTAAAGATCTCTGAGGAAGATGTAAATAGGCTCTTTCAGCGGATGAAAACAAAGAAAGCTGGAGGACCTGATAACGTCTCCCCATCATGCCTGAAAGTCTGTGTAAATCAACTTGCTCCGATCTTCACCCAGATCTTCAACAAGTCACTGGAGACGTGTGAGGTCCCCTCCTGCCTCAAACGATCCACCATCATCCCGGTGCCCAAGAAACCCACCATCCTACAATTAAATGACTACAGGCCTGTAGCCCTAACATCTGTGGTCATGAAAGCCTTTGAGCGGCTGGTGTTGAAGCACCTGAAAGACATCACAGGCCCCCTGCTGCACCCCCTGGAGTTTGCTTACCGAGCAAACAGGTCGGCAGATGATGCTGTCAAATTAGGCCTACACTTCATCCTGCAACACCTCGTCCGCCGAGGGACATACGCCAGGATCCTGTTTGTAGACTTCAGCTCGGCCTTCAACACCATCATACCAGACATCCTCCAGCCCCCACCTGTCAGTGGATCAACAGCTTCCTGACAGACCGACAGCAGCAGGTGAGACTGGGGAGCATCTTCTCCCGAACCAGATCAATAAGTACTGGTGCCCCCCGGGGGTGTTTTATATCCCCACTCCTCTTCTCCCTGTACACAAATGACTGCACCTCATCGGAAACTCCTTAAGTTTGCAGATGACACCACTGTCATTGGACTGATCCAGGACGGTGATGAGTCTGCATACAGACAGGAGGTGGATTGGCTGATACACTGGTGTGGTCAGAACTACCTTGAACTCAACCCACTCAAGACTGTGGAAATGGTGGTGGACCTTCGGAGAGCACCATCCCCATACACCCCCCTCACCATCCTCAACAACACTGTGTCGGCTGTGGACCACTTTAGGTTCTTAGGAACCACCATCTCTGAGGACCTGAGATGGTCTTTACACATAGACACTGTTTGAAAGAAGGTCCAGCAGAGACTGTACTTCCTGAGGCAACTCAAGAAGTTCAACCTTCCACAGGAGCTGTTGGTCATCTTCTACACTGCCATTGTTCAGTCTGTCCTGTCTTCATCCATCTCAGTGTGCTTTGGCTCATCCACAAAACAGGACAGGTCCAGACTGCAACGAATAATCAGGAATGCAGAGAGAATAATCAGGGCTGACCTTCCCTCTATCCAGGACTTATACAGGTCTAGGGTCAGAAAAAGAGCTGCTAAAATCTCTGCAGACCCCACACACCCTGCACATAAACTGTTCAGAGTTTTACCTTTAGGCTGCCGTTACAGAGCAGTGTTTACTAAAAGCAGCCGCCACAGAGACAGTTTCTTCCCCCAGGCTGTTTCTCTGTTGAACATTTAAAAGAGTACCAATGTTGGAATTATGATTTTGATTAATTAATCTTTATCAATAATTATAATAAAAAAATCATAATTTGACAAAATTAATTTTTTAACCAAAATCCTCATTTATGAATCGAGACTAGAGAGGTCTTCTGGTGTTGTAATTGTGGCTCAACGCCTTTGATAATTACAACCGTTAAATACTCAATAATAATTAATAACTATTACCAGAAACATGTGGAACTTCAACCTTATTTTGACTGACGAATCACTCTTGCACAAAATAAACACAAAACGCCTTCTGTTTATCTATGTGAACATTTATTAAATCCCAGCCCTGATACAATCCGCTCTTCCGATTTAATAATCTTCACCTACTCAAACATGCAAAGTTCTACACAAAAGGGCTAAAATATCTAACTAAACAAAATAAAGCAAAACAGCAGTGGGTGTGTATGGAATCAAACCAGCAGTTATGGCAAAAATGATAATATGACAAAGGGATGTGGTGGTGAGTGGAGGTTGGGGCGCAGCTCCAACTGTAACTCATTTATACTCAGTCATAAAACATCCCGCAACGCTGGGCGGGGTGAGCACACAAAGGGTTATAAAACTTTTGGCGGCAAGCTAGTAAGCAGTAAGGTTGAAGTCAAAGAAATGGGGAATTTCCCCATGAGGTTATTATAACAGTCCAGTCTCACAGCGCACCTGTGCTTGCTCTCAGGTGTTCAACAACCCCGCAAAACACACACAAAGCTGGGTAGCGCAGCGGCTTTCAGGCATCCAACACGGCACATCAAAGTTTCAATAAAAAATTCACATGCACATATCATTCAGAACACAAGAGATTAAATCACAAATCTAATCGCACTAAAACCTCCTCTACCCTGCCCAAACTTTCTAAGAAAAAAATAAAAATGAAGGATGTGTTTTACTTGTCGTTGTCTTCCTTCTGAGCAGAGTTGAAGAGAGGAAAAAGGTTGGAAGTTAATGTGCGTCCACAGTTAACTTCGGGAAGAGCGGTCAATTTTCGTCCTTTGTCCTTCTTGGCAAAAAGGGAGAAATATGACTTGACCATCAGTAGTCGACTAGAACCAAAACAAGGTGGCAATTCGTCTCCTTGAAACTCTGTGGTTTTGTTTTTTTTTTTTTTTGGTCACGTGTTAAGCTCACGTCTTCGATTGGCAAAGTGAAATTTCTGGCCTTCTTATTCCAGAAACCTCTTTTATGAATTTTCGTTGGCCAACGAATGAGAATAAAGGAAATCCACTCAGGACTCTTCTCCAGATGATGCTTCAGATGTTGGTAACTGTGTCACGGTCTCCAGCTGAAAACAAATGGTGGGTCGTCCCATCCTCTGTTATATATGTTGGAATAATTTAATATAGATATATCTTATATTTTCTCCTATTCTTTAACTTGACTATTGGATTTTATAATCTTTCATGATGTTTGTGTGAGTAAAGGATGTGATGAGTTTGTCTGCAGGCAAACATCAAAAGTGCATTTAAGGAGGTCATAAAAGATGAAGGCTGATTGTGCTGAACGGACAACACACTGATTTTAAGATTGGAGGAGACTGTGGAAGTGTGTTGTTAAAAGATAATGGTGTTTATGACCTGTTTACGATGCAGCTGTTTTTCCCATCCTTGGAGAGTAACGTTCTTTGTAATTAGGGACCCCCGAAAAGATAATAAAAAGAGAGGGTCGGACAGATGGTTTTCAGAGCGGTAGAGAGATTTGTAACTGACAATACATCTTTGTCCGTTCTCCTCGCTGCGAGTGAAATAACTAATTCTTTGTCTTTCTCTTCTTTTTGTGATTTTATAAGTATTGTAGGTTGTTTAAACCTGACAATATAGTTGACGGTGGCCTCAGGGCTGCGATGCCCCTGTCTTATCAGCCACAGGGGCCGCTGGGTTTTGTAGGACAGACTATCCTGCGGTACAAAATGGCCAATGCCGTTGGTAGGGCATAGTGGCGTCCAACAACGTGCAAATGGTCCAACATTCAGCAAACAAGTGGTCCAACACCAAACAACAGCATACAGATGTTGCAAATGCACCTTTTTATTTATATATGTGTATATTTATATATTGTATATATGTATATTCTGTAATGCAAAAAACAAAAACCAGAGAGCAAAGTGTACTGGAGTCAAATTCCTTGTTTGTATGTACGAACTTGGCTGATTCTGAATAAAGTCTGGAAACAAAAAAACATGTCTATATTGTTATTGTCTTTTTCTATACTCATCCACATCTGAAAAATACATAAAACACTCCCTGAGTGTGGAGTTTTGCCTCGCTCTGATGAACCCACTCAATATGTGTTGGGCTTTATGTATGGGCGGCAGATGCTGCTGTAAGAATTGACAAGCATATCCCAGCCCCTGAGACAGGTTCAGATACACAAACGGTTCCATATTTTGTATGTACACACAGACGCAGACAGAGGGTGGGCCAGACCCAGAAAACACAGAAAATAAGGAAGAGAGAAAGATATGAGGAAAATCTGACAGCTCTCTCTCTCTCTCTCACACACACACACACACACACACACTCAGACTCATCCCAAAGGAAAGTGCAATTTACACACCATTTCCTAACCCTCCCGATGGGAAAGTATCATTTCCACTGCATAATAAGCAGCAGAGTGGCAGAGAGACAGCAATAAAACTTATTGAATAGAACTCCCATCCCTGCAGGGACAAGCTCAGCTGTCTCTCACATGCTCTCCCACATGTCTGTCTGGCTGTATTTATAAGGCATATCAGGGGAGAGTGTGGTGGCCAGCAAGTGATGCATTATATATTTACACTTTGGAATACGTACAAGGAAACATTACCAGAAGAGACCGCCTTTTAGATGGAAACATTACCTCAGTGGAAGAATCAGATCAGCACTGTGTTTAGTTTTACATGTAAAAAAGAAATCAGATTTTTTGTCGTATGCTGCATGTCAGAGACTGATCTGACGGAGGGCCTGTTGGGAGGTGCTGATAGCCAATCAAAAAGAGTGAATTGATTGTTATAAATGGGCAGTGTGGAGAACAGCTAGCAGCTCCAAATGTATCTAGAGGCTCGATATGTGATGCAGTTCTCTGATAGTGAATGTGAAAAAGGTTTAAATTTTTTTTAAAAAAAGCTTTGGAGGCTTTTTATTATTATTCTTAAAATTCACTTATATCCTCTATTGCATGGTGTACAGAATAGAATATTTGAATAAATGCCTACAATCATAATCCTATAGCCAATTTGGGCCTCTTAAGTCCTGTTATAACCACAAAAACTTTGTGTGAAAAAATCTGTGGCTTCAACAGCCTTAATTCACAGTGATCAGACAGGGAATGATTAGAGAGAGAAAGAAGATTAATGATTATCCTAGTTGAGTGGTTAAGTTCATTTTGCTGGTGAAGAGTCCCGATGTCTTCTCAAAGCCATGGGGAAAAAAACGATTCAATTAGGGCTGCTTCTGGAGGCCTCAGAAGAAAAGCCAAGCCACACTTGTTTTATTACACCCTTTTTATAAAAGAATACTGGGTACTCGAACAGCAGTTCATTACTTTGTTCATATGATTGCCGTGATCGTAGTCACTTTTGGATCCAAGTTGAAGAGTTATGTCTGCTCACTGGCAAGGAGACATTCGCATTTTGTGTCCTTTTGTCCAATTCTGCCGGAACTCTGTGTGGTAGAGAAGGCCATGATGGAACACAGCGTTTGTATTCAAACTGTGACATCACGGGCAGCCAGCTATGACTCCTCCTCTTCCTGGGCTGGGTTAGGAATAGGTTAATGTGATGTTGAAAGGTGCAGAGATTCATACAGGCCTTCGATGATGTATAGTTCTGAGTCCATGTTCATCCATGCTGTAATCGATGGCTGGGGTGCCAACACTACTATATGTATCTTATAACTGTTGAAAAACGCTGACATAAAGTTTTGCATCGGTCCACATTTCGTTCTCCACTGTAGCTGCATGAGGAACCTTAAGGTTACTAAATAGCAGAATTTATTGGTAGCAGGGAGTTTTGTTTTTCTGTCACTTTTTAAAGTTGCGCTACAGAACATTGCATTGCACTCTTAAATTCTTCGCATAAACATTCTGATTGTGTTCAGGTATAAAACAACGCTGTATTCATTCAATACACATGCGCTTAGAACCAACAGGCGTGTACTGGATATTTTCAGTATGAAAACATGTACTGTTATACTCTACTACTCTGAAGTTCCTGTCAGTTTAAAATACAAATCTGACTAAATTCATATCTGTCTACTTTGCTTTAAGTGTACTGTCAAAAGGTGTTGTGATGGTATTCATCATTTTAGTTTTTGAAAGATGGCTTCATGGACTTCAACCTTGTAACATTAAATGCATGACTCACAAAGATGTTTTCACCAAAACAGAGATCAGTAAGTAACAAAGTAAAATATATCCATATAGCTGTTTTCCCAGACACAGTCACAAAGTACTGTGCAAGATGAGTAAAAAAATAAAATAAAAGAAGTCCAATCAATAAAAGTCTGAGAAAAAAAGCCTGGTTTAACAAAAAAAGTTTTAACAGCTTTTTAAGGCATCCACAGAGTCAATTAAACAAAGTTGTAATGGCAAATCACACCATAGTTGTAGTGCCACAGATTGAAAGGCTCTGACCTGAGTCTAGTTTTTAATTTTGTACAGGGAACAACTGGCTCGGAACGTTTGATCAAAGACTACAAGCAGCAGTGTGATTAGTGGGAAGGCAGGATTGATATTCTGGAGCCTGGAAATTCAGAGTTCTGTTTTGGGTACAGAAGATTTAAAATAAACTCTGATAGGAGCCAGTGCAAAGAGAATAATGTAAATAATATGAGCATGCCCATGACATTGTGTTAATATTTTGATCGCAACAGCTGGATTGGATTAATTTGTTGTGAAAGAGATAATTAATCCAGTCTGGTAAACTAAACATTCTCATAATCTTAGGGCAATGGCATAAATCACATAATGATTCAGCGGAGGTAAATATGCCACAATTTAGAAATGATCCACAAAAAAAAAAAAAAAAAAAAAATGAATTTCAGATTTTATTTGTGAGTCAAAGCCCACAGAAGAAACAAATATCACACCAAAATAATGAACGCTTAGCTCAGGTGTTAAGCAAAAGGAAGCAAGACAAATTCCCCAGTGTAATTAGGTGGAGGGATAATTATGTTCTTAGTCATATTGACATTTTAAGACTAGATCCTTCCTAAATAGCCTATCACTAATCAGGGTTAAACAGTGTGTTATGGTAGACACCCTATGCAACTTGAAAGGCCTAAAAGAGATACAGCTGAATGTCAGTTAAATAGAAGTGATGGTAAAGAAATTGATAAAACAATACCAGCTATTGAAAAACTACAGGTCCTTCTCAAAATATTAGCATATTGTGATAAAGTTCATTATTTTCCATAATGTCATGATGAAAATTTAACATTCATATATTTTAGATTCATTGCACACTAACTGAAATATTTCAGGTCTTTTATTGTCTTAATACGGAATATTGTGGCATACAGCTCATGAAAACCCAAAATTCCTATCTCACAAAATTAGCATATTTCATCCGACCAATAAAAGAAAAGTGTTTTTAATACAAAAAACGTCAACCTTCAAATAATCATGTACAGTTATGCACTCAATACTTGGTCGGGAATCCTTTGGCAGAAATGACTGCTTCAATGTGGCGTGGCATGGAGGCAATCAGCCTGTGGCACTGCTGAGGTCTTATGGAGGCCCAGGATGCTTCGATAGTGGCCTTTAGCTCATCCAGAGTGTTGGGTCTTGAGACTCTCAACGTTCTCTTCACAATATCCCACAGATTCTCTATGGGGTTCAGGTCAGGAGAGTTGGCAGGCCAATTGAGCACAGTGATACCATGGTCAGTAAACCATTTACCAGTGGTTTTGGCACTGTGAGCAGGTGCCAGGTCGTGCTGAAAAATGACATCTTCATCTCCATAAAGCTTTTCAGCAGATGGAAGCATGAAGTGCTCCAAAATCTCCTGATAGCTAGCTGCATTGACCCTGCCCTTGATAAAACACAGTGGACCAACACCAGCAGCTGACACGGCACCCCAGACCATCACTGACTGTGGATACTTGACACTGGACTTCTGGCATTTTGGCATTTCCTTCTCCCCAGTCTTCCTCCAGACTCTGGCACCTTGATTTCCGAATGACATGCAGAATTTGCTTTCATCTGAAAAAAGTACTTTGGACCATATATTTACGATGTTTTAATCATTTAAATTTCAGACACATCTGGGGCCAGGTGGTGCAAAATGTTTTTACAAGTACCGAAACAAATGTACATTTCAGAAAACAAATTTACAAGTACTGAAACAAATTTACATTTGACGAAATCAACCGGAAAGGGAATGTACCAACGCCGAGGCTGACCCGGAAGTCAGTCTCAGGGGCTGCATCCTTCGAAGGACCCGGTCTACGTGGGCTGGGTCCTTCGTCGACCACTAAAACCAGCTCCATAGAAAGAGAAAGGGTCCTTCTATGGCGCTGGCTAAAACCACGGAGGCCGGAAGTGAGCAGCTGCGGATTGGGACGGTCTAGCCTTTACCAGCTGTTCCCGCCCTCACCTCAGCATAACAGCTGTCGCCTAGCAACCGTAGCTGCGAGGAGAAAAAAGCAGTTAAAGCAGAATGGAGCCAAACTTCTGGTAGTTTTATTTTAAATTTTTGAGGAACTTCAGCAGTTTTATTGTCGTCGCAGACATCTCCTTTATTTTATCTCTGGCTGAGAGACAATCATGTTCAGGTAAAAAAGATGTTTGATTTAACTAGCCAATAAACAAAGAGATAGCAACTTTATGGCTAATATATGTCGACATTATATATATATATATATATATATATATATATATATATATATAAACAACAACTTTAAATTTTAAGATAGATGGGAATTATAAAGTATTTGATCCCCTCTGGCTGTTCTTAGATAATTATATAATAATGCAGTGTTTTTGGTGTATTAGTATCTACTTGCTTTGATCTCTTAAAATATCCAGAAGCATGCCTTAAAAATAATGTGTTTTTCCATCTCCATTCTTCCCTTTTCTAGACCAGACCCCTTTACTGCAGGATCAACCTGAGTGTCCCAGTCCTGAAACGCTTCTTCAACCAGGAGGACACCAGGCCTGATTTTCAGCTGAGCAGGGAGTCTCTGGCAGTGCTACTTAATCTTTTGCACCAGGATAGGCGACATGGATGGGTGCTACTATTGAGACCTTGGTTTTTCTTTTCTTGGTGGCAAGAGGCACATCCTACAGAGTGGTCTGCAGAGTGTTTGGGATGCCTCGCTCTACTGTCCATCGCATCGTCCACAGAGTTACAGAGGAGATCGTGGCTATTCGTCACCAGGTCATCTACCTTCTAAAGACCCCTGAGGACTTGGATGCAGTGTCCCGTGGGTCTGCAGGGCTGGCACGCTACAGAGTTTTTCTTAAAGCTGTGAGTGCAATTGACGGCTGCCATATCCACTTCAGGTGTCCAAGCAGCCTTGATGGTCAGTGCTACAGGAACAGGAAACTCTTCCCTTCCATAATCCTGCTGGCAGTTTCTGAGAGCCATTTTATTGACACGTATGTGGGCTGGCCTGGGTCACTGCATGACTCTACGGTGCTCCGCCACAGCCCACTGTACAGTTTATCCTCCTCCAGGGTATTTTATCCTTGATGATGGAGGTACCCATGCCTCCAATATCCACTCCCCCTCATCACTCCCTACAAGAGGACAATACAAGGTGTGGGAGCCCAGCGCTTTAACAGCCATCATTCCAAAAACACGTTCTATAATAGAGCGTGTTTTTGGTGCACGACACCTTTGTACCTCACGTAAGTCTTGACCTAGATCCATTTTATTTATACATTATACATAATATAGACACATATATGCACCCGCTTTTAAATTGTTTTCAGGTCATAACAGCATGCGCCATCCTCCACAACATCTGCCTTGGTGCTGGGGATGTCATGGCCACAGAGGAGGCTGTAGACTTGCAAGAGCCTGAAGAGTGATAAACTGGATTCATATTGAAAGCATCTTATGCGGGCAGAAGAGAAACAGGCCGGAGCAAAGTTTCTTCTTTCTCCCTCCTGAAGAAGTTAAAGTGGACAAAGAATGATTTAATGTCTCACCAACAGACCGGGGAAGGGCCTGGTTGTTTTTTGGACTGATAGAGGACTGTGTGCCATGACAGTCTGACTCTGGAGCGATTTAGAAACTGATGGGGGTAACATACAAACACACACACATTTGCATAAATCTTTTCCTATTTTCTGCAACAAAGAACGCTTATTAACCGCTGCTCATGTGACGCTTGCTTGACGTGGACAGATATAGCGGGTTAAAATATTATTTTAGGGTTAGAAAAGTATCTTTAAAAGGGTGATAACTTAACTCATTTGATACTTTCCAGTTAATTCTTTTAGAGAAACAAGTTCTCTTTTGTCGTGGAATATTCAGGGTCAATTATTCTAATTATTAAAAGTTATGAAAATGCAGAGGAAGTTACAACATCTCCAAAACTCAGCAGTAACCAAGTGTTTCTATGTTATTCTCAGGACAGATCTCATGAAGGAGCATTTTTAAAACCCAGCGAATGCGTAAAACCTGATGGGTTTCTCCTTCAGGTATTGTTTTCTGTTGTCAGAGTTTGTATTCCATAAATCTAATGGGTAGAGACCTCATTAAAACAGACTTAGTTTTACTGCAGATGGTCTTCATACAGTTTCTGACACAGTACTTCCAGTTTGGTGCAGTTTTTGTCCGCAAGTGTTAACTGACGCTTATGGAAAGTACAAATTCATTGTTTTTCACAGCAGCTGCTGGGAAGAGGTTATATTAGGTTTTTTTCTTACCTCTTCTGATTCATGCAGCGTGTTGATTTACACTGTACCTTATATCAAGTCCTGACAAAAACTATGAAAGGTTTGGTTCTGCAGGTTCTTTTTTCTCCCTTTGGAGAAGGAAAGGACACCTAATCAGTTCTGTGTTGCACAGAAATATTAAAACACTTGTTTTCTAAGATATCACCAGCTAAAAACTTTTAAAACTTTTGAGAAGTAATTGGTTTTGTTAAACACATTTCCCTTGGTAAAACAAACCTTTAAAATGAGTATGAAAAATGGGGTTATTTAGAAAGAATCTGATTGGACAGTGGTACCACACAAAAATTAAACTAATCTCATGTTCCTTAAAAGACTCTGCATGAAAAGGCCTTCAGAACCGTGGAGTTATTTTCCACCACAGTACCAAGTTTTTTAAGCATGCTTTTTCTTTATTTTAAAACAGATCTGTATTTTTTGTTTTGTTTTTTTAGCATAATGTTTGTCTGAAGCTTCTTATGAACTGGGATAGAAGCAAATATGATCTGAGGTAAATTAGGAGCTGTGAACTAATCATTTTAAATCTGATTATTGTCCAAGCAGAAATAACATATTTAGCCAATCCTTCAATCTCTGCAGAAAGTTAACACCATTGTTCAATGCAGTAGTACTCAACTTGTGGTTCCTGGACTCCTGAAGCCTGTAAGCCATAGATTTTGGGTCCATAAAATTATAATATTTAACTAAAGGTAGACCGATTACTTATTAAAACAGATCTAAGCCAATGATGAGTTCCAGTCATTTGGTGGCTTTGAAATGCAATAATACTCAAAATTTCTACTCTGGGGAACACAGATTGGGGTTGAAGAGTTTAGTTTTGGAACCAAGGTTAGGATTTTTATAACGGAATCAAGACAAGTAAAATCCTTCATTTTAGGAAAAGAAGAGAAATAAAGGCTCTCTTAACAGTAAGAGGATAGTCGGCTCAAACTCAAGTCTCCTTGTTTGATTTCTTAGGGTTTAAAGATTAAAGGAATACATAGGAGTAGAAAGGTACACAAGGTGATTTCAGATTACTAAGAGATAAAATATTGGAACATTTATCAGCATTTGGATTATTAAAGAGGGGTTCTAGTAATACGTTTCTCCCCAACTCTCAAAATTTAAATAGCCCAAATTAAAGAAAATGATGTTTGTTCTTTTTTAAACACTATGTGGGAAAAAGTCCAGTTTGGAGACAAGCTTCTTATCTTAATTTCTGATTAAGTCAAACACTGCAGTTTGTTTAGTTTGGGTATAACATGAAAATGTCAACGCCGACTTTTCTAATTTCCCCTCGGGGATCAATAAAGTATATTTGAATTTGAATTTAATTTAATTAAAATACTTCTTTGCATTTAACCTGAAATTCTGCAATACAGCTGTGATCAAATTGAGCCAAAGAAAAAGAGAATTATAACAATAACTCTCAGGATTGTAGTTATTATTACAGAGTTACAGTACAAAGAATTAGCAAAAGGTTTCAGCATCAGTAAATTTGGATTCATTTAAGAGAAAACTGTTGCTGTGCTTCTAAATACTTTGAGATCTCTTTGGACTATGTGCACTCATTTTTAAAAACAATCCTGACGATTGTCATAACAAAATTGATCAATTATAGCATTAAAAGATATGGCTGAGAAAACATATTCTGAAAAGAGATTGTTAAACATTTCTTTGATTTCTTGAAGCTTCAAATTTGGCCATTTGTTTGTCTTTGATGTTTTGTCTTTGTTTCGTTGGTATGAATGTTTGTTTATATGTTGCATGAAACAATAATCCATGTTTAGAATAATGTTTCTAAATCCCAGATTGATTAAACTTTTAGTTTTCAGGAGAGTTAAGAAGCAGCTTGTTTCTGAGGTAGGTGCATGTTAACAGTTTTGCAGTTTAAGTTACACTAATGTGGGATGGGATGAAGAAACTGTGGGTCCGCCCATAGGCTGTCAATCAGAGGTTTGTTCTGCCTGACTCCGCCCACCTACAAGGTTGGTTCATGCCTTTGTTGTCATGGTAACGCTCAGCACCTCCCTTCCTGAGTTTTAACACTGTTTAAGAGACAATAGAATCAAAATGCTTATAGTGATTGTTGCCTTAATAACATGTTTTTTTGTATAATAATTAAGGATGTAGCATGACTTTTAGATTTATGTGTTTTATTATTAAAAGGTTAATGAAATAGTTTAAACTAGTTTGAAGAATTAGTTTTGCATGCAGAATCATTGGTGATTTATTAGATTGAAAGTTTCCCTGGTACCATTAAGCTAACTGACAATTCAAGATATGCAAAAGTAAGGAATATATTTTTGATAAAGAATCTGAGTCATGACTTTATACTTGGTGGGAATTATTTATTAAATTCGAATTTGTAGGATTTATGCAATTACATTAGATGTCTATTAATCTAATACTCATCTTTATACAAGACAAATCAGGATGATATGTGACTAATTTCTAAGTGAGACATTGATGAACTGAATAACTAAAGTTTGTGTTTTGTTGTTAATGGAACTGAATTGCAGTTAAAAACATCTGGATTTTCTTTATGTTGCTTTCGTTAAATTCATAGTGACACATAGTTATGTCAGAATTCATTTCTTTGGTTCTATGTTATGTGATCTTGGTTACTAGAACATTTTTGTACAAACTTTTTGCTGGATTGTCGCATGGGTTGGACCCTGCGCCAGGAGAGGGGAATGTCAGAATAAAGCAACATGGGGTTCCAAAAGTTTTTGCACTCATGGGAAAAAGGGTAGCTCATACCTCCAGTGAGGACTTAGTGACAATGCGAGAGAGACGTTGTACTTTGTTTATATAAATGGTGCATAGCTCCCTAAGACCACATTCTGAAAACCTCTCTGAAATTATGGTGTTGATTCTTTTGTGAAATTTTACATCTCCACAGATTAGACCATTTTTGAAATTCTTTTTGGGTAT
The DNA here is from genome assembly GCF_021462225.1 of Girardinichthys multiradiatus. NCBI lineage: Eukaryota > Metazoa > Chordata > Actinopteri > Cyprinodontiformes > Goodeidae > Girardinichthys > Girardinichthys multiradiatus. The sequence goes on from NC_061815.1 coordinate 7,682,289, forward strand.
TCTGAAACTATGAAATATTGACCTGTAATCAGACCTTCCTCAAACATCATGTCACATTTTTGATATTCAGAATATTTAGCTGATGGTCACTGCTAGTATATCAGGTGAAGTCAGAAGATCAATTATTTGGATTTTGTTGGATGTTTTGATGAAGTTCATGTAGTTAAGCACTTAGGTTTGAGAATGGGACTTTGAATTGAAAATTAGCCAAGTGTTGTGAAGGCTCTACCTATTGTTCTCACTTATATGAGATTGAGACAAAGGACACAGGCAAATCTCAGTCCTTTTGAAGTGCTGTGTGGCAGGTCTCCTAATTTGGACATGGGGATATTGCCAAGATCATTTTCTTCCACATCTTTGTTTGAAGATAGGATGTTGTTTTACTGTCAAAACCTGTCCACTGTGTTTTCTCAAGTTTCACAGACGGTGAAGGCTGCATTACCAGAAACAGCCACTTCCACCCTCCAGTCCTTTATTCCTGGTGACTGGATTCTGGTCAGCGAATTTAGGAGAAAACACAGGAAGTCCAGGGCTGGAATGGCCCATATCAGATCCTACTAGTCACCCAGGAAAGCTGCAGGAAAGCTCCAGCTCCCCCAGCTTCATCTGGCTTCCAGGACACAAGTCATCTTCTAACTGGATCATCCACGGCTGAAAGGTGTGAGGACAGCGGACCACCACAAGACAAAGAACTGTAAGCTGATCACTGGCGAGTGATTGAAGAGGTGGTTGAAGAACACTGTTCTTACAAGGGCACAACAATCTCTTGGGCAGTGCAATGATATTTCAGAATCTACTTAAGGCCATCGCATTGCCTGAAAGTTAGAAATCATAAGGTCATTTGACTCACTGCACACACACCACAGTGAGAGACACGTAGGAAACATACAGGGAAGACCTCTACACATTTGCACATAACCTTTCTCTGGATGATGGACTGGCGACGTCTGCAACAGAGAGACAGTCAAACATGCGCCATGATGCTTATTCTCCTTAATTTTTTAACATTTGGTGGCTACTAGGGACTCCTTTGCCGGGACAGTGAGGGTCAGCCAAATTCCTTTCTTCCACTTTGACAGCGAAACTGACTCTGAGGAGGAAATCTCGGATGCTTTTATCTAACTTTCATGTTTATTGCTTGATATTTATCATTATGGTATTATTACAAATTTGAATGTGTTCATTTCCACGGTTGTTTAGTTGGACTATGGAAGCCTAACTTCCAGCAGGTTAGAGTTGCTGTTTCTAAATATATTTCTAGAGGAGCTTCCAACAACCGCCCACCTGTACCAGACTGGTAACAGGGCAGCTTGAAGCCACTCAGGAGAGACAGCAGAATTTTTAAGTTTGTTTATAATTTGTTTTCTTTGAGAAAAAACTGTTTCCTTTCTGTACCAGAAGAAAGGACATTCCACTTCAAGGTCACAATGCAGCTATATGGAAGATGGTCTGTTCTGATGCTAATGATTAGTATTGCAAGTCTTTTTATAACTCTTGTGTTTATTTGGAAAAGGTGCAGCAAAGACAATGTAAGGCTAATCTGAGGAATTGTGTTAATAATACTCATCAGCTGATTCGAAGAGAGATCCATCACTTTTCTGACTACTATGATCATGCTGTTAATGTCTGGTGGCAACTAATGCATCAAACTGTGAGGAAGATAAGAAATGATAGTTGCTATGTTTGTTGTTTGATTTCACATGCTATTAATGATCAACCATTTTTGGTAACTGTTCCTATTGATACTGCTTATACTCTAGCTACTTTCTTTCTAGATAGCAGGTTGGTGGAGGTCATTTTTCCTTGGGTGAGGAATTATACTGTTAGGGAAAGCAGAAATGTTAGTAGATTTTCTAGTGAGACTAATTTAACATGAGCGTCTACAGGAACTCTTTGTAGAATTCGGGGTATTAGAAGTCCGATTAAAGATCCAGATATTTGTATTACACAGGAGGAAAGTACACCTTATTTCCTTGGGAAGACAGTAGGTCTGTTTTATGTGCTTTAATCAACAGACATAAATTTGAGTCATGTCCTATCAGAACTGATCCTTATACTATTTCAGGATCTTTGGTCCCAGATCCCTTTGTGTTAACTCTTAATCTTACTGCTTTATCTGAGGAAGGTTTCACTGTTCTAACTACGGAGCAGCAGGCTATTAGAACGATGAGTTTGCAAACTAGAATGGCTTTGGATTATCTGTTAGCTGAGAGGGGTGATGGTTTTGAAGAATTTTCCTTTAGTTGTGATTATCTTGTAATCAGAAGAAAGGAGTGTGATGGAAATTCTTGCAGTAAGCATTCCACAGTGTATGACCTTTCGGTTACCTCACTCCTCTGAGCATCTGTGTTAGTGGAGGAAGCTGTAAAAGCCATTATCAGAAGTTTAATGGTTAATATCCATTTGTTAGGATGATGTGTTGGGAAGGACAGATGGGTTCCTAGATAACTGTGTCACCTCTGAACCCGAGAAGGGTCTGGGGTCATAAAACACAGACTCTTTGAAGTTGAGATAACACTGTCATGTTTGGTATAAATACTGTGTGTAAATGTTGATCGGGGCTCTGCTTCACTGACTAACCTCAGTGTCAGGGTCATTCAAACGCTGAATGCCTTCGAATAAAACTTATAAAGACAAAGTCCGGATTTTCTCTTGTTGTGAGTCAACTTCTACCCACTTTGATAAGAAAATTCCACAACAGTGTCTAACGGTGTTTTTGAACACCTGAGCGCAGACTCAAGTGAACTTAAAGTTGGACTACTAGAACCTCATGGTGAAAACTCACTATTCCTTTGTCTTCACTCTTCATGTTTTTCCACTGGGTGTCGCCTAAAGTTTTATGACCCTTTGTGTTTCACTGAGCTCCAACTTTGGGGGTTTTATGACTGCAGGCTGGTGGACGCCGCTCCCAAAGCTTTGCTCAGTACCATATTTTCTATTGTTTTGCCATAACTGCTGATTTGACTTCATACACACTCAATGTTGTTTTATCTTGTTTAGTTAGTTATTTTACCCCTTTTGTGTAGAACTTTGCATGCTTGATTAGGTGAAGATTATTGAATCAGAATAGTGAGGTGTATCAGGGCTGTTAATTTAATAAATATTCTCATAGATAAAGAGAAAGCGTTTGTGTTTATTTTGAGCAAGAGTGATTTGTCTGTCAAAATAAGGTCAAAGTTCCCCCACCTTCGGTGAAGCGGTTGATTAAACTGTGACATCTAGTAATAGTTATCAATTATTACTGAGAATTTAATAATTGTAATTATTAAAGGCCTTGAGCCACAATTACAACACCAGAGATCATCTCTGATTTCGATTCGTAAGTAATTATTTTTGGTTAAGAAATAATTTTTTTTCAAATTATGATTTTTAAATTATAATTCTTAATAAATATTTATTAATCAATAATCATAATTCTTACAGGCTCCTCAGACTCCTTGCATGCTGGCTTATCAACTCTCATCTGGCTAAAAACAGCAGAGGATTGGGCAGCAGTGGAGGAATTAAAAACATGCAACGAGCGGCAGAGTTTGATTTTAAGGTGGACCTGGTTGGAGCAAATTCAGATAAATTGAGCAAATGATCTAAGAATACAATGTCACAAATCTCCAAGTTAAGGATGAGCAAACCATATGATAATATCAAGTAAAGGGTATGTCTATGTTCATGTGTTGGGCCAGACACAGACTCTACAAGGTTAAAAGAGTGAATAAGATATAAAAACGCCTTTGCCATCGGCTTATTTGGGCAACACACATATTATAGTATAGTATATTAAAGATGGCTAAACAAAGAGGGTGACACCAAGATCAGAGTGTGCAGAATTTTGAGGGTTCTCAACATATGGTCTGTCAACAGTCACACAGAATACAAGTAAACCTCATTGTAGAACCTGAAGAAAAACCCAAGTAGTAGCACTCTCAGTGCTTTAGGGCTCTGAGGGCATTGTGAGGGCTCCATGTAACATGCTCGAAATGCGATACTTTACTTTTAGGGATAATTTTATTCACTTTAATCACTATTTACGACAGAAAATCAAAACATGTTCTTTAATGTTGGAAATATTTGACTTACATTAAGAGTGCCAAAACTACATACAGGGGTTGGACAATGAAACTGAAACACCTGTCATTTTAGTGTGGGAGGTTTCATGGCTAAATTGGACCAGCCTGGTAGCCAGTCTTCATTGATGCACATTGCACCAGTAAGAGCAGAGTGTGAAGGTTCAATTAGCAGGGTAAGAGCACAGTTTTGCTCAAAATATTGAAATGCACACAACATTATGGGTGATATACCAGAGTTCAAAAGAGGACAGATTGTTGGTGCACGTCTTGCTGGCGCATCTGTGACCAAGACAGCAAGTCTTCGTGATGTATCAAGAGCCACGGTATCCAGGGTAATGTCAGTATACCACCAAGAAGGACGAACCACATCCAACAGGATTAACTGTGGACGCAAGAGGAAGCTGTCTAAAAGGGATGTCCGGGTGCTAACCCGGATTATGTCCAAAAAACAGAAAACCACGGCTGCCCAGAACACGGCAGAATTAAATGTGCACCTCAACTCTCCTGTTTCTACCAGAACTGTCCGTCGGAGCTCCACAGGGTCAATATACACGGCCGGGCTGCTATAGCCAAACCTTTGGTCACTCATACCAATGCCAAACGTCGGTTTCAATGGTGCAAGGAGCGCAAATCTTGGGCTGTGGACAATGTGAAACATGTATTGTTCTCTGATGAGTCCACCTTTACTGTTTTCCCCACATCCGGGAGAGTTACGGTGTGGAGAAGCCCCAAAGAAGCGTACCACCCAGACTGTTGCATGCCCAGAGTGAAGCCTGGGGGTGGATCAGTGATGGTTTGGGCTGCCATATCATGGCATTCCCTTGGCCCAATACTTGTGTAGATGGGCGCGTCACTGCCAAGGACTACCGAACCATTCTTGAGGACCATGTGCATCCAATGGTTGTATCCTAAAAGGGGTGCCCTGTATCAGGATGACAATGCACTAATACACACAGCAAGACTGGTGAAAGATTGGTTTGATGAACATGAAAGTGAAGTTGAACATCTCCCATGGCCTGCACAGTCACCAGATCTAAATATTATTGAGCCACTTTGGGGTGTTTTGGAGGAGCGAGTCAGGAAACGTTTTCCTCCACCAGTATCACGTAGTGACCTGGCCACTATCCTGCAAGAAGAATGGCTTAATATCCCTCTGACCGCTGTGCAGGACTTGTATATGTCATTCCCAAGACGAATTGACGCTGTATGGGCCGCAAAAGGAGGCCCTAAACCATACTAATAAATTATTGTGGTCTAAAACCAAGTGTTTCAGTTTCTTTGTCCTACCCCTGTATGTACTGGCTACATGTATAGTAAGCAGCCCAGTTTCTTTTGTTTTCTTTGTGTGTTAAGCCCCATGTGTCGTTTCTCTAGCCTATGCCTTATTTTAATGAAGAGCTTAATTAAGTTTTTGTGGCTTTGTGCCACTTGAGAGCAGGTGGTTGAGGGAGGCTGAGGCACTCCACACTGGGTCATGGACGTGTAATTTCAATTGGAGCCAGGAGTCAAAATGCCAGCAGCCAGAAAACGCTGCCATGACTTGATAATGGGATGCAAATACATAGTATCGGGGCAGGGAGTTGGAAGTAGGAAAACATTAAAAGCTGTGCATGGAAAGAATTGGAATTTGTGGTAATGAACATTACAGTGCTCGTGGATGTATTGAATGACTCACTTTAATGCATATGCTTTTTTGTTTGATTTTTGGCTTCAGTCCTGTAGAGCTGCAAAGAATTGCAACGTGGGTGAATTTAATTTTTTTAACGCATAAAGTTTATAAGCAAAATTCAATTCAATTCAGTTTATTTATATGGCGCCAATTCACAACACATGTCGTCTCAAGGCACTTCACAAAAGTCAGAGACATACATTCCAATTATCCTAACCATTGAACATTGAAAATGTCAAGAACAGATGTCTGTGAGGTGTATGCTGATTAGATTCATCTGGCATGAATACTCAACTTTAAAAAAGCTATGCAGAGAGCAACAAAGCAAATGGAAAACTGGTGAATCCATGCGTGTATTTTTTGGCATCACTTTGGAAAATGCAACAATGTCTGTAATGTTTCCACAAAGGCTACTTATTAATGAGGACTAGGTGTCACTTTTAAATTCAAGCACACAAGTAAGATGAAATGTACTTTTATTGAGGGTTGCAAGATTTTAGGAAAACGTTTAAATGTGTAATCTTTGTTTACTATTGTGAATTACTATTTTGATTCAGAATAACCAAGAATTTCCTCACTATGTTTTTTTTTTTTTTTTCTATCATCACGATGTCCCCTCCATTATCCCTGAGCTTTTGCATCTGGGTCAGTAAAATCGAAGATAAAAAGATTCAGTAGACATAAAAGACAATGAAAGTCCATCTAATTGGGCAAATATATTGATAGTAAGCCTTATTTAAATGCATGGCATCTGAAAGGTTTAAGTCTACCTTTGCATACACGGATATTGCGATCATGACTGCAATTCAATAATTTGTGTGTTAAATTGATTCAGAGTGGGAGAAACATTTTCAGGAAGATGATGACAATGAAATAGTTTGTGTTCGTCAAAATGGTAAATTATTAGAATTTTCCTGTAACTTTGGGGCAAGCCTGGGCAGTCTTCAGCTCAAATGTGTTTTCAAGCATTTTGTGTCAGAGTTTATACAAAAAATGTAAATAATTCAGTATGTTTTGCAGATATACTTTAGTTTAAACCTTAGTGTGCTCATATAAAGGCTCCAGAATTTACTGAGCACAAAATAAGTATGACAAGTTGAGGTAACTTTATTTATGTAGGATCATTTATACAGTCCACATTAAATATCAAAAACCTTTTAAGATTTGCTTAAAAAGAAAGTTCAATAAGTATGGTTATCTGTCTAATATTAAAATTTGTTCGAAGATCTGAAACAACTGTCACCGAAAACAAAAAAGTCATCTGAGAGGGGCAAACACTTGTTTTTAGAGCACTGTATGTTGTACATACATGTTTAAAGCAATATAAACAGAAATTGACCTTTTTATTCTAGGCTTCTTGCCATGACCCATTAAAAATACAAAACAAAGCTCTCTATACAATCATCGCTTTATCTTCTCATTTCTGATGAGAACAGTCATATATTTCGTGAATGAGAGAGAGATGTTTTATCAGAGCAGGCATGTTTAAAGTACAGTAGATTGCACTGTGAACAGTGTCCACATAATAATGGATAAGTAGCTGAGGGTTTAACAGATTAATATGGACAGTATGAGCAAGCCAAAATATTTACTGTCTGCTGAAACATCTATCTCAAACAGTGCTGGGTAATCTGACCTGGTTTATCTTGTGAGTAAACAGCTAAAGCGTCTTGCCTCCAAAGCCCATAAGCAAACTTCCAAAAGAGTTCAGAATTTATTTTTTTGCTGGACTGTGCTTGTTACATTTTACTTTTTTAATTGAATCCAAGAGCTAAAGTTTTCAAGAGATTCTGTATATCTGGTATCTGATTTACCAAGAAACGACAGAAAAAAGCACCTTGTTGGCAAATAATAAAGATCTGACTGTTTTAATTTGACTGTTCCTGAGCTGGACAGAAATCAGGGAATGAAAAGGCAGATGTTATTCTGAGATAACTGGAGATAACTGCTGGATTAAATACATAAAGTGTTCATTCTGCAGTATCTAAGAGACTCTTTTCAAGTTCTCCCCTGATGCATTAGTGTTTCTCAGTGACACAAGCTCAAATAACAGTTGTACTCCAACAATGATAAAACCACTCCGAAGGAAGGACTAAAACTCTTTATTATTCACCCAGAATAAAACCCCATTGACACTGATATAAGCTTCCTGTGGATCATGATGGCAATGGAATCAGTTTTGTGGCAGAGACAGAACAAGAGGAGCATAGTAAAGATCCAGGGTGATAAAGCAGCCAGAGAAAACAAAATCCCAGACTGAGCCTGGGATTTGGCCCATGGCCACAGAAAATTCCAATTTCACCCCAAGAAACGACCAAGTATGCTTCTGCAGTACGGTTTTATTAGAGTATTTCTGGGACAGCTTAGTATCAGTTCTCAGTTAGACTTTGGATCCTGTTTAACACCAACTCATATACTTTAATTAAAACACAAACAAATCACTGTAACCCAGGGGCACATCAACATGCGACAGAAGGAAGGTGGAATCGTACCCACAACTTTCGGATTGCAAGACAACTACTCTTCTCACTAATCCTCAGTTGGCCAGTGTGTTTTATAGTAAAACAGAGTGGGCTTTTAAAAACTGCTGAGAATAAGCATAAAACAGTGTGACTTTCATTCATGTCAGTGGTACTAACATCTGGTTACATGACAAAAACTAAACTTCAAGCAAATTTTTCCAAAAGCAATGACAGATAATAGATTTCTCTGGAGCCCTTCCAAACATAACCTGCGATGACATAATAAGGCCATTGTAAGTCACTGCCTGTGTTTTAACAGCTTTAACAGCTGTTAAGGTGGTTTCCTATAAAGAGCATGGACATTACTCCTAGTTGGAAATCTGAGTGTGTCATTTCACTCTCCGTTTCGTACCACTGTAGTATTGGTTGCTCCATACCAAAATATCTGGGTGCATAGTGTAGCCGTGTACCATGTGACGTTTGTGACCAAGCCACACTTCATTCAGTACATATTTGGTATTTAGGTAACTGAGGATTTAAAGTAATTTTCTATTATGTTCTCACAGTGTACTGTAAACAAATTGGCTTATTATTTGACCGACCAACCGACCAGTATTCAGGTGTTAGTGTTTTACAGAGGTTAAATTCTATAAATAACACCTACCAGCAGGTTGAGTTGTAGTCATTTCATCCCTTTATCATTTTGTATTTTTTCAGTTTTGGTTGTTTTGTTCCTGACTTCTTCTGTTACAAAATGTATAATGTGTCTTTGTATAGCACATTCAAAGTGCTTTACATGATAAAAATGTAGAAGAAAAAAAACACGTAGAAAAATGTAGGTTGTGGTGGGATAATAAAGTAAAGTAAAGTAAAGAAAAGTTGGACTACAGACTGAAACGAATGATTTTTCAGTTAATAGTTTAAATTGGACAGTCAAAGGCAACTCTAAACAAATGGGTTTAAACCTTGATTTAAAAGAACTAAGGGTTTCAGTAGTTTTGCAGTTTCAGGAAGTTTGTTCCAGAATAGTGGAGCATAAGAACTATGGAGAACCATTTCATTGAAAATTAAATAAATAAATACTGCTATTGATAAATTATTAATAAATATTCCATGAAATAAAAAAAATAATTATGTTAAAATAATTTTTCATAATTAATTTCAAGATTTATTTAATTTAATAAAAGATTTATTTAATTTACTTAAATATTTATTCATTTATTTATTTCATAATGCAGTTTTATTTTGTGACACTTTTATTTTGTAAAGCTACTTTACGTATTTCAGTGACTTTTACTTTTTAACCCCGTTTTTCATTTTCAGCTCTTTTTATTTCATGTTCTTATATTCAAATGAGGGGGCGGTGCTGGGACAGCAGGGCCGAGCTCAATTCGTGGCTGTGGCAATGCAGCTGCCTGCCAGAAGACAGAATGCCAGAGGAACCCAGGGGATTCTGCGAGGAAGCCCCTGGCTCCGGCCGTAGAAGCCTGCCACGGCGGTTGCCGCTGTTTTTGTGGAAGTTTTGCAATAAGTCTTCGTCATCCTTTCAGCACGTCATACACACACATAGTGCAATTTATTTTCAAGTAAATACAGCTACCCTATGTTATGGGTCTAACGCTGTTTATTAAATAAAAACCAATAAAGACATCATCATTTAAAAGTAACAGCCTATAACAATAATGACTATGGAAGCAAATCGTTACCATATTTCAAATGAAAAAGCATTAGAAATTAGTAAATTAGTAAGCAAATCCTATTTGCATTTTAATTTTCTTCTTCAAGACTGCTCATTCTTTCACTTAATTAAAATGAAAAACAAAAAGACATTTGAGATTTATTTTTGAGATGTACCCCAGCAAATAAATACCAAAATTCAATTTGAAATGTAAAAATTTAAAGTGAAAAATCATTTTCAGAAATGCTTTTTCATTTTAAGAATGTGGCTGCATTATTTGACCCATAAATAAAATTAGTAATCAATCATCCTATTTGCATTTTCTTCTTCACGACTGCACATTTTATGCCATAATCAAAAAGAAAACAAAGCAGACATTGCTTTTTCGTTTTCGTGGTCTGCCCGCAAAGTACTGCCCAGAACTCGAAAACGAAAAAGCATTCCGAGCTGCGGGCGCAGCAGAGTGACGTCAGCAGCCGCTCTTCCTCAGCTCCCTGCTGACCGAGCTACCCATCTTGTTCGGTAGGGGGCGCTGTGCACGTCTGCATTGCATTACATTGCAAACATGCCGAAAAATTTATTGAATTGCAGCAGGGCCGATCTCAGTTTGTGGCAGTGGCAGGCAGAACTGGCAGTTACGCCACTGAATTCTGAATTCCGCCAATTAAATAAATCTTTAAGTAAATAAAATAAAATAAAACGAAAATTTATTTTAACATAATTATTTTGTTTTATTTCATGGGGATATTTATTTAATTCATGGAATATTTACTAATAATTTATCAATAGCAGTATTTATTTATTTATTTAATTTTCAATGAAACAGCTCTCCATAAATCTGCGATCCGTTCTGAACAGCTGGAAGCCAGGTGTTACGTCGAGTCGCGTTTCCCCATCAGATACGGTTTCCCCAGCGTCTCCTTGCCGCTCACGCGGCAAAAAAGGCGCGCGCTTGTTGCAAGCTCGGAACCGTTGCGCTGTGCTCGCACCACAGGGGAACTACGGTAACCCTGAAAGCTCAAATGTCGTGTTTCGGAGAAGTCGATATACATTTGTTTAGCTAGTGCGTTGTTATTAGATAAACTAATATATCATAATTTTATATATATATATATATATATATATATATATAGAGAGAGAGAGAGAGAGAGACTACAGATATCTATACTGTTGTGATCCTATATGGTCCTATAAATGTACTATAAACCCCGTCAGATTCCCCCTGCATAAAACAGGGGAAATGGTATCTGACGGTCCTATAAACTCCATCAGATACCGTTCCCCCTGTTTAGCTTTTCCCCTGTTTTATGCAGGGGGAATCTGACGGGGTTTATAGTACATTTATAGGACCATATAGGATCACAACAGTATAGATATCTGTAGTCTCTCTCTCTCTCTCTCTCTCTCTCTATATATATATATATATATATATATATATATATATATACGTCTGTGTGTGTGTATATAAATATGTGTGGTTATATTTACATCTATCTATCTATTTATCTATCTATCTATCTATCTATCTATCTATCTATCTATCTATCTATCTATCTATCTATCTATCTATCTATCTATCTATCTATCTATCTATCTATCTATCTATCTATCTATCTATCTATCTATCTATCTATCTATCTATCTATCTATCTATCTATCTATCTATCTATCTATCTATCTATCTATCTATCTATCTATCTATAAAATGATGATATATTAGTTTATCTAATAACAACACACTAGCTAAACAAATGTAGATCGACTTCTCCGAAACACGACATTTGAGCTTTCAGGGTTACCGTAGTTCCCCTGTGGCACTAGCACAGCACGACGGTTCCGAGCTTGCAACAAGCACGCGCCTTTTTTGCCGCGTGAGCGGCAAGGAGACGCTGGGGAAACCGTATCTGATGGGGAAACGCGAATCGACGTAACACCGGCATCAGCAGTGCGCGGTCCGGGATGTTTTCACTCAGCCATGTCTCGGTGAAGCAGAGAACCGCTGATCCGCGGAGGTCCGTGTTTTTACAGGTGACAAGAAGCAGCTCGTCCATCTTGTTGCTTAGAGAGTGGACATTTGCCAGATGGATTGAAGGAAGTGGTGTGCAAAGTCCTCTTTTGCGGAGCTTTACCAGCGCGCCTTCCTCTCCGAAGCTTTCGGCGCAGTATCCCATACAGTGCGGCGGCTCTGCTCACCAGAAGCTCAGTGAAGCACGGATCGATGAAAGATGGTGAAAAAATCCCAAGAAAGGACTCTCTGATGTTGAGAAGTTCCTCTCTGCTGAATGAGACCACAGAATTGTGGCCCGAAAAACATGAAAACACACAAAATACACAAAGAAAGAGAGAGCGAGGCTCCGAGGCTTCCAATCTTTGGCGCCATCTTGACATGTATATATATACAGGTCCTTCTCAAAATATTAGCATATTGTGATAAAGTTCATTATTTTCCATAATGTCATGATGGAAATTTAACATTCATATATTTTAGATTCATTGCACATTAACTGAAATATTTCAGGTCTTTTATTGTCTCAATACGGATGCTTTTGGCATACAGCTCATGAAAACCCAAAATTCCTATCTCATAAAATTAGCATATCATTAAAAGGGTCTCTAAACGAGCTATGAACCCAATCATCTGAATCAACGAGTTAACTCTAAACACCTGCAAAAGATTCCTGAGGCCTTTAAAACTCCCAGCCTGGTTCATCACTCAAAACCCCAATCATGGGTAAGACTGCCGACCTGACTGCTGTCCAGAAGGCCACTATTGACACCCTCAAGCAAGAGGGTAAGACACAGAAATAAATTTCTGAACAAATAGGCTGTTCCCAGAGTGCTGTATCAAGGCACCTCAGTGGGAAGTCTGTGGGAAGGAAAAAGTGTGGCAGAAAACACTGCACAATGAGAAGAGTAGACCGGATCCTGAGGAAGATTGTGGAGAAGGGCCGATTCCAGACCTTGGGGGACCTGTGGAAGCAGTGGACTGAGTCTGGAGTAGAAACATCCAGAGCCACCGTGCACAGGCGTGTGCAGGAAATGGGCTACAGGTGCCGCATTCCCCAGGTCAAGCCACTTATGAACCAGAAACAGCGGCAGAAGCGCCTGACCTGGGCTACAGAGAAGCAGCACTGGACTGTTGTTCAGTGGTCCAAAGTACTTTTTTTGGATGAAAGCAAATTCTGCATGTCATTCGGAAATCAAGGTGCCAGAGTCTGGAGGAAGACTGGGGAGAAGGAAATGCCAAAATGCCAGAAGTCCAGTGTCAAGTACCCACAGTCAGTGATGGTGTGGGGTGCCGTGTCAGCTGCTGGTGTTGGTCCACTGTGTTTTATCAAGGGCAGGGTCAATGCAGCTAGCTATCAGGAGATTTTGGAGCACTTCATGCTTCCATCTGCTAAAAAGCTTTATGGAGATGAAGATTTCATTTTTCAGCACGACCTGGCACCTGCTCACAGTGCCAAAACCACTGGTAAATGGTTTACTGACCATGGTATCACTGTGCTCAATTGGCCTGCCAACTCTCCTGACCTGAACCCCATAGAGAATCTGTGGGATATTGTGAAGAGAACGTTGAGAGACTCAAGACCCAACACTATGGATGAGCTAAAGGCCGCTATCAAAGCATCCTGGGCCTCCATAAGACCTCAGCAGTGCCACAGGCTGATTGCCTCCATGCCACGCCACATTGAAGCAGTCATTTCTGCAAAAGGATTCCCGACCAAGTATTGAGTGCATAACTGTACATGATTATTTGAAGGTTGAAGTTTTTTGTATTAAAAACACTTTTCTTTTATTGGTCGGATGAAATATGCTAATTTTGTGAGATAGGAATTTTGGGTTTTCATGAGCTATATGCCAAAATCATCTGTATTAAGACAATAAAAGACCGGAAATATTTCAGTTAGTGTGCAATGAATCTAAAATATATGAATGTTAAATTTTCATCATGACATTATGGAAAATAATTAACTGTATCACAATATGCTAATATTTTGAGAAGGACCTGTATATATATATAGGCAATACTTTAAGTAAATGGACTAAATTGAAAATGACAACCTCACTCAATGACCTGTTGCTGCCCCATGGGTGAGAAATGATTTAACGGGTATGAAATAGGTGAAGAAAGAGGTAAAATGGTGGTACAAACTGGTGAAGGGGTATCCCAATTCTTATCCCAGCCCTGTTTCTATTCCAGTGGCAGCTGACATTGTAGAGCTTTCTGGCATACCATATTAAGTTTGCCACTGGCATGTGGTCCAGTTTCTTTCCTATTTTGTCTCTAAGAGAAAGGCCACCTTTACTCGCCAAGTTGCTGTGTTAATGTGTGATAACCAGTTGAGTTTTCTGCACCGATGACAGCTGACCTCATTACACCATGGATTCCCTGTCAGCAGTCAACGCTGCAATCCATGGAGATTTCTTCAGTCAAACTGTCTGTCTTTGCTTCTGAGTAAGCTGGGACATCCATAGTGCAGTCACTGCAAGCACCACCACAACACATCCGATTAGAATAAGAGCAGCACATGACCTACAAGAGCCCCTACCTGCACCTGAGCAACTGAGATCCTTCATCTTGAGCTCAAGAACAACCCTTGCTCTTTTCATGGGTTCTTTCTTCTAACAGGCCTTGATTATTTACTTGTGTTTGTGGCTACCTCTTCAGAACCATCTAAGATCTTTTTTCCTCCTTCCACAATCAAAATTATACAGTAGATTGATTTATCCACCCACACGTATAAGAATAACTGTTATTCTGTGAAGCTGCTCAGAATAAAAAAACACATTACAAATTAAAAATTGGACCGTTAGAACCAAGAAAAATGCCAACAACATGTATAATAGAATAGGTGTTAAAAGACCTAATTATATCTAATGTGCAGATTTCTGGCAGGGAACAATTTTTTATTTATTTATAATTTATATTTTAAAAATATATTTGTAATCATAATTATGTATGATTTCCATTGTTTTTATTGTTAAATTCTTTGCTAGACTGAATGGGTTTATTGGCCTGTAAATGAAGATCTGCAGATTAAAATTAGTTCTTAAAAACCCAGTAACTATGTTGATGAAGAGTTTGTGTTATCTTTCCTGATTGGCTCGATGGATGATTGATGTGACATGATTGTCAGACTGTATGACAAATTAGTTTTGACTGATATTGTCACTGGTGTCAGGGTCCATCCCATTATGGCTGTTTTGCCATAATTTGTCTAGATTATTGGATCTGCTGGCATCTTATCCGATGATGTCTGATGTCTCTCAGTGACTGTTTTCCAGTTACCTTCTGTATCACTGATTTTTCTCTTCATCAGTTTTCTTCATCATCTTCTCATTGTTATATTAATATTCATTGTGATGAAATTAGCATGTTGAATACTTCTAACCCCAGTGTAAATTTCATTTATTTAATGCAAGTCTTTATTAACTAGTTCTGTCTTATGTTTTATCCATTGTTTGATCATTATTGGTGTTCTGCCACAGCTGATTTCCTCAAAGTCTTATTGAACCTTTATTGACCCTGCTGGAGCACATTTTAGAGATCATCAATTTGCTATGATTTGTGGGTGTTTTTGGGTTTTGTTGGTCTTATTTCACAGTTGAAGTTCTGAATTATGTTTCTGTTTATTATTTTTCTGGTCATGTTTTAGTGTTGTTTATGTTTTGTCAAGTTTGGTTTTTGGATTTGGTTATGCTTTAGTTTCATGTTTTTCTAGTTTCTGTTAGTTTGTATTCAAGAGCCTCTGTTTTGCTCCAGTCAAGTTTTGTTCTCTCCTGTCTGTTAATGAACTTTATTCGGTTCACCTGCTCTAAGCTAATCTGTCTCTTTGCTTCACCTGGTTCACGCTCCATATATACACCTCCGTTCTGTTTATTCCTTGTGGAAACATTTTCTGGATCATGCTCATGTCTTGTTTTTCGGATCATGCCTCCCTGTGTTCAGATCACGCCATGCCTGTCTCGCCTGCCTGTTTATTGTTTTGTTCCTGCCTCCTCTTTTGACTGAGTTTTTTGTTAATTAAATTCTTTCTTCACTTACCGTCATGATGCCTGCTTGTCTGTATTCCGGGGTCTTACGCTGCAATGAGCCTAACACAATTACCTTGTTTGTCGTGATAAAGATCATTATTTATCATCATAATTATTATGTCTAACTGAGGATATTTGCAAATTACAAAAACTGACTGAATTTGGTTTGGATTTTTACTTTTGCTGGTGGAACATTTTTTTCTTCCAATCTTGGTTCCATGAGAGCAGCTATAAAAATAATTTGAAATAAAAAGCACAATTGTGTATGTCATGGCAGCACAGTTACATATTATTTAATGTATCAGCTGTATCATATTTTTGTGTGGTATAATATCCAATCTTATGCAGGATCATACTGAATAATTTTAAGGAACAACAGAAAAACACATGCAAGCAAGACTGAATGCAAAGTGAAAAGAATGTAACAGGAGTGGACAAAACCAGTGAGAAACAGAGTTGCTAAATACTGAATGAAAAAGATAAAAACAAAGAAGACTGATCACTGGCACAAGAATAAGGTGAGTCTAATTAAGTAATTGTGCTGTAGAAATGCTGTTTGTAGTTCATGTGTATAAGTTGTTCAAGAGGACTGAGATGAAGGTGTCAATTAATCCTGTAGATTCACCTCAAACTCAATTATTTTCAGTTATTAAAATACTCATGCTCGCACTCGTACTTGTCGTCTTCCGCTTATCCGGGACCGGGTTGCGTGGGCAGCAGACTCAGCAGAGACACCCAGACGTCCTTCTTCCCAGACACCTCCTCCAGCTCCCAAGGCGTTCCCAGGCCAGCCGAGAGACATAGTCCCTCCAGCGTGTCCTGGGCCATCCTCTGGGCCTCCTCCTAGTGGGACGTGCCTGGAACACCGCCCGAGGAAGGCGTCCAGGAGGCATCTGGTATAGATACTGCCTCAGGAGTCCCACAAGCCAACCACAGCCACACATACTTCTTCTCCCTTAGAGATAGGATAGGGTGAGGAGTTCGGCCATCTGGGAGGGGCTCGGAGTAGAGCCGCTGCTCCTCCACATCGAGAGGAGCCAGTTGAGGTGGCTCGGGCATCTATACCAGATGCCTCCTGGACGCCTTCCTCCGGAGGATGCCCAGGACACGGCCCAGGACACGCTGGAGGGACTATGTCTCGGCTGGACTGGGAACGCCTTGGGCTCCCCCCGGAGGAGCTGGAGGAGATGTCTGGGGAGAGGGACGTCTGGGTGTCTCTGCTGAATCTGCTGCCCCCGCGACCCGGTCCTGGATAAGCGGAAGACGACGAGTACGAGTACCTTTCAAAAAGCTCACATTTCTGTATTAAAAAAAAAAGTTTCTTTCCTTGGCCTGATGTAATATTTTAATGTTTTCATTAGCTGTAAGCAGGAAATCCTCATAATTAACAGAAATAAAGACATGAAAACATTAGCTTATGTGCAGTTAATCTATATATGTTTCAGTTAATGATCTAAGTTACTAAAGGCAAGGCAAGTTTATAGCACATTTCAGTAGCAAGACAATTCAAAGTGCTTCACATGAAGGAAAAAAACAAAACAAAAAACATAATAGGTAAAGTACATTACAGTGACATAAAGTTAATTAAAAAATAAAGATAATTGAATGATGGATAGGAAAATGACAAGGAAGTTGGACTGAAAACTTAACTAATAATGTTTAGACAGCACAGTTAAAGGCCCCTCTAAACAAATACGTTTTTAATCTTGTTTTGAAGCAACTTAGGGTTTCAGCGCTTTTACAGTTTTCTGGTAGTTTATTCCAGATTCATAGAGCATAAGAACTAAAAGCTGCTTCTCCATGTTTGGTTCTGGTTCTGGGTATGCAGAGTAGATCTGAGCCAGAAGACCTGAGAGTTCTAGGTGGTTGATATACTGACAACAAGTCTGTCATGTATTTTGTCTGCATTTATATGGATGTCATTGAACACCTTGACAAGAGCAATTTTTGTACTGTGGTGAGTGTGTGTACTAAAATGCAATGAAAAACATTCTACTTTTTAAAGGGGCCTGTATATACTGACAGTGATGTTCACAAGTTATTTTTTAAACTTTTTCACTCCCAAGTAAAATCTCAACTTTTCAAACCCAATTCAGAGTGAAGTTCCAATTCAACTGTAATACATTTTTTCTGAATAAATCCATGACATCAAGTGCACCTCTGACCCTGTAGATTAGGTTTTTTTGTCCACATACCTAAATGATCACATGAACATTTATCAAGTTATCTTGTAATCTTTTAACATTTTAACAAGGCTGATTTATTTTATTTTCAAAAATTGATCAAATGTAATATTTATCCATTTAGAAATATAAATAGGCATTTATGCTCCAAGAAAAATAGTAGAAAGAGATTAAAATTTGTTAATGTTGAATTTCTGAATAAATCAAAGTGAAAATGAATGATTAACACTTCCATTTCTGAAAGCACTCTTTGTTTACAGCATTTTTTCCACACCTGCCTAAAACTTTTGCACAGTACTGTATATCTTTGATTTTAACTCCTTTAAAGTTTATGTGATTATACCAATGTCACAATGTGGTTTTGGAAACTGCTGCAGTAGGAGTTGCTGCAGACGTAGGTGAATCCAGGGACACTGCTCTGACTGTGGGTGACGAGGAGGGACCGCGGCAATGATGTCAGCGGTGTGAGGAGGTGGAGGTGGCCGAGACTGTCGGAGGTAAACTGAAGCGCTTCCGAGCCAGTATGAGCACTGGAGATATCGGCATCGGTAGGCTTATACCAGCCTCCTCCACACGAGGTGTGATGAACACAAGGAACCAGCAACAAACAATAACACAAAACCAACTAATATAGTGAGGGATAACAAAGGGCAGGTAATCAGAGAAAACAGGGAACAGATGTGACAAGGAGGCAGGAACAGGTGAAACAAATACAAAGGCTGAGGATGGGCAAAGTAACTAACAATAAACAGAAACACAGACCAAGCAAACCTATAGACAACAATAAATAATCAAATAGGGAATAAGAAAACTAGAATAATCATGACTAAAGTAAACAGAGAAACTAGAGGGAACATAGGAACAACAATAACAATGTGAGAACAAACAAAGAACCCATAAAGAAAACCGGAATACAAAAGTACACAAACCTAACCCCACTGACTGAATTAACTGGAAAGGAAACTAGTAAACAAGAAGAGTGCAAAGGAACAAATAATAAAACACAATAAAACACAAAGATACCAAAGAGAAATAAAACTAGAGAATCCAGGGAAGACCAAGAACTATAATAATTACAATAATAACTAGAAACCTGCAAGCAGCTTTGAAGGCCCTCGCACCCCTCAGCGCAACTCGGGCTGTCGAGCGACCGCAGGAGCCTGGCATCGCCTCCTACACGCCACATATGATGACACCGCGTCACTTCAAGACGTCGCCAGTAGGTGGCACTTTGAGCAACATGTCATATGATCTTCAGTCATTCAGAGTATCTGTCTGGCAAAAATCATTCAAAATTTCAAGTAAATCTGACCTTCCAGATGGAAGCTGCACTCACTTGTTTGTTTGTGGGCGGCGCTAAAACGACATCATCAATTGACTGTGTCAAAATGTCCATCATTAAGTCATGATCATGTATACTACATTTCAAGTGGATCCGATGATGTATGAGGAAGATATAGCCCTTTAAGTGTCCTAGGGGGCGCTATTGATCCAAATTTAAATGTAATCCAATAGAGCTGTTTGGGGGATGACAAAGATCAAGCATATTCAGTTTGGAGTGAATCGGACCATGCATGTGTAATTTAGAGCCAAACGTATGGCCGTGGCGTGACTAAGAAGTGACATATGTGTACCGAATTTCACAATCCTCGGTCAAAGCATGTCTTGGGGCTGATTTTTTGAAATATTCTAGGGGGCGCTGTGGACGAATTATGCCACGCCCACCGAATATGTCATCAGATCTTTGTGGGGGACTGGACAAGGATCAATCACATTGAATGTGATGCAGATCAGATGATCTATGTGGAAATTAGAGGCAAACGTATGGCCATGGCGTGACGTCTGAATTCGTGCCGCCGCCACGGCCATGCCCTTTTATGAAAAGACAGTGTGCCTCAAACGAAGTTAGAGCCACTAGTTATCTGTCTTCTGACACACTTTCAAGTTGATTGGGTCAAGAGGGTCAGAGAGGCAACTTTCCAAGTGAAAAAAGGGACTTCCGGTTCTGAGGGGGCGTGGGCGTGGCTTTGATGATGTCAGCATATGACCCAATAGGATTGTCGGGAACCCGAAGGTCCTCCTTCGTGCCAACTTTGGTGTGATTTGGAATTTTTTTGGGAAAGTTATTGCAATTTTTCACTTTCGGCGCGGACGCCAAGTTCGTGCCCCGGCCACGCCCCCTAAACATGGCCAAAAACTCACGATTTTGATAACTTTTAATCCCCCATCCCTTAACTGCATGTAGACCAAATATGAACCCGATAGCTCAAAATCCCTAGGAGGAGTCCGTTAAAGTTCGAGGTGAGTAAAAGTGAAAAATGGGCAAAAATCGGCCTTTAATCCAAAATGGCCGACTTCCTGTGCATTTTAGGACATACCCCCAAGAGACTTTTTTTCTTGGTTTTAGGATTTGTAGCATTGTGCTGAATTTCAGGTCTGTACAACTTACGGTTCGGCCTATCTCACGTTTGGGGGCGTGTGTAAGTGGTTTGGCCACGGCCACTGACGACGACATGAAGGATCAAGAATTTCATGCGGGGGACAATTTTGGGTGAAGTTTGGTGAGTTTTGGGGCATGGCAAAGTCCCCATATTGCCCCGCAAAGAGGCAGCAGAAAAAATAATAAGAATTCGAGCGATTACAATAGGCCCTTGCAGTTTTCCTGCTCGGGCCTAATAATAAACCATACAAAGTAACAAGAAAACCATAAAAGAACTTAAGAAGTAAACACTAGGAGGCAGAAGAGGGAGAAAAGAAAACATGATACAAAAACCAAAATAGAAACATTTAAGCAAAAGGTAAACAAACACAAAACCACAAACAAAGTCCAAAAATGTCACTCAGTGACAACCAAATGTCTTTACTTTGTGAGCATGTGAAGCCAAGGTCAAATTCCTTGTTTGTGAGCACAATCCTGGCCAATATAAAATAAAGATTCTGGAAGAAAATAGTTTCTACAGAATGGCTGTCAAAGAAGGTGCTTTTACCTGACACAGATGTCGCAGTAGGAAAATACTGGTGCGTTTCATAAAATGATTGACGGCTGGATTCTCTTTGTATTGTTTGTAACAGCTTTGACTCTTTAGTTGAAAGACAAAATGTCTGTGTATTGATGTGCAGAGTTGCTGCTTTAGGACTGTCACCATCATGCCACTTGAAATCATAATGAATGATGCTCTGTCACACACTAAACAGGCCTTGACAAAAGATGGATGGATGGTTAAGGACACAGACCAACCCACACTCGGAGGCATTGAAGTAGCTAACTTGGATTGTAAAATGATGACATTTGGCACATTTTCTGATAATAATCTAGTAGTAAACTTTTATTTAAAAGTCCATGTTGTGTTTTGTACTCTATTATAGTGAACACAAAGGGTTTGTGTTTTAGGACTCACCAAGGCATGGAACAGAAAATAATCAATAAAATATCAATAAAATGCCCTAAGTGTTCCTGAAATCACAGTTATTGTTGTTGGTTGCCAGTTGTTTTGAGTAGTTTGTTAGTTGTGAGTTTGACCTCTTTACTGGGCCCAATATCATGATTTTGGTATAATTTATCCAAGTTAGTTTTTTGGGTTAAATAAAAGCCCCTTTTTTTGCACTTTAACCTGTGCCTGACTGTCCTTTACTGCTTGACCCACCACACATCATGTCCAGCACTTGTTCTCCAGTGGAGTTCTGTTTATGCACATATGAAAACACTAGTCCTGCTTGGATTCTTACCCTTTTTATGAACCAGTATGAAATCAGAAGAAGGACATGTTCTTATTCCATTTTAAACGATTAGATAGCTTTTAAAATTTACTGTGGGTTATAAATGAGGCCAGAGGCCTGCTTGGGACTATGTCTTTAATCCTGCTTCAATTTAATTCATGACCACCACAACCAACCGGTTTGTGATTCGAACAGTTGGTTTTGTGCTGCAGTCAACAATAGTAACATGGAGGAGTATTATAGGGTGTTTGAAGATTGGTTTAGAAGTTTGGTTTCAGCTTCTTGGTTGGCTCTCTCGGTTTGGCCATCAGACTGAGGATGAAACCCTGAGGAAAGACTAACAGAAATTCCCAACAACGGACAAAACCCCTTCTAGAAACGTGACACAAATTGGGGTCCTCTATCGGAAACAATGTCATTTGGAATTCCATGGAGCCTGAAAATCTTTCGGGTCAATATCTCACCCATCTCCTTAGCAGATGGAAGCTTCTCCAAGGGGACCAGATGAACCATTTTTGAAAATCTGTCAATTATCTGTCAATTATTATAGTTCGAACTGTCTGAATGGTTCTGCTGATTCCTGGATGACAAACTAAACGAGAGCAATGACAAGACTCCAGTACCTTAGCCACAAGGTGTTCAGGGACAAAACAGCGGTCAGGTGGACATGATGGTGGGATAGGCAGATATCTAATGGCTTCCTGGACCTCCCTTTCCACCTCCACTCGGGACACAGACAACCTGACGGTTTCAGGAAGGATAAACTCCTCTTCACCCGCAGACTGAGATTCTTGAGGCTCTTGAATCCGGGATAGGGCATCAGGTTTGCCATTTTTACTCCCTGGCCTGTAAGATAGGGAGAAATTAATACGACCAAAAAACAAAGCCCACCTAGCCTGTATGGGGTTTAGCCGTTTTGCTGATTTCAGGTACTCCAAATTTTTATGGTCAGTCCACACCATAAACGGCTCCTTAGTCCCCTCCAGCCAATGTCTCCACTCTGTCAACGCCAACTTGACAGCCAATAACTCTCTGTCTCCCACGTCGTAATTCCGCTCAGCCTGTGACAGAGTCCTTGAAAAGAAGGCACATGGGTGAACACGATCATCCTCACCTCTTTGACTTAATACAGCTCCGACCCCAGTGCTTGAGGCATCCACCTCCATGATAAACTGTCACTGGAGCTGACGTGAAGAGTTCCTTAAACCTATTGAAGGCCTTCTCTGCATCTTTATTCCACACAAATTTAACCTTGGAAGAGGTAAGAGCGTTTAGGGGAGTAGCAACCAGGCTGTAATTTCTAATAAACCTCCTATAATAATCCATGCAGTGTGGTCAGAAAAGCAGTAATTAATGTGCAAAAGGATGATATCCATACCCAGATGTATTTTTAGCTGCATTTATAATATTGTTGCATTGTGATATTTAATCAATGCCAATTTTAGAGCTGATTGAGATTGAAGCTTTGTGATTTTACTCTCTTCTAGTGGAGTAACTAGGAACTACATGTGATTATAGTTGACATAATCAGGAGAAAACCACATTTTTATAATATTTTTCATACCATGAATCACCCTCTGAAAATGTCTTTTCAAAAGCATTTATAAACAGGTGTTTGTAAAAGTTGTATTGGTAGAGCTGTATTTTAATTTCTGTGCATTATGTTTTTGTGTCTTTTCTTCTTTTGAAGAAACTTTCTCCTATTGATGAGCTGTTCCTTTTCTTGATGTACCTGTCCTTGGGTCAGCCACACAGAGAACTTGCTGAAAGGTTTGGCATCCACCGAACAACTGTAAGCAGGATCATCACCACATGGGCTAACTTTCTATACCACCTGCTTGGAAGCCAACGCCTCTGGTTGCCCAAGGAGGTGGTGCATGCTCAACTTCCAGCAGAGCTTGCTTCATACCCTGACACCCAAGTAGTGGTTGATTGCACTGAAATCTACTGCCAGACACCATCGGATCTCCTATTGCAGAGTGAGGTGTTTTCTGCATACAAGTCCCACTCTACACTCAAAGCCATGATCGGCATGGCACCTCATGGTGCCATCACATTTGTCTCTGCCCTTTTTGCTGGATCCATGAGTGATCGTGAGATCTTCAAGCAATCAGGCATAATCAATGTATTAGAGCCAGACATGGCAATAATGGTTGACAAGGGCTTTCTAGTTGACAATCTGGCTCCCTGCAAAGTATATAGGCCAGCCTTCCTCTCAGGGAAAAATCAGATGAGTCCACATGATGTTCGTGAGACTCAGTCCATTGCTCGGCTGAGGGTCCATGTAGAACGCTGCATCAGGAGAGTGAAGGAGAACAAACCTTTTGACCGCGTACTACCAGTGTCTGTGTGTGGGATCATTAATGAGCTCTTCAACATGGCTTGCTACCTGGTAAATTACCAGAATGGGCCCCTTATGAAGGCATGGGCAAGTTAAAGCAGTAAATACAATGTCAACAGTTAAATTCTCAGATGTTTAATGAAATGGTATAGATTTAGATGAGATGGCAAACAGATAAATGTGGGTGTTGGTTAATTTTGTTTCTCAAACTGTTAAATAGGCTTCTTCAGGTGATATGTTCAATTAAAATACTTTGCAAAACTATGTTTCCATCCTTTCAATGAGAACATGCTGTGAAGACTTAGCATTTATATTCATATCAGTTTATTTTCTTTGATCTCTTTATATTTAAACTTGCATTTTGAATAAGACATGTTTATAAGAGCTTTTCAAAACATTGGCTCTTTAAAACCCCAAACACTTCTCAATTAACATTGCTTATAGTTAACAAGTGGGAAACAGTTGAAAAGAGTACCATTAATAAAATACTGTTGGAACAAAACAATTCATGGGATGATTAATGTTGATGCAATGGCGGTGGAGGAGGGGCATCCACGTGTTGATACAAAATAATCTATGTACTGGAAAAGTAAACATAAAAGAAGAAATTATCAACCTTTTCTCTGATTGTCTGACACACACTAAGGTCCCTATAAATGTGTTGGACAAGAATGTCATCCTCTGCATAGACTACAAAATTGCACCACTCCATGCCTGTGATCAGGAGCTGCCCCTGCACCTGCCAGTAGTAACAGTGACTTGACAAAAGTTCCATTGTGCCATTACATTTTCTTAAGTACTTACAATCAACATAACTTTTAGCATTGGGACATTTGATCTCCAATAAACCAAAGGTTGTTCTCTCTGTGGGATCAAAATTACACCATCCGGAGAGGATCCCAACCATGGAGCATCGGGATGAATGACGAAGCCGCAAGGCCAATAGTTGGTGTTCTTGATTCTGGTGTATTGTTGAATAGCCAATGGTTCTAGTACAAGACCTCTCTTCATAGCTGCAGTGGCTGCTAATAATTCGGCTGACTGGTAGTGGATGCTGGAAAGCGATAGGACTGCCTTCCTGGACTTTTCCAAAGGCTGAGTCAACTAATGGGACATCAGCACTGATGGCCATGGTGGTAATCAGTGGAGCAAGGTCTGCTGCAAAGTCCTGGTAAACCTCTGCCACTCTGAGGATATCAGGGTCCGGCATGTCTCCCTGCACTGCCTTATAACTTTTGCTCCTTTATAAAAAGCAAGGCACCCAATTAACAATTTTGTTTCTAGGAATTGTACATTTTTAAGCAACTACATAATTGAGTACATTGACAAAAATTACCTTACTCCATTTCCAACTGTGTGCTGTTTTGGTCTTGCAGAGACAAAAACCATGTACACGTCCTGGTTTCACACCCTGTAAAACAATAAAAAGAAATTATACCAGAAATAATTATAACATTAGCGACACCAAATATAGAACTGTATGGCATGTAATATCAAGATCACACTTACCATGGTCCTTGATTTGTGCCAACTCTGTTCCGATTCAGTACAGCTTTGTATAGGTGGCACAGCAGCCAAATTCAGAGCAGAGTAGTGTGCGGTCTGGTACAGTAGTGCAACACTGTGATTGCACAACACAGTACCAGCTGCACAGGAACACTCCACTTCGGCGATTTGTACAGGATAGCAGTCTTCAAACTTCATCTAAACACAAAATAAAAAGTCAGCAAAAACTATAAAGGTATTACTTGGTAATTTTAGAACAAAATACAGGATTTCAGAGTGTTGGCTGTTTTTTGTGAACTTAATTGTATTTTGATTTGTACTCTGGGTTTACATTGCTATTCCAAACTGTATTTTTAGCAAAGTGCAATTTTGATTATTTATGAGTGTCATTGCACATTAAATGAGTAAAAATAATTATGTTGTAAGAAAAAAACGTTGTTCACAGAGTATCGTTTCCCTGGGGCCCTAATATATCTGTGACTCAAATAAACTGCACACGTTATAAATCATTATAATCTGTTTGCCAACCAAACACGGAAGAAAACAACAGCGATCACTCTTACAGGAACCTGTACTGTGTTCAGTCTATAAACAGAAAAATAGCCAAAAGCAGAAAGAACTGGCCATTGCATTAACAATTTGAAATGGGGTTGAACTTACAGCAAAACAAAGAACTGGAGCCATTAGAGACTAGCTTATGGGGTTCTCATGCAAGCTAACGCTAAAGCCAAATCTAGATGTATGCACCTAATCAATCACTTTTCCAAACAGCTAGAAATGCTTACTACTTAACTTACACATCAGTGACATAGGAACCCCAAAATGTACTCCTGTTTTCGTGGAACAGACAACATTTCTTGTTATTATTTCACCCTACTCTGAGTTCATCAGGCTTATCGTGCTTTCGCATGGATCTGTAACAGACCGTCCTGATGCTCACTCTCCCTGATGAGTCTTTGTTGGACACTGTGGTTAAGACAATAAAACAGGGTAACAGGGTAGAAATCTGAAACTACGACTTTGAGGTTAGGTTAAAACAGACTTCATATAATTGCAGAAAGCGATAACGCATTAGTTTTAAAGTAGAAAGAAAGTTGTAAAGTAGATTCAACCTAAAGCTAGTTAGCTGAACAGTGACTGAATGTGTTTAACGCTTACCTTCATAGTTGTCAATGTAATTCAACACGTAAAACTTGAAGCCCTTTTCTTTTTTGCAACGTGGCGCTGATGATAAGGCTCGAATCAAGCGGAGAACATCGTTGACTGAAACTTTTGGGAGGTCCTGAAGGCAGCGGGTGTAGTACAGGGGGAGTGTCAGTGTGGTTTCCGGGCTTTGTGAGGTTTTGGTCCGGACCGCAGCCTCCTGCCAGAGGGGAGAGTTTCAAAGAGTCTGTGACCGGGGTGGGAGGGATCAGCCAGAATCTTCCCTGCCCGCTTCAGGGTCCTGGAGGTGTACAGTTCCTGGAGCGACAGTAGACTGCAGCCAATCACCTTCTCAGCAGACCGAATGACACGCTGCAGCCTGCCCTTATCCTTGGCTGTAGCAGCGGCGTACCAGATGGTGATGGAGGAGGTGAGGATGGACTCAATGATGGCTGTGTAGAAGTGCACCATCATAGTCTTTGGCAGGTTGAATTTCTTCAGCTGCCGCAGGAAGAACATCCTCTACTGGGCTTTCTTGATGAGGGAGCTGATGTTTGGCTCCCACTTGAGATCCTGGGAGATGATGGTTCCCAGGAAGCGGAAAGATTCCACAGTGTCAATTGTGGAGTCACAGAGGGTGATGGGGGCAGGTGGGGCTGGGTTCTGCCTGAAGTCCACAACCATCTCCACTGTCTTTAGAGCGTTGAGCTCAAGGTTGTTCTGGCTGCACCAGTCCAACAGATGGTCCACGTCCCATCTGTACGCGGACTCGTCACCATCAGAGATGAGTCCGATCAGGGTGGTGTCGTCCGCAAACTTCAGAAGCTTGACAGACTGGTGACTGGAGGTGCAGCTGTTGGTGTACAGGGAGAAGAGCAGAGGAGAGAGAACACAGCCTTGGGGGGAACCGGTGCTGATGGTCAGGGAGTCAGAGACGTGCTTCCCCAGCCTCACGCGCTGCTTCCTGTCAGACAGGAAGTCAGTGATCCACCTGCAGGTGGAGTCGGGCACACTCAGCTGGGAGAGCTTCTCCTGTAGCAGAACTGGGACGATGGTGTTGAAGGCAGAGCTGAAATCCACAAACAGGATCCTGGCATAGGTTCCTGTGGAGTCCAGGTACCGGAGGATGAAGTGAAGGGCTAGGTTGACTGCATCATCTACAGACCTGTTGGCTCTGTAGGCAAACTGCAGGGGGTCCAGGAGGAGGTCGGTGATGTCTTCAAAACAAAACAATGCGCACCAACACGCCGAGGCGACCATCTGCGGCGCCATCTTGGATGCCATTTATATCTTGTCTGTGACTCTCTCACTGTCTCTTTTTTTACCAAGTAACAAACCTGCTACCACACAAATGATTTAAACGTACTGGGGATTTTTGTATGCCTATGTTTTCTGCTAGTCAGATCGACAGTCTTAAGTTGACTGCGTAAGAAGAACTACCTGGTTTCTGATGCTGTACTGCTTTCTATGCCATGTATACTGGTTAATAAAAAAAAAAAAACATGTGTTAAATAGGTCTTAACATAGATAAGTGAATGGGATTTT
The DNA here is from genome assembly GCF_021462225.1 of Girardinichthys multiradiatus. Lineage (NCBI taxonomy): Eukaryota > Metazoa > Chordata > Actinopteri > Cyprinodontiformes > Goodeidae > Girardinichthys > Girardinichthys multiradiatus. Next base: position 7,710,633 of record NC_061815.1, read on the forward strand.
GTGGAACCTCCAGTCCTGTCAAATAAGTAACGTCCATGTATTGGTTTAGATGCACTCCCATTCTGAGTAGTGCATGTGTACTGGGATGTGTTCTGTCGCAGTGATGTTACTTTTACTTTTTTCTCAAATTTAAAAATTACCTGATTCTCTGAAAATAAAATGTAAGTGCTCTATGTCAAAATTATTGAAATGCCAAAAAACAACTGCAGCAATATGTCTTAACGGGTCATCAGTTCGTGTATGTTGCATCATCAGTGATAAACACAGACAAGTGTAAAATAAGACACAACTGAACCAGGTAAGTTTGACTTGCAAGGGTCGGACATTCCTCTGCCAGAACAGCGACTTCCTTCTCACAAAGGGAGAAATCCTTGCACCAGCCTTTTATTTACAACTCACATTCCTACAAGCAAAAGGTGGGAATTGGTTCAGCTAATTCTTACAGAGATTTCAATCTAAAAGAGTAGTCATTTCCATATATGTTATAAACTTGTCATGTCCAGGGATTGATCCACTCCAGACCACATTCCTTAACCTTCCACAAACACTTTTTCACACTAAAAAAGCAATCATAGGAATCATCTTAACTATAGTAGAACTTCAAACATAAACATGATTTAAACTAAACAATGATAACTTATATACATTTTTCCAACAATCAGCCACAGAGTAATGCTGTACAAGAGATTTATTTTCCAATGACATAGTGTCCTGCTACAGCACTGAGATGAAAAGCAGATTCTCAGAGATGTGACAGAGGTAATACTTTAAAATAATAATCTTAATGACAAATACAACAGGGTTTCAAGTTTAAAGTCACTTTTATATCCAAAGCTTATACTAATAACTGTAATTAGTACATAAGCTTGACAGCACTTCATGAAACATTAAAGACTTTTACTTCATGAGAAAAATTGTGCCTTTTTCCATTTTGTAAGATCTCGTAAATCCCTAGAGATAGCAAATTGTGGCATTGACATGTAGTATCTATGTACAGTTTTTTTTTTTTTTTATCATTCAGATCTTAGAACTAGCTCATATCTTATATGTTTAGCTGTGTTCCTCCCATAGATGACGACACTAAAGGAATTTACTGCTGTCATTAACTCTCCACTTTTTCTTTAACAAAGAAAGTTCTCTTGGAACAGTACTTCTGTGTTTCTGTGTGTATGCTCAGTTATGGCAGATGGCTGCTCACACAGAACCAGGTTCTGCTGGAGGTTTCTTCCTGTTAAAGGGTGGTTGTCCTTTCCACTGTCGCTACATGCATGCTCATTAATATAGATTGTTGCAATGTCAATGACTTAATCCAGTCGACTGGCCACTGTCCATAAGAGCTCTTCAGGAGGAGTGGATGGTGCAAGTCAGTCACTTGATGCAATCTGCTGGGTTTTCGTAGATAGAAAACCATTTGCCAATTTGTATTTACTGACAAGTTTAAATTCCATGGGAGGTGTGCAATGAGGAAACCTTTGCTTCATACATGAACAACAACATGAAGGCCAGACGGAAGTTTACCAAAGACACAATTTTAGAAAATAAAACCTCAAACCATCTAAGAAACATGGAGTTTAAAGTGTCAGAGTTTATAAAAGATTTGCTGCAACAAGGCAGCTCACCATCAGAGTTAAAATCAACCAGAAATTTTATATTGTGTCAGAGGGGGATTGTGTCTTATCCATGGTGTGCAGGTTTGTGTGTGTGTATGCCTTACCTTCTCTGATTACAGGTGTGGCAGGTGTGTCCTCGCAGCAGGTGCTTGTTCAAGCCAACCTAGAGGAGCATAAACAAGAGCACCCCTGAGGCAGATGCCATATTGTTCTAACTCCCAGAGTGGTAATCAGGCTCCTTGTTATCTGTAGCATCCTTTCTTCACTTCTTAACCCACCTCTTGTGTCCTTCGTTCAGGAAGAAACATGTTCTCCAGTCCTCCAATCCTCCCTCTGGTCTTCAGTCCTGTGCCTCCTCATTTTCTGGCGAATTCACCTCTGGATTCCCTCTGAAAAATCTCATCACTACTCCGTTGGTTGCTGCTCCACTAATCTGCTGCTTGGATCTCTCCATATCAACACCATTACTCACCATTCTGTCCACCCTCCACCGCTCTGCCGTCGTCCCCATCTTCCTTCTGGAACAAGAAAACAAACACGATCAGCAATCTGCCACAACTTGTCAGTATTGTGGCCCATTTCCACTGGCTTGTTTCAGGCAGCGCGGCCCCACTCCACTTTGCTCTTCTCGGTACGGTACCAGTTGTGTTTCTACTGACCCACTGAAGGCTGGAGTGGTGGTGTCTGAAGCTTCGCCTCCTGCCATTGGTGCAGTCACTGTGCCGCTAATAAAGTAACTGTATGACTGTCACTTAGTAATCTGTGAAACAAATTTATAAAATGATCCACTGGGATAATTATCTGGACCACAGCCCAGCTAGAATTCATATAATAAGGCTTAGGGGTTCTGATGTGAGGGTGGTGTGGCAGGAAAAGCAGAGAGGAGATGCTGCTGTCTAGATGGTGAAGCTCCAAAGTTTGCCTGAAGAAGTTACAATTTTGGGCTTTATGATTACGTTTTTGTCTCAGCCGTGCACAGCCTTGCACTGTAAATTGTAATTTTACACATTAACTATGTCAATATGTCATTCTGAGTCAGTTTGGCAAGTATTTTATTAAACTATTGTGATAACACATTTTTTTATTGACAACCTCTCAATTACATAAAAAAGAAGAAAATGAAACTTCTCGTTCAGTCAATTCTAAAATGTTGTCAACGGAACTCTGTAATTACAGGTGTGCTTAATTAAAAGAATTGCTGTGTCATCACATATACAGGTCCTTCTCAAAATATTAGCATATTGTGATAAAGTTCATTATTTTCCATAATGTAATAATGAAAATGTAACATTCATATATTTTAGATTCATTGCACACTAACTGAAATATTTCAGGTCTTTTATTGTCTTAATACAGATGATTGTGGCATACAGCTCATGAAAACCCAAAATTCCTATCTCACAAAATTAGCATATTTTAGCATATATTTTTCATGCTACTCAAGTTGGAAAGGAAAACAAACTATCATATTTACTTTTTTGCTGATAAACAGTATGCATAGATGTGTAATTGTGTTGTCTACACGTCCTGGTCAATATATTGACATTTTAGTATATCTGTAATAAAATCGTATCTTTGCACATAATCCGTGTGTTGCACCCTCTTCAGGTTGAAAGAGTGTACTGCAAATTAATTTTGCACCTGGTCTGTGATTGGCTCAAATGTTGTTTACCAGGGAGAATTGATGTGAGCTGCTGCTGCTGTGAACGTCTGATCACGCTCTGTTCACACCCTGAGGAACTCAGAGGGGGAGTGCAGCTGTCAGTTTAACAGACAGAAAGCACCAGGGAGGGTATCCTGTTCACTCTGACTGCTCTATGGAGAAGTCAGATGTGAATTGTTCGCTGTGACAACTTTCTGTACATGTATGTACCTGACTGTTGTGAAGTGCCTTGAGACAACATGTGTTGTGAATTGGCGCTATATAAATAAAACTGAATTGAATTAAATTGAATCTAACGCTGTACATAGCAATTCCTCATGACACTGTTTGGTGCACCCCTCATTTTCCCCAAGGGTCCTACAGGCAACACCGACACTGGCGCCAGTTATTCAAATTGTGGCTGAAGTTGGGGGGGTTAGTTGTACTTGAAATTTACTTTGAAATCCCTCTGTTATGGCCAATGGTCACATGTGCATGTTTTTGTTTATATAACTTTCTCCACAGACTGCTGATTGGCTTGCTAGATCTGTGGAAATCTCTGTTTCTCCTTTGCCGTCTGTTTAGCTGCTCAGCATTCCTCTTGCTGGATATCCCTGGAACTCATGTTGGAATTTCAATATTCTGCTCCTTTAATCACAGAGCCGACCAGTCTATATAAACTCTCCACACCTGCCACTAGGTGCGGCTGTGATCTAACCTGAGCAGCTTGACAGTTGTCCTTGTGTAACTTTGCTGGTGTTTACACTTGTTTGTACTTATTGAGAAAATGTTTGTTATTTCAAACTAGCTTTTTCTTTCCTAGTGAACTGTTTGAAACTGTCTGGTCTGATGTTAGGCTGAACTGTTTATCAGTTTTCAAACAAGGTGTTTGACCACATTGAGTGTGTATTCTTGGTTTGTTTTGCTGGTTTCTGGTTGCCCAAAAAACCTGGCAATCTAGAGTGTGTTTTTGTTCTCTTTTTGATGTTGGAAGCAGCTTGTTACCTTAGTACATTCCTGTTTTACTTGGTACAATACTTGCAGTACTTTAGTACTGTTGGTTGTACCCTCCTTTTTAGTTCAACTATTACAATAAAAACATTTTTTTACAAAACATATTCCTTTGCTTTTATGTTACCTTTTCTTCCCCTGGCTGTACATGGTAGTTACACCCTCCGTATACCCTGAGTTTGTCATCTGTTTTGGTAAAAATCCCAAGTCTGTGTGCAACAACTAATGTATAATAAACTGGACACCTTCTTTATAGAAATGCTAAACGGATAACGGTACAATAAAAATAATTTGTAAATAACATTTGTTTATTAAAATACTTCAAGCAAACAATTATCTTGTAATCCAGATACATTTTAATGGTGTAAAAATGTAAACTCGTGCTTGTCCTTGATGTAATAAATTTGATTTAAAACTAGTGTATAGCATTAAAGTCATGATTTAATAAAAGAAAACAACAAAAATACTTTATTTGACAGCACTTTATTTTTGAAGGCTAGTGAAGATGAAAGGGGTTTCTGCAAAGGGATGAAAGTTGGTTTGGTGATGGTGAAAGATGGAGAAGAGATCGTTGACATGTCTGTGGTCTTGGAGCAAGCGGTAGACCTTACTGATCTTAAGGACTTCCCAAGTGCTGTTGCCATGCTCATGGGTCTGCTAAATATAAATATATATATAACACCTCATTTGAGTTGGGATCTTCATTTTTGAATGGTGGCTAGTTCAGTTTTTTCTGGTTTTTTGGTATTGAATTCGTTAAGATTGTTAAATGGCTTATTTCAAATATGCAAGAACAAGAATTCTCAGATAGTGGTGCACAATGTTTTGTAGTGTTACTACTTATAAAAACTGCTTATTGTCAGGATCTGGGTTGTGTTTTGTGCTTGCTACATGTGTTCAGTGTTTTCAGATGGTGCTGGAGTTCTCAGGTGTGCTGGGTGACAGGTGCGACTTATTCTACTGATTACTTTGAGAAGTACTTAAGCAGGAGGCTGCCAGCACTTCGATGCCAGAGTGTTTTGCCCACAGTGGTAACAAGCTCAACCCAAACACTAAACCTATGCTTTGTTCTTTGACCTTGTTGTAACTTTGTTCATGCTCCTTCGCAGGCTAAGTAAACCTGAACCCTGGTTTTATGTCACTGAATACTGACTACGTGTCCGGAGGTCTTTCTGGATGATCAAGGCTATCTACGTTTTGAGGATTTCATTTCCTATCTACTGACTTCATTTGGATTTGCATCAAGCTGGCAGTTTCCTGCTACCTTCGCCTCCTGGACCAAGCCGCCAGTGTACCCTGTCCACCCTCCAACGTAAGCATCTGCACACCAAACTCATTCCTGTTTTGCTCTGAGCTCACACTGAACAGCACCTAAAGAACCTTCTACAAACCTGGATCCTGAAGGCCTCTTCCCCTGGCAACCTGACCATGCCTATTTAGTAAGCTGTTCTCTTGTTTGCATTAATTCCTTGTTCTTAGTTTGACATTATTCAGTTCCCTATTTTTCACCAGTGCTCTTCCCTTCTTCCCATACAGTTGGAGAATCATCTGTTATGTTCCTGATTATCTTTTGTCACAATAAACATCCTTTAACATATTCTGTTCTCCAGAGTATTCTCTGTATGTGGGTCAGATCTATTGCAAACAAAATGACTTATAAATATTTTAGCCATTTTTATAGGCTCAATTGAACTTGACTTGGAGAATGCTATGGCCTGTTTGAGGTCCGTCTTTCTGAAGAATTGTTTGAACTTCAAACTAAATTGTCCGAAGCTTGAAAATGGTTTATTCCATGCAAGGCAAATAATTAATAAATGTTGATCATTAATTTAACTTTACAACAAGTTTCATTGTTTTTTTTAATTTTTTTTTTATTATAGGTTAATGGGGGTAGATACTGTTTTCATGTCAATGTATATATCTCAATTGACTGAATTCACAAATGTTTAAGATGAATCAGATTTAAGAATTATAACAAGTAATTGAAGTAGCTATGTCAAATAATGAATTTTAATTGATTTAATTCACACAAATAATTAAGATGATATATACAGTACAGACCAAGAGTTTGGACACTCTCATTCAAAGAGTTTTCTTTATTTTCATGACTATGAATATTGTAGCTTCACACTGAAGGCATCAAAACTATGAATTAACACATGTGGAATTATATACTGAACAAAAACATGTGAAACAACTGAAAATATGTTTTATATTCTAGGTTCTTCAAAGTAGCCACCTTTTGCTTGGATTACTGCTACGCAGACTCTTGGCATTCTGTTGATGAGCTTCAAGAGGTAGTCACCTGAAATGGTTTTCCAACAGTCTTGAAGGAGTTCCCAGAGATGCTTAGCACTTGTTGGCCCATTTGTCTTCACTCTGCGGTCCAGCTCTCCCCAAACCATTTGGATTGGGTTCAGGTCCGGTGACTGTGGAGGCCAGGTCATCTGGCGCAGCACCCCATCACTCTCCTTCTTGGTTAAATAGCCCTTACACAGCCTGGAGGTGTGTTTGGGGTCATTGTCCTGTTGAAAAATAAATGATGGTCCAACTAAACGCAAACCGGATGGAATAGCATGCCGCTGCAAGATGGTGTGGTAGTCATGCTGGTTCAGTATGCCTTCAATTTTGAATAAATCCCCAACCAACAGTGTCACCAGCAAAGCACCCCCACACCATCACACCTCCTCCTTCATGCTTCACGGTGGGAACCAGGCATGTACAGTCCATCCGTTCACCTCTTCTGCGCCGCACAAAGACACGGTGGTTGGAACCAAAGATCTCAAACTTGGACTCATCAGACCAAATCACAGATTTCCACTGGTCTAATGTCCATTCCTTGTGTTCTTTAACCCAAACAAGTCTCTTCTGCTTGTTGACTGTCCTCAGCAGTGGTTTCCTAGCAGCTATTTTATCATGAAGGCCTGATCCACACAGTCTCCTCTTAACAGTTGTTCTAGAGATGTGTCTGCTGCTAGAACTCTGTGTGGCATTGACCTGTTCTCTAATCTGAGCTGCTGTTAACCTGCAATTTCTGAGGCTGTTGACTCGGATGAACTTATTGTGCGCAGCAGAGGTGACTCTTGGTCTTCCTTTCCTGGGGCGGTCCTCATGTGACCCAGTTTCTTTGTAGCGCTTGATGGTTTTTGCGACTGCACTTGGGGACACTTTCAAAGTTTTCACAATTGTTCGGATTGACTGACCTTCATTTCTTAAAGTAATGATGGCCACTCGTTTTTCTTTACTTAGCTGCTTTTTTCTTGCCATAATACAAATTCTAACAGTCTATTCAGTAGAACTATCAGCTGTGTACTGTATACACCTCCTGCACAACCCAACTGATGGTCCAAACCCCATTTATAAGGCTTGAAATCCCATTTATTAAACCTGACAGGGCACACCTGTGAATTGAAAACCATTTCAGGTGACGACCTCTTGAAGCTCACCAACAGAATGCCAAGAGTCTGCGTAGCAGTAATCCAAGCAAAAGGTGGCTACTTTGAAGAACCTAGAATATAAGACATATTTTCAGTTGTTTCACACTTTTTTGTTCAGTATCTAATTCCACATGTGTTAATTCATAGTTTTGATGCCTTCAGTGTGAAGCTACAGTATTCATAGTCATGAAAATAAAGACAACTCTTCGAATGAGAAGGTGTGTCCAAACATTTGGTCTGTACTGTATATCAGTTTAATCGGGGCCAAATCGGGGCATTAGATATACTCACCTCTCTCCCCTTATCCTCTTCTGCACTGACAACAGTAAGATTCAGTTCCTCTCCATCATCATTGCACATAATCAAACTTTATTTCATACAATAACCATTTGCCCCTCCTCCACACTGTCATCCTGGAATCTGGAAGAAACATTCATTTTCTCTGTTGTATCAATGAAATGTTTAAATAATTTTCTGTTGTCCGTTATCAGTTACAAACTCAATGATAGATTAAGAAAAATATGCGACATCTGTAAAAAACAAAGCTGAATCAGAATTGTACCCTACTATAGGACAACGGGCAAATACAGCACTAAATCCAAGAAACAGAAAGTCCTGGGCTCAATCAAAGACTAGATCTTGATATCATTGTAATGATGTGGGTGACCTGAAATGGCATGTTCAGGCAGAAACTCCCTAAAACACCTCACAGCTGAAAGTTAGAAACTTTTCTTCAAACTGATGTCAGAGACTGGTAGATAGCTACAAGAAGCTTCTGTTTCAGTTCTATTAGACAAAAAGTTAACACTAGCTAACATTGTGTAGGGTATGCTAAATATTTTCTCAGTTAGAAAAGACATTTACCTTTTAGTGTTTAGTTATAATTAAATTACTTTCTTTTTCAGAGATAAATAAATGAAAATGATAAGAAATTACAGTTGACAAAACTGAATATTTAGTAGGGTGATTTCTTTTTTTTTTTTCACATGACTGAGAAATAGCTTTCCGTTATTTTTCCCAGCATTGCCAGGAATTGGATGCACAAGACCTGCTCATCCAGGTGGTTTTAAGAATGTGCATAGGGAATGATTTTCTCCACATTGATTTTTTCCAATTAATCTAAAATTTACTACAGGGTTGATCTGCAGTCTGAATATTGATTCATTTGCTGAAACAACCTTCTAGGAATACTGCAGCGACAGCGTTCAGTCCAATTACAGTACAAGACGGGCAAAACAGGGCCCAAATGTTGGTAATGTGATTGCCGTGTTAATTTAAATGTGTATTTATTTATCAATCATTATCCAGCATAATTTACAATTAGAATATTGTCCTCCTCATTCAAGGTTCTTTTTACAATATTTAAAGGCTGAGCCGGAGTGACAGGAGTAATGGAAGAGATAACAAATTCTTGGGTTTATTATTCATCCATAAAACCCTCCAGGATATGGTTTTTAAATGGCAATCCTGCCATAGTGGTGTCAGTTTCAAATGTCATGAAATGTGAGATTGATATGAGATTTTTGCAAGGCAGCCATTATTAATCTCAGCCGTCATTTATCTTTTGGGGAAACATGGACAGTAAAGTAGAAAAAAACAATATTAAACACACAAGCCACGTGAGTCAAAGGTCATGTAAAAAAAAGTAAAATGCCAAAATGGCAAATATAATAATCCTGGTTGAATACTCGCTTTTTATTAGAATTGGACATACAGTGGGGAGAACAAGTATTTGATACACTGCCGACTTTGCAGGTTTTCCCACCTGCAAAGAATGTAGAAGTCTTTAATTTTTATCACAGGTACTCTTCAACTGTGAGTGATGGAATCTAAAACAAAAATCCAAAAAACATTGTGTGATTTGTAAGTAATTAATTTGCATTTTATTGCATAACTATTTGTTTACCTAACAACCAGTAAGAATCCCAGCTTTAACAGGCCTGTTGGTTCTTCTTTATGAAGCCCTACTGTTCTCCACTCATTACCTGTATTAACTGCACCTGTTTGAGCTCGTTACCTCCGAATTTATATATTTTTGTAGTGGAAGGTGAGCCTCTGCCCCAGGTTTAGGCCTCTTCCAGCCTCTAACAGGTGTTCTTCCACAACTGCCTCATATTTAGCTCTATCTACTGTAACTTCCCATCAGCTCTAACCAGCTTCCCTGTCCTGCTGAAAAAGAACATCAACACAGCATAATGCTGCCACCACCATGTTTCACGTTGAGGATGGAGTATTTTGGGTGATGTGCAGTGTTAGTTTAATGGTGCTGATTTTTTTTTCAAGTTTTTCTTGCCACTCTTTTTTAAAGGGCAAATTTAAAGAGTACACAACTAATGGTGGTTGATTCTGGTACCTGAGGTGTGGTTATCTGCAGCTCCTCCACATATACGATATTCTATTTCTTTAGTGTCAGAACAAGTCTTTTTCCAGCACATCATTATTGTTTACAGGCATATTTACAAAGACAGAATCAAGAAAAGTACATAAAATGGCCAGATGGCATGATGATGGCATTTGGTTAATGTTCCATGTTTAGTTTAATGATTGACTGATTTACAGATGCATTTTTCACTTTTCTAAAACATTTTTGTTTTTTCATCTAAGAGCAAAGGTTATTGAGGGACTTACTGAAACAGTTATTCTGTTACTAAACTCCCAGTCAACCTCACCCTCAGAATTAGAATCAGCTTTATTGCCAAGTTCGTACATACAAACAAGGAATTTGACTCCGGTACACTTTGCTCTTTTGTTCTGTTTTTGGATTACAGAATAAACAAATTTACAATTTACAATGTACAATATACAATGTACAATGCAATATTCTGCATTATAGATTATACAAATTTACAATTTACAATGTACAATATACACATATCTAATAGGAAAGGTGCATTTGCAACATCTGTATGCTGTTGTTTTGTACTCTATTGAATGTTCATCAGAGAAACAGCCTGGGGGAAGAAACTGTCTCTGTGGCGGCTGGTTTTAGTGAACAGTGCTCTGTAACGGCGGCCTGAAGGTAAAACTCTAAACAGTTTATGTGCAGGGTGTGTGGGGTCTGCAGAGATTTTAGCAGCTCTTTTCTTGACCCTAGACCTGTATAAGTCCTGGATGGAGGGAACGTCAGCTCTGATTATTCTCTCTGCAGACCTGATTATTCGTTGCAGTCTGGACCTGTCCTGTTTTGTGGATGAGCCAAACCACACTGAGATGGATGAAGACAGGACAGACTGAATGATGGCAGTGTAGAAGATGACCAGCAACTCCTGTGGAAGGTTGAACTTCTTGAGTTGCCTCAGGAAGTACAGTCTCTGCTGGGCCTTCTTTCAAACAGTGTCTATGTGTGAAGACCATCTCAGGTCCTCAGAGATGGTGGTTCCAAAGAACCTGAAGTGGTCCACGGCCGATACAGTGTTGTTGAGGATGGTGAGGGGGGTGTATGGGGGTGGTGTTCTCCGAAAGTCCACCACCATTTCCACAGTCTTGAGTGGGTTCAGTTCAAGGTAGTTCTGACCACACCAGTGTACCAGCCAATCCACCTGCTGTCTGTATGCAGACTCATCACCGTCCTGGATCAGTCCAATGACAGTGGTGTCGTCTGCAAACTTAAGGAGTTTCATGGACAAGTCCGATGAGGTGCAGTCATTTGTGTACAGAGAGAAGAGGAGTGGAGATAGAACACACCCCTGGGGGGCACCAGTACTTATTGATCTGGATCGGGAGAAGATGCTCCCCAGTCTCACCTGCTGCTGTCGGTCCGTCAGGAAGCTATTGATCCACTGACAGGTGGAGGCTGGGACGTTGAGATGGGTGAGCTTCTGGTGGAGGATGTCTGGTATGATGGTGTTGAAGGCCGAGCTGAAGTCTACAAACAGGATCCTGGCGTACGTCCCTGGGTGGTCGAAGTGTCGCAGGATGAAGTGTAGACCTAAGTTAACAGCATCATCTGCTGACCTGTTTGCTCGGTAAGCAAATTGCAGGGGGTCCAGCAGGGGGCCTGTGATGTCTTTCAGGTGCTTCAACACCAGCCGCTCAAAGGATTTCATGACCACAGACGTCAGGGTTACAGGCCTGTAGTCATTTAATCGTAGGATGGTGGGTTTCTTGGGCACCGGGATGATGGTGGATTGTTTGAGGCAGGCGGGGACCTCACATTTCTCCAGTGACTTGTTGAAGATCCTTGTGAGGATCGGAGCAAGTTGATGTGCGCAGGCTTTCAGACATGATGGGGAGACGTTATCAGTTTTTCAGCAGCAGAAGTGCAGCTATGCGGTGGAAAATATGAGCCAATTATTATAAAACGAGGAAAACTCTCTCGGTGAATAAAACGATGGATGGATCCATCAATCCATCCATCCATTTATCCATCCATCCTTGCTTTACTTGCTTAATATATATATATATATATATATATATATATATATATTAAGCAAGCATAGCAAGCATAGTTCAATAAAATAATATCATATAAATCTGTTTACAGATTCCCCAAAAGATGCGAACCTGAAGCTGCCCACTAGAAGGTCACTTTTCAAAGATCAAGACAGCGTTTCACACAAGCGCATCAGTCCAGTACAACAAGAAGCGAAATCTGGTGCTTTTATTGCACAGACCCGGAGTAAGTTATAGTATTTAAAAATTAGTTTATAAACCTACATGTAATAATGTTATTGGGGTTCACTTCCCCCTTAAAAAACTCGCTTGTTTTAAAAACTATTATTATCGTTTATTTATGAGCGCTGTGTAGCGCAGCATAAGGTAAACTTTATTTTATTTTGTTTTTACAGAATATTTAACCCCAGCCAAAAGGCAGCAACTCTCTGCTCTGCACACCAGAGCAACGCTTGTTGTTTAATGAGCGGTACGTTTACTTCTTATTTTGCCCACTGAATTAATTTGAATTCCCCTTTTTTTCAGCTTTTCAATATATATTTTTGTTGTTCATTCTCTTTACAGAGATGGTAGGGCAGATTCGATCCAGACCCGGATAGCAACGTCGCAGCAAGAAGGCCGCGCAAGCTGCACGGGACCGTCGAAATAAGGCCTCATCCTTAACGCTTCTGGCAGCATGTCAGATTCTGTTACAGAAGCAGTTTGGTGACATCAATGTGATTTTAAACTGAACTGATGACTGTGTTTGTTTTTTTGTTTTTTTTTTGCTGGTTTGTTTGATTTTTCTTATGCTCATATAAATGGATAACCAAATCAGACTTGCCCTGGATGAAATAAAGAATTTAGTAGCTGAGCTTAATGAAATCCCTATAGCTGCACATGTTTCAGAGGATGAAGCACCTCTTGTTAACAACCACAATGAAGATCAGCACGGTGACTGTAGCAATCCCTCAGAACCAAAAACACACGGAGAGCTTCGACGGGTGCAGTAGTCACATTTACTTCATCCGAAACCAAGTTGGAATGTACCAAAATACACCGTGAAAACTAAAAAGAAAAAGAAAATACATCTGCTTAGGTGCTTTTGTTTGACACAAAACATAGATACATTACATAAGTGCAGACTTCACAAAGTAATACAACTTTAAACATGTACCTCGCTCCGCTGTCCAAGGGATGCAAAATGTTTATGCTGGTAAAGTCCGTGTTGTGCCGTTATGAAGCCTTGAGCTGTTTTCTGACGAACGTGCCCTACTAGTTCAGAGTCACATAGATGAAGCACATCCTCCTCTTCCTCTAGTCTGCAGGATAATTCAGCCTCAAGTACTGACTGACAGGAGACTAGCAAAACCTTTTTACCTTCTTCCTTTCCGGTTTTTTAAAGTCACAGCTCGTTACGAACTAGGCTACAGCATCCTCTGCTGGACATTACTAGTAACAACATAGAATCAGCTTATAAACATAGAATGGGCATTTACACTCCCACCAAATCGTGCTTGATGAGAACCCGTTAACACTGATTCATGCACGATTTTTGAAGTAGCGAACAAACCAAATGCAGTTAACGTCACACATTAATTTTCAGGAATAGAACATCGGATGTGAGAGTAATAAACAATGTCTGTTAGTTACTTTCTAAAAGAACTACAAGTTTTTGAACAGGTCGCTCAATTATGTGAGGTTTGTGTGTTGTACCCTGCCTCTTTGTTAGAGTTCGATCACCAACTTGAAGCTTAACTCTGCGCACCAAACCATCATCTTCTTGTGGCGCTTCAACAACTCGACCCAGCTGCCACTGACTTCTGGGAAGCATTTCATCCTTTACAATGACAATGTCATTGATCTCGAGATTCCGACGGGGCAGGTGCCATTTTTGTCTTGTAGATATGTTTAGAAGGTACTCCACTTTCCACCTACTCCAAAATGGTTCAGCTAGATATTGCACTCTGCACCATCTCTTTCTTGCATACAAGTCCTCCTTCACAAACTTTCCAGGGGGAGGCAGTGCAACTTTTGATTTCATTAAGATGAGGTGATTTGGAGTTAGAGGTTCAGGTGATTTAGGGTCATTAATTCCAACAATGCTTAGTGGTCGGCTGTTGATTATAGACATTGCTTCATAAAACAGTGTTCTCAGAGAAGCATCGTCTAGCCATCCTTGTGATTGAGCAATGGTGGCGTTGAGAACGTTGCGAATGGTTCGAATCTGTCGTTCTCAAACCCCTCCAGCATGGCTAGCAGACGGGGCATTAAATACGAATTCGCACTGCTTATCTGCAAAGAACGCCTCCAGGGCATTTGTGTCACATTCTTTGAGAGCCTCCTTCAGCTCATTTTTAGCCCCGATGAAATTTGTACCTTGATCACAGTACACCTTACAGATAGCTCCTCTTAAGCTGATAAAGCATCTGAGGGCGTTGATGAAAGAGTCTGTGGAGAGGTTCTCTAACATTTCAATGTGGACTGCGTGTGAAGAGAGGCAGGTAAAGAGGAGTCCATACCGTTTTTGCTCTTTGCGGCCTTGCTTGATTATGAATGGCCCAAAACAGTCCATCCCACAGTAAATGAAAGGATCTGAGACTTCAACTCGTTCCTTTGGTAGCTCAGCCATGCGTTGTTCTTCTGTAGGCCACCGAAGTTTTCGACACTGCACGCATCTGCCTTTTAGCTTTGCGACGTCCTTGCTCCCACCAATCACCCAAAACCCATTTGCTCTGATTTCCATGAGCGTCTGGCTTCTGCCTTGATGGCAAATCTTTGAATGAAAGTGAGACAAGATCAGCATTGTGATGTGATGGTCCTTTGGGAGAATAATAGGGTGTTTAAATCCATGGCAGAGTGTTGATTTTTTTAGTCTTCCACCAACCCAAAGAAGTCCTTGATCCACAATGGGATCCAGTTGAAAGAGGGAACTAGAGCTTGGGAGGCTACCCTTTGCCTTCAACACTCTCAGCTCTTGAAGAAAGGCTTGCTGCTGCAGGAGTTTTAGTACTATGTCAGCAGCTCCTTTGCGTTCATCCGCTGTTACAACATTGCCATATTTGGTTTTCTTTGTCAGTCTTTTTATTCTTGCAACCACTTTAAGGAGCACTGACCAGCTAGAAAACCTTTCGAATCGACTGAGGATGATGTCTTGTTCGCTTGTTTGAGTTGTCAAGATTTTGACTGATTTAACTTCTGGATCTACTACCAGCAGCTCAGCTGAATAGGAAATCTCTTGTTCCCAAAGAAACTTTGGGCCAGACAACCAGCATGTTGTCATGATCTCTGATGCACGAAGGCCTCTAGAGGCATGGTCCGCCGGATTCTGAGCTGTGTCAATGTAGTGCCACTGTTTGGTATCTGTTGTTTCCCTAATCAGCTGTACACGATTTGCAACAAAGACGTGGAATCTTCGTGCTTCATTTTTGATATATGCTAAGACTACCTGGGAGTCTGTCCAAAAGAACTCCTCATCAATGTTCATCTCGAGTTCTGATTTTAGCATGACACTCATTTTAGCGGAGATGACTGCAGCTGATAGTTCCAGTCGCGGGATGCTTGTAACTTTGGTAGGTGCGACTCTAGCTTTAGCCATAACAAGACTACAGTGTAATTTGTTGTCATCGCTTTTGAACCTAATGTAGGAGCATGCCCCGTAGCCAATGTTACTGGCATCAGAGAAGTGATGCAGTTCCACTTTAACAATGTTCTTTAGTTCTGGTGGATGGTAACATCTGGGTACGACAACTGATTTGAGCTTTTCCAAACCATTTTTCCAGTCCTCCCACCTTGAGCACAGATTGTCAGGGATGGGATCACCCCATCCGGTCCCTCTACGGCAGAGCTCCTGTACTATACTTTTGCCACTTAAAGTGAAAGGAGCTACAAACCCTAATGGGTCATACAAGGATGAAATCACTGATAGTATGCCCCGACGAGTAGGAGGCTGGTTCTTTGTGTTTACATTGAAATTGAAAGTGTCATTTTTGATTGACCACTGGATTCCAAGCACATGACCTTCATATATAGTATCAGGTTTGAGGTTGAGTGACTCTGTCGCAGTGGCTCTTTCTGAGGGTGCAAGATGAGACAAAGCATCACTTTGGTTAGAATTGAACTTGTGCAGACGTAAACCTCCACGTTTGCAAAGGGCTTGTGTTTCAGTGATGAGCTCTTGAGCCTCTTTGACTGATGGGACACTTATCAGCCCATCATCTACGTAAAAGCTCCTTTCCACAAAGTCTGAGGCCTTCGGGTAGTCAGATCTGTGCTGTTGGGCTAAGTACTTAAGGCCAAAATTAGCACATCCAGGAGAAGATCCAGCACCAAACAAATGTACAGCCATCCTGTACTCTTTGGGCTCTGTGTCTAATTGTCCATCCGGCCACCATAGAAATTGTAAGTAGTTACGCATCTCGGGGCAAACGAAGAACTGATGGAACATTCTTTCGATGTCACAGGTGATAGCCACATTCTCCCTTCTGAAACGACAGAGCACTCCCACCAATGAGTTAATCATATCAGGTCCTGTGAGAAGAGTATCGTTCAGTGAGACACCGAGAAACTTGGCAGAACAATCAAAGACAACTCTTAACTTTGTTGGCTTTTTGGGGTGGTACACCCCATGATGTGGTATGTACCATGCAATCTCATCAGTCACAGGAGGGGCTAGTTCTGCATCACCACTGCTGATAATGTCTCTCATAAAGGCACTGTAATGCTCATGATACTGTTTGTCAGCCTTTAGCTTTTTCTTTAGGTGTTGCAGTCGAACCGTAGCTAGCCTCTTATTGTTGGGAAGAGCTGGTGACTTATTATCCTTGAAGGGAAGGGGCGTCTGGTAGTGTCCATCGTCTCTTTGCTTTATTGTGTCACTGAGGAGCTGTAAAAAATAAACATCATCCTGAGATACGTACTTATCTTCATAGTTTCTCTCATTGAAGTCTATCTCTAAGACCTTTAACACATCAGCAGCTGAGGGAGTGGGCATTTCTTTAACTATTATTCGGTGCACATAACTCTGATTTCCCCCTCTGTCTAAGTGGGGATTGCCAGACCCAATGATGCTCCAACCGAGTATGGTTCTTTGTGCAAAGGGCTCGGTCAGTTGTCCTGTAATAACTTCTAGGGGAGCTAGTGCTGATGGACAGTCATACCCGATTAGCAACCCCACTTCACAATCTTGTAGTGGCTGTAACTGGTTGGCTATACTTTTAAGGTGTGGCCACTGAAGTGCAGTTTCTCTAGTCGGAATATGGGACTTGTCAACTGGGATAAAGTCACGAGAGTAGGCTTGCTTTATTTTGACATGGGTGTCAGAGTTGAAGCTGCACACCTGCAGGTTGCTAGCAAGTTTACTTGCCACAATTGTCTCAGCAGAGGTCATTGTGCTAAGCTTTAACTGCACTGATTGATTATCCACATTCAACTCGGACGCTAAATCTCCTAAAATAAAGGAAGAGTCACTCTGGGTGTCGAGCAGAGCATATGTGAGTATTTATTTCTTTGGTTCAGATGCAGCTGACACAAAAACTGGTACGATGCTGGATGTGGCAGATGTCTTTCTTGTGAGTAGATGCGTCATGACTTTATGCTCTTCCTTGTTTGCACTCTCAGCTGCGGAACTAAAGTCTTCAGTTCTCCTTTTTTCTGGTTCCTTTGCTCTGTGTGTGTGCAGACAGGTAGGGTGACGTCGACCGCACTCACTGCAGGAGTGACGTCCTTTGCATTCTTTAGATACATGGCCTTTTCTCAAACATCCAAAGCAGAGGTAATTTTCACGAATGAAAACTTTCCTTTCATCAATGGGTTTTGCTGCAAAGGTGGAACACTTGATTATGCCATGTGATTCATCCTTGCAAAACAAACAAGGGGGTTTAGGTTTAGGAATGACTGCTATAGGTAAGGGAGACTTTTTCTGGACAGTTGTGCTAAGTGCTTTAGCTCTTTTAATGTGTCTCTCCTCTGTTTTTTCACTCATGAGGAATGGTGAGGCAACAGGGTTACATGCAACTTTAGCTTCCTTTTGTATGAACTGCGTGAAGTGAGCAAAGCTGGGATACTCCTGGTGTTTGTCTAACTCCTCCACAACAATGCGACTCCATCTCTGTGTTATCCAATCAGGCAGTTTTTTGAGAAGCTTGTGATTTTCCTCACAATCGTTGAGGATATCCAGACCTTTAACTTGGGAAATAGCCTCTGCACAACCTTGGAGAAAGTCTGCAAACTCCCTCAGTGCTAGGGGGTCATTAGCAGGTATCTTGGGCCATTTTGCAAGCTTGGTTCTAAAGGCTCTTTGGACAATAAATGGGCTGCCATACCTGTCTTTCAGAACACTCCAGATGCCCTGGTACGCCTGTTCAGTGTTCTGATAAAAATATCCCTCTACTGCCTTTCGTGCTTCACCTGCAAGATAACTCTTTAGATACAATATCTTCTCACATACAGGTAAGGGTTTGTTGCCAATTAGTGCCATAAAGGATACTTTCCAGTCAACAAACTTTAGGGGGTCACCACTAAAGATACCTGGCTCAGGTGCAGGAAGTCGGTTTAGGGTAAGGGAATTGGCGAGAGCTTCAGCTAAGCTAAGTTCTTCTCGTTCTGCACTGGTGTGGTGATGCTTAAATGACGCAGCCAGAGGATTTAAGGAGGACTGTCGTTCTCTGACAGGATCCTTTAAAGTGGTTTCAAAGTTATGGCAGGATGCTACATCATGGCTTTCAAGGTTGTTTAACAAGCTTAGGGCTCTAACGCGTGCCGCTGCTATTTTTACTTCACTTTCTGCCCTCAACTGCTGTAGTTTATTTTTTTCCTGGTTGAGCCTTGCCTTTGTTTCCACTTCTTCTTGTTTTAACTTTGCCAATGCCTCGTTTTCCTTTAATTTCCATTCATTCTCCATTTGGTTGACTTTAGTTTGCTGTGCAAGTATTTCCTGTGTGGCCTTTGCTTGTTCTATTTTGGCTGCGAATTCAGCTTCTGCCTCGCGACTGCTTGTAGAATCTGCCATTGAACGTGCAACTGAACCATCTTGGAACGATGTTTCAGTTTTTGTATCACCGAACACAGAGCCATAGTCATTTTTGTTTAGCATCACCCTTACCCTTACCCTTTCCTTTTCAAGACGATCATTAAAAGGCTGATTACTGTTTTCTTGTCGTTTTGCAATGATCTCACAAATGTCTGTTGTAAGCACAGCACAAGCATCCATTTTTTTGACTATGTCTGGGGTCATGTTTTGGTTGCGGCGAATGGGCTCATAATGTTGTACAACTGCATGCTTGTCCCTTATGTCATGGCTGACATTGTTTAAGTTTTCAGGTAAGCAGAAAGCCTTCAGTTTTGTTCTGATTTCTTTAGCTATCTCCTTCCAAGAATTATATGCTCTGTTAAATGCTCTTTCATTTTCCTCTGCATCCAGTTCGTGCATTTCTTTGCCCTGTTCAGTCATGCGACTTTCACGATTGCTTGATCTCACTTCTTGCTGCTCTACATTGTCGGGTTCTTCAGCAGAACGCAACATTTTTTCCTTTAATATGTGTTTGCGCTTTGTAGAACTGTCTGGAGTTAAATTTGAATAAGTGTTGCTTTAACTTTAAGATGGTTTGCGAAACTACTCTCAGATCAGACATTTAAACCATGTAGATACACAAGTTGCAACCACATATATGCCAAATATCTCTGTAAATACTGCTGATATACCATAAGTTACTCTGAAGGATACACAACCCATACAATTAAAATAATAAATAATGCACACACTGTAGCTTTACAATATTAAACTGCGACTGCATTTAAAGCATAAAATGCTAAATTAGTGAGCGGGTAATTAATCCTTTTATCAGCAAAGTCCTTACTGAGTACAATACCTGAACCCTTTTGATTCACCAAGTCAGAGTTCAATATGAAAAGCAGTGATGAAGTATCAATGATTCTTGACAGGAGTAGTCTCTCTCGGCTGACTTGTGGGTTGCGCTCGTCTACTATGGGACTAGCTTGCATTCAGCGACGAGTTTTCACTGTAGCAATCCCTCAGAACCAAAAACACACGGAGAGCTTCGACGGGTGCAGTAGTCACATTTACTTAATCCGAAACCAAGTTGGAATGTACCAAAATACACCGTGAAAACTAAAAAGAAAAAGAAAATACATCTGCTTAGGTGCTTTTGTTTGACACAAAACATAGATACATTACATAAGTGCAGACTTCACAAAGTAATACAACTTTAAACATGTACCTCGCTCCGCTGTCCAAGGGATGCAAAATGTTTATGCTGGTAAAGTCCGTGTTGTGCCGCTATGAAGCCTTAAGCTGTTTTCTGACGAACGTGCCCTACTAGTTCAGAGTCAAAAAGATGAAGCACATCCTAATTTTCCTCTAGTCTGCAGGATAATTCAGCCTCAAGTACTGACTGACAGGAGACTAGCAAAACTTTTTTACCTTCTTCCTTTCCGGTTTTTTAAAGTCACAGCTCGTTACGAACTAGGCTACAGCATCCTCTGCTGGACATTACTGGTAACAACATAGAATCAGCTTATAAACATAGAATGGGAATTTACAGTGACTTTTTAACTTACTACAACAGGCTCATGAAGATTTAAATAGACCGTCTCCACCTGACAGTCATCAAAATCCTTCAACATCACACTGCTGATCAGCATGGGGGTAATTTCAATCAGGAGGTAACGGTCAGCTCTTATCAAATTGAGGGAGATCCTCCAGCGGTGGTTGAATGTGAACATTTTAATAACATTGAAATAAGGAGACCTTTTACCATCCCACCGCCCTGTCCAGGTAACGTTCCAGATTTAGCTGCATTCTATACAAACATCATGCGTATTCTCATTGAATTAGCCGACGTTGCAAGATCTTTAACCAGATGTAACGACGTTGTGCAGCTGGAATTAGTGGGTGAAAATCTCAATTGTCACGTCACATTTACTGTTACAGATGATGGAAATATGATCCTGCCTGCTTTCGAGGACTTTTTGGACGACTTAGTACAGTCAAATGCAGATGTACCTGTAGATAATAACCTGGAATTTGTTCTTCAGGTAGTTAATGATCCAGCGGGAGGGTCGAAACGTAAGGCTACAGGAACGTTAGACTGTGAACTGATTAATAAGAAAATGCGTCATCTGTATGTTGTAGATAATACCGGTAATCAGTTATGATTTGCAATCTGCCTCGCACACATCTCTGACCCTAACCTTACTGATAATCAGGCTTTGGAGCTGGGGAGGAAATGGCAGAACCAGGCAGGGCTCGATGAGCAAACAGCAGTTTCACAGAACCACAGGCTCTACGGCTCTGTGTAAATTTGAAACCGGTTTCCCTGATCGTTCAAACCCTCTGTTTTTGCTGTTATTTCAAGGTCATTAGTATGGGATAAAAAATCTCAAAGGTTTTATAGGATCCAGATATATCTGTGCATACTGTTACAGTGGCTATGAAAATGCAAACACACACCACTGTGAAGGTTATTGTCCAATGTGTCAAACATATAAATGTATGTAAGAAATTAGCAATCCTATAACCTGTGCAGGCTGTCAAAGAATCTGTCGCAATTCTTTATGTTTCAGCAGACACAGGAAACCCCGCAACAGATCTAATTCTGACAGGCCTATGAATTACTGTGAGTTGGTAAAACTGTGCAAGGTGTGCCAAAGAATATATGTTATTCCAATCAGTAAACCGGATAAACCACACGTGTGTAATGGAAAATGCTGTATTTGCGGTGAAAATGTACCTCCTACCCTAGACATTACATGCGATGATCATAAGTGTTACATTCAGCCTTGCAGTGCAATTAATCAGCTTGATGATAAACTGATTTTTTATGATTTTGAATGCTTCATCAATGAGAGCGGTGTGCACACCCCCTTTCTGGTCTGTGCTAAAACGTTGAAAGGTGATGAATGGCACGCTTATGGGTTAGACTGTACCCAAAAATTTCTTCTCCATTCCAGGAGACTGATGTACAGAGGTTTCACCTTAATAGCGCACAACGTGCGTGGATATGACAGCTACCTGATTCTCACAGCTATGCTGCAGTTAGGCATTAAACCTCATCTCATCATGCAGGGAAGTAAAGTTCTCTGTTTAACCGACGACGATTACAGGTTAAAATACATTGATAACCTGTCCTTCATGTGTATGAAGTTGAGTGCCATGCCGAAAGCGTTAGGTTTTATCGATCAAAGCAAGGGTTTTTTCCCCCACCTATTCTCCTCCAAAGAGCGCCTCCGGTACGTGGGTTCATATCCTGCTTCATCCTGCTACGCTGTAGAACGCATGAGTCTTCAAGAACAACAGGTGTTTAATAGCTGGTACAGAGAAGCGAGCAAAGAGGTCTTTGACTTTAAGAAAGAAGCTATTTGTTATTGTAAAAATTACGTTGAAATTCTTTCTCAAGGCTGCTTAAAATTCAGAGACGAGTTCTTTAAGGAGACAAGTGTGGATCCATTTAAATGCATCACGATAGCATCAAAGTGCATGAAGGTTTTTGTAACCAATTTCCTTCCTCCTAAAACCTTAGCCATTCCATCACCTCTGGACTACAGACGTAGCAGTAAAACGTTCTCCAGCGTGTCCATTCAATGGCTCGGCTGGATTGCAGCAGAACCATATTTATCGAGCATGCTTTAAATAGGGGTGAAAAGAATATTGGTTCATATTCTGTGGATGGATATGCAGAGATTAACGGTGTCAAAGTTGCGTTTGAATCTTACGGCTGTAAAAAGTGTTACATGCCTCATGACAAGTGTCCGTTGAGAGGGGTCGCATTTGAACAGTTTTACGCAGCCACTGTTGAGAGAAGCAAGGTGCTCCAAACTGTGTACGGCCTTTGTATCGAGGTCATCTGGGAGCATGAGTGGACTGAAATGAAAAAAACCCACCCAGGGGTGATCAGCTTTCTTGAGAAAGTTAACGCACCCGAACCGTTATCACCCCGAGATGCTCTGTATGGTGGACGCACCTGCGCTATGAGACTGAGGTACACAGCGGGGCCAGGTGAAACTGTACATTATGTGGATTACACATCTCTGTGTCCTTATGTAAACGCCAACTGCGTTTTTCCCCTCGGTCACACCACCATCTTATGCAAAGATTTTGATGATCCGGACCGCTACTTCGGTATAATCAGAGCCGTGGTCTACCCCCCACGAGGTCTCTTTTTCCCTGTTTTGCCTTACAGAACTTCCCGAGGTAAACCTGTGTTCACTCTCTGCCGCACATGCGCTGAAATAAATACCCAGTCAGGTCCCTGCAGGCATAGTGATGAGGACAGAGCTCTGACGGGTGTGTGGGTGAGTGTAGAGTTTTGTAAAGCGTTGCAGTGTGGTTATCTTCTTGCTAAAATCACAGAGGTGTGGCATTTTGAAAAGAGCAGTAACACAATCTTCAACGGATATATCAACACCTTCCTGAAGGGTAAGCAGGAGGCTTCAGGCTACCCATCTGAAGCGGTGGATCAGGAGAGCAGGTCAAAGTATGTAAGAGACTACAAACTCCATCAGGGCATCCAATTAGACCCTGAGAAAATCGAGGTGAACCCTGCCAAAAGGCAGGTGGCAAAACTGTGTTTAAACAGTTTTTGGGGGAAATTTGCACAGCGAAGTGATCTGTCTCAGACCACAATCGTCACTAACACTGATGAGTTTTTCAGCTTCATGTTCTCGAGTAAATACAGGGTTAAATACGTCCATTTCTTCAACCCTGAAATGTGTGTAGTGCAGTGGAACTACAGCAAACGTGTCATCTCTCCCCAAGCAAGGTAAACAATGTGTTTATTGCTGCATTCACCACCGCTTATGCACGTTTAAAACCTCTCAGCATCATGGAACAATTGCAGGACAGATTGATTTATATTGACACGGACAGTTTGATTTATGTGACAAAAAGTGGTGAAACTCCTTTGGAGCTGGGAAGTTATCTGGGTGATCTTACTGACGAGTTAGACAGGGACACTATTTTGGAGTTTGCATCAACAGGACCCAAGAGTTATACATACCAGACCAAAAACTGTAAAAAAGTAGTGATACGTGCTAAAGGTATCACTCAGACACATGAATGCAGCAAGAGGGTCAATTTGGACAGTATCAAAGAGCTGGTCGAGGGCTACTTACAGGGGTCAGGTGAGGCTGTCATTGAAATTCCTCAGCACACCATCAGGAGGGATAAAAAGAGATTCCTCTTAAGAAATGCTGCATTTGTTAAAAGGTTTCGGTTGGTCTATGATAAGAGACGTCTTTTTTCTGACGGGACAACTCTGCCTTTTGGTTATTAGAGCTTAAGAAGAAGAAGAAATAAAATAAAAATTCCATGGATTTACAGGAGATTGATTTTGATCCTAGATTTAGAGCACCTTTCTCATGTATGATTGTTGGACCCAGCGGCTGCGGGAAAACTTTCTTTGTCAAAAGTATTTTACAAAATTGTAACCATGTCATGGATGTTGCACCTGAAAATATTGAATGGATTTACACTTATTTTCAACCCATGTATGCTGAATTGCAGAAGATGAATAAAAATATTACCTTTGTGGAAGGATTGCCTCATTCTTTTGAAGATGAAAACCTGTTTCCTCCTGATCAGAATCATCTGATTATTCTAGACGATGTTATTGCTCAAGCCTCAGATGATGAAAACGTGATGAAGTCTCGTCACCATCGTAATATGAGCGTCATGATGTTGACTCAGAATGTATTTCATCAGGGAAAGTACAGTCGCACCATCAGCCTGAATGCTAATTATATGGTGTTGTTTAAAAACCAGAGAGATAAACTCCAGCTGAATATACTGGCCCGCCAAATGTTTCCATCACAAAAGGGTGTCTTGCTGGAATGTTTTGAAGATGCAACGAGAGAAGCTCATGGGTATTTAATCATCGATTTTACGCCTACCTGCCCAGAACATTTCAGACTGAGAACGGGCATACTTCTTCACCAGTGGCCTGCTGTATACGTACCCAGAACAAAGTAAGTCATCATGTCTGCACGTATAAAAAGGAATGTCCCATTATTCAGAGCATTGTACCAGGCTACTCCTCAGAAACATAAAGATATTCTCGCACACTGCTCTCCTGACTTTCTTCAGGCTCTGTGTGAGATTGCTCTGAATATTTTAAAAGATAACATTAAACTATCGCCCTCTCAACACCGACAATTGAAGAAACAAAGAAAAATCATCAGATTGTTGGCTGATAAAAGAACCGGTCTCAAGCGTAAGCAGTTGGCACTCAAGAGTCAAGGAGGTGGTTTTATTCTCCCCATCTTAACGGCTCTTGCTCCCTTGATCGGTGATCTAGTGGGTGGTATAATCAGGAGATAATGTGTCTCAGAACATCGCAGAAGATGCTTCTCATTTCCCCTCATCAGTTCAGGCTCAATCAGACACGTCCATCAGTCAGACGGCGGAGGAGAATTTGGATGCTGAAATGAGAGCAATATTAAACGAACCCGGTTTGACTAGTGAAAAAATCAAGAAATACAATGCGCTTTTGCAGAGGTATCTGACTCTACTCAAGCAAGGTGTGAAAGAAGAACAGCGGGTGAGTTTGACGCTGCAGCATGACACAGAGGTTCCTGAACATTAGCGGTCCCAAGAAAAACAAGGCCCGAGGCAGGATGAGGCCCCTAAGGATCAGGTTGTTACGGAAGTACTGAAAAGCCTACCGAAGCATAACTGTAAAAATGCTGAGTACATTTTGAAGAAATTATCCGAAAGAAGTGAGAGTTGGACTTTGCGAGGTGAATTTCTATATAAAGGAAATGTTGTAAAGGGGTCCCACATGATTGACTAGTTGAAAAATCTCATCCATCCATTTAAAAAATCTGGAGCACCGCTACCCCGAGGATGGCCAGACTTTCTACACACCTTGTCAGAGGTAAACATCCCCAAATCCTCAGTCATTAACCCTTATGCTCGTGATGAATATAGACAGTTCAAAACAGAGGGAGAGGGTACATCTATTGAAAATGCCGAGGCACCCCCCAGCGTTAAGCAGAGAAAAACAAGAAGAAGAAGGCAGATAACTCTTTCTCCCCATTGGCCGAGATCCGAGCTGGAACATCCAAAAAATGCTGATGGGAAGCCAAAAAAGTATCTTCGTAAGACGACACTACCACCCCGATGGATTACATTTTCACCATAAACCGTTATAAGAAAATGAAACATGTAGCCTATTTCTTTTATTCAATAAAATATTTATTGATTCTTTTTTCAAGTCTAGCTTCGTTCTCTACTTCACACACTAACATATGATGTCATTACACAAATATTAAATCATAAGAAAAAACAAACAATGAAAAAAAAAAAGACAATTTAAATTCAATAACAATCCAGAAACATCTCCAAAGAGCATGTTCCTGAGTATAAAATGTACAACTTTGATTAATGACACATTTCTGATATTTTTTCACAAAGTTAGATACCATTAAATCATTCTTAATCACATCTCCGGTGTATTTTGACAACACTTGCTGCAGTGATAATCCGCACGCTCTATGACATAGATAAGAAATGCAATGGTGACCGCACACAGTGGACAGAGTGTTTTGAAGCTGATTATTATGATACAATATTTTTGAGGATCTGTCTTCTAAAAATGTTACGATGCTTGAGTCAAAAAAGCTGGATTGACAATTCTCATCCAAAGTCAGAGCTAACCAGTGTTCTCCCGGCATGTGTGAAGGATGTGTGTTCACAATAAAGTAGGCCGGCCCTGGGAATTTGTCAGCTAGCAGCGGGAGCTGGTCGCACGGCCACACACAACAAAACAAATCTCCCAGCAGATGATGCAGCAGGTTCTCAATTTCATGATTATTCATGTCTGATTAGATTAATAATAATCCACCAGCACACGCCTCTTTGAATCAATCTCTAAAATAGTCATAACAAGCGTAGATGATCAGCGTGGTGGTATGAGGCAACGGGTTTATGAAGTGCATTTCCAATCTTAAATTTCCACTGGAAACTGGAGATAGAGCATCTGTGTTCTCGCTCGGGTTAAGATTAAATGCGAACAGAGAGTATCCTTGATTAAATTCCTGACGTGTTATACTCAGCGGAAGATCTTTTAGATGTTGTCCTGTAGCCGTAAACAAGTTGTAATACTCTCTCACTGAATTACCTTGGTGTTATGATTTGGGGTTGTTTGTTTTTTGGTTTCGGGGTTTTTCCTTATGTTTTTCACTGTTCAAGTTTTGAATCATGTTTCTGTTTATGTTCCTGGTCATGCTTTTGTTTTGTCATCTTGTTCATGTTTTGTCAAGTTTGGTTTTCGGATCTGGTTATGCTTTGGCTTCATGTTTTTCTAGTTTGTGTTCAAGAGTCTCTGTTTTGCTCCAGTCACGTTTTGTTCTGTTAATTAAGCTTATTCGGTTCACCTTCTTCTAGTTAATCTGTCTCCTTGCTCCACTTGGTTTTCACGCCATATATTCACACCTGTTCAGTTAGTCGTCGCGGAAACCTCTCTCATGCTCATGTCTAGTTCTCATTCTCATGTCTTGTTCGCAAACCAAGTCTTGTCTTTTTGATCATGCCATGCCTGTCTTGCCTGCCCGTTTGTTTTGTTCCTGCCTCCTGCTGAGTGTGAGTTTTCGTAATTAAACCTTTTTTCACTTACCATCACGCTGCCTGCTCGTCTGCATTCTGGGGTCCAATATAGCGTAAACCATAACACTTGGTTAAAATTGGGCTGGAAGGCTTTAGCTGGAATTTGTCTGCCATCCTTACACAAGGCTAAATATTCCATATCAAAATGATTAAAGTCAAACGGATTGAGATTGCGTGTTCCTGTAAAAGCGTCATGATCCAGTAATGCAATCACCACATACTTGGGGAAGATGCCTAAGAAAAGATTCTCTTGGGTGCACACCCTTGAATTTTCAGGGATGGAATATGTTTTTACATTCACACGTTAAGTGGATAAAGAGCATTTGCTTTCATTAAAGCTGAAGCGTGCCCCAATCGAACGGCTGGAGAGACGGTAACTTTTTTGATGAAAAGAGAGGCTCCTAATATCCTAAGTTTGTAAGTAGAGTCTCTTGCTGCCATGAGACAAAAGGCATCGTTGGCTCTTGTAAGTTTAATTTTGAGATCAACAGAGTTTAAAAGAAGTCTCTCGCAGAAAAATATGTCTGCATGCAGGGG
Organism: Girardinichthys multiradiatus; assembly: GCF_021462225.1. Classification (NCBI taxonomy): domain Eukaryota; kingdom Metazoa; phylum Chordata; class Actinopteri; order Cyprinodontiformes; family Goodeidae; genus Girardinichthys; species Girardinichthys multiradiatus. Next base: position 7,738,860 of record NC_061815.1, read on the forward strand.
GCCTAGGAGATGTACCTCCCTGGAATTTGCCGTAAAGCCTTCTCTGCTGTTAAGACCTTGGTTAGGGCCGTTAGTTGTAACAATAGAGTTCAGAGCACCTGCAGTGTCTTTATAAAAAAGATCAGAGCTAAACTGGGTTTTTAAAGAATCCTCAGAAAAGTTTAACAATGTCTCAATCATGGCTCTATATGGATGTGTAGCGCTGGATTGTGAAATCAATCGATCTCCGAGAGTGACATCACACTGACTGAAGATGGTGTTTAACGGGTAGTTGATGAGCCCTACAGGTTCATCATCTGGCAGGTTTGTTCCATTCTCTTTAGTAATTTTCACTCTGAGATGCAACAGCGTATCGTTGAGATCCAGATACTTTTCTCCGTCTCCCGGAATGAAAAACTCGATCGGGCCTCCATCGGTGATTGCTGATAAAGGCTGGATCTCGGTGTAAATTTTATCTTCAATCGATAGCTGCGTCATCGGGGCAGAAAATAAGTCCAACTCTGCCAGCGTGCACTCTGATGATTTGTTATGTAAAAGAGCCATTATTTAAATATATCAAAACTTGCGGATGACTTCCTTCCTCTTCGTTTGTCAGCTGCGACTGATCTCCTTTTTTGCGTTTGTCGTTGTTTTTTAACCATCCTTAAATGATCACCAGGGGGTCTTGTTCTGGGTCTTTTGGATAAAACCATAATTCCTGAACCTTCTTGACCTTCGGTGTGTGTAGAACCACTCATTTTACTCACGGCTCTACCGATGACATCCGAAGCGATATTTTATGCAGCCGTTTTAAGATGGGGTTTTGCAATAGCAAATCCTTTTTTAACCAGAGGGGATATGAAGCAGAATAATTTTGAAAATAATGATCCAATTTATCTCAGGCTACGTTGTGATATCACCAGTCTGAAGTGTAGTCTTATGATGGTCTTTCCGTAGATGAAATCTACAGGAACGTTTTGGTCCGATTTAATTTCTATATTGATATTTTCAATATGTCTTCTGGAAACTGGAAGGTAGTGGGTGGGGTTAAACGTCAGAGTAACCATATCACTGAAGTCGCCTTGTACTTTGACAGTCCGCAGTAAAGGTGCAAAAGAGTCGCCTACTATTTGCGGGCTGACCACGTCGCTGTAGCAGTATAGGTGATAGAAACCGGTCTTCATATCTGCCGGAAAAGGAGCCAGGTTTGGTTCAGATACATGAATCCATTCCCCTGGTTTCACACCCAGCATATAAGCTAGAGTGTTGAAGAAGCGTATTTCATATGGACCGCTTGCTTGAAATATAAATCTCTTTTGAACTCTGCTGAATTTCATGCGGATATCCGAGTTTATTTTTTTGAAAAACATGTCCATTTCTGTCTCGAGTTGAATAACGTTATAGTAGCCTCCTCTAATCCTTTGTGTATGGATCTCCACATTACCAATCTTCCTCCATTCAAAGTAGGCATCATGATCCGGTAAATTATGCCATGTATAAGGGTATGAAATCTCTGCTAATGCAACCTTCCATTGGCCTTCTAAATCAATATGTTGAGCTAAATTTACACGGAAACTTGAACTGGTATTATTTTTAAACATTTCCATGCTAGCGTAGAGGGAAGGGTAATGTAAAAGCCATCATCCTCTATCTGACGGTTCATGTTGCTGTGTCAACTGTGAGGTTTAGTGCAAACCTTTTTATACATTTCAAAGTTCATCAAACCTGATCCAACTGTTGAATTTCTCAGGCCAGTTTTTCCAGCTTACAAAAACCTGTTTGACTCCCTTGACCGTACGTCGTTTTAATATTTTTTCTACTTGATACATCTTGTCGTTAAATATTTTTACTTTTTGGAGTTCCTCTGCGTAAAAGGAACCCTGAATAGCCTCCCCATCCAAATCTTTGAGTTTGTATACAGGAGGAGAACGGGGTATCCGGTCATACACTGTAAACACTTCATCCGTAAAACTCTGTTCGTATTTTTTGTCAAACACTCCACGGACCTTGGATATTATGACAAGATCCCCTTGTTTAAACGTTGTCACTGAGTCCTTGCAATATCTGTTGGACTTGACATCATACAGATTCTGAAACACTTGAAATGCAGTTTGTGAGGTCACTTCCATAGGGCTCATTTTAATGCTGGAGTGGTAGCTGTGGTTGTAGCTTCTGGCTAGGTTTTGCAGGACATCAACGTATTGCCGGGTGTTGTTAGCTGTAAAATATCTCCACATCCTTGTTTTTTAACTTGCGGTTAAATCTCTCGACCACTGAAGCTTTGCTTCACTCTCTGTCACGAAATGTTCAATACTGTGTTTCTCCATTAAAACCTTAAATTTCTTGTTAAACAATTATTTACCGGCATCATTCTGAAGTTTTTTGTGGGCAGATTCAATCACACAATATGCTCTACAGCCAAACCATTACCCAACAACATCCGGGCAGACCGGCTTTGTCCAGTGTTTAAATCCACCTTTCACAAATCGTGTTTTTCAGGGTTGTGACTGAAAACCAAATTTCATTAGAGGCCCAACTTGGCACATTTGTGTAACTGTGAGCTCTATTACCTTGTGCTTGGCAATGTCCATATGTTTGGCAAAACCACTGCTCATTTATGATTCTCACATAACCTATGAGTTCTATGTTTACACAATTTTAGGACAGATGTCCTGCTGTTGATAAATTGATGTTCAGTTTCCTTAAATTAAAATGTTGTGAGAAAATAGAACTTGATTATTTTTACTTTTAATTTTGGGTGAATTTGTGTTGATGCAGAAATCTAAAACTGTTTTTGCAAGACTGACTTGAAATTGATTAATTCTGAATTATGTTTCAACAGTTTCTATGGGGGCAAGAACAATAAACATTTTGCTGATTGCTTGTTACCGATAAAGTAAAAATCTATCTATCTACTGTTGATGTATCTGTTGTCTGTCAATAATCAGTATGCCTGCACTGAGTCTTTTGTGCTTGATCAGTGGAAAATATTCAATTGAGAAGTGAAGAATATAATTGTGCATCAATTGAGTTGTCTGTGTCTTTGCTTGCGCACGCACCCTCCCCTCCCACCATGCAAACATGCACAGATACACTTCTGTCTCATCTAATTTGCAGGCTATGTGTGCAGCTTACAAACACAGCCCCTGACAAAGCGTGCTGTCTTCTCGTTTCCTTTGCTTCAGCTCTGTCACTTTCTTGTTTCCTCTATTCATTGCTCTGCTTTACTTTGCTTTGTTGAATTGAAGTCTTCAGCTGTGCTGCATCATTTTTTATGTTTCTCTCACAGTCGTGGTGTCTTTAATTTCACTCTTCTCCTCAAACTTAGAGTGCCACCTTGTGGGGGAGTTTTAATGTTTCATAGGAGGAGAAACTTGCTGCTCAGCTGTTAAGCTGAAGGCTCCTCTGAATGACAACTGTATAGGATTTAATTAATACTTACCGCATAAACACTGCAGTGTACAGAGCATCTCCTCATACTTTTAAGCCTCTGCTGTTAGTAAATTCCAACAAATAGGAGCTTCATAGTCCAGTTTTTATTCATGCAGGAAGCAACAACAAAAATTTTCTTTTCTCACCAGGTCCTGATACCTAAAGGTTTCAGTGCTTTATTCTGTTTTTCTTATTGTCCCACTAAAATGTGACAGATCATCAAACAAATTGATACTATCACATGAAGATAATGTGACTAAGTATAAAATGCTCTTGGATTTCAATAACTACCCTGTTGGAGGGGTGCACAGTGGTGCAGTAGTTAACAGCAAGAAGGTCCTTGGTTGAATCCCTGCTTGGGGTCTTTCTGCATGGAGTTTGCATGTTCTCCCCGTGCATGTATGGGTTCTTTCTGGGTACTCCGATGTCTTTCCACAGTCCAAAACAATGACTGTTATTGTTTGGGTACTCCAAATTAGCCCCTATGGACTATGTGGGTGTGTGCATGCATGGTTGCTAGCCTGTGTGTCCCTGTGTTAACTTGTGATGGACTGGCAACCTGTCCAGGATGTACCCCACCGCATGCTCAAAGACCAATGGGACTGGCATCCCCATGCCCCCAAAGGTATAAACTCTGGATAGTTTATCAAGAAACCTAATAACTAGTGGTGCCAACCTTGGTAGCACTGTACTGCCATTGAGCGTTCATGAAAACTGCCAATGAGTCTTATCCATCACTGTAAGAGAATCTTAGCATGTTTTTATCAAAGAATAATTTTAATTCAGCCCCATTGGAGGGTCTGTTAGAGGTCATGCCTCAATATTTCACTTTAGATTTAGGTCCAGACCTTGACAAGCCCACCCCAAAACCATCATTATGTTATTTGAACTAGTCAGAGGAGTACATGCTCATTGTTCTGCTCCATAACCTCAGAGAGAGCAGAATTCATGATCAGTTATAGCAAGTCATCCAGAACTGGGGCAGCATTGCAGCTGCAGACCATCACATTAATTCAATTAATTCAATTCAGTTTTATTTATATAGCGCCAATTCACAAGACATGTCTTCTCAAGGCACTTAACAAAGTAAATTCAATCGAATCATACAGATTTCTAGTCAGGTACATACATTCCAATCAATCTTAACTATTGAACAGTGCAGTCAGTTATTTATTCAAATTGGTTAAAAAGTTTTTCTATCTGTAAAGATTATGATTATTGATTAGTTAATATTTATTAAAAGTATACTTAAAAATCATAATTCAGAAAAATAATTTCTTAACCAAAATCTTTACTTATGAATAGAAGTCAGACATGTCCTCTGGTGTTGTGATTATGGGCTCAAAGCCCTTAATAATTACCATGAGTTATTTATGAATAATAATTGATTTTAACCAAAAACCATGTTACTGTTTAATTAACCTCTTCACTGAGGGTGGGGGAACTTTGACCTTAAATAGACAGATAAATCACTCTTGCACAAAATAAACACAAACACTTATCTTCATTATATATATGAAGATTTATTGAAGCCATTTAATTCTAAATATATCACCATCCTTGTCCAAAAACCTTAGATGAGGAGATGAGTCATAAAACTCTGAGGCAGGAACTCAGTGGAAAAACTCCAGTAATAAGACTAGAACAAAGGAATGGTCAGGCGTGGCCCAGACCGCAGTTGCTTTGAATGGAAAACTTTCAAAGTCCAACTTCTAACTGCCGGCTGATTTGGGATCAACCGGACAAAAACATGAACATGCACCTTGCACAGCAAATCAAACAGAGCTCAGCATAAAACACTTCAATCAGTACTGCATGCACCAAGTTGATATCTTGGATAACTACTGGTGATTCTAAATCACCTTAACTATGCCTCACCCTGCCCAGAATTCTAAATACACCTTTTCTTTTTTTTGCTCTGCTCTCGGTGGAGGACGCACGCGTTTTCTGCATCTTTTTCTCAGAGTCTCACTTTACATATCGTCCAAACTTGCAAATTATAGATTTGGTCAGCTGGTCTCTCAACGCAATTGATCAATTTATTTCCACGGGAAGACAGGGTAAAGGAGAACCCTCTTGCCCAACTGGTACATTCTTCTCTGGGTACACAATGGATTCCTAGCAACAGTGGAAGATTGTGTGCTTGACTACAATGTCGGTTGAGGGCGCAAAAGACGTTTATATATTTGGATTTTTGATAACAGGATTTCTGCTTTTGGAGCCGGCAGTTTTCCGACTAATCAAGTGAGTAGCAAAAAGTGGGCAGCTGTTCAAAGCATCCCAAAGATGCCTGCGATGCTGGATGGAATCTGCAGAGCAATCAATGCTCAGACTGAATTGTTAAGAGAGCTAAGCCGCAAGGTGGATACGCTTCTTGAACAGAATCGTAGCCTGGAAGCTGCTTTTGGACTCAGAGGTGAAAGGATTTAATCATGGAGAAAGTTGTTAGCTCGAGAACTGCGGAAAGTCCTAGAAATTTGGATATTTGGATTCGCAATTGCGAGATAACAGTAAAAACTCTTAAAGTGGTTGGAAACGCACACAACTGCTTGAACCACAACATTTATTGTTTTTTCTAAATCTGGTGCCCCAACATGGCCTTGGCAACTTCTGCTAACTGGCTATCGACAAAATATCTCCTGGTTATGTAAACATGGCGCTCTTTCCCAGCACCCCGAAAAGCTATGACCCAGATAAGACTTTGCGGCCGATTGAGAAAACTTCCATCTCTCTCCTCAAGGACAATGGCACTTCTCTCAGTGTTGACAGTCTAATTCTTGCACACACAATCACAGTTATATATTCGCACCCCAGGATTCCACTGCACTCTTGCAAAATCTTTACTTCTTGTGTGTTGCTTAGCCCTGCACCTAATTGTGTGATTTTATTACATTTTCATAGATTTTTAGTTTTATCAGAAGGATTACCAGCGAAAACCAAACATTATTAGTAATAGAGAATTTGGACTATAGCTGCTATTACACCAATGATCCAGCTTTCTTAGTTAGACTTCAATGGAATGTTATTTCTTAGTTAAACTTCAGTACCAGCAAAAGCAATATATTATTAGCACCTGAAAATATGGATTAAAGCTGTTTTGTACCAGTGACTCAGCTTCACTAGTTAGAATTCAGTGGAATGATGAGACTATCAATATTGTCATCTTCTCTCAGCATAAGATGGTTTATTATTAAGAGTGGCTTGGAACCAATTTCTACCAGGAAACCTAGAAGGATTATTAATGTTATTTGATTTTCTTTTTTTGTGTGTGATTGTATTATAATTGTTTCTCCTCATGTACAGCGGTTTGAATGTCTTGTTACTGAAAAGCACTCTATAAATAAACTTACCTTATATAACCTACTATCCGATTTAACATAAAAAAAAGAAACAAATTACTTTGTCGTTGATTTCTTCTCTCCACCGGTTGAGGATAGGTCAGGTCTGAAGAAAAACGAGGGGGTGGGATCACACATCCGTGATCAACTCAAAAAGAAAAAAAGGTAAACTTCTCGTCCGTCCAAAAGGGAAAACATTTGAAGAACCGTTTAGTCGACTGAATCACAAGGGGTCTCCTTGGAAATAAAACCTCTGTGGGTTTTATACCTGCTACGGGTGTCTGCAGGGTCCTCGATCGGTATATGAATCTTCTGGCCTCCTTGTATCAGACAGATTTCCAGCTTTCAACCTCTTCCAGGAATGGCTGTGTGGAGGAAAAAAGTTTGCCTGCGAGCTTTTGTCTCTGTTGTGTCGTCCCGTGAGACATCCTGAAAATGGCAACGAAAGTTTATTTTCTGCAGATTTTATAATCCTGGGTGACGTTAGAGCTGCGATGTCTGTTGAGCTGCACGTGTTGAACTGCGCAGCCTATTCTGGTTTGTCTGACCGAAATGGATGACCCCAACATATCTAAGGAAACCCAGCAAATTGCATTGAGTCATTGACTTGTAGCAGTCACTCCTCCTGGAAGAGCATGTAGCGACGAAGGGCAATTGCCCACCATGACTGCTCTTTCTTGACTTCTCTTTTGTGGGACCAAGACTGTATCTTGCAAATGGCCTTAAAACGTGTTGTCAGTACATGCTCATAACTTGTCACAATCAATTTGAAAGGTGTATGATAAATCACCAGACAAAAATTCAGTGACATTTCCGGTAATAGTTAGTAATTATTACGGAGTATTTAACGGTTGTAATTATCTAAGGCGTTGAGCCACAATTACAACACCAGAAACCTCTCTGGTCTCGATTCATAAATGAGGATTTTGGTTAAGAAATTGATTTTGTCAAATTATGATTTTAATTATAATTATTGATCAAGATTAATCAATCAATAATCATAACTCCCAACAAGTATGAGAGAGCGCATAGAGACAGTTTCTTCCCCCAGGCTGTTTCTCTGTTGAACATTCAATAGAGTACAAAACAACAGCATACAGATGTTGCAAATGCACATTTTTATTATATATGTGTATATTGTACATTGTAAATATGTATATTCTGTAATACAAAAACAAAACCAAAGAGCAAAGTGTACCGGAGTCAAATTCCTTGTTTGTATGTACAAACTTGGCAATAAAGCTGATTCTGATTATGATACAGTTAGTCACAGTAAAGCTCAGTCAGTAGCTATGTCTAGGAGAGGCAGGGTTAAACACTGAAAGACAGGGCCAAATGTATCATCGGTAGAAGGTGAGCATTAAGTTGTTGGCAGCAGAAGTGTGAACAATGCCCCCCCCCCTTTTAACATAAAGTTAAAAGCTGAAATAACAGCAAATAATGCAAAATTGTAGAGTAGTAAGAGAATGTAGCAGAGAGAGTGAAAGTGGTCATTACCGGCAGCAGTCTAAGCCTATAGCAGCACAACTACGAAAATAGCTCTGGATAACCTAAGCCACTTTAACTATAAACTTTATCAAAAAGGAATGTTTTAAGCCTAGCCTTAAAAGTAGACAGGGTGTCTGCCTCACGAATTAAAACTGTGAGCTGGTTCCACAGGAGGGGAGCCTGATAACTAAAGGATCTGCATCCCATTCTACTTCTACAGACTCTAGGAACCACCAGTAAACCTGCAGTCTGAGAACGAAGTGCTCTGTTAGGAATATATGGAACAATCAGATCTCTGATGTATGATGGAGCTAGATCATTAAGGGCTTTAAATGTGAGGAGGAGAATTTTAAATTCTATTCTGGATTTAACAGGGAGCCAATGAAGGGAATCTAAAGTAGAGTACGCAGAGCGATGCTGGTAGTTTCACAACAGCTTGGCCTTTTGAGGTGGAAGATTTTTCACCCCTCCTCATCACCAGAGATTAGCGGAGGCTTTATGGAGCCCAGCGGGCCTGAACCTTATCAGTTCGAGTGGCTGGCTCAAGGCGCTGACTCAGCTGTGCCCGAAGCCGGCGTGCTGAGGAAATGGAGGACAGAATGGGTCCAGTTTCTGAGTGTAAAGTGATGTTAGCAGCATCATTGCTATCATGGGCTAACCTTTAAAGCAGCAACAAACTTTCAGAAGGTTTACGTTTATATGTAATTTATATTTTCTCAAGTAAAGCTTTTTATCAAAGGTTTAAAGAAAACATAAAAACCTATGATAAATGTTCGCAATTCCAACTTCCAACATGAGGGCATGTCTGAGCGAGATACTTTTATACCTGAATGCGAAGTTATGACATTGATATGTACCAAGCTGTATCGTTTAAATCCTATTGGAAAATTCAACTGCAGCAGCCACCGTTCAACACAAAGAGGGCAGCACTAAGATGGTTTTAGGACAAATATTGCAGAAAGAAAAAAGTTTACATGAAAATGTAAAAAAAAAAAAGATTTTACAGTAACATAAAGATAGACTATTAAGGACCAATTTATACAGTTTATCTGCAAAATACTTGGTTTTTAATACAAGGGGCCATGACTTACCCATGGTATATTTTTAAAAATGGCGAAACTGGGTTGGATAGTTTATTTTCCCGTTAATAAATGTAATTTTTGTGTTTACTCATGTTTTCTTGGGCTGCTCTAACAAATTGTAAGATTGCTTAAAACACTTTAGTGTGATATAAAAGCAAAAACAAAAAAAATAATCCGTAAGGAATAAAATTATTTTTCATGGCACTTTAGATTTTCATGTCTGTTACAAAATGTGCTAATTTTTTTAGACTACATGTTTATATTTTGTCATATATTAAACTATGTTGAAAAACTGTTAAACAATTTTTCCTGTTATGTATGGTTTTATTAACTTTTTGTTATCATAACATATAAAATTAAAGTATATAGACATGCTTTTATGTTATTTATCATAGCACAAATATTCAAATGTGGTCAAAAACAGTATTTTCATTAAATTCATTGTATTACAAAATCTGATCAATCTGATAACACACTTTGTAGATCTCATAAGAAAGGATCTGTTGTGTGCTCATGCCCTCCTACTGAAAATATTTCACATATACACAGTGCCTTTTTAACCTCATCTAGCTTCTACAAAGTGCTTTACGCCATGTTTCTAATTCACCCCCACACACACACGGTTCTGTCATATATTTATTCTCTGTACACAGCACTATCTTTTACATTCTCACTCATCCGCTGATAGGCAGTGAGGAGAAAAATGTCTTATCTAAGAATATCTCAGCATGCAGCAGGGATGTATGAGTGCTCTGTGATGAGGTTTCAGAGAATAAAACAACAGTTGTGTCTTACATCTGTAAACTAAAACAGTATATTAGGAAGCCTTAAATCACCCTAAAATATGTGCAGCAACAATACAACATCACAAACCTGTCTACAAATACTGTAACACCATAAAACACACTATGCTTAAAGAAGATTTCAAGGTATTTCAAAACCAGATATTGCTGAATTGTAATAAATGACCCTGTTCAGAATCAGTATCATCATCCATCCTGCCTGATCAGGATGTAAGTAGAAAAGCTAATAAACTATGTTTATTCACTACTGGAACTAAAATTAGTCCTGAGCGATCAGATCTCAGTAACCTGCTTTACATGCTAATAAACATGTAGCCATGTTGTCTGTGAGCTGAGAAGCAAACAGGACATCAATAGAACAGTGGCTGTTTTGTTTAACATCACAGATAAATTCATTGAGTTAAAATATGTAAGTTTTCTGGCATCAACACACAGGGAGAATGAATAATGTGGAACTTTCAAATGATCAGACACAAAAGATTTTAAACAATGAAACCTTAATGGCAGTAAAACAATGGATCGCTTACTATTAAGGATTAAGGATCACAGTTTTAATTTGTATATGCACATTGAGCATAAACTAATAAATAGCAACAAATGTACTGTAAATATGGCAGGGCAGGCCAAATTTAGGGACACCAAAAAATAATTACATAACAGAGTAAATAATTTATCATCTATACAACATCCTGACATACTGTAATCAATTAAATCCTGACTTGTGACAGACATCTTTCTAATTGAGGAGGACTGCAGCGAAAACTGAAATAATTCTGACGATTCTCTTAAATGGTTTTAGATTTTTTTTAGCACCGCTGTTTACAGTTTTCTTTCTTTCTTTGTTTATTGGTTGTTTTGTTTTAACTGAAAGATTTCCAGGTAACTGTAATGCTTGAAGGGAGTCAAGTCATATCGATTTGTGTGGTCCTCCAGTGTGCCATATTTAAGCGCAGACTGCATTTAGATAGCCAAACTAAAGCAGATACAAATGTCCCATACCACCCCTGAAGGTAGTCTGACAGGAAATCTCCCCAACTTGTCTTAAGTACATTCAAACCGGGATTTAGTGTGTGCTATGCCTGATTGGGGCATCCAGTTAACATTTTAGTGCGTGGTGTGCACAGGAACAAAATGATGCAGTGAAATGATGTTTTAATGTCTTAACCATTGTGCTCTACTGTACAAATACTAAAGGTCCATATCTAATTTTTGCATTATTGTATTTTTAACCTCAGATTTCAGGAAGCTTTTTTTCGGCCTTCTGTAAATGACAACTTGACATTATGTTCAGTCAGTAGAGTAATTGCTTTCCACATTGCCTTTTCTGTTCTCTAACAACCTTGAGTGGAATTTTTTCTTTCATTGGATTGGCTGGCTTGTAGCTTCTGATCATGTCTGTGAATGAGTCCGATTATTTTAATTGCACAGCTGTAAAGTAGTAGAACAGGAAAAATGAAGACATCTCTTTAGGATGCCTCCTTAGATGACTATTGGTGAAAAGTGTTGTTTTTTCCTATCTAGTGACTTTGCTGGCAGCCTTTCCACAAGGGTATTTGTGCATAGCCCAATTTGAAGTGTTCCAGCAGATAGACACCTCAGTCTCTGTCGGTATAACTTTGCACCTCCTTTCAGAGCTATGATCCTTTCTTCATTACCTTTCAGGTTAATTCTACTCTATGCCAGATCTATGTGATTTTTAGAGAGTCTTCTCTATCTTGACACATTAATATGCTGCGGAGTGTGCTGCTTTCATATTTTGACATGAAATTTTGTTATTTGACACAATCACACTTTTGTTGCTAAATTGCATTTGTTCTCCCAGAACCAATTGTATTCCGATGTCTCTGTAAGATCTATAAGAAAATATGAGAACAGCTTTGGAATTATTTCTTTCTAATCTTCTTACAGAAAATGGGAATTAATGATTTCTATTAGGAGCAAGGGCATTCTCAACCCAGGCCACGAAAGAGCAGTCACTGTAAAATGAAAGACAAAATACTTACATTGTTTGCAATTCTATATTAGTGATTAGCACAGTTAGGGCAGCAAGCATTATTAGAATAGCAGTCTAGATGTTTATATTCTAGAAAATGCAGGTCGTTAATGTAACTCAGATTTCCAACACATCCAACATTTCCAAATCCAACATGTTTCATGAGAGACAGAGGTGGACAGCTCCAAAGGATAACCCAGAGTGACCATGCTGCAATGCATTCAGCCTTCCTGTTATCTGTTGAAAGTCTCTTGCTCTCTCAGCCTAAACGAATCATGAAAATGTCCCGACATGGCTAAGAAAATACATTTTCTTTTTAAATACACACTTCAATCTCTATGCTTTCTCTGACTCTAATTTTCATCACTTTAATTATACACAAAGTAGCTAAACTTTTGTCTTTCTTTACTAACAGCTTCAACACGGAAGAGTGTTGTGTTGGTGAGACCTGATATCACTAATGTATGGTGCTTTTGCTGAAGATTTATAAGTTTCTGATAGACTCGTTAAACTGGAGATTGTCTATTTTTACCCACCAACCGATTTCTTGGTGGATCTCCACTTTAGGCCCTGATTCGTTTTCTAACAGAGGTATAAAATACGAGTTCATGTGATACTAAGATGGCAAATTTTTAGACCTAACTGAACTCATCTCACTGCTGAGTTTAAGTGATAAAACCTCCAACCTTGATGTTTTATATCAGAGAGGCTTATTTTTTTACATTCAATGTAGCAAGATTACATTTATCCAGAATTAAAATTACAGGTAAAAAAAAACATGAAAGGTTTCAAGGTTGCATTAGTTTTCAAAGCTCACATGTCTAAAATAAAACTATTTACAGCACTCTGTGTGCCACTGGTTGAACTAGATACAAACCAACAAAATTGATAATAAATTGTTAAAAGTAGCAACTTTAACTACTGTATATGTGGGCTGCATACTGGATAACAAACTTGAGGTTCTTCAGACTTTCCCAGTCAGAATTCTGACGTCAGGGACTGTTTTGTTGTTTTTCTGAATGGGAACCCTGGGAATTCTGATGCCCAAGTAAAAAAAAGTACACACAATATAAAAAAATGCAAAAAACATGCACAGTAGTAATGTGGAAACAAAAACAGCGCTACCCATCAATGTAATGTGGTTCCATAACTGCAGTAAAAATGTCTCATATTATTGTAGTTATCAATATCCTAGATTATTTTGGAAATAGCACAAATAATTGTTACATTTTCTGTAATTTGCACAAATAAATAATTTTGTTTAAGTATAGCGATACCATAGTGATATAAATAATGAACATTATTATCCGTTTACGATTCTCATATTGGTCCACGCTTAGCTGAAATGTGTACATGAAAGTAGACAGATAATACCATCCTGAAACATTTACAGTCCATTTTAAATAATTAATTAATTATCAACCACATTTATTGGTTTACTTTCACTATCACAACTCATTCAGGTCACAGAAAACAGCACAGGAACAGCATCTCAACCCCTGCAGGGCCTGACTTGCTGCTGTTAAGGTCAGGGTTCATAATTTAGCATTAAGAAAAGGATTATGCATCCATGGGAGAGTTCCGAGGCCAAAACAACTGCTGAGTAAAAGAACATCTGTCTCCAAAAAACATCTTAATAATCCTTTGTTCTAGACTTTTGGGAATATTTGGTAAAATGATGAAAAAACAGTGGATGGTCTGGGGCTGCTTTGCTGATTTGGGGTCTGCATAACTTGTGGTAGTTTAAAGGAACCATACAATCTACTCTCTACTAGAAAACATCTGACCATCAGTTGTTACCTTAAGCTTAAACTCAAGGCCACCTCTAAATGGTTAGAGGGAAGCCTAAATGCAGACTTAAATGTGATTGAGATGCTGTGGCATGACCTTATATAGGCTGTTTATGCTCATAACTTCAGTGTTGGTGAATTAAAACATTTCTTCAAAGAAAAATAGTCAACCTTTGGGAATTAGGAGAATGACCAAAATGCAGACAAAGGTTAGGGCTGTGTGGTAGGAGATTTAAAGTTTTAAGCTGTTCTAATACATTTCTAAATTGTTTTTGTCACCAATGTATTTTATTTCCATTTGACCTGCCAACATATCAACTTCATTTAAATGTGTAAACACAGTTTATTTTGAAAATTATAAATAGCATTTTAAACAGAATGTGGAAAAAAAGAACATTCAAACAGATCAAGATTACAAGACAAAAAGCATAAAATAAAACTATGTAAAAATATTTACAATGGCAACAGCAGGACCAACCTGAGTGACCAGTTCCTGAAACACCTCTTCATCAGACTAAATCTCTCGCAGGGTCAGAGACTTGGATGGGATGCTGCAACGGAAACCTGTGGTTTGTCTTTCTGGATGGTGAGCGAAGCTGGCTGGACCACATCACTAAAATGTAATCTGGAATATGCAGAATTAGAAGATGGTGCTCACAAAATATGACAATTAGTTATACCCCTCAAACATTAATCACATCTATAATATTATACTTGCCTGCATACAGTAATCATGTTCTGGTGGTGTGTTTATATATATATATATATCTTTGGCGATTAGCAAGACACACTCAATAAAGGAGTGGTTCTGCAGGTGGGGACCACAGACCACTTCTCAGTACCTATGCTTTCTGGCTGATGTTTTGGTCACTTTTGAATGTTGGTGGTGCTTTCACACTCATGGTAGCATGAGACGGACTCTACAACCCACACAAGTGGCTCAGGTAGAGCAGCTCATCCAGGATGGCACATCAATGCGAGCTGTGGCAAGGTTTGCTGTGTCTGTCAGCGTAGTGTCCAGAGCCTGGAGGCACTACCAGGAGACAGGCCAGTGCACCAAGAGACGTGGAGGAGGCCATAGGAGGGCAACAACCCAGCAGCAGGACCGCTACCTCCACCTTTGTTAAAGGAGGAACAGGAGGAGCACTGCCAGAGCCCTGCAAAATGACCTCCAGCAGGCCACAAATGTGCATGTGTCTGCACAAACGGTTAGAAACTGACTCCATGAGGATGGTATGAGGGCCCGACATCCACAAATGGGGGTTGTGCTCACAGCCCAACACCGTGCAGGACGCTTGGCATTGACTTTTCCAAAGATATTTCATATATGTTTCTCCCTGGTCTTAAAGAGTCATAAAAAGTCTTAAGATTTTGTTATCTCTATAGGCTGTGCATTTTTACGTCATATCTCTTACATGTCATTTAGTTACAGTACAGACAAAAGTTTGGACACACCTTCTCATTCAAAGACTTTTCTTTATTTATAGTTGATATCTCTCGACCTCCCGCACAAGCTCAGGCTCCTTCCCCCCCAGCGAGGTGACATTCCACGTCCCTAGAGCCAGCCTAAGCATCCGGGGATCGGGCCGCTGAGGTCTCCACCTTCGTCCGCCACCCAATCCTCTTTGCACCGGTCCCTCACTGTTCCCCCGGAAGGTAGTGGGCCCACTGGGGGATGGCCTCGCATCTCGCGTTTGGGCTTGGCCTGGCCGGGTCCCGCGAGGAGCGATCCGGCCACCAGGCGCTCTCCAGCGAGTCCCGACCCCAGGCCTGGCTCCAGGTTGGGACCCCAGCTCCGCCGTAACGGGCGACGTCACGTGCCTCGATATTTTTGTCCTCATGAGGGATTCTTGAACCACTCTTTGTCTGACCCATCACCTAGAGCCTGTTTGCCATGGGAGACCCTCCAGCGATATCACCCGCAATGTCAAATCGACTTACATGAAAAAATGACACAATACATTAAAATAATGCTAACATAAATGGTTAGAAATCACTTGTGTTTAACGTTCACTGTGATGACTAGCAGCAGGAACTCAGTGCCAATATTCCGGTCAGATCTCTACCGGTCTAGCTCGCCTCACTGCCGGCGAGCTAGACCAGCGGGGCAAGTCGGCGGTTACTGCAATGGGAGTGGAAAACTCCGAACATGTTGGAGCACGTTTGAAATTAAGCGATGTCTTGATAAATCAAGCAGATTTTTCACGCCTACACAGTTATATTCCCGCAATAAAAACATTGTAAAAGTTCATTTGTGTCACAGAAAATGTAATTTTTCACAATTTACTCAGCTTTTGCCACTGTGGTCCGCCATGGCTGCCCCTGTTTGACCAAACCGCTTTGACCCGCAATGAATCATGGGAAAAGATGGACCGTAAAGGATACACACAACTCATCCTTCAAATCGGGAAAAAGGACACATTTGTCGGCAGCATTTGACGAACCTTCCGCCCGGCGCTGTGACGTAATCGGCCCGCAAGTACGGACTTGGAAGGATCCAGCCCCTGAATTGGGACATACCTTCGGCCTGCACATGGATCGTCCTTCTTCCTGTTTATTGACCAATAGTAGAGGAGCTGGAGAGAAGAAGGCAGCCCTCCGCATTTGCATAATGAAGCAGAATTGCATACGGTAAAGTAAACAGTGAGACGAGGAAATGTAAAAAGAACAAAGGCATGTGTAAGGAAAAGGAAAAACAAAATATATACATTTCTTGATGAAAACGCATGTGTAAGGAAAAGGAAAAACAAAATATATATATTTCTGCATTTATTTTTAATTTTGCCAGGATCGGTCCTCCAAAGGTAAGAGCACAGTTTTGCTCAAAATATTGAAATGCACACAACATTATGGTTGACATATCAGAGTTCAAAAGAGGACAAATTGTTGGTGGACGTCTTGCTGGCAAATATGTGACCAAGACAGCAAGTCTTTGTGATGTATCAAGAGCCACGGTATCCAGGGTAATGTCAGCATACTACCAAGAAGGACGAACCACATCCAACAGGATTAACTGTGGACGCAAGAGGAAGCTGTCTGAAAGGGATGTTTGGGTTCGGGTGCTAACCCGGATTGTATCCAAAAAACATAAAACCACGGCTGCCCAAATCACAGCAGAATTAAATGAGCACCTCAACTCTCCTGTTCCCACCAGAACGGCTTTCGGGAGCTCCACAGGGTCAATATACACGGCCGGGCTGCTATAGCCAAACCTTTGGTCACTCATGCCAATGCCAAACGTCGGTTTCAATGGTGCAAGGAGCGCAAATCTTGGGCTGTGGACAATGTGAAACATGTATTGTTCTCTGATGAGTCCACCTTTACTGTTTTCCCCACAACCCGGAGAGTTACGGTGTGGAGAATCCCCAAAGAAGCGTACCACCCAGACTGTTGCATGCGCAGAGTGAAGCATGGGGGTGGGTCAGTGATGGTTTGGGCTGCCATATCATGGCATTCCCTTGGCCCAATACTTGTGCTAGATGGAAGTCAAGAAATGTTTTCCTCCACCAGTATCACCTAGTGACCTGGCCACTATCCTGCAAGAAGAATGGCTTAAAATCCACTGTGCAGGACTTGTATATGTCATTCCCAAGACGAAGGCCCTACACCATACTAAAAAATCATTTTGGTCTAAAACCAGCTGTTTCAGTTTTATTGTCCGACCCCTGTACAACCAAGTTTTAGATGCCTTTTATCCCTTGAAAAACACAGTTAATTAATTATTTTTATTTCTTTAGTTTTCTTTATCTGATGAAAGGTTTAATGATTTGAAACCTTTTTTTAAAATCTGTTGGGTGCAAATCTTTTTTCACAGCACTCTATTTCAAAAAGTAGATTACATTAGCTTTAATTATTCATCTCAAAACAAGTTTTTAATGTTTAAATAAATATTTGGGACTGCATTTTGCCTTAAGAAGACATGTCATGGTGCCTTTGACCAATGCACTTTTATTTTAAACTGAGCGGGTGGGGAAGCTCTGCAGGAGTCATTTAAGACAGGCAGTACACAGTTTGTTTGGGGGGGCGGATACAAGGAGCTTTAAGGAGTTCTCTAACCATAGAAAATAACAGCAACAGTAATCCGTTTACAAGCCTGTAAATCTAAGCAGTTATGTGAGTTGATTTTCTTTCAGGATCTGCAATGCACCGTTTAAAGCAACATGACAAAATCACCACTCTGGGATAAATGTTTTCTTTAGATGTTTTATAGACACATTTGATCTCACTGAGTAGTTCTGCGAACAACAAAAAGCCGGACCCAAATGAACACCAATCCATTTGGAGTCTACAGAGCTGTAATCACATCTCTCTCTGTCAAACACAAACGGACGAAGAGCCCTTCTCTTTCTTCGCTTTGTTGTTATCAAGTCTTTCTGAGTCATCAGTCTTTGTTTGAAACAGTTTCATGGTTCTCATCATAATCTCTGCTCTGCAGTATTAAACCTTGGGCTTCTGGGAAGCTGTATGACTTTTCTTCTTAAAGAGATTTTTCAACCGTTGTCTTTGTTTTTGTCTTTGGTCACCATAATCAAGGAACAACTTTACTTTTAGAGAATGTTTTTCTGTTTTTTGTTCTTTTTTTTTTACTTTTGTTAGCAAGTGAAACATGTATTTATCTTACAGAAATGTCAGAAATAAACTTTAAAATAAAGGTAGGCTTGAGTTTAACTAAAACTGTAATACCTATTTAAATTTTCAGTCCTTGGACAGCAATAACAATTCCTAATACAGTGTTGTTAAAAAGTATAGGTTTCATCCTTATACAGTATGGGTTTCATCTTTTTTGTCATAAAAATATTTCAGACTATCGAACTATCGATTTCTCAGACATCAAGATGTATTTTGGGCAAATATATTGTATATATTGTATTCTTTCTGGTTCACGTCCTGCTGTTCAAAGCATATCTGAAACATTACGCATTAAGGTTAAAGTTACAGGGGTTGGACAATGAAACTGAAACACCTGGTTTTAGACCACAATAATTTATTAGTATGGTGTAGGGCCTCCTTTTGCGGCCAATACAGCATCAATTCGTCTTGGGAATGACAATTCCTGCACAGAGGTCAGAGGAATTTTAAATCATTCTTCTTGCAGGATAGTGTCCAGGTCACTACGTGATACTGGTAGAGGAAAACGTTTCCTGACTCCAAAACACCCCAAAGTGGCTCAATAATATTTAGATCTGGTGACTATGCAGATCATGGGAGATGTTCAACTTCACTTTCATGCTCATCAAACCAATCTTTCACCAGTCTTCCTGTGTGTATTGGTGCATTGTCATCCTGATACACGGCACCTCCTTAAGGATACAATGTTTGAACCATCAGATGCACATGGTCCTCAATAATGGTTTGGTAGTCCTTGGCAGTGACGTGCCCATCTAGCACAAGTATTGGGCCAAGGGAATGCCATGATATGGCAGCCCAAACCATCACTGATCCACCCCGATGCTTCACTCTGGGCATGCAACAGTCTGGGTGGTACGCTTCTTTGGGGCTTCTCCACACCGTAACTCACCCGGATGTGGGGAAAACAGTAAAAGTGGACTCATCAGAGAACAATACATGTTTCACATTGTCCACAGCCCAAGATTTGCGCTCCATGTACCATTGAAACCAACGTTTGGCATTGGCATGAGTGACCAAAGGTTTGGCTATAGCAGCCCGGCAGTGTATATTGACCTTGTGGAGCTCCTGATGGACAGTTCTGGTGGAAACAGGAGAGTGGAGGTGCACATTTAATTCTACTGTGATTTGGGCAGCCGTGGTTTTATGTTTTTTGGATACAATCCGGGCTGGCACCCAAACATCCCTTTCAGACAGCTTCCTCTTGCGTCCGCAGTTAATCCTGTTGGATGTCGTTCGTCCTTCTTGGTGGTATGCTGACATTACCCTGGATACCGTGGCTCTTGATACATCACAAAGACTTGTGTTGGTCTACCACATACAATCCCAATCAAATACACTGACATTTGTAGTTGTAATGTGATAAAATGTGGAAAGGTTAAAGTAGGTTTTTGGCAGAAATGCAGCAGCACAATGAAACAGCAGACAAACCCACCATTCAAATCACACACCATGCAGCTTCGTATGTGTAGCTGGCACTCACTGCCCATTTGTTGTTGTGGTTACCTCATGTGCTGTTTTATGTCTTTCTATCTAGGTGTCAGAAGCATAAATCCAGGAGACACTTATTTTTGATGCTTTATTAAAATTTTGTATTGTTTTTAGATGAGCTCAAGTTTACTTTGCAGGTGTAGCATATTACTAATTTTTCTATCTAGCCACTTCTGGGCTAACCATTATTCCAATTACCCCTGCACTCTGAGCCACTATTACCGTCACTATAATTATTAAATAGTGGGCAAGGATGAGACTTTTATGAATAGCCATCTGTTACATTACCATTAGGGTGTCAAGGCTAATTTGTTCATCCAGGATCTCTCTGCTTTTATGACTCCAATTCAAGTATGATTAATACTGAAAAACGGTTTCATTTTGCTAAATAATTTTTTGGTGAGGGTTTAGAACCGGTGGATGAACCACTACAGGAAGCATGAACTTTTTCTCTGAAAGCATGTTTAAAGTTTCAGTTCAAACTTAAACAATCTAGTTTGGACATTTTAAGTGTTGCAGGCAATTTCTTCACATTTTTAAATAATATTAGAATGCATTTATGGCAAAATATCTGGTAAATATAAATCTTTCATACTGTTATTTACAAAATAATCCACAAAAATAATGCTTGCACTTCAATGAACACATCTTAAAGTTAAGATAATTGTAGTAACTGTTGCCTAACTACCCATCCTTTTTACACTTTCCCCTCCACCACCAAATTGTCCTTGAGCAAAAAAAGCTGCTGTAATCCTCACACATTAGCGCACTTTTCATGCAAAGTGAGTCCGACTAATTCCCTGTGTAAAGCGTTGGAGATAACACGCGTGCCTGTAATTCATATTCCGGGCGTGTGCGCGGATTATGAGTCATGCTACCATTTCAAATAGCTGAAGGGGCATCCAGATCTGCGCATCACTTGTCAGCCCCTTCCGCCCTCCTGACAGAGCAGATAACATGGTGTTAAGCTAGTGTAGTAGTAGGGAATGAGGCATTCTTTAAGTCTCATTATCCCAGGGAAGGGCTTGTCACATTAAGTAGGAAGATAATGGGAAAACGCACTGAGTGGGGAGTGGCAGAGGAAACAAGCAGTGACTGAAATAAACTGTGGTGGGGAAACAAGATGTGAGTCTGACGTGTGGGATTAGTTAGGGACCTGGGTGGAAGGGAGGTCATGGCAGAAAGGATGCACAGGGATAGCGATCCACTCTTCTGATTTACGGCAAAACAAACCATCACAGGTTTTCACAAGAAACTGTTGTATGATAGCATGTAAAACTGACACTACTGCATTTTTGCTTCTGAGAGATGAATGAAAAATAAATAGATTTTTTTTTTTAAGCTGTCACCAACAATCACTTAACATGGCCAGTATCTAGATCTATCTATCTAATCCATATTTTGTTTTCTGCTTATCCACGATCAGGGCACGGGGGTAACAGGTCAAGGAAGGAAAGACAGACATTCCTCTCCCCAGTGACACTCTCCAGTTTATTCTGGGGGATCATAAGGTATTCCCAGGCCAGAAAAGATATACAGGCCCCCCCCATGATTTTCTGGATCTCTTCCTAGAGGGATGTGCCACAATCCTTTTGATGCCTTGTTGCCAGGAGGCGTTGGAATTCAAACTACCATGCAAACCACAGCATGGCATAAAAAGTTGTTTTCGAGGGGATGTTACGGTTGATAAAGTCATTACCAGGTGAGCTACAATCAAGTGGCCACCAAAGATGAAGATGAAGAACCTTGTTTTGCCACAGGCGCTTAAGAAAAAGATGGCAATTACAACTTATACTTGCTAACCTGTGTGGTTCTCTTTCTTTGGACATAGCTCAGGAGTAGCTTAACTTCCTCTGACTGAATAAAATGCCACCTATACAGCAACACTTGATTCATATCTTTCTTGTTATTTTGTAACATTTTGCAAATACTCAATACTTCAGTAGTGTTAAAAACAATACATAAACAACACCCTTACTGCCCGATCATCCTCTTAACAGAATCCCAATGTAATCCTAAAGTGTCCCTTTAAAAAATTCCCCTGATCAGCATGGGGTCCTAAAATTACCTGCAGCCTGAGATACAAGACGCAATTTTTTATTCAACAATCTAAAATGTAGAGATAGTGAAGAAAAAAAAAAAACAATGTCCAACCCAAGGTCTTTAGAGTCTCTTTTCACGACAATAATTGCTGAAGGTGACTAGGTTGTGTTTTATAGAACCTAATTGATCCCTTACATCACTAAGGAAGGATTCTTCTTTACAACCTAGCTAAAGTTTATTTGGATTTGATCAGTATCTTCATCAAGTTGTACAACACTAGTTGTATAACAACATCAGTCTTTGCTCTTTGTATTTTGTGATTATGCTAAAACACTGCATTTCACAGTTCAACTTACAAACTCAGCCCTGTAAAGTCTAAAGGTGCGTTCACACCAAACGCGATTTCTGCGAAAGGAGCGGCCAATTTACATGTTATCCCTATGTAGAGGCGCGTTCAGGAGCGGAGTGGCGCGGCGCGGTGCGAAGGATGCGGAGGGCGCCGCGCGGAAGCGGAGCGGAGCGATGGACGAGTTGAAAAATCTGAACTTTTTCCTTTTCGAGTTGCGTCAACCAATCAGGGACTGGATGTGGCTGTGTCGTAGGGTGAAGGACCAAAGCGGAGAAGAAGCGGTTGTCAGTGAAGATGGAGGACCAGATCATAGTGGCGGTGTGCGGCAAGCCAGAGTTGTATGACTCAACTAATTACTTTTACTGAGACAAGTACAGAAAGGACCTGGCCTGGTTATGTTTAGGCACAAATATCTTATATTTAGGAGAAGTGGACATTAAAAATCGGCTTTTTTTTTACTGAGCTGAGATTTATTTACTCACCGAAGACAGATGGACAGGCGTTCAGCAGCGGGGATACAGCGCCGGCAGACCGCGGTGAAGTTAGTTTGAAGTTGGATGTTCAAGCTAGCGGCATCTAGCTCACGGTTGATCCGATTCAGGCACTCAGATTTTCCACGATTGTTTGGTTCGGAAACTTATTGACGGTCCTTAGTGAACCACCGCGCGTCAGAAGAGGGAGCAACAGAGAGCAGCTAGCCGAAATCTGGGTGCCTGACTCGGATCGGCCGTGGGCTGGATGCTGCTGGCTCCGCGGAGCTTGAGTGTCCGGTGTCCGGCTTCGGGCTGGCTTCACTGCGGTTGCCGGTAGTTGGCGTCCCGGAGGCCGATTCATCTCCCAACGCGGGGCAGCAGATCTTCGAACTGGGTCCTGGATAGACGGAAGTACCGCTGAACTCGACCGTCATCCAGACGCAGCTCCTGGAGTAGGTGGTGGTAATCTCCGAACTGTTCCCGTCCCTGAAGAATCTGGTGAACCCAGGGACGTTGATGTCGGCGGCGTTTTCCGGCTCTCCACAGGTAAAACACCGTGATTATCCGTGAAATCCATGTCCAGCATGTTCAGTTTGAAACCAGCAAGCAGCAGATGGAAGCTCTTCCTATTTGATGGCGTTGCCGCTTGTTGCCGAATGCCAATGCGGAGTTCACGCGGAATGTGAAGCGGGCAAAAGCACACAAATGAGGCGAAAAATTCACAGAAATCGTGTTTGGTGTGAACGCACCATTAGATGGAGCTCTTGTGGTTTTTGCATTTTTTTTTCTTCATCAAGTAGGATTTTTGAGTGGTTTAACAATTGTAAGATTGGTTTTCAACTTGCCTATAATCATTTTATACTTTCTAATATAGACAGTATATTACACGGAATAACTTTTATAATCCTCCCCAGATTGATGACAACTAAGAATTTGTTCTATGGTTATTGCTGATGTCTTTCCTTCCTGGAACGGAAATCTTTAGTTCAACAAAGAATTCTGTTCTAAATGCCTCATTTTGTTATTCATCAAAAAAGAAATTTCAAAACCACCACCAGATTTATTTTTATATCTCAATAAAAGTAATTCTAGAGAATGGAAAACGGATGCCTTAATCTTTCTGACCTTTTATGCAAAGTTAAAGATTTGATGATATAATTTTTGAATGACAGAAACAATTTTTGGCTTCTCTGAATTGTGGCTGTGGAAATACAGACACATTAATGTTCATTACTGCTACACTCTATACTAATTACAGCAAAAAGATAATTAGGCTTTAGCAGTTTGCTTAATTGTATTCAATAACTTCCTTATTAGGGTATGGGGATCACATGTGGTCTAGATTCTATCCTTCATTAAACCTTGTTTCTGATTAAGTTGGGGAAAGTCTTTATTTCAAATTGGACAGTGTTGGGAAAACAGCACCTCAACTTAATGTTGCTTTGAGTCTGGAACTCTCATAGCCCACCTAGAGTCTTCACAGTTGTAGACGCAAGCTGTCAAGCTAATAAATATGCAAGAAGAGATATTAGAAAAATACACACTGAGAAAAATAAAACAACAGATTTTTTTTTTTCCACTTGCCTTTCAGGATAGGACTAAAAAATAATAAAAAATATTTGAATAGTTTTTTTTTCCTTGCAGCTAACTTCTAAAGTCATGAGAAATTATTTTTTTATTATTTTGCTCTGAGAAGGCAACCTGTACTGAAGAGAACTGTGAGGAGATGGTCACAGGAAGCTGAAAAAGACATGCGGGGCTATTGCTACAGACTGAAATGCACTTGCTAGCCACAGGGTGACAACATCTATGCCATGACTGAGTCTGAAACTGACTATATAAACCTCTGTGTGGATAACACCATTGTCTCCAGCACAGTGAGATATTTCCTCAGTAACAAACCCTGGACCACCAAAGACCTGAAAGAACTGCTAAACAAGAAAAATAAGCCTCCACGGAGGAAGACAGGGAATTATTGTGGCATATACAAAAGCAACTTAAAGTCAAGATTAGAGACATCAAGGAGGCGTGCCACTGGCTTTCATCAATTTTACATTAAGTCATATGATCGATGGATGAACCAATATTCTACATATCTAATTGACAAGCTGCATGCAAAGCATTTTAAAAAATTGACCCAAGGCATATCTTAAAGATTAAAGGGAGTTTCTGTCTGCATGTGTATGTCAGAGCGGTAAATTCCAACAAGATCGCTGGTTAAACACTAACATCGCACATCCCCCTGAACACACCAAGACAACAGTGAAACAGAGGTGCCAGCAACATACTGTTGGGATCTGTTTCTTCAGTGAGAGGAGGGAAGCTGATCAGAATTGATGGGAGGATGGATGGAGCTAAATACTACCTAATCCTGTAAGAAAACCTGAACCTGAAAAACTTGAATCTGACTGACCTTGAGCTACACTATATTATTGTCACCCACCACCAAATCAATCACTTCCATGACTGTCCTGCACAGAGTCCTAACCTCAACCTTCTTGAACACCTTTAGGATGAATTAGAGTGGAGGCTGCAATTGTGGTTTTCCTTACATAGCTATGAACACACCAAAACCTTGTGGAAGATGTTTACAGAATAGTTAAAGTTGCTATTGTTGGCAACGGTGGGTCCATCAACAAACTGGACCTTAAAGATTAATAGGATGTCATCAAAGTTCATGGACATGTAAAAGCAGACAGATAAAATGTTTTTGGCAATATAGGGCCTAATTTACTAAGATCCTAACAAAGGGGCGTTAATTGCATGCGCAAAAAAAAAAATAATTGCACATGCAATTAGTGGGTGTGTTGCAGGTGATCTTCAAAGTTTGCTTGCACAAATGTCAACAGGTGCAAAAGTGGTGCAAAATGAGAATTTTGTATGAGCTACTGGCTGTCATCCTGGAAAACATATATATAAAAAAACTATCGTATGCGCACCAGATACATCCAATGACTCGTCTCGTTTCACTACAGCCGAGGCGGCCTCATAGACCCCCAGAGACGCTGAGCGTCCGATGGGCGGGACAAAGCCCAGCATTTATCCAATAACCCGTCTCGTTTTGCTGCAGCCGAGGCTGCCTCATAGACCCCCAGAGACGCTGAGCGTCCAATGGGCGGGACAAAGCCCAGCATTTTTGCTTCACTATTGAACTCACTGTTTAAAGCACTGTGAAGCTGAGGGAATGAGTGAGAGGAAAACCGTGTCGTTACCAGTGATAAGAAGCTGATTCTGAACAAAAGTTGAGCGCGTTGTAGCGCATATTTAGTCAATGACATGTACACACAACAGTATATATTTGATCACTTATTTTTTGACATTTAGGGGAAGCTGAGCTTTCCTTGCAGTCTTAGAGCAATCACCACTGATGCAAAGCTGTTAGAGGAGATTTGCAGGTGTAACTGCAACAAAAGAAAGTTAGACAAACATTGACTTAGTACAAGGGGCTTAATACAAATGCACACCACACTTTTCAGATCTTTATATGTACATTAAATAATATGAACAATATACTGTATATCGTTGTCCTTCCACTTCACCATTATTCAAATCCTAATTATATAAATTAGATATAAATTGCAGGCCTGCATCTTTCTTTTTTAAGGGGTTTCCTGATTTAAAGCTGCAGTAGGTAACTTTTGTGAAATTGTATTTTTGACATATTTGTTAAACTGTCACTATGTGCTGACAGTCGAATATGAGACAGAGGAATGTCTCAGCAGTGTTAATCACGCTTGTGTGCGCGCTGCTCACAGCATGTACCTCGTTCAAGCTCAAGATTGCACTTTGCTGCAGCTTAGCTAATGTCCGTACTAATGGGGCTGTGCTTATGATTTGAGGACCAAGTTTGTAGTGAAAGTATGGGCAGGTCTTAGTAAATGTAAAGCATATCGTTGATGTTTCGCTCCCAGCGCAGAATGTGTCATAGCCGTTTATCCGCCGTCATCGGTGGCCCTGCTTACTAGCCTCCACTGTGGCGCAGCAGCTGTGGAGGGATCGGTGTGGAGCGATGGGGAGGGACCTGTAAGGTGTGCTTGTTCACATTTTGAGGCTAAGTCTACGTTTTTCTTGGAACTCCCTACTGCAGCTTTAACTGTTTATTTTACATACTTAAAATATTAAAGTGAAATATGTAAAAGGCTTTGTTTTTTATTTTGTTTCTGAGAAGTGAGGAGAATGAGAAACATGAGCCAACCTCCAGCACGAAGGAACATTCTTCTTTTGTGTTTTTTTTAAACTATAACTTTAATCAGCTGATTTACAGAGTTTTAATTTAACTCTGCAATTAATGTCCAATGTTAATTACTGCTTAATCTAATCTAATTAAACCCCCAACTCCCTCCTTTGTTCCTCCTTCATTTCCATTAGTTATAGTGAGAGCCACTTTTCCATCCTTCATTTCCCCTCTTTTCTTCAGTGTATCTCTCTTTTCACCTTTGGTTCTCTTCTACATTCGCCTCTATATTCCCTCCCTTGTTTCCGTCTCTCTGTACATAATTGAAAGAGCCCATCTGGTGGCGGTAATTTTCTAATCAGGACTGCAGTTTGATTAATTTGAAACAGTTTTGGCAAAGACAAATCACATGGAGAAATCCACATTATCAGTCCTGAGTGTGAGGAGATTTAAGTGATTCTATAAAAATGTAAAGGTTAAACTACTTAAGGAATCACTTATGATAAATTAATGCAGGCTTTCCGTCTTTGGCTGGCTTGCCACTTCTCACTATTCAAGTTTACCTTCGAACCGACACGGTCATAAAACAATTTTTCCAGTGGAAGTCATTGTGTGTGACAGTTCTCCTACCTCTCCTTGGTTTTGAGCCACGACTCCTGAAAGCTTAGATCCCACCTTTTGTCCTTACAGGAATTTAATATTTCTTTACTCGAGGCACCCAAAGTATACTTAGAATACACATAGACATTTTGAATGTTTTCCATTTGTAATTATTACAATTTCATTAGTTTAAAGATTTTTTTCATTAAGGATTTCAGCATTAAGGATTTTAGAAGTTGCAGCATATATTTGTTTTCCTAATTATTATTAAATTTACTTATTTATTATTTATTAAAACATTTTAGCCATGACTCTTTTCTTAAAAATAGGGCTTCTAAAAAGGCATTTTTTTCGGTATGTGTAAAATTGATGTAATGTATATTCTTTTGAGCATAAAAATGCATTTAAACAATTCTCAATATGTCACGGTTCTGTCACGGTTTACTTGGAATTGGACCCCAGAATGCAGACGAGCAGGCAGCGTGATGGTAAGTGAAAAAAAAAAGGTTTAATAACAAAAACTCACACTCAGCAGGAGGCAGGAACAAAACAAACGGGCAGACAAGACAGGCATGGCATGATCAAAAAAAAAACAAGACTTGGTTAGAGAACTAGACATGATGAGAGCTAGACATGAGCATGAGAATGAAAGATGTTTCCGCGAAGACTAACAGAACAGGTGTGAATATATGGTGTGAAAACCAGGTGTAGTAAGGAGACAGATTAACTTGAAGCAGGTGAACTGAATAAACTTAATTAACAGAACAAAACGTGACTGGAGCAAAACAGAGACTCTTGAACACAAACTAGAAAAACATGAAGCCAAAGCATAACCAGATCCGAAAACCAAACTTGACAAAACATGAACAAGACGACAAAACAAAAGCATGAACAGGAAACTAAAATCGGGCAGAAAAAACACATTTTCAAATCTAATCAAATTTTTTCACAACATTAAGCTACTGAAATCAATACAATGCATGTTAGAATAGTGCCAAATACTTCCAGTGAGAATATTTTTCGTGTATTCATTCGAACTTAACATGGCACAGCAGGGCCAACAGATAGAACAAAAGAACAAAAAAGAGTCTCACTTTAACATAAACTGTAGTTATTTGTCTGTGTGTTGTGCATTTGTAGAGAAAACATGTTTGTTTTTCATTCAGTGAAGTGAGTGAAATATAAGAAACTAGAGGGCTAGTTTTTACTTAAGTAAGAGTACTGTTATTTCAAAAAATATGACTCAAGTGTATTATTACTATACTTATAGGAATACTTTTTTTCCCAGAAAGTTACTGAAGCAAATGTAACTAGCTACGTCCCACCCTGGTTAATGACCCTTGTACAGTGGATTGCCCCATATATAATTTTAGCATAAAAAGCATTAAAAACAATTCCGCATTGAAATAATTCCTATACTGCTGGAAAGCCTGTTTGTTTATTTTCTTTCCATTAAATTCCTCCAAATGTGTAAAGAAAATGTATTTGTAAGTTGAGCAGCAGAGTTGACTTAGTTATGAGTCGTCACACCTGAACCTCATCACCCTGATCTGCAGCAGCTGCTTTATAAGGACATATCTTCCTGCATGGCGTCAGATTGACGTGTAACCCTATGTGGTAACACCTCGAGGTCAAGTTTGACTAGATAGCTAACCTGTCTGCTTTCTCCCTCGTCCAGTAATCCTGCCTGCCTGACCTGCACCAGTCCAACGGCCCCCACCCTGGCTGATTTAGTTTTCTTGGCTTTGATCTTCTACCTGTCTGACCCGGAGAACTTGGACCTTCCTAGCTGTTACTTTGGATCACCCGGACCTGACCATCGCCTGTCTGACCAAGAGAGACTTATCAATAAAGTCACTGCTTGGTCTCAGTGTCCATCCGTGCTTGAAGCGTGACATCGTATGTGGTATGTGATCATGAAAAACTTTGGACATAGACAGAAATATTTTCAATCAGCTGTATTTCTCTTTCTTGTTATTTGTGTAAACATGTAAAAGCCATCTTGCAGCCAGCTGACAAGCAGTGTGCAGCAACAGGTATAGAGGGGGATCACAGCACAACATTATGTTCAGTACAGCCAAAGAAAACTCCAGTCACTTTGGCAAATTCTGTGGAATCTGGGTAAAAGGAATGTAAATCGTTTTGACAAAAAATTATTTTGACACCCAAACATTTTTTTAAGATTTATTTTTTCGGCACTAGTGGTCTTTGGTTTTTGTTATTTGAAAGTAGGCAGCCAGGAAGTTGGGTGAAGAGAGGAGGAAGACATGCAGCATAGGTTGCCGTGGGGACTTGAACCTGGGACAATTGGGTCAAGGACTGAAGCCTCTGTATATGGTCACACGCTCCACTGCTACAGCATGTACCCTCAAACATTTTAAAACCTTTCTAACTAGTCCATATGTGCTTAGGGAGAACCTCATTGCCTAATTCAAGTTTTGACTTCAGAGACAAATTGAGCGCACCTATTTATTAACTCCGATAGTCTCGGCTGCAGTTGCCTTATGTTTGCTCCTGAATTCGGATAATTTTAGGATAACTGAGATTCAAGCTGACTGAAGACTGGGAGAACTCATTTATCCCTGTTTAAATCTGACACATTGTTTCACAAAATGTTCCCAAATCTATTTGCAACACAAATCTCCATTCTTGAAAACAATACATAATTTTAGACTGAAAGCTGTGTGGGTTACTGACCAGCATTGTCTGCACTTACTTCAGATTGTTTGTGTACCTGTGTGTTAGCTGATGCATGTGTGACGCTGTCTGTTGTTACTGTGCAGTTTAGGAAGGTAATATAGCCTGTAGACATAGTTGTTAAATACTCTATAGTATGTGTGTCTGTGAGTGCATCACAATCTCAAGGCTGTCAACATTAATATGAGGCATCACAGTCACACTCACAAATTACAATAACAATGTAAGTATGCACACCCATACACACACATTCTGCTTTTATGCGGCATTCAGAGTGAGTTAGTTTCTGAAAGAGCCTCAAGTAAAATAAATACACAATTAATCTCATGGAGTGTCAGCAACAGCATTTTTCAAACTGAGGATGTGTGCAGTCATCTTGCCCCAGAATGCATTTACCAGTGATGGGATAGCTCTGGAAAACTGCCACCAGCTTCAACAAACACTTTTTAACAAAGGACTTTCACTTTACTGCTCAGAAACCAGGAAAGCCATCTACTTATATAACACATTGCATAAGAGCAAGTCAAACAAAACCATTTTTTCTTAAAAAATAGAAACGGAACAAAGAAAATAAGAGAAATATTTAATGCTGGAGGCAAGCCTTCAGTTTCTAATGATGAAACTGTTGATTCACTCTGCCATAGACAAATATTTTTACATCTTAAAACATTTAAACCATTAACATTATTGTATTTTGGGGAAATGTATGTGATAGACCAATACAAAGTAGTGCTTAATTGTGGAAAAGTGTAAAGAAAACAATACAAGTTTTTCAAAAGTTTTTTTTTATAAAACACATACAAAACGTGTGTGTACATTTGTGTTTACCCTCACCCCCCATCAACCTCACACAGCACTTTGGTTGTAGGCCAAACAGTTCCGTTTTGGTTTCAGTTGACCAGAGCACCTTTTCACATGTTTGTACCTCACATGGCTTGTCACAAACTGTGAATGGGGCTTCTTATGGCTGTCTTTCAACAGTGTCTTTGAATCTTCTTGTCCCTCTTTATGGAAGAGTAACAGGAAGAAGAGAGATCCAAGATGGCACCACTGATGGCTGCCTTGGAGCTTTGCTCTCTTGTTTTCTACATGTTTTTGTGTTTTTTTTTTTTTTTTGGTGCTTTCTCATTCAGCAGAGAGGAACTTCTGAACATTAGACAGTCTTCTCTTGACATTTTTTCACCATCATTTATTGACGAAAGCTTCACAGAGATCCTGGCCAGCGGAGTTAAACCGTTTAATTCACAGAGGGAGTTCTCCTCGTTTGTAATGGTTGGCGCTTACATGCCTCCTCAAGGCTTCACCTTCGGAGTGGCGGCTCTCTATGGGCTATACTGCCGGAGACAGTGGAGATGGAGAAGAGCAGCCGCCGTGCTCGTGAACCTTCGACAGCGGGGCCTACACGCACCTTGCCATGAATCCACCTGGCAAATGTGTGTTCCCTGGCCAAGAAAATGGACAAAACGCTTCTCCACACCTGTAAAAACTCGGACCTCCACAGATCTGCCGCCCTCTGCTTTACAGAAACCTGACCTCATAAACTGTAAACCATTTAATACACAAAGGGAGTTCTCCTCGTTTGTACTGGTTGGCGCTTACAGACCTCCTCAAGGCCTCACTTCGGATGCTGAAAAACAACTGGCTGAGCTGATAACAAACATGGTTTGTTATCAGGTGGCGCTACAGAACACTGTCTGCTAAAACCAGCTGCCACAGAGACAGTTTCTTCCCCCAAACATGGTTTGTTATCAGCTCAGCCAGACTCTCTCCACATTGTTCTTGGGGATTTTAACAGAGCAAACCTCTCCATTGAACTTCCCAAATACAGAAAGCACATTAAGTGTCCCACCAGGGACAAAAACACTACTATATTACTTTAAAGAATGCATATCATGCTGTTACCAGGGCTGCTTTGGGACTTTCTAGCCACTCGCTGGTCCATCTCATCCCAATCTACAGGCAGAAATTAAAAGCTTCCAAACCTGTGGTTCAGACTGTTGAAAAGTTGATTGATGAGTAAAAGCAGATGTTACAGGCCTGCTTTGACGGCACAGATTGGACTGTTTTTGAAACTTCAGCCTCTGATTTAAACCAACTTACTAAGGTGGTGACACCATACATCCGTTTCTGTGAAGACCTTCTGCACATTCAATAACAATAAACCTTGGTTCACTTCTCATCTGAGGTAGCACTCTATCTGCACTTAAGATCTCAGAGGAAGATGTAAATAGGCTCTTTTAGGGCCTGAAAACAAGGAAGGCCTCAGCACCTGATAATGTATCCCCATCATGCCTAAATGCCTGCGCCTAACAACTGGCATCCATTTTCACTGAGATCTTTAACAAGTTACTGGAGCTGTGTTAGGTTCCCTCCTGCTGCAAATGCTCCACCATCATCGCAATACCCCCAAAAAATAACACCATCACAGGATTAAATGACTACAGGCCTTCTTCCTCTACACAAATGACTGCACCTCAGCAGACCCTTCCTTGAGAATCCTGAAGTTTACAGATGGCACCACTACTATTGGACTGATCCAGTAGAGTAATGTGTTTGCCTACAGACAGGAGGTGGACTGGCTCGTATGCTGGTGTGGTCAGAACCACCTGGAACTTAACCCACTCAAGACTGTGGATATGATGGTGGACGTTTGGAGAACACCACCTCAGTGTGGTTTGGCTCATCCACAAAAGAGGACAGGTCCAGGCTGCAACGAACAATCAGGTCTGCCGAGAAAATCATCGGGGCTGACCTTCCCTGTATTCACAACCTATGCAGGTCTAGGGTCAGGAGAAGGGCAGCTAAAATCTCTGCAGACAAACTGTTTAAGCTTTTACCTTCAGGTGGCGCTACAGAACACTGTCTGCTAAAACCAGCTGCCACAGAGACAGTTTCTTCCCCCAGGATGTTTCTCTGAAGAACACATGACAGTCAGAGATTCAGAACAACATCATGCATACTTGGACTAATCTCACATCATAATCCATTGCAAATTCAATTGTGTATATTTATATATATATATATATATATATATATATATATATATATATATATATATGTATATATATATATATATATATATATATATATATATATATATATATATATATATGATTCTGTAAAAGAAGAACATGTTGGCAACACACTATTTAAGTTATCAGAAGATTCTTGGCATTCCAACTGCTCTGTGCATTGCATGGGGCTTCTGGTTTAACTTAAACAAAAAGCATTTTGACAAGCAGCTTCATCAGTCAATCTCCACTCCCCATGCCTATGCTTTACATACATACCATGCTACCTGCTGGATTAATTCTCCCAGCTCAGGAGAAGCACCCACTTTTCCAAATGCAACCAGGCTTAGCAATGACAGGACACTAAAGGAAGCTTTAAGTTTTTAGATCAACAGTTTGAATGGAAAATACTCATTACAGGCTCTCAATAGGACGTAGAAGAAAGAGGAGGGTGAGGATAAGGAGGAGGACAAACCACAAAGACTGGTTCTGATAAGTTATTGTATAGTTTTACTCTACAACAAGGTGGGTAGAGGCATCATGAATGCCTTCCCACTGAAATAAACTTTTCAGAATATGGCTACAATCAAACAAACAAACAAAAAAATGACTGCAAGGTTTGAAATGATGGCTATGAAGCCTACAATATGCAAAAATGTCAAACATTAAAAACTAGAATGGATCTTAAATTTATTTATTGTCAGATGGAATTAATTTCATCTGCTTGTAAGTTGAAATATTTCAAATATCAAGTGTGTGGAAAAAAAGAAAAACAACTTACCCACTTGATCTTGGTGGCAGATGGAAACAACACAATCACTTTTTATTGTGATGGGACTTTCAAACACTGAGCAGTACCGGTTTACTTGTTGAGAACCAGAAGCCTCCAGAATATCAACAGGGGTACTTTTTTTTGTACTTTTAACAATACAGTTGTTTAGCAGGATTCTTTCCAACCCCAACTGCCACATACAAGACTACTTATAACCCCAAGCTGAGGCAGCATCATATCACTTATGTAGCCAATGAGATCAACAAATTAAAACACACCTGTTACTAGGGTTGGAATATGTCCTGGAATGATTTGAAAAAATCCTCAAGGCAGAATCTCTTGCCTTGATTCTTCTTTTATTTCATTCAACTTCACGCTGTTTGAGACTGCAAATGTGAATCAGCAAAAAGCTTTTATCTGGTACAGTGCATCAAATGATCACATTGTCCCTCTTTAAATAAAGTCAAACTAAAGTTCAACCACCAATTATTTTTCCCGCACATGCTGGGGAGTATGGGGTGCCGTTTGTAAAGCTACACAGTCAGAAATTGACAGCAATATTTTCAGTTATTTAGCCTGTCATAAAAGAAATAAATGGGGTTCATTTTCAATACTCACCATATCATACATACATTTATAAATGCCACAGTTTCAAACTAAATATTTAGCTCCAAACTAAATATTTACTTAACAAGCAGATGACAGGAGTCTGTTGTGTACCGGAAGTCTGAGGTGTACAGAGTGAAAACGGTGAGAGCACGGTCCACTGTGGTGCTCCTGTGTTGTTGATAACCTGTCTGAGACACAAAAAACCTTCAGTCTCAAAAACTGTGGTCTCTTTGTCTTCCACAACACTGGAACCTTCTTCTGGGCCAGGCTAAGGTTGAAGAGGTGCTGCAGAATCCCGCAGAGCTGCTCTGCACAGCCCTTCAGGGCTCTAGGGCTGACATGATCTGGACCTGCAGCCTTATTCCGGTTCAGTCAAACATTCTTCAGTATGCACATTTCTGTATTAAAAATTTACTTTTTATTGTTCTGATGTAATATTGCTATCATAAGCATCATGTTTTCATTAGCTGCAAACAGAAATTCATCATAATTAACTTCAGTCTTGCTATAGGAGATCCTTCCTGCCCACTGCCATCAACATCTGCAACGACTCTTTAAAGAACCCTGCATAATATGAGCTACAACAACAACTAATTTCCCTTTGAGATTAATAAAGTATTTTTAAATTAGAAATTTGAGATAATTAATCTATATAATGTGTTTTACTAAGTGAACTGAGTTATTAAAATTAATGAACTTTTTAATAATATTGTAATTTATTGAATATGACTGTATCTCAGTGAGTATCAGAGCAACATTGCTAGTCAGAACCAGAGTAGAAATTATGCCTAGCTGAATGCTGTCACAATTTTTCTATGTTGAGATACAGTTTTTGTCATAAGTTATCATTAAACACTGACATGAATTACAGGCAGACTTCGCTCACAACATAGTGCTTCCAGAGTGCTCCAGGTCTAGGTCTCCAAGCTTTTGCCCACAGATGTTTATCCTGACCAGGAAAAATCACCAGGTAAATCTTCACTTTCTGAACTCAAAGGTGAAGCTTTGCTGTTGCTACTTTTGTTGATGGTGAATAGTGTGTTATGCATTAATGCCCTAGCTCAACGTTCAAATGCAGCGTCATCTCTCTTCTAAAACATTAGACTGCTTTCTCGGCTGCCTCGTGCTCCCTTTTTTATTTCACACTTCTTAACTTATGTCTTAACATCAGTGATGGAAATGAATATAACTATTGTAAGTTAAAGACTGAAGTCTAATGAAAAGTAAAAGTTCTCATGTTGTATGTTCTCTAACCCCTTTTCTGGTTTGAAAACCTATACAATGTTGCACTAAACCAGTCCAAACTGAGTTGTTTTAACCTAGAAATTTTATTGCATTCATTTCATTTAATATGTTTGAGAGATTTATCCAGGGAGATAAAACTGGTGAATTGAACATGTGTTCACCTTCTTTTCATTGATGCCCTAAAACATAATATTGTGGAGCCATTTACCACCAGGAGCTAAAGGATTTTTTTCTTTTTTTCAATCAAGGTTATGCGTGTGCAGTCAACTCTAAAAAAATCTGTATAGGTTTCAGGGCAACTTAATGAAAAAATAGCAGAAGGGTGAATTCTTTCTTTGAGGCAAGGCAGCAATGAAAATGAAACAAGATATTTAGCTTCAGGTAAGTTAATCGAACCAGTAAAAATGAACTTCAGTATTGTCACCTAGTAGCAGAGTGTTTTTCTTACTTTATAGAACATGTAGCACTGCTTTCTTCAGTGTTTTCTGTACAGACTAGGCTTAAACCACATTTCACTGCTACTCCTTTGCTTTCTGATGTCATTCAGAACATTGTTCAATATCTTTCAGGAGCAAAGGATTTGAATATATGTTGCTTGGTAACAATATTTCCTTACAAAAATGTCTGTTTTATAAGAAATAAATGACAAGGATGGAACTTTTACTCTTCAAAGCCTGTTTAAACAGATTGAATCTAATTGAAAACCTTTGCAAGAGAGTGTTTCTCTCCTATTTCAAGAAACAGTCGTGCAAATCGAAAGAAGCTAGGAACTACCTACAACAAAGTTTGAGAGCATTCAAGCCTTTAAGCAGCTCATACTGTTTATCATGCCATATATGTTGGCCTATTTAAAAATATGTGTAAATCTTATTTGTTTTCCTGTGAAGGAATCAAGTGCATTTTATGAAACTTCATGTGTTTTCACATTGCACTAAAATATATTTGCTCCCTTGCAAATTTCTTGTTTTTTTCCCCCACATCTAAATGTTTTAGATCATCAAACAGTTTTAATATCAGACAAAATAACTTGAGTAAATAAAGCGTGTTAGTTTGAAATAATGATTTCATAGATTAAGGGAAAAAGCTATCCAAACCAACCTGGACCTAATGTTAAAATATTATTTCACCCCCTATTAAGTCATAAATTAACATTGATTTACAACTTTTATTCAGTTGCATTTTACAAGGCATACCGCCACCTGATTCCTGCCAGACATGCAGAAAATAGAAGGTGAGGTTAAGGATCTCAAAAAGCAACACATTATGCCAGGATCTAAAGACCTTTTATGAAGTTATTGAAATGCATCTGTCTGGAAAGAATAACAAAGACATGTCTAAGGTTTGCAACTTCAATGAACCAGATTGAGATCCATCATCCAAAAATGGAAGAAATTATTGAACAGTGGTAAACCTTCCAAGAAAATTACTCCACAAATGCATCACTGAGGTGGTCACAGAGCAACCCAGAACAACATTTAGACCTCACACCTCAGTTGTCTTTTATAAGGTCAGAGTTCATGATTTAACAATGACCCAGAGACCAAGTTTGGATCATATTTCTCCTTCAGAAATGAAGTCAGCATTTGTATTTCCTCAAGTTGTCTTTGCCTGGTTTTAAAATCTGTTCGAACTTCCAGCAAGTTATTTAAAATGATAATAAATAAATGAAATTCATAAGGGGGCAAGTACTTTTCTCAGCACTGTAAATGTGTGGCTTCTTATTCATCACCATTTTGATTAGAACAAGGGTGTCCAAAGTGCTGCTTGGGGACCTTTTGAAGCCCTCTGAATGATTTTGCATGGCTCTCCACTAGAATTCATGAATGGGTTTATCAGGTCAGGCAGACGATGCAGATACACAAAAAAAGTTTACATTGCAATTTTCACAGATGCATGGCCTTTCAAGATACTGACACATTAAAATCTTCTTAACATAAAATTATCATCAAGTATTTCCTTAATCTTTTTGCTTTATTTCTAGTAAATGGGAATATAGTGAATTACACATCCTTTCTGAACTGAAATCATACTGCCTTTCTTTTTACATTAAAATATTGTGTTTAGTTTATTGTTGAGCAGGTAAATAAAGCGAAAATAATAGTTTAATAATAGTTTTTGCATTGTTTATAAAGCAATCATTTATGGTTTTTGTATTGAGATAGAGGGTGCAAAATTGAAAAGGTGCTATCTGTGCAGAGGTTACTTTCGTGATGAAATTACCGTAACCATGTCATTTATTTTTTGTCAATAGCATTACAACATGGGAATAAATGTTCAATGTTTTATAACAAAATCCTTCAGCGTTCCCAAGTATTCAAATGATTATTATCTTCATCATATCTTCAAACACATACTAAAGATCACACTGGAAGCACTTTACCTCTATCTAGTCGTCATAACAATGCCTAATTTAGTTATTTTATGTAGTAACTTACCAAGCCAACTTTATAGGCATTTTATAAACAGCACAAATGACCAAAGTGCCCAACAGAAATCATTTAAAACCATTAAAACACAAATACAAGAAGACACATAAAAGATGTCATAAAACAACCTGAACAAGTAAAAACGAACTTACTCATTGCTGGGCCAAAAGCCAACGCAAATAGAAACGTTTTTAGTGCAGAAAAGCATAGTGAGGCCTGTCTAATGTCCACTAGCAGCCGATTCTAAAGCCTGGGAGTTAAAAACGTTCTGTCCACCCTGAGTTCCTGCTGCACCCTCAGCTCATTCAGGACAAGCCGGTCCGTCAATCTCAATGTAACTGTAAAAGCACAGAGAGATAGGGCGAGGCAAGACCATTTAAATATTTAAAAACAAATGAAATAATCTTTAAATGAACACTAAAGTGTAGTGAGGCTAAAACAGGAGTTATGTGCTATTTATTTCATGTTAATTGCTCAGTTTGTATCGTTGGTGTGTGCTATACTTAAATAAACAATCTCTTCTTAAAATCTAATTAACGGTAAGAACTCCAATAATTTCTATTTTTTTATTAAACAACTGCAAATCAATTCAGGCAATAAGTCATGAACTAACAAATTCACCCTTAGGCATAAGAGTGTGCATGTTTGGCGGCGTGTCTCTATGCTAACCCTGCGATGGACTTGGAGTAGTGACTGCTGGGACTAAAGTGGGCAAACAAACTACATGTAGGAATGTACATGCCAAAACCCATTCATCTTTTGATTTTCGTAATCTTATGCCTTTAAAATGCTATTAAAGTAATTTGATGTTACATCATTTGCTCGTAAGCTAAAAAAAATATAAAAAATGTACTGTCCTTAGTTGATAGTTGCATTTTCATTGACCATCAAATTACACAAATGGTAATTATGAAAAAGAAAAATCACTTAAATGGAAACACGGCAATTTTGAAAAACCTTTTTGCGCATCACACGAGTTACGTGATCAGCAACCAGACGGTACTACTGGTGAAAAAGACGAAGAAGACCACAGGAAGTAGTAGGAGGATGATGGCGCGGAATGTTTGGATTCACCAGGAGACGGAGTATTTTTTACATTTAGATTGCTACAGGGACATTACCAGCATTTTAGATCCCAAAAAGCAAAGAAATGCGAGCATTTACCAAGATCTTGAAGCGCCCATCCGTCACCGCCATGTTTGCTAATGAGTTATCACATGAACAAACTTATTCACGTGTGATTTAAATAGTTTTTGTTATTTAATGGAAACACTGGAATTGCAAAATTGTGTTTTTTTGACATTGGCAGAATATCGACAAAGTTTTGCACACATTTGTAATGGAAACAGCTAATGAAAGGTTTAAATGCCAGTCCAAGTACATGTTAAACATAAAGTCAACATCAGTGTTTTTTATATATGCACCTTTTCTTTTGGCCACAGATTTTACCCATTTTTACCACCAATGCCACAACAGCATTTGTAACATGAAGGAGCATTTTGTATGTGTTGCAGATTTAAGGAGCAGTTAGCGTTGGGTTTTCTTTGGCCATGGGAGGTTATATTACTGATTGATTTCTTTATTAAAACTGATGCATATGAGTGGATTAAAAGTGTGGTGCCCTGTAGCAGAGGTGTAGTGAAGCATAAGATGAAGAGTGATGGTGGCCACATTCACAAATGACAGTGGCTGGTGATAGGAGCAGAAGAAACCATTGGTGTAGCACTTGTTTATTCACACTAAATGCCGATTTTATTTCAAAGTTTGCCCCTGAACATGCAGTACTGCTCCACTGCAGAGCCACTGCAGACACCCGGCTTTCTGCTTCCCTATTATGGAAATCTTTTTCAGCACCCGCAGACAAAATTGAATTAGTCTTGATGTTTCGGCAGTATTATTTTGTTCTGTATGTTTTGCTTATATAACTTGTTTTTCTGTGCGTGATAGTTTGCTATCACCTGGCTTTTCTAAAGCGATTTACTATGATAAAACCTGGGTTTTTGGGATGGTTCTGAGGACAGCTGTGATACAATATGCTATAAAAGTCTTGTGTTCCACATTGTGATAGTTACATAAGTTCTATATAAATCCACAGAACTTGTCTCAATATCCTGAGGCCTGGATCTACTCTTTCATCTTGGAGCAGTTCTTCTGTTTTGACAGATTGTAAGAGCTGAAGGCTCAAACCTCCAGCTTAAATTAGTTTCCTCTGACATCCAAGATGAGGAGAGGAAGGTGGAATCTCTTAGTGAGGAAGAGAAAAGGGGGAAGGCCACTGAGGGAGGAAAACCTCAGTTATACGTTTTTCGTGCTGCATGCAAATATGGGGGAAAGGGGAACAAAGGAATAAAAGTTAAAAGAATGTAATGTGTGTAATGGAATGAGAATGTAAGATATATGGACACTGGGAACTGAATGAAATAAAGGAGAATATGTGGTCATTAAAAAAGTAAAGAAATGGGTCATTTAAAAGAAGTAGAAATTTCCTAAAATTGTAATATAATGGTAGAAAACTAAGAAACTAATCGAGACATGCATTCACTGGCCACTTTATTAGGTACACCTGTTCAATTGCTTGTTAACACAAACAGTAAATCAGCCAATCACATGGCATCACTTAGACATTTAAGCACTTAGACTTGGTGAAGACAATTTGCTGAGTTTCATCAGACTCCGCATCAGATTGGAGAAGAAACAAATTCTCACCCCCTGTCACCTCTAAGGTTTAAAGAGAATGGTCCATAAAAGAAAATATATCGAGTGAGTGGCAGTAAAGTGGAGACAAGGTCTTCTTGTCAGATGTCAGAGAAGAATTGGAACATTGGTTCAAGATGATAGCAAGACAACAGTAGCTCAAGGTATGCAGAATATTGACTCTGAATGCAACATGCCAACCCTTGAGGAGCAGCAGAAGACAACACTGGATGCAGCTAAGAACAGGAAACTCACCAAAACTGGATAAAAGGACATTGGCAAAGTGTTTTCTGGTCTGATGAGTTTTAATTTTAGCTGCAACATTCAGATAGTAAGGTTAAGAATTTGACAGAAATAACATAAAAGCATGGATCCATCCTGCTAGTTCAAGCTGATAATGGTTGTATAATGGTGTGGCGGATATGTTTTCTTGCCACACTTTGGGTCCCTTAGTACCAACTGCAAGTGCATGATGTGGTCATGTCAATAAAGGTAAAAACTTCTAATATATGTGGTCAGCACCTTGCTAAATTTATTCTACATAGAATTAAGGCAGTTCTGAAAGGAAAAAGGGTCTAATCCGGTATTGGTAAGTTATACATTAAATATCCATGATTTATTTCAAGTGAAAGTATTATATCTATCCATCCATCCATCTGCCTGTCCATCTGTCCTACCATCCATCCATCTTCCATACCCGCTTATCCGTGCAGGGTCGGGCAACTCTGCATGCATAAAAATAGAAAGCGATGGAAAACAGTGACACTGGTTCTATGCAAAATCGAGTGATCAGCACTTTTAGGCTCCGTGTTTGTACACATAGGCGCTGATCTTCAAAGATTCCAAATAGGAGGCGCTAAATTGCTTGTACAAAAAAAAATGCTTTATGTTTGCCGTCTGGATGGACCCAGTGAGGCAAAGATTACATTCTGCTTTGCCTTTAACCCCTTAAGCCCAAACATACCAGTACCAGTATGAAAAAAGCAATGCCAATTTTTTGCTGTCTCTAAAACTAGGTCAAACGCTGCCAATTTCTTTTATCTTAAATCCCTCACAAGAGGAGGCTTAAATGTTCACAAAACAATTTCTGGGTTGCAGTCATGTGACCCGGATGATGCGCAAAATTCAGATGTGGGACAGGAAGTGATTTGCTTCAGCTTAAAACACAGCTAAATGGATCACACCTAGCACACTAATGCCTTAATTGGGCTGGCGCAGATGAAATATCGTGAAAAAATACATGATATGACCCTTATAGTCTGAATAAAACAGACTTGCCATATAATCTGGAGGATTTACCCGGCGTCAAGGCGATTGACATAACAAACTGGTTCTGCTGAGATCGTATTATACGGCGAGCCAGATAAAAACTTTCAAAAGCCTCTAAGCCTACAATTATTTTGTTTGAGGTTGGGTCAACCATTTAGGATCCAAAGAAGCTTTAAAAAAAAAAAAAAAAAAAAAAGAAGCTTTAAATGGCTGTCGCCTTGTTTCTGCCCAGGTAAATGGTAAATTGTACTATTTTATGTGATTAGCCTATGATAACAAACTGTCTCTAATGCTGACAA
The DNA here is from genome assembly GCF_021462225.1 of Girardinichthys multiradiatus. Taxonomy (NCBI): domain Eukaryota; kingdom Metazoa; phylum Chordata; class Actinopteri; order Cyprinodontiformes; family Goodeidae; genus Girardinichthys; species Girardinichthys multiradiatus. The sequence continues at coordinate 7,781,543 of NC_061815.1, forward strand.
CAAGTAAACCACTGTTATTTCTCTCTGCCTTTTTATTTTTCTATGTGGCTATGTGCCTCTCACTGGGGTTCCTTGTTGGTTCAAACTCATAAGGAAGACAGATGTTTTTTTCCCTTTTGTGAAAAAATGTGTCTTCAAAGAAGCACAGAAAAATCCCACAATGTGTTCAGCAGTGAAGCCTCGATCGACAAGCACAATACCTGCAGGTAACAGCTTGTTCAAGACACCACACCCCTCTGTTACACCACACCCCTCTGTTTTTGAGTGCAGCGCCGCTGCACTCAAAAACCAATGGCTGGTACCGTGGCAGGGCAGCTTTTTGCTCTGTCGAGCAAAGTGCAAGTGGAGCACAGCGCACCACTTTGCGAGCTCCCGCGGAATCCGCAGTTAAGTTCAAGATAGTTTAACATTAACTGCAGCGTGCAGCGCAAATGTGCTGAACCCAGCGGCAAGCGCAGCACAAACTGCATTCTGTCTGAAAGGCCTCTTAGGCTTTGGTAAGAGCAGAGGAAACACACTCTAGATTAACAATAAATGGTGCACAAAAATAAATGTCATAGATAAACACTGCTCTCTGGACATATAGAGAAATTCTCGCTCTTTCAATATGCAGAAACAATTCATGGTTGCCATGGCTACTGTTGTGGTTACCACCGCTAGCAGCAGCTAACCATCATTACCAAACAGCTGAGTGTACATCGTCATATATATTTTTTATAATTGCAAGAGACTTCAAATTTAAAGACTGTCCTCCCAACATTTAGTCAGAATGTTTTGACTGCACTATAATTTAATTTGAATTTTCTGACATTACAGTTTTAAAATGTACTTATCACTCTTTGAGTGAGTGTAATATACTGAATTAGTTTATTTTTGTTATTATTAATATTATCTAGGTTGGATACTGATGCAGCCATTGAACAGTCTGGACTACCTTGTAGAGTACGGTCTGATAAGGGAAGGGAAAACGTATAGGTAGCAGAATTTATAATCATGAAAGGAGCAGGAAGGAACTCTCACATCACAGGCAAAAGTTATCATAATGAGCGATTCCTATTGGACAAGTTTTCTAATCTTTAAGATATACATAACATGAATTGACGTCGTCAGTGTAATCTTTGTCACAGAATAGAGAGGATGTGGAGAGATGTTCACAAGCATGCCTTAGACCTCTTCTGTCACGAAACATTTGATAGTGAAGTCCACCTTTACTTTTCCCACAGATCCAGCAAAATCTCAAAGATGGTTGGAACTCCCATTCTCTTAGAACTGAAAGGAATCGGTCACTGTTGCAACCCTGGACTAGATACAGAGCAAGGCACCATGGTGGATCCTGCTGAGGTTAAAGATCCAGTCTTTAAACCATTTTTCACTTGTCTCAACATTTCCTGAGACAAGTAAAAATGTTGATTTTTAGCTTAAGCAGTGGTGTTTAATCTACTTTAACAACATGACCAATTATGTTTTTCTTTAATGTAGGTTCATGAAGACTGTGATTGACTGGAACGGTCCTCATACTCATCAACAGTGTCAGCCCCAGATATTCAGCTGCCCCGTTAGGGTTAGGGCTAAGGTTAGCTAACCATAACCCTTCAAACTTAATTTTGTTGTTCTTCAGAGGTGGACTTGATGGTGTGCTTTGGACCATTGTCCTACTGCAGAACCCAAGTTCATTCTCCCTCACATTCTCCTTCAGGATGTTTTGGTAGACACCAGAATTCATGGTTCCCTTTATCACAGCAATTCTTCCAAGTCATGAAGCAGCAAAACAGCCCCAGACCATCACACCACCACCACCATATTTTACTGTTGGTATGATATTCTTTTCTGAAATGCAGTGTTAATTTTACACCACATGTAACAGGACAGACACCTTCCAGAAGGTTCAACTGTGGTCTTGTCAGTCCTTACAGGATTTTCCCAGAAGTCTTGGGGTTTAAGATGTTTTCTGGAAAAACTGAGATGAGCTATTTTTCTTTTTTTGCTTAGCTGTGGTTTTGGTCTTGGAACTCTGCCATGCGGGCCATTTGTGCCCCATCTCTTTCTTATGCTTTGTTTCTCCCTTAATAATAAAAACCTTAATTTAAAAACTGCATTTTGTGTTTACGTGTGTTGTATTTGACTAACATTTTTATTTGTTTGATGATCTGAAACACTTAGAAGAAATATATATATAAGGAAGAATATATATATATATATATATATATATATATATATATATATATATATATGTATATATATATATATATATATATATATATATATATACATATATATATATAAGGACGAGATTAATCTCCTTTCAGATAGCAGTAAGTGCTGATCCACCAGTAATGATGATCCACCAGTGTTGCCTAATGTGAAGACATTTACGACCACATTAATGGGAGACAGGAGAAATTAACTTTGTTGGTGTTCCAAGTAAAATCAATATATTATGATAAACAATTAAATTTTGCTCTCTTTTGTTTCATTCTTTTTTCTGTGCTCCCATGAAAAAACACCGGCCCCACCTTGGCCCCCTGGAAAATCTGGCCTTGAACCGCCACTGCTCTGACTTCCAGGGAACGTATTGGGACCTAAAATCCTGGGTGTATCGGTAACTTTTATCAATAGTTAATAATAACTAGGAAATGGCCCCCTGAATGCTACAGATCAGCAAACCACTAGATCTTTTGCCACTGCAGCAGTTTGCATACCGAATTACAACTGAAAAACTCTCACTGAGAGTAACCAACAGGAACTCAAAGAAGAAAGGATTAAAACAAATATTGTAAATAAGCAATGGCAGCCAAGAGGGACTAGAACAGATTGGAATGAATTATCTTATCAGGTAAATATTTGCAGACTGTTCCAAGTGTGAGCACAGCAATTAAAAGCTTGCTTCCGTTTGTCAGTATTGCCGTAATAATTTTTTAAGGGTAGCCCATAAGCTTATGGTGGTGGATAGGATGTTTATTGATGTCCCTGAGTGTTCAGTAGTGGAGGCAAGCTTTATAAGGGTAGAGCCCTGGCAAATTGTCTAGATAGATAGATAGATAGATAGATAGATAGATAGATAGATAGATAGATAGATAGATAGATAGATAGATAGATAGATAGATAGATAGATAGATAGATAGATAGATAGATAGATAGATAGATAGATAGATAGACAGACAGACAGACAGACAGACAGACAGACAGACAGACAGACAGACAGACAGACAGACAGACAGACAGACAGACAGACAGACAGACAGACAGACAGACAGACAGACAGACAGACAGACAGACAGACAGTTAGTTAGTTGTGGGAGCAGTATTGTTTCAGCATTAAGTATTAATTGCAACACATAATGTCAAGAAAACTGAACATGCACATAGTGAACACCAAGTAACTAAAATGAAAGTACTTGCAGTCAAGAACAGGTACGTTTCAGCGACTTAAGTTGGTGAATGGCTGTTGTGCCCTGTTGGATATGGTTTACTTATTATCAATTTGTGTTAGTGATCATTAATGCAATTAATAATTGATAACAAATGAATGATTAAGTACTAACTAATTGTGATAAACATCTTTTAGCAGTCTTGTGCATCACCATTCAGATGAACACACTGATTTGAATAAATGTTGAGGGGCTCACTATTATGAAAACTGAACTGAAGTGAGCACACCTCATTCTGATGTAATTTAACTGTGCTCTGTTCAGGAGTGAATAATAACTGTGCTTTTTTTCAGAGGCAAAACTTTTAATACTTTTTGCAGCTGTACCTAAATTCCTTCTGTATGTTTCATCTGAAACCCTTGTAATAATGTTTGGATCATGGATTTACAGTAATTATAAACTATTTCATGTTAACCTTGGTGAACTGAGCCAGTTCTTGTTAAGGGTGACCTGGTGCAACATTGTTGTGTATGGCAAACTGTACAGATATGACAGCAGTATATATTAATAAAGATTAGAATTCAGGCTTTTCAACCAGCGGCTATCACAACATACACATAAATTACCACCAATTTCTTATTTTTACCTGTTTAACTTGATGAAACCGCAAGTTTGGCAGGGCTCCCTCTGTGTCTCTGTCACACACAAATAATCTGATTTAGGTTTCCTAAAAACCTAAATCACACAATGGTACATTTTTCAGTCCAGATTTGCTGCAGTTATAGTCAAGATGTTGATGAATACAACCTGGGGGTTCTCCAAGCATTTCAAAATAATTTTCACGGTGTTTTGCAATGTTCATTTAGTGAAAAACATTTTTAAGGCTTAGAAAATTATATTTTTTCTTTGTCTAATCACAAATAAATCAGACATGGTAACAGCTGCAATAGTGGTTCCACTGGACAAATGTTCTTTTATGTCTTATCATTACATAGGTACCAAATGTTTGCATTTAGACTTTATAACCAAGTATTACTTTTTTATTTTAGTTATGTAATTTCAGGGAAAATTGTTTTAAAACCCCTCGGAGCCTAGAACAAGGATTACAATTGTACTAAAATTGTAAACCAATTAAAATAAAGTTTTTTACGATTTAAAACATTTGTTTAGTTGCACAGGCCTCTATGGTCATCTGTGTGCTGTATCTTTGTTTCAGCTTGTTGGCCTCCAAGAAGTCAAAGATAAACCATCCAAAATGATTGATTACTTTAAATGGTTTGGGCTAAAGGTTTATACTCGGTATAGGTAATTGTAAACTTGTCTTTACAGTTGGTAAGCCCACATCATAGTGACCTGCATCAAGAGATAAAGCCATGATATTAAGTTTCTGTTCACCTTCATTATCCACTTTATTTACCATTCCCTAGGAATATTAGTACTAATCCCATGCAGTAAAACTATATTTTGATTTTTCTACTTGTCTTTTTGAAAACTTATGACCTCACTAAAATGTATAATCTCCAATTTTTCAATCAGTCACTGTAGAACTCAACCTACATATGCATATGTATGCTTACACATACGATTGTCCTTTAAAGTCGTGACTTTTAACATTTTAAAATGTACGTAGATCAGACAAACTTACTTTTCAAACATCCTAAATCTCACCTACATAAAACTGTGACTTAGTTTGACATTTTTAACATTCGGTGAATCTTGCCTCTTATCTCCCATAAATCTTGCAAATCTCTCTTCTAAATGACTGCATTAAGAGGTTAATTAGCATATGTTAAAGCAGCCCATCTGGCGTGTTAAAGCTTTATCACCAGAAGATGTTAAACAGGAAAGGTGTCCCAAGGCACCTCATAGGTCCTTGATGCCATATTAAGACATTCAAGCTGCTGAAAACACCAAGACCATTCTATCACAAGGTTTACCAATGTAAAATATGATTTTTTTTCCCCCATAGAAGAATAAAGATTATACACAGACCTCAGAGCCGAAGAATTAGGAACAAAAGCATCCATACAAAGGTCTATTGTGATTTATTATTAAACACCAGAGAAAAGGGAGTCATTAATTAGTGAGCAGATTTTTCTACAACCCTTCAGAGTATCACAGTTGGATGGCCCAAGAGGAAAACTGAATTGAATTAGAAAAGCTGTACAACAATGTGTTTCTAGGAAAAGGATTTGTTGAGCAGTGTTTTTCTTTCAATCAGGTCTTAACTAATTAAAACAAGAAGAAAATAATTAAAATGCACACAACAGGTGTCATAAAAATATGAAATAAATAATTTAAAACCAAACAGCAGCTTAACTAATTAGAGCTGACAAACATTTTTGGTTAATAAGCTCTTTTTATGTTTTTTTATGATATGAACTGTAGTTACATTTTAGTAGCAGAAGAAAGGAAACTGATAAAACAGTATTAATATCGATAAAAATGGACAAAACAATGTGTTTCCATTATTTAGAATCTTTCTTGAATGTCATCACATTAACCATCTATGACTCACTCCAGCATACAATTCTCCCTCATGTAAAAGCATCATTCACCGGCTGGTTGTAGGAATGTTGTGGGATGTCTTTGCTTGGGTGTATAAAGGAGGTCAGCACACGTTTGTTTAAACCCTGACACTGCTTTGTTTGTTGAAAAATACATGTGATTACTTGTGTCGGGAAATGTAACCGAAAAATCAATAACTGGTTAATAATGTTGGAATCCAGTATTTGCATTTGTTCATAGTAGAGATGGTGATTTTAGTTCAGAATGAAGATTCTAAACACACTGAACTAACAGAAAAAAAAAGCATTTCGAACATAACATAATAGACAACCAAGTCCTTTTTTTTTGCTTTTTGCCAAATTTTATATTTCTAAAGTGGTAAATGTCAATTTGATCAATTTATCAATTGTCAATATGTCATACCTAGATACACTGCTAAAACAAAAGTATGAATCCTAAGCTGCAGATATGTAGTGTCTGATGCATATGGGATGTTCCAATGAGAGAATGTTTATTTCAGTCTTTGGAGACTTGGAACATCTCTGGTTCATACACGTTACTGGAAGTGCATCTCTCTCTCTGCTAGAAAACTGAATATCTTCATCTGTTCCTGGAACTGAAGCCCTTCAGTCACTGTCACAATGTTCCTATCTGATGAGCACAAATGTGTCTGCTTACATTATTGTTTTGCTTCTGACAGCGAATTGGAAATTTTCAGTTTGCAGTTCAGCGGAACACAGCTTTGGTTTCCGTCTGGATCCTGGTGCGTAAAGAACAACAGAGATTTCTAACATGCTGTAATACTTCAGTTTTCCGAGTTTGTTGAGTCTTTCAAGGCTGAATATCTATAATTATTCACTGTGCGCGGGATGTGATTAAAACACATTGACATCCACATATCTATCAACACCCCTATTAAATATTCAGCTATGGGGAAATTGACTGAGGTCTATTCGTGTTTTTTGTTTAACTCTTGAAAGCAAAGTTAATTAACTCCACCTAACACAAGGTTTGTGTACCTTGTCAAAAAGATATCAACAATATTGTGGATTCTTGGCCAGCATGGTGGTGCAGTTTGTAGCCCTGTTGCCTTGCAGCGTGAAGGTCCTGTGTTCGATTTCCAGTCTTGGGTCTTTTTGCATGGAGCTGGCATGTTCTCTGCGGGTACTTCGCCTTCCTCCCACAGGCCAAAAACATGACTGTTAGATTAATTGGTCTCTTGACCAAAAGAAAAGTTGCCTCTTGTGTGTGTCCTTTGAAGGTTTACTAATATATTTTGTGACATGCTGAAGGGTCCAGTTCCGCTTCAGCTTTAATTTTTCACAGATTTGATGTATTGAAAAGAAATGTTCTATTAAAAAAAGCATAGATTAAAAGTGTTCAGCTGAATAATTAATTCATTGCTAGTTTTAAAACTGAAAGAACGTGCATTTCTTTGTTGAAATACCTCAATGTTTGGTATTGAATATCACGTAACATTTCACTCTTATGTTGGTATTTAATTTTAATAGATACTTTAATTTATTTTAAAACAAATTAAATGGCAACTTTACTTAAGGTAAAGATTTTTTAATTAAAACTGTTAAAAGTTTCCAGAAAGTAATGATTTTGGTTTTGGTGTTGTACATTTTTGCTTTTTGAAGGTTTTTAACCTCTACTATTTGGCATAAATATAATCAATTAAGCTGAAAATGAGTTCTCCCAGTCTCCTTTTTGTTTCAAGCCAGCCATTTTTAAGTTGGGCAGGAGCTGAATAAACAAAACTTGATGAACAGTTTTTTTTCAATCTCAAACGAGTGTTCATTCTCCTCAGCAGTCAGGACACCCAGCTAAATATCGGATGGAACTTGTCTGCATTAAATTTGAGCTTTTTTAAATTGGGATAAATATGTATTCTATTTATCCCAATATTTATCCTATATCCCAAACTATGTATTCTATGGGCTGCATGGTGGTGAAGTTGGTAGCACTGTTGCCTTGCAGCAAGAAGGTCCTGGGTTCAATTCCCAGCCTGGGGTCTTTCTGCATGGAGTTTGCATGTTCTCCCCATGCATGCGTGGGTTCTCACCGGGTACTCCAGCTTCCTCCCACAGTCCAAAAACATGCCTGTTAGGTTAATTGGTCTCTCTAAATTGCCCTTAGGTGTATGAATGAGTGTGTGCATGGTTGTATGTGTGTTGCCCTGTGATGGACTGGCAACCTGTCCAGGGTGTACCCTGCCTTTTGCCCATAGACTGCTGGAGATAGGCACCAGCTCCCCTGTGACCCACTATGGAATAAGCGGTAGAAATGATGACTGACTGACTATGTATTCTAATTTATTCTTTATTAGATATCCATACAGTTATGTTCATAAAATTAGCAGTCCAACTAGACCAACCAGATCAATCACTGTTTTTAGTAGAAATCATTTTGTTACATGGCAAATAGTTTACTAGTAGATGTTGTAGAAAAACAACAGAACCAACATTCATTATATGCATGCTCCTGAGTCTGTCTATTGAGTAATTGATTGACATAAGTGTGTACAACATAATAGCAGTGTGGAGTTCAACTGAAGAATGGGTCGTTCCAGGCATTGTTCAGAAGAACAGCGTACATTGATTTGGACATTGATTGGAGATGGAAAAACGTAAATACATAAATAAATGCTCGGCTGAAGTGATCTCCAGTGGAAAATGGAAAGAAAAACTAGAGATGTGGAAGAAAACAAAAGACTACCATTGGAATGGACTGAATAATACCCAGAATGATAAAGACTCAGCCAATGATCAGGTCCAGGGTGATCAAAGAAGGTCTAAAGTTAACAGTGAGTAATGTGAGAATTAGAAGAGGGACATGGATTGCAGACACTGAATTGAAGCCACAGTTCAGTCTGAAGTCAGTGAAGCATGGTGGTTCCTCTGAGGGCAGACAGATAGGTTAGTGGCTGAAGGTTAATCTCAGAGAAAAAACCACTAACCTTCTCAGAATCTATGAGAGAGCGAGGATGCTGATTTTCAGCTCCTCAGTGTAGTTAGCTGGCGGAGGTGCAGTGACGTCACAGTGGGTATCAGGGACTGTGAACGAGACTCTTCGGAAACAAGATCGAGATCTGTCAAGGTAGGAATACTGGACATTTACTCACACAAGGCTTTCGATAATCTGGCGCTGGTTGTCAGCCAGCGAGCAGCATATAAAGCCAGGTTAACAGGTGGGGCGAGTGGATCATCTTCCTCCTCTTCTTATTTGTTCAGCTTTTCCATTTCAGGGGTCACCACAGGAAGTCATCTGTTGCCATCTAACCCTATTTTCTGCATCCTCTTCTCCCACACCCACTACATTCAGTCCTCTTTTACTCCATCCATAAATCTCCTCTATGGTCTCTTTCCCATAACTTCACTTTATAACTCACGTTTATTCCTTTATAGTTGCCACAACCCTGCACATGTCCCTTGTTCTTGAAAATTGGTACCAGGTAAATCATCAGAAACAACTGTCCCTCCATTGAGTCACTCCTTTTCAATGTCTTCCTTACTTCACTCTTGCTGATCTTTGCTACTTCCTGTTCAACAATCATTGCTTCTTCTGCTCTTTGTTCTCTCTCATTTTCCTCATTCTTAAACTCCTTCCATTTTCCTATCATAATTGTTGCACCTGTCAGTACATTTCCATCTCGATCCTTAATCACCCAAACCAGCTGAACATTCTTCTGCATTCCTGTTCTGGATACCAAACCTGCCCATCACTTCTTCGTCCCCCTAACTAACACTCTTGTCACCTCCAGAACATTCCTGCAAACCCCTCCTTCAGGATAATTCCTACACCTTTTGTCTTCCCATCCACTGTAAGAGTAGAACAGTTTGAACCTTGTACCTAAGCTTCTAAGCTAGCTACCTTTCTACCTGGTCTCCTGAACACACAGTATGTCCACCTTCCTCCTCTGCATCACGTCAGCTACCTGTCTAGCTTTTCCTGTCATAGTCCCAACATTCAGTCGCCACTATCAGTCCAAGACTCTTACTTTTTCTCTTGTATCTCTGCCTACGACACATCTTCCTCCTCTTCTTTCTTTTCTTCTTTGCTGATCAACAGTAGCCCCATTTCCACTGGTACCTTGTTGGGCACCAGCACCCTCTACATTTATCTGGGCTTTGGACTGGTACAAATAGGACACGGGACACTGTACCACCTTTTGTCACGTTATGAGTTTGGGTCGGATCAAAGCGCAGACAAGAGCTTGGCAGCAGCATGTTGAATAAGCCTTCAGCTTTATTCAAATGTTTTCAGAAAACGAAGCAAAAGCACCCCAGATACAAAACATAGACGAAATCCAAAACACTTACATAAGTTGACACTGCAGGAAACATGGTAATACTTAACACTTAGACAAGGGTAGAGAACGGAGTGGGAACGAAGGAATCAGCAATGAACACATAAACACAACACAAACACAAACAACCTATGAACTGGCAACCTAAGTATAAACAAAGAACCCATAAGGAAACCCTGATTACAAAAGTAAACAAACCTAAAACCACACTAACTGACTTAACTAGAACAAAGCAGGGCACATGAGGACAAACAAAGATGTAAACAATAACTAAAGCTGACCTAACAAGAGGGAGAAATAGAACTATAGAAACTAAACCTAAGAGACCAAACTAGGAGATAGAACAAAATACTTAACATAAATAAACACAGGGAATCCAAGGAAGAAACAGAACTAATAATTACAATAACAATAATAATTAAACCATTCTAAGTAAAGCAAAACCAAGGGAACAAGGGCAAGAGGAAACCAGAACTGTTAGGAAAACGAAGGTGATAAACAACATGAATACAAACCGCAAACAAGAATATCTAACTAAAGTAAACAAAAACACAAAACCACAAACAAAAGTTGAAAAAAGTCCAAACCCTGACACCTTTGAGGCTGCATTCCTTAAATTTTATGGATAATGAAACTGAATTTAATATCAAACATTACCTAAGTAAAATACAAAATGTTTGGAAATTATGATTTTATTTATTAAGGGAAAAAAAAATCCACCAGCCTTGTTCTTTGTAAAAAAGTAATTTTCTACTCCAAGAGCTCAGCAACAACTTGGCAAAGAGGTCAAAGAAGAATCCAGAACATCATCTAAAGTGCTGCAGACCTCAGTTGGCTTAGTTTGGTAAGTGTTCATGATTCAATAATAATAAAGAGACTGGGAAAAAAAGAACAATTTAGAAGGTGTGTGTCCTGTTACATCCGGTGTGAAACTAACACAGAACAGAAAACTAGCATCAACAGTCAAAAATGGTAGTGGTAGTGTGATGGTCTAGGGCTGTTTTGCTTCTTCTAAACCTGTACAACTTGCTTTAACTGATTTGAACTATGAATTGTGCTCTGTACTAGAACATTTTGAATGAGAATGTCCGGCCATTCATGACCTTGAACTCAAGCACGTTTAGGTTATCCAACAAGATAGCGATCTGAAGACCAGCAAGTTAACCTCAGAAATTCTCAAAAAGCAATATAAAGGTCTTGGAGTGGCCTAGTTAATGTTGGAATTATGATTATTGATTGATTAATCTTTATCAATAATTATAATTAAAAATCATAATTTGACTAAATTAATTTCTTAACCAAAATCCTCATTTATGAATCGAGACCAGAGATGCCTTCTGGTGTTGTAATTGTGGCTCAAAGCCTTTGATAATTACAACCGTTAAATACTCAGTAATAATTAATAACTATTGCCGGAGATGTCACTGTTTAATCGACCGTTTCTGCTGAAACGTGTGGAACTTTTAACCTTATCTTGACTGATGAATCACTCTTGCACAAAATAAACCCAGAAACGCCTTCTCTTTATCTATGTGAATATTTATTAAATCACAGCCTGATACAATCCGTTCTTCTGAATTAATAACCTTCACCTACTCAAACATGCAAAGTTCTACACAAAATGGCTAAAATATTTAACTAAACAAAAATAAGGCAAAACAGCTGTGATGGAAATTCTTGCAGTAAGCATTCCACAGTGAATGACCTTTTTTATCTTACTCCTCAGAACATCTGTGTTAGAGGAAGAAGCTGTAAAAGCCATTATCAGAAGTTTAATGGTTCAGACCCATCTTTTAGGACGATGTCAGGAAGGGCAGTTAGGTCTGTTCCTAGATAAACTTGTCACCTTTGAACTCAAGAAGGATTTGGGTCATAAAACACAGACTCTTTGAAGTTGAGATAACAGTCATGTTCTGGTATAAATACTGTGTGTAAATGTTGATCGGGGCTCTGCTTAACTGACTTGCTCGGTGACAGAGTCATTCAAACGCTGAATGCCTTTGAATAAAACTTATAAAGACAAAGTCCGGATTTTTCTCTTCTTGTGAGTCAACTTCTCTCCACTTTGATAAGAAAATTCCACAACACAGCAGTGGGTGCGTATGGGATCAACCAGCAGTTATGGCAAAAATGATAATATGACAAAAGGGATATGGTTGTGAGTGAAGGGTGGGGCGCAGCTCCACTGTAACTCAGTTATACTCAGTCATAAAACCTCCCCCAACTCTTGAGCAGACAAAGAGTTATAAAACTTTTGGCGGCAAGCTAGCAAGCAGTGAGGTTGAAGACAAAGAAAATGGGGAATTTCACCTTGAGGTTATTTTAACAATCCAGTCCCACAGCGCACCTCCGCACAGGTGTTTGCATGGTAAAGACTCACTTGCGAGACACGGCGGTCTCCAGAAGTACCAGCGAGTTTCAAAACAATGGCATGCATATACAATTCCGAACACACATTAGACTGTAACTGCACTAAAAATCTCCTCTACCCTGCCCAGGCTTTCTAAGAAATAAATAAAAATAAAAGATGGGTTTTACTTGTTGGTGTCTTCCTTCGGAGCGGGGTTGTGAGCGAATGGGGGTGGAAGTTGGAAGTTACTGTGCATCCACAGTTAACTTCAGGAAAAGTGGTCAATCTTCGTCCTCTGGCCCCCTTGGTGGAAGGGAAAATTTGATCTGACCATCAAAGTTGACTAGGACAAAACATTCGATTCGTCTCCTCGAAACTCCGTGTTTTTCACTTACGTGTTAAACTCACGTCTTCGATCGGCAAAGTGAAATTTCTGGTCTTCACGGTCTCCAGCTGAGAACGTATGTTCAAAATGGGCGCCTTTATACATAGCGTCCTGTGACGTCAGACTTGGGGCGCCCTGTCATATCAGTCGCAATGTCCGACGGGATATGTAGGAACGGACTGTCCTGGATACAAAATGGCCGATGCCGTTGGAAAGGCATAGTGACGTCCAACAATGTGCACATGGTCCAATATTCATCAAACAAGTGGTCCAACATTAAAGTGCCAACCTAAATGTGCTTGACATGCTCTGGTATGACTTAAACAGACTGTTCATACTTAAAAACCCTACAGTGTGTAAGAAGTTAAGAAGTTAAAAAAGCCAAATCTATCTATCTATCTATCTATCTATCTATCTATCTATCTATCTATCTATCTATCTATCTATCTATCTATCTATCTATCTATCTATCTATCTATCTATCTATCTATCTATCTATCTATCTATCTATCTATCTATCTATCTATCTATCTATCTATCTATCTATCTATCTATCTATCTATCTATCTATCTATCTATCTATGTATCTATGTATCTATCTATCAATTCATATATCTATATATATATATGTATATATATCTATCGATTGATATATCTATATCTATCGATATATATAGATGTATATATGTGTGTGTGTGTGTTAATGGTGTTGCAATTTTGTCAATTACCTGTTTTACCAATGTCATGTACATTCTGACATGGGTGACCCATACCTTCAGATAAATATCTTGCACATAATAGAGACAAACAACCAGTGAGAACACAATTAGTTTTATTTGGTTACATATGGCCGGCTAACAGAAGTAAGTTTCTTTGTTTGTGTTGTACTCTGGTGTGGACACAATGATTCTGATGGTTTTTTAGTTATTTCATGTTGAAATGAAGGATTAAAAGGTATGTGTTGTTTGTTTTTAATCTTATCCCATGTGTCTTTCCAGGGCAGGGTGGCAAACCAGAGCAGGAGGCCCCCAGAGACTTATATAGACAAGTTGAATATGGGCTATTCCATTTGTAATGCACTGCCTAGGGGTATTTGTGCATGCCATACCATTTTAAAAAAAAGTATATGCATGCCTATGTAACCTAACATCTTAATTCCATCATAGTTGTATTAATTGATCTGGATTTTGAACTATTTACAAATTTGCTATGGTGATTGAACACCAGTTAATGGTGGTTTGTCTTACAGGAGGAGCTTCCTGTATAAACGTTAACAGATTGGTTTTAAAAATCAGAAACATCTCCTAACTCCCTTTCGGAGCAGTTTGTGGTTGAACATAAGTTACTCTACAGAGTCTGATTATGAAAAACAAGCTGATGTATTTAGAGTGGGCCACACTATTCCATGGGCTGGTCATTTAGGTTTCATGAAAACTTAATGCGTATAAGAGAAGATTTTACTGTTAAACATGCATTACAGCAGGAAGGTATATAGCCCCAGCAGCCCTTGTTACACTTCCTGTTATTTCAAACCCTTTTGAGTGTGTTGGACTGGATATTGTGGGTCCAGTAAAAAAAGTCGATCAGGAAATGAGTTTATTTTGGTCATCTGTGACTGTGCCACCAGGTACCCAGAAGCTTTTCCTTTGAAAGAAGCAAGAGCTAAGCAAGTAGCATCCGCCATGCTGAGCTTTTCCCGGGGAGGTCCTTACTGATCAGGGTCCTGATTTCAAGAGACGAATACTCACACGTTTATCAGCTTTTGAGCATTAAGAAAATCAGAACCGCACCTTACCACCCTCAGAATGATGAACGTTGAACGTTTTAATCAAATTTTGATTGGTGTACTGAAGAAGTTTGTTTCAGAGACAGGAAAGGACTGGGACAGATGGCTTCCATATTTGCTTTTTGCATACCAAGAAGTTGCCCAGAGTTCAACAGGGTTTTCTCCATTTGAGCTTTTTCATGATCACCAAGTCATAGGTCTTCTGGATGTGCTCCATGAGATGTGGGAGGAGTCTAGCTCACTATAGCCTATAAATGTTATCTTATGTTTTGAAAATAAGAAAGCATCTGATGAAAACTCCATCTATGGCTGAAATCCCAAACGAAGCAAAAGGAGTACTATAATCACTCAGCAAGAAAGCGGGCATTGTACCAGCTGACCAAGTTTTGCTGCTGTTGCCAACATCATAGAATAAACAAATCCCAAATACAGGTCCTTCTCAAAATATTAGCATATTGTGATAAAGTTCATTATTTTCCATAATGTCATGATGAAAATTTAACATTCATATATTTTAGATTCATTGCACACTAACTGAAATATTTCAGGTCTTTTATTGTCTTAATACGGATGATTTTGGCATACAGCTCATGAAAACCCAAAATTCCTATCTCACAAAATTAGCATATTTCATCCGAGCAATAAAAGAAAAGTGTTTTTAATACAAAAAACGTCAACCTTCAAATAATCATGTACAGTTATGCACTCAATATTTGATCGGGAATCCTTTGGCAGAAATGACTGCTTCAATGAGGCGTGGCATGGAGGCAATCAGCCTGTGGCACTGCTGAGGTCTTATGGAGGCCCAGGATGCTTCGATAGCGGCCTTTAGCTCATCCAGAGTGTTGGGTCTTGAGTCTCTCAACGTTCTCTTCACAATATCCCACAGATTCTCTATGGGGTTCAGGTCAGGAGAGTTGGCAGGCCAATTGAGGACAGTGATACCATGGTCAGTAAACCATTTACCTGTGGTTTTGGCACTGTGAGCAGGTGCCAGGTCGTGCTGAAAAATGACATCTTCATCTCCGTCAAGCTTTTCAGCAGATGGAAGCATGAAGTGCTCCAAAATCTCCTGATAGCTAGCTGCATTGACCCTGCCCTTGATAAAACACAGTGGACCAACACCAGCAGCTGACACGGCACCCCAGACCATCACTGACTGTGGGTACTTGACACTGGACGTCTGGCATTTTGGCATTTTCTTCTCCCCAGTCTTCCTCCAGACTCTGGCACCTTGATTTCCGAATGACATGCAGAATTTGCTTTCATCTGAAAAAAGTACTTTGGACCACTGAGCAACAGTCCAGTGCTGCTTCTCTGTAGCCCAGGTCAGGCGCTTCTGCCGCTGTTTCTGGTTCAAAAGTGGCTTGACCTGGGGAATGCGGCACCTGCAGCCCATTTCCTGCACACGCCTGTGCACGGTGGCTCTGGGTGTTTCTACTCCAGACTCAGTCCACTGCTTCCGCAGGTCCCCCAAGGTCTGGAATCGGCCCTTCTCCACAATCTTCCTCAGGGTCCGGTCACCTCTTCTCGTTGTGCAGCGTTTTCTGCCACACTTTTTCCTTCCCACAGACTTCCCACTGAGGTGCCTTGATACAGCACTCTGGGAACAGCCTATTCATTCAGAAATGTCTTTCTGTGTCTTACCCTCTTGCTTGAGGTTGTCAATAGTGGCCTTCTGGACAGCAGTCAGGTCGGCAGTCTTACCCATGATTGGGGTTTTGAGTGATGAACCAGGCTGGGAGTTTTAAAGGCCTCAGGAATCTTTTGCAGGTGTTTAGAGTTAACTCGTTGATTCAGATGATTAGGTTCATAGCTCGTTTAGAGACCCTTTTAATGATATGCTAATTTTGTGAGATAGGAATTTTGGGTTTTCATGAGCTGTATGCCAAAATCATCTGTATTAAGACAATAAAAGACCTGAAATATTTCAGTTAGTGTGCAATGAATCTAAAATATATGAATGTTAAATTTTCATCATTACATTATGGAAAATAATTAACTTCATCACAATATGCTAATATTTTGAGAAGGACCTGTATTGTTCTTGCAGTTCTTTCACAACATCAATTATTCCTTTTTTTGCCACAGCATTAAGAAACATAGAGCTAGGATTTCTATCTATGTTTCTGTTCAGTTTCTGAGCTGCGCTGGGTGGCTCTTGGATGTCAATCAATTCATCTGGCCCAAGAATTACCAAATAATTATTAAACAATGTGCAATTTTATCCATAGTATTATTTTCAACTTCTTTGTCAGTGAAATAATTTAGAAACTCTTATCTTATTTGCACTTTTTTATTATGCTATTTAGGACATTCCAGATTTCCGTAATGTTATGTCTAGGTTTTTATAATATTCCTTTTTACATTTTTAAAATATTCACACATTTATGTTTGTGTTTTTACATTGACATTCTGCCTGTTTACTTTTTATTTTTATATAATTTCAGTAAAGAGTATTTTTCCATTTTACATAGGTTTTGCAGTCCTATGTTATAATTGAGAGAATTTCTATCATTTTTATTCTTACTACACTTCTTCATAGGACAATGTTTATCATACACTTTAGTCAACATTTGTGGAAATGTATCACTAGCTTCATTAATATGTTTTTTTTGACAGACAAGTTCCAGTTATGTGCCAATAACTCACTTTAACAGAGCTGCTGTCTCTTGTATTCTTACTTTTCTATATAACTCTTGCTGTTCTGTTCTGGTAATGCAGTAATTTCTGTCATATGTTATAAATACTGGCAAATGATAGCTGATATTATTAATTAAAAGACATAGATTTATTTAAAATATTTGTGAAAATGTCAATTAAGGTGCCTGAGAAGGATTTGATTAGTCTAGTTATCTTTGAAACAAGAGTCAAACTGTTTGTGATTGAAATCTGTGGATCTGTGATTGTTTACATTAGACAAATTTAAACTGAAGCCTCCGCATATGAATAATATCTTATCTTGTCCAAGAGGTCAAAGAAGAAGCCAAAACAACATCTTAAGTGCTGCAGACCTCAGCTGGGTTAGTTAAGGTCAGTGTTCATATGTTGAAGTCTCTGCATATGAATAACACCATATTAATCACCTCAGTAAACACACTTTCCATCCCTTCAATGAGAATATCAATATCAGAGCAAGGTGTTCACTAAGTATGACTTAAATATTTAATTTACAATAATATTCGTATCTTATTTCTGCATATTCATAATCAACTGCTGCAGTTGACAACATATACAGCAGTTTATTCAACTTCTAGTCCTAGTCCTCCTCCAGTTTTATTTTCTCTGTTCATATAGCTGAGTTCATAATCGTCAAGATGAAAATCCATTCCTTTGTCTGTATTCACCTAAGTTTCCGATGCTGTGATAATATAGAATGGCTGCATACATGCGTGCAAATCCTCTGTAATATAGTTGAAAGTAGCATAGAGGCTTTTTTCTGTTGAAGTGAATGATTGTGTGTAAGTTGATGTGAATTTTTAATTAAATTGTTCATTGGTATAGTAACAGCAGCTGGTAGCCACGGTGGAGAAAAAAAATAATGTCCAGATACATGTTAGTGCCCAAATCTGTGGATCTGTATTCTGTCAAATCAAAGGGTGACATTTGTAATTGACAATGTTCCCAAGTCCCTTGTGTGAAGTTGATGACTTGATGCAGTTCTGTCAGTTGTAACTGTGTGTTTGTGTTTCTGCTATTGTCCAGCCATGGTCCTCAGACAGATTTGTCGAGTTCCCCCTGGAATCTGATTCTATTAACTTTGTGAATACTTTGCAGTTTCAGATCCAAGTACTCTGAATTTTCTTTCGTTTTCTCAATTTGCTCTTCTGGCAATTTCTGTAAGGATTTTGATGAGCTGCTCAATAAGGAAGACATTTGAGCCTTTCAGCTTCCACCTTTGTTTCAGCAGCACATTTTTGTGTTTGCGGTTCACAAAGCTCAGAATGATAGCCAGTTTATCTCCAGGCAAGCTTTCACTTGGTTAGTTTCCAGTGTGATGCCTTTGCACTCCATGAAGGCGGCCACCTGTTGCTCTGTTGAAATGCCGTCCAATTTCAGAGTCTCCTGCGTCATTGCAACAGCATGGCCGTAAAAACTCGGTTTCACCGCTACTCCAGTGACTGTTAAATCATTTATTCTTATATAATGTTCTAACTCATTTACTCTGTTTTCCTCAAAATTTCTTCCCCTATCCTGTTCTTCATTTCGAAGCCAAAGGGCTTTTATTTCATCTCTAAGGTCCTTCTGCTGGAGCCAGCATGTCAAACAAATTTTATAGCATTCCCACAGCCCCAAACATGTCATCTTTTTGGTGTAGTCAATGTTTGGCTAGAGATTTCAATTTGGCATTAAGAAAAGCCAGGTGTTGGAAATTCCAAAACTTTGCAAATATTTCAACGTTCTAATCCCTCATCAATAATCCCAGAAAAACATCAGCCGCCTACCACTTGTTTATGTGGCTGTCTAGCAGTTGGACAATTAAACCAATTGATGCAGAGAGCTGCAACCCGGAGCAATTGCTGAGGTCTTCTCAGCTTGTTACCTACACATCACCCAGAACTTGTCAATATACAGCGCTACAAACCCCCCCAGTTCTTTTGTTTCTGCTTTTTTGTCCATGCAAATGTTTCTGATCATCAAACACATCATATTATGAGACAAAGAAAACCTTATTAAATATTAGTTCATTGTATTGCTTAACATGTTTCTGCAAGTAGAAATCTCTAAACTCACTCCTGAAGAGAAGTTTGAGGAACAGATGATAGGACTGTTATAGATCTTGTGGTAATTCACTGGAAGACACATTTTGGATGCATTCTGCAAATTCAAAATGGGTCAGGTTTAATAAGGTGATGAGAAATCTTATTTGTAGCATACATTTTGATTTTATTGTTCAGCTTTATCAGTGTGTGATGATTTTACTGAAACTGTTCAGCTAATTTTACTGATTGGTATTACACAAGTAAGTTTTATACCGAGGCACAACAGCAGTTTCATCAAGTGATCATTTATAATTCAACACAATGAGCCCAGAAGGAGCCATTGATGCAATAAGCAAGCTAATTTCAATATCTCCCAAACATGCAGCACAGAATGAACAGCAACTAAATTGTCAGTCTGACATTTATGGAACAAACCCCTGTTGTGCTGAAGACCTTTCAGTGATAAAGAGGAATAGTTTCAAGAAAAAGTGATCCTTCCGTATCTAAATCGACAATGGCCCAGGAATCCACTTAATGTGAAAAAAACAAAGGTGCAATACCTCTGTTGCATAAGTGTGCAAGCATCTTATGTTTCGATTTAAGCGTTCGGTCTTTGGTAGCAGACTGTCAGCGTACCACATCTTAACTTGGTAATATTTACCCACTTCACCTTGCAAATGTTCTCAAGAACTTTCAGATTGTGAGGACCTCTCTCATCCACAGCCATCTTTAGGTGATCCTAGTGTTTCAGTTAAATTTTGTTCTGGACTCTGATTAGGCCATTCCAAAACTTTTATTTTCCTCTCATGAAACTATTGTTTCAGTTCATTCAATATAAGGATTATTAGGGTTACACGTACTGGTACCGAAAATATCGGGTACAGCCCTGTCGGTTCGATGTCTATATGTACCAAACAAATGCAGCGTTGTTTTCTGTCTGAACACCTGCAAGTTAGTACAATAGCTTGCTACACTAAACTTAATTACTCACCTAAACAACCTCGAGCTACGTAAACTTCACATATACTGGAGAAAAATCAGCTGATGTCCAACGCCAGGTACCTGCAGAATCCCATCAGCCCAATCAATGTACGTCATATAAAAAGTAAGTAGGAAAATCTCCGTTGATGAGGGAATTTTCACACATGCTGCATTCAGGTACAGCCAGTACCCTAGGTGGTCTAAATATCAAACCAATTCCAAAGTGATCTAAACATGTTTTATTCTTAAAAATGGAAACAGTCTTATTAAAAAATGTCTAAACATTTACATTGACCATTTTCAAGTGGTTACATTGTTGTATAATCTATCTATCCAGATACTGGCTTTGCCTGCTTATACTACTTCATTTATAAGGAAAAATCCAACCAAATCTCCAGTCAGGTCTAAACTTTCCACCTTTTTAAGTTTTAGAACATAATAATAATAATAATAAAAAAAATAGAAAATAGAAAAAGATTCTTGGTTTAATGCGGAGAGAAGTAAAAAAAAAAACATCAAAGCATACTGAAATCGTACTGAAGCGTGATTTTGTGGAACGTTATCCCTGCTACATATATTCCTTCTGGCCTAGGAGTGCTTTAGGAACCTCCAGACTGAGCTTGAAAGAGACAATGGGGAGATTCCACATAAGCAACAGAAAATAGATGGATGATGGAATAACCATGATAGATAGATGCCTACCCTTTAAAATGGCTTTCAAAATGAATCATTAATCTGATGAATGGTAATGTGTCTGTGGATGTTCTTGATAGAAGTGTGAGGAACCACTCTGCTGCAGGCACTTTCTCCTGATATCTCGTTTTCATAGTTTCATAGTAAGTTCCTCTGTCGTATAATGGAGTCATATCATATATCATCAAGATATTTTTGTGAATATTTAATATCTCTTGAAGATTTCGGTCCAAACGCACTTTAAGAAGTGAAGTTGAGCTCACAGATGCTTTGAAGCTGCTTGGTGAGCTTCACAGGGTGTGTGAAACATAAAACCAGCCTGAGCATCACAGCTAAACGATGCAAATGATATATGGCTTTAAATCTAAAGTATCCTTTAAGTAAACCGATGCCACTCACTGTTTAAATTGGAGATGTTTGCGCATGACTTCAGGTTGTGCAGCTGCTATCTAACAGATGGTCTTTTTACTGTGTCTGTAATCTATGAAATTCCTCCGTAGATGTTATGTGCTGTAAAAGGATGCAGACATAATTTGTGGCTACAGGCACAGTTGGAAAGGGTGTCTGAACAGCAGAGAGGAGGGGCAGAACTTCTGAGTTCAGGCACACAGAGTGCAGGCATCACACAACATTTTGCATGCCGGTAAGCACTGCACTGACTGTTAACTTAATAGAATATAGACAGTGCAAATGGCAGCAAGCCAGGAAGGACTTGATATATAGTATGACGGAGGACTGCAGCAGGAGAAATGAAAGTGAGCCTACACACACACACACACACACACACACACACAGGATACATCTGCATACACAGTAAAGTAGTCAGGATGTTCAACTGTACTTGTTTCCTACAGTTTCTCATTTTATAGATCATATATATATATATATATATATATATATATATATATATATATATATATATATATATATTCTTTTTCTGAACTGATGTAAAACGTTTTCAGATGCTGTAGGGATCTTGTGAACACAGATGTGTGTTGTAGAAAGCTGCAGAGGGCGGGGTGGCATGCTAGCTGTAAGTATTCAGTGAGGCTGAGTGAGAATGGGGAAGGGAGGTAGAGCAGTGGGGAAAAAGTAACAAAGATGAAAAGAGGAAGCGGAAAATTTGATTGATACAAAGGAAGAATAAAAGAAAGAGATATCCAGGTTTGACTGCAATGCTGTAAAATGTGCAGGAGGTGTTTTCTAGCTGCTCGATGAAACACTGACGCAACTCTACTGCCACTCTGTGGTCACACAAAGTGTTTGAAAGGAACAGAGCTCTTCTGCTTGAAAATGGCCAGTTGACTGTATATCTTTGCATATACTGCATTTTTACAGCAATGTACTGAACTGTTGTATTTTACCATGAATCCAGCACAAATTGCTGTAGTCAACTTTTTCAAGGCTTGGCTTTATCATGTTTAGTTTCTATTTTGAAAATAGTTTATTCAATGTATAACAGGATACCGCCTCTAGAGCTACTATCCTGCAACTCCTGCTCCAGATGATGCATTGATGATGATGATGCAATGGCTGAATTCCCTCATCAGCATTCAGTCATTCAGCTCTGCAGAGACCTGGTAACAAAGCATTCATCTGATTCAGGTGTGTTGCAGCAGGAACTGTACTGTGGCAGCCCTGCTGTAGAGAATCTTTCCTCACCAGAACACCAGATGGATTAGGAGCAGTGCTCTTCCTTGTAGTCAGTGAGATTCTGAGACGACATCACTAAGATTCCCACCCTCTTCGTTTTCCAAACAAGTTGTTGTTGTTAAGTGTTTTATGCAGCTCCAGATGATTTCGACTTAATTTTGTCCTGCCGCTTCACATCCTCAAATGAAAAATTATATACCTATTTATACCTATCTACCTAAACCATTGCTTTTCACTTTTATTTCCTTTGTATTTCTATAAATTACCGAAGTAAATAGTCAGAAGAATTAGGACTGCACAATATATATTATATAACAACAATTTTCTAAATCTACATTTAAATTTTTTTTCTCAATTCTAAATAGAAAAGATGTTCAAATTTACGATATAAATTGGAACACAATGAAGGCAGCAGTAAATGTAGTAAGTAAATGAGTGTTAAACTTCTGAATGAACATTTTCAGCTGGATGTGTCCTTGTAATGTTGCAGTAAGTCCAGCAGTGAGGTAACATCAGAGGTTGAGTTTATTTAGTTTCCTAAATGATCCAACGTCATTTAATACAGCATTCATGGGGTCATTATGATGAATCTACAGCTAACACGAACAGATTGTTGACCTGTTAACATCCCATAATCCACATTTGTCACTGACTAATACTCCAGCTCATCCTTTTACAGTAAAACACGCAGCAGCTGCAGTCTGTAGCTCACATGTCAGCTTCCTTTCACTCTTCTTCACATGTTACTTAAACCCAAGTCTCAGGCCAGGAGTCCAAGTCAAGTCTGAAGTCTTTTTTTTAGGGACTTAAATGGAACTTGAGCCAGAATCTCAAACCTGAGTTGGGAACTTTGTATTATGGCCTGCTGCATGTGTAGCACTTTGCAGAGGTTTTATGCTACTAGGACCCAGGTTCTGAGAATGTGATTGGTAGTAAACAACTGACTGATTTATTGCAGCAGCAAGCATACACGATAACAAACAAAAGAAACACAAAAATAAAATGTTCAATATACATACACCATATCACAATACATAGACTGGAGCAAATAAAAGCCCCTTTTCTTTAAAAATAAAAAATAATTAGTTTTTTCGTTCAGATCTTGTTGTCTCTGTAAGGGTCCTTTGTGTTTCCCAGATAGGTATAAGTGTGTGTGTTGCCTTAGCTGAATAATCATGAGGAGATGACGTCACTGTGAAGCCCTGCTGCAGCTGGCCAGTCTAGTAGCAGGACTCGCCAAAACATCAACCGTGGGTCTGGCTCACCATAAATGGTGAAGACTTTACTAACTCAATGGAAGGATCTCAAAAACACCAGTATGCACACATTGTTCAAGACAACAAACAAAACTACTTAACCACTTTAACACAAATCAAATCCACACAAACAAACTAATGTCACGTTTAATTGCTGCATCAACTTTGCAATTTTTTTCTAGCTTCTAAATTAGGGCTGCAACTAATGATTATTTTGCTAATAGATTAATCTGTCAACTATTTTGTTCGATTAATAATCAGATAGCAAATGCTGCTTGATAGATTTTTTATTTTTTTTTCCAGAATCTCAACCAGGTGAAGCTAGAACTACGCCACTTGAGGAGTTCTGGATAGAGCATATTTACAGACAAAGAAGGTTTTTCATCTTAAATGCAAAATGTATATATTTTTTGTACAGTTTTGGCCTAATTACTGTTCTGAGTGGGTTGATCTTTCAGCACTGGCTGACAGTTCAATAATGGATCAATTGTTTCAGCTCTAATGTAAATAGAGATAATCTCCCCATTGAATTTTTTAAACATGACTTCTATAGACATGAATTTTCTCAACTCTTCACTCATCACAGAGTGTGAGCATCCGTTAGATAACATAGTAACATCTTCATTAACGTACTCCATGTTTTAACAACACTTCCAACATGAAATGATAACTTGAACACATTTTAGCTAAATAACATCATTAATTTAAGATGTTAAGTTCTAAAATACTCAGACTGGTTTTAACTGACATCCAACCATGTTATGATGCTAATATGAACAACTTACTAGCCGACAGCCTAGCTAACCATTAGCTTAACATAACATTGATATACCTCACCATTGTTTCCTCAGTGAGTAACCAACTATCTACTTCAATGTCAATGATTTAGATGGCACTTTGCAGCATTGTTTTTGCACACTTTATCCTCTCTTCCCTTTTTTTTCTTCACAATTTCTGTGCTCCGTCTCTCTCACACACAAGCGGAGGGTGCTCTACGGGTGCTGACGAGGATAAACAATATGGACTCCCACGGGGGTGGGGGGTGGCACAGAAAAAAACCTGTTTTGGTATGTTTTCATTATGCTTCAATCAAGAGAAGCAAACAAAAATGTAAATATGATTTACTTTATTCAACAGTGAACAAAGAATGTTAGCATTTCTATGAAAATAATTAAGTTTTATCAACATGTTCTAGCATTGGAAAAAGTGATCAGTTCAGAAGTGTACATAAGATGTAGGAACATTTGATAATAACAAATATTTAAATCACAATCCAGTGTACAAGTAGCACCAGTTGGGAAAACACTTGCAGACACTTTACTTCATCACAAATGAGAAACTGTAATGTTCCAAAGTTGCAGACTATATTAATAGCTGGGAGTCCTCACACTCTATTTTCACACTTGTGTTACCACTCATAAAAATGGTGTGGCAGAACATGGAGTATACATTTTAGTTCCCCGCATAAACATTTTGCATGTGCACTTGAACATGTGCACATGCAAAATGTGTACTGTCAGTGCAATGCTTTTAATGTGCAAAAACTCTTGAGATTAAGAATCTCATTTAGGAGCATGTCCTGGTCAAGACAGATTGAACGTCAAATAGCACCAAATTACAAAGCATATCCGACCATCCAGCATCTGAATTTCTCTAAGTGCTAAGTGTTTATCCTATTCAGGGTTGCAATTGGCTGTTACATATCTGCAGCGATCACTAGAGGCAGCATATATCTTGGACAGGTTGTCAGTGCATCACAGAAACATATGGAACAGCCATTTATGCACACAATAATACAGTGATTGTAAACAAAACACAATCTGTACATGCGACAAAAGGAAGCTGTTTAGCGACAGGTGGGGCATTGAGATGGGGGTTCTAAGAATAGAGGGTAATTTAAAAAAAGATGTGTTTGAATGACCAAAACGACTTCTTGTATATCGGTGTGTGGGGTGGATCTATGGAATCTATTAAATGATGGACTGAAACAAAGTACAAACATAAACCAATTAAAAAAAAAAACCTGCATAAAAAGAACTGAATGGAAAAGGCATTATTGTGATTGCTGGTGTTAGTATTGTGTGAATGGTTGTGCAGTCACAGATGGAGATGACAAATTTAAGTTTTGATTAGTGTAGGAATATTTTATGGATTTAACTGGTGAGGGGAGATTTGAAGGACTCTATGATGAGGTTTATGAAAGGGGCAGGAAATCACACGTTTTATTTTCCTCTACCTGCTCCTTTTTGGACAAATGGCATGTTTATTTATTCTATATTTTATTTTGTTTCTTCGAAAAAAAAAATCAAACCAAATGTTTGATTGCCTAAGCACTGTCATGGAGTGACATTTTGGACTTGTTGGTTTATTTTGTAATTTTGATTCTCCTTATGGCTCTTTGTTTATTTCTTAAGTTATTGTTTCTATGTTCCCCTCTAGTTTCTCTGTTTACTTTAGTTCATAGTTATTCTAGTTCTTTATTTCCTCCTCTGATTTATTCTCTTGCTTAGTTGCTTCCTTTCACCCATCCTCAGCCTTTGTATTTGTTTCACCTGTTCCTTGTCACACCTGTTCCTTTTGTTCCCCTCTCTGTGCTCTGTGTATATTAGTTGTTCTGTTTGTTTAGTTCCTCGCTGGTTCCTTGTTTCTATGTCGGTGATGTCTATGCTTCGTTTATGCTACGTTTCTATGCTACGGTTCTATGTCTATGCTTTGTTCATGCTTCGTTTATGCTACGCTTAGGATACCTATGCTTCGTTTGGACTATGCTATGCCTTGCTATGAGTACCTGCAGGTTTGCGCAAGTTTTGATCTTGTCTTTGTTTCATCCCTGCAGTGTGTTTTGTTACATTTTGGACTTTTATGAATAAACAAGGAAGTAACTATGATGCGGCTACCGAGCTCTTGTCTGCGCTTTGGTCCGACCCTCAGTCCTTCGCCGACAAGCACTTACAATTTAGACTACATTTGCTCTCTGGCATCTAACATGGGTCAAGTCGATCAATTAAATGAAACATTGTCTTTACAAAACAGCCTATCCTACCTTAAGAACAATTTTTTTAAACTTGCTTTCTCCAATACTTATGTATTGACTGTTTGTCATCCAGGATGGCTTGGGGGCACTGCAACATAACAGTGTACACTGTACATGTGGTACATAATTATACGTTAACAGTGTGTTGTGACTATTAATCTGAACATATTATTTAATATTTAATATTAATATTTTAATATTTTATCAAATAATATTTCGGTGTTTTAAGGGTTGTCCTGTGAATACCAGCCCAGTAAGGCGATGGTATTAGGACAGAATAGAAAGGTGTGAGACGAGCTCTGACATTATTGAACAGCCAAACTCTGCACATATATGGAATGAATTCACACAATTTCTTAAAATACAAGAATGTATTAACAAAAATAAGTCAACTCAAAGTCAAACATATTTCAATCAACAAACTCTTTACTATGCTAAAACAATCCAACTAAACTACCAAGCAGAATTAAAGAATAGGGAAGACTAATGGGCTATGTACAATATAAACAAGTTGATTAAAGATTGGAAATCTAAAAAATGAGCTGTTAAATTAATAGCAAAAATCTTTTAAAACATAATGCCACCACATCAATGTAACCGCTCAAATCTTTTCAAAAAAATGATTATCTTGTATCACAAAAGGTTACTAAAATCCCAACAAATGGCACACAACCTTCCAGTCCAGGTTGTCTATATGGAGTGTTCCCTCTGCATTTATTGACGGCTCAGCAGGTGGGTCATCTTCCCATGTCTGTGGCTCATGTGTTAGTGTTCTCATCACTGCCTGTCTCCATTGCTGCTACTACAGAACTCTTTCTCACTTGTATTGTCTTTGAGCATCCATCTAACTGTTGTCATTGTATCTGGGCATCCGTGATGCAACATCAGCCTTCAATAAACCATGGTTAGTGTTCAACTATCTCTGTAACTGTTTTCTCTCCTCAGACTGTTAAAAAGGTGGCAGAACTGTATTCCAAGGCCAAAATGCCCTATATACTGCAGAGGGGTTCTCCAGCGTGGTTCCTTTACTAGCTTTTTATGTAACAAATACATTTTTATGGGAACCTAAGACAGTAGTTGTGACGGCTTGTGTAGCGGAGGACCCCGCAATGCAGACGGACAGGCAGCATGACAGTAGGTGAAATTATTTAATGAACAAAAAAACTTACTTCAAAGAGTGATGGCAAAAACAGACATGGGCAGGCTGGCAAGACAGGCGGCATGAGCAATAGGACAAGACATGAACAGAGTGAGTGAATGATCCAAAATGTTTCCACGAGGAATGAACAGAACAGATGTGTATATATGGAGTAAGAACCAGGTGAAACGAGAAGAATGAATGCTAGGTGCAGGTGAACCGAATGAAGATGATTGAAGACAGGAGAGAACAAATCGTGGCTGGAACAAAACAGAGACTCTTGAATACAAACTTAAAGCATAACCAGATCCAAAAAACTTAACTTGACAAAACATGAACTAGAAGACAAAAACTAAAGCATGACCAGGAAAATAACAGAAGCATCATTCAAAACCTATCAATAATAATAATAATAATAATAACCCAAAAACACCCACAAATCATGACAGTAATATAGTTTTTGTGTATATGAAAAAAAAAAAACATTTTAAACCATCATCCACCTAGTTATAAATGTCAATGGCCAATTTATTAGGAATAACACAAGACCAAAGTCTGATCTTATTGTTTTTATAACTTAAATGCAATGTTTTCTTGCTAACAAAGGAAGAAGTGTAAATTTCCTTTTGATTTTGATTTAAGAAATATTTTATTGAAGCCACATTTACTACACTGACCATATTTTACTTTTGCATACAACATACAGTCAGTAAAGTCAGCACATAAGAGCATCATAGCACTCTGTTGTCTTGGAGACTGCCTCTGCTTTGGCAGTCCTACTCTCTTTATCTCCTTCTTTGAGTGTGTTTACCTGCAGAAGCAGTGCCTAATGTGCAAGTGTGAGCTATTGCAGCTTATCGCCCACCTACTTCACAAATACCTGACTGATTCCAACCACAAGCTGACAAATCATAGTACTACTTTCACAGGCTGATCCACATTCTTGTCATGTTTGCCTTGTAAGAATGATCCCAAAATACCTACTGTTCCCTACTGGAGACTGTCCTTGACACTGCCTGCAACTGTCCGGGTTAGATACTCTGGAGTTTACCAAGGCTGTTTCTCAATACCAAAACAATGCAAGTATTTTCCCATAGCTTTGGTAAGAATGCTGTCTAAAGTGCTGTAAACAAAGTATTTACCCCATACAGATTTATTCTGTTTTTACTCATTGTCACATATCAAACCAATTTAATATCATACAATAATATGAGTTTTCAATAAGAAAAACAAGTTTTCCAAACCTGGCCTTATGAAGAAAGCAGCTGTCCACTAAACAGCCTTGTGCAAGTGTTTGCAATAGATGGCACTGAGTCTTACACATGGCTGTGGATGAATTTTCTGTATTTTGGATTTGAGTCCAGGCTTCATTGTTTAGCCATTTAGAGGTAGTCTGGCTGGCGTGCTTGTCCTGCTGCAACCAAATGACTTTAAAGGTCCCATACTGATGATTGCCTCAAGGGATCATCACTGTGCTATTTGGAAAATAGGAGATGGGCCTTTGTCTCCTTGTAGGTCATCAGTGGGTTTTATCTTGGAACCCCCCCCCCCCCATGGAGGCCATTTTTGCCTAGTATATTTCTTATTGTTAGATCACAAACACAGACTTTAATAGTAGCAAGGGAGGTCTGCAGTGCTTTAATGTTATTGTGGTCTCTTTTGTTTCCTCCTGAATGAGTTGTTGATGCGTTCCTGGTGGGAACAAATAATTAATACTTGCAGTTTTGGTCTCATTCCTTGCTGTTGGGACCCATCCATCTCCCAGTTTGACCTCTAAAACAGAACAACAAACATCTAATCTGCCAAATGTCTCTTCTGAAAACCATGATCTTTAGCAAATGTTTAGCTTAGATAAAGCCTGCTCTATAACTCAATAAACAACTATGATTGCTAAATAGAGCTGTTTTCAGTTGCCCCACTTCTTTCCAGCTGTCTCTATGTATCGGTGTTCCCTTGCAGCTGGTAAGATCCACCATTCGTCATCTCCTTTTAGGGTAAGATCCTGTTGGGTGTCTAAGAAAGACAGCTCAACTAAAAATGTATTAACTTTGTGTTGCAGCAACCACAGCCTTCCAGAAACTGTTCACCTTCAATATCCTGTTTAGGAATGGCCCATGTCAATAGGGTTTTAGGTCAGGTGAGAAAGGAAGCCATGTCATCATTCTTTCATCTTTTAGGTAGCGGAGTACCTTGATGAAACTGATGGAGCCTTGTCCCGCATAAAGATCATTGTTTTCCTAAAAGATGCAGAGTTTTTCCTGCACCACTGTTTGAAGAATGTGTCATCTAAAAACTGATAATCACATTGGAAGTTGTTTTTGAGTCCAGCTTCAGCTTGAAAATGTATTACTAGCTTCTCTTTAATAACACCAGCTAATTCCAGTGAGTCATATCCACCATGCTGGCATCTGAGTCAAAGTGGAGGTCTTTGCCCATTACTGATCCACTAACGGGTCCATGCATCCGGTTCATCAAGAGTCACTCTCATCTCATCAGTTCATAAAACCTTTAAAAAAATCTTTCTTCAGATATTTCTTTGCCCAGTCTTGATGTTTCATCTTATGTATCTGGTTTCAGCCTTCTTTACCTCGGGCATGTCGCTGAACACTAAACACCCTGGACATCTGGGCCCTTCAAGAAATTTAGGTAGACATTCTGGAGTATCAGCACTGGAGGAGAATGGATTCCTTGTAGCTTCTTGTTTGATTCTTCTAAAATCGATGTCAGTTATTTTCAGTCATTTTTTCTCAACAGGTTTGACCAGTTGACTGGTTTCAACAAATCTTGGCTTGGTTCTGTGACCACATGACAGTATCACTATTTTCACAAGTACACAACACCTGGAATTCTATTGATTCAGCTTGGATATGTAAAATAAGCATATAGAGTGATTATTTGATGATTAAAAAGCTTACTTGCACATCTACAGACTAAAAGTTTGCTTTCATGCTTTACAAACTAGCTCATACTCCATCGGATCCATCAGATAGAGAGAGATAATCTATCAATGTATTTTAAGTCCTACCTATGATCTTCAATTAGATTTATGTCTGAACTTGGAATTTTTATTTGTAAAACAAAATAGTGGAATCATCCTTCCACTCCAGAATTATCCATTACTTTGTGATGGTCTAACATACAGTATAAAATCTCTGAAAAATACATTGAAATTGAGTTCTCCCAGATCCTGCATTTCTACCATTACCTGATATTGTAGGAACATGTTGAACCCCTTCAAGACACATGATGGCACTGTTGTACCATGATGAAAGCTTCAAAAACCACTGCAGCGAGAGTGATCCCAATGTGACGCATCTCCATTCATCTCCCAGGTTGTCCATCACTTCCTGACTCCTAATTCGCCCTGCTTCCTTCTTTCTCTACATCTCTACATTCTTTAGTCTGCCTCTCAAGATTACCGTTTTCATTCGATGTCAAACCCCGGAACCTCAACTTGGCCCTTTCTTCAGGCGCACATGACACATAAATAACCAAAAGTGATTTCTCATGGGATTTGGGGAAATCACAGTGATTGGAAGAAGGAACATATGGACTTTGCTTAACATTTTGTCTGCACCTTAGCAAGTGATTGGAGATGAGACATGATACGATGGGAAAGCTGTGCAACAGATATGATGAAGAGTGAAGGGCTGTGGGATGGGAGGAGGATAGAGGATGGAGTACCTGAACATCTGAGCTTAGAAAGATGTTCATTGGGGAAAGATAGAGTTGGTGAAAGCTACAGAGCAATTAGAGGAGTTGTTTAATGTGTTCTGCGCTGAATATCAAAATGTCCAAAAAATCTTTTCAGATTTGTGTTCCAATTGTCCATCTTGTCCTTTTCCTAGCTTTCATCTTCATGCCATCATGTCTTGTTTTAATGTCTATTACCTTTCATTTTGATTGTAGTTAGAGTTTAGGCTGAGGGTTTGGGATTTCTGCTGTTAAGGGTCTGACTCCAGCTGCACATTGTCTTTGTTCTCCAGGACAAGAGTAATTTACTAGATCCTGCAAGGCAAAGGTCACTCATCTCAATCAAGCTTCTTTCAGAAAAATAGCAGAGGGCATAATGAACCTGGACTATATTTGATGTACTCTATCATAAAAGTGTCCTGATAGGAGCTCAAAGTTAACATGAGTAAGGTTTTCAAGTTAATGAGGTTCACAGGACGTCCATATATCTAAAACTATGGAAGCAGGAAATGACAACAATCAAAATTTTTACACCCTCCTATATGTAAAGAAAAATATGGATTATCCAGTTGTCCAATATTATGTCTGGAAATGACCTTATTAACATCTTGCATTGCAGAGAATTATACTGGATTTACACTCTTATTAAAATGAAGAAAACTTGCTTGTGTTATTTTTTTGTTATTATGTTGCCGACACATCAAATTTGTAACAAAGTTCCTTTTCCGTTTTTTATTATATGAAACAGTTTCTATTGATATTGTGGATGTTAACCTTTTTTATGTATTTTTACCAGTGTCTTAGATTGTGTGTTACTTAATATTTGGTTAGTTTGACTTTAGAACTGTTGGAGGTGTGGACAGTGAACACACAGATGAGCTCCGCCCTTTTCTTGGCTGACCAATAGGCTTGTAATGTGCTTAAGTTCCACTTACTTTTTTTAATCTTGTTTCAGGTTGCATTTAATTACTTGCCTCAATGCCATGTTCACTTGTGACTCTGATGAAGACACAGATGCGTTTGAATGTCTCCATAAAGTTTGCACAATAAAAGCTGAAAATTGAGAGTTCACCAGTCCTATGATTTATCCTCTAAGTTTGATGTCTTACAGCTGTGAAGCGCTTAATTCAGCTTCTTATAATTAGAAGATGAGCAAAAACAGTTAGGGCTAGGGTCAGTTAGGGTTAGTTTCAGAAAGTTTTTGGACTCACTGAGATCCACTTTGGCACCATATTTAGCCCGAAGATGGAGTGGTCTGATTCGGATCTAATTATTCACATCATTCTTTATCCACACTCATTGAGCTTGATTTATTTTGCAAAGAGGAATAGACAAACATTTCAGTCTGATAAAAACATACAATAAAATACATAAACATTTGTAGTTGTAGTTGTGCATCTCATGTAAAGATGTTGGGTGGGTGTGGATATTTTCACAAGGCACAGTATATGCAGCATTTAAAGTCTGTTAGTTGTCTTAACACTTTTTATGTTTTTATTTGTGTAAATGTAAAGGCTTATTAGTGTATTTGGAATGTGTTGTTTTCCTTAGTGACATTTCTAATCTCTTATGGGTTTATTAGTGAGGATTTTGTATTTAGTAAAAAAAAAAAAAAAAACTGGGTTATCTTTTCTGGTAACAGACACAGGGATTTATCTGGTGAAATGATTGCTTTAAATTTCCAGGAGAAACAGATCAAACAAGCAGAGCACTTCAAACCAATTCCAGTGATAATCTGGCAGAGAGCTTTACGGCTTCTGGGTGCAGCAACACTCACTGACCACGCTTTCAAACTGAATGCTAAAACAGACTTTTTCTTCAAGCGCAACTTTTATTACCTCCTTTTTATTTTTTGTTTTTTGCAATTGTCAGCTTTGCTTTGGAACAAGTGAAAATGACTCCGCGTGCACGGATGTTTGGGGACAGGTAGTCATCAGAACCATCAGGGTTTATGTTCTGTTTGGTGTTCAGGGCCCACATGAGAACATAAAGGGAATTGGTTGCATTGGTCTGATGGAATGCAGATGCAGGAAATGTCAGGTACTCTATGATGAGACTTGTGTTTATTCTAAACTTTGCATCCCTCGTGGAGTCTGTTGAGGTTGTGGTGACAGGACGTTGCTGAAGGCACATAGAAGCTAACAGAATTCCTATCATAGGAAAATAATGCAAATATTCAGAAGAGAATCTTGAGGACAAGTTTTTATTTGCTTTAGCAAACATACCTCCTTTGACAATACGTTTCCCATGAGGCTGTTTCCTGATTGTTCTTGCCCAGGCTGCTTTAGCTGATCTTCAGTAATCTAACTCCTGATTACCAGATTTGAATTTCTTTTTCTCTGTAAAGTGTCTTTACTGTTTCATTGAGTTCTCAGTTTTTTATGCTTCTGCTAAACTGCTGAATCATTTAACCCATAGTATTTGCTGAGTGAGTACATTTTAGGTTCATATGAAGGGTGTGCAAGTACAAAACATTCTTCAGGCAATGAATAAAAACTTGTCTTAAATGTTTTAATATTTAAAGTTTCCATTTCTGAATAGAATGCTTATTGGATGTGCAAACCCAAGAGCAAAGTATAAGTGAGAACTACTTCACTAGAGTACAGATCTTACACCGCAGAGCTGAGCACTTCAGTGACTAACAATTTCTGCCATTTTTGTTCCCTATGGGTTTGATCTGATCTTTATCATTGTTTTTTCCAGTTTTTCTCCTCATGTACAGCCTGCTGTTGTAATGTTTATACTGAAACTATAGCACAGCTATCTGGATGTCATTGTCTTTCACATCCTCCAATTATAAAATGCATGTATTATTATGATTTGATTTTAGAGTAGAAGTTTCACAAAGCAAACGCTGTCCATTCCAGGTGTGACTAGTTCATTTAAATTTTTATGCTTGTCTAATTCTAAGGTGGTCCTGATGCCAAACAGCATTGAAAGTGCTTCCTTTTTAGTCCCACAAATTTCATAATTGACAAACCTGTGTTTTAACTAAACTCCTTAGAGTAAACATTATTTAAATAAATAGAAAATGTGATCTATAGATGATTAAACAAACCCCAGACTCATGGAAAACTGTGAAATGGTCCTTTAATTTACCAACAGGAAGCTCTGAAGCAGAGGCTAACTTTAGCATCGCTAGCAGCAAGTCATTGCATCTTCTCAGCAAATAATCAGTTGTTTAACACCTTGATGATGTCTCTATTTGTCAACTCAACGACTAATGGACAGCTTCCTTTTATATCAGGGGTGCCCAAGTCCTGGAGAGCTAGTATCCAAGAGCTTTTAGATGCATCCAGCTGCAACACACCTGGATTGAGTGAATGTCTTGTTACCAGGCCTCTGCAGAGCGGAATGATTGAATGCTTACGAGGGAATTCAGCCATTTGATTCAGGTGTGCTAGAGCAGGGGTGCATTTAAAAGTTGCAGGATAGTAGCTTTTGTGGACTGGACTTGGAAACCCCTGTTCTGTGCAGCATATCAGGCTTATAGCACTCAGCTTTACACACTGACATGTGTGTTATTTTACTTTCCTGTTGACTTTATCTTTTCTCTGCAAAGTAGCGTACCCATTGTTTTCATCAGGTAACACATTTTCAGCATTTTGCACTGTAACTGTGCCATTAAGTGATTTCACAGTTGGCAGCCATCTTTCTTCAAATTCATTATTACCTAATCAGACTCTCATTTCACTTCTAAAAGCAATTAAAGATTTTTCTTTGAACTGCTATTATTACACATCCACCTTCTCCATATATTTCTTCCACAAAGACTTTATTTGTGCTGCAACACACAACATAAACAATGTCCTTCCTAATGACACGGTTCTTGTGCATATAAATAAAGTCCCACTGAAACAAATAAATGTGTGACTTGACTCATTATATGGAGCCAAATTGGTTTTCCCACAGGGCTTAGCTTCACCTTGCAAATGAGGAAATTGCTCAAGACTCAAGATTGGATTTTGCAGTGTAAACAAGAAAGTCTGGATTGAAATGATTTACTTTCATAGCTTTCTGTGCTGGTTTCATTCCCGAAGGAAAGGGTAAATTTGCTGTTTATTGAGTGGTTTGTACTTCATTATTGGAATTTATTTTACTCTAAATAGGGAGTCCATATACAATTTGAACAAATTTGTTTAATGAGCTTGGAAACAAACCTGGCGGCTCAGATACAAATCACACCATTGTTGTCAATTTGTTTGTTTGCTTCTTGTTCTTATTTCTAAATGGAGAAATCACTCAATTTAATTTCCTAATGCCTCCCCAATAATGTTCGAGACTGCAAAAGAAGAACTAAGAAAAGACAACTATGATTTGTTGTGAGTGAGATTAAAGGGAGCTTTAAAGGTTGTGGTCAATCTCCTTTTACCTATGATGGAAGCTGGTGATCTGGAAGCAATGCATTCTAAACTGCCTTCAAATTCACAAAGATTCTCAGAGTCCTCTCAGAGAGCTCCAATGTTAGTGTAAAAATGTCTGCCAAGGACTCTTAGCTAAAGAGCGATTCAATTTGCTGCTGAGAGCGACTCTGAGCAAGGAGACAACTGATATTCCTATCTCAGTGAGGAGGTGTGGTTGACGCCGTTGCTAGGTGTGATGCTGTTGTCTATGAGCTGTGATTGGTTGTTAAAAGAAACAACAACAAAAAAACAAAAAAAAACAAATGCGTTTCTAGTAATCAATTGTTAGAAATTAACCAATGATAGAATTTAGACTGGATTTGGAAATGGGTAAATCATGATAATAAAATTAGCTTGATTAAATTAATTCTCACACAGCATCAACATGTTTGAGTGTAGCTTATATACATGTTATTTACAAATCACTATTTTGATTTGCATACTTCATTTATTTGAAATATATGAACTGTCAGCATTATACTGTGATCTTCTTCTTGTATAATGAGGGTTAGTTTGGTAAAACAACCAAAACAAACCAGAGAACAAAAGGTGAAGAAAACCAAACCAAACAGAGGTGGAGTCCTCTCTGGTTGAGAAGAGAGGAGTGTTGAAAGGCAGGTTTGGTCCTGGAATCACGGTGGGAAGAAACAGGCATTTACAGCGGATCAATGCGTCGTTCCCTCTGCTTTTAGCACCAGCCTGGAATGTGAGCAGCTGTGGTCCCTGTTGCATTCAGAAGCTAGAGAGGAGATTGCGGGCCACCAGAGAACTTCTCCACAGACAGATGACCATTTGGGCTGAGGCTGCTGACATCATGATGTACAATACAGCAAATACTTATTCACCTCATTGACATCTATGTACAATGCCTTGTGAAAGTACTCGGCCCCCTTCAACTGGAGAACCTCCTCCCACATTTCAGGCTTCAAACGTAAAGATATAAAATAAAAACTTTTTGTGAAGAATCAACAAGTGGGACACAATCATGAAGTGGACTGAAATTTATTTAATGTGTCCAACTTTTTTAACAAATAAGAAACTGAAAAGTGGGGCGTGCAATATTATTCAGTCCCTTTGCGTTAATACTTTGTAGCGCCACCCTTTGCTGCAATTACAGCTGCAAGTCGCTTGGGGTTTGTCTCTATCAGTTTTGCACATCAAGAGACGGAAATTCTTGCCCATTCTTCCTTGCAAAACAGCTGGAGCTCAGTGAGGTTGGATGGAGAGCGTTCGTGAACAGCAGTCTTCAGCTCTTTCCACAGATTCTCAATTGGATTCAGGTCTGGACTTTGACTTGGCCATCCCAACACCTGGATACATTTATTTGTGAACCATTCCATTGTAGGTTTGGCTTTATGTTTTGGATCATTGTCTTGTTGGAAGATAAATCTCCGTCCCAGTCTCAGGTCTCTTGCAGACTCCAACAGGTTTTCTTCCAGAATGGTCCTGTATTTGGCCCCATCCATCTTCTCATCAATTTTGACCATCTTCCCTGTCCCTGCTGTCGAAAAGCAGGCCCAAACCATGATGCTGCCACCACCATGTTTGACAGTGGGGATGGTGTGTTCAGGGTGATGAGCTGTGTTGCTTTTACGCCAAACATATCGTTTTGCATTATGGCCAAACAGTTCGGTTTTGGTTTCATCTGACCAGAGCACCTTCTTCCACATGTTTGGTGTGTCTCCCAGGTGGCTTATGGCAAACTTTACATGATACTTTTTATGAATATCTTTGAGAAATGGCTTTCTTCTTGCCACTCTTCCATAAAGGCCAGATTTGTGCAGTGTACGACTGATTGTTGTCCTATGGACAGACTCTCCCACCTCAGCTGTAGATCTTTGCAGTTCATCCAGAGTGATCAAGGACCTCTTGGCTGCATCTCTGTTCAGTCTTCTCCTTGTTCGAGATGAAAGTTTAGAGGGACGGCCGGGTCTTGGTAGATTTGCAGTGGTCTGATACTCCTTCCATTTCAATATGATTGCTTGCACAGTGCTCCTTGGGATGTTTAAAGCTTGGGAAATCTTTTTGTATCCAAATCCGGCTTTAAACTTCTCCACAACAGTATCTCGGACCTGCCTGGTGTGTTCCTTGGTCTTCATGATGCTCTCTGCGCTTTGAACAGAATCCTGAGACTATCACAGAGCAGGTGCATTTATACGGAGACTTGATTACACACAGGTGGATTCTATTTATCATCATCAGTCATTTGGGACAACATTGGATCATTCAGAGATCTTCGCTGAACTTCTGGAGTGAGTTTGCAGCACTGAAAGTAAAGGGGCCGAATAATATTGCACGCCCCACTTTTCAGTTTTTTATTTGTTAAAAACGTTTGATACATCCAATAAATTTCATTCCACTTCATGATTGTGTCCCACTTGTTGATTCTTCACAAAAAATTTGAATTTTATATCTTTATGTTTGAAGCCTGAAATGTGGCAAGAGGTTGACCAGTTAAAGGGGGCCAAGTACTTTCACAAGGCACTGTATGTAGTGCTTAGATAATTGCATTGTATCTTGTCTAGTGTTTGTATTTATTTTTTCCTCAAATGTTTCCAATTGTTCAAAATGTTTATTTTTGAAAGCATTTTAGTCTGTAAATATTTAAATTCTTTTGTACTATATTGTTTGTAATTTTCTTGACTTTGTATTCATTATTATTAATAATTGTTTTCTAAAATGTATTTATCCTCCCTAACATTACCTTACTAGAGGTTCATCTTTAATCTGTCCTGCTGCTGAAACTATTTAATTTTCTCCAAGGGGGAGGATAAGGTTTATATTATCTCTATATTATTAATTGTATGATTGTTAAATAAGTTTTTTTGCTCATTTACTTGACTGTTTAGGGGGTGGATTCCTGCGCGATCGAGCTGGTAGTGTCTTATTAATTTGCTGTTATTCATTGTTCGGAGAGCTTTAGGAGCTCTCTTAAGGCCTAAGATGCTTTGTAACTAACTTTTATCTTACCGAGCCCTTTGTTAACACTTCCAGGTCAGCGTTGTCGTTGGTACATTCTCTTTTAATAAGATTTAGTCATTTGTAAATGTGTTTCGGGACTTGTAAAACTGTTTCATGTGTTTTTAAAGTGTTTTATGAAATGTAAATTTGTTTCCTGAAATATAAATTAGTTTTCTGAAATTGAAATTTGATTTCTCAAACGTAAATTTGTTTCGGAGCTTGGAAAATTGTTTCAGATATTGTAATGTTGGTTTGCACCTCCCGGCCACCGTACTAAATGCACCATCGTGACACTAAGGGAGTGGAAGAATGGGTGATTTTCCATGCCGGACATGAACACAGCATTGCCACTGGTACCATCAACAAAGCGTGGGTGTAGATAGAAAGTGGCTGAAGTACGGCTCTATTTTTCAAAATGAGATGCCGATTACACTTCGCGTGCAATTTTTGTCACGTGAAGTGCAAAGCCAGTAGCGGGAATACTTCTAATCTGAGGAAGCACCTGGTTAGGCACAAGATTTTTATTCTATATATTTTAGAATATTTAGTAGTGACGGACGTCCATGACTAGGCATATGTTGCACAGGTGACATCCAGTCATGATACCACTAGAATTCACTGAGCTCTCCAAAAGTCCTGGAGCTGTAATTGCAGTGATGTAATGACTCAGGGGGTTCAATACAAATGCAGAACACTTTTCAGATACCATGTGTAATACATTTGTTGGTCTGTTATATAAAATACAGATAAAATACATTGAAGGTTATGGCTGTAATAGGAAATATATGAAAAGGTTTAATGGGCCGGGGTTCTTTAGCAAGCCTCTGTACATATACGAAGTTCTTAGGGTATGGGATGACTCTCCATTACTCTTTACTTCTATCTTTGGCCTTGAAAACTGTTACTTCCTTTGCTTCATGATCCACACAACCCATTACCAGCTTTCATTCCAGCCTAGAAAGACCAAGT
The DNA here is from genome assembly GCF_021462225.1 of Girardinichthys multiradiatus. Classification (NCBI taxonomy): domain Eukaryota; kingdom Metazoa; phylum Chordata; class Actinopteri; order Cyprinodontiformes; family Goodeidae; genus Girardinichthys; species Girardinichthys multiradiatus. Next base: position 7,821,736 of record NC_061815.1, read on the forward strand.
ACACTAAATTAAATTTTCCTTCATCCACCAGTAGTATTACATAGTATTTAGATGCCTTAACATCTATGTCTTTCTCATTTCCCCAGACCTTCGGCTTCTCATCAGTTACACTTGTCTTGATGATGGACTGCCGCTTACATTTTTCAACACATACTGTCCCTCATTAGTGCGTTTTTAGCTGCAATATCTTACTGCCTCCACCAGCTTCCACTCCACCACAAACAAGATTTAACAGAAACCCCTCAGTGATCCTCCAGTCGGCTCATTCTTATTAAACTGAATCAACAGCTCCTCATGCAGCAAACACATCCTCTAAGCCTGAGGGGAAAACTTGCATCAGTCAGTCCCCACCTGCAACTGTCAAAGCTAAAGATAGTCACACTCATGGGAGATTTTACACTATTAGTGGAAGCACTGTCTCCAATTATTGGGCTCCTACATGGTTTGGTTGCAAGAATTAAACGATGCAAAAAATCAAAAAATATGTTTGCTTGTTTTTAAAGATTCTGTTTGTTTTTGCTATTTGTCCCTCTTAAATATTGTGAGGTCATTAAACAAATTGGAATATCAGACAAAGGTAACCTAAGTAAATACAAAATCCAGTTTTCAAATAATAATTTCATGTATTACTCATGAAAGAACCCAGAACAAAATTGGCATCTATTGCATCAATACTGCTGACCAAAATGAGCATAAGGACCTGTGTCACAGGTGTCAAAAAACATCTTGATGATCACACCATTACAGAAAAAGAACATCATATGAAGAGTCAAACATAGTAATGGTAGTTTAATGGTCAGTGGCTCCTTTGCGTCTTCAGGATTTGGATGACTTGTCATAATTGATGGAAATATGAATTGTTTTCTCTGCCAGAATATCTTAAGGGAGAATGTCTGGGTAATGCAGCAGGACATTGATCTGAAGTATGCCAGCAAGGCTACCTCTGAATGTCTCAAAAAAACACAAAATAAAGGTTTTGGTGTGGCAAAGTCAAAGTCAGGATGAAATCCAATTGAAATGCTGAGGTATGCGCTTAAAAAGATATGTTAAAAAGAAGCCTCCAATGTGCCTGAATTTAAACAATTCTGCAAAGAAGAGTGGGCCAAAATTCCTTCACGGTGTTGTAAAACACTTATTGCTAGTTGACCCAAACACATGATGTCAGTTTGTGTCAGTGAGGGAGGCACGGCCACGTTTTAGGTTTATGGGAAAAACAATCTTTTTTTTTCTTTTACTGTGTCTTGTCTGCAATTGTTGTCTGAGTGTAGAGAAGAAGACCAAGAAAGAGTGAGAGGTGGGGCAAAAATGAAAAAGGGAGAGAAGGAGAAAAGAATGAAGGAGAGAAAGAAGGGTGAGGAGAATACAAGATATGACTCTAGAGGTGTGCTTCTACACCTGCAGAAACCTATATAACAACAGCATTGTTACCGCACTGAATGCAAGATATATTTAGTGGTAACTGTGGCTTAATATATAACATCTGTGTATCTTTTAACACCTGAATCTAAACACCTGTAAGTGTTAGCGTGAGCGTGCTGGTGTATATAAGGTTTCTCCAGGAGTGAGCTGCCACACGCCAAAGCACCCAGCCCCGGACACAGAGAACCACCAATACATCAACAGGCAGAGACACCAGCTACTCATAGGGAGTGTGGCAGGAAGGAAATAGGCCCCACATTTGATGGCCTAAACTGATCCAGGAGAGGGAGCAGCCCAATACCCAAGGTGACACAGAAACAGGCACACACAGTCACAATCACACATTCCCCCCCTCCATGCGTACACATAAAAACACTCACACCCCTACACATAACACTAGACGTCGTAAAGCCGTGTGAGAGCTGAGCGGTGTCTCCGCCCACAAGCACAACGGAGCAGGCACCACCGAACACTCCCAGTTCACTACCAAGCACTTCCAGGTCCAGGTATCAATACCTCAGAAATCGAATAAATATCGAACACAAACGCCATGAATCCCCTCCCCAAAGAGGCACACCCCCATGGATGAGCTCCACCCTTGAAAAGCCAATGAAGACACATCCACACAGCGCAAGCTCCACATACACCCCCGCTCCAAGCACCGTCCTGCACTCCACCACACAGCAATATCAAGGCAAGGGCAGCCCCTCCACCAAAGCGAAGCCACATCCCAATCACTGCCGCACACTGCCCCGACAAGACCCTCCCGCCGGAGCTTGGTCCCCCCCCAGCCAACAGACCTGGGACAGAAGCCATGTACTGAGATCCCAAAATATTCAAAAGATCCCAAGAGAGCCGAAATGCCAGACCTGGCCATGGGACCGTGGAGATGGAAAACACTTGCAGCACTCCAATGACACACCTGCACCCCAAGGCCCTACATGAGTGGTAGTGTGATGGAGCGGGCGGAGGGAGGTGTCAGGGAATGTGGAGGAAAGGACTGGGGGGCAAATTTCTCTCGTAGGGAGCCAGCTTCCCGGCTAACCCTAATAGGCATCTCTTTTCTCTAAGTTCCAACAAAGTACTCCCTCCCAGGGCTAGGAACAAGCACTAGGCCCCGAGAACCGACCAAAAACTGGGAACAACAACCCCAGGCACCCCACAACTGCCCAAACCCTCAAACCCCGATCCCCAGCCCCGACACCCAGTCCTCCGCACGAAGATGCCACCAACCACCAACGAAGAGGAGCCTACTAGAACCATGCAGTGACGACCAAGAGTGTGGCTTCACTCCAAAAAAGAGAGCAGACCAGCCGGCCCAGCACAGCAAGAATATGCCACAACAACATGCCCAACTACCCCAGAAGCCATGGAACAGAGCCAACAGAGCGCCCAGTCCCCCATCCCTCCTAGCCCGGCACCGGACCGCAACCTCATCCAGACCAGAGGAGCAACAAAACATGCTCCACACCAACACCTAGGCAGCCAATAAGCCACACCCGACCCAAAACAACAGGCCCACCCAAATGCAAACCCCGAGCCAGCATAGGGAGATGCAGCTCCTCATAGACAAACAAAAGGAAACCACCAGTACAAGCCAGGCAGCCAAGCACACCCCGCAATGCACCACCTCCTGTGTGTGTGTGTCCTCCTGCCATACGGCGGAGGACAAAATGCAGCAAAGAGCACCCAAAGCAAAAGCCATGCACAAATCCCATGCTGTGTAAATGCATCCCCACCAGCCTCCCAAAAATAAGGGATTGATTACATTTATGCCTTTAATATGTTTAGTTTGCCTGATTGATGCTGCTAGTCATTCAATAAAAATAACAAATCATGAGGGGGAAAGTGGACATCCCTGCCTGGTGAAAGAAAGAAGCTGGAAGATGTTTGGTTATGGGACCTGATACATGATGTTGGGGAACTGTATAATATTTTAACCATTTTAAGAAAGAGTTTCCAAAACCAGATGTACTTAAGGTTGCAAACAAGAATATTCACTTAACTTTATCAAATGCTTTTACTGCATATAAAGATAATTTACTAGCCTCAATGTTTTTACTGTAGGAATAGTCTATTAAATTAAGTAATCTGTGTGGATTTGTAGATGGACATTGTGTGTGGACATTGTCCTCCTTTGTTTGTTGCCTATTTATTCCTTGCCCCGTGCATCTTCCCTTGCCAGTTTGTCTTCGTCCCTTGTGTCAAGTGTTCCTGCCTTTCTTTAAAATATTGCCTTTTAGTAATTTGTTTGACCCGGCTTGTATTTTGGATTTACCTCTGCCTCTGTTTGGAAACTTAGATTGGATTTCTGTGTATCAACCTTGGACTGTATTAAAGGATTTCTGCATTTACGCCACTGTGTCTTGCATTTGAATCCTCCTCCCTGTGCCATACAACAGAGAGTAATATTGGCACAATTTATATTTGGTTGGAAGTTTGCCATTTTTCGCGGTTTCCTGCAGCATTCTGTGGAATGTTGGAGCCAAAATATTCCAGAATTCGTTGTAGAAGTCTGCTGAAAATCCACCGGGGCCTGAAGCTTTTTTATTGGGAATGCTTTTGAGGGCTTCCTGGATTTCAGTTGATGTAGGTGGTACATCCAGGGCCATTGCATGACTATCTGATAATTCAGGAAGCCTTACTTTATCTGGAAAATAATCAATGTCATTATCTTTATATGACGGGTCTGTTGTGAGTATAAAGCTTTGTAAAAATATATGAAAGTGCTGTTTATTCTTTCAGGATCATTACCTGCATTGCATATCGAGTATTTAACAGCAAATATAGTTGTCTTTTCTTTATTTCTTTTTAGCTGGTTAGCTAAAAAGCTACCTGATTTATTGCTATGTTCAAAATTTACTATTCAGTCTTTCTATCAAATATATATATATATTTTTTTTTTGTCAATAATTTTATTTATTTCTAGTTTTACTTTATGTAGTTTGCCCAGCATTTTTTTGTCCTGGGAAACAATTTAATGGTTTCTTCTAATTCCTGAATACGTTTCTTTTCCTTTTTCCTTCTTATGTGATGAGATTATTTTACCTCTCATTACTGCTTTCCCTGCCTCCCAGAGAACATATGTTGATGTCCCAGGCAGGTTATTATACTCCAAATATGCAGTCCACTTCTTTTTAAAATATTTGATAAACTCTTCATCCTTTAGCAATGATGTATTAAACCTCCAGCTTTTACTTTGAGAAGGACCTGGCTTCAGCAAGCAGAAAGGGGCGGGGATGGACCATGCGACAGACCTATACCATTTTTGGAAATGATACCGCCCCAGCTAGCAAACAGGTCTGGGCCAGATCTGGCTTCAAGCCAGCACTGCTGGTTGACTGCTGGCATGGCAACTGGCATTTCAACCGGAACTGGGCCCGGTCTGGTAATGACGGCACCAATTATACCATGGCACACCACACATGGCCCGATGATGGTTTGGTTTATGTGGCCCGGATATGTACAGGTCCTTCTCATATATTAGCATATTGTGATAAAGTTCATTATTTTCCATAATGTCATGATGAAAATTTAACATTCATATATTTTAGATTCATTGCACACTAACTGAAATATTTCAGGTCTTTTATTGTCTTAATACGGATGATTTTGGCATACAGCTCATGAAAACCCAAAATTCCTATCTCACAAAATTAGCATATCATTAAAAGGGTCTCTAAACGAGCTATGAACCTAATCATCTGAATCAACAAGTTAACTCTAAACACCTGCAAAAGATTCCTGAGGCCTTTAAAACTCCCAGCCTGGTTCATCACTCAAAACCCCAATCATGGGTAAGACTGCCAACCTGACTGCTGTCCAGAAAGCCACTATTGACACCCTCAAGCAAGAGGGCAAGACAGAGAAAGAAATTTCTGAACGAATAGGCTGTTCCCAGAGTGCTGTATCAAGGCACCTCAGTGGGAAGTCTGTGGGAAGGAAAAAGTGTGGCATAAAACGCTGCACAACGAGAAGAGGTGACCGGACCCTGAGGAAGATTCTGGAAAAGGGCCGATTCCAGACCTTGGCGGACCTGCGGAAGCAGTGGACTGAGTCTGGAGTAGAAACATCCAGAGCCACCGTGCACAGGCGTGTGCAGGAAATGGGCTACAGGTGCCGCATTCCCCAGGTCAAGCCACTTTTGAACCAGAAACAGCGGCAGAAGCGCCTGACCTGGGCTACAGAGAAGCAGCACTGGACTGTTGCTCAGTGGTCCAAAGTACTACAAAGTATTTTTCGGATGAAAGCAAATTCTGCATGTCATTCGGAAATCAAGGTGCCAGAGTCTGGAGGAAGACTGGGGAGAAAGAAATGCCAAAATGCCAGAAGTCTAGTGTCAAGTACCCACAGTCAGTGATGGTCTGGGAGGACCATCACTGAGAGACACAAGACCCAACACTCTGGATGAGCTAAAGGCCGCTATCGAAGCATCCTGGGCCTCCATAAGACTTCAGCAGTGCCACAGGCTGATTGCTTCCATGCCACACCGCATTGAAGCAGTCATTTCTGCCAAAGGATTCCCGACCAAGTATTGAGTGCATAACTGTACATGATTATTTGAAGGTTGACGTTTTTTGTATTAAAAACACTTTTCTTTTATTGGTCGGATGAAATATGCTAATTTTGTGAGATAGGAATTTTGGGTTTTCATGAGCTGTATGCCAAAATCATCCGTATTAAGACAATAAAAGACCTGAAATATTTCAGTTAGTGTGCAATGAATCTAAAATATATGAATGTTACATTTTCATCATGACTTTATGGAAAATAATGAACTTTATCACAATATGCTAATATTTTGAGAAGGACTTGTACATGCCATATATGGGCCAATTGTGGTTGACCTTATGTTGCTGTCGAAGCCGTCTCTGCTTCCCCGGGTCTGTTGATTTGGGCACAGGTTTCAAAAGAGTGAAATAAACACAAAGTACAATCAGCTTATGTTTGCCTCTGCGCAGAGTGAGAGAAAGATGCTCCAGCAAAAACCTACAAGCAACAACTCTGCCCTCTCTCTGGTTCCAGCTCGTTTTATTCAGTCTTCAAGGGTGTGTTCAACATATACATATATCATGTCGCTCATGTATAACATAACAGTTCCTTAGGTCCAAATAAGGAGTGCTTCTGGTTATTTTCTCCTAGAAAGCTTGTCTTGTCTTGTCTCTGGCCTTCCCTGTCCTCCATCCATTTACGACCTTGCCCTCTCTGTATCCTTTCCTTCCTTGTCATTCACTAATTTATGACCTTGCACTTTCTATGCTTCACTCCCTAAGGACCTTGCACATTCCACTTACACACATAGATAGTTTATATTCTACATTACGCATAGATAGATTATATTCTACAATCCCCCTTTTGAACTCTCATAAAAGAGTTCACAATCTAAAATGTCCTTCAAAGAATAAGTAGTAATAAGTAAAAAATATTACTGTACCCCCTGTAAAACAAGAAAATCATTAAGAAAACATGTATCCATCTTATCATGCGTCCATGAAGTCACATTCTGAGTCCTCATCCTGGTTATGGTCAATTTGCAACAGTGCCATCATTATCTTTGGATCCCTCTGCTCAATTGCAGAGGTGATAAGGTGCACCATCAGAGAACGAATGCATGGCAGATAACAACATCCACAGGTAACCATTATAGCTACAAATACTGCAATAGAAATCATCAAAGACATTCTCAAACCCTTCCAGTGTCCAAATATGCCTGTCATCCACTCCTCCAGGGGATTATCAATTCCAGAATGTTCATGCATGGTGGCGGAGAGGGTCTTAAGCCCCTCTAAAGCCTTTGACACTGAACCATCCGGTGCAGTGTTATTGGGAATAAAAGTACAACACATATCTCCAAACATGGCACACACGCCCCCTTTCTCAGCTAACAACATATCCAATGCCATTCTATTTTGAACTGCCATGAGGGAAGTTGGGGCCAATTGTTCAGATAAACCTTATACAGCATCTCGAGTTAGATTGGCCAGACGCAAAACATTATAATGAATATAATTAATGTGGTCTACGTTTTTGTTGGGCATTACTGGGAACAAGGCAGCTATAATAGGGATGTTTTCAAATCCAGCTGATATTTGGTCTGCAAGTTTATACTCATTTGGGACTCCTCGTGGAACTCCAATTGCATCTATATAGGTGGAGGAACCCTGACTCAGGTCAAAAGTGGTTGAAGCATTTCTTTTCATAATATGTCTTCTCCTCCTACGAGTGAGTGCCAGTGCCTTATTTTGTTGATATGTCACAGAAGTAATATTAGGACCAGCTAAAATCAACGGGGCCTGCAATCTGACCATTGTACATACTCCTATGGCATTATTTGGTATATTAGTGAGAAGTCTATATCCTCCGCAGTAGTAATATAATCCTGATCGTGCCCAAAGTCCTATCACTTTTCCAGATGTTGTGGTATTACACCAGTCCGAGGGAATTTGTCCTACATTCACCTTTGGGACATTTGAGGTGAACTTGAAACAAAAATATGTCCCATTCAGCCTCTGGGGAGTGAATGGTCCTGTCTTGGTATTGTTTGGGATGGGTGGAGAGATGCTAGCTAGCGTGGTACAGTTGGCTGGGGTGGCTTCTTTAGTTAGTTGTAACATGCAACTGTACCCCCAAGCATCTTCCGGATATAAAGGGGCTGGGTCAGTGGTTAAGTGTGGCTTTGCAGATGCACATGCAATGCAGTCAGACCTACTTTGTTCCTTTGCGGTTTGTGTCATCCATTGCAACCAAAGATTATCATCTGCGTAACCTGTGGCCATCTGGATTATTTCTAGAGGCTGCAGGGGGGAGTAATCTACTTGTACCACCCCTTCTAGTTGGTCTTCTGGTTCTGGGACTGTAGAAGTGCTAGTGGCCTGTACCTGAGGAGTTGGTTTATTTAAATTGACTTTGATTAGTATCTGGGGGTCGGTCCCTGTTACCTCTACCCCTAGAGTGATATACATCACCCCATCCCACTTGTGAGAGGTGCGATGCAAACCTTCTTGTAACGATTTTATGGACAAAAATAGTGGATTGACACCCCCAAGTGTGTTATGTGTCAACGCTCGTACCAGGCTGATTTGTTTGGCTTTTTCTCGATTCTGTGAATTTATATATGTCAGGGTGGGTGTCCATCTACCCGTGTACCCCACTGCGTGACCCCAGTTTCCGCAAAGCTGGTTTCCCCCATATAAACTCATGGTCCTGCCTGCAGCGCATTGGGTGGACACGTCGAGATTGGCACACAAATACACATCATACCCCCTCCAGGCAGTCGGATTCTTCCCACACTTCATGACATCACACAGGTCAAACCGAAAAGTGGTAGTTGCTCCTAACGTGTAATTTAGTTCTAATCCCCCATAATGCTTAAGGCATATGTCCTTGGGTTTGTTTACCTTAGACCTTTTGGACACCATTCCGGAGTGGTTTTCAGAACATGTCTGGAATGGAAGTTCACAAAAATACCATAAGATAAAAGTAACATTGAGCGCTGAGAGAAACACTCCACTTATGATGAAACTCCCAGAGAGTCTAGTTCCCTTGCTTTGGGTACTCATTTTTTTTAAACTTATGAAACTTAAAACATAAACATATAAAGTTAAATCATAACCTGAAAAAAGATACAAAAAATCAAAATGTAGTATAAAATATAAAATGTTCGCCAAGCAGTGTCTTCTGGGGTGGGAGGGAAACTCTACCACACCTAGTGAGAGGGAAACTCAATCACTTCCGCCTCTTCTTCTGCTATTCTTCTTCTGTCTTCAGCTCTCAGGGCAGACTGACCCTGGGCTAATTTCTCTCACCCGGGGATTATTCTGCCCCTTCTTGGGTGAGAGAAGTGGGATTGTCTTTTCCAGTGTTTTCGCTCAGATCTTCCTGGACCTGAGAGAGGGATCGTTGAGGTGGTTCTGCTCCTGCACACTGGCTCCAGTGGTACCAAGTAGCACCTTTGCCCTTCAGCCTGACTGCATGGGTTGTCCTCTCTGTGACCTGAAATGGAACGGTCCACCTTGCCTCTGACCACTTTCTTTTGATGACTTTCAGGAGGACCCACCCGGCTTCTGAGGTGGTGGTTCCAACCCTGGTCTCTGGTTCTGCTGTGGAGAGATCTGTAATAATCACGATGAGACATCGATTGTTCACACTCAGTGAGAAACGGTAACCTTGTTTGTGGGCCTGCAAATGGCCTCCCTGTTTGCAGCTCATGTGGGGTTAAACCATGTTTCTGATTTACAGAACTCCGTACAGACATCAAAGCTAATGGTAAGGCAGTAACCCAATTCATTTTGATATGTGCACAGATTTTAGCCAATTTGGTTTTAAGGGTTTGATTCATTCTTTCAACCTTCCCCTGTGATTGTGGATGGTACACAGTGCCAAATGAGTGTTTCAGTCCCAGGAATTTTTCCACTTCCTTGAGTTCCTCATTTTTGAAATGTGTTCCGTTGTCAGACCTTATTTTAGCTAGAAAACCGTGTCTAGGGATATAAGGATTTATTAAACACTTCACCACATATTTGCTATCTTCCTTTTTCCATCCAGTAAATGCATCCACACACACCAACAAATATCTGAACCCATTTACTCTCTCAATCATGTCTGTATATTCCATGATAACCTCTTTTCCTGCTATTGGGTCTACTGGGAACTTTGACTCAAGGTTGGTCTAACATTGAACTGCCTGCACATCTCACATGAATTAATCCAATGCACTGCCATTGGTTTCAAAAAAGGGTGCCTCCAGTGTTCAAGATTTTTCAACATTTGCGTTGTTCCCACATGTCCTACTCCGTGTGCTTCTTCTAGGACTACTTTAGTAAGACCTGGTGGCAAGATGGGATGTCCGTCTGGGCTTTTCCAGAGACCACTCTGATCCTCTGATCCCCCTCGGGCCTTCCAACCTGATTTTTCCTCAGGAGAGGCCCCCTTTTGTAATTTCATTACTTCTTCCAGGGTGGGTTCTGGTGTCCACCCTGCTTCTGAACACAACATTATGTGCCTGGGCTGAAATCCTGCACACTGTTTAGCTGCCTGGTCAGCTGCCTGATTCCCTTGTGCTACTCTGGTGTTACTGCTGTCATGTCCTCTGCATTTAATGACGGCTACTTCTTGAGAGAGGAACAAAGCTTCAGACAACTTTCTCATTTCCTGTTCATGTTTAATGGGTTTCTGTCCTGCAGTTCTGAATCTTGTCCTCAGCCACTGTTTGAGTTCTACATGTACTGCTCCTGTAGCGTATGCGGAGTCTGTGTAAATGTTAACCTTCTGTCCTGCTCCCAGTTCCAGAGCAGCTATCACTGCCAAAACTGCTCTCTGCGCTGATTGTGCGTCTGTCAGTTCCTCTGCCTGTACTGTGACAAAATCTGTCCCTGTGTCTTCCACCACCGCGTATGCTGCCTTAAGTCCTTCTGTGTCATGTCTGAAGCCCCGTCTGTGTACAGGTTTCGGGCGTCTGTTAGGGATGTACTTTGTAAATCTGGTCTGATTTTTTCATTGAACTTTTTCTGTGCAGACATGTGATGTACCGGTAATTATTCTATCTGCCATGTTTATTTGTTCATGTGTGTATGTGATGTTTGGGGCCTCCAGCACCTTACTCAGCCTCTGTTGTCTCAGTGGTGAGAGTGTGAAAGCCTGAGAGTTCACAAAGGCCACCACATCATGTGATGTCAATATGTTAAGAGGATGTCCCATCACTACATGAGCTGTTTTTTTGGATTATTTTAACCATCCCTGCCACGTGTCGGATGATGTCTTTGTTCCATGTTGTCCAGCATTACACTTATGTACATGAGGACTGTCCTAACCCCCCATTTTGTCTGGAACAGCACACCATTTGCTGTGTGTGCTGTTACAGAAACATCCAGCTGAAATGGCAACGTGTAATCTGGGTGTGCCAAATGTGCAGCTTGCGAGAGGCTGGTTTTTAAGTTAATGAACGCTTCTTCAGCTTCTCTGGTCCATTCAAGCGGGGCAGTGAGATTTCTCATGCCCTGTTTTTTGACAAGATCTCGAAGGGGTACAGTGAGGTCGGTGTAGCCAGGCACAAAAGATCTGCTATACCCTGTGAGTCGTAGGAAAGACAACATGTCCTTAACCAGGAGGGGTTTTGGGTGGGACAAAACTGCAGATTGGTGAGCTGGGGACATCCCCGTGCCAGGTTGGGAAACTACTCTGCCCAGAAAGTCAACCTGGCATCTGCAGATCTGGAGTTTGGCTTTGCTAACCTTGTAGCCTTTTGTAGCCAAATGTGACAGGACAATTGCTGTTGCCTCAAGGCATTCAGCCACAGTGGGTGTTGCGAGGAGAATGTCATCCACGTACTGAATCAGAGTGGTGTTTGGTGGTAATAGGCAATCTTGGAGAGAGTCTTTTAGAACCTGATTGAAGATTCCTGGAGAAAGCGCGAATCCCTGCAGCAAACGAGTGTATCTATACCTATGAGATTTATAGGTAAATGCGAAAATGTCCCTGCATTCCTCAGCTAAAGGAAGGCAGAAAAATGCGTTGGCCAGATCAATGCAGGTAAACCAGCAATGGTCAGGGTTAAGATTTTTCAGAGCAACATAGGGATTGGGCACGGGAACGGTAGGGGTGGCCAAAGCTGCATTTATGGCCTGTAAATCATGTGCCAGGCGCCATTTACCTGTCCCTTTTATCTCCACTGGCAAAATGGGTGTGTTCCATGAAGAGGAATGTGCGGACTCTAAAATACCTGAGTACCAGAGGCCTTCCAATGTATCTTTAATGCCTGATTCTGCTGGTGGTTTGTGAGGGTATTGGGGCTTCCATATTGGTTGGTCGGTGGTTAACTGAAAGGTAATGGGGGAACATTGAATCAGGCCTACATCTGTGGGCCCCTCTGCCCAGAGGGTGGAAGGCATTTTTTCCACAATAGCAGCTGCCAGGAGATGGTCTGTTTTTTCCCTACCATGGTGTCTGTCTAACTGAACATGCTCCAGTGTGCCCACATCCGTGGAGTGGTTGAATATGCGATAAGTGTTAAAGAGTAAAAAAGGTTGGGGGTTACCAAAGGCTGCCAATCCTGTAGATTCAGGGAGCATTTTAACACACCTCCAAGTTCACGTCCTTCATGACCTGGGTGCAGAGCCAAAGAGACATGAGGCATGCCATCAGACCACATCCTAAACCACACTTCCTGCTCTTCAGTCAAGTGAACCTCGGCCACCACTCCTGGTGCTACATAAATGTCTGTGGTGACAATGTCCCAGTGTGTACCCTCTAACTCGTCAGTAAAGCTTTCCCGGTAACATTCACATTTATTTCTATCATAAAACAAGGTGACATGCGGGGAGTCAGGAGGAGGTACATAGGGCGCCAGAGTGGAGACCCAGGATTTCCACCGATGGAAAGCCGAGAGAATGCCTCTGTGCGCGGTGGTTTCAGGTTGCAGCAAAACCCAGTATATGTCAGCCATTGAGTCCTGCAGTGGCTGGAGGAAGTACTGTCCATGTGAAAAAGAAGTGTCATTGCCACAAAAGAACTGGATGCCATTGGGCAGGTGAACCTGCAGTCCATCAGTCCTGCATAAAATGGTTGATCCCAGTTTTATTAACATGTCTCTACCCAGTAAATTTACTGATGTGTCAGTGGAGACTAGATAACTGTGATTCAGTGTATGTCCACCAATTTCAGTCTTTAAAGGCTTGGTATATGGCAGGACCTGTTTTGCCCCCGCAAACCCCATGACAGTTGTAGTCCTGTTGGAGAGTGTGTTTGGAGGAGCCTGTTTGATGGTTGAACATGTGGCCCCAGTGTCCACCAGAAAAGAAAGGCTATTTCCGGACACAGTCACAGACAGCAGGAGGTCCGCAGTCCCGCTGTCTTCTGGGGTCGGTGGGGACCTTCAGTGGTGCTCAGGCCAGAGACTAGGCTCGTCCCAGGCCAGTAATTGGAGTTGTGGTCCATGTGCACCGCGTGCTGGGCCACCTCTGCCTCTGTATGGACGGGCCGGAGGAGCCATGACGGAACCATAACACCCATACCCTCCGGGTGGACCATTCTTATGGGGGCAGTCTCGGGCCCAGTGTCCAGGCTCATTGCAGTAATAACACACATCAGCATTACCCAGTTTCCTCTGTGGTCTCTGGAATCCCCTTGCTCTTGGCCCCCTACGTCCCCCAAAACGACCAGCATGTCCCTGACATGGGACCGGGGCCTGATGCCACTGTCCTGCTGTTTCTCGATTTCCAGGAAATGGAGGAGCCTAAGGGGGCTGAGACACTGCACCTTAATACATAATGTTAGATGTTTTAACCTCCTTTTTCTTTTCCCCGACCTTCTGTTTAGATTCTGCTAATTGCATTTTCAGGAGCTGAGTTTGTAATGTTTTTAATTCACTCTCCTCATTTTGTTTTGCCTCTTTGAGTTTAGATAAATGATGGATCAGAAGGCGATCCCATACGCCAGTCTCTGATCCAGGGAGGTCGGGATTATCCTCCATACTAGTTTTAACCTGCAACGGTAACCCTCTTAAAACAGCATCCCGGAACCAGCAGGCGGTGATGGGCCAGGAGGAGGCTGGGTAGTTACTGGTTACTGGCGGGAGATCACACACGCTCACATGTCCCCCAGTAACTTGCAGCGTGGGGTATAAGCCAGTAAGAGGAGAAGTGGGGGCTGTAGTGTGTGATAAAGTGGGCTGATTTGCAAAAAGTTCATATGATGGTGGCATTTCAACTGTACTGTTATCTTTAATCTGTCTGCTTTTCCTGTCAGTCATCGCATGTTCGATACTTTTCCACAACAAACCCATTTGTTACCAACATTTTTCATCTCTTTCTGCTTTTTGTGCAAGTTGCTTCCATTTCCCTCTGCCCAACCATCTGCTGTCTCTACACTGTTTGTCAGCCAAGTCTCTCTCCTCTTTTGATTTATTCACCTTCAACCAAAACCACTTACCAACATTCTCTCTATCTGTCTTGCTCTTTCCATCTTTTGACAATTCTTAATTTATTTTAGAATCTATCCGTTTAACCAACTTTTGTCCTTCTCTGTATGCAAGTGATTTTTTAATAGCAGCTTTCATTACCAGGAGCTGATTCTCTATGCTCTTCCATGGATCATTCCATTTCTCTCCACTATTATCAAATTCACCTTCCATTCTTATGACAACTACTATCCTTTTTTCTAAGATATATTTTTAATGCTTTATCTCAGTCACTCACTCATTCAGTTCTGACCAACCTTCAAGACACCAGAACACATTCAACCCCCAGGAGCCTATTTTCAGTGCCCAGTGTGTGTGTGTCTCACAGCTCATAAACTTAAACTATAAATCTTGTCTAATTCTTGCCGGAGTGTGTGTGTGTCCAGCTTATTCACTTTTTTAACCCTAACAAGTCTGTTGTTGGTTATTCATCTCCAATTTACAGCTCATTCATTTAACTTTTATTTCTGTCTGATGTTGTTGGTTTTACCCAAGTCACAGCTCATGGCCGGTCTTACAGTTGTAATAACTTCTGTTCACGGCTCTTAAGAAAAACGTCTCCAACTCAAAGAACTTTCTATATCTTACGGTGTTATCTCCACCGCTTATATTGTTCCTTCTGTGTTTGTGCAGATGTCTGTAATCTACGTTTTCACAGAGAAATATTTCCGTTACTCATCAAACGCAGCAATCAGCAGTCTGTCTTTGTTATCACCGTTAGGTTGCTGGACAGAAAGCTGCATTCAGTCACCTGCTATGAGAGCCACTCTGCACAGCTGCTCTCCAGTCACACAAATTTCCACTCACTCCGCCTAATAATGTCTGTAACACAGATTATTTCCTCTGCACACAGCTCATAAGTTTTTTACCAAAAAGCCTGGTCTTGCTGAATTCCTGTATTCAGCTCACAGTTCATTCATTTTATCACAAACCTAGTCTTGTTGGATTATTTCTCCAACTCACAGTTTATCACTTCACAGGACTTATTCTCAGACTATGTGCTTGTGCTTTTATTACGTCTGTAATCCGGTTTTACTGAGGAAGAACTCACGTAAAACACGGCATTCACACCCAAGTGTTTATGCCTGGTCTCAGTGTATTAACTTTTATGTAGAATTCGAGGTTTCTCATCCCCTCGGGCCTCAAACCCAGCTAACAGTAGTCCCCCGTCGAGGACTACTCTGAACTGCCACGTTCGAGAAATTACTATATTTTTCCACACAACACCACTAAGTCTTGTAATTCTCTTAAAACAACATCCTATTCACCAGTTTAAATCCTAGTCAACATTTATGACACTCTTTTTCTTAAGTTTTGGTGGATTCAGACTTACTTAGACATCGGACACAATATTACTTTAGCCTATCGAAAATCCAAAAGCAGAGTTTGATAAAACAGGTTCTGCTTACCTTTTCTGTAGTTTTTGGCTAGCCAGCGTTCGATCCCGCACGAGCCCCCAATTGTCGAAGCCGTCCCTGCTTCCGTGGGTCTGTTGATTTGGGCACAGGTTTCAAAAGAGTGAAATAAACACAAAGTACAATCAGCTTATGTTTGCCTCTGCGCAGAGTGAGAGAAAGATGCTCCAGCCAAAACCTGCCAGCAACAACTCTGCCCTCTCACTGCTTCCAGCTCGTTTCATTCAGTCTTCAAGGGTGTGTTCAACATATACATATATCATGTCACTCATGTATAACATAACAGTTCCTTAGGTCCAAATAAGGAGTGCTTCTGGTTATTTTCTCCTAGCAAGCTTGTCTTGTCTTGTCTTTGGCCTTCCCTGTCCTCCATCCATTTACGACCTCTATCCTTTCCTCCCCTGTCATTCACTAATTTATGACCTTGCACTTTCTATGCTTCACTCCCTAAGGACCTTGCACATTCCAGTTACACACATAGTTTATATTCTACATTGTCCATGGCATGCTTCAAATAATTAATTCTTACCTATTTTCTATCTTCAATGGTATCTCACAGCCCACCACACTAATTCAATTTAGTTTATAGCAATTACATTCAAACTATGCATTCAAAATACTGTCCTTTCTTTGTCAGAATTGTATGAGGAATAATTTAAAAAGTATTAATTGATTAAAGTAGTTAATAGATGGCACTAGCCTGACCTGTAATTGATTTACAGGACAACTTTAAATCTAAGACTTATAAATAACATCTCTCTCTATTCAGAAGAGTGTTTTCTGATGCCTCCCTGACAACAAAGAAAACTACAGAACCAGCCAATTCAAAACCAGTCCTTCGCTCTTATTAGCCATTCTTAAGACGTGATTCTATTTCCGCTGCCCTCATTGGCTATATCTGGTGAGGAGCATATGAAGGCGAGGAGAAGGAAGTGAAAAGTAAAGATCACCCTGGATTTTACCAGAAGTAAAGGTAGATATGTCATTAATGGAAAAAAAGAAAAGGACATTCATATTAGATTAAAATACAGTACAAGAATATGTTAATAATTATTATCAATACCTTCATGCATCAAAAACAAATGATAAAAATGAATAGCATTCATAGTACCAGAATTTCAAATAAAAGTAGGAAAACAAATCACAAATGGTGTATCAATATACACAGGAGAAATGTTGGCAATACTTTTAGCAGTACAGTGGGTGGAAGACATAAGAGGTTTAAAAACAATAATTTGTTCAGATTCACACTCGGTATTATTGAGTTTAAGACATAATCATTCAGACAGCAGGCCAGACATTTTATTAGAAATACAGCATACTTTATTCAGACTACAAATGATGGGTTTAACAATGGTATTTTTATGGATTCCAGCAAATACGAGTTAAAGAAAATGAGATGGCAGATAGGATGGCTAAGAAGGCAACACAAAATTGTATACATTTTACAGTGCATTTAAGTAAACCAGAGGCAAAGAGCATTATCAAACAAAAAGTGAAGAAAGAATGGCAGGAAAGGTATGATGGAAAAAGAAAAGGAAGATGGTTTTATAGAATCAAAAAGGCAATAGGTGAAATAAGAACTAGAAGAAGGAGCATAAAGGAGGAAAGAATAACAACAAGATTAAGATTAGGACATACAGGTCTTAATTATACACTTTTTAAAATACATAAACATAATACAGGAACATGTGACCACTGTGACATGGATGAAACAATTGAACATGTTATTTCAGTGTCTGAAATATGAGCTGGAAAGGAGAGTTATGAAGAAGGAATTTGAATGGATCAAATAAATGTTTAGCATAACAGACACATTGCAAAAGAACCCGGGAACAAACATATACAAATTATTTTACGATTTCTAAAAAGAACAAAATTATTTAATAGAATTTGCTTATATAGCATATACTGATCCATGATGAACCACACTCCATACCAGTGGTGGCAGTAATGCACACCTTCAGATTTTTGCCAACTGCCATTAAACTCCAGTAGAAGAAGAAGAAGAGCAAAGAGCGCGAAAAGAAGCAACAAAATTGCAGAGGAAAGATAGAGAAGTAGGTAAGTTAATGGTTTTATTTGTTTAATCTGTTGACACCATTTTTCAATAAGAAATTATTTGTAATTTTAGGATACATATGAAAGGAAAAACGGCCGTTATTTTGAGGATGTGTGTCCACCTGGAGTCGAGCTGTGGGAGACTAGTTAGCAGAAGTGATATGTTTTACCGTTTAGCTAACTGCGTTTGCACAAAGCTAACTCCCTATTTGCACTTGCTTGTGGGAGCAGGGGGACAGGCATCTTCTGTAATTGACGTTGTTCACCTCGAAAAACTTGAGACTAAATAAATGGTATGTAAAAAAATAAAATAAAATAGCATATGTATGTTTAGTTTATATACATAAAGCATAGGTTGCTTAGTACCGCCATGGCGCCGGCGCTATGGCCGGAGTAGTATTACGTAACTCCGCGAAAGTTTGCTCAATTTGAAAAATTACAACGATGACAGAGAGCTGAGAACAGGGCCATTTTGTGCCTTTTTGCTGCACTAGGACGGAGGGTTTCTCTTGGAGACTGGGCAGTTGAGTTTGGCATTTATCTGATGGCTTTATCAGCCCTGCTCTCAATTCTGAAACATCACCATCCATTTCTGCCCAAAGATGGCAGTACATTGCTCAGAACAAAAACAACGTACAAAATTGAGACTTTAGCAGGTTGAATATTTCACTACTTTGGAATACTAAATGCATTCCATAGAGTTCTGGATAATGTGTGGTCTGTACTTCCAGATAGGCACATGTTTAGACTACAGCTGAACATTGATGGTCTTCCACTTTTTAAGAGCACAGGTACTCAGTTTTGGCCAATACTTGGCATGTTGCAGGGGTACAGTAAAAACCCAGTGGTGATTGGCCTTTTTTGAGGCAATTCTAAACCTAAGTCTTTGTCAGAATATTTACGCAATCTGGTAAATGAATTAAAAACGCTAAGCAGTGGGTTTGTTTTTAAGGAAAAGACATTCATTTTGAAGGTCAGCTCCATTGTGTATGACACTCCAGCCCGAGCCTTTATCAGAGCTGTTAAATCACATACTGGGTACTATGGATGCAACAAGTGCCGTCAAAGTGGTGTTAGAATAGGTAGCCGAATGACATTTCCTGAGGTTAGTGCAAGACTTAGAACTGACAAATGTTTTAGACAAGCCACTGATGAAAATCACCACCATGAATGCTCACCTTTCTCCAACCTTGATATTAACATGGTTGACACATTCCCTCACGATTACATGCACTTGGTGTGCTTAGGGGTGATCAGGCGCCTACTTGATTTGTGGTTGGGTCCTCCTGGCCCTTTGTGTTGTCGTATGTCAGCTAGTCAGGCTTCTCTGGTTTCAGAGAGACTACATACTTTGAAGGATTATATTCCATCAGAGTTTGCCAGAAGGCCACGTACACTGGCTGAGAGAAACAGGTGGAAGGCAACTGAACTACGCAGGTTTTTATTGTATACTGGTCCTGTTGTGCTGAGGGATGTGTTGAAATCTCAAATCTATGACAATTTTATACTTCTGTCTGTTGGTGTGTACATTTTAGTGAGCTCGGAATATTGCTTCAGAATGAATGACTTTGCAAACTCTTTACTGGTTTCATTTGTTGAACACTTTGGCTGTCTTTATGGGTAAGAATTTTTAGTTTACAACATACATGGTCTTGTGCACCTTAGTCGGGAGGTCAAATTGCTTGGATATTTGGATCTTATTTCAGGTTTTCCACATGAAAATTTCTTGGGGCAACTTAAGAAAATGGTTAGGGGGCCATGCAATGCCCTCAGCCAAGTAATCCGCAGGTTGTCTGAAATGGATCAAGTCAACTATAGATCTGATCTTTGTTCTCAAACAGATAAAGCATATACAGGTCCTTCTCAAAATATTAGCATATTGTGATAAAGTTAATTATTTTCCATAATGTCATGATGAAAATTTAACATTCATATATTTTAGATTCATTGCACACTAACTGAAATATTTCAGGTCTTTTATTGTCTTAATACAGATGATTTTGGCATACAGCTCATGAAAACCCAAAATTCCTATCTCATAAAATTAGCATATCATTAAAAGGGTTTCTAAACGAGCTATGAACCTCATCATCTGAATCAACGAATTAACTCTAAACACCTGCAAAAGATTCCTGAGGCCTTTAAAACTCCCAGCCTGGTTCATCACTCAAAACCCCAATCATGGGTAAGACTGCCGACCTGACTGCTGTCCAGAAGGCCACTATTGACACCCTCAAGCAAGAGGGTAAGGCACAGAAATAAATTTCTGAACGAATAGGCTGTTCCCAGAGTGCTGTATCAAGGCACCTCAGTGGGAAGTCTGTGGGAAGGAAAAGGTGTGGCAGAAAACGCTGCACAACGAGAAGAGGTGACCGGACCCTGAGGAAGATTGTGGAGAAGAGCCGATTCCAGACCTTGGGGGACCTGCGGAAGCAGTGGACTGAGTCTGGAGTAGAAACATCCAGAGCCACCGTGCACAGGCGTGTGCAGGAAATGGGCTACAGGTGCTGCATTCCCCAGACCTGGGCTACAGTGAAGCAGCACTGGACTGTTGCTCAGTGGTTCAAAGTACTTTTTTTGGATGAAAGCAAATTCTGCATGTCATTCGGAAATCAAGGTGCCAGAGTCTGGAGGAAGACTGGAGAGAAGGAAATGCCAAAATGCCAGAAGTCCAGTGTCAAGTACCCACAGTCAGTGATGGTCTGGGGTGCCGTGTCAGCTGCTGGTGTTGGTCCACTGTGTTTTATCAAGGGCAGGGTCAATGCAGCTAGCTATCAGGAGATTTTGGAGCACTTCATGCTTCCATCTGCTGAAAAGCTTTATGGAGATGAAGATTTCATTTTTCAGCACGACCTGGCACCTGCTCACAGTGCCAAAACCACTGGTAAATGGTTTACTGACCATGGTATCACTGTGCTCAATTGGCCTGCCAACTCTCCTGACCTGAACCCCATAGAGAATCTGTGGGATATTGTGAAGAGAACGTTGAGAGACTCAAGACCCAACACTCTGGATGAGCTAAAGGCCGCTATCGAAGCATCCTGGGCCTTCATAAGACCTCAGCAGTGCCACAGGCTGATTGCCTCCATGCCACGCCGCATTGAAGCAGTCATTTCTGCCAAAGGATTCCCGACCAAGTATTGAGTGCATAACTGTACATGATTATTTGAAGGTTGACGTTTTTTGTATTAAAAACACTTTTCTTTTATTGGTCGGATGAAATATGCTAATTTTGTGAGATAGGAATTTGGGGTTTTCATGAGCTGTATGCCACAATCATCCGTATTAAGACAATAAAAGACCTGAAATATTTCAGTTAGTGTGCGATGAATCTAAAATATATGAATGTTAAATTTTCATCATTACATTATAGAAAATAATGAACTTTATCACAATATGCTAATTTTTTGAGAAGGACCTGTAGGTTGGAACATGAAGATGGACCGGTGCCACAGTCCACCAGTGGAGACATATACCAATGTAAATTGTTGTCCATGGATGGCATAATTGTTAAACCTTCAAGGAGAGATTTATGCATCAACATTGGGAACAAAGTGTTTTTGGTTGAAAACTTTGTCATTGATGGAGGAATAGAATACATTGCAGGAAAGGAGTACAGATATAAAGAGCCATTCTTTGTATATCCATTTGATTCCAGAGAGATAGGCATATACAAAGTTTCTAACCTGTCCGTTGATGTGAAGTACTTTTAGATGGCTGAACGTGTACAAAAGTACATCAGATTGCCATATCATAATGACTTTATTGTTGTGCCCCTTATACATTCAAATGAAAATGTACAGGGTCACTGAGCAATCTTTCTGAACTGCCCAAATCACCCCCCACCCCCAACACATACTGCGAGAGAAACAGTTGAAAGAAATCAGGCCAATATTTTAAATGGCATAAGAACAAATAAAGATAAGGTTGAGTGTGGTTTTTGATGTTTAGAAAAAGTTCTGGGGCACATTTGATTGGGAGGATTGAGTGCAAATTCTTTGCACTATTTTGTATAAAAACTGTTGAGATTGTTGTGGTTCCTGTTGTTGTTAAACACAGTGTTTTAGTGTCTTCTCATATTTGCTCTCAAATTCTCACATTTTTTATAGATAAGAAGTTACAGTAACATTAATATGACAAAAATCTTTACGTTTTATCTAGGCAATGTATCACAGTGTTATTTTTTATAAAACAAATGAAGTGGAAGTGGCACCATCAGGGTGGATCAGTGGGGAAGTATGTATGTGGCCACCAAACATAGTAGATTTTGTTAATGCCATAAAAAGCCAAGAACAACCTGGAGAAGACTCCATCCATCTTCCCATCAACTCTGACCACCTTCCCTGTCCGTGCTGAAGAGAAGCAACCCAGAGCATGATGCTGCCACCACCATATTTGACAGTGGGGATGGTGTGTTCAGAATGATGTGCAGTTTTAGTTCTTCACCACACATATTGTTTTGCATTTTGGTCAGAAAGTTCAATTTTGTTCTTGTCTGACCAAAGCACCTTCTTCCACATGTTTGCTGTGTCCCTAACATGACTTCTGGCAAACTGCAAACGGGACTTCTTATGGTTTTCTTTTAACAATGGGTTCCTTCTTGCGACTCTTCCATAAAGACCACATTTGTGCAGTGCATGACTAATAGTTGTCCTGTGGACAGATTTTTCCACCTGGGCTGTGGATCTCTGCAGTTCATCCAGAGTCACTATGAGCCTCTTGGCTGCATCTCTGATCAGTGCTCTTCTCGTTCGGCCTGTAGGTTTACAGTTGTGCCACACTCTTTCCATTTCCAGATGATGGATTGAACAGTGCTCCGTGAGATGTTGAAAGCTTGGGGAATCTTTTTATAGCCTAAGTCTGCTGTGTTCCTTGGACTTCATGATGCTGTTTGTCCCCCAATATTCTCTTAACTAACCTCTGAGGCCGTCACAGAGCACCTGTATTTGTACTGAGATTAGATTACACACAGGTGGACTCTATTTAGTCACTGGCAATTATCAGGCATTTGTCTTAAGGCAATTGGTTGCACTCGGAGTAAAGGGGGGACTGAATACTTTTACACCACCCTTTTCAGTTTTTTCTTTGTAAAAAATCATGTATAATTTTCTTTCCACGTCACTATTGTATACCACTTTGTGTTGGTCTTTCACATAAAATATATTTATGTTTCTGGTTGTAATGTGACAATATGTGGAAAAATGCAAGGGGTATGAATACTTTGGAAGGAACTATAACTACACCTGGAGCCCAGTTTAGTAGGGTTTTTTTTTGTGTGTGTGTGGGGGGCGGACAAACACCCTGAATGTTTGGGGGGTCTGGTAGTCCCTGGTCAGACTACAAGAACAGGTCTGATTTTCTGCTGATCATTTGAAAGGCTTATGTTATACTGCTAATGAACTAACAAAGCAATATCAATTCACAGAAAAACACACTTGCTCTTAAAGGTGGGGGAGACATTAAAGAGTGTGTGAAGACAGTAATGGTTGCAACTTTAACACATGCTCTGGCCAAGAATATGGACATGCGAGGCATAAATGGGAAGATTGGCTTCCAGCACTTGCAAGTGAAAGAAGTTGTGATTGGTAAGTTTGTCTTGACAATCCAATACAGGTTCACTTTGACTGTATTTTCATGTCTGGATTTACACGGCAGATACTGATGTTCACTTCAGAATGGTTTTTTTTGTGTGTTTTAGTGGGTGTGCGATGTAATTGCCTAACCTCTGATGCCACGGACCAACAAATAGAAACGAAAATAAAAAAATGGCTTCAAATGCACCCGATCGCAATGGCGGGAGAACTGAACGAATGAAAAGGAAAAATGTTAACTGATGATGCTGCTGTTTGAATGGATGTTGCTACTGTTAAGCTACTTTTTGATGTTCTTGAATATTGTCAATAGCAGCAAATGTATTTTTGCAATATAAATTCAAAATAAACATTTTTATAACTGTATCACTGTTGTGAGATCTTTAGAACATGGCTTTGATATAGATTCGTACATTAAGGTGGGTATCAGGTTGACATCTGGTGCCAGTGCAGAAACTGTTCTGGGCCAGCGCAAGTTCACCAGTGTGTGGGCCGCCTCTGGCAAATCAGATCTGGGTCACCAAAGGGCTGTCATTCTTTGTGGTTTTTGGGCCGAGTGTAAGTGTATTGTGCGGGCCATATCTGGGCCAGACCAATTTTGCTATGTGGGCCATTGCATTCCGGAAATGGTAAGGGCGCTATTTCCTATACCAGCTGCAGTATCTCACAAATGGTAAGATGCACCCCTTCACTATGGAAATGAAGGTTTTGCTATTTCCTATACTAGCTGCGGTATGTCACTGTTTTTTTTCTTTTGAAATCTTTATTGATTCTAAGAGCTTCTAAGTCCCCTAAGTGATTCTAATTTCACATGTTTTAAGTGAAAACAAAAGTCAAAGGCCATTACCGTCCTGCCCAGCACTGAGAATATTCATATTCATGTTTTGACGATTGGATAATAATCTTGTATTAAACAATGTGAAATACAAGCAAAGAACAATTACCTAAAATAGTTTAGGTGTACATGTATTTTATTGTTTCATTGTTCTGGTTTAACTATGACCAGAATTATTGAAAATTCTATTTAAAAACGTGAGATAAAGCGGCTAAGTTGTTTATTATTATTATGTTTTAACAGCTGGAATCAATAAAGAAAAGAAAGTGACATACCACAGCTGGTATAGGAAGTAGCACTCCATTCATTTCAGGAGTGCAATGGTAACATTTCCAAATATGGTATGGGTCTGTCGTGTGGTTCGTCCCCTAACCTTTCTGTTTGCTGCAGCGAGATGTACTTGTTTACTTTGTGTTTTTTTTTTCGAATTACTAGAGTTAAGGAGACAGGAGCATGAACGCTGACAGCTATAAGGTGTATCTCAATGTCTGAGATGTCAGTCAACAACGAGCTGCTGACTAAGCAATAATCCAGATGAGAGTAAGAGTGATGGACATGTGAGAAGAAAGTATATTCTCTGATTAGGGTGAAGAGATTGCCATGCATCGCAAGTCCATAATCATTCATGTACTGTGTAACTATATTTATTGATTGTCCACTGCGCTGAGTCCCTATTGTGCTCAGCCTGTGTGTTTCTTCATTTAGATCAAACTTGAGATTGCCCCCAAGAATAAGTGAGCAATCCAAGTGTTCAGACTGTGCAGAAAAAAAAAAGTATCTAAGACTGTGGGGGTCATCAATACACTAACAATACAGAACTTTTGGTAACGTATAGATATTTTTATTATCATAAATCTGTGGATCTGTAACTGTCTAATACTGTAATGTTACAATGTAATGTTTAAATTTTTGTGAATTAAAATTGCTACTCTGCTTTGCCTGGAATTATAGCAGGCAGAAAACAAATTAGGAAACTCAGGTCATTTAAGATCATTTGTTGCTCAGGCAGATTTATGAATTGCTTGTAACAAGACAATGTCTGCCTGTAGTCTTTTAAGCTGATTAAAAATATTTAACTTTTCTCTCTGGTGCCGGCTCCATGCAAATTCCATGTGACAAACCTTAGTATAACCAGTTGTGTGCTTGTGTAGCTGGACAGTGCATGTCACCACAGAAACAGATAGACCCAAGTGAAATCATAGTTAGTTCTTGGGGTTGCCTGATATGAAGTCCAGAAGCAGAGATATAGCAGAGAAAAAGAAAGGAATTTAAGACGGTGCCAGGGGTACAAGGGGGTGAGAGATATAAGGTTATGTTAAAAAATATTTGTGTGTGTATCATGCTGAGCTGTGCTTTACATTAGATTACATTTGACAGTTATCTAACCTCTTATCTAACCAGTGTTACATATTTAGATTAACCTGCTGTTGCTCCTAATTAAGCCATGGAGTGATCTCCCGGTCCCTGAACAACTGACCATTTACATAGAGTTTACCTACAGCCACAGTAGCTCTGGTGCCTGTTTTAGATTAACCTGCTGTTGCTCCTAATAATGCCATGGAATGATCTCCCAGTCCCTGAACAACTGACCATTTACATAGAGTTTACCTACAGCCACAGTAGCCTCCAATCGAGGATCTCCTTTGCAAACTGGTCATTAACGTTGAAGTTGGTTCCCCGCAGCGCTCTGCCCTGACTTCGGACATTCTCTTTTTGCTTATATTGCTCAAACTTCGCTACAATTAGCTGAGGTCGGTTGTGATCAGGCTTCTTACCTCCGAGCCTGTGAACGCAATGGGATGTTTTTTACCTCGTCTTAGTTATAAAACTTGAGAGTTTCAGCTGATGTTGGAGAAATTCACGGACCATGGATTCAGCGTCCTCCTCTGCCCGTTCTGGGATGCCGGAAAACACAAGGTTGTCCCATATGCCCCGAGCTTGTATATCCAGGATTTATTCCTTCATTCTTTTATTTCTCCAGACAGCTGCGCCATTCCATCAGTACAGTGGGGAGAACAAATATTTGATACACTACAGATTTTGCAGGTTTTCCCACTTGCAGGATGTAGAAGTCTTTCATTTTTATCATAGCTACTCTTCAACTGTGAGTGACAGAATCTAAAACAAAAATCCAGAAAATCACATTGTGTAAAATGAAATAAATTTGCATTTTATTGCATCACATAAGTATTTGATCACCTAAAAACCAGTAAGAATCCCGGCTCTCAGAGGCCTGTTAGTTCTTCTTTAAGGAGCCCTCTTGTTCTCCACTCATTACCTGTATTAACTGCACCTCTTTGAACTCGTTATCTGTATAAAAGACACCTGTCCACACACTCAATTAAACAAACTCCAACCTCTCCACAATGGCCAAGACCAGAGAGCTGTGTAAAGACATCAGGGATAAAATAGTAAACCTGCACAAGGCTGGAATGGGCTACAGGAAAATAGCCAAGCAGCTTGGTGACAAGGCAACAACTGCTGCCGCAATAATAAGAAAATGGAAGAAGTTCAAGATGACGGTCAATCTCCCTCGGTCTGGGGCACCATGCAACATCTCAACTCGTGGGGCATCAATAATGCGGGGTTGTAGCTCAAGAACACCATCCCTACCATGAAGCATGGAGGTGGAAACATCATTCTTTGGGGATGCTTTTCTGCAACGGTGACAGGACGACTGCACTGTATTGAGGGAAGGATAGATGGGGCCATGTATCGGGAGATCTCAGCCAACAACCTCCTTCCGTTAGTAAGGGCTCTGAAGATGGGTCGTGGCTGGGTCTTCCAGCATAATAACGACCCAAAGCACACAGCCATGGCAACAAAGGAGTGGCTCTGTAAGAAGCACCTCAAGAGGCTGATATGAAACCAATCGAAAATCTTTGAGGGAGCTTAAAATCTGTATTGCACCGTGACAGCCCCGAAACCTGAAGGATCTGGAGAAGAGCTGTATGGAGGAGCAGTCCAGAATCTCTGCTGCAGTGTGTGAAAAACTTGTCAAGAACTACAGGAAACGTCTGATATCTGTAATTGCAAACAAGTGTACCAAATATTAAGTTTTGTTATTTTGATGTATAACATACTTATGTAATGCAATAAAACACAAATAATTACTTAAAAATCACACAATGGGATTATGGATAATTAATTTTCATTTTAGGAAAACCTTCAAAATCGGCAGTGTATCGAATATTTGTTCTCCCCACTGTACTGATGGAATGGCGCAGCTGTTCTCCCCGCTATAAGTGTTTTCATTCTATCCCTGATTAGAGAATTTAAGTACACCCTTTCATCAAACTTTTTGACAGGTGGGTGGGACTTCCGGTGAGGGTGGGATTTCCGGTTGGCGCCATGTGGGTGCCATGTGGTCAGGAGGTCACGTGGTCAAGAGGGTGGTGTGTCCAAGGGGGAGTAACAGTGGATGCTGATTGCTTGTCGTGATTAGGCGCGATACCTTAAATGAGTCAATTAAAACACAGGGGTGTGTTTAAGGGTGTTACGGGGAAGGCCTTAAATGAGCCAATTAAAACACACAGGGGTGTGTTTAAGGGTGTTATTAATAATCTGTATGTTTTTTCAGGCGTTAATACATCTAAAAACAAAAAAAAAGACATGCATCCTTTTATATTTTAAAGGTATAATCAACTTAATGTTGACCTATCACATGAAATCCTAATAAAATGAACTGTGTAACCTGACAGAAATTGTAAGTTCATTTTGCTTTTACAGCAGGACCTATTTTGTTGAATATATGAGCCAGTCTAAATCAGTTCAAAATAGAAAAGACCTAAAAAGTAAATTAAAAGATTGTGCTTCACTACATCGATGGAACGAGAAAAAAACCTTCAGCTTCTGCGTCAACATACTGGAAAAGCAGCTGAAAGAGGTAAGACGAATATGAGATTAACAGAAAAAAAAAAAAAAAAGAACGTCAGTATACTGTTTCCAATTTACAAATTGACTAGCAATGATGTGTTTGTTTTTGAATCATGAGAGGCTCCATTTTAGGAAAAAGGAATGATAATTTTAGTTACCTGTAGCTTTTCTAAAACATTTACTTTTTCATCTTAGAGTAAAAGGTTATTCAAGGGGGGGGGTTACAGTTATACTATATCCAACTGTTAGGGGCGATGTCAGGAAGGGCAGTTAGGTCTGTTCCTTAGATAACCATGTCACCTTTGAACTCGAGAAAGGGTTTTGGTCTTAAAAACATAGAGTCTTTGCAGTTGAGATAACACTGTCATGTTCTGGTATAAATACTGTGAGTAAATGTTGTCCGGGGGCTCTGTTTCATTGGCTAACCTCAGTGTCAGGGTCTTCAAATGCTGAATGTCTTTGAACCATAACACTTGTTACATTGAAAATACCAGTACTGACAAGAAAAAATGTCGGTAAATATTTCAAACCCGGAAATTGTGGAATCTACTTCTGATAATAATTCACAAAAGTACAATGACATCTTTAAAAGTAAGTAAGTAAGTAAGTATTCATCTTTAAGAAATCATTAAATGCATGTGAATGTTCTCTAATTTTGTTTATATATATTGTTTATATATATATATATATATATATATATATATTTGTTTCTTTGTCATAGAAACCACCGCTGATGACCTTGATGATTTCATCTTGACACAATCAGATTATGGTAAGTAAATGTTAAATGCAATAAAAATATATATATATATATATATATATATATATATATATATATTATAGTTAACCCTTGACAATGTTTCAATTTATAGATTTGATGAGAGAGGTAAACCCGAATGATCAAGTTGGAGGGTTCAGCGGCTGGAATCGACAGTCAAAATTAAGAAGGCGAATTATCTCCAAACAAGAAAAAACCCCAACAACATCTGAACTTTCTTCTAACACAGAAATTAAAACTGATTCTTTGAATACTCCTCCGTCAATTATCATCATTTCCCCTGAAGACACACCGGATAAGTTACCGGCACCACCAGGAAGTAAGTCCTAGGAACTAACTATTTTTCTTTGAGAGTGAATGTATTTTAAACCTCAGATAAAAACTGTTTACAGATTCGACTGAGAGCTCTGTGGAAGACACAGCTGTCGAGCAGCAGCAGCAGCAGCAGGGTAGAAAAAAAATAAAAAATTAAATAAAAACAATATATATATATATATATATGTGTGTATTTTAGGCATAGTTCAATAAAATGTCATATAAACCTGTTTACAGATACATCCAAAGATGCCACATTGAATCCACCCACCAGAAGGTCGCTTTTCAAAGATCAAGACAGCTTTCAGCAGAGAGGCACCGTTTCAGTTCAACAAGAAGTGAAATCTGGAGATTTTACCGCAAAGAATCGGAGTAAGATAAAAAAAAAAACTTGTGTATTTTAAAAACTATTTTTCGTTTTATTTATGAACGCTGTGTAAGATAACTTTTATTGTCTTCTGTTTTTACAGAATATTTAACCCCGGCCAAAAGACAGCGACTCTCTGGGCTACAAAGCAGAGCAACGCTAGTGAGTGGATTAATGAACGGTACGTTTTAATTCATACATACATACTGAATTAATTTGAATTCCTTGTTTTTTTTTTGTTTTTTTTCAGCTTTAATGTGATTATTTCAATATATATATATACATATTTTTATTTATTTATTTATTTTTTGTTCATTCTCCTTACAGAGGTAACGTTGATGGTAGGACAGATTGGCCACAGAAACGGACAACGCAGGAAGACAGTCTCTACAGCCTCACGGGATCTTCGTAATAAGGCCTCATCGTTAACGCTTCTGGCAGCAAGTCAGATTCTGTTAAAGAAGCATTTTGGTGACATCAAGGTGATTTTAAACTGAACTGATCACTGTGTTTTTTTGTTTTTTTTTCTGTAGGTTAGTTTTATTTAATTTGTTTTTTCTTATGTTCATAGAAATGGATAACCGAATCAGACTTGCCCTGGATGAAATAAGAAATTTAGTTAATGAACTTAACAAAATTCCTGTTAATGCAGAAGTAGCAGATAACATTGTTTTAAATGCATCTCCTGCTATCAGTGAAAATGTAATAAATGAACATCAGCACGGTGACTTTTTAAACGTAATCAATCAGGCTCTTGAAGATTTAAATAGAGCATTGTATCCACTCAGCATTGAGCAAAATGATCCACCTGACACTCATCAGAATCCTTCTACGTCACACGCCGCAGATCGGCACGGTGACGTTTTAACGTAATCAATCAGGCTCTTGAAGATTTAAATAGAGCACCATCTCCACATAGCAGCATTGAGGAAAATGATTCACCTGACAGTCATCAGAATCCTTCTACGTCACATGCCGCAGATCAGCACGGGGGTCATTTCAATACGGACGTAGCAGTTAGTTCTGATCAAATAGGACGAAACCCTCCAGCCGTGGTTGAACGTGAACATTTTAATAACCATGAAATAAGGAGACCTTTTACCATACCGCCGCCCTGTCCAAGTAACGTTCCAGATTTAGCTGCATTCTATACAGACATCATGCGTATTATCATTGAATTAGCCGACGCTGCGAGATCGTTAACCAGACGTAACGACGTTGTGCAGCTGGAATTAGTGGGTGAAAATCTCAATCGTCACATCACATTTACTGTTACAGATGATGGAAATATGATCCTGCCTGCTTTCGAAAACTTCCTCGACGATTTAGTACAATCGAATGCAAATATACCTGTAGATAATAACATGAAATTTGTTCTTCAGGTTGTTAATGACCCAGCAGGAGGTTCTAAGCGTAAAGCTGCAGGAACGTTAGACTGTGAACTGTTTAATAAGAAAATGCGTCATTTGTATATTATAAACAATACCGGTAATCAGTTATGTTTTGCAATCAGCCTCGCACACGTCTCTGACCCTGAGCTCACGGATCACCGTGCTGTAGAACAGGGGAGGAGATGGCAGCATCAGGCAGGCCTCGACGAGCAAACAGCAGTTACTTTTAGTGATATTGGTAAATTTGAAACCATTCTGAAGAGAAAAATTGTAGTGTTTCACAGAACCACGGGCTCTACTGCTCTGTGTAAATTTGAGACCAGTTTCCCTGATCGTTCAAACCCTGTGTTTTTGCTGTTATTTCAAGGTCATTACTATGGGATAAAAAATCTCAAAGGTTTTATGGGGTGCAGATATATTTGTAATTACTGTTACGCCAGCTATGATAATGCAAATACACACCATTGTGAAGGTTATTGTCCAGTGTGTCGAACATATAAATGTATGCAAGAGATTAGCAATCCTGTAAGCTGTGCAGGCTGTCAAAGAATCTGTCGTAATTCCTCATGTTTCAGCAGACACAGGGAACCGCGCATCAGAAATAGTGCTGACAGACCTATGAGTGACTGTGAGTTGGTAAAACTGTGTAAAGTATGCAAACGGATATACGTTATTCCAATCAGTAAACCGAATAAACCACACGTGTGTAATGTAAAATGCAGTATTTGCGGTGAAAATGTACCCCCCAGCCTTGACATTACATGCGATGATCATAAGTGTTACATTCAGCCTTGCAGTGCAATTAATCAGCTTGATGATAAACTGATTTTTTATGATTTCGAATGCCTCGTCAATGAGAGCGGCGTGCATACCCCCTTTCTGGTCTGTGCTAAAACGTTGAAAGGTGATGAATGGTACGCTTATGGACTGAATTGCACCCAAAAATTCCTCCTGCATTTCAGGAGGCCGAAGTATAGAGGCTTCACCTTAATAGCACACAATGCGCGGGGGTACGATGGTTACCTGATCCTCAACGCAATGCTGCAGTTAGGGATTAAACCTCATCTCGTCATGGTAAGAAATAAACTTCTCTGTTTAACCGACCCTGATTACAGGTTAAAATACATTGATAGCCTGTCATTTATGTGCATAAAGCTTAGCGCCATGCCGAAAGCGTTAGGCTTTACCGATCAAAGCAAGGTTTTTTTTTCCCCACCTATTTTCCTCTGAACAACATCTCCAGTATGTGGGGCCTTTTCCTCCTCCATCCTGCTACGCTGTAGAACGCACGAGTCTTCAAGAACAACAGCTGTTTAGCAGCTGGTACAGAGAAGCGAGCAAAGAGGTCTTTGACTTTAAGAAAGAAGCTATTCGTTATTGTAAAAATGACATTGAAATTCTTTTTCAAGGATGCTTAAAATTCAGAGATGAGTTCTTTAAGGAGACAAGTGTGGATTCGTTTAAAAGTATCACAATAGCATCAGCCTGCATGAAGGTTTTTGTAACCAATTTCCTTCCTCCTCAAACCTTAGCCATTCCATCACCTCTGGACTACAGACGTAGCAGTAAAACGTTCTCCAGCGCGTCCATTCAATGGCTCGGCTGGATTGCAGACAGCAGAGCCATATTTATCGAGCATGCATTAAATAGGGGTGAAAAGAAAATCGGGCCATATTCAGTGGATGGGTATGCAGAGATTAACGGTGTCAAAGTTGCGTTTGAATTTTACGGCTGTTTTTTCCATGGCTGTAAAAAGTGTTACATGCCTCATGACAAGTGTCCGTTGAGAGGGGTCGCATTTGAACAGTTTTACGCAGCCACTGTTGAGAGAAGCAAGGTGTTACAAACTGTGTACGGCCTTCATCTCGAAGTCATATGGGAGCATGAGTGGATTGAAATGAAAAAATCATACCCAGGGGTGATCAGCTTTCTTGAGAAAGTTAATGCACCCGATCCGCTATCCCCCCGGGATGTTCTGTATGGTGGACGCACCTGTCCTATGAAGTTGAGGTACACAGCGGAACCGGATGAAACTGTACACTATGTGGATTACACATCTCTGTACCCTTATGTAAACGCCAACTGCGTTTTTCCCCTCGGACACCCCACCATCATTTACAAAGATTTTGATGACCCCAGCAGCTACTTCGGTATAATCAAAGCTGTGGTCTACCCACAACGTAACCTGTTGTTCCCTGTTTTACCTTACAGAACATCCCAAGGTAAACTTGTGTTCACTCTCTGCTGCACATGCGCTGAAATAAATAACCAGTCAGGTCCCTGCATGCATAATGATGAGGACAGAGCTCTGACGGGTGTATGGGTGAGTGTAGAACTCTGTAAAGCGTTACAATGTGGGTATCGTCTTGCTAAAATCACAGAGGTGTGGCATTTTGAAAAGAGAAGTGATACAATCTTTAAAGGCTACATTCATTGCTTTTTAAAGGGTAAGCAGGAGGCTTCAGGCTATCCGTCTGAAGCAGTGGATCAGGAGAGTAAGTCAAAGTATATAAGCGACTACAAACTGCATCAGGGCATCCAATTAGACCCTGAGAAAATCGAGATGAATCCTGCCAAAAGGCAGGTTGCAAAATTGTGTTTAAACAGTTTTTGGGGGAAATTTGCGCAAAGAAGTGATCTGTCTCAGACCACAGTCATCACTAACCCTGAAGACTTTTTCAGCTTCATGTTCTCGAGTAAATACATGGTTAACTATTTTCATTTTTTCAACCCTGAAATGTGTGTAGTGCAGTGGAATTTCAGTAAACGTGTCATATATCCACCAAGTAAGACAAATAATGTGTTTATTGCAGCATTCACCACCGCTTATGCACGTTTAAAACTTCTCAGCAGCATGGAGAAGTTACAGGACAGATTGATTTATATTGACACGGACAGTTTGATATATGTGACAAAAAGTGGTGAAACTCCTCTGGAATTGGGGAATTATCTGGGTGATCTTACTGACGAGTTAGATGGTGACAGCATTTCGGAGTTTGCATCGACAGGACCCAAGAGTTATGCATACCAGACCAAAAACCGTAAAAATGTAATGATACGTGCTAAAGGCATCACTCAGACGCATGAATGCAGCGAGAGGGTCAATTTTGACAGCATCAAAGGGCTGGTCGAGGGCTACTTACAGAGGTCAAGTGAGGGTGTCATTGAAATCCCTCAACACACGATCAGGAGGGATAAAAAGAGATTCCTCTTAAGAAATGCTGCATTTGTTAAAAGGTTTCGGTTGGTCTATGATAAGAGACGTCTTTTTTCTGACGGGACAACTCTGCCTTTCGGTTATTAGAGTTGAAGAAGAAATAAAATAAAAAGTCACATGGATTTACAGGAGATTGATTTTGATCCTAGATTTAGAGCACCTTTCTCATGTATGATAGTTGGACCCAGCGGCTGCGGGAAAACTTTCTTTGTAAAAAGTATTTTACAAAACTGTAATCATGTCATGGATATTGTTCCAGAAAATATTGTATGGATTTACACATCTTTTCAACCCATGTATGCTGAATTGCAGAAGATGAATAAAAATATTACCTTTGTGGAAGGATTGCCTCATTCTTTTGAAGATGAAAACCTGTTTCCTCCTGATCAGAATCATCTGATTATTTTAGACGATGTTATCGCTCAAGCCTCAGATGATGAAAACGTGATGAAGGTCTTTACCCAGTTTCGTCACCATCGTAATATGAGTGTTATGATGTTGACTCAGAATGTTTTTCACCAGGGAAAGTTCAGTCGCACTATTAGTTTGAACTGTAATTATATGGTGTTGTTTAAGAACTCGACAGATAAACTCCAGCTGAATATACTGGCCCGCCAAATGTTTCCATCTCAAAAGGGTCTCTTCTTGGAGAGTTTTGAAGACGCAACGAGAGAAGTTCATGGATATTTAATCATCGATTTTACACCTACCTGCCCAAAACATTTCAGACTGAGAACGGGGATACTTCCTCAGCAGTGGCCTGCTGTGTACATGCCCAGAACAAAGTACGTCATCATGTCTGCGCGTATAAAAAGGAATTTACCATTATTCAGAGCTTTGTACCAGGCCTGTCCACAGAAACGTAAAGATATTCTCGCACAATGCTCTCCCGACTTTATTCAGGCTCTATGTGAGATTGCACTGAATATCCTAAAAGGTAACATTAAACTATCACCCTCTCAACACCGACAATTGAAGAAACAAAGAAATATCATCAGATTGTTGGGTGATAAAAGAACCGGGATAAAAACTAAACAGTTGGCTCTCAAAAAGCAACGAGGTGGTTTTATTCTCCCCATCTTAACGGCTCTTGCACCCTTGATCGGTGATCTAGTGGGTGGAATCATCAGGAGATAATGTCTCTCAGAACATCGCAGAAGATGTTTCTCATTTCACCTCATCAATTCAAGCGTCTGACCCAGTCAGACACGTCCATCAGACAGACGGCGGAGGAGAATTTGGATGCTGAAATGAGAGCGATAATAAACGAGCCGGGTTTGACTTCTTATCAAAAAATCAAGAGATACGATGCTCTTCTCCAGAGGTATCTGACTTTACTTAAGCAAGGTGTCAAAGAAGAAAAACAGCGGGTCAGTTTAACGCTGCAGCGTGACACAGAGGTTCCTGAACATGAGCGGTCCCAAGAAAAACAAGGCCCAGGGCAGGATGAGGCCCCTAAGGATCAGGTTCTTACGGAAGTACTGAAAAGCCTTCCTAAACACAACCGTAAAAATGCCGAGTACATTTTGAAGAAATTATCCGAAAGAAGTGAGAGTTGGACTTCGCGAGGTGAATTTGTATTTAAAGGAAATGTTATAAAAGGGTCCCACATGATTGATTTGTTGAAAAATCTCATGCTTCCATTTAAAAAATCTGGAGCATCACAAACCCGAGGATGGTCTGACTTTCTACACACCTTGTCAGAGGTAAACATCCCTATATCTTCAGTCATTAACCCTTATGCTCGTGAAGAATATAGACGTTTCAAAACAGAGGGTACATCGATTGAAAATGGGGGTACACCCCCCAGCGTTAAGCAGAGAAGAAAAATAAGAAGAAGGCAGATAACTAATTCTCCCTACTGGTCGAGATCTGAGCTGGAAGATCCAAAAAATGCTGATGGGAGATCAAAAGGTCTCTTCGTAAGACGACACTACCACCCCGATGGATTACATTTTCACCATAAACCGTTATAAGAAAATGAAACATGTAGCCTATTTCTTTTATTCAATAAAATATTTATTGATTATATTTTTCAAGTCTAACTTCGTTCTCTACTTCACACACTAACATATGATATCATTACACAAATATTAAATCATAAGAAGAAAAAAAAAAAAAAAACAATGAAAAAAAATAAATAAGACAATTTAAATTCCATAACAATCCATAAATATCTCCAAAGAGCATGTTCCGTGAGTATAAAATGTACAACTTTGATTAACGACACATTTCTGATATTTTTTCACAAAGTTAGATACCATTAAATCATTCTTAATCACATCTCCGGTGTATTTCGACAACACTTGCTGCATTGATAATCCGCACGCTCTATGACATAGATAAAAAATGCAATGGTGACCGCACACAGTGGACAGAGTGTTTTGAAGCTGATTATTATGATACAATATTTTTGAGGATCTGTCTTCTAAAAATGTTACGATGCTTGACGGGTAGAACTCGAAATCCGGAGAGAATCCATAAGAGTCAAAAAAGCTGGATTGACCATTCTCATCCAATGTCAGAGCTAGCCAGTGTTCTCCCGGCATGTGTGAAGGATGTGTGTTCACAATAAAGTAGGCCGGCCCTGGGAATTTGTCAGCTAGCAGCGGCAGCTGGTCGCACGGCCATACACCACAAAACAAATCTCCCAGCAGATGACGCATCAGGCTCTCAATTTCATGATTATTCATGCCTGATTAGATTAATAATAATCCACCAGCACACGCCTCTTTGAATCAATCTCTAAAATAGAGTCATAACAAGCGTAGATGATCAGCGTGGTGGTATGAGGCAACGGGTTTCTGAAGCGCATTTCCAATCTTAAATTCCCACTGGAAACTGGAGATAGAGCATCTGTGTCCTCGCCCGGGTTAAGATTAAATGTGAATAGAGAGTATCCTTGATAAAATTCCTGACGTGTTATACTCAGTGAAAGATATTTTAGATGTCGTCCTGTAGCCGTAAACAAGTTGTAATACTCTCTCACTGAATGACCTTGGTTAAAATTGGGCTGGAAGGCTTTAGCAGGAATTTGTCTGCCATCCTTACACAAAGCTAAATATTCCATATCAAAATGATTAAAGTCAAACGGATTGAGATTGCGTGTTCCTGTGAAAGCATCATGATCCAGTAACGCAATCACCACATACTTGGGAAAGACGCCTAAGAAAAGATTCTCTTGGTTGCATACCCTTGAATTTTCAGGGATGGAATATGTTTTTACATTCACACGTGAAAGTGGATACAGAGCATTTGCTTTCATTAAAGCTGTAGTGTGACCCAGTCATACAGCTGGAGAGACAATAACTTTTTTGATAAAAAGAGATGCTCCTAATATCCTGAGTTTGTAAGTGGAGTCTCTTGCTGCCATGAGACAAAAGGCATCGTTGGCTCTTGTAAGTTTAATTTTGAGGTCAACAGAGTTTAAAAGAAGTCTCTCACAGAAAAATATGTCTGCATGCAGGGGGCCTAGGAGATGTACCTCCCTGGAATTTGCCGTAAAGCCTGCTCTGCTGTTAAGGCCTTGGTTAGGGCCGTTAGTTGTAACAATAGAGTTCAGAGCACCTGCAGTGTCTTTATAAAAAAGACCAGAGCTGAACTGGGTTTTTAAAGAATCCTCAGAAAAGTTTAACAATGTCTCAATCATGGCTCTATATGGATGTGTAGCGCTGGATTGTGAAATCATTCGATCTCCGAGAGTGACGTCACACTGACTGAAGATGGTGTTTAACGGGTAGTTGATGAGCCCTACAGGTGCATCATCTGGCGGGTTTGTTCCATTCTCGTTAGTAATTTTCACTCTGAGATACAACAGCGTATCGTTGAGATCCAGATACTTTTCTCCGTCTCCCGGAATGAAAAACTCGATCGGCCCTCCATCAGCGATTGCTGATAAAGGCTGGATCTCGGTGTAAATTTGATCTTCGATCGATTGCTGCGTCATCGGGGCAGAAAATAAGTCCAACTCTGCCAGCGTGCACTCTGATGATTTGTTATGTAAAAGAGCCATGATTTAAATATATCAAAACTTGCGGATGACTTCCTTCCTCTTCGTTTGTCAGCTGCGACTGATCTCCTTTTTCGCGTTTGTCGTTGTTTTTTAACCGTCTTTAAACGATCACCAGGGGGTCTTGTTCTGGGTCTTTTGGATAAAACCATAATTCCTGAACCTTCTTGACCGTCGGTGTGTGTAGAACCACTCATTTTTCTCACGGCTCTACCGATGACATCCGAAGCGATATTTGATGCAGCTGTTTTAAGATGGGGTTTTGCAATTGCAAATCCTTTTTTAACCAGAGGGGATACAAAGCGGAATAATTTTGAAAATAATGATCCAATTCCGCGTCCGTACATGACCGGGGCCCCATAAAACCCTGGCAGATTACCACCTGATTGACTTACATAGTAATTTACAAAGCGATTTGGATCACGTCTCAGACTTAGCTGTGCCATGTTCTCTCTTGCCTGCTTGATGCAGTGTTGAATGACCAGCGTAATATGAATGATAACCAATCAATCTTAGAGGTTATATACATATCTCTGGAATAGTTTATACAAATAAAATTTATCTCAGGCTACGTTGTGATATCACCGGTCTGAAGTGTAGTCTTATGACGGTCTTTCCATAGACAGGAACGTTTTGGTCCAATTTAATTTCTATATTGATATTTTCAATATGTTTTCTGGAGACTGGAAGGTAGTGGGCGGGGTTAAACGTCTGAGTAATCATATCACTGAATTTGCCTTGTACTTTGACGGTCCGCAGTAAAGGTGCAAAAGTGTCGCTCGCCTACTATTTGTGGGCTGACTACGTCGCTGTAACAGTATAGGTGATAGAAACCAGCCTTTATATCTGCCGGAAAAGGAGCCAGTTTTGGTTCAGAAACATGAATCCATTCCCCTGGTTTCACGCCCATCATATAAGCTAGAGTGCTGAAGAAGCGTATTTCATACGGACTGTTTGCTTGAAATGCAAATCTCTTTTGAACTTTGCTGAATTTCATGCGTAAACCCGATTTCAATTTTTTGAAAAACATTTCCATCTCTGTCTCGAGTTGAATAACGCTGTTATAGTAGCCACTTCTGATCCTTTGCGTATTGATCTCCACATCACCAACCTTCCTCCATTCAAAGTAGGCATCATAATCCGGTAAATTATGCCATGTATGAGGATATGAAATCTCGGCTAATGCAACCATCCATTGGCCTTCTAA
Organism: Girardinichthys multiradiatus; assembly: GCF_021462225.1. Lineage (NCBI taxonomy): Eukaryota > Metazoa > Chordata > Actinopteri > Cyprinodontiformes > Goodeidae > Girardinichthys > Girardinichthys multiradiatus. Next base: position 7,861,169 of record NC_061815.1, read on the forward strand.
ATCAATATGTTGAGCTAAATTTACACGGAAACTTGAACTGGTATTATTTTTAAACACTTCCATGCTAGCATTAGATGGAAGAGTAACGTAAAAGCCATCATCCTCTACCTGACGGTTCATGTGTCAACTGTGAGGTTTAGTGCAAACCTTTTTTATACGTTTCGAAGTTCATCAAACTTGATCCAACTGTTGAATTTCTCAGGCCAGTTTTTCCAGCTTACAAAAACCTGTTTGACTCCCTTGACCGTACGTCGTTTTCATATTTTTTTCCACTTGACACATCTTGTCGTTAAATATTTTTACTTTTTGAAGTTCCTCAGCCTAAAAGGAACCCTCGATAGGTTCTCCATCCAAATCTTTGAGTTTGTATACAGGAGGAGAACGGGGTATCCGCTCATACACTGTAAACACTTCATCCGTAAAACTCTGTTCGTATTTTTTGTCAAACACTCCACGGACCTTGGATATTCTGACAAGATCCCCTTGTTTAAACGTTGTCACTGAGTCCTTGCAATATCTGTTGGACTTGACATCATACAGATTCTGAAACACTTGAAAGGTATTTTCTGGGGTCACTTCCATAGGGCTCATTTTAATGCTGGAGTGGTAGGAATGGTTGTAGCTTCTAGCTAGGTTTTGCAGTACATCGACGTACCGCCGGGTATTGTTAGCTGTAAAATATCTCCACATCCTTGTTTTTAATGTGTGGTTAAATCTCTCGACCACTGAAGCTTTTGCTTCACTCGCTGTGGCAAAATGTTCAATACCGTGTTTCTCCATTAAAACCTTAAATTTCTTGTTAAAAAAGTCTTTACTGGCATCAGTCTGAAGTTTTTTGGGGATCTGACTTTCTGTAAAAACTGATTCAAATGCCTTTACCACCTCAGCGGCTGTTTTCTTCTTCAAAACTCGTACATACGCCCTTTTTGAAAAGATGTCAATGACTGTTAATAAATAATTATAACCATCATTTTCCATGGCCAGAGCTTGCATGTCACAGAGATCAGCCTGGAACTGCCTCAATGGTCTGGTGACAAAAACTCTGTTTCTCGGGAACTTTATTCTTGCAGGTTTATGTAGAGTATAGGTATCTTCTCCTAATAAAAAATCTTTAACTTTTTCAACCGCAACCTTCTTTCCCGTTTCATCTTGCATAACCCTCCTCAGCCTATCTACACCCCCAAAACTTCCCGGATTTGAAGGGCTATAATATACATTCTTCATCAGTCGTCTTCTTGCCATCTCTGCCTTATGCTCACTCTGCCGATTACTTGTTAAATAATGAGAAAAAACACAGCAGGGTAGATTTATCCTTATTTTTGTATTTATTTTTGTATTTAATATTAAAAATAAAACAACCAAAAAACAAAATCCGATAAAATGCAGATTAATGCAGATGAATTCAAACACTACTAGCTTTTAAACAACACTTTTGGGAAAGGTTACTATGTTCCTACTTTAATTGTATTTAATAGTAAAAAGAAAAAAGAAGAAAAATCATATAACGCAGATTAATTAAAGTACTGGAATACTAAAACAAAAACAAAAAAAATGATACAACAAGTCATCAAACATGTGAGATCAGTTTGTCAGTCCATAGCACTCTGAAACAGAGTTAAGTTGTTTGAGATGTTTCTCATCGACCATGCGATCATAAACGTGCGCTATTGCACTGTGGATGCCTTGTACCGATTTCAGTTCATATAAAACCGTCTTGGCAATCGTCTTCACTCTGAAGTCATCCGCTTGTATGCGTCGAAGTACCAGAAGATTCTGAATAGCAGGAACGAGTTTGGGGGTTACGAGTCGTCGTACGATGCGTTGAAAGTTGACTTGGTTGTATCCTGTAGGTGATGCAGGACTGAAGTGGTTCTCTGAGAATGAGGATGTTGAGGTGGATGGTGAGAAGAGGTCAGGGGAAGGCGGATGATATGGTCCAATGTTGAAGCTCATCGTGCTCAGGAGAGAAGTGGATCTCTGCTCGGTGGTTGTAGAGATCCCTGTATGATTCTCAGTGTCTGTGAGCTTGCAGTTATCTCCCCCCCGTATATATATCATAGGAAGGGGTGTGTCCTCAGAAGAGGGTTCGTTCTAAATGTAAAACAGGAAACGTCAGCGTTTTTTTCACTGACATGACATCGATCCAACTTCGTGACTTGTGGAAAAGGTCGGAAAGACTATGTCCAATTTCACTCATCTTCTCTGCCCAAGCTTCAAACGGCAGAGCCAGCATTGTCTTGAATACGCCGCAGTCCTGATTGAAAGCCTCCAACACAAACAGATCTGAGGGACTCGTCCGGTTGTTCCTGCGTCTGCTTGCCCAAAAAAGACCAGCGGCCATTTGCTGTGGTTTTTGACCCCCACACTGCGCTAAAGAGAGGTTCTCTCTCAGCTATTTCAACATCGGATGGTATATGAAACATTCTCGCCCGTTTTACAGGTCGAGGAGACAGTTCATTTTCTTCTTCTTCTTCCTCCCTCTCCTGCCTTGAGACTGTTTCAGGGCTATCATTAAGGTGCGGGATTGCAAGCCTTAACACAGCCCAGTCGCTGTGGGTGAGAGTACACAGAGCCAGTGATCCATTAAATACCTCATCTTGATCCAATTGATACAGGCAAAGCTCTCCTATTTCATACATGAAAATATAATCCCAGCTGCCAACCAGGCCATATGGCTCCAAAGACCATTCTTCCTGCAGAGTGTCGAACGGGGGTCTTTGTACCCTGCAGATGTAGTATGTTGATTTCTTAGGAGCATTCAATTCACGGGATGAATACTGGTAGACGGTCACTGGGGTTTCGCACAGAACTGACATACCTCTTGGCCGACCCGAGGTCTGATTTTCAACCATGGTTGTTGAAGTTGATGTTGGATCCTCATCATCGGTAGAGTATATCATAACGGGAATTCCGATAGGTATCTCCGTTGAGGAAGTATATGATGCAGTTGCTTGTTCATCATCATCATCTTGGCACGCGTTGCGTTTCTCCTCTGCTTGACGATAAACTCTCTTAACTCTAGCCATTGTTGAACGGGTGTTCTTTTTTCCAACGAATGCTGCATGTAAAGTGCAGAGTTTTATCTCTGTATTTAAAGTAAACACTAAAGCACGCCCTATTGTTTTCATTGGGTTATTCAAGGTTTAACGATGCTTACAAACACACCCCCTCTATTTTTAATTGGTGCTGATGCCAAACAGTTTCCGATAATACCATATTTGTCTTGTTCTATTTATAACAAACACACCCCTGTGTTTTAATTGACTCATTTAAGGTATCGCCCCTAATGATGACAACCAATCAGCATCCACGGTTACGCCCCCTTGGACACACCACCTGCTTGACCACGTGACCTCCTGCCCACATGGCACCCACATGGCGCCAACCGGAAATCCCACCCTCACCGGAAGTCCCACCCACCTGTCAAAAAGTTTGATGAAAGGGTGTACTTAAATTCTCTCTAATTGTTTGGTTCTCAGTTGTGAGCAAAACTAGTTGTTCCAGGCTGAACTACATAGACTCCCTCAGAGCTGTGGAGAACCTCAACCAGTGTGAGGCATCCAGGCTGGTTAGCTTCTTGTCGATAGAGTTCAGGACATCAGCATAGCTTTTCTCTGGAGATATAGTGGAGGTGCTGGCCGAGCACTCTGAACGGGAGCGTTTTGATGTTGGTGTGGTTGTGGGTGTAAATTTTTGTGTCTTACCCATTACAATGTTTTCAAAACATTCATCCACGTAGCTCTCCAGGTTGTTCAAGGTTTCCTCATCCTGTTTGTTTTATTGGGAAAATATGAAAAAACGGTTAGTATTTTAAACGTTTCATTGTTTGAATTTATGGCCTTGTTTTACCTGAGTTTCAGAATCAGAATCAGCTTTATTGCCAAGTTCGTACATACAAACATGGAATTTGCCTCCGGTACACTTTGCTCTTTTGTTCTGTTTTTGCATTATAGAATATACAAATTTACAATTTACAATTTACAATGTACAATATACAATGTACAATGCAATATTCTGCATTACAGAATATACAAATTTACAATTTACAATGTACAATATACACATATCTAATAAAAAAGGTGCTTTTGCAACATCTGTGTGCTGTTGTTCTGTACTCTATTGAATGTTCATCAGAGAAACAGTCTGGGGGAAGAAACTGTCTCTGTGGCGGCTGGTTTTAGTAAACAGTGCTCTGTAGCGGCGGCCTGAAGGTAAAACTCTAAACAGTTTATGTGCAGGGTGTGTGGGGTCTGCAGAGATTTTAGCAGCTCTTTTCCTGACCCTAGACCTGTAAAAGTCCTGGATGGAGGGAAGGTCAGCTCTGATTATTCTCTCTGCAGTCCTGATTATTCGTTGCAGTCTGGACCTGTCCTGTTTTGTGGATGAGCCAAACCACACTGAGATGGATGAAGACAGGACAGGCTGAATGATGGCAGTGTAGAAGATGACCAACAGCTCCTGTGGAAGGTTGAACTTCTTGAGTTGCCTCAGGAAGTACAGTCTCTGCTGGGCCTTCTTTCAAACAGTGTCTATGTGTGAGGACCATCTCAGGTCCTCAGAGATGGTGGTTCCTAAGAACCTGAAGTGGTCCACAGCCGATACAGTGTTGTTGAGGATGGTGAGGGGGGTGTATGGGGGTGGTGTTCTCCGAAAGTCCACCACCATTTCCACAGTCTTGAGTGGGTTCAGTTCAAGGTAGTTCTGACCGCACCAGTGTACCAGCCGATCCACCTGCTGTCTGTATGCAGACTCATCACCGTCCTGGATCAGTCCAATGACAGTGGTGTCATCTGCAAACATAAGGAGTTTCACAGACGGGTCCGATGAGGTGCAGTCATTTGTGTACAGAGAGAAGAGGAGTGGGGATTGAACACACCCCTGGGGGGCACCAGTACTTATTGATCTGGTTCGGGAGAAGATGCTCCCCAGTCTCACCTGCTGCTGTCGGTCTGTCAGGAAGCTGTTCATCCACTGACAGGTGGAGGCTGGAACGTTGAGCTGTGTGAGCTTCTGGTGGAGGATGTCTGTTTGAGTTTGTAGTGGTTGTTTACCAGTATACCACCATATTACCTCTTAAGCCTTGCCCAGTAGGTCACGCCCCTTTTTGGGGGTGTGTAAAACTAGGTAAAATTCCACCAATTTTATTTTTCTTTAATATATCGCAGGAGGAGCCTTTAATCTTCACAAAACAATTCTTTGAGTTTAGCACAAATACCTGCATTTTATGTACTCAGGTTGAATTTGTCTGGAATATAAAAAAGTAAAACAAAAGCAGAGTAAATCCGTAAGCAGGCAAATACGTTACACATATCTGTATCCATTCTGTAATATATATTGGGCAATTTTCTTAGAAGAAAGGTCAAATTTTAAAGAATTTAATGGAAAGTTAAACAGCCCAAGTTACATTTTTTAAATTGACAAATCTAAGAAATGGTTCAAGTGCTCTTCTTTATGAGTTACAAAGGATTGAGTTACTGTTCCCACAGGAGGACATATTCCAACTGGAGACTCCAACAATCAACATACACATGCCTTCATCAAAGCTCCTGTTCGGCGTACTCGCTACCTCCATATATACTGACAGAAAACAGGCATTCATTGCCTGCATTAAAATCACCACAGAGGTCTGCCTCCAACTACTGAGACTGCAGGATAAGAAATAAGAAAAACAAGTCTGCTGAAGCTGGATTCTATCTTTTCCATAATTCAACAGTAAAAAACACAGGTCAAACTAAATGAATGGCAAAAAGGAGTTTTAAACTCTTGGCTTGTCTTTCATTGACTTTCAAGTCTACCTGCATTCTGGGTAATGCACCACCACTTTTATTCTGATATAGCAACTGCCTTTAATTTACCTTCACATATTCCTATTTATATATAAATGGGCCAGAGGTTGTCATCATCTCATCATGGAGACGGATATATTGGGTTTTTTTTTTAGATGAAAATGATGACACAACATACAGTTTTAAGGATTTTCTAAATAACAATTGAATGGGCAAGTTGGAATTTTGGATTCCCTCTAATCCTCACAGTGTTAATAAATCAAAATGAACTTATGTAGTGCTTTTCTAGTCTTACCCATCACTCTAAGCTTGCCCACAAATTTCATTTGTAATTTAGCTTTTTCCGCATAAAAAACATTTGTTTTACAGCTCTAAATTGATTGGTTGATACTAAGAATGATGGAAAACTCTGCCAAGATCTACAAAGGGTTTTGTTTTTTTCAAATTTACTCAAGTTGGGAAATTTGGTCTGAACATTGGAAGAGCTGTCACCAGTGTTGACTTTCAGCAAGAATGCCCTCAATTGGAATCCCAGTCAGTGGCTTTTCCATGTGCAGTTTGGTCTCCCTGTGCATGTGAGAGTTTTTTGTTCAGGTACTCCATCTTCTTACCACAATCCAAGAAAACATACATGTTAAGTTATTGGCCTCTCTAAATTAGCTTTAGGGCTTAGTGTATCCATGTATGTTTGTTCAGTGTGCCTCTGTGTTCACCTATGAGGGACTGTTGACTTGTCCAGGGTGTACTCCGCCTCCTGCCCATTAACTGCTTTAGATAGGCATCGCCTGCCACTGACCCAGAAGGATTAGATAGAGACAGAAAATTGATTGATGGCAAATTTTTTTTAAATTATTTTTTAATAAATGCAGATTCAAAATATATCAGTTCGAATGAACATAAGAGGATATGCAGATGTGATTCCACTTTGCAAGTTTGCTAATTATCATGGTTTGGTTGCAGCATTGACTGATCTCTTCAGGCAGTTCTACAGCAATTCACACATTTGAACAGACATTTCATATGGCATAGTTAGGAACATGTTTGGATCATCAAGCAACAACACAAACACTGAGCTGACTAGAGGGTAGGGCCAGTAACTCACGTGTCTGAATTGTCCCTTTGTAGTGACCCTAATGGCCCTTATAACCTGTTAGTTCCAACTGTGTTCAGAACTGAAGATGCCTTTTGGGTGATGCATTTAAGTAACAAAGAAAGACTCCAACTACTCTCTATTTAAGCACCTAACACCGAGGAGTGAGTTTTACATCACCATGAACTGAGAGGGTGCCAAGCAAGAAATAAATCCTTACTCCAAAATTCATTGGAAGAAAAGAAAAAAAAAAGACTTAGCTATGTGGTCACAATGACAAGATGTTTTTGGTGCATAGGAGACAGTTAATGGATTGGTGAAGGAGAATTACATCTATATCATTCATGTTCACCTCAAATCAACAGCTAGATGTTTGGACACAACTAGTTCCAAAGGCACTATGATCCGAAACACACATCAAAATGGTTTTGGACCTGATAAAATGGACTACAATTTTGCTTCTTCAACAATTTTTCTCAAGGCAAACCTTCCAACATTAGCCTTATTAAAATTTGGGGACTACATTAAAAGCCTGGTCTGTTCCAAGAAACTAATCACCCTAAATAAACTCTAGTTATTCAACCAAGAAAAGCCTCTTGATGGCTACAGAAAGCATGTGTTCTGTTGCTTAACCACACTAATAGACCAAACTTTAAGGGGGTGTCTATATATATTTCAGTTTATTTGTATGATTTTAGGCCTGTGTGGACTTTTGTATCCACTTATGTTTTTACAAATCCCTCCATGAGGAGACAGTATGTTAGAGTTTTAGGGAACTTCGTTCAGTATTGTGCGGTCTACTTTCACGGTAAACTTGCTTTAAAAAATAATCCTAAGAAATTATTAAATACCATTAACAGTATTGTAAATACTCCAAATCATTATGCTTTGTTAACCTCAGATGACGACTGTAATATGTTTCTGAATTAGGGTGATATACTTGATATCTAATGTTGGTCCAAGCTCCTCTATCTATGAAATTGAGCCTCAGGGTTTTGAAGATCTTACTTCTTTTGCTTCAGTTACATTAAATGACCTGACCTCTTTAACTTTAGCAGATGAAACACTAAACCTGTTTATTATCAGTATTACCTCCCTGTTTATTTGTTCAGCCTTTGCTCCATTAGTATTGTCCAGCAAATCTATTTTGTGTTCTTGTTATTTCATTTATGGCACATTTGTAAAACAGGAGACATGGTCTCCCAAACAGATCTAGTGAACGTTATTAATGCATTTGTGTCATTGCAGTTAGACTACTGTAATGCTCTTTTTACCTCCAGACTGTTCCTCTCACAAGGCCAAAAACTAAGGGGGACTAAGGGGGGCTTTCAGTCAGTCGCTCCTAATTGGTGGAACAGTTTTGCACCTGCAACTTCACTTTGCTAATTCTGTTGACATTTTTAAAAAGCAGCTAAAAAGCAACTTTGTTCTGCCAGACTTTTATGTCATGATTTTGTGGTGCTTCTTTCTACATGGTTCTATACTATTTATAAATTTACATAGTTAATGTTGTGACTTTCTGTCTGTGAAAGCCAGAGATCAGGCCAAGTACAGGGATGTTGAGCCCCATATGAATGACAGAAGAATGCATTGCTGATGTGACTTAACATGAAAACATGTATCTTATTTAAAGAGTCCACATTTAAAAAAAAGGATACATTCCAGTAGGGACCCTTTGCACATGGGAGGAAAAGCATATTTACTATTTAGGCTTCTGATTCTAATTTATACACAGTAACCATACTGAGTTCCTACTGAGCTGCAGAAGCTGAGCAGACTTCTGTCTCTGTGCATGTACCAGAAGGGTTTATCGGCGAATAATGGGATTAAACATCAAGCACAAGACATCAATGAAAAAACTACTTTTCTTCTGGTTTTGGCTGACACAGATTTCTAACATTTCCAGTCAGCAATGTTCTTTTTAGGTTTTACCAGGGCAGGTTCTAGGCATGCATATAAGAGGAGGCAAACAGAAATGTGAAGGGGGCATCATCATGCGTACACATTATCCTCCAGCATGTTTATTATTGTTGTTCATTAGTGTTTTCTTAATGGCATTGGGGTAAACTGTGTAGTGCTGTGCAATTTGCCAGACTGGACTGGTTTCTCCCCAGGTCTTTTGAACACATTGGGCTGGAAAAAAAATAGCTTTGGCCCAGTAGTTAAAATTTGGGCTGCTTTTCACAACATTTGGAAGGTTTTTTAGTAATTATTCATGAGAATCAAAATAGTTGTCCTTGTGTGGCAGAAAAGTAGTAACCTACACATCTCAAAATGTGGTGTCTTTTTACTCATATCAATATTTCATTTATTTTGAAAAATCTGTCAAACTTGACATAATCACTGATGGTCATTGGTTAATCAACTGTCACTGTAAAATTATACTGGTCAATTGTTAACGCCCCAAATGCTGTTAAGAGCCATACTAACATACTTTACTTTGATAAGTTTTGACTTGAGGTGAGATAAAGCATCAAGCTGAAGGGGCAAAATACAAAACATATCCGGAAAGCTAAAACCAGACCAGCACCAGTTAACAGTAGCCAAAATATTATATCTATCTATCTATCTATCTATCTATCTATCTATCTATCTATCTATCTATCTATCTATCTATCTATCTATCTATCTATCTATCTATCTATCTATCTATCTATCTATCTATCTATCTATCTATCTATCTATCTATCTATCTATCTATCTATCTATCTATCTATCTATCTATCTATCTATCTATCTATCTATCTATCTATCTATCTATCTATCTATCTATCTATCTATCTATCTATCTATCTATCTATCTATCTATCTATCTATCTATCTATCTATCTATCTATCTATCTATCTATCTATCTATCTATCTATCTATCTATCTATCTATCTATCTATCTATCTATAATTACCAAGCTCAGTGTTTTAGAGCCAGGGGGAATTTTTCACCTCCATCAGCCAAGCCAGGTTAAAACGTTTTATTCGGTGGTGACTGGACTTTAGCTGCTTGTCAGGGGCAGGTCATGAAACACTTGGGCTATTTTGTCTACTTTTACCTTCGCCATGTGTACTAGGAGTAGGAGAGTTAGCACTGCTGCTAATCGCAGGAGAGAAAGTGCTGCCCTCAAAATGAAATTCTGCACTTTTAAAAACCACAGATATTCTTGCCTGCTTTCCAGGCTTTAGCGGCATGTTTTTCTGCTATCGGGAGCAGGTGTTCATCTGCGTGCGATCGCACATAACTCAGCATGTGAGTGTCGATGACAGAATATGAGGAGTGTTTTTTTATTATCCAGCTTTTGTCAAGTTTGGCCATAGAAAGTAGATTAGCCACGACACTACAGGGATAGAAATCACCCACGACGTGATCTAATAGAGTGAATGACATCAACCATGAAAACGTACCATTACTACTGTTGGCGGGGAAACGCTGCACTCAGTCACACGTGTTAGCAAAAAAAGAATGTACAACAAATGATTATTAAATGAAAATCATTTGATTTAATCTCCTTAACTTGAACATTTAGTTCTTAGGAATTTTATTCTTTTCAGCTCATTAAACATAAAGATAACTCTGATAACTCCGTGGAAGAGAGTAAGTAATCTAAATAAATACAAAATCAACATAAATAATAAACCTGCTTTTTGTTATAGCAAAATAGCTCTTTTGAATAAGTCCTGAATAACCAGAAATTTAAACCTATAAAATCAGCAACGGATCACTTAATAAAAGTAATATTCAGGCTCAACATATAATTTTTACTTTGTTTTCATCATTTAACTGAGCTTTAATGAGACACCTGAGATTGCTTGTCCTTAATAAGCCTTAATAGATCGGCAGTATGGGAAGAAACTTGTGCCATGAGAAACAGAATTTAAATTGTTCAGACTGAATCTGTATTTACGTAATTTGAAATTAAATGCAGTGTTTTGAAAATGAACTTTACTAAAGTGAAACTGAATTTAATGGTTTGAAATTGAATTTGTTTGCTTTGAAACTGAATCTGTTTGCTTTGAAAACTGTTCCTTATTATTGAAAATTCTGTTTAATTATTTTCACTTTCAGTTTTATATTTCAATTTCAGTTTTAAAATTCAGTTTTTTGTGTCACATATCCGGGTCCTTGAAGCCACAGGTTGATCAAACACAGATTTACTGATTCACGGATGTCATTCACTATTGCTGTGTCCAAATTCAGGGACTTCATCCTTTGAAGGTCGCATTTGTTACGTCATGGTGAGGCAACAAAGGATATCCAAACAAAGGATATCCAACTGCGACGGCTCCTTAAAATGCATCCAACAAATGCGTACTTCTTTTCCCCCAATTTGAAGGATGGATCCAGGCCCTATCTCAATACTCGCACTTCCACCCTTGTGTCCCTGAATTGCGTGTTCTCCTTGATGGGTTAGAGTGCGTAGTGTGTCCCAATTCTCCAGAGTGGTCCTTAGCCCCGCCCCCTTTGTGCCCTCAATCCACACTTCAGCAAAGCCCGCATCTAAGCAGACTTCGCCGAAGTATATTACCCAAAATTCACTGCTGCAGATGATGTTCTGAGCAAAAACCAATCATAACCATCAACGTAATCAACCATCAAATCAGAATAATAAGAACTGCGTAAACTTTAGACAGCAACCCGACAAATATATTTTTTTAATGGTTTTCCAAGCTCAACATTGTAAGATACCACTGGCTTCAGAGTATGTCTGGGCAGTCAGTAGGCCATAACACTGAAGTTACCTTTCAAACAAACACTGGCGCAATGAGTCTATTGTAAAAGCCTCCTTCGCTTCCTGCACTTTCTTCTCCTCAAAACAATTGCTGGTTGCAGTTTTAAAATATTTTTTTAGCAGCGAGACTGCGAAAACAGTGCCGGTTCCCACCCTATTTGATGTTGCAGTTACGGTGCAGAGGTGCAAGTCGATGACGTACCCCTACTGTCCCAATTCACCAATTTTGCATGCTTGTAACTTGCGCACTTCAACCCCTACGTGCACTTGTACAAAGAACACACTTCATAGAGGGGTGTAGGGTGTAGTGTGGGAATTGGGACAGGGCCCCAGTGTATCCTCTGTGTCACACCCTATCCCATGGTTCAAACGGAAGTAGCAAAGGCTAGAAGTTATAGAAAAGCTGTGAATAAAATTGGATATATTGCGCATTCTGTGGAACAAACTGAACTTTTCAAATGTTATTAGACAAGAATATAATTTTGTAAATCTGTAATATCTGATCGGTTTATCAAGATATCCCTTAATTGCACAGGTTCTCTGACGTGTTCGGAGATGTCCGCTGCCCTGTAGCAGCCGGCTCGCCTCGCCAGCTGTCAACTGACTGGGTGGTTGAGGTGCGCTAAACATTGAGAGAACAGCAGACTCCCGGCACATTGCTTTCAAACTTCCGCTAGGTTTCCCCGGAAAACTGGGCTGTTTAACTGGGTGGAAGTTAAAAAGATATAATTCAGTCAAATGATATCTAATAATAATGTTTGGTTTATTTATAATAATAATATAATAATAATAAAAATTATTATCTACCACAAATAAACTAATTTAAACTTTGTTCCTAAAGTTAATATGTTAGTGTTTAAGTTGTTAAAAGCAAATGCCATCAATGCATGTTCTCCCCGTGCATGCGTGGGTTCTCACCGGGTACTCCGGCTTCCTCCCACAGTCCAAAGACATGCCTGTTAGGTTAATTGGTCACTCTAAATTGACCTTAGGTGTATTGAATGAGTGTGTGCATGGTTGTTTGTGTGTTGCCCTGCGATGGACTGGCGATCTGTCCAGGGTGTACCCTGCCTCTCGACCATAGACTGCTGGAGATAGGCACCAGCTCCCCCGCGACCCACTATGGAATAAGCGGTAGAAAATGACTGACTGACTGACTGTATTTTATCTACAGTGTTAGATTTTTATATCTATGAACACAAAAATTATTTTGACCATTTTAAATGGATGAATAATGAACAAGATCATAAAACAAGAACATTTTAAACACAATAGGATTATAAGTCATCAGCAATACGCAAAAGGGTAAATAAAAACCATGTAGTTATTTGCAGTGTAGACAGCAGTATTAACCTTCAGGTTCACAGCTCTGTGCTTCATACTATCACGGTTGCTAGGCAACATAAATTACGCTAAGGTAAGGGCAGGGGAAACGCAGACCAATGTAACACCGGCGGCACACTATGCTAATCTGGCATGTTTAGCTAATAGCTACAGGTAGCATAAGTGTTTGACCATCATTTGTTTACATGACACTTCTTATTCACCTTATTTTCGAACACGGAAATAAATACGCGTCCAACTTCTGGTTTTATGTGTGGCACTTCCATTTCATTGCTTTCCTGAGCTAAATAACATAAGCTTGATAAAATTTGTGAACTATGTCATGGGAACAATTCCAAAAATTGCTGAAAAATCGAAAAACCCTCAAACTATCCATGAGTGGGAGGATGATATGAAGAAGTGGCCTCTTATAACGTACAAAGACATTTTAAACTATTTTGTGTTGTCACTTGGTGCCGATGGCTCTACTATGCGCAAGTACAAAAGTACAGAGGCATATCAGTACCTCCACAGTCGAAAAGTCAGCATAGTATTAATCAATAACATTGACAACCTGGTGTTCATGAAGTCTGATGTGCAACCAAGCCAAAGCAAGTCTCACGTTCACTCCACATAGATCCTGACTACATCAACCGGTATTATTGAGACAGCTGGGAGGTACTGTGTCACGGGTCAGGGGAAGTCCTGCAGTCACGCAGCTGCAATCTTATGGAAGGTAGGCTAAAGATTTGTTTTTTCAGTGCCGTAACATACTAACTGTTGTCTATGTTTACAGTACATAAGTATTGGCAATAAAGGCCCAATCAGATTCAAAAATGCGTCATGTAAACACGCCAATGTGGACATTATGATCAATTGGAACGAAATCGTATTCTCTATTGAGCAGGGGTGATTTATGCAGATCAATATTCTGATTAGCGCCCATCTAATCACTGGTTTTGATTATGTCATTTGGATTCGGGCAACCTGAAGTAAATGAGCATGCGTGTGGAGGACGGGGCAGCAGCGCAGGTAAACAGCCACATCCACAACCACTTTCCAAAGCTTCTTTGAGGGTTCCAGCAGCACTCTCCGGGGTCTTGACAAGGGTTCCACCGCCACTCTCCAGAGCTCCATCATGGGTTCTACAGCCGTTCTACAGAGGACTGGCATTGCCTCCACCACAGCTGGCCTCCAAGGCTCGGTCTCTGCTGCTGTTGACCTCCTGCTTGCACTTTGGTCCTGCACAGCCTCAGCCCAAAATGACAGAACCATCCCTTTGGGATGTTTAATTTGGTGCTGTTCCTAATTTGTCAGTGAGTGATGTCTAACAGAATTGAACTGCCATATGTTAGAGATTTGAAAAAATGCTATTTTTCTCACTGATAAAACACAAAGAAAAAAGGCTCAAGATAAATAATCTTACATGGAAAATGAAGTTAGGTTTTGAGACCCTAGACTTTAAACGAGCTTCTAAGAAGCTGTTGAGCGGTTGTATCTTCAGTTATAAATCTGTTATAAGTGGATCAAACTGAATTATACCTCAAGCTTGTTGATGGCTACAAAACATATAAATTTGAGCTATATGTATAATTTTGCCCCTGTGTCGATTAGAAAAATAATAAAAATCAAGGTTTTGCTTAATTATTTAATCAAAAACAGAATTTCCAATAACTGCAACATCTTACTTTACTCCCACTCTTTCTGACTCATCTGTACCCACTACTGTAAATCCTTGGAAGGAATTGATTGACACTGGATTCAAGATGCATTTAATAAGCTGGGTGGGAGATATTTCACACACTCCTGTGTGTTTTTCATCACCTTTTTTGGATCTAAACAAAGATCTTGAGAGAAGTTTCTTGTTATTAATGTTGGACAAAAACTTGCCCTCAGTCCTCAGGAGATCCAGTCACTATTGCTCTAAGCTCTCTCTCCCATGACTCATCATAATGAGTTTCATCTGTGACTCAGACTCTTTAGTCTCCACCTCATTAAACATGCAGCATTTAAAAAGCAGAAAAGTCCCATTTGTGGCCCCATGTATATTTATAGGGTTCCACCAGAACCAAACTGATTTTGAAAGCATAGAAAAGAGAAATGCATGCAGCAGCACATAATGACTGAGTTAGATGTGACTTAGTAGCTTATTTTCAATTGCACCTTTCAGCACTATTTTCAGCACTTTCACCTTTCAGTGAAAGTGCTGAAAATAGTGTCCATATTTAAAAAAATAAAGCAATTATACACAAATACACTACTTTCTATAAAGCACTGAGCAAATATGTTGCTACAATTCAATACACTTGGCCTGAATCACAATATTTACAATTACATTATCTTTTTTAATAGATCAGGTTTAGCTCTTTTTTAATTGATGACCAATATATCCAAGAATTTTTTTTTCAGTTCTTCTATGTGAGTTTCATTGGAATTCTCTACATGGGTTTGTACCTTAAGGGGAAATTTTAAAGTGAGGTTCAATCAAGAGATTGTGTACACACAGTCTATATCTTATCCGTAGTAGCTAACTCAGATTGTCACAGCTGTATCATTGTTTGACTCAATCGCTGACCTACATTCATATAACTTGCTGAATAAACAGGGATTAGGGATGGCCAAATTTACTCATGGTCAACATCTTGGTAGGTAATGGTTGCTTACATGTTGGATACTGTTGATGTTAGCCAGGTAACAGAAGGATCCCTTTCTCACATGAAGTTCAAATTCAGTTGAGGGCACTTTGGTATTGTGAGGAGCTGAGTGCTTTGCATGTATTTTGGTGCTGCATACTGTGTTTTGCCCCTAGATGGCGGTGGAGACTGTAGGTGAGAGGCGACAGGTGTTTTCCATCTCCTTGATCATCCCTGGGTTATTTAAGAAGGAAGCTGCCAGCAACTCACCGCTTGAGTGTTGCCCATCGCGGTACAAGTCTAAGTTTTTGACTTTCAAATTCTAGTTCTTTGACTAACCTTTGTGTTCTCCGCCTCAGGTTGAGTTACATCCTGAGTGACCTCTGGAACACTTTGACCTCCTGATGTCTGAGAATTTTCAACTTCAGAGTGAACCATCGACCAGACCAAGAATCTTCGTTTCTACTAACCTTTTTTTTATCAAGTACCGGTTGGCAGCTTCCTGACTCGACCATTCCTCAGACCACCTCAAGCGAACCCTGTCCACCCTCCACCAATGGCAGTACCACTAACCGAGCCACGGTGACTAACTCCTTGTGTCAAGTGCTTACCTGCTCCAGCCTCACCTGTGCGCAGATCCGTGTCTCTCCCCCCTCCTGGCGGATCATTCTCCATTTCTATTGACGCCCCGTTCCTGTTTCCCTGCTCCTCCTCATTCCCTGTGAATAAACCTTTCTCCTTTACTTCTTTGTCTCCTGAGTGCTTACTGCATGTGGGTCAAATCAGTTCCTAAAACGATCACGGGTATTTTTAAAGAAATAAATATGGTCATACTGAAAGAAAATAATAAATGTAGCAGATGGCCTGAATACATTTTTATCTTTTTGAACCAAACAAAATGAAGCATCATAAACCAAAACTTTAAGGAGAGAACAGAAACTTCCTTCTAAATTTACTATTCTATTCTGTTCTAAGTTAACTATTCACCCTGTATGTAATGGTATTGGCACTGCCCAATGAATGTGCTTATTGTGCTTCCTCAGTGACTGGAGTTTAGTTATATATATATATATATATATATATATATATATATATATATATATATATATATATATATATATATAAGGCTGAATGTCCTGTATAGTCAAGATTTGTACTATAAAGTTGAAACACAGCCCAAAAGTTAATTCAATCATCTAACCTTAAGGTCTTTCCACAAAATTCTCATATTGGAAGCCATACAATCAACCCTTATAAGGAATAGAAATGTGAGGATAAATACAGAGTTTCAATGAAAGTAGTCTTGCATGCCAACACCTTTTAGATTATTGTTGTGAATTTGCCACCATACAGCCAATATGGCAAATGTTTATTCCTAATGCCTGTTATTGAATATTTAACGCATACCAAGGATAAATGGACTGAAGTTACGTAGCGCTTTTCCAGGTACAGCAGTCATTCGAAAACCAGACACTAAAGTGTAATTCACTCAATCGCACACACATTTATACAATGGTATGCAAATTGGGAGGCAACTTAGGGTTAAGAGGCTTATCCAGTTGCACATTGACATGTGACAGGAGAGCCAACAGTAGATAGTCACCAGCCCCCCGACCCTGCATGAATAAGCTGGTAGAGGGAGAGGGAGCTGCATGGATGGATAATTGTAATTTCTAAAGATGTTAACCAGTGGGGGGTTAAAGTATTTTCATTCAATACAATTTACTGTCCGCCATGGAAAAAGCGCATTTTAAACACAAGTGTTCCCAGACGTTCTGCAGTAGGCAGCCAGGTAGATTGGCTTTGTACTGCCTTGAAAAGGTAGTCACACACCTTGAACTGTTCTTTACTTCTCCCACAATCTTGGGTGTATTTTATTGGGATTTTATGTGATCAACCAACACAAGGCAGTGCATAAGTGAGGGAAAATGATTGAATTATGAAAAGTGCATTTGTATACGACTTAAAGTCTTTTGGGGTATGTCTCTATATGTTTTGCACATCTAGACTAAACCTTTTGTCTGTTCTTCTTTGCTCAAGCTCACTTAATTCAGATGGAGAATGTCTGTGCACACCAGTTTGTATGTTTAGCGACAGATTCTAATTGGATTAAGAGCTAGACTTTACCTGGGCCATTTTGACCCCTGAATATGCTTTGATTTAATTCCATTGTAGGTCTGAATATTAAGGTTGCTGAAAGGTGAACCACTGATAGAGTCTCAAGTCTTCTGACATTCACTTTTAAATGGCTCTTTACCTTGGATGATATGGCTTGAGTCTCAGTTAGGGAGAGCCGTTCTGTTTTTTACTACCTTGCTTGCTTATAATGCTTTGCAAGCACTGCACTCACTACTTTTTTGAATTTAATTAAATTTAAAATTATAAAAATTGTGAAACAGAAGGGGTGTGGTATAAGCATACAGAGAGCATGTTCATTGCTCACTGTTTGTTTTCATCATGTGTAATGGCGGCAAACACATGTGGCACTGTGTGCGACGCAGCAGTAGAGCGAAGGAGGACGGTAACGATGTGCTCCTTCCCTGACGACTAAACTCATCTTTCTCAATGCAAATTTGTTAGATGGTAAGAAGGTGAAACAGAAGAAACCTTGAAGCAAGATGCTGTCTTTTTATATCAGGGCTATTTTTGAATGTTTGCACACTTTATTTGGTTAATGTTACAGTGAAGTGTTGTTTACCATCAGTGCGTTGCCTTAATAGTAATATATAGTTTAATGGTGCAGCAGGCGATTTTAGTAATTCAAGTGCAGTTTTTCTCCTTTGTTAAATTTAGCTTTCTTTATTTTATTTCTATATTTACAAATAGGATTTTCTTCCAGTTGGTCCTGCATTTCCTCCGTCATCTCTGATCAGCGTCACTGTCTCTGCTCAATAGAAGCCTCCCCACAGCATAAAGCTGCCACAAGATGCTTCTCCTTTGGGGATGGTGTTTTCAGGGTGATGTTTAGCATTTTACATGTAGGCAAACTAACTTTATTTTGGTCTCACCTGATCGGAGCATCTTCTTCCATACAGTGTGCCCCCATCATGGCTTGTAGTAAACTGTAAACATTTCTTTCAATGGTTTTCTTTAAACTCTTTCATACAGTTGAAATTTATCAAAGACACAGTTCATATTTGCCTTTATTTGCTTCTCTGATAAATGTTCTTGTTGCGAGGCCCATCGATTTAGGTGAATACCCATGTGTTAGTAGGCTTGCAGTTTTGCCACACTTTTGATCTTCAGATGATGGACTGAACAGGGCTCTGTGAGGTGCTCAAACCCTTCTTTAAACTTATCCACGTCTTTTTCCCTGATCAGCCTGCTGTGTTCCTTGGTCTTTATGATGCTGTTCACTAATGTTCTCTAACAAACGTCCAATGCTTTCACAGAACATTTGGATTTTACTGACTTAAAATGACACACAGGAGGGCTTCACTTACATCAGAATGCAGTTGTTTGCTAATTGAAGACTTCTGAGGTAATTGGTTGCACTGGAGTTTTTTTCCGGGGAATCAGAGTAAAGGGAGCTGAATTAAAATGTGGGCTGGATTTTCATTTATAAAAAAATGCAACCGTCTATCATGTTTCTTCCAGTTGACAGTTGTGCACTACTTCATCTATCCAATGAAAATCCCAACAAATGAGCTGAACCTTGGGTAAAATTCGCACTTGTAGCCTTATCAAATCCAGCTGACACATCATGTACTTGTCTTACATTTATCTGGGACCGCCCAGACCTTCCTCTACCCTGTCGAGAGACATAGTCCCTCCAGCGTGTCCTGGGCCATTCCCTGGGCCTCCTTCTGGTAGGACATGCCTGGAACACCTCCCAAGGCGGACGTCCATGAGGCATCCGGGTAGGATTCCCAAGCCACCAATTCCCGTCCAACCTGGAGAGGACAAATCACTCTTTTCTGGTCGAGAACCATGGCCTTGGACGTGGAGGTGCTGATCCTCATCCCTGCCTCTCCACACTTGGCTGCAAACCACCCCAGTGCATGCTGTAGGTCTTGGCTAGAAGAAGGCAGCAGAACCATGTCACCAAAACAGAGAGACAAAATCTACTGGTCCCCAAACCAGACCCCTTTGGCCCTTGTCTGTGCCTAGAAATCCTTTCCATGAAAGATATAACCAGGGCCAGTGACAAAGGCTGATAAATCTTTTTTTTTTCTTTTTATGGTAGGACAAAAAGTTTGAAAAATTAAGAAAAAGAAGCAACTAGTCTCTCTACTAAAATGGGAAAATGTGCCTTTGTCATAATTTATACAATTGGCTGCATTGTTGTGAAACAGTACAACCTGTGTAAGATCAGATTTTAGCAAGCAATGTGTCAGTTTACTGCAACAGTGCACTGTGTGAAACTGCAGATCAGTCATTAGATCACTCAAAGAAGCTGACGTGCAATTTAAAATAAACTTGAACACACCTTTTCTTCCTCAGAGACATGTTGTAATAAGCTGCTGAGAAGCTGGAAAATCCACTTGCTTTTGGTCTTATAAACAATTTGTTGTTACAAGCACTGACTGCATTTGTAACAACAACCAGATCTTAAAAAAATTAAATAAAATTCCTGCCTTTTATTGCAGCGAGAGCAGAGCAAAAGAAGGAAAATAGGTCGGCAAGGAAAGCAGTGAGTGACAAACAAGGGGCATGAATTAATGACGGAGAATTGGAAGTTCCATTACCATGAGCGGCTGTATGCATGACATTCCTCCTTGTTTTTTTCTTCTGGCTCACATAATGCTAAACCTATTTAGTAATTATCTCCTTCTCTTGTCTCCATCACTCTTTCTGTTTATTTCTCCATTTTCAGTCTTGTCTCTCTCCATCCCCACAACCTAAAACCTATAGACCATTTGTCTATCTCTGTCCTGTTTACCCTGTATTCTTCCGTTTTACATCTCTCACCCGCTTTGACTCCCCAAAGCGCCTGTAGATTGAGACAAATATGCCCACACTGATCTCTAAGTAGAGTTATCATCATCATCTTTTACTTGGTCTGTGTTTTTTATCCATGTAAATTAGCAAACACTAGTGTGACAGTTAGCCAAAAAGCTTTTAAATCTGTGGTGAGCTGTCAAAGCAGGGGTACCCAACTCTGCTAATGGGTTTCTGACCAGCCACAATGAATAAAGGTGCAAAAACGGATGGAGTTTTGGACAGAGGTTTCATTAACACAGACTTGTAAAAGGCCTATGATTCCTTGACAGAAGTGAGATACAATCGTTAAGATAGATACATAATCCACTGCACTTTGTGTTTCATTATTATAATTGCCATTATTTTTTTACTGTTTCTAGTGACTTACTTGTTTTTCCAGGGTCTGCTGTGATCTTGTTTTATTAGGTGTGCCAGAATATATATTTTGCTTTAATCTTAGTCACACACTGTTTTAACCTGCTTGTTGGACTCCCATTGCAGTAGATGCCCTCACATGGCCCAGATTACAGCAGCCAGGGTGCTACAGGTAGCAGAGAGTTTGAAACACACAGGAAAAGGACAGTAGATTGACAAATATGCATTTATAGCTACTAATGTTGTCATGACAATATTTACCAATGATGGAGCCAACACAGAATGTTCTAGTATCATGCAGGGTCTATACAAGGAGTCTAGACACGTTAAAAGCTTTTTAGAAGTTCCAAAGCCAAGCTCAGGCACAGTTCCTTGCTTCTTTGCAATTGATTGTTTCCTAGTTAAAGTGTAAGCTGCTTGAATGCACGTAAAAGCATGAGTTTGGAACTCATGGAATTTGTTAGAAAACAACATTGGAACTTGTTAGGTATTAATTAGTCAACTCAGAGGCAAGAACGATACAGAGTCAGTTTCACTTGCAGCAAGGGTAGCTCACTTTGCAGTGCAGACTACAAAGTGTTGGCACCCCTCTCTCTTTATTTATACATGCTGGTTCACACACAGTTCAACAAACATTCAGGGTGTGTGTGTGTGTGTGTGTGTGGTGGGGGGGGTCAGAAAGGTTAGGGTTCATGTGTCTTGATTTTAAACAGAGAGAGAGAGAGAGAGAGAGAGAGGGGACTAGTACGATGAGCCCCTAGATGCTGCTGATAAAAGCATAACTCACTCCTCTCCCCATCTCCCTTTCTGTGGCATGTGGGAGAGAAAAGCACTTAGAGCAGGCATGAGTGATAAACAATACAAAAGTTTTCACACCCTAACAGAACTTAATCCTTTTTGTGGATGCAATGTTATCTACATCAAGACAGGTATCACTGAATACTAAATACAAAGCTGTTAGTGATACTGTAGCAACATCTGTATGCTGTTGTTTGGTACTCTATTGAATGTTCAACAGAGAAACAGCCTGGGGGAAGAAACTGTCTCTGTGGCGGCTGGCTTTAGTAAACAGTGCTCTGTAGTGACAGCCTGAAGGTAAAACTCTAAACAGTTTATGTGCAGGGTGTGTGGGCTCTGCAGAGATTTTAGCAGCTCTTTTCCTGACCCTAGACCTGTATAGGTCCTGGATGGAGGGAAGGTCAGCCCTGATTATTCTCTCTGCAGATCTGATTATTCATTGCTGTCTGGACCTGTCCTGTTTTGTGGATGAGCCAAACCACACTGAGATGGATGAAGACAGGACAGAGCTGAAGTCTACAAACAGGATCCTGGGGTACGTCCCTGAACGGTCGAGGTGTTGCAGGATGAATGTAGACCTAAGTTGACAGCATCATCTGCCGACCTGTTTGCTCGGTAAGCAAACTGCAGGGGGTCTGTGATGTCTTTCAGCTGCTTCAACACCAGCTGCTCAAAGGATTTCATGATGGTGGATCGTTTGAAGCAGGAGGGGACCTCACAAGTCTCCAGTGACTTGTTGAAGATTGGGGCGAGTTGATTTGCACGGGCTTTTAGGCATGATGGGGAGAAGTTATCAGGTCCTCCAGCTTTCTTTGTTTTCATGCGCTGAAAGAGCCTGTTTCCTAAGAACCTGAAGTGGTCCACGGCCGATACAGTGTTGTTGAGGAGGGTGAGGGTGGTGTATGGGGGTGGTGTTCTCCGAAAGTCCACCACCATTTCAACAGTCTTGAGTGGGTTCAGTTCAAGGTAGTTCTGGCCGCACCAGTGTACCAGCCGATCCAACTGCTGTCTATATGCAGACTCATCACCGTCCTGGATCAGTCCAATGACAGTGGTGTCATCTGCAAACTTAAGGAGTTTCACGGACGGGTCCGCTGAGGTGCAGTCATTTGTGTACAGAGAGAAGAGGAGTGGGGATAGAACACACCCCTGGGGGGCACCAGTACTTATTGATCTGGATCGGGAGAACATGCTCCCCAGTCTCACCTGCTGCTGTCGGTCCGTCAGGAAGCTGTTGATCCACTGACAGGTGGAGGCTGGGACGTTGAGCTGGGTGAGCTTCTGGTGGAGGATGTCTGGTATGATGGTGTTGAAGGCTGAGCTGAAGTCTACAAACAGGATCCTGACGTACGTCCCTGGGTGGTCGAGGTGTTGTAGGATGAAGTGTAGACCTAAGTTAACAGCATCATCTGCCGACCTGTGTGCTCGGTAAGCAAATTGCAGGGGGTCCAGCAGGGGGCCTGTGATGTCTTTAAGGTGCTTCAACACCAGCCTCTCAAAGGATTTCATGACCACAGACGTCAGGGCTACATGTCTGCTTTGATTCCTCAGTCCACTTCTTAACAGTGTGAACCTTGGGTTTGGAAGCTCTTAGTCTGTCTGTTGGTTGGGATGAGGTGGATTAGATAATGATCTGAAAAACCCAGAGCAGCCCTCGTAACAGCATGATATGAGTCTTTTAAAGCTGTGTAACAATGCTCCAGTGTGTTTTGGTCTCTGGTGGGACACTTAATATGCTGTCTGTATTTGGGGAGTTCATTGGAGAGGTTTGCTCTGTTAAAATCTCCCAGTATTATGATGAAAGAGTCTGTGTATTTTTTTCTCCACGTCTGTAATCAGCTCAGCAAGATGTTTTTTCCGCGGCAGAAGTGCAGCAATACGGTGGAAAATATGAGCCAATTATTATAAACGAGGAAAACTCTCGGTGATTAAAACGGTTTATAGATTATGGAAAATGACTCCAGATCCGGGCTACATGATTTCCCCAGCACTTTTACGTCTCTGCACCAACCTTCATTTATATAAAAACAGATTCCGCCTCCTCGCCTCTTCCCCGATAGCTCTGCGCTGCAATCCGCTCTGAACAGCTGGAAGTTCGGCATCAGCAGTGCACGGTCCAGGATGTTTTCACTCAGCCATGTCTCGGTGAAGCAAAGAACCGCTGATCCGCGGAGGTCTGAGTTTTTACCGGTGAGGAGAAGCAGCTCGTCCATCTTGTTGTTTAGAGAGCGGACATTTGCCAGGTGGATTGAAGGCAGTGGTGTGCGAAGTCCTTGTTTGCGGAGCTTTACCAGCGCGCCAGCACGCTTTCACCTTCAACGCTTTTGGCGCAGTATCCCGTATAATGCCGCAGCTCCGCTTGCCAGGAGCTCAGTGAACCTCGGATCAATGAAAGATGGTGAAAAAATCCCAAGAGAGGACTCTCTGATGTTGAGAATTTGCTCTTTACTGAATGAGACCACAGGATTGTGGCTCGACACCACAAAACTGTGGCTCGAAAAAGATAAAAACACACAAAATACAAAAACAGAGAGAGCGAAGCTCCGAGGCTGCCATCGTCGGCGCCAACTTGGTTGCACAAGGTTCTTGGTTGATGGTCATTGATATACTAAAAACCACAAGGATTGGGATACCTCTCTCTGTCAGACTGATTATAACCATTGGAAAAGAGAAGGGGTCATACAGGTAGCAGAAATGGAGGGTGTTTGCACCTCAACCATAACTGAGCCGGTTTTGGCTAAACCTGACTCCCCCTTACTCCAACCAACAGGGAAGGAGGAAGGCTCCCTCCCTGATAAACTCAGCCACTCTAACTATAAGCTTTATCAAAAAGGACAGTTTTAAACCTAGCCTTAAAAGTAGACAGAGTGTCTGCCTCACGGACTAAAACTGGGAGATGGTTCCACAGGAGAGGAGCCTGATAACTAAAGGATCTGCCTCCCATTCTACTTCTGGAGACTCGGGCATGGCTCTGATGGTGTAGGGGTGAAAGCGTGCGAATATATGCAGAGGCTATAGTCCTCAAAGCGGCTGTCCAGGGTTTGAGTCCCAGACCTGGCAACATTTGCCAAATGTCTCCCCCTCTCTCTACCCCTCTTTACTGTCTGCCTACTGTCAAAAAATAAAGGCCACTAGTGCTGAAAAAAATATCTTTACTTCTGGAGACTCTAGGAACCACCAGTAAACCTGCAGTCTGAGAACGAAGTGCCCTGTTAGGAACACATGGAACAATCAGATCTCTAATGTATGATGGAGCTAGATCATTAAGGGCTTTATATGTGAGGAGGAGAATTTTAAATTCTATTCTAAATTTAACAGGGAGCCAATGAAGGGAAGCTAAAATAGGAGAAATATGATCTCTCTTTTTAATTTTCATCCAACTCTTGCTGCAGCATTCTGAATCAGCTGAAGGCTTTTAACTGCATTTTGTGGACATCCTGATAGTAAAGAATTACAATAGTCCAGACTTGAAGTAACAAATGCATGGACTAGTTTTTCATCGTCAATCCTGGATAGGATATTTCTAATTTTGGCAATGTTCCAGAGGTGAAAGAAGGAAATCCTAGAAACCTGTTTAATATAGGATTTAATTGACATGTCCTGGTCAAAAATAACATCAAGGTTTTTTACTCTATTACCGGAGGTCAATTTAATGCTATCCAGGTTAAGTGATGGCCTAAGCAGTTTCTTTTTTAAAGTCTCCGTTCCAAAGATGACAACTTTTGTCTTGTCTGAATTTAGAAGCAAAAAATGTAAAGTCATCCAAGTTTTTATATCTTCAAGACATGCTTGTAGTCTATCTAACTGGTTGGGCACATCAGGATTTATGGATAAGTAAAGCTGAGTGTCATCAACGTAACAGTGAAAATCTATCTCATGCTGCCTAATAATTTGACCTATTGGAAGCATATATATAGTAAAGTGAATTGGCCCGAGTACTGAACCCTCTGGTACTCCACAATTAACCCTGGAGTTTAAAGATGATTTATCATTTACATGAACAAACTGGAATCTGTCGGACAGATAAGATTTAAACCAGCCTAGCGCTGTTCCCTTGATCCCTACAGCATATTACAGCCTTTTCAAGAGAATATTATGGTCGACTGTATCAAATGCAGCACTGAGATCTAACAGAACCAGAACAGACACAAGTCCATTATCTGAGGCCATAAGAATATCATTAGTGACTTTCAGCAGAGTTGTTTCAGTGCTATGATGAGCTCTGAAACCTGACTGAAACTCTTCAAACAGGTCATTGCTGTGTAAATGCTCACACATTTGATTAGCAACTATTTTCTCAAGAATTTAAGATAAGAATGGAAGATTGGATATGGGTCGGTAATTTTTCAAGTCATCTCGATCAAGCAAAGGTTTCTTAAGCAAAGGTTTAATTACAGCTAACTTAAAAGCCTGTGGTACATATTCATTTACTAAATATATATTAATCATATCTAAAACGGGGCTGGTAATCAGAGGGAACACTTTCTTAAATAATTTGGTTGGGATTGGGTCTAACATACAAGTTGAAGGTTTAGATGAAGCTAATATTTCTGATAACTCAGGAAGCTTCACAGGATCAAAACAGTCCAAACACAAATCAGGTTCTGCAGTTATTTCCAATGTTGTCTCACTTGCTGAGGATGAAGTAATAATCTTCGGGAGTATGTCAAAGATTTTCTTTTTAATAGAATCAATTTTATTTAAGAAGAATCCCATAAAGTCATGGCTGCTAAGAGCCAAGGGAATAGATGGCTCAACAAAGCTATGACTCTGTGTAAGTTTAGCAACTGTACTAAAGATAAACCTAGGATTATTCTTGTTCTCTTCTATTAATGATGAGAAATAAGTTGTTCTAGCTTGGCGAAGTGTCTTTTTATACAACAGTAGGCTATTTTTCCAGATTAAGTAGGAATCCTCTAGGTGTGTAGAGCACCATTTTCTCTCCAATTTTCTAACATTGTGCTTTAAAGTATGCAGCTCTGAATTAAACCAAGGAGCTAGCCTCCTATGAATGATTACCTTATTTTTCAAGGGGGCTGCATTGTCTACTGCATCAGGCAATGATGAAGAAACACTATGAACAAAAGAATCAATTTGTGAAGGGGCAGAAACAGAATTATTGCCCTCCATTGTGCTTTTCAGTGATAATGAGGAAATTAAAAGTGGAATTGATTCTTTAAAGGTTGTTACAGCATCGCCTGATAATGATCTACTATAATGAAATTTTCTTTCAGGTGTGGAGTACTCGGTTAAATTAAACTCAAAGGTTATAAAGAAATGGTCAGACAGGACAGGGTTATGAGAGAGTATTGTTATGTCTTTACACTCAATGCCATATGTCAGCACAAGGTCCAGAGAATGAAGACAAAGGTGGGTAGGTTTGTTAATGTTTTGAGCAAAGCCTATTGAGTCTAAGATAGCATTAAACGCTATATTTAGGCTATCACTTTCAGCGTCAACATGAATGTTAAAATTCCCCACTATAATAACTTTATCTGTATTAAACACTAAATCAGAAAAAAGGTCTGAAAACGAATCTAAAAATTGAGAGTAAGGGCCTGGTGGACGGTACAAAACAACAAACAGAAGCGGTTTTAGTGCTTTGCAATTTGGATAAGGATTAAATATTCAAAAGAGTTGTAGCTATTGATTGGTCTGGGACTAATCAATAAATCGGACTGAAAGATGGTTGCTACTCCTCCTCCTCGCCCAGTATTTCGAGGAATGTGAAAATTTAAATAATTAGTAGGGGTTGACTCATTTATAGTAACATAATCCTGCAGCCAGGTTTCGAGGAGGCAAAATAAATCAATCTGATTGTCACAAACCAGGTCACTAACTAGCAATGTATTTTAAGAGAAAGATCTTATGTTCAGTAGGCCACATTTAATTGTTTTATTTTTCTTTTCGGTCTGAGTCGTGTTTATTTTTATGAGATTTTCCTGATTTCCTCCTTCTAGATTATTTTTTAATCTATTTAATTTTGGCCGTGAGCGAGACACTGCCTTAATAGGGTAATGGCTGGGTAGCAATACAGAAACTGCAGAGAGGAGTGTTAAACTACAACCCTGCTTCCTGGTCTGAACCCTGGGTTGTCAGAGTTTTGGAGAACTAATACATTCGGCCAGATTCCTAGAAAGAAGAGCTGCTCAATCCAAAGTGGGATGGATGCCGTCTCTCCGGATCAGACCAGGTTTTCCCCAAAATGTTCGCCAGTTAACAATGTAGCCCACATCGTTTTCTGGACACCACCTAGACAGCCAGCGGTTGAATGACAGCATGCGACTAAACATGTTGTCACTGGTCAGATCAGGAAGGGGACCAGAGAAAATTATGGAGTCCGACATTGTTTTGGCAAACTTACACACCAAAGCAACACTAACTTTGGTGACCTCCGATTGACGTAACCGGGTGTCATTACCGCCAGCGTGAACAACAATCTTACTGTATTTACGCTTATCCTTAGCCAGCAGTTTAAGGTATGATTTGATGTCGCCCGTTCTGGCCCCTGGCAGACATTTGACTATGGTCGTTGGTGTCTCTAGTGCCACGTTTCTGATTATGGAGCTGAGCGGGGAAAATCTGTTAGAAACGCAGACGGTGACCTGTGGGCTGGGATCTAGGACTATGCTTTCTACGTACCGTCACCCTGCCGGCCTGAGGCCCTGGCTGCGCGGGCTCTGCTGGAGGACTGCTACGGGGAGCTACCCTCGGTGGCTCTGCGCTGGCTAAGGGGGCCTCAGCTATCTGCTGGTTTTTCAACAGCGCGGAGCCGGGCCTCCAATTCCGACACCCTTGCCTCCACAGCTAGAAAAAGGCAACATTTATTACATGTACCATTATCACTAAAGGAGGCAGAGGAGTAACTGAACATCTGACAGATAGAGCAGGAGAGAGGAGAAGACTCAGAGAGAGAAACAGCAGAACGGGTAGCCATGGTGGAGCTAAAGCTAACGCTAAGCTAGCGACCCCTTACCACTACTAGAAAAACCGTGTAAAACACGGAGAGTCCCCAAACGTTAAAAGTAGCAACAGAAAGTAAGTATTTTAATGTGCTTATGTATTGGAACAAGTAAGAGATATTACAGTAGAGAGAAATCAGATCAAACGAGAGAGCCTTCACACACCAAACAATTCACCAACAGCGAAAACAGGAAGTGACGTTACCCAGAGCATCCACGTCAGTATTACTCATATGTGTTTACTATTTGTGTTAAATTAGATGGTATTACGGGGAAAGTTTCTTTAGAAAGGCTGTGGGTAATACATCAAGACAGCAAGAAGAAGAGCTTAGTTGGGGTACAATTTCTTAAAAGTTTTTGTAGTATATTTGGTGAAATTGAGAAATTTAGGCAAAATCAGTTCTAGCTGCAGGCAACTTTGGTACTGGAGATGATGTGGATGTGCTGACTGCCCCTCTGATCTTTTGGGTTTTTTCAATGAAGAAGTTAGCAAATTCATTGCAGGCCCTGGTAGAGTGGAGTCCAGCTGAATCCACCATGTTTCTGGTGAATCTACCACCTCAAGTAAGTAACAGAATTGGGAAAATCAACTGAATCCACCATGTTACCGGTTAGTCTGTTGTTCTTGCCTTGTGTATGTTTCAGCAAAAAGTATTAGCACTTATGGGATCTGGGTTAATGAAGACCTCCGACTCAAAACTTCTGATTCAGCACATAGGTACGCAAGCACTAGATAGCTAGACCCACAAATGAAATATTAGCAACCCACTTCAGCCAGAAGTTGTCAAGAGCCTACTCAGAGAGTCTAGAGAAACGGAAATGGAAGAAGGTGACCACAGGCATGTGTACAAAAGAGTGCACAACTTTCATACTAAAGGTTTGTGGTAGGGCAAAATTCTGAACCTTGTGTCGCCCAAAAAAAATTCAGGTGAACCAAATTGCGTAGACATGTCACTGCACACATAGCCTTCATACATCCCAATTAGAGGTGAATTTGGCGTAGCTTCACGTGGCACCTGGACCACCCAGACAGTGCCCCTAAAAACATATGCAAAGGAGTATAAAGAGCCGGAAGGCACCCACCACATGTCCAAATAACCATGGCAATGGTGCTGTGACAGTCAAAGAACCAAACCGGTTCTTTTCGGAGGAAAAAAGGCTGCGAGAGAGTTTGTCTATACACACTGTTGGGACCCCAGCCATGGCAACAACATAAGAACTTTTCTGGAACTTTCAAAATAAATCGCATTAACCTACTTCCAGTACAGCCAGAAACGGGGTAACAGCGGACTTCCCGTGACGTCACTGTCCGAATAAAAAACCCGCTTTTGCAACAAACTGAGCTCTTCCACGCAGGTCCCCAGTGGAACTGGATGGAGGGACACAGCGCGCTAATGTCTCTTTGCGGGCAAACAGACATAACTCTTTAAACTGGATCCAAGAGTGTCATACAATCACGCGATCATATACACTAAGTTAAGTAGGAATGAATTGCTGTTTGTGTATCTGGTATTTATTCATGAACATGGGTAATCAAGTTACAAGTGTGGCTTGATTTTCTCTCTGAGGGCTACAGAAGCAAATTGTGTTCCAGATAGTTCCCAGCAAATACCCTGTCCCTACAACGCCGAGTGGAGCAGTTTTCCCGGTTTGAAGGAAAGACAATGGGACCGCATCATCATGGCTACAGCAGTAACGTGCAGTTCGGCTGGCCGACAGAATGAGCTGCACCCCACAGCTATGGAGATTAGCTGCAATTAACCCTTTGTTCACTGTGGATGTTTACTCCAACTTCGTCCCCGGACAACTTTTCCTTAGCACGGTTCACATAAAAGGTTTTGTTTTTTGCAGAGTGTAAGTAGTTTAGAATGAAATAATCTAAACATTTTTCATTTTATGACGTTTAGTTTTGTTTGTGTTGAAACTCAGCCATCTTAGTGCTAGCAGATTATCTGCTCAGCACATGTGCTCAGTTTGTGTGTTCTGTGTTCTGTGTTTGTTTTTTTTTTTTTTAAAGTTAAGACAAACTTTATTTAAAGGGTAATTTTAAACACAGAAGATCGACCATTATGCGGCGTCCACACTTTAACCCTTTCATTAATGACATTTTACAGGTATGTGTTTGATTCGGATGACAAGCTATAAACTTCTTTTGTTAGCTTTAACTGCCAACAGCTAAGAACATGTGCTTGCCTGGTAAAGATCATTTACCCAAAAAGGTTGTTAGTTTTCAATCCAGTAAAATAATATTTCCCAAAATATTATTTTACTTAACTTGATAACTAAGTAACACAATTAAGCCCATTTCTCAAAGATTTGGTTCTTATTCAAAATAATATTTTGGGAAATATTATTTTAATAAATCAAGGTAGCTAATTAAACACTGTTGAAAATTGGTCATCAAGAAGGTTGGTTTTATTCAGAAAACCCTGTGTAACTCAAGTCTTTGGATGTTGTGGGGCTGTCATTGTTGACACGCCTCTTCAACATTGCGTGGCAGACGGGGACAGTGCCTTTGGATTGGCAGACTGGGGTGGTGGTCCTCCTACATAAGAAGGGTGACCGGAGGGTGTGTTCCAACTACAGGGGGATCACACTCCTCAGCCTCCCTTGTAAGGCCTACGCCAGGGTATTGGAGAGGAGAGTCCGGCCGATAGTCAAACCCCGGCTTCAGGAGGAGCAGTGTGGTTTTCGTCCCGACCGTGGGACACTGGACCAGCTCTATATCCTCTACAGGGTACGTGTGGGTTCATGGGAGTTTGCCCAACCGGTCCACATGTGTTTTGTGGACCTGGAGAAAGCATTCGACTGTGTCCCTCGTGATGCCCTGTGGGGGGTGCTCCATGAGTATGGAATCGGTGGCCCTTTACTAGGGGCCATCCGGTCTCTGTACAAGCAGAGCAGGAGTTTGGTTCGCTTTGCCGGCACTAAGTCGGACCTGTTCTCGGTGCATGTTGGACTCCGGCAGGGCTGCCCTTTTTCACCGGTCCTGTTCATAACTTTTATGGACAGGATTTCTAGGCGCAGCCAAGGGCCGGAGGGGGTCTGGTTTGGGGACCAGAGGATTTCGTCTCTTCCTTTTGCAGATGACGTGGTCCTGCTGGCCCCCTCTAGCCAATACCTACAGGATGCACTGGGGCGGTTCGCAGCCAAGTGTGAAGCGGCTGGGATGAAGATCAGCTCCTCCAAGTCCGAGGCCATGGTTCTCTACTGGAAAAGGGTGGCTTGTCCTCTTCAGGTTGGAGGGGAGTTCCTGCTTCAAGTGGAGGAGTTTAAGTATCTCGGGGTCTTGTTCAAGAGTGAGGGAAGAATGGAGCGGGAGATCGACAGACGGATCAGTGCGGCTGCCACAGTAATGGGGGCGCTGTGCCGGTCCGTTGTGGTGAAGAGAGAGCTGAGCCGAAAAGCGAAGCTCTCGATTTACCGGTCGATCTACGTTCCTACCCTCACCATTGGCCATGAACTTTGGGTCATGACCGAAAGAACGAGATCCCGGATACAAGCGGCTGAAATGAGCTTCCTCCGTAAGGTGGCCGGGCACTCCCTTAGAGATAGGGTGAGGAGCTCGGCCATCCGGGAGGGGCTCGGAGTAGAGCCGCTGCTCCTCCACATCGAGAGGAGCCAGTTGAGGTGGCTTGGGCATCTATACCGGATGCCTCCTGGACGCCTTCCTTGGGAGGTGTTCCAGGCACGTCCCACCGGGAGGAGGCCCAGGGGACGACCCAGGACACTCTGGAGGGTCTATGTCTCTCGGCTGGCTTGGGAACGCCTTGGGCTCCCCCCGGAGGAGCTAGAAGAGGTGTCTGGGGAGAGGGACGTCTGGGCGTCTCTGCTGAGTCTGCTGCCCCCTGCGACCCGATCCCGGATAAAGCGGAAGACGACGAGTACGAGTACCATTCTTTAAAATATTATTTTATTAAAATTATATTTTATCGGATCTTGCATTGTGAATGGTTGTCTAAAGGTATGCCAATTATTGCCTAAGTTAGTTCCAAGTCTAACTTAACTTCACTTCCAGATTCTTCAAGATAATCCTCAAACATAAATAACATTGCATGGTAATGTTGCATCACTTTGTTGGTCATGGTTTTCAACCATCTGTGATCAACTTGTTTATATTGTAGATAGCCCATTCCTTATTCTTTCAATCTGCTTGGTAGTTTAGTTGGATTGTTTTAGCATAGTAAAGAGTTTGTTGATGAAAATATGTTCGACTTGAGTTGACTTAGTTGTGTTAATAAATTATTGTATTTTAAGAAATTGTGTGAATTCATTCCATGTGTGTAAAGAGTTTTGCTGTTCAATAATGTCAGAGCTTGGCTCATCCTTTTCAATTTTGTCCTAATACCACCACCTTATTGGGCTGGTATTCACAAGACTGTGGAGGACCGATCCTGACATAATTAAAAATAAAAGCAGAAATATATATATTTTGTTTTTCCATTTCCTCAGACATGCATTTATATCAAGAAATATATATTGTTATATATTTCCTCGTGTCGTCTTTTTCCTTTACCGTATGCATTTATCCTTCATTATGCAAATGAGGAGGGCTGCCTTCTTGCTCCAGCTCCTCTACTATTTGTCAATAAACAGGAAGGAGGAGGATCCATGTGCAGGCCAAGGGTTTGTCCCAATTCAGGGGCTGGATCCTTCCAAGGCCGTACTTGTAGGCCGATTACATATCAGCGCGGCGAGGAAGGTCTGTCAAACGTGGCCGACAAATGTGTCATTCTTTTGCCCGATTTGAAGGATGGGTTGTGAGTATCCTTCGTGGTCCATCATTTCCCATGATTCATTGCGGGTCGAAGCGGATTGGTCCAGCAGGGGTAGCCATTGCGGACCACAGTGGCAAAAGCTGTGAGTAAACTGTTTAAAATTACACTTTCTGTGACACAAATAAACTTTTACAATGTTTTTAGTGTGCGAATATAACTGTGTAGACGTGAAAAATCTGCTTGATTTATCAAGACATCGCTTAATTTCAAACGTGCTCCGACATGTTCGGAGTTTTCGGCTCCCGCCATAGTTACTGCCGGCTTGCCTCGCCAGCAAGCTAGCCCCACAGAGATCTGACCGGACTCCCGGCACTGAGCTCCCACTGGCAGTCATCACAGTGAACGTTAAACACAAGTGATTTCTAACAGTTTATGTTAGTATTATTTTAATGTATTGTGTCATTTGTTTATGTAAGTCGATTTGACATTACAGGTTATATTAAAGTTAACTTGAATAAATGGACAATTTTATGTAATCTTACTTTATTGCTGGAGAGTGTGATTGAGAATAAATAAGCTTTTAAATATTCTTTTTTTTTTTCTTTTATCCTCTTCTTGTTTTTTATTATATTGGCTGTTGGCAAACAACTGAAGGAGGCATAGTAAGGAGTGTGGACCACATGACTCTTGACAAATATTGTTATGGAGGCAGCGGAAAGACTTAAGTTGTTAAGGGAAGCTGCAAATAGATTGGACGAGTTGGAACGTGGTAAATTTTCAGCTAGATAGACTTTTGTAATTTTGTCGAAGAGTTTATTCAAATTGTCGTTTTTTGACTTTGCAAGTTAGGGTTATTAGGGTCAAGTTGGGATGTGCTGGACAAACAAGTCCAATCCCTGGAGGCCCCACCTTACATCTCACAGAACTCAAAGGATCTGCCTCCAACATCTTGGTGACAGATACAAACGCAAACCTTCAGGGGTTTCCAGCACATTGGGGATTATCACCCTACTAAGGTGGATATAATATTGTGCCTGATTAGTATATTTATGCTCATATCACAAATGGAGCAAAGCAAAAAAAAAGGCTTAAAAAGTTGTTACTTCAAAATACTTCTCAAACATACTCAAGCAAGTCTCCAGTTCAAGAGTCAGAATATGCTTTAAGGGTCAGTTTAAACACACAGCATTTCTCACTATTTCCAAACTTTTACCAGAAATGTATTTCATGTGCACTTGTGACTTTGAGTTTATATAAAGCAAAACGTCCATGAAAAATAGACTGTTCCAAGAGGAATATCAGACTTAAAGTATGACTGTAATAAAAATAATCTTACCAGGTACTATCATGAACTCACAGGATACTTTCCTGAAGCTATTATAGAACTTACTCGTTACTTTCTTGGAATTTACTTGTTACTTTTCACAGACTTTCCTGGAACCTATTGGCTAATTATTGTGAAAATTATGGTTACGTACCCAAAGTTACCATGCACTTCCTGAAACCTTTTTGGTTTCAGGATCCTTTACAGAAGGTTTTTTTTGTTACTTCCCAGAACTGACCACATACTTTCTTATAACTTTCAAAGAACGTACTGGATACTTACTCTGAAACTGATGTTTTGTTTCCTGGAACTTTACATCTACACTTTGAGAGTTAATTACGTATCATTATTGTCAGAGCCTGGGGTTTTGCTTTGGACTGCCATGACTTAAAACAAGTATCCAGTAAGTCCAAAGCCTTGTCTCTTCCGCCTCACCGTCCATGTAATTGTGCCATAGTGCTGCTTCCTGGAGCCCCACTTACATCAAGCCACCTATATAACATATCCCATCCAGAACACCATTCCCTAGAAAAGTACATCTCAGACTCCCACGCCACTGGAATAATCTGTCCGTCATCATCTCACTTAGGCGTGGGGTTTTTCTTTGTGGGGAAGAAGGATGGCATTTGTCACCGGTTGATTATAGAAGTTTGAACCAAATTACAGTAAAAAACAAGCATCATTTTCCACTGTTGACTTCAGCTTTTGAACCAGTACAGGGCTCCACCATCTTCCCTAAACTTGACCTACTATCTCGTACGGATTCGTCAGGGAGATGAGTGGAAGACAGCGTTCAAAACACCTCTTGGTCACTTCGAAAACTTAGTTATGCCTTTTGGTCTCTGCAACGCCCCTGTAATTTTCCAGGCCCAAGTAAATGATGTCCTGCGGGACTTTCTGAATGTTTTTGTCTACCTGGATGATATTCTGATTTACTCAAGAACCCTTTCAGAACACAGGAATCATGTCATGTTGGTCCTCCAAAAACAGGCTGGAAAACAGGCTTTACGTCAAGGCAGAGAAATGTGAGTTTCATCAACACTCTGTGACTTGCTTAGGTTACATCCTAGAGGGTGGGCAGGTTCGCTCGGACCCGGACAAGATCAAGGTAGTACTTGCCTGTCCAGTACCAGACTCATGTAAGCAACCTCAACACTTTTTGGGCTTTGCCATTTTTTACAGACGTTTTATAAGAAACTTCAGCCAAGTAGCTGCTCCTCTGACTGCACTCACATCTATCAAGATCCAATTTCAGTGGACACCCGAAGCAGATGCTGCCTTCAAGGACCTCAAGAAAAGGTTATCTGAAGCGCCCATCCTGGTCCACCCGGATCCCACTAAACAATTAACGTTGGAGATTGATGCATCAGACACAGGTGTGGGGGAGGTGCTTTCACAATGCTCAGAACCAGATCGAAAATTTCACCCTTGTGCTTTCTTCTCACACAGGTTATCAAACACGGAACAAAATTATAATGTAGGAGACCACGAGCTTCTAGCTATCAAGCTAGCCTTGGAGGAATGGCATCACTGGCTGGATGGTGCAGAACATCCCATGCTGGTATGGACAGATCATAAAAACCTTTCATATCTACAGTCCGCCAAACGCCTAAACTCTCTCCAGTCCTGCTGGTCATTCTTCTTCCGGTCCATATCCTACAGACTCAGCAATAAAAACTTTAAACCAGATGCTTTATCCTGACAGTTCTCCCCAGATGACTCTGAAAAGAGGCCTGCTTTCATTCTGCCGCCCAGTTGTACAGTGGGTACTCTCACCTGGGAAATTGAAGATATAATAGCCCAAGCACAACAATCTGAACCTGACCCCGGAACAGGACCCACCAACCACACGTATGTACCCACAGCTGTTAGATCTCACTTAATCCACTGGTTTCATGTCTCCAAGTTCTCAGCTCATCCTGGTACCAGCCGTACCATTGCCCTCATCTCCCGAAGGTTCTGGTGGCCCTCGTTGCACAAAGATGTCAAGGAATATGTTAAAGTTTGTTCCATATGTGCCAGAAATAGAACATCCAATCAACCACCATCAGGTTACCTCCAGCCACTCAGCATCCCCTAGCATCCCTGGTCCCACATTGCTCTGGACCGGCCTGCCCAATTCACAAGGTATGACCACCATTCTACCCATCATCGACCGATTCTCTAAATCCCGCCATCTCATCTCCCTCAGAAAGCTCCCATCTGCTCTCCAGACACCCAAACTACTCATTAAAAACGTTTTCTACCTGCATGGAATCCCCCAAGACATTCTTTCAGCCCGTGGCCCCCAATTCATCTTCCAAGTCTGGAAACAGTTCTGCTCCGCCATGGATGCCAAGGTATCATAAACGTCAGGTTATCAACCCCAATCTAATGGTCAAACTGACCGATTAAATCAAGAGCTAGAATCAACCCTCAGATCTATCGCATCCACCAATCCATCCGACTGGAGCAAGTATTTACCTTGGGTAGAGTATGCTCACAACTCACACGTTTCCTCTGCAACCAGTCTGTCACCCTTTGAAGTCTCATTAGGATATCAGCCACCCTTATTTCCCTCAGATGAAAAAGACATTGCTGTAACCTAAGTTCGCCGCCACGTCCGCCATTGTAAACAAATCTGGAATTCCACTATACAAGCCCTCCATCGCACTGCCCAACAAAATAAAAGGTTTGCCGACAGGAAACGGGTCCCAGCGCCACAGTATCGACCTGGTCAAAAGGTCTGGCTTTCATCCTGTGACATCCCTCTGAAATCCATGAACAGAAAACTTTCACCCAAATTCATTTGCCCATATGAAATAGACTCCATCATCAGTCCCACCACAGTTCGTCTCCGTTTGCATCCACCCTACTTTCCATGTGTTCCAGTTAAAACCCGTTGTGACCAGCAAGCAGCTTTGTGTTTTTTGCCTGCTGCTTACTCTGTTTAGCCTCTAAATGCCGCCAGAGCTGCAGGTGCCAGAGGGCGACAGGTGCAACCTGTGAACCGCTCATCAGGAGGTGCATAAAGAAGCTGGGCAGTCAGCACTCCAGTGCCTGAGTGTTTTGCCAATGTGGTAACTCTTTACCTGCTAAGCTACTGACTTTCTCTATCTCCTGAAAGTGTAGTGTTTGACTTCTTGTTGTGTCCTTTCCCAGGTTAATCCCTAGCCCTCGCTCCAGTTCCAGTGAACATACCTAACCAATTACAAAGAAACCTGAGAACCTTCCGGATCAAGAACCAGCTGACTGTCCCCGGGTTCTCAACCCTCACCAGCCTCTTGCGAATCCTGCCCTACCTCCAACAACCTCTCTGGCACCAGCACCTAAGGCTCTCTCTCAAGGCAAGGCATCTAGTGTATCAGATTCTGAACTACCTCAGGATTATCTCAGTTATTCTGCCAGCTCACCTCGGAGCTTACCCTGGACCAAGCAGCAGTACCTACATCCTTCTCCAGGCTCTGAATAATCCCCTCCTCGACCTGGACTCCACTCTACCATCTGTAAGCATCAAACAAACACTCAACCTCAAAACGTCCCAGTCACATTCGCAATCAATTCACCAAACCTTGATTTCTGTGCAGAGTGACGACTCTGGTCCAGTTCCAGATGCATTTACCATCTTCAAAATATGCTTGTTAAACTGTTTATCCGTTTCCTGAGTGTCCCTCTGCCTGTGGGTCAAGAGTGTTAATAAAACGATGACAATTCTAATGTACTTTCCAAGAACTTACAAGGTACATTCTAGAACTAATCAAGGACTTACAAAATAGTTTTTACAACTCACCAGTTGCTCCCTAGAACTTTCTACGTGCTTAATGGAAGATAAACTTTGTTTCTTACAGAAAGTATCTACTAGGAGGTCCTTCTCAGAATTTAACAGAACTGGTTATTCTCAGGAACGGGGCTTTATCATGATTGAAATATAAAGGTACGTTCATGGCATTTAGATGTTATTTTCTCAGAACCTCCAGCTTTGTTTAAGTAACTTATTGGGTTCTTCCAGGAACTGGGCATGTTAAACTATAACATAAAATTTTTGCAATTACTGCTGCAAAAAAATGCATGTTGGTTTCACTGGTATAATTGATCAATAAAGACATGATTCTTTTGTAAGCATTTACATAATAATCAGATTAAGTGTAGCATATACTTTGATACTTTAACATGTTTCATTGTGACACCTGTGCTTTTTTAGTTTTCGCCCCTTTGCAGCAATACAGTTCTCCAAGAAGTACTTATCAAATAGTCACAGTCGTCTGTGGAATGAGTCTACCTACTGTCTTTGCTTCAAACCTTTTCTTTTCTTTTTTTCTCACTGTTGTTTTCCAGGGTAGCTGTTCATTTATATACTTCACTCCTTTTCCTTTTCAATTTAAATCATCACCCTGTTCTGATATATGTTAATGTTTGTTACATTAGGTCGGACTGTGAGACGGGTCCAAGGACGATGTTATATTCTTGCAAACAAAGATATACGGTGTGACAGTAAAACCCATTAAAGTTTGTGCATGTAATGTGACATGCACAAACGTAATTTTAGTCATTCTAAATATCTGACAGTGTCGGATATTTAGAATGACTGCCTCACAGTGTGACAGCTGCTGTGACCTACATCTTGTAATCGACCAATAGAATTGCAGCATAAAACTTGTGTTGAGCGAAATTCAATTCCTCTGAATTAATGTGTTCCCCTGGAAACACAGTACCGTTGTTACACCATGTGGCGCAGGGTGTATTTCACCATATAATGTTATCACAGAGTGCTTAAGGTTTAGGTATGAGTCCTGTGAGGTTAGAGTTAGTGGATAGTAGACTGGTGAGGAGAATCCGCTTGTGTGAGGCAAGCACATGGTGGTCACAGAAGGGGAACAGATTATTTCAGGGGATCCCCAGTCGGCCTCTTTACTTCAGTCACAACCTCGTCCACATTCTGTTGTATAAGTATATGGATATGTTAACATCATTGTATTTTTACATAATTTATTAAAATAATGAACTGGACCGCATAGTTTGTAAAGAAGACAAGTGCTACTCATATTTAATTTTAGAACATTGTCTGATACATTTATTGTGTAACCCATTTGAATGACAATTTCACCAAAAAAAAAACAGGATCAAGGAAAATAACATGTTAGGGATTCTGAAAAAGCAGCATATTTTATTACATATGTAATATATTTTTCATAAGTGTCCAAATTTACTTTGTTGTAGCATTTTTCTAAGTCTGACATGTAGATGTCTTTTACTCATGTTTGTCCATAAAGCCTATATGAGCCATGAATTTTGGGAGTGCTCACTATGAGTAAGAAAGATAAATATTCTCTGTTTCAAAAGAACTGTTATTGTTAGCATAGTTCCAGGTCAGTTGTGAGGATAGTTATCTCGGGTTGATGAAGCAGCTGCTGGGTCTCGACAAAGAATGTCAGATTAGATCGGTGACAACAGCTCTTTTTAATAGCTTCTTCCATAAATTCTAACACAACTTAGTTTTGTGTCTAAAGGCATGCCATTTCTGAACTAGATAAACATGTTTTATTTTACTAATTTTGGCAAATATAATTTTTTGGTTGTGAGTAGAAACATGAATGTGCTTCAGTTTTACAGCCAAATCAGGACGGAATTGTCGACACTGTCCTTAAAAAAATAAAATAAATAACAAAAGTGCCTCAAAATGCATGTATATATAAAAAGCAGAAACCAAAATTACAGCTTAGAATATTCAATAACATTATAATGTAAAAGAGTGCTGCTGGTGTTTTATTAGTTTTTACTGAAGGGCATGAAAAGTAAACATCCTAATGAAAAGAAAAAAGAAAAAAGTTTATTTTTCTATGACCTCAGTGCTGTCATCTGGACATGAGGCACATGCTGTAGCTGCTGTGTCCTGTCATTATATGCTTAATGATGTTCAGCTTTGCTAAAACAGATATATAGCAATGCTATAGTGGTATTGAAAGAATGAATCTGCATGTTTGCTATGCAATAAACTATTTGCTAGGCTATGACTACAAAGACACATGAGTCATGTTTTCTATTGCATCTCCTGTCTTACTGTTAACTTATTCAGCTCTGTATTTTATAATGTCTGGAGACCAGACTCTTTTTCTGAAGCATGGTACTCCCTAAGATATTTTTCTACTTAATGCGGTAATCTAAGTAAAATGATTTTTTTTTCATAAAGCATTAAATCAGGCTAAAATGCACCAGTAGTAGGGCATGTAAGTATTAGACTCATTTATTAAGGATAAAGATGGTGTTTGTTTTCCAGCATTATGCTCTATATGTACCGCTGAAGCCCATTTCTTGCTCTGACCACCGTAGCACACGGACAGCATCAGACTGCAAAACCTTCAATTTTCACTGATTCCACCTCATCATCTCATCAAGCAGTGGGTGTCATGATCCTGAGGTGTTAGGTTATGGTTTTCATTGTGTTCATGTTTTTCAGCATTTTCCTTATGTTCTACAGGTCTTGCCATATCCGGTTATTTTTGCCATTTGGGTAATTATTGTTAGGTTTATTTCTTTAGTTCATTCTTTTGTGTTATTCTTCTTCTTCTTCTTCTGTGTTATTTTTTGGCAGTTGGCAAATAACGTTATGATG
Organism: Girardinichthys multiradiatus; assembly: GCF_021462225.1. Lineage (NCBI taxonomy): Eukaryota > Metazoa > Chordata > Actinopteri > Cyprinodontiformes > Goodeidae > Girardinichthys > Girardinichthys multiradiatus. Next base: position 7,902,411 of record NC_061815.1, read on the forward strand.
TGCATTACCGCCACCGACTGGTATGGAGTGTGGTTCTTCATGGTTTTAAATCTTATTTACTATTACAACAATCAAATTCTATTTATTAATTTAGTGCTTTTGAAAAATCTAATTATAATTTGAATATGCTTGCTACCTAAACTTCTTTGCAAAGTATCTCTCAAAATAAAATTTTCTTTAATACCTACAAATTCTCTCCTTTGTGTGTTATTCTTGTGATCCTCTAACATTTAGACTGTTTCCTGTTAGATCTATGTTTGGCAGTTTCCCAAGGGTTTCTTGTTCAGCTCCCTCCATGTTTATTTGTCATTTCTGCCCTACTCTGCTCTGCTCTTTTCTTCTGTCTCAGCTGCTCCACATTTCCTCTGATTGTGCTGACTTCTTTCTGCCTCAGCTGCAATTCATTCCCTATGATTAGCTCTTCTGGTTTGCCTGTCATTTCTCTACCCCTGTCAGTATATACATTTTTGTCCAGGCTTGTTTCATGAGTTTATTTTTTAAAATAATTCTGTTGAAGCATGTTTGAAAAGCAATGTCTGACTTTCATTTGTTCATTTTCATAGAATTTTTATTCATTATTACCTTTGTCAGGTTCAAGTTATTTCTGTGACCATTGTGGGTTTTTCTTTCATTAACTGAGGGGTACCAACAATTTTCTCCATGTGTGTGTATATATTTACCGGTCCTCCTTGTTCCTTAATGGTTCGGCGTGTTTCTCTGCTCCTTGCCCATTTTTCTGTGTTTACAGATGTTCCTGCTTATCTGCCCTGATCTCCCATCCTCACTTTAGGTTTACCCTGCATTACCACCCAAACATGACACAGGGATTTTTAAAAACTCCCATAACCCCAGGATTTTCATGTGTTTTAGAGAAACTGAAGATCGTAAACCTCCATTTGAGTTTGTTGGTCTTATGAAAAATTCAAATTTTGAGAAACTGAATGATAGGTTTTCATTAGCTGTAATACATAATCATCAGAATTAACAGGTACAAACCTTGAAATGTATCACTCTGTGTCTTGAATCAGTCTTTTATTTAATTCCTGTAACAGATTCACTTTTGGATTATTCTAATTTATTAAGATGCACCTGCCCCAATGTGCTAGGGAACTATAGAGGGTAACTATAGAGGGTAAATTGTTTAAAGACATAAAAGAAACAAAAATAGCCAAATAGAACAAAAAAGAGCACAGTACTTTTTTGGCAAAACCCAAAGTCCTGTCAGTGATTCCTTCAGCACAATTTTCCATTTGCATGCAGGGCATCTATTCTAAATAGCATTGATTTGTTTATTAAGAGTAGGGATTTAGTTCTTTCATTGAGAAGTGAACCTGTTGATGCCACAATAAAAATCTGTTTTAAAACGGCTCAGTTTTAACAAAGCTTGACTCATGCAGACCTATAAAGGCCAATTTTGAACCTAATTTTGTATTTTTTACCTTTTGATCAACTTAATCTGTTTTCACTCTCTGGCTGACTTTGCAGATGTTGCTTCTGGTTGAATCCAGAAGTCTTTGTCTTACATTCACCTCCAGGGCCCAGAAAGCCTCTTGCTGTGAGAGAAAATGAGTTTACTTTCAATTAGCATATTACTCAAATTAGTGCATTACTCTTCAAGTCATTATCGCCAAGGTCTAATGAACAAAGTCTAATTAGAAATGAATAAGCCTTTTCTACTTTTGGTATTCAAATGACCTTTGAACACCAATATAGGATGAAAAATGTTTGTTAGGGGGAAAAAATTAATCTTTAATTCTTTCAAAGTAGGATTGTTATCACACATATAGAGCTCTGTTTCTGAGCTCCAGTTGAAAACAGCAAAATTGCTGGAAGTAGAAAACCTGTTAAGTTCATTGTATTTTGTAGCAGTTCATAAACTTTTTAGAGCTTGATGGTAAATTAGCCTGCACTGGTCTTAAAGGGCTGAAGGACACATTCTACAAAGAGGGATATAAAGTCAGCATCAGGTACAGGTCGTGATTTATGATGAAACCCATTTCATGAAGTTGTACTGGGTTGTTTCTTTTACAGCTTAAAAGAAAAAGATTTTATTTCTAAAGCTCCCAAGAAGGCATTGGCACTGTTTATGAGAATGTTCTGATGCAATTACGGAGACCATAATAGTTAGTGAAGACAAAATAGGGCTACTGTGCAAACGAAGGGTTTATAGAATGAAGCAGTAAAATATAAGCAACAAACTTCTGTGTTTACGGCCCTTACAATCTCTAATGAAAAATAAAATGCCTGCTTCAGAGGTGTTCTCACACTGAGACTTATTTTTTTTTAAAAGAACTAGTTGAGGTTAAAATAACATATAAAAATGACAAATGTACAAAGGTAAACCAAAAGGCTTACAGAGCAAAGAAGTAGAGGAGGTAAAAAGATGGTGAAGGCTCAACTCTACTAAGAAAACTGAAAAGACAAAGAAAATAAATCTAATAATGTCTTGCAAGAATATCTACACACCTTAAACTTTTTCAACTTTTGTTGGGATTTTACTGGGATTTTATGTGACAGACCACAACACAAAGTTAGGCATGATTATAAAGTGGAAGGAACATCGTACAGGCATCTGTATTCAGTATTCTTTACTCTAATACACCAAAATAAATCTAATGCAACTAATTGCTTTCAATAGGCACCTGATAGTAAACAGTAAGTCATGTAAGTGTAGGATTATCAGTATAAACCAAGCTGTTCTGTGAAGGTTTCAGAGGTTAGGTTGAAAACAATATTCCAAGCTTTAAACATTTCACTGAGCACTGTTCAATCCAACATCTGGAAATAGAATGGACTACAGCTGCAAACCTACCAAAATATAATAGTCCTTTAAAAGAAAAAGCATTACCCAGAGAAGCAGCCTGGGGCATCATGTAAAGTGGGCACCCATAAAAGAGGCTATTACACCTAGACATAGCTGTCCAGGTTTGGATTCCCAACCTTGGGGCACAAATAATCTTGTGGCACTACAAAAAAAGAATAGCACCCAGAGCACAGAGTTGGGGAGCGTATGATGCAATGTTATGAAGTGTTAGTCTTACAAATATCGAATCCATTTTTATTTATAAAGCATTTAAAACAAACACATAGTTATAGATAAAAAACGTTTTAGAACCCCTTTCTCATTTAAGAGTTTTGTTTATGACTAACTATGTACATGGATTCTCACTGCAGGCATCAAAACAGTGAATGAACTCACGGAATTATGTAGCAAACACAAAATTGTAAAATAACTTTAAATACATATGTTTTATAATTTAGAATCCTTAAAGTAGCCACCCTTTGCTATAATGGGTAAAATATTAACCTTTGGCCGTTTCTCAATGAACCTCTGGGAAGTTTTTTCAAGACTCTCTGGAAAACCATTTCAGGTGACCACCTCATGAAGCTCATTAATGCTAAGAGAGCAAATCAGTCATCAAGGCAAAGGGTGGCTATTTTAAAGAGTCTAAAATATAAAAATGCTTAGAGTTCTTTATACTACATAATTCCAAGTGTATTCATTGTATTTGTTTTGTTGCCTTTGGTGAGAATCTTCAATGTAAATGGTCATGAAAATAAAGAGACGCATTACTGAGAAACGATATCTAAAACATTTGCCCAGTAGTGCTTTCCCTCACAGTCCAAAAACATGACAGTTAGGTTAATTGATCTCTTTAAATGAACTTTAGGTGTGAATGAATGTGTGCATGGTTGTTTGTCCTGTATGTCCCTGTGTTGCCCTGCAATGGATTGGCGAACTGTCCAGGGTGTAACCCTGCCTCTTGCCCATAGACTGTTGGAGATGGGCATGTGTGTATGTGTGTGTGTGTGTATATACAGTACAGACCAAAAGTTTGGACACACCTTCTCATTCAAAGAGTTTCTTTTATTTTCATGACTATTAATATTATAGCTTCACACTGAAGGCATCAAAAATATGGATTAACACATGTGGAATTATATACTGAACAAAAACATTAAAAAAAATGAAAATATGTCTTATATTCTAGGTTCTTCAAAGTAGCCACCTTTTGCTTTGATTACTGCTCCGCACACTCTTGGCATTCTGTTGATGAGCTTCAAGAGGTAGTCACCTGAAATGGTTTTCCAACAGTCTTGAATGAGTTCCCAGAGATGCTTAGCACTTGTTGGCCCTTTTGCCTTTACTCTGCGGTCCAACTCACCCCAAACCATCTCGATTGGGTTCAGGTCCAGTTACTGTGGAGGCCAGGTCATCTGACGCAGCACCCCATCACTCTCCTTCTTGGTCAAATAGCCCTTACACAGCCTGGAGGTGTTTTTGGGGTCATTGTCCTGTTGAAAAATAAATCATGGTCCAACTAAACGCAAACCGGATGGAATAGCATGCCGCTGCAAGATGCTGCGGTAGCCATGCTGGTTCAGTATGCCTTCAATTTTGAATAAATCCCCAACAGTGTCACCAGCAAAGCACCCCCACACCATCACACCTCCTCCTCCATGCTTCATGGTGGGAACCTGGCATGTAGAGTCCATCCGTTCACCTCTTCTGCGCCGCACAAAGACACGGTGTTTGGAACCAAAGATCTCCAACTTGGACTCATCAGACCAAAGCACAGATTTCCACTGGTCTAATGTTCATTCCTTGTGCCCAAACAAGTCTCTTCTGCTTGTTGCCTGTCCTCAGCAGTGGTTTCCTAGCAGTCCTCATGTGAGCCAGTTTCTTTGTAGTGCTTGATGGTTTTTGCGACTGCACTTGGGGACACTTTCAAAGTTTTCCGAATTGTTCGGACTGACTGACCTTCATTTCTTAAAGTAATGATGGCCACTCGTTTTTCTTTACTTAGCTGCTTTTTTCTTGCCATAATACAAATTCTAACAGTCTATTCAGTAGGACTATCAGGTGTGTACTGTATCCAACTCCTGCACAACACAGCTGATGGTCCCAATCCCATTTATAAGGCTTGAAATCCCACTTATTAAACCTGACAGGGCACACCTGTGAAGTGAAAACCATTTCAGGTGACTACTTCTTGAAGCTCATCGACAGAATGCCAAGAGTGTGCGGAGCAGTAATCAAAGCAAAAGATGGCCACTTTGAAGAACCTAGAATATAAGACACATTTTCAGTTGTTTCACACTTTTTTGTTCAGTATATAATTCCACATGTGTTAATTCATAGTTTTGATGCCTTCAGTGTGAAGCTACAATATTCATAGTCATGAAAATAAAGAAAACTCTTTGAATGAGAAGGTGTGTCCAAACATTTGGTCTGTACTGTATATATATATATATATATATATATATATATATATATATATATATATATATATATATATATATATATATATATATTAACTATATATATATATATATATATATATATATATATATATATATATATATATATATTAACTATATATATATATATATATATATATATATATATATATATTAACTATATATATATATATATATATATATATATATATATATATATATATATATATATATATATATATATATATATATTAACTATATATATATATATATATATATATATATATATATATATATATATATATATATATAGGGTCTTTCTGCATGGAGTTTGCATGTTCTCCCCGTGCATGCGTGGGTTCTCACCGGGTACTCCGGCTTCCTCCCACAGTCCTAAGACATGCCTGTTAGGTTAATTGGTCACTCTAAATTGCCCTTAGGTGTATGAATGAGTGTGTGCATGGTTGTTTGTGTGTTGCCCTGCGATGGACTGGCGACTTGTCCAGGATGTACCCTGCCTCTCGCCCATAGACTGCTGGAGATAGGCACCAGCTCCCCCGCGACCCACTATGGAATAAGCGGTAGAAAATGACTGACTGACTATATATATATATATATATATATATATATATATATATATATTAATTATATAGGAAAATACATGGACATAAAACCAGGATGAAAATAATATAAGATCAATATGAAAGAAAAGCCAGAGAGGATCCCTGCCTTATGTACAGTGGCAGATCATTCCAGAGTTTAGAACCAGCTACAGAGAAGGCCTGGTCCCCTGTGAGCTTAAGCTTGGTTCTCGGGACTGATGTGAGCAAAAGGTCAGCTGGTCTGAGAGAACGAGGGGGGCATGTAGGGCTGTAAAATCTCAGAGATATAGAGTGGTGCTGGGCCAATTAAAAGCAAATAAAATAATCTAAAATGGATAGGCCGCCGATTAATTGAATTCAATAGTGAAACGTGCTCACATTGTGTGTGCAGACGTGCGATCAAGTACATCACAGCAATCCACAAAAGCATGGACTCATGTCTCCAAGTGCTTTTTGTGAACATGGTCATGTTAGTATGTTGCCAAAGCCGAAATAAGTTAGACTAGAGGATGGCCTTGATTTGGCTGTCAAAAACAAGCTGATCATACATTTTTAAAACTAAGATTTGTTCCTGTTGGCTTTAGCAACTGGCCAAGACACCCCAGGTGTAAACACAGGGCCTCTGATGTGCCACCAAATAACATCACCTCAGTCTTTTTTTGTTATTTAAAAATGTAATGCCACACATTTAAATCTCCTGCCTTAGTATTATGCTTGGTTTTGCACTGCCACTACTCCACACATCCGGACTTCTCATAGCAACTCTTTCAGTTATTAAAATCCTGTTTAGATAATGTTAAAACATGCTATTACCCCTTAGAACCAAGGTGGTCAGCTTCCATGCCCTCCATGCATTGTCCAATACTGTTTTTCGGATGCTGTGCCCCCTGCCTTGACTCTCCTCTCTCTACTCTCCTGAAATCTGTTTGCTGGCCTCCTGACATCCCTTCTGCTTAGATCCTCCTTGATCAGTTCCTAAAGAGAAGCAGGCATGTATCACTTCAAATGTTGTTTTTGGTTTGTCTCCATAAATAGGAACAATCAAACATGTCTGAAATGTATCTTTCTTGCACTCATTTTCTCATTATTTTTGTGTCAGGAGAGAAAAAGAAAGCACCATTTTAACCTCTACAGATAAAAAAAGAAAACGTACAGAAAGTCTTAGGAACCAGAAACACTCACATAGCTTTTTTATTGTTTAGTGTTGTCTTTATCTCTATATTTCCCCTTGTATCTGAACATTTATTTTTATCCCTAATGTCTATCGTTCAATCTCAATCCCCTCTAGTTAGTTATCTATACTTGTCTCAGCTCCCAGCCCTCCTTCACTCCAATCATATTTCACCAACTGTGCATTTATTCATCCTTCCCTCTGGCCTTCCATTTTTCTCCACCGGCAGTTCCCGATATCATTCGGTCTAGAAACTATATATTGCATGCTCCTGGCACAAAGCACGCTTAAAACTTTGTACAAAGTTGAAATTCTGTCCTGTATGAATGACAGGAATAAAATTTTTTTTTTTTACTTGAGTTACATTGATAAGCACCTAACTTTAAAACTTTAAAAACTGTTCTGAGTTTTCAAAGGTTCATTTCTTAGACTGGTGGAGCTAGGCACCAGCACGGCCTATTTCTCAGTAACTATGTAGATTATGCTCCCAGGTTAAACAGTCATGTCAAAAATTAGGACTCCTTATGAAAGCATGTCTGTTAAGATTTAATAATACTGTATATTCAAAAATCTATAATAAACAAACCAGAAGTAAAAAGCTTAAAAATGTTTTATTTAATGAAAAAGTTAAAATGGGGAATGAGGACATCCCTCATATTTATTCCCACTTAAAATGGCTAAAGTCACACACAAGCAAATAACATCAGAAGCACATGATGAGAACATCATCACAGCAGTTTGAAATAGTTTTATCCTTGTTTGAAACTTCCAACATTTAGTGTGGCTAAAAGGGAAGCCAACACCATGGGGAGATCCACAGAGCACCCTGAGGTCTTCAGAAAGAAGATCATACTGTAAGGAAAGTAGTTTACAAGTTGACGACTGTGAAAACTAATGCCAATATGCCCATGTATAGCCATCCAAATAAGTTTAACCAAAGAACTACTGCAACATGCTGGTAGTTTTCAAAAACCACAAAATGTTATTGCAGCAGCTACAGCAGCCTCTCATTCCTGTTGTAATGGAAGTGTATGCCTATACGATCACAAAAAGACTGCACAAGTTTAACTTCTATGGAGGTGTCAAAGACGAACCTTTGCTTTTTAAGAAAAACATGAAGCCAGACTAAGGCTAGAGTCTAAAACTGAATTATTTGAACACCAGAACATAGTACATGTTTGGCACAAACCAAATAAAGCATTTTAAGAAAAGAAGCACTTACCAACTGTAAAGCATAGAAATGGAAGTGTCATGGTTTGGGGATACTTTGCTGCAACTGGACTAGCTGTTCATCATAAAGTCTACTGTGCAGCTTGTAGCTTGAGGAAAATGTGAAACCATCTGTAAAAAAATTTAATGTTGAAACAGAACTAGACCCCGCAATACCACAATGACCCAAAATATACCAGTAAATCCATCAAGGACTGCCTGAGAATTAGGAAATGGCAACTCCTGGCCGGAGTCAAACCCCAGATCTTGATCTCATTAAGATGCTGCGGGGTGACTTGAAAAAGCTGTAGATGCAAGAAACCCCTCAAACATCTCACAGTGGAAAGTGATGTCAGAGACTGAGAGATGGCTACAGGGAGTCTCCCACTAAAGGTATTTCAGCCACAGGGGGTAAGACTTGATATTAAGGGGTAGCATGTCCTTTAATATTTGATCTCTATAGACATCTCTTTATGATTATTTAAGGTTGACCAATCCTTGTCTTGTTTTAGAACTAAACGTGTAAAATATTTGAAGTGGTTAGCCCATATATACCATTAGCTTGTTTCATAACCCCAAACACCTTTTAACCACAGTTAGATATATCTACACGCTTATTTTTGTCGGACATCTTCCTACCATTTACTTTTCAGCCACTGTTCCTTGTTGTTTAGAGGGGGTCAACGTTGTATTTTCAAAAATAAGTTGCTTGCATTGTGTTCAACAATGCTGAAGGGTGTCCCCCAGGTCATCAAGATTCTGGGATGCAGGGTTACAAGCCTCTGCACAATGACTCAGTTTATTCAATTTCTTTTCATTGGGATTCAAGTCTGTAGAACTTGCATAACCACTCTGACCTTAAATTGGGGACATTCAACATGTTGGATTGTCTTGGCCTGATATCCTACGGTGGGGGGTGTTCCCTGAGGACATAAAAGCATGCAGCCTGTTGAATATGATGTATAGCCAATCAGAATGCAAGGTGACAGAAACAGGGACTTCCACAATACAGAAGACAAAACACCTGCCATGGTGCAACAGAAATCTATTCACATTTATTTCAACTGTAATTAACCAGGAAAGCTCAATGAAACATCACAACAGAAAACAACCTAAACATGGTGTTTCTAGAGTGAAATATACACAACATCTCAACTCCTGCGTCTGCCATATTTCTTTACTCTGAACTCACGTTTGATCTCCAGAAGTTTTAGGAGATTTCCTGTCTGACTTCTGAATGTTCGTGAGTGAAATCTGTTCTTGTGTGCTTGTCGTGTGGCCGGACACCACACACTGTAGGACCAAACCTGTTACATCTATGATTTTTATCGTCATGTGCAGGTTTTGAAAATCAGCCAACAACTTTAAAATTTTGCTGTGTAAACATGGCATACAATGCAGTTAGAGAGGCAGATGAGAGATTGAAAATTTGTTCCTCTAAAACAGTATCAGACTAGCTATAAAAAGTATTATCTTCTACTCCCTGACAAGAATTTGCAGAAAATGCCAAAGGACTCTATAAATAAAACAATCTCAGATTTAAATGCAGGCAGTACATTTCAGCACATATTTTGCAGAATAAGCAAATTACCAAAAGCTGCTGATGTGACACTTCTCACATTGTTAGATCAGTAGTGATTTATAACTGGCTTCTTGGTGGTTTCAGGTGTACTGTACAACACTGAGGTAAAATGAGCACAGGCTTGGTTCCATCACAATAAATTACAAGTACAATGGCACAACTTTACAGGGATCTACTCCATTGGTCACAGAAACAATTCAAAGTAAAAATATGTGCATGAATGAATTTGCTGCAATCTGTTCTGGTATTATTATAGGGGAGGCTCTCAGCTCTCTGCAGGGAGGTGGAAACTATCAAAAGTTATTTCAGCTGCAGCAAATCTGTTGGAGCAGTATGGCTGGATAGTTCTAACTTTGTTAATAATCTTATGTTGATGTTCATTGTGTCATAATTAAAGCTCAACAGTGTAAATATACTGTCCTGGGAGGAGGGGATTCTACTGGAACACAGATCAGACAAATCAGGCAGAGCCGTTCTGAACCCATGCTGCTGAATGCTCTAAAATCATACAAGATGAGCCAGAGATCCACATGTAAGTGAAATTCAAATTGAACTGGCATAGACTGGAGACAGATGGTGGTCAAACAGCGTTCAGTTTTTAGTTTGACAGATGGCTTGTGTGGTCCTGTGTGAATTCTTCAGATTCTACAGATTAATTGGCCTTAAGAAACTGAAGCTTATATTTGGTTAGAGGTACCTGCTGGCCTAGAATGGCAAAAATAAATTGGCATTAGTGAGAATCCATTTTCTGTGAAATTTGAAAATGTTCCTGCAAACTCGCTGTATGCTGCCTGCGAAAATGACTTACATACTGGCTTGGAGGCAGACATTTGAGGTGTCAAAGTGCAATAAGTAACTTCCACATACAATCACTGACAAAAACAGTAAAGCACAAGAATGAGCACCCAGAAGGAATGGTCCTACTTGGATATAGTTTGGTGCAGATAGAGAACAGCGAAGGATGTGCAATTCAGTTGGCAAAAAGAGCACATCTAGAACGTAGCACTAGAGAGCAAGGTCAGGTTCAGAGCAACAGCTCTCAAACAGTCAAACAGTGAGTAAAGGTCATTTTACATGCAAAGGTTCTCACCACTGACATGCACAGGATGCTATGTGCTGTATGGTGCTACTCAGGGCTTAAACCAGGTGTATTTTTAAAACATTTCAATGCTTGAAAATAAACCAATTTCACAAAAGAATCAATAGGCAGTGAGCTATGGAGTAATACTGTGGGTCTTAACAACTGAAATGAAGACCCTTACTTGATATATATCATATGCATGTTTTACCCATCAGATGGCAAGTTTCCAATCACCTGTACCGGCTACTGGCCAATAACATTTGTAGGGCAGCAACCTATGCTCTCTGGTGCCATTGCTGATGTGCAATTTGTTTGCTAATTTAGTCATTTGCAATGTAGTACGTGGATGTAAAATAGAAGGAAAATGACCCAACATAAAATCTAAAAAGTGTTGTGTGACTTTGTATTCAGCCTTTCTATGTCAATACTTTTTAAAACAAAATTTTACTGCAATTACAGATAAAAGTTAGGTTTTGTTTCTAAAAGGTTTGTAAATCTAGAGACTGATGTGTTTGCCAATTCTCTGGTACAAAAATAGCGTAAACTTAGTTAGATGTGATAGAAAAAATATGTGAACATCTATTGTCAAGTCTTACCCTTATCCCCAGAAGGCCAGGATGGCTCTATATTTTACACCATCTTTGTTCCCATCAACTTTGACCAGCTTTCACATTCCAAGTACAGAAAAGCATCCCTGTAGTATGATGCTGTTATTGCCATGTTTCATAAAGGTGATGTGCATTCAGGGTGATGGCAACTATCAGAGTTCCTTATAACAGATTTTCCTACCTGTGCTTTAGATCTCAGCAGCTCCTCCAGGCTCCAAAAAGGCACCTGTGCGCCCAGATCTACCCACCATGAAACCGAATCTGAAGCCCTAGACAGATTCACAGCAACCAAACAAGGCCAACAAAAAAACAAAGCAATGATGGTGCACATGGGGACAGAAAGTCAAAGAAAAATAGTGGTTTGCCTGTGATGGTCAAAACTGCAACACTGTTTGGTTCTGTTGTTTGTGTGTGGAACTTAAAATCATTTATGTCCGAAGTGAGCCATGGCTCTGTCATAACTGCAGAGAAAATAAGATTTAAGGCTGGGTTTAGTAGTTTGACTTTAATCCTCTGTTCACCAAGATGGCAACATCTTCTGCACAGCTGCAACTTTTAGACCTGTCTCTGGCACTGACTGTGTTTTTTTATTAGCAACCCTTTTATCTTTACAATGTATTTTTGTATTTATTTATTATTATTTATCAGTATTTACGCATAGTATTTTCCTTTGTTGCCTCATTTTTAGTGCTATCTGTTCGCACAGTCTTTTCCAGTTGGCACCTTATTTACACAGTTACTGCAACTTTTAAACGGTCATTGCACTGCACAAGAATTGTTGTAATAAACAGAAAATACTTTGAAGTGGTCAGACATTGTTCCACGAGTAAATTATATAATTTTACAGATGACTTCTTATGGGCTGATTAAAGTAGTTGGAATATTGTTTCATATGTAGCTACAGAAACATAGTCCTATCAACTGTGTTTGTAAAGTGTAGGTCTGGTGTTTGGCGCCATATGAGCATGAAACAGGTGAGGAGTTTCCTGTACCTGACATATCAGCATTGGGAAAGGTGACACTTTTCTGCCCAACTTTGTAACAAAATGTTAACAATCCTCTTTTTGGCTGCTATTTCATTGTTAGCAGCCTGAATACAGGACTAAGAACAACTATAATTTTCTACATTAAATCATTCCATCTCCAGTGGTCGCCAGTGTGATTAAAAACAGAGTTTGCACATTCTGTCTGCCAAAGGTTGACCTTAAACTTCCAGAAAATGCCCCATATATGTCATTATTAATATTAAGATAATTACACCCACATCTTTCTATAAAGATTCTTATAAAAAAAAACAAAAAAGAAACACCAGGCAGTGTCTTCAGATCTTGAATCAACCCTTGTGTCTGCTGCTGTTGCTCCATGCTGCTCACTTTGCCTCTGGAGGAGGAGCTCCAAGAACCATATGCAGATTGCGCAATAAAAGCCAGTGATAAATGAGGTAGTAAGTCCAAAAACAACTCATTCTGTACAAGTTAAACCAGTTAAACTGTTTATTTTTTTTGTTTCATGCTTCTAGATATTTTCATTTATTTTATTGTACACCGAGTGCAGAGAAGGTATATTTGTTGCTTAATTTGGTGCATTTATGTTAATTGCTCAGTTTATAATACCTTTAGTTAACCCAGTAACTGAACTAATTGATCTAATGTTAATAACTGCTAATATATACACGCGTGTCCATATAAATATATTTGTGTATTTATTAATTTAGCGAGATCTTGTCTGTTAAGGAGAGCCGTTTCATTCAAAAATAAATAAATAAATAAATACTGCTATTGATAAATTATTAATAAATATTCCATGTAATAAATAAATATCCCCATGAAATTAGACAAAATAATTATGTTAAAATAAATTTTTATCTTGTTTTATTCAATTCATTTCAAGATTTATTTAATTTACTTAAAGAGTTATTTATTTATTTTAAGCTCTTTTTATTTCATGTTCTTATATTCAAATGAGGGGGCGGAGTTTTATCTGTGGGACAGCAGAGCTGAGCTCAATTCGTGGCAGTGGCTGGCAGAATAAATGTGGCATTAATAAATACATCTTGAAGTAAATTAAATTAATGTTTAAGTAAATTATTTAAATGTTGAAATGAATTAAATAAAATAAGATAAAAAATTATTTTAATATAATTATTTTGTTTTATTTCATGGGGATATCTATTCATGGAATATTTATTAATAATTTATCAATAGCATTTATTTATTTATTTAATTTTGAATGAAACGGCTATCCATAGTCTGTATTTAGTAAATTATTTTGAAAATAATGGTGGTGCGGTATGATTCATGCATATTGACTCTCTGGTCGACATCCGCAGGTCGCAGCACTTGTGCTCTGCCATCTGATGAAAGCTGACTTTCTTCTCCTAACTCTGCTGCATCTCTCTCTGATGGTGACTGAAAGATGTCTAAACAAGTATCAGATTATTTGCTGCGGTCTGTGTTGCTGGCCAGTGTAGCAGCAGGCAGTTTACATGCTGGGGTTCCCCTGTGATGTCACAAAAGAGGCATCAAAATCACAAAGGAGTAGTCTGGAAATGCCGTTTTAGTGAAATTTATGACCATATATCTCAACACCTGTTGATTTCAGTGGCATTAATTTATGTTTTAAAATATTTTATCAATGTTACCTCACCATAAATGTAATTGGATTTATCATGAAAAATCGATGTCACAGGCACTTAACTTGAACCTGTGATTCTTCTAAATCAAATGAGAAGCATTTTAAAGTTATTTAGTGTACAATCAAACACTGAGCAGGGGAACTGGTTTCTGTGATTCTTTCAGTCCTTCTTCCAACATTTAGTGTGGAAAAGGGACAGAAACAAACAAATAACCCCCACAATGAGCTGCATTGTGTGGGTCATTTCATAAACTGCTAAAACTCAGTTGTGCACTGTGTCTGGGAACCATGTCTGGTCAGACCACACATAGGCAGATGGATACATAACTACGACAAAGTGTTAAGGAAAAGTTAAAGCTCAGTCAGAAAGAATAAGGTAGGATTAAAAATTGCAAAACCTTTGCTTTCTTGCCAATAAAAATTGTTTTATAATTTAAAAAAATGGTAAAATTCTTCAAGATTCTAGGTTTATCAGGACTATGCTATACCAGCATCATGTATACCAGCCATCGCTGCAATCATTTTTTGAGCCTTTGCCCTTGCCATCCTCCTTTGATTTGGAACCCCTTCATCAGGCTGTCTTTGTGGAGATCCAGCTGAGAAGGAAACTCAGACTGAAGTGGGGTGGTGGTGATTCTCTTGAATTGAGGTTTGACCTGAAAACCGTGATAACCAAATAGGACTCATGTTCAAATCTTAAAAATCAAAAAGAACACAACTATCAGACAGACAGACCAGGGCAGTTCTGAAAAGAGATGGAGTACAGATCTGTAATATGCAGTCAGATGTGTTAACAGTCTAATAGTAATACATACCTAATACATCCTTTTCATAGGCCTTACCTCCCTGAGTTCAAGCAGGCCATTGCACTTTACCATGAAACCGGCAACCATTGGTGAATCAGGAGTGACTTTATGTATTCTAACATCTTTTTCATCTTCAGTTTCAAAGCATCTGTTGTTCATCTTCTTTATCTTCTTTGCATCTAAACATAGAGCTTTCTGCATGGCCTCCAGACTGTCAGGAAAATGTTCTCTTCCCTTGTCTTTCTCTTTTTGATAACCTAGGCTGCAAGCTTCCTCTACATTCATTTGTTCAAGATTTTAGCTCTGGGGAGCTCCCATTTTCTCTACTGTGTGCAGTAAGTAAATAGTCTATTTTCCTCCATCCGCATCATCCACTGACCCAGGCAGACCCAACACGGTTACTGAACCAAACAATCAGGGATAGCAGACTTCTGCTTGTACAGAGGAGTTATAGACATATGATAAAATTGTTTAAGTTTTCATTTTGCATCACAAGAGAGCTTAGGCAAATGAACAACAGTGGACCCAGAGGACTGTAAGGTTGCAGTCTCAATTATTACAATAAATCTGTAACCACAGATCTAGCTGACAGGGACACAGATTCATTTACACAGGAAGGACTGAATTGAGAAAAGTAGTTTCCTTATTCTCATGCTCCAAAGTGGTGGGCCTTGACATAAAAAGACTTTAAGAGCACCTTTGTATTTTATTTCTGAACCTGAGATAAAATTTAGGGAATCCAGAAGGATTTGTTAAATTGAGTTTTTTTAAATTACTGTGAAGTCCCCAGTGTTTCCTCACCCATAATATCAGTGGGTGCAGGGGATCCAAAACCCACCAACATCCAACATGGAAAACATTAAGTTGCCTTTAACATGCTTAATCAAGTCAGTCCTTAAAACTAATATGCTCATATAAATCACATGTATGGAACTGTGCCCATACAACGATCCAAGCACATTTCCTTCCATTCTAATCAACATGGAAATGAGCACACAAGGGCAAATTCCACACTCGTCACTTGACACACTCTCATGTACAAACACAAATACACACTAATAAATAAATAAACACAAATTTAAAGAGGCTCTGCATGTGTAATTCTCTCCCTCTCACCTTAAAAAATCATATCTAGAACCAAGAAGAAGAAATAGTTGGAGATTCTATCCAAAAATAAATGAGAGGTACTGAGAATCTGACGACACTCTATTAATTTTTTTACACCACGTTCACTGTTTACACACACACACAACCTGTAAATAAATGCAGTGGTAGGGCCGAAGCATTTCAGAAATTTCAGATTACCTAATTAGTGTGAATAGAAAAGCCCTTAGAACATTGGTAAAACTCTCTGAAACTAGTTTGAAGAGCAAAAAAAAAAGAAAAGTCAATCTAAGTCACTCTAATCACTGACTTGTAATTAAGCAGTGAAGACTCTTCACGGCATATGGGTGATGCACACCAAGCGCACCTGTGAGGCCGAACGTTTTTCAGCTACTAGGACCATTTGTACTCTTTCTGTTCTAGACTTTTAGTAGAAGAAGAGTGAAAAATGCCTTACTTTTCACCAACATGTGCTGTTGTTTGGCATACGGTTCCACACTCACCAATGAATGCACAATCTCTCTTGAGACTTTCAGGGAGAAGTTGAGACATGTTCTGGGCAGCCAGGAGGTCCTTCCAGATGACTGGACAACTACAGCTAATGCTATCAGGGAGAGTAGTAGGAGCATTCTTGGTATGTCTTCTGGAAGGAAAGTGGATAAGACTTTGCGGTGAAAGGAAGTTCAGGCAAGGGCTCAACTTTTGGTCTAAGCTTGCTGCCTATTTCTTTATTTCTTTATTTGTTTAATTGTTTACTTTGTAAAACGAGGTATGCTAATCTGGGAGATCTGTATTAAAAATACATTGTAATGCTTTTACTATGATTTACTTAACTTTTCTCTCTTCTTTGTATTTACTCTGCACCTTTTCTGTTCCACATCAGTTCAACAATTAAGAAAACGCTTACTTCTATTTGCATCTTTTTTCTAAACAAGGTATCAAATATTTTGTACTTTTAGGATGTATGCTATAATCTACCGAAATTACAAAATTTTCCAAGTGTATGTATTGACATGGTACACTAGAATTTAAATGGGAAAAAGTAGCAGTTATGCGGAAATGAATAATATAATGTAAATATTGAAATCGGGTCAAATTTACCCAAAGACATCAGGAGAGTATGCATAGTTGCAGCTGTGTACTTTATCTATGAAAAAAAAGATTCATCAATTGCGTCACTGTATTGACACAAATAAACTACACACAGTAAATGTCTTATACATTTGCTGTGTGTAATGCTGTGTCATAGTTGTGCGTGAATAAGTCTTGCACATCTGTTGAGAAACCTTTGTAAATGTTTGCAGTCTCTGAATTAAAAAAAATAGTTGTAGTTGCTCTACTACTTTATACTGTATATTAACAGTATTGAGTCCAAATGCATTCAGCTTAGTTTGTTCAGATTGCGAGTATGAGACACAGATGGGGATGAAACTCTGTTATGGTTCAAGGTCCTGTTTTTCTGACCTAAAGTTTGAAAGTTCTACAGCAGGGCCTTCTGAGTTAATCTGAAGAATGTGATATGTTTTTTATGTCTGGTCAGAGCGCACATAGAACAGCAGGTTAACTGTGTGTGTTCTTATCTTGCAAGATCCAATAACAGCTGATTGAGTGATGATCATTAATCTCTTTTTTGTTGATTACGTTTTTTTCAGCTCACCTCTCCACAGAAAACAAAGGTGTTCTCCAGCTTTTGCAGGGTAAGAAGACCACCCTGCTGGAAATGTTCTCTGAACTGTGTGTGAATAGTGTCATGTACATCATAGAACTCATCTCTGTTGTGTTCCATAGGGGTTTTAGGACTGAAACTATTTGACTCTCCATAAAGTGCTTGGGTGGTTGTCAAACTCTTGACATTGCTATAAGTTGTAAGTCTAAAGATTTCCCAGTTGTAGATGCCCACTCAAAAAGGCTTTAGAAGACCTCATTACTTCTCTTGTCATTGAGTGACTTATTAACAGCAGCATGCATACCAGTCTAGCTTTCCAATGACTGCTTGTACCATCACAAGGCCAAGAACAGTAATGCCCCCCATAAACTGCTAAAATAAACCATTTGCAGTGGCTGCAGTGTCAGTGTCAGTCCTTGCCATTTCCTCTATGGCAGTAGGGATAAAGTCATACTGTGTTAGAACAGGACGTATGGCACTGTCTAACAGTCCACCTAGTTGCACACAGTGGTTTCAGGGCAGTAGGGGTTGCATGGTCAGATATTACTATCTGATGAAACATCTTTTTTGAATTTGCCAGACTTTCCACCCAAAACTCCCAATTGATAATGCCAGTCAAGCGCATCTTGAACAACTCTAGAAGCTGCACATGCCTTCTGTGCTACCAAACACGCTCAGTGTGCTCTATAAAGCTAGTGGCTATTTCTCAAAAATAGGAGGTCTGCTTTGTAGGTCTGCTTTGACAATGGCAAATTTAGTGTGTAAAGTACATCTAATTATACTTTTGTTTCGGTCGCTAAATACATCCCAATGAATTCCTCATGGGGATTCAGGTCATGATCCACGTAACGAAGACATACAGATTATTGCTTTTGATCTGATATGTCTTGTGTCCCCTCAACAATCAAGGCTGTGTAACTGGGAGGCATCAGATAGTGTTAGCTGTTGCTCTTATAATTCCATTGCTCATTATGCCGAGAACTGAATGAGATGACTTGTGTAATCCTGCTTGTGTGTCTTTAACCACTTCCGAAAAACAGGGTCATCTTCTGCCTTTTGAGCTAAATATCTGATGGAGCCACAA
Organism: Girardinichthys multiradiatus; assembly: GCF_021462225.1. Taxonomy (NCBI): domain Eukaryota; kingdom Metazoa; phylum Chordata; class Actinopteri; order Cyprinodontiformes; family Goodeidae; genus Girardinichthys; species Girardinichthys multiradiatus. The sequence continues at coordinate 7,921,199 of NC_061815.1, forward strand.
TCTTCAACAATCCATACCTTGCTTCCTCCTGTTGTCATGTCATTTTTTGAGCACAGATGTTCATTTCATGCATGTGCAGCTGACTTGCTGCATGTCCTTAGAACTTCCCAATAGGCGTTTTCAGTTTCTGAAGCCTACACTTGCAAAGGTTTTGTAAGGTGGGACTGTAATGACCAAGGAAAGGTTGTGACTTTTGTTGAAAACGCAACACAATTCTACACTACTATAAATTTAGGATCTGGTTTTGCAGGCTTTGTGAAAAAGTCCAAGACATGAAATCCTTCTGTCACTGTAAGAATACCACACAAACCATTACAAATAATTTCAGTGTGCTGACAGTGTTTGTTTACATGCAAAATAATATTTTTAGGACTGTTACCTGGTCAGCTGTGCCTCCTGTGCTCTCTTTCACTGTATTCTCACTCCCAATTTTGGTCACCTCCCCCTCAGTCACCTCCTCTTTGCTCTTTCTCATCACCTTGGTCACTTGCTCTGCTATCATATTCTTCAACCTTATATAAAAAAGATCTCAGTTAAAGTTCAGATGTCTCACCAAAAAGTTGGAAATCATTGAGTAAGAAAACTGGGTTACATCACAAGTTTACTTCTGCACTGCTGTGCCAAACTGTGCCTCTCTACTCGTGTCAGTGTATATTATTCACTTGTGATGCATTCATGAAGCACTTGTTTTTTTCAATTATCATCATTCCTAATAAATAACTCTAACACAAATGACAGGTGAAAAGTATCAGCTGCAGTCGTTTTCAAACCACAGATGTGTGAACAGCAGCGACGAGAGAGCAACATGCATAGAGAAGCTTTTTGATTTCACTAATAACACACTTTACCATTGATAAACACACAGAAATATTTCTCCACTCCTCTCTGTGGAAAAAGAGCACCTTCATATTCATAAGTGCTGCATCGCGGTGTTTCTTTTGGGGGGGGGGGGTGTCTGGAACGGATTAATTGTATTTTAATTTATTTCAATGAGGAAAATTTATTCCATATATGAATAATTCCAGTTAAGAGGAAAGAATTAAATTCTAAAGTAGAGGTACCACTTTACTTCGGAGAAAGACTAAACACATGCACTGGTGTTCACAGTGTGTCTGCATGTACAGGTGTGTGTGAGTGGCCTGAAATCAGTCAATCACAAGCTGACATGACAATACGTATATTTTTATAAGTTTGATTTATCCTCTTTTTATAAGGGGTTGTTTTCAAGAGTTAAAAATTGTTGTTTGTGGGAGTGTCACTGGTGGTGCAGGGGTTTAAGTGCGTGACCAATGTATGGAGGGCTTAGTCCTCCATGCAGACTGTCACGGGATGGAATCCTGGCATGATAATGATTTCTACACTCCGTTACCCTGCTCTTCCCACACCATTTCCTCTCTGACTACTTTATAAAAAATCATAAAGGTCACCAGAGCATAAAAATAATTTTAAAAGAAAGTTGTTGTCGGTCTGCTTTTTGGCGCTATTTTCAAAGTACAATCACTCTCCACAGCCACTGCATCCAAAGTACAGCAAATGGTGAATGCATGGTAGAGAAAGTGGGTAGGGTGGTACCAGGATTTTGGTGGGAGAAGGGGATAGGGGTTCAGATTACCAGACAATTAAACATGCTACTATTTGTCGGCAAATGAAAATAAAGCAATAACATCAACAAGTTGTTCATGCAAGATATTTAAGTAAATTAAAATGATTTTATTGGGAGTTATATTGACTGGATCAGGAAGTAGCAAAGATCAGTAAGGATGAAGTAAGGAAGCCATTGAAAACAATTAATTGTGTAAAGGCAGTTGGTCCTGATGATATATACGTTTTCAGGCATGGAAGTGTTTAGGAGAGAGCAGAGTTAATGATGAGGCTGTTCAATGAGATTAGAGAGTGAGAAGATGCCTGAGGAATGAACAAGAAGTCTGCTGGTATCTATTTTCAAGAACAAAGGACGTGCAGAGTTGTGGCAGCTACAGAGAAATAACGTTGAAGAGTCATACAATTAAGTTATGCAAAAGAGTAGTGGAAGCTAGACTAAGGTCAGAAGTGAGCATTTGTGAGCAACAGAATCAGAATCAGAATCAGCTTTATTGCCAAGTTCGTGCATACAAACAAGGAATTTGACTCCGGTACACTTTGCTCTTTTGTTCTGTTTTTGCATTACAGAATATACAAATTTACAATTTACAATGTACAATATACAATGTACAATGCAATATTCTGCATTACAGAATATAAAAATTTACAATTTACAATGTACAATATACACATATCTAACAAAAAAGGTGCATTTGCAACATCTGTATGCTGTTGTTTTGTACTCTATTGAATGTTCATCAGAGAAACAGCCTGGGGGAAGAAACTGTCTCTGTGGCGGCTGGTTTTAGTAAACAGTGCTCTGTAGCGGCGGCCTGAAGGTAAAACTCTAAACAGTTTATGTGCAGGGTGTGTGGGGTCTGCAGAGATTTTTGCAGCTCTTTTCCAGACCCTAGACCTGTATAAGTCCTGGATGGAGGGAAGGTCAGCTCTGATTATTCTCTCTGCAGTCCTGATTATTCGTTGCAGTCTGGACCTGTCCTGTTTTGTGGATGAGCCAAACCACACTGAGACGGATGAAGACAGGACAGACTGAATGATGGCAGTGTAGAAGATGACCAACAGCTCCTGTGGAATGTTGAACTTCTTGAGTTGCCTCAGGAAGTACAGTCTCTGCTGGGCCTTCTTTCGAACAGTGTCTATGTGTGAAGACCATCTCAGGTCCTCAGAGATGGTGGTTCCTAAGAACCTGAAGTGGTCCACGGCCGATACAGTGTTGTTGAGGATGGTGAGGGGGGTGTATGGGGGTGGTGTTCTCCGAAAGTCCACCATCATTTCCACAGTCTTGAGTGGGTTCAGTTCAAGGTAGTTCTGACCACACCAGTGTACCAACCAATCCACTGGCTGTCTGTATGCAGACTCATCACCGTCCTGGATCAGTCCAATGACAGTGGTGTCGTCTGCAAACTTAAGGAGTTTCACGGACGAGTCCGATGAGGTGCAGTCATTTGTGTACAGAGAGAAGAGGAGTGGGGATAGAACACACCCCTGGGGGGCACCAGTAGTTATTGATCTGGATCGGGAGAAGATGTTCCCCAGTCTCACCTGCTGCTGTCGGTCTGTCAGGAAGCTGTTGATCCACTGACAGGTGAAGGCTGGGACGTTGAGCTGGGTGAGCTTCTGGTGGAGGATGTCTGGTATGATGGTGTTGAAGGCCGAGCTGAAGTCTACAAGCAGGATCCTGGCGTACGTCCCTGGGTGGTCGAGGTGTTGTTGGATGAAGTGTAGACCTAAGTTAACAGCATCATCTGCCGACCTGTTTGCACGGTAAGCAAATTGCATGGGGTCCAGCAGGGGGTCTGTGATGTCTTTCAGGTGCTTCAACACCAGCCGCTCAAAGGACTCAGTTTACTTTCATGCCAAACAAAATACTATATATGCAGTATTTGCTTTGAGGATGTTGATAGAGAAGTACATAGGTCAGAATGAGCAGCATTGTGTTTCTGTAGATCTAGAGAAAGCATATGACAGGGTGTCAAGGGAGGAGCTGTGGTGTTGTATGATGAAGTCTGAAGTACCAGAAAGGTATGTTAGGGTGGTACAGTACATGTATGAGAGTTGTAAGACTGTGGTGAGGTGTGCTCTAGGTGTGACAAAGGAGTTCAAGGTGGAAGTGGGAGTGCATCAAGAATTGGCTCTGAGTCCCTTCTTGTTTGGTGTGCTGATAGACAGGTTTACTGATGAGTTGGTGGAACTCTCCATGACCTATGATGTTTGCAAATGGCAATATGAGCTGTGGTGAGAGCAGGGAACAGGTGGAGGATAATCTAGAGAGATGGACATAGCAGAAATGGAAGAAGGTTAGCTGGAGCAAGACAGAATACATGTGTGTGAATAAGAGGGACCCAAGTTGACCTGTGAGGTTACAGGGAACAGAGATAAAGAAGGTGGAGGATTTAAGTACTTAGAGTCAACAGTACAGAGAAACAGTGTGTGGAAAAGAGGTGAAGAAACATGTCCAAGCAGGTTGGATCGAGAAAAGTGTCAGGTGTGTTGTGCAATAAAAGAGCATCAGCGAGAATGAAAGGAAAGGTGTAGAAGATGTGGTGAGACCAGCAATGATATATGGTTTAGAGACAGTGGCACTGAGAAAGAGACAAGTGGCAGAACTGGAGGTAGCAGAGATGAGGATTTTGAGGTTCTCTTTGGTCGTGAGGAGGGTGGACAAGGTCAGGAATGACTATATAAGAGGGACAGCTCATGTTAGATGTGTTGGAGATAAAGTCAGAAAAGCCAGACTGAGATGGTCTGGACATGTAAAGAGGAGGGATTGAGAGTGCATCGCTAGAAGGATGCTGAGGCTGAAGCTGCCATGCGGGAGGCCTAGAGGAAGAAATTTGTGGGTGTAGGGAAAGAGGACATGAAGGTAGAGAGTGTGTTAGAAGAGGATGCAGAAGATAGGGTTAGATGGAGATGGAAGAGTTGCTGTGGTAACCCCTGAAATGTGAAATCTGAAAGAAAAGGTGTTGAATGTTCTGGAGGTTCCACACCTTAAGAATGAGCTTGCAAAAGGGTACTTAAGGTTTTGAAGAGCTTTGCTCACATCGTAAAGGGACCATGTGGTGCAGCAGTAGATCAGGCGCCCCATATTCAGAGATTAAATCCTCAATGCAGCCATTCAGGGTTCGACTCCTGACCCTAGGAGCTTTGCTGAATAACTTTCCCCCTTCACTCTTTTCCTGTCTAAACATCGTCAATAAAGACCACTATCACCATGGAAAGATAATCAACTGCCTGGAGCATATGATGCAAACAAACATTCAATAAAACCAGGCCAAACGAGGGGACAAACAGGTCTGTTGTCCATGGACAAGGACAGGGGAGGGGGCGCAGACTGCACTGTGAAAGCCAGAGCAGAAGAACATGATGCGTTAGTGACTGCATGCCTGGGAGGAGAAAGACCCAGTCAAACTCAAGTTACCATGCCCCCTCTCCTCCACCTCATCCTTTTATAAATGGCTGACCTGGGCCCCAGCAAACCTGTTGGCTGGTCTGAAAACAAGTATAAACCGCAAAAGTTTATCTGTTTTCTGTATCAGATCCTCTTTGACAGTTGAAGGTTTTCTGAGAGTACTACTAGGTGTTCAAACAAACCTCTAATCCCATGCCTATGCTTCTACCCAAACTACATTGAAGTAGACATGACCAGCCAATCAGGAGCAAGACAAAGATAACAAAACAATACACTAGCATTTTGGAAGGTCAGGAAAAAAATAATTTTGAGAAACAAGTTTAGTATTTCAGATAGTTGCTCTGGAGGCTAACTAAGGGTTCATTTTGGCAAACTCAGAGAATACAGCAAGGCCAGCTGAAGTGGACAGGAGAGAAAACTGTCTTTGTAGGTAAAATGTCTAATCGAAGATGTGTTTGTTGCAACAAATTACTTTGGTACTTGTATTGTGTCCCTGCTTCAGAAATGTTAGCAGATGGGTCTGAGTTTTTAAATGTTACTCACATTTTATAAAAACTTATGAGAGCTACTTGGAGTTTAAACGGCAATGTGAAGTGCACATACTATGATATTAGAGAGGTGAAGGAAAGATTTCCATTTAAACACCCCCCCCCCCCCCCCCCCCCCCCAAAAAAAGGGAATCTGCATGATAAACAAGGAATTGAAAATGATTGCTTTCCAAATTCATATTCTACACCCGCTGATATAATTTGTACCTGCTGTCTTTATATTATGTATTTTTAATGTTTGTATGAAAGGGTGATGCTGAACGCCTGCTGTTGACTTCATTGTACCAATTCGGCATACCTTAACAAAACAACCACTCTTCCTCCAATTAAAAGCATATTAGTCTAATCACTTTGTAAAGAGAAAAAAACTGAATTAATTTACTATTGCTCGTTTTGTACATTTTATCTGGGCCTTTCACCAGAGAAATGGCTCCACTTCACTATGAGGGCCCCATAAGTCATTAGCATTCTGGCATTAATGGAGCTGAAAATGTGTTGACAAATCAAATCATGCATGTGGATAAAAACCCATTATAAGAATGAAAAGCCTCCTTTTTTTAAAGGTAGGGTGATTTCAATAGGAGTATGTCAAGTTTAACTAATGAACCTAAGTGATATTAGTGGGAGAGGTGTTGTTAGTACCTCTTTTTATTAGTATATCGCTTGTAATCATTTGGTTCTAAATATTTGAGAAAGGAGTCATCAGTACTTTCAGTGGGACTCATGGAGACACTGACTGTGTTGCTCTCAATTGCAACAAAAATCTAATAACTCTTTGCCCTTGTATGTGTCGAAGACCTTACAATGGTTTCTGTGCCAATAAAAGCAGCCTTATGGATAAATGACACTGTTCACAGGCACAGTACATATAGGTAGTTTGTGCCCCTCGTAAATTTAGGTTTTAAAGGGGCTTAATCGCGGGACCCCTTCAGATTCCTCCTACAGCCCAGAAACGGTTAGGATGCAAGGCCCAGCATTAATGCAAACATCACTAGATCAAAGCAGTATGGCAAGTAGGAGTACCGTATTTTCCGCACTATAAGGCGCACTTAAAAACCTTTAATTTTTTCAAAAAATTACAGTGCGCCTTGTAATCCGGAGCGCCTTATATATGGATCAATTGGTTAATTGGTTGATCCATACTGGTTGTACACGGCGCTCTGTCAAAATGTTTCAGTACGACTGGTAAACTACAAAGCCGCACCGCTTGCAGCATTACGGCTACCGTAGTCAGGGGTGTCGCCGAAGTAATAGCGGTAAACACCTGTACTGTGCTTACTCCTAGTCCAACACCACTTGTGTGTGTATAACGTTTGAATGTACTGTTGCAGGAATTGCCTGAACTATATGTGATTAGAAGCTCAGTGTGTGGGGTGTATGTTTTGTGTGTGTGTATGGAAGATGTTGACATTACTCCTCTGGACAGAGGTGGCGCTGTGTGCTGCCGTAGCTGAGAATCAAGAGTGAAGGAGTGACGTCGGTATTATTGTGTGTGTGGGGTGGGTAGAGACGGCGACCGGAGCAGCGGTGTATGAGTCTGTAAGCCCTGTGTTTTTACGTGCTGCAAAGTCATTAAAAAGAACCTCGAATCTCGTCAACAACTCAGTGTTTTGATGCTGTTTCTTCATGCTCAACTCAGCAACGTATGAGTGAGGGAGTTAACCCCGAGGAAACTAGTAACTTCGGCCCTGGAGAAAGCGTCTCCCCTGTGTCATCAGACTACGGTCAGGGGACAGAAACAGGAAAGGTTAACAGTACTAACGTTTGATTTAGTGCATAAAACTGTTTCTTTTACGTGTTTACTGAATCAGGGAAAAGTTCCCTTTCACGTTTTAACTAACGTTTGATTTCAACTTCAACTTCATAGACTCCAATGCATTCCTAACGTGCGGTTGGCTCTATTCAATAGAATTCTATGTAGAGGAGACCTTACCATGAGAGTGAATGGAGTTATCAGAACGCTGGTTTGTAGTGTATTAATAAAGTTTGACTGACTGACTTATCTGACTGTTTTGTTGACATTCTCTTTAGCACAGCTCCATCTAGTGGATGCATAACGCAACCCCAGTCAAATGTTTGACTGCAGTAGCTTCTATTCTATGCGCCTTATAATCCGGTGCGCCCTATATATGAAAAAAGTTCTAAAATAGGCCATTCATTGAAGGTGCGCCTTATAATCCGGTGCGCCTTATAGTGCGGAAAATACGGTAGTTATTTTTAAGTGTGGCAGTATACAACAAAATGCAAAGCCCTAAATGCCAGAGTCTAGACAATAGCTCTTTAATATTTATTTGGTGAACAAACATTTACTTTAAAGGTACAGACATGCCAACACATCTGTTCAAAGAGCATTCTTTCAGAAACCCATGACAACATTTTGGTGTCCTCCTGGCTAATTGAAAATCATAAACTTTCTTTATTAAGTCCCAAATATATATTTTGTTCTGTATTAAAAAAACAAAAAAACACTTACCTTCTGTACCAGGTAGGGGGATCATGAGATCTTGAGGTACAAGATTTCTCTGTGTTAAAATGTTACACTATTTAGTATCAACATAAAATCTGTCTTGCAAAGCTCTCTTAAGCTTTTGAATTTATCTCAAGTAAGTCTAAACTGGTATTATGGGCCTCATATATGAGTATCAGTGTGCTTACCTTGACAAATTGTTTTATCTATGTTGGAGCCTCTTAATTTAAAATAAAAAAGGAAGTAGTTCTTGCATTATCTTCTTGTCCCATGACTGACTGACTAACTGTTATGTATGTTTTTATTCTTCTGGACTACATTTGATATAGTGAAAACATGTCAATAAGCAGACTGATTAAATGTGAACAAACTTTATACTGAATTTAGATTTTTGAAATCACAGCTGAAGATACAGTGAGTACTGTAAAACCTTTCTATTTGTAAAATATTGGGTTCTTGTAAATCCAATATTGTTTATGGGTTCACCTCATAAGTTACATGTATCATTACAGCACACTTTTCTGGTAATGAAATTTGTTTATACTTTTTACCCTGTATATGTAAATTGTGCTGTCTAAACATGGCTTTAGCCATTCTCACATCTGGTATGGATGCCCGAGCCACCTCAGCTGGCTCTTCTTGATACAGCGGCTCTACTCTGAGATCCTCCCGGATGGCTGAACTCCTCACCCTATCTCTAAGGGAGTGCCTGGTCACCCTAAAGAGGAAACTCCTTTCAGCCTCTTGTATGCAGGATCTCGTTCTTTCGGTCATGACCCAAAGTTCATGACCATAGGTGAGGGCAGGAACGTAGACTGACCGGTAAATCGAGAGTCTCGCTTTTCAGCTCAGCTTTCTCTTTACCACAATGGACCGACACAGCATCCTCATTACTGCGGCAGCCTCACCGATCTGTCTGTCGATCTCCCGCTCTATTCTCCCCTCACTCGTGACAGGACCAGTGACAAAGGGCAGCCCTGCCAGAGTCCAACATACACCAGGAACAGGTCCGACTCAGTGCCGGCAATGCGAACCAAACTCCTGCTCACTTGTACAGAGACAGGATGGCCCCCAATAAAGGGCTTCCGACTCCGTACTCCTGGAGCACCCCCCACAGGGCACCATGAGAGACACAGTCGAATGCCTTCTCCAGGTCCACAAAACACAAGTGGACCAGTGGGGCAAACTCCCATGAACCCTCGAGTATCCTGCAGAGGGTGTAGAGCTGGTCCAGTGTTCCACGGCTGGGACAAAAACTAAACTGCTCCTCCTGAAGCCGAGGTTTGACTATCAGCTGGACTCTCCTCTGCAATACCCTGGCATCCCCCTATAGTGGTTCCCCCTATAGTTGGAACACATCCTCCGGTAACCCTTCTTATGAAGGGGGACCACCCCAATCTGCCAGTCCAGAGGCACTGTCCCTGACCGCCATGCAATGTTGAAGAGGCTTCTCAACCATGACAGCCCCACAACATCCAGAGACTGGAGGTACTCAGGGTGGATCTCCTCCACCCCCGAAGCACTTCCACCATGGAGCTTTTAACCACCTCGGTTACTTCAGCCTGGGTGATGAAAGAGTCCAACCCCAAGTCCCCAGCCTCTGCTTCCACCAGGGAATGCGTGACAACAGGTTTAAGAAGATCCTCCAAGTACTCCTTCACCGTTCGATAATGTCCCCAGTCGAGATCAGCAGCTCCCCACCCCACTGTAAACAATGTTGGGGAAGCACTCCGAAGCAACCGGTAGTCCTTCTCCATGGCCTCACTGAACTGCGCTGCCACAGCCCTGGTCGCGGCACACTTGGCCTCACGGTACCTGTTAGCCACCTCAGGAGTCTCACAACCCAACCAAGGCCAATAGGGCACCTTCTTTAGTTTGGCTACATCCCTTACTGCCGGTGTCCACCACCAGGTTCATGGATAGCCACCGCAACAGGCACCACAGAGCTTACGGCCACAGCTACGGGCGGCAGCATTAACAAAAGACATGGAGAATACGGTCCTCTTGGACTCTGAAAAAAACAGAGTTTTTTTTGTAGGTTCTACAAAGTTTTTAATGTGCATCATTAACTTATTTATATTTGCACTATACAAAATACTGACTGACTGACTATACAAAATACAGGGGTTGGACAATGAAACTGAAACACCTGTCATTTTAGTGTGGGAGGTTTCATGGCTAAATTGGACCAGCCTGGTAGCCAGTTTTCATTGATTGCACATTGCACCAGTAAGAGCAGAGTGTGAAGGTTCAATTAGCAGGGTAAGAGCACAGTTTTGCTCAAAATATTGAAATGCACACCACATTATGGGTGACATACCAGAGTTCAAAAGAGGACAAATTGTTTGTGCACGTCTTGCTGATGCATCTGTGACCAAGACAGCAAGTCTTTGTGATGTATCAAGAGCCACAGTATCCAGGGTAATGTCAGCTTACGACCAAGAAGGATGAACCACATCCAACAGGATTAACTGTGGATGCAAGAGGAAGCTGTCTGAAAGGGATGTTCGGGTGCTAACCCTGATTGCATCCAAAAAACATAAAACCACGGCTGCCCAAATCACGGCAGAATTAAATGTGCACCTCAACTCTCCTGCTTCCACCAGAACTGTCCGTCGGGAGCTCCACAGGGTCAATATACATGGCCGGGCTGCTATAGCCAAACCTTTGGTCACTCATGCCAATACCAAACGTCAGTTTCAATGGTGCAAGGAGCGCAAATCCTGGGCTGTGGACAATGTGAAACATGTATTGTTCTCTGATGAGTCCACCTTTACTGTTTTCCCCCCATCCGGGAGAGTTACGGTGTGGAGAATCCCCAAAGAAGTGTACCACCCAGACTGTTGCATGCCCAGAGTGAAGCATGAGGGTGGATCAATGATGGTTTGGGCTGCCATATCATGGCATTCCCTTGGCCCAATACTTGAGCTAGATGGGCGCGTCACTGCCAAGGACTACCGAACCATTCTTGAGGACCATGTGCATCCAATGGTTCAAACATTGTATCCTGAAGGTGGTGCTGTGTATCAGGATGACAATGCACCAATACACACAGCAAGACTGGTGAAAGATTGGTTTGATGAACATGAAAGTGAAGTTGAACATCTCCCATGGCCTGCACAGTCACCAGATCTAAATATTATTGAGCCACTTTGGGATGTTTTGGAGGAGCAAGTCAGGAAACGTTTTCCTCCACCAGTATCACGTAGTGACCTGGCCACTATCCTGCAAAAAGAATGATTTAAAATCATATCGTATAAAATCGTATATGTCATTCCCAAGATGAATTGACGCTGTATTGGCCGCAAAAGGAGGCCCTACATCATACTAATAAATTATTGTGGTCTAAAACAGCGTGTTATTCATTTAACTACACTTTTCCCTATCTTCATTTTACAAACATAAATTGTACAGCTGTAGAACTCTTGCAGGGGTTTGGGACTGACACACAGATGTTTAAAGTGGAAAACAACAATCAGTTCTCTGGTTACCTGTCAACGGGCAGGATATAAAAGTGAATTTTATTGGGAGCCTGTACACAAAAACAAGAAGACTGGCAGTCCAATGAAGTGGAAATAGATAAACAAGAAAATCCTCAAAGGTACACACACACGCACACACAATAGATAAACTGGCTATGATGCCTGATAAGGTAAACAGGGAATGACAACAGGAGAAGCGATAAGGGAGAGACGTCTACACAGATGCTGATAATGAGACACAGGTGAGGGCAATCAAGACAATCCCAGGGGGCTGAGACAAATGAAGAGAGTTAAAGAGGACAAGAGATACTAGAACATATGCCGTCCAAAAAAAGTAACAGGAGTTTCTAAGAATAAAAGCACTATGCAGAACATTTAAAGGAGAGACTGAAGCATGATAAATGTAATCTACATGTTAAGATTAAGAAATAATTTACATAATTTCCATCCTGCTGGATTGTGACTAGGGCTTTGAAATGCAAAAAGAAGAAACAGAAGAAAGAGACAAAACAGAGTAACTTAGGTATTAAAACTGCATTTTTACTCAAACAGGCTGCTCATTTTTTTTTAACGCTATGGGGTTAAATGTTTGATCAGCTGATTCAATTCAATTCAATTCAATTGAATTGAGTCAGCTGATCAAACATTTAACCCCATAGCGTTAAAAAGTCAGGCAAAGTCAGACCCTGATGGCAAAGGCAAAAAGGCTTTCTGTCTTTAAACATGGCAGGATTGTTGCACTGCACAAGCAAGACTTCTCACTTCTTTTCTGAACCAGAGAATCCGACAAGCTGCCCATGAAGACAGAGGCAGATCCTAGACCCATATTAAGGTCTTTCATGCCCACTGCAGGCCAATAACTATAAGACGGCATCTTTGAGAGAAGGGCTTCAAGAAAAACAACAAAAAACCTTTAAAAGCTATATCTCCCCCAATGCCACAAACTGACCTATTTTGCCTTTTTTAAAGGTCCACCAAACACAACAAAGTTTCATTCCTTGACAAGACAAAAATTGTAATTGCATGGTTCTGATGGCTTCCAACATTACTGGTCTGACAAGAAGATTCTACTAGAGACATTTTCTGCAGAGCACAGTGGAGGAGACTATCAGAATCTGGTAGCTTTTCCCTCAGTGGAACAATGGACCTTCAGGTTGGGAAAGAGCATATAACTGCAACTGCTAATGTGGAGATGTTACAGCAGGCATCCCTTTTGACTAAGGGATCCTGTCTGTACGGTGATGTCTGGGTCTTTTAACAGAACATGCTGTAGTTATCAACACCCATCTGATGACGTTTTTCTAAGGGAAAGACATCTGTCTTTTAGACCATCCTGCATGTTCCCCTGATCTAAATCCCAACATTTAGGGATGGATGGCAAGGGAGGTTTACAAAAATAGACGCCACTTTCAGACCATATATGACCTTCATGAAGTTGCTTTACCACATCGAGCAACGTTCCCACCAGTCTTCTGGAAAGACTCACATCAAGCACTTTTAGACATGCTTGTTTAGACATCAAGCATGTCTAAGTAAATTTTTGAAGTGGTGCCGCTCACTAATGTGAACATTTTTAGTTCCGTGACTTCTGTAATCTTTTTGTTTTGGCTAATGAGGTTTAACCTTTGCTTATCTCCAGAGGTAACGGAGGACAGGTAGGGTACATAAAATGGCCACATAGAAATCCCAGTACAAAGTAACCTACATGCACATTCTCCTATTAAAGAACAATTTAGAGGGGCCAAACACTCTAACATACATGTCTTTAACTGTGGAAGCAAGCTGTGGAAGTATCCACACATGCACAGGGGGAAGTTGAAAACATAATGCAGGAAAGCCCCAATTGGGATTCAAACACAGGATCTTCTTGCTACAATGCAACAGCAACAGTGGTAAAAACGCTCTTATCAAGTCTATATGTTTTTGTTTATCTGTTTGTTTTTCAATGTTTCTGAAAGTGTGAATGTCTAGGAAGAAGTTAATGAAACTAAATGCCAGAGGACTCTCCATCAGTATGGACAAGTTTCAAAGATATTGAGACATAGCTCAGTTTGGTGTGAGTGTGCTTACATTCAAATGGTATGATGGTTACAGAAAGGTTAGGGTTCATTTGTCTTGATTATAAACAAACAGAGGAAGTGGGAAGTGGGGACCTGGTGAATAGCCCCCAGATGCTGCTAATAATAAAAGAATAAAAGAATAAAAGCATAACTCATTCTTGTGACCATCTCCCTTCCTGTAACATGTAAGGAGGGAAAAGCACTTAGTGCAGACATGAGTGATAAACAATACAAAAGATATAAAAACCCTAACAGGGAGAGGAGTGTGTTATGCTTTTTTCTGCAGCATCTAGGGGCTGTTCGTACCAGGTCCCCACTCTCCCTCTTTGTTTAAAATCAAGACACATGAACCCTAACCTTTCTGAACCCCCCCACACACACACACATCCTGAATGTTTGTTGAACTGTGTGTGAACCAGCATGTATAAATAAAGAGAGAGGGGTGCCAACACTTTGTAGTCTGCACTGCAAAGTGAGCTACCCTTGCCACAAGTAAAACTGACTCTGTGTTGTTCTTGCCTCTAAGTTGACTAATTAATACCTAACATTAAGTTGGTCCTTCGAGCTGGATATTATAAGAACTAAACTGATCTTATTTTTCTTTGAAATGACTGGCGGATCTCCGGGAGCAGCCTGACGTCGAGTTAAGCGCTGCCGCACAGCCGCATCTAGGCCTGGTGGGTGAAAGTCCCGGTGTGTGACATTCGCATCTGGCCAATGGGTTATCGTCTTGCTCGATGCCGGGTGACTCTGAGAGGTCCGACAGAGTCACCTAGAAGTCAGATCAGAGGTGAGATGTTTTGTTTAACATTAAAGAAAGGTTATAATAAGTCGTTGGTAGTGTCTCGCCGTAAGGAGACAGCCATTGGATAGGTTTTATTTCGCCGGAAAGAAATAGCGATACATTTAGGTAGGATCTCGCCATAAGGAGATCAGAAACAACTAGGTAGTTCCGCCGTAAGGGAACTGGATAATTTGGTTGGTAGCATTTCGCCGGAAGGAAATTAAATTAAATGTTGAATAATAAGGGAGCTCATAAACTAAGCTAGGTCAACCATACATATTGCTGAAGGGACATAAATATGTCAAAATACTAACTGTGTGACTGTGTTTTGTGTGTTTGGAGGACTAAGCATTTTGGAAGAATCATAGCAAGATTCTGCTGGTCCTGTGTTTTCTTTTGCCCAGAATAGAAAGACATATTGGTGATTTTTGGAGATAAAGGTTGGGTTTAATCCCAGACAATTAACACCGCTGCGGATTAGTCGCAGTAGAAAGGCTTGTTAATGTCCTCTCCTTGAATTTTATGCCAGTGAACTTCTATCTGGGACATTTATAGTATTGTGAACTAAAATTAAACATCATGGGGAAGAAACAAAGTAAATTAATTAACTTAGAAGGGGATATAAAGTTTATGGAGAATTATGTAGAAGGAGCAGGTATGATCTGTCATAGATGGAATAGAAAAACATGGTTTCTTGGGTAAACTAAATATTAACGATATCTTAAAATTGCAAGGAGATTTAAAATGAGAAATAATGAAAACCAAGAAACCAACTAAAAAGGAACAGAGAAAGGACGAGTATAAATTCTCAGACAAATGGCTGGAACAAAGTAAGTTAAGAGATATGCAGAGGCAAGATAAGACGGAGAAGCGAAAGGAGAAGCTGACAGCTGCGGTCTTGGTGCGCCCACATGATGAAACAGTGGTCGCATCCAGACAGCGAGGAGCGCAGCCCCCTGCTGTGCAGGCAGCTGCAGGACAGGCGGCTGCAGCACAGCAAATTGGAGGAGAGATGGAAGGAGCTGTGGCAGTTCCTAAAACTCCTATAAGTAAGCCCTGGTCTCCTAATTTCCGGGGGGGCACAGGAGTGCGACCTAGGAGTAATTATAAGAAAACTACTCCCAGCATATATCCAGGCGAAGCCTTAATGGCTCACGAACAGAAATTTCATCCATCTGGAAAAAATGTAAAGGAAGACACATTTCCTCTAGTTGAAGTAGCAAATCCAAACGTAGGTGATGTTAATCACCGACAGCCGCCAACTATTCTAGTATATAGGCCATGGACACAGGAAGACAGAACTGCTGCTTTAAAAGGTATCCCACTGATACAGGAAGGAGTAGAGGAGTTTTTAGCAGCTATTACAGAACTCAAAGGAAGCTTCCATCTTAATGGCAGAGAAATGCTCCAGTGTTTTACCCAGCTGTTTGACCACCGCTGGTGCAGAGTAGCAGGAGGTTTCACTAGATGCGATGACAATGGTGACACGTTAGCACAGGATTCACCAGATTTAAGGGACGCCTTACGCTTAATCTTTGAAAGAATTTGAGGAGTTTATATACAGACAGCAGATTATGGTAAAATCTCACAATGCAAACAGAAGGATGAAGAAGACCCACAAGATTTCTTGGATAGGATGAGACGTGTTTTTAGAGCAAACTCTGCTATACCATATGATGAAGCAGAGGCAGGAGCCTATCAGCAACAGTTGAAGAGAGCCTTTTTGCAAGGCCTTAAAATTGAACTCAGACTGTATATAGACAAACACTGGGTTCATCACAGTACAGGAAACTGTTACCCAAGCCTTAGAGTATGCGCAGCACGCCCATAAAACACAGCAAAATAGTCACGTTTGGAATGCAAGACAGTTTAATGGCTTTGCATCGCTCAGGGACAAACAGGCAAAGGGGACGGGGAGGATTCAAAGGTCACGGAGGAAGAAGAGGAGGAGGAGGGCCACGACACAACCACACACAGAGCAATGTGTGTCTGAGGTGTGGAAAAATAGGGCATTATGCTAGAGAATGTAGAACAATTTTACAAAACCCTGGCATAAGAGATGACAATTGCTGGATTTGCAATGAGCCAGGACATTTTGCAAGAGAATGTAATGAAAAGCGGGTGTATAACCCCAACTCTACCCAGAATTGACAATTACAGCCACAGCCCCCACCTCCTCCCCCACTAGCAGAAAAAAACAGTAGTGAAATGGAGGAAGTTGACATACAAGCAGCATTGGAACTCATAGCACTGAGTAGGATGCAAGATTTGCCATATAAAAACATAATAATAAATTGCAAAGCATATAGCTGTTTGTGTGATACAGGGGCATGTAGAACTGTGCTAACTAAACCTCCACCCGGAGTAAAATATTCTAACACCGCAGTGCATGTTAGATCAGCAGCTGGCACATCAGAGGTACATTACCTAAGTGCACCAGTAACAATAACAGAACCTGAGACAAAACTTACTTGTCAGGCTCCCGTTCTGATAAGTCAAAAATGTCCAGTAAACCTGTTGGGAAGAGATCTTATGCAAAGGTTGCATATAAATATAGTATCAACAGAAACAGGTATGAAAGCTATAGTGGAACAAGATGCCCTAGTCCTGAATGAACTCTCACAGCCGCATTATTACTGGTCCCTCAATGTAGGCCCCACACCAACAGCTCGAGAACTGCTGAGGAGAACCAGATAAAAACAAACTTCCCAAGAGGCACAGTACATGCTAGATACTGAGCTCCATGTAACCATGAGATATAAAAATACTGCAGGGCCAGATTATCAGTATGATACTGTTTTTCATAGAGAAAATAATCAGACTGTTACCATACAGCACCTGTATGTTGACCCCAAAACAGGGAAATCTTCCACCTCAATCATACTGTCAGGAAGACAGCTCCAACAGTTTAAAGGCAGTACACCTCATCTGTCATTAACTAAACCTGTGGGGGGTCAGTGGAAAGAATTAGAAAACTTTATACAGCGTGCTGAAAGAGGGAGATATGAGGCATTAACAAGCTCTGACTGGAAAGTAGATCCTAACACAGGATTCTGGAAACTCACTCTAGGGTGGATAGTCAAAGTTCATCCAAAGACACATTTAGATTAGGCAAAGTGACAGATACAGGGCCTAGCTGAAAGCAAAGAAAGCAACAGGCACCCTGCCCTGGCTGCTGTCCCACCTGAACTGTGGTCCCAATCATCGACTGATGTAGGACTTATAAAGGGGTTTCCACCATATAAGGTTAAATTAATATCTGAAGAACAGCCAGTAGTTCGCCAGTATCCCTTGAAACCAGAAGCTGAAGAGGGTATTAAGCCAGTAATACAGGACATGCTGAAATCAGGAATATTAAGGGAAGCACCTGATGCTACATGCAACACACCTATCTTTCCAGTGCAGAAAGCCAGCACAGGAAAGTGGAGGATGGTTCAGGATCTTAGACTGATAAATAAAATAGTGAGACATGCGATTCCAGACGTCCCGAATCCATATACATTACTGCATTCATTAACTCCAGATAAAAAATATTTCTCAGTGGTAGATTTTAACAATGCTTTCTATACAGTACCACTGCATAAAGGGTCACAGCATTTATTTGGCTTTCAGTTTAAAGGGAAAAAATACACTTACACCAGACTACCACAAGGCTTCAGTGAAAGTCCACATGTATATACACAAGCCTCAAGATACTCTATGAGCACCTGTGAGGTGCCTGAACATAGCCAAGTCCTGTTGTATGTAGATGATATTCTTATAGCTTCAGACACTCAACAACACTGTGAGGAAGCTACCATAACAGTTCTGAAACATCTCTACCAGACGGGGCACAAAGCCTCTAGGGATAAACTGCAGTTTTGCAAGGAGAAAGTGATTTATTTGGGACATATGTTATCACAACATGGTCGTTCCCTCCTAAGCAGCAGAAAAACAGCCATACAGGAAGCCCCAAAACCACGAACTAAACAACAAATGATGTCCTTTCTGGGACTGTGTAATTTTTGTAGAGAATGGCTACCAGACTATGCAGCCATTGTACAACCCTTGCAATCTATGATCTATGGCAAAGACATGGCATTAAAAGACAAAATCACATGGACTAAGGAAGGAGAAGTAGCATTCACAGAGCTAAAATATCTGCTTCAAACAACAGTCACCTTAGCTCTGCAGGATTATAGCCAGCCTTTCACACTTTGTGTAGATGCATGTAAGGGTTATATGAAAGCTGTATTAACCTAACCATTTGGCTCCAAAAACAGACCTTTAGCCTTTTATTCTAAAAAACTGGACTCTGGAATCTGATTGCAGCTGTGAAGCAGACAGCTGAAATTGTGCTGTGCCATCCGCTCACACTGAAAGTTCCTCATTCAGTGTCACTTGTATTGCTACAAACCTCACTTCCTTTCTTGACACATGCAAGGCATATTACGTTGACCTCATTGTTACTCTCACAACCAAATATAACTCTGCAAAGATGTGGTCCACTGAACCCTAGCACGCTAATTCCAACAGCAGAAGATGGAAAACCACATTCTTGTAAAACAAAGGTTGAGGAAGATACAAAACCTAGGCAAGATATCTTTCTGACACCTCTGGAAAACTCACAAATAATCTTTGTAGATGGATCAGCATCAAAAGATGAATATGGAAAAAACAGAGTTGGTTATGCAGTAACCACTGAAACTAAAATTATAGAATCACAGGCCATGCCCCATACATGCTCAGCACAGACTGCAGAGCTGTATGCTGTTATCAGAGCGTGTGAATTATATGAAGGAAAAATCCTAACTTATACAGATAGCCAATATGTATTCAGTTCTGTTCACCATTTTGCCAAAATATGGGAAAATAGAGGGTTTAAAACATCATCTGGAACAGAATTGACACATTTTAATCTGTTAAAACGACTGCTGTTAGCTATCCAGCTACCTGCAAAGATAGCGCTTTGTAAATGTAAAGCGCATCAATCTGATGAAACCATGGAAACAAAGGGGAACACCTTTGCTGACATTTCTGCTAAAATAGCTTCGAGGCTTCCCCTCACTTTGAAAATGTCAGATCTCCTATTTATAGATACAGATGTGCTGAAAGATTCACAACATTGAAGATATCCAATGCTTCTTCCAGTGAGCATTGGTCTGCTATGGGGAATTCCCCTTCTAGCAGGGTAATAAATGACTGTGCGCAAAGGGATAAACCCACTAGCAATAGCTTAAAGGGCGAAGCCAATACAAAATAGAAGTAACTGCTATCTAAGGATCAGCCGATGAGGATGCAGGTCCAGTCTGTTGACACTGATTGGCCAACAGTCATTCAGTTGTAAAGTGACACTATGAAATAAATGTCCATGGGGAGAAATCACCCTTATAAAATAAAATCTGCCTTTTTGAAATAAAAGCTGACTTTAAAAAAATGACATTTTTAAATAAAAATAAAAAAACTGCTGGAAAAAAATAGCCTCAACAATAATTTCAATTATTAGGTAAAAAGTCTACATGAAAATTATTTTATATTATAAAGCTGATTTTTAAAGGAAAATGAAATATATTTCATAATAATGAGCAGAGAATGTTATATGTTTTCAATAATTTCACATTATTTCACTATTATTTACTTATGTACTGATTTCATAATGTTTCATTTATTTATTTAATTATGAGCACTCTGGTATTCCATATTATAAAGGTGAAAATAAAAAGTGCTTTCCATCTTGGTTTTAACTCTTACCAGCTGCGATGTCCCTGCTGAAACAGAGCATTCCAACAGCATGACACTTCCACTACTATGTGTCACAGAGGGGATGATGTTTTCAGGGTATTGACTAGGGTTAGTTTTTGTGAAACTGGACTTCTGGCTTTCTTTCAAAAATGGCTTTCTTTCTGCCTTGTGTTCATAAAAGCTAGATTTATGGAGTGGATGGCTGGTTTTCAAATGGTTCTCCCACCTGATCTGTGGATCTCTGGTTGTAACATGACAAGATGTAAAAAGGGTACATACACTTTAGAGAAGCCATTTTACAGACAGATGGACCCAGATTAAATCGTTTTTCCCAGTTTACATTCCACTAAAGCTCTGCCTAAAAATAGCGTTGGAAAGAATCTATTAGTAGTATGCAATACCTTAAAGGTTATGTGGAGCCCTGGGAATGGTGCGATTTCTGTCCACCAGCGCAGTCACAGTAATTTTCAATACCCTCCTTCTCAGAGTCTTCAGGAGGAATGGGTTGGGAAAGCAGCTTTTGGATTACGGCAATCAGAAAATCTGAGCCTGTATGGTGTGCCACTGACTAACAATGAAGCAACTAAAACTGCGATCAGATATACTGGTATTTAAGCACTGTACACCACCATCGGGAGGTGCCTGAAAGAGCACATAAAAGTCATGCTTGTTGTTGTTTCTTGGCTCCCCATGGTTGTCAGCTCAGTGTAATGGCTCATCATAAAAGAAAGGCTGATTTTATTGCTGTCATTTAACTATATTAAGCTTCTATTCAAGTCCCCAACTTTCTCAGTGCATTGCAGCAGCACTTGCAGCGTGTCAGGCCGGTCTACATAATGAATTCATTTAGGGGTGGAGTGATTAGGTCTGCCTTCTGCTCTGCTCTGCACATCCATCAAACCAGTGTCAAACTCATTTAGTCAATTAATAATCCCTGTGTTAGAGCCTGTGGGAGTGTGTTTGTGTGTGTGTGTGAATGTGAATGTAAGAAAATTCCCTGCAGCATTACACTGCAAATCAGGATTGCAGAGTTTCCCTTTGCTTTTTAACTTTTCTACTTTTCTTTCTAATATTTTCAAATTTAAGTTTGATTTATTTAATCAGACTCACACACTATAATGGCTTGCACTTTGGGTGACAGTTACTGTAAAAGATATTTGGTGTTTAATCGGATTTCTGTCTGAAGGCTTAGTTCTTCAGAGTAATTAAATTTATGACCCTCTTCATGTAATATCACACAATATTAGGAGTATAAGTGGCCTAATAAGTATGGCCAATTAATTTTATTTCTGGAAACTAATGCCTTTAGGACCATGATTCATAGTTGAAGGATAAAAAGGCTTTGACAGCCTCTGTTGTCTGTTTCAGCATTTGAGAGTTTTTCACCTGAACTTCCAAGGTTATTGATAAATTTATCATCATTTATCATCAAAACACTTCAAAAACAAAACAAAGGTTTGATAAAAATAAATAAGGCAAATCATGTTTTTCAGATTTGTCATATATAGAGAAAATAATTTCTCCTCCTATTGCTCTAAAAAAGAAAGATAGGATATTTTTTTTGAGCCATCATTGTTAGATTAATCACACATTCTTGGGAACTTGGATAAAACTGGATTTAATTTTGAAAATAAAAAGTTAGTAAAATGAAAGAATCTGAAGGTATTTCATTACACAAGGTCTTGGCTGTTCAGCAACGTGCCAGTGCAGCCTCCTTATTTAGTTTTTTATAAAATTGGCATTTTTCCAGTTATTACTTTGTTTTGGTCAACACCGTCAGACACAACAAAAGGCTAATCTTTTTTTTTATTATTTTGTATGATTATATATATATATATATATATATACATGTATATATATATACATGTATATATATATATATATATATACATGTATAGATGTTTAGTTTACTGTTGAGCAGGTAACAATAACAGAAATCATAATTGTTAGGGTTTGAAAACTTTTGTATTGTTTATCACTCATGTCTGCTCTAAGTGCTTTTCCCTCCTACATGCCACAGAAAGGGATATGTGGGAGACGAGTGAGTTATGATTACCAAGTCCTCACTCCCTCTCTGTTTAAAATCAACATGAATCCTAACCTTTCTTTTGCCCAGTTAAAAACTACGTAATGGTGACTTTGGGGATTCAGGTCAGATTTCATTCCAGAAAATGAACACCGCTGCGAACTAGTCGCAGTAGAAGGGCGTGTTAATGTCCTCCCCATAAGTCTCATGCCAGTGACCTTTTATCTGGGACATTCATACTATAATTGATCTAACGTGCCAGAGGAAACCGCAGGAGGGGACACGGATGCCTGGCCAGCCTGAGACGTTGCCCTCAGTCCACCTCCATATTACGGAGGGGAGTCCTGGTGCCCGCCTGCGGCTTCTGGCCGATTGGATCCGAACTATTTGTCTACAAATATATCTGGGTGAGAAGTTGCTCTGTATGATATAAAGTATATTATTATTATTTTTTTATTTTATTACACATTAACCATCATCTCCTAAAAAATGAAAGGAAAAGGTGGGGATGATTGTGTTAAATGTGCTTTAACTTGGGAAGATAAGTTTGGTTTTTCACAGAGTGGAAGTTTGAGTGTAAATAAGTTAAATAGTTTAAATAGTTTCAAGTAAAACAGTTGATGGATGGAGATAAGAAAAATAAAAAACATAAGAAAAAGATTAAAAAGCACAGAGTGCATCAATTAAGGTGTTAAAGAGTTAAAACTTTCCTGCAGGAAGTTTCGTTTGTCTTAAATATTGCGATCAGTCGGAAAAGAAAGGAGTATAGTGCATGTTATGGTGGACAACTGACTGACTGACTGATATTTCTGTGTGCAAAATCTGAACCTATACTAAACATTTTTCTGCCTCTCTCACACACAAATACACACATATATGGGATTTGAGTGCAACATCTGCGTTTTTGAGTCTGGACTTTAGAAACCTGCCCTTCCCATGGCTACTCCACCAGAGACGCTCTTCATCATGGCCTGAAGGAGAGAGGACCTGCCTGCATGCCTGCCTGCTTGCTGCAAATGACAGTGTGAGTTTCCACCAGAACGAAACTCAGAAGAAGTCTGGCCCAAACCCACTGAGATGGACGACGATCCATGCTGTTTGCCAGAGCCAGAAGAGCAATACACTGGATTTATATTGAAAGCACATCTTATGCGGGCAGAAGAGAAACAGGCAGGAGCAAAGTTCTTTCTCCCTCCTGGAGAAGTTAAAGTGGACAAAGGAAGGATTGAATGTCCCACCAACAGACCTGGGAAGGGCCTGTTTTTTTTTTGGACTGATAAAGGATTGTGTGCCTGACAGTCTGACTCTGGAGCGATTAAGAAACTGATGGGGGTAACGTACAAACACACACACATTTGCATAAATATTTTCCTATTTTCTGCAATGAAAAACGCTTATTAACCGCTGCTCATGTGACACGCTGGCCTGACGTTGACAAATATAGCGGTTTAAAATATTATTTTAGGGTTAGAAAAGTATCTTTAAAAGGGTGATAACTTAGCTCATTTGATACTTTCCAGTTAATTCTTTTAGAGAAACAAGTTCTCTTTCGTCGTGGAATATTCAGGGTCAATTATTCTAGTTATTAAAAGTTATTAAAAAGCAGAGGAAGTTACAACATTTCCAAAACTCAGCAGTAACCAAGTGTTTCTATGTTATTCTCAGGACAGATCTCATGAAGGAGTATTTTTAAAACCCAGCGCATGCGTAACACCTGATGGGTTTCTCCTTCAGCTATTATTTTCTGTTGTCAGATTTTGTATCCCATAAATCTAATGGGTAGAGACCTCATTAAAACAGGCTTAGTTTTACTGCAGATGGTCTTCATACAGTTTCTGACACAGTATTTACAGTTTGGTGCAGTTTTTGTCCGCAAGTGCTAACTTACGCTTGTGGAAAGTACAAATTCATTGTTTTTCACAGCAGCTGCTGGGAAGAGGTTATATTAAGTTTTTCTTCCCTCTTCTGATTCATGCAGTGTGTTGATTTACACTGTACCTTATATCAGATCCTGACAAAAAACTAGGAAAGGCTTGGTTCTGCAGGTTCTTTTTTCTCCCTTTGGGGAAGGAAAGGAAACATAATAAGTTCTGTGTTGCACAGAAATATTTGAAAACACTTGTTGTTTTCTGAGATATCACCAGCTAAATTTTTTAAAACTTTTGAGAGTAATTGGTTTTGTTAAACACATTTTCCTTTGTAAAACAAACCTTTAAAATGAGAATGGGAAAAATTGGGTTATTTTTGAAGGTAAGAAAGAATCTGATTGGACAGTGGTACCACACACAAAAATTAAAACAGATCTAAGTCAATGATGAGTTCCAGTCATTTGGTGGCTTTGAAATGCAATAATACTCAGAATTTCTACTCTGGGGAACACAGATTGGGGTTGAAGAGTTTTGTTTTGGAACCAAGGTTAGGACTTTTTTTTAACGGAATAAAGATAAGAAAATCCTTCATTTTAGGGAAAAATAAAAATAAAGGATCTCTCAACACTAAAGAGGATGGTCGGCTCAAACTCCAGTCTCCTTGTTTGATTTCTTAGGGTTTAAAGATTAAAAGAATACACGGGAGTAGAAAGGTACACAAGGTAATTTCAGATTACTAAATCATAAAATATTGGAACATTTATCAGCATCTGGATTATTAAAGAGGGGTTCTAGTAATAAGTTTCTCCCCAACTCTCAAAATTTAAATAGCCAAATTAAGGAAAATTATATGTGTCCTCCTTTTGAAACATTATGTGGAAAAAAGTCCAGTTTGGAGTCAAGCTTCTTATCTTAATTTCTGCAGTTTTTGTTTTGTTTGGGTATACCATAAAAATGTCAATGCCGGCTTAAAATACTTCTTTGCATTTAACCTGAGCAGAGAAATTCTGGAATACAGCTGTGATCAAATTGAGCAAAACAAAAACAGAATTATAACAATAACTCTCAGGGTTGTAGTTATTATTATTACAGAGTTAGAGTACAAAGAATTAGCAAAAGGTTTCAGCATCAGTTAATTTGGATTCATATTAGACAAAACTGTTGCTGTGCTTCTAAATAGTTTGAGATCTCTTTGGACTATGTGCACTCATCTTAAAAAGGATCCTGAAGATTGTCATAACAAAATGGATCAATTACAGCAATAAAAGATATGGCTGAGAAAACATATTCTGAAAAGAGATTGTTAAAAATTTCTTTGAATTCTTGAAGCTTCAAATTTGGCCATTTGTCTGTCTTTGATGTTTTGTCTTTGTTTTGTTGGACTGAATGTTTGTTTATATGTTGCATGAATCAATAATCCATGTTTAGAATAATATTTCTAAATCCCAGATTGATTAAAACTTTGAGTTATCAGGAGAGTTAAGAAGCAGCTTGTTTCTGAGGTAGGTGCATGTTAACAGTTTTGCAGTTTAAGGTACACTAAGATGGCTTGGAATGAAGAAACTGTGGGTGTGCCCATAGGCTGCCCATCAGAGGTTAGTTTTGCCTGACTCTGCCCACCTACCAGGTTTGTTCATGCCTTCACTTTCATGGAAATGCTCAGCACCTCCCTTCCTAAGTTTTCACGCTGTTTAAGAGACAAAAGAATCAAAATGCTTGTAGTGATTGTTGCCTTAAAAACATGTTTTTTTTTTTTTTTATAATGATAAAAGATGAAGCATGACATTTAGATTTATGTGTACTCGTACTCATACTTGTCGTCTTCCGCTTTATCCGGGACCGGGTCGCGGGGGCAGCAGACTCAGCAGAGACGCCCAGACATCCCTCTCCCCAGACACGGCGTTCCCAGGCCAGCCGAGAGACATAGTCCCTCCAGCGTGTCCTTTTTTTCACAAACGTTTTCACAAAATTATCCTTTTTGCACCGTAAGCACTTGACTTGACCATTCTGGCCCCTATGACAAAAAGTTTGAACACCACTGCTCCAGACTTAAGTATTGCACTGGTATGATTAACTTTTCAATGCAGTTCAAAAACACTTTATTAATCCCAAAGGGAAATTAAATGTTGTTGTAGCTCATTATCTAGGTTTCTTAAAAGATCCGTTGTAGATGCTGATTTGTGGGCAGGAAGGATCTCGTGTAGTGCTCTGTCTTACAGCACATCTGAAGAAGCCTCTGACTGAAGACAATCTGTTGTTGTAGGACAGGCTCATGATAGTGATAGTTTATTGTTTGCTTACTCAGGTGGGCCAACAGGAGTCTCTCTAGGACCTTCATGATGTGGGATGTCAGTGTAAGAGCTCTATATTCATTGAGGACTGATGGATGAGTTTTCTTTGGTACCAGAACAAGACAGGAGGTCTTCCACAACACTGGAACCTTCTTCTGGGCCAGGCTAAGGTTGAAGAGGTGCTGCAGAATCCCACAGAGCTGCTCTACACAGCCCTTCAGGACTCTAGGGATGACATGATCTGGATCTGCAGCCAGATAAGTTCCAGTAAGTTGCACCGCAGTACCATTTAGGTGTCCCCACGTTTTTTACAACTTTTTTACCACTACATTTTTAAAAGTCACATTGTAATTTTCCGTGCATTATAGCTTCATAAGCAGTAATGTAAACAATTTTATGGTATGGAAATTTTAGACTCACAATCACAAAACTAGCCAAATCAGTTGATGAGTCAGTTTGAAACAGCATACACCTACTTAGCTAGTTACCCTCCACTACTTCCAGGATTTTCTTGCATTTCCAACGTGCTGATGGTATATACAGGGGTTGGACAATGAAACTAAAACACCTGGTTTTAGACCACAATAATTTATTAGTATGGTGTAGGGCCTCCTTTTGCGGCCAATACAGCGTCAATTTGTCTTGGGAATGACATATACAAGTCCTGCACAGTGGTCAGAGGGATTTTAAGCCATTCTTCTTGCAGGATAGTGGCCAGGTCACTATGTGATACTGGTGGAGGAAAACGTTTCCTGACTCGCTCCTCCAAAACACCCCAAAGTGGCTCAATAATATTTAGATCTGGTGACTGTGCAGGCCATGGGAGATGTTCAACTTCACTTTCATGTTCATCAAACCAATCTGTCACCAGTCTTGCTGTGTGTATTTGGTGCATTGTCATCCTGATACACGGCACCGCCTTCAGGATACAATGTTTGAACCATTGGATGCACATGGTCCTCAAGAATGGTTCGGTAGTCCTTGGCAGTGACGCGCCCATCTAGCACAAGTATTGGGCCAAGGGAATGCCATGATATGGCAGCCCAAACCATCACTGATCCACCCCCATGCTTCACTCTGGGCATGCAACAGTCTGGGTGGTACGCTTCTTTGTTGCTTCTCCACACCGTAACTCTCCAGGATGTGGGGAAAACAGTAAAGGTGGATTCATCAGAGAACAATACATGTTTCACATTGTCCACAGCCAAAGATTTGCGCTCCTTGCACCATTGAAACCGACGTTTGGCATTGGCATGAGTGACCAAAGGTTTGGCTATAGCAGCCCGGCCGTGTATATTGACCCTGTGGAGCTCCCGACGGACAGTTCTGGTGGAAACAGGAGAGTTGAGGTGCACATTTAATTCTGCCGTGATTTGGGCAGCCGTGGTTTTATGTTTTTTGGATACAGTCCGGGTTAGCACCCGAACATCCCTTTCAGACAGCTTCCTCTTCCGTCCACAGTTAATCCTGTTGGATGTGGTTCGTCCTTCTTGGTGGTATGCTGACATTACCCTGGATACCGTGGCTCTTGATACATCACAAAGACTTGCTGTCTTGGTCACAGATGTGCCAGCAAGACGTGCACCAACAATTTGTCCTCTTTTGAAGTCTGGTATGTCACCCATAATGTTGTGTGCATTTCAATATTTTGAGCAAAACTGTGCTCTTACCCTCGTAATTGAACCTTCACACTCTGCTCTTACTGGTGCAATGTGCAATCAATGAAGACTGGCTACCAGGCTGGTCCAATTTAGCCATGAAACCTCCCACACTAAAATGACAGGTGTTTCAGTTTCATTGTCCAACCCCTGTATATTACCAATAACTTCACAGAACTTCACTTCAAAAATCTAAACTAATCCTTCAAGCTGCAGTTAAAAGATTGATAATAGACCAGAATGAATTATACATAAACTTTTGTTGTAATTTTATCACAAAGTTGTGCTTAGCAATAGAAGCATCAATGAATATATACCTGAAACTGGAAATTGTATTTATTTATCATTACATCCAATTATGCCTAATGTTGCTAACTGACATCATACTTAATGTATGTCTGTTGTGTGTGTTATTTTCAAATGAACAATATTTTTTTAAGTCACCATCTGGCTTGACAGCAAAATCACAACCTATTTTATATAATTGCATATACATTTATGCAAAAAGGTTTTCAGGTTCTTAATGTAAAGGCCTGAAAGACGTTTGACCATTCAGCTGTTGTCAAGGAGGCAAGTGATCTGTATGCGAGAGTGGTGGTTGTCCACATTAACCATCTGATTGATTTAAACATATCAGAGATGAAAATGTTTTCTAAAATAATAAACAAATGAGGAAACCTTCTGTCATGGTACTTAGGTGTTTTGAGTTTTGGATTTCTGTAGATGTCTGTTTCTTTACTTGTTTATGTTCTCTCAGTGTTACTATTTTAATTCTTCTCATGGTTTACTTATCTTAGTGAATTCTAATGTCTGTGTTCCTCCCTATCTGCTCTTGCCATGTTGTCTCCTCCCTCAGCGTTCTACCTTCATTAGTTTCAACTGTGTCTCATCTCTTTCTGATTGATCCCACCTGTTTTTCCCTACCCTTCTCCACTCTTCCCCATGTTTTTATACAGTCTAGCTTTCATTGCTTGCCAGTGGATCCTCCTGTTGGTTACCTGCTCCAAGTCTATCGTCCCTGTGACACTGTTGACTAACTGCTCTATGCCTATAACTCTGACCATGATGTGTCCTGTTCTCCGTGTAAGTCTAACAGTTCAGTTTTTGTATCGTTATACATTTCTACTCACCATGAGGCTCTCACACTCTTGCTTGCACGTTGGACTGCAAAACACCCTCATTATATTACATTTTCAGAAGGTGCAGGCTGTGTTTTAGTCAGTAGGTGATCTTTACATTTCAACACTGCTGATTTACCTTGTCAGCAGATAATAATGACAAGCCAACTCTGACCTTGTTCCAGCAGCAAACATTTTGCTCTCAGTTTAGGAGGGAAAACCCCTCCCAGGCAGCTTCGTCATCACCGCTACCAAGTTGCTCTCTCGCAAAAACAGAGAAATTTGTTCTCTCGTCCTGAAAGAAAAAAATACCTAATTCATTGTTCTTGCACCAATGGTTTGGGAGTTTTTGAGGCTTGTGCCCGACATTTGATCTGGGCAGACCTTTTGGCTTGTGTGGTGTTCAACAACTACTATATTCAAATACTGCAGGAGGAAGAAACTATGAAGTATTCCTAAGAATTCTCCACTTTAGTTTCAGAACTCTTGGGAAACCTAGTCTTAAAAGCATCCACTAAGACAAAAGTAGACAAATATTTTTGTTTAATAATTAATGACAGTGTGAAATATGTCATGCTTTTAACACCTGAAGTTAGATTTGAACAATTTTAGAACCTGGAAAAGATTACTATTGATGGTGTAGAGTATGGAATAGCAGGTGCCCCATGTTTGAAGGCTGTTGGTTTTCAGTGCGGTCATCTTGGGTTACATTTTCTACCTTGGAGCTTTGCCCTGGGTTTTCCCCAGTAAATGCTGTTGATAAACGCCCACTAGCACCACAAAATCTTACAAAAAAGACTAATTTGATTGTGTTGTATTATTATAAACACGATGTCTTTTAAACTTGCCAGATACCCTAAAGATTCTATAAATGATTGCATGTTTAGACTGAGTTACCCAGTAATGTCTGAAGAAAATACGTCACAAACACAAACAATTTATATTCTGAGATAATTGTTCCAACCAGTGAGATCTGTAAGGTCCATATAAAGCTGTCATTACTAAAGCGCCATCTCATCCCACCCTCAACTGTCTGAATGAATGTATGTTAAGTCAAAATCATTGAATTTATACTAATGGAATAATAGCATACTTTTAGTTTGTGAGGCTCACCATAGAAGAATAGCTTCAGTGTCAGTCTACTCCCTGGATTTAAAATTAGCCATGTGTTTCACAAGTAGTCCCATGTTAACATTTGAATTGTATATCCCAGCTCTCTTGTGTAAGCTTTGCCATGCATGGGAGAGACTTCATCTCCCACTCAATGTGTGCTGTGTGTACCCCACATGGTCAGAGCAGCTTTGTTATAAATCTCTGTTCTCCTGGGTGTGTGTGCATGGAGCAGTTCGAAGGTTTTTCATCTAACAAGATGCAAACTCCAAACACTCCTCCACGATGCCTGTCATATCCTTCCAACCAGTACCAACTTGTGGGACCAGTAAGTATCTCTCTTCTCTGTTTCTGGAAGGTCATAGACTCTTGTTGTCTTGGTTAGTTCTGCTTTAGGGGCCAGTGTGCTCTGTGCACAAAAGAATAATCTAAAAGACATACACCAAGTTGAAAAGCAGCAGAGCAAAACTGAAAGGTGTGCATGCGCTTCCTGCTTGTACACCTTGTAACCAGTGCATAGGGGCGTTCAACACTGAAAAATGTTTAACATCATTTTTTACAACATTTTGCTTTCATTTTGTGTCAAAGTAAACATTGTAATTTAACTCTAAATTTAAAATCAACACTTAGCTAATTTTGATGGAAACAGGAATTTGTTTGCATATAAATCAAACATTTTGTTTGATCAAAATGTCATCAATTTATTCTGGCTATGGAGGTCATAGAAATAAAAAAAAAGATAATGAAATAAATTCTGGGTATGTTTAATGTACATTATCATCGCAATTCATAACACTAAAACACACCTGCAGATCATGAGCTACATTTGAAGTGATGCTGCAGCCAGAGATAAAATCACAAATCATGAGGTTGGAGTTCTTGGTAGCATATTCGCAGCTGTTAACTTAGTGTGTGCACTGACAATGTTGGCACCACTATCTGTTGTCGTAGAAACCATTTGTTATTCCTGTGGTGACTCTCATGTCTGCACCTCTTGCTTCTTCCAGGCCTAGCTAAATAACCTTACCTGTGTGTGTCTAGAAAGTAAAATATCAGGAATCAGTAAGGATGTGGTTTGTTACTCTGGTGGTTAGCTCAGAGAAGGTGGAACTGATTCATGTTGGTACTGTCTTTTACAGTTGGCGCTTTATCACATGGTCTGCAGACCATCTCCACACTAGTTCTAAAAAACAGACGACAACAATGCCTCTTCCAATGACTAATAAGCATACTAACTATGCCTTAAACTGACCATGTGCAGTGATACCTTTCCTGTTTTTTTTTTTAAACTAATTTTGCAAAGTAAGTGAAATAAGCAATAATGCCTCATTGTTAAATAAGAAGTTTGATCATTTTTAAAATGATGTATATATTGCATACTCTTACTTGTATAAATATTTCCTCCCATTGAAGTTAATATTGTGCAGTCTCTTTTTGAGAGTACACACATACAGTTTCACATTATCAGTAGAAAGGGCCAGTTCTAGGTCCTGTAATTACATTTAGGGGTTTTGGAGACTTCTTTTAGCATCTTTCTGTCTGCTTTCAGAATTATCTTTTTATAGCAGTCAGACCTGGGTTTGTTGGGAGGTGTTTTGAATATCCAACCCCTGTAAACTATTTTCTCTACTGTGGTAAAGTTGATTTTGGATTATTTTGAGACCTCTTTAAAGCCTTTACTAGCTTTGTAAATCTCACTGTGGTGTTTTCTATCCTTTTAAGAGTCAGGAACACACTACTACAAAAATGTCTGAGGTTTGAACATGGCAAATCCCCTTCAAAATGCTGAATAAGAATGTTCTAATCATGTACACCTGATGAAATACACCTGTGGGTAATTTTAGCCAATCTAAGTGAATTTTATGTTGTTATTTTCTAATATCTCTATTCACAGAAATAGCATTTTTATTACATTTTACGGACATTTTTAAATGGTCTTTGGTTTTTGTGTATTTGTATTATTTGCATTTCGCAATATTATTAGCATTAAAATTGATGTTAAATATCCAGGTGTCAAAATTGGTTAGAAAAACACACAGGTTGTTGTAGGGTCTCCTCGTGTTTTCACACAACTGTATCTGTAGATTTTTTCATTGATGCAGATTGGATGTGTTGGAATAATTGTATATAGTTTTAGCTTATATTTTTCCTTTCATCTTATGTTTTTCCTTTTCTTTAACTTTACTATTTGATCTTCATACTCTTTCATGTGATGAGTTTGTTTGCAGGCAAGGATCAAAGGTGGAGCTGGGAAGGAAGCAGTCATAGTTGAGGATGTCATAAAGATGGTGGCTGATTGTGCTGAACAAAGGACACGCAGATCTTAAGATGGTGGAGACTGTGGAAGTGTGCTGTTACAAGATAATGATGTAAATGACCTGTTTACGTTGCAGCTATTTATCCCACCCTTCAGAGCAGCAAAGTTTATTGTAACTAGGGAACCCCCAAAGATAATAAAAAGAGAGGTGCGGACAGATGGTTTTCAGAGCGGTAGGAGATTTGTAACTGAAAGCAGATCTCTGTCCGTTCTCCTCGCAAGCGAGTAAAATAACTAATTCTTTGTCTTTCTCTTCTTTTTGTGATATAAGTATTTTAGGTTGTTTGAACCTGACAAGATGGGTTTTCTTTTTGTTTTAGCCTGAAACCGCATCACTCATTCAGCCATCAAGATGAACCAAAGTGCATTGATTGATCAGCTCCATGTCAAGTACTCCCTAAGAATCTGTGAAGAGCATTTTAAGTTTAGTTTGATTTAAGAGTCCTATCAAAACAATCTGCTCTTTATTTCAAAACATTGCTAAAAATATGGCCCTGAATAAGCTGTTTGGCCACCGACAAAAACTATTTGTTTAAGGAGTTTCAGTCAGGATTTACAACATACTACAGCCACAGAGAATAGGTTTATCATCATGTTAGTGATGTAGGGCAGTTGTAGTCTAAGCACAAGCTGGGCTGTTTTTTTTATGTTGACAATGTAAGAGCAGCTAACATACAGGGATTTCAGTGATCATTTTGAGTTTAAAATTTCCAACCCTTTTTGTCTTAATTCCCAACACATTAGGAATTAACACTGCAAACTGAACCATAATAGCAGGGATATTCTTTTTCACTTTGGTTGCATGTTTAACACACTCCTGCTGCAATTTCACCTTCACAGTACTGCAAGTGCACCACTGAACTGTGCAACAAGCAGTCATTTTGGGACATGAACAACCTTTAATGCGACATGTCCATAAACTGCTTTACTGGAACTTCTACTTTCTCTTTGGAAATTGCACTCACAATTAATTAATATTCCATGTAACCTGAATTCATACATTTTAGATTAAATGTGTTAAATACGGAAGAATCTTGCATACAGTGGACTGCACCAGATTAGACCTGCTGTAATTTAAAGTTTTAAAGTTTTTGAGGTTTAATCCTAACCCAACTATTGTCTTTAAAGTTTTCAAAACAAATGAGGAAGGAAGGAAGGAATTTGCAGCCTCAGACTCAGCTGCTGGTGTTTCACTTCCTGAACTACAGAAATGGAAGCTAGGAGTCAGATGCAGTTTCCTTTATCCCACCTAAAGGAGCTGCAAATTGATTTCAGGACAGCTTTTGGCTTAAGCAGTCTAATGTTTGTTGAACAGTATTTCCTCAAATAGTAGATGCCACTCCAAAAATAAATGGTCAACAACCCTAGCCAGCTTTAACTATTTACATAAAATCAAAGTCATTTGGAAATTGGCAGATTAGAAATGACCTAAAAGTATGGAGTGTTAAAGCATGTACGTATAAAGACATGCCTTGCATGTACAAAGTCCCACAACTGCCACGACCCATGCATGAAGTAGTTAAGGAGCTGACCTGCCCCCCCATGCAATTCTTTGGGGTGAGCTGTCATGTCAGATAGATGACATTATCAGAGGGCTGCCTGTGGTTGGGACAGTGTAACACACATGATGAAGGTACAGCTTACAACAAAGCGCATAGGCCACATCCCAAGTCCAAAATGGAGGCTTTAGCATTCCCTCCATCAGGTCATTCCCTGCTGTGACGATCAACTGGCTTTTATGTTTTTAACCACTGAAGAGTTGCCTGTATCAGTTTTCTCATCTATTACTTTATACCTGGTCCTTTCATCTTATGCTAGCGGACATCAGCCACCATGTTAAAGTCATCAGGAAGCAATCTTGGTTAAGATGAGTTTAAGGTGAAGTATGGAGATGTACTATTGACTCAATGAAACGGGAGCAGATAATGAAGACAGACAAGCCCGTCCTTAAAATAAAAAGAGGGTAATCAATGATCCCAGCAGAAAAACTGGCTCAACATATCCGATCCTGTGCTCCAGGGGTGAATATTTGTTGTGGATCTCTTTCTCTCTAATCCACCCTGACCCCAAACCTACTTTCATAGGTTAGCTGCCATTTTAGATGGATGGAGCCATCAACAGCTTTGACCTTTTTAGTCCAAATTACAGAGTCCTTGCTGGCTAGTTAACTGCAGGTTTTTAGTATGTGGATGCAAAGAACTACATTCTCTCCCACCTTCTTTTGCTTTTTGATGCATATTTCATTTTCAAAAGTTAAATAAAGTGTTCAGATATATGAACCGGTTTGTTTTTTTCGTCAGAAAAAAGCAGTATTGGTGTTAGGCAAATGACTGAACACATGTTTTGCTATTATTATCAAACTAATTTGATGAAACACACTAAGGAAGAATCATGAAAATTAGCTGAAAACCCTTTCCAGAATACTGTTCTTTTCACTTAAATCTACCAGCTGTTTTGAGCTGCATATCTCAGCCCTGGTGTATGGCTGTATTTTCTTATAGTCCATACAAATTGTATCTTGCTTGTGTTGGGGTCCAGCCATGGGATGAAACAAGGACTGAGCTTTACACAGAGAAGAACAGGAATTCAGAGTTTTACCAGTTTTAACCCCTTCTCATAAACATCTCCTAGGAAGGAGGAGTTTCACAGCTGGAATTCCCATGGTGTCATAGAGCTACAAAACTCTGGAGTGTAGCGGTGTTCATTCTCTTTAACTGCAGCTGTTCACTGGTTGGACTGGTGGCTGAAAGGTAGACATAAACCATTTGGTAGGTAATAGGGAGCAGAAAATCACATAATGACATCCTGAAATCAGGCTGCAATTGGAGTGGAGCAAACACTCTCCACCTGCCCACTAAGTCTGTAGCCGGAGCAAAGTTCTGCTGCTCCAAAAACTAAGGAGCGTATTTTATATGTAGGCACATTCTTGATGCACTGACTGCACAGATGAAATTTGGAGGTTTACTTTCTAGTCTAAAATCATCTTTAAACTTCTTTTTGTGACAAATTAATGGTATAAAGAAGATACATTTTACACTCACCTTCCTCAGTTACCGCTGCTACTAGCGCAGTGCATTGTGGGACATCTTGCTGTACAGTAGTGATGTTCGATGCCTCTAAAGTGGACCTTACCACGTGACTGATTCAGGAACTGGTTCGCCAGTTTGCGCGTGATTTGAAGTATAGGGGACAGCACAACGCTACTGATTCCGAGTCACATTTAATTTTCTTGGGATTGTATGGTGTGTGCATTAGCAATCTATTTGAGTGTCTTTTTTTGCTTAGGAATCAGCGAGAAAGATAAGAATATAGGAACAGAAATAGAAATAGACACTCAAATAAAAATATTAATATATTTATCCCAACTTGTATAAAATTGCAGTTGGTTAAATCACTCACCAGGATCATTTGCAGTTGTTGGTAGTCTAGTGGTTAAGAGTTGGCTCTTGCTTCTGTGTTATCTGGGTTTGATTCCCAGTTAAGGAACATATTTGTATAAATCTATCCTGGAAAAAGATTTGATCTCAAGGAGGCTTCACATGGTTAAATAAAGACTGTTATTATAAGCATTATAGGTATAAGTAACAAGCAAATTCACATCACAACCCTCTAAGATAAGATCATATTAATATCATATTCAGAATGTATTGGCATCACAAACATTATTTATTTCATTCATTTATTTAGTCAATTTATCCTTGAACCCCTCCTTGAACCTCCATCTTAACGTGGTGGAGGGGTTTGAGTGCTCAAATGATCCTAGAGGCTATGTTGTCTGGGGCCTAAATGCCCCTGGTAGGGTCTCCCATGGCAAACAGGCTCTAGGTGATGGGTCAGACAAAGAGTGGTTCAAGAATCCCTCATGAAGAACAAAATATCGAGGCACGTGACGTCGCCCGGTACGGCGGAGCCGGGGTCCCACCCTGGAGCCAGGCCTGGGGTCGGGACTCGTCGGAGAGTGCCTGGTGGCCGGGTTGCTCCTCGCGGGACCCGGCCGGACCAAGCCCGAACGAGAGAAACGAGGCAATCCCCCAGTGGGCCCACCACCTGCAGGGGGAACCGTGAGGGACCGGTGCAAAGAGGATTGGGTGGCGGACGAAGGTGGAGACCTCCGATCCTTTGTCACCGGTCCTGTTCATAACTTTTATGGACAGGATTTCTAGACGCAGCCAAGGGCCGGAGGGGGTCTGGTTTGGGGACCAGTGGATTTCGTCTCTTCTTTTTGCGGATGACGTGGTCCTGCTGGCCCCCTCTAGCCAAGACCTACAGCATGCGCTGTGGCGGTTCGCAGCCGAGTGTGAAGCGGCTGGGATGAGGATCAGCTCCTCAAGTCCGAGGCCATGGTACTTTACCGGAAAAGGTTGGCTTGTCCTCTTCAGGTTGGAGGGGAGTTCCTGCCTCAAGTGGAGTAGTTTAAGTATCTCGGGGTCTTGTTCACGAGTGAGGGAAGGATGGAGCGGGAGATCGACAGACGGATCGGTGCGGCTGCCACAGTAATGGGGGCGCTGTGCCGGTCCGTTGTGGTGAAGAGAGAGCTGAGCCGAAAAGCAAATCTCTCAATTTACCGGTCGGTCTACGTTCCTACCCTCACCTATGGCCATGAACTTTGGGTCATGACCAAAAGAACGAGATCCCGGATACAAGCGGGTGAAATGAGCTTCCTCCGTAGGGTGGCCGGGCACTCCCTTAGAGATAGGGTGAGGAGCTTGGCCATCCGGGAGGGGCTCGGAGTAGAGCCGCTGCTCCTCCACATCGAGAGGAGCCAGTTGAGGTGGCTCGGGCATCTATACCGGATGCCTCCTGGACGCCTTCCTCGGGAGGTGTTCCAGGCACCGGGACGTGCCTGGAAGAAAAGAAGAAAGAGTGAAGAAATGGAAGAATTCAATTCAGTTTTATTTATATAGCGCCAATTCACAACACATGTTGTCTCAAGGCACTTCACAACAGTCAGGTACATACATTCCAATTAATCCTAACAATTGAACAGTGCAGTCGGAGTTAGCTTTTTATTCAAATTGGATAAAAGGTTTTTCTATCTAAGGAAACCCGGCAGATTGCATCCAGTCAGTGACTTGCAGCATTCCCTCCTCCCGGATGAGCATGTAGAGACAGTGGACAGTGACTGGCGTTGACTTTGCAGCAATCCCTCATACTGAGCATGCATGTAGCGACAGCGGAGAGGACAAACTCCCTTTTAACAGGAAGAAACCTCCAGCAGAACCAGGCTCAGTATGAGCGGCCATCTGCCACGACCAACTGGGGGTTTGAGAGAACAGAGCAGAGACACAAAAAGAACAAAGAAGCACTGATCCAGGAGTACTTTCTATGGGAAGGAAAAGTAAATGTTAATGGATGTAGCTCGTTTACTCATTTCACCTAGAAAGAAAGAACAGATAAACTCTGAGCCAGTTTTCAAGGTTAGAGTCTGAAAAAGAGCACATAGAGTTTGTTACAGTTAAGCTCAAACACTAAAAGACAGGGCTATGTGGATCATCGGTAGAGGGTGAGCATTAAGTTGTTGCCATCAGAAGCTCGGACGATTCCCCTCTCCAGAAAGGTGTCACAGGTAGACACAGAGCCAGGCCAGGTGTAGCTTCTAGGAAGATAATAGAGAGAACAAAGTTAAAAGCTGAAATAACAGCAAATAATGCAAAATTGGAGAGTAGTGTGAGAATGTAGCGAAGAGGGTGAAAGTGGTCGTTATGTCCTCCAGCAGCCTAAGCCTATAGCAGCGTAACTACACAGATAGTTTCAGTTCAGATTATGTAGTTAAACGGCGCTTATTTACAACGTCGTCTCAAGGCACCCCACAAAGGGTCCCACTGATGGTCATTGTTATACTAAAAACCACAAGGATTGGGATACCTCTCTCTGTCACACTGATCACAACCATCGGAAAAGAGAAGGGGTCACACAGGTAGCAGAAATGGAGGGTGTGTTTGCACCTCAACCATAACTGAGCCGGTTTAGGCTAAACCTGACTCCCCCTTACTCCAACCAACAGGGAGGGAGTAAGGCTTCCTCCCTGATAAACTAAGCCACTCTAACTATAAGCTTTATCAAAAAGGAAAGTTTTAAGCCTAGCCTTAAAAGTAGACAGGGTGTCTGCCTCACGGACTAAAGCTGGGAGCTGGTTCCACAGGAGAGGAGCCTGATAACTAAAGGATCTGCCTCCCATTCTACTTCTAGAGACTCTAGGAACCACCAGTAAACCTGCAGTCTGAGAATGAAGTGCTCTGTTAGGAATATATGGAACAATCAGATCTCTGATGTATGATGGAGACTAGATCATTAAGGGCTTTATATGTGAGGAGGAGAATTTTAAATTCTATTCTGGATTTAAGAGGGAGCCAATGAAGGGAAGCCAAAATAGGAGAAATATGATCTCTCTTTTTAATTTTCATCAGAACTCTTGCTGCAGCATTTTGAATCAGCTGAAGGCTTGTAACTGCATTTTGTGGACATCCTGATTGTAACAAATTACAATAGTCCAGCCTTGAAGTAACAAATGCATGGACTCGTTTTTCAGCGTCACTCCTGGATAGGATATTTCTAATTTTGGCAATGTTCCGGAGGTGAAAGAAGGAAATCCTAGAAACCTGTTTAATATAGGATTTAAATGACATGTCCTGGTCAAAAATAACACCAGGGATTTTTACTTTATTATTGGAGGTCAATTTAATGCCATTCAGGTTAAGTGATTGACTAAGCAGTTTCTTTTTTAAAGACTCTGTTCCAAAGACGACAACTTCTGTCTTGTCTGAATTTAGAAGCAACAAATTTAAGGTTTCCTTTAAAAAGGAAAGAAGGAAGAGATGGAAAAAGAAGGGAAGAATAGAGGGGAGAAAGAGAGAAAGTAAGGTAGAGAAAAGAAAAGACAATAAAGGTTAACATGAGGGAAAATGGGGAAACATAAA
The DNA here is from genome assembly GCF_021462225.1 of Girardinichthys multiradiatus. Lineage (NCBI taxonomy): Eukaryota > Metazoa > Chordata > Actinopteri > Cyprinodontiformes > Goodeidae > Girardinichthys > Girardinichthys multiradiatus. The sequence continues at coordinate 7,960,577 of NC_061815.1, forward strand.
GAAAATAAAAATAAGGAAGGTAAAAAAAAAGATATAGAAAAAGAAGAAAAGGATCAAAGAATGGGAGGAATGATAGGACAAACATACGAAAGGAAGCAAAATGAATGGGAAAAAGGCAAAGAAAGAAAGAAAGAAAAAGGTTGTGTTAGAACCCTAGCCATGGATTTTAATATGGATTCTAAACTGTAGATTTTCAAAATCACATTAACCTACTTCCAGCTCAGCCCAGGAAGAGGAGGAGTCAGAGCTGGAATCTCTGACCCAAAAACACATTACCCACTTTCGCTCCCCCTCAATCCGGCTTCAGACCGTGGCTACTGGAGAGACACGCAAGTCAGGTGGAGGTCTTTAAACTCACGGACAACTATAAGACTACTACGTAGAAGAAAACTTGTATCCAAAGTAACTACAAGGTTGAATACCCTCCAATTGGAAGCAAATATAAAGTTAAGTATTGATATGTTGCTCACATAGCAATTTGTGTGGCCAACAGGTGATAACGCTCCCATCGCTTCACCATGTCATCAAATACGAGGAGCTTCTATCTGCTGCTTGCTGGTTTCAACTCAACAAAGTGAATCTGGATTTTACGGAGCGGGTCACGGTGCTTTATTTATGGCTTTGGAGTATCTGGGTTTACCAGATTCTCCAGAGACAGAACCAGTTTGGAGAGTACCACCATGGACTCCAGGAGCTGCGTCTGGATGATGGCCACTTTCAGTGATACTTCTGTCTATCCAGGACCCAGCTTGAGGACATGCTGCCCCGCGTTGGGGGATGAATCCGCCTCTGGGGTACTAACTACAGCTGCTGTATCCCCACTGCAGAATGCCTGTCCATCGGTCTTCGATGAGTGAATAAATCTCAGCTCAATAGTAAGCTGTGTTTGAAGGCCACATGTGTGCTTCACAACTTCATGCATGACTTATTAACCAGTCCTTTTCAGGACAAAATTTCAACTGCTTTTTTCAAAGCCACCCACAAACCACATAAGAGCAAACCATCCTTTATCCTATGTGTATATTAATGTTTCTGTCTTTTTTATATATGTGATGTTTGCGGATTGCAGGTATTGTTCTCCTTTCTTTCTTTGCAGGGACTGCACTGACTGATTCGCAGCACAAATTGACAGAAAAGTTCAGATTGCAGCCCAAACCATCACTGATCCACCCTATGCTTCACTCTGGGCATGCAACAGTCTGGGTGGTACGCTTCTTTGGGGCTTCTCCACACCGTAACTCTCCCGGATGTGGGGAAAACAGTAAAGGTGGATTCATCAGAGAACAATACATGTTTCACATTGTCCACAGCCCAAGATTTGCGCTCCTTGCACCATTGAAACCGACATTTGGCATTGGCATGAGTGACCAAAGGTTTGGCTATAGCAGCCCGGCCGTGTATATTGACCCTGTGGAGCTCCCGACGGACAGTTCTGGTGGAAACAGGAGAGTTGTGGTGCACATTTAATTATGCCGTGATTTGGGCAGCCGTGGTTTTATGTTTTTTGAATACAATCCGGGTTAGCACCCGAACATCCCTTTCAGACAGCTTCCTCTTGCGTCCACAGTTAATCCTGTTGGATGTGGTTCGTCCTTCTTGGTGGTATGCTGACATTACCCTGGATACCGTGGCTCTTGATACATCACAAAGACTTGCTGTCTTGGTCACAGATGCGCCAGCAAGACGTGCACCAACAATTTGTCCTCTTTTGAACTCTGGTATGTCACCCATAATGTTGTGTGCATTTCAATATTTTGAGCAAAACTGAGCTCTTACTCTGGTAATTGAACCTTCACATGCTGCTCTTACTGGTGTAATGTGCAATCAATGAAGACTGGCTACGAGGCTGGTCCAATTTAGCCATGAAACCTCCCACACTAAAATGACAGGTGTTTCAGTTTCTTTGTCCAACCCCTGTAAATAACATTGAATGGTAATGTTGCATCACTGTATTGGTCATGATTTTTAACCATCTTTGATTCCCTTGTTCATAATGTACAGTTAATTGGTATTTCTTATTCTTTCATCTTGCTTTGTAGTTTTAGTTGAACTGTTCTATGATAGTAAAGAGTTTGTTGGTTAAAATATGTTTGACTTCAAGTTTAATTATATTTGTTAATAAATTCTTGTATTTTATGAAATTATGTGAATGTATTCTATGTGTGTGCAGAGTTTTGCTGCTCAGTAATGTCAGAGCTTGATTCACCCTTTCTCTATTGTCCTAAAACCACTACCTTATTGGGTTGGTATTCACAGGGACAACGGACCGAATTACTACTTAATTAAATATTAAATAATATAATCATAATAATAATTAAAATGAATGGATGGATGGATGCAACATTTTGACAATGTGACAGGGAATATAGTTTCCCACCTTCCATTTTAATCCAGACCTTCAATTAAATTCCAGATGTTTCCAGGCTATTTACTATCATGAAATCTTGTACCCTGGAAAAAAAAACAAAAAAACTGTTTTCACAATTGGGGTCTCCTGTTGTTTCATAACAGACTAATGACCATAATATCTTGCATTTGAAAGAAACCGAATACATGTTTAAGGTGGTTTTGCTTATGAATGAATTGGGCTATTTTTACAGAAACCCAACAGACTTCATATAGAACTTAGTGATCAGCAAGAGTTAAAGCAGTACTAGTGTGGGGGACCCTGCAGCCATCCTCCAAGCATTATACTTGGTTATTCTTCTTTGCATTTGTCTCCTCTGCCATAACTGATTCCCTTTATTACTGCCTCTCTCTGAGTTGCCACTCTTCCATTTATCAAAGGCCAGTGGTCAACTGCTGATACAGACTGAGTAAAAAATAGAAGCTGCCTCTATTGGAGATCTGACAGCCAGTCGGGAATATTGGAATAATCTCTGAGGAGTACACCTTTCAAATAAAACCATAGAGAGAGTTGCATAAAGAATGGTGGGCTGGTGGTGGTGGGCGGGGGTTATGATGCACTAAAATGAATCAGGAGCAGTAGCCACTTATTCTCTTGAGGTGACAAAACTCTGCCTGTTTCCTTTATGTCTGTCAGCCTCCACCTCACACAATCACTCTGTGAGTTTGTCTGCTTCTCCCTTTGTTACCCACATTTTCAGACATGGTATGAAACCCAGAAATAAAACTAACCACACAGAGGGAGAAATGATCCACTCGGGACTATAAACATAAAAAGCAAAACAGAACAAGCACAATGAGGCTGATTGTAATAATATCCACGAGCACAGCTCCCAACACAAGGCTTTCATAGCTGCTTAAGCTTTGTGATAGCTTTGTGATATGAGCCACATGGGTTTCAGAACCACACACGCAGAATTTTAAAGCACAGCACAGTAAGAACCTGTTCATCAATGAGAGCTTAAAGCTGGGCACGTTTAAACTTCTGGTTAATTAATGTCTTAGATTAAAACATAAAGGTAATTTCGAAATGGTTATGTTTGTTTGTGACTTTCTAAAGGCAGTATTACTCCTTAAAGAAACAAACTAAATGGATGCATGCTATTGTGTGTTTTCTTCTTATAGTTTCCTTATCAAGTACCCAGGCTCAGCAATTGAAGGAGCCAAAAATTAGGGTAATGGCCAGAAGAACTTCCATCTGAAAGACTTGGAGCTCATCACCAAAGATAAAAGTTCAGGATACCAGTGAAAACATGCAAAAAGCTGCTCAGCAATTATAAATGGGGTTTGATAGCTGTTATGCCAATATTTTCCCTTTGATTATTGAAAAGGGTAGAGATCTTTATTGAGACTGCACTTAATTGAAATTTTAATAATTTATTGATGCTTCTGTTGCATTGTTTTATTATCTTTTGAGAGATGTCTGTTTTATTTCCCACCAGAAACAAACATCTTGGTCAAATGAAAATAATTTAACATTTTAAGCTTTATATATTTAAAGTCATAATAAATAATTAGGATTCCTTAATGTCTTGGTATTTTGGACACAGGATATTCAGTTTCTTTGTTAGAAATATTGAGAAATTAAAGCAATATAACAAAAACAACTTAAACTGAATAAATTGCCTCCTAAATTGAGCTGTAAATAATAATAAAATATGCAGTTTTTGTTGAGGAAGAAATTAGGGCACCCCCACATTTATTACGAACTTTAAATAGATTAAATGACAGTTATATTGCATCACTAGCATAAACATCATTACTCAGCAACTTGACAGGTTTACCCCTTTTAAACCTCAGATATGTTGGCGTTTTCCTGACTGTTAAAGTGAGGGTGAACCCCATGGTGAGATTCAAGCATCTGTCTAATACCTTCTTAAAGAAGATTATAGCATCTTCTAAGGCATTCTTCTAAGGCAAGATATCTCAAAAGAATTTGAAATGAGCCATTCCACTGTCTGGACCAATTGGGTGCACTGTACGCCGGTGCACAAATGAGGTGCGCTCCATCTCAACGCACCGGGACCATGCCCATCTGTTCTAGAAGTGGACGTTGTGGCCAGGAAGCCTTCTCTCCTTTTCCAGGGGCCTGGACGATGCCTCCTCTCCCTGAGTTCTCCAAGGAGGATGTCCAGGTGGACCCGCCTCGTGTTTCACCTGATAATGTTTTAACTTTCTGGGTGTCAATGTGAGTATGTGGTCTTGATGGAGGCATTCATGAATTTGGGTGGATTTTGCATCATTTAAGCCTATTACAGCCACTTAGATAAATAACTAGGTCTCCTGCAATCACTTATATAAGACGTTAGTCAAAATAATAATATAGGACAGATAACTTCATTATCTGCCTATTTTCAGTTAACAATGTTATGCTTTAAAATGAGCGCAGCTTCTATATGCAAGATGTCAGGCATATAGACAGGTTCAGAAAGATAGACAGTATCTTACAAATGTGAGTATATTCTCAAATAGAAGGCGGAGGAACACAAGGTCTCTAACATCCATATAAAGTTGATGATGTCAATATTTATCTAAAGAACAATATGGACTGTCCAGCTGGGATCAAGATTAGCCCAGGACAGTAATGTTTCACCTCTACGAAGGAGAGTCTGAAATCTGACCAACAGGCTCCACTCCCCACCTCCCTTTATAACCCTTTACGATCAGTCTCCCCCATGTATTCCACCTCATCCAGTTATTGCACTTTTGTTTGACGTAATCCACTGTTTAAAACAAATAGCCACTGTATGATCAGGGCCTTCTCTTTGGATATAGTGTGTGCCTTAGCGTGTATAGTGGGTTGAACAGAGAGAGGGTCAATGTGCAACCAAATCTGAGCTCCATTAAGTCCTCAACACAGAGAAGTAATTTGTGGTCTGTCTCACAAGTGAGGTGCGCTCATAAACGAATGCCCAGATTTATTTAAACTCAACACCTCACAAAATATTGACACTTTGGACATAATTTGGACATTTTCATTTAGGGGTGAACATACTGTTGTTGCCAGCAGTTGCACATTAATGGCAGTGTGGTCACTCATTTTGAGGGGACAGCAAATATATACTGTGTTATAGTTGTACACTGACTACTATACATCGAAGCAGTGTCGTATCTTCAGTGCTGTTCCATGAAAGATATAATAAAATATTTACAAAAATGTAATGGGTGAACTCACTATTGTGAGATACTGTAGTTGCCACTTGTAGAAGAAATTATTAATGATTGTGTCAGAAAAATTGTTCAGCAACCTCTCCAGGTTCCTAACATTTCAACCTTGGATTTGACTGAGCAGAGAAACAACACAGGTTCAGCAGTAAAAACTACATTTCCTAGTCATTGGGCCAGATTTCAAATGCAGGGTGCTGCATGACAGGTGATTGTTTTAAATGTGGCCTTTATAGGTAATGTTTCAGTGCTAGATATATAAAACATCTTAAAATCTTTGAAAGTAAGAGCACAAGATTCATTTACCTGGGCCCAGGCTGTTACATTTCTAAATCACCAGACATTCATTCCAGAAAAAAAAACAGTTTGTGAAAACACAGTAAAGACTTTGATCCTTTAAGTTATGTTAGTTTTATAAAGTTTATTTCTTACATATAAGTGACTGTTTAGAAAAACATCCATCAGCTAGGACCATTGTTTTGCATTACAGATGTTGGACCACTTGTTTGCTGAATATTGGACCATTTGCACGTTGCTGGACGCTACCAGGCCGTTTGGCATCATCGGCAATTTTGTATCCAAGGAGAGTCCATTACTACAAATCCCAGCGGCCACTGCAGCTGATATGACGGGGCCGTCCCAAGTCTGATGTCACAGGAGGTAATATAAGAAGGTGAACGCTTTAATCCATTGCCTTCAGCTTGGGGCCTGGACACGGTTACCACGCAACTGAAGCATCTCTCTGGAGAAGAAGAGGTCCCACGTGGATTCTTCATTCATTCTCCTTCGTTGGCCAATGAAAAAAAATCATGAAAGAGGTTTCTGGAATTAGAAGGCCAGAAATTTCACTTTGCCAATCGAAGACGTGAGTTTAACACGCAACAAAAAGCCATGGAGTTTCAAGGAGATGCAATTTTCCCTCCTTGCTTGGTTCTAGTCGACTGCTGACGGTTAGATCATATTTTTCCTTTTCGCCAAGGAGGCCAAAAGACAGAGATTGACCACTTTCTTGGAGTATCCGTGAACTCTTCACCCCTTGTATTTCTTTTCTCTCACTCACTGCCCCAGAAGGAAGACTTCAACAAGTAAAATCCACCTTTCATTTTTATTTCTTTATTAGGAATAGCTTGGGCAGGATAGTGGAGGTCTTAGTGCGATGTAGAAGCACCACTTAGAGTCTAATGTGTTCTGATTTGTATGTGCATGCCATTGTTCTTTTGAAACATGAGTTAAAGTGTGCTCATGAGATGAGAGACTTGGATGTTGTTTCCATAAGAATAAGGCAAGGCAAGACTTTAGCAACATTTTTAGGAAAGCTTCCTTTTCTTTGTTTTCGCAAATAAATGCTTGTCTAATACTGAGTTGGCCGTAATACCAAAGAAAAGCATTGAAAATTCTCCTTTTTAATCAAGTCAATATAACCCTCCCAATATAATAACATCACTCCGATTTACAAATAAATAATGCAAACATAACTTTTTGATTTTCTTTTATTTTCATTTGCCAGCAAAATAGCATCATCATCTGGTAATGTAACCCCCTCTCCTCCTCCCAAAAACATGGTATCACCCAACCCACTTTCTCCACCAAGCGTTCACTGTTTGCTGTACTTTTGATTCAGTCACTGGTGAGAGTGGTAGTACTCTCAAACAAGCAGGCAGACAAAAAATCTTCATTGTTGTTTGACAACAACACCTTGTAAAAAGAGCGAAATCAAAATGAGGTAAATATATATGTATTGTTAAGTTAGTTTTCTCTATGCCGCTCGCACACATCTGTACATGCAGACATTAAAGAGCAGTGCATGTAGACTAGCTCTGAAATACAGTGGCACCCAGGTGGTTTGTTAGACCTGTGACCTGGACCTCTGGGGCTTAAGCTCCAGATGTTTTCAAAACAGCCCCGAATCTCATGAAAGAAGACATTTAGGAGTTCATGTCTGCCAAAAGTTGCATTAAGCCCCAAAATGACAAACTTCACATTTGTATTAAAAAACAATGAGATTTGTTTCTATTGTGTTCCATATAATCACTGCCTGCTCCACCTAACCTGACAATGAGTCTAAAGGAAAAGAACACAAAAAGTGGTTATTTGCACACATGCAGTACCACAACTGCGGGACTACGCGCACAGGCTCAGGAGGACTGGCAATTTTTCCATTTTGGACAAGCCCAGAATGACTGTTCAGTCCAGGAGCGTTGGCCTACCTCTTTAATTACCCGAAAAGTTACACTGAGCACATCAAACAGGGCTACAATAGGGGAGATGGCTCGTTTCAGAGCAGCCACGGAGCCAAACAGACAGTGGAAGCCTGGTGGGTGTGTTCGCCCAGGAAGAGGTGGAAGCAGAGCGGCTTAACCTGGACTGAAGTTAACATTAAACCTGAGAGCTGGCTCAGAATGGGCTAATTGTAAGTTAGTGCTAATTACTTGTTCACCCAGCAACACATGAGGTGGAGGTTCACAAATGTGCATCAACAGGGTCATGATGAAGGACTTTCACCTGAGCTACAGGGGAAGTTAAATGGCCTGGCCGTGATAGAAAACAGTAGGAACCATCGCTGTAAGCTTCTAGCTGGATCTGCATCATGATGTGAAAAATATTTGATCTTTAGTCAACATTAAAGCATTTAATCCTAAAGTCACTAAACACATTAAAAGGTCCTTCAGATCAACACATTGCATCTCATGGCTGCACCCGGTCCTATAGTCCAGTTATACATGTAGACAGAATCAGGTGTTGCTCAATAAACCAGGAAAATATCTCCTGGTGCCAGAAAGACATAGAAAGAGCAAAAGTAATCATCCCTCTTCTCTTTCATATCTTTTGATCCTTAACATTCAGCTCTGGGTTGTTTAAAGGTGCAGAATTAATATGAAATTAATCAAAGCAATTAATCACTGGTGGACCATTAGTTCGTTAACTGTTTTATTTTTCTGATTAATACATAGTAATGTGTAATATTAAATAAACTAAACTCATTGAACAAGGACACAGTTTTACTCAATGTAATACATACATACCACTTTATGTATACATTTCTTAATAACTGTAATATTAGTACTGATAACAGGACACAAGGTGAGAGTCCAAGAAAGGTCCAGGATGAGGCTCCATGTTCTATTTTAAACACCTTTTTCTCTACAGAAAGTGTTTAATAGTAAAGACTGAACTAATGGCTCAGTGGAGAACAACAGACTAAGTGGAATGAAGGGCTGGAAAGATGGCAGTAAAACAACAGGTTCATGAAGGAAAGAACATATTTTAATGATCTAATTTAATTAATTCATTCATTCATTAATTAATTTAATTTAATTTAATTTAATTTAATTTAATTTAATTTTATTTTATTTTATTATTTATTTATTTAATGTATGATTTAATCATCTTGACCTATAAAAAAGGTCAACTGTTTGTTAGTTTGGAGAGCAGATCCCCAAGCATTTGTTTTTTTTTTTTCAGAACTGGTGCTTCCAAATTTTTTAACGTATTATTTTGCTTAATCTCAGTTGTTTGTGTTGTATTTAAGGTTTTTGAATTGTTTTAGTTTTGTGTGTGAGTGTTAGGGGGTGTGTGATATGTCAGTAATCAATTTATAATCATATCCTAGTCTGCATAGTTGTAATAGAATTGAATTGCCCTAAAGTGCCTAAGATGTTCTGGAGGAAGTAAAACTTAAAATGTTATGTTTTAAACTACTACTGGGCTACATAGTGGCTATAATTATACAATATGAACAGTGTCTTCATATAGGTTTACTTAAAAAACATAACTATAAAGTGGTTATTTGAATACTAGTAAAAGTGATTGAGACTATAAGGAAAATCTTCCTCTTTTCTTTAATAATAGCCCACAACTACAGTGCTGTGAGAAATAAAGTTTTAAGAGCAAGTTTAAAGTTATGAGTTAAAAAAATTCAGAAATGCATTTGCAAAATACATTTAAGCCCCCATTCGGCATGGTCTGTTTGGACATAATTGGATACACATGCAAACCAGTGATGCATATGATTTAATTTACTAGGTGCTGGACATTCTAGAATGTTAGATAGAAGATATCAGTGGTGGCATCACATGTCGAGAAACATCAATATGGGGAGTTAATATAGTGTTGGACAGTTAGCTAAAACAAAGAGTGAAGGTTACCAAACAAATCAAATGCGTTGGTGCTTAGACAGTATTTCAATCTCTTGAAGTTGGAATGTATGTAGCCATATTATGCAGTTATTTGTGGGTATAGGTCAGACTATGTGGAGTATTAGTTTTATGATCTATTTAAAACACATACTTTCATTTTATTTTTATTATATGCAGTTGTATGCTATTTTTTTACATAATGTTGAAACATCACAAGTACTTAGATTTATAAAATGTGTGCCTACTTATGGCATTTTCCTCATAATTTTCTGTATATCTTAAAAGGTGTGTTTCATACATTTCTCTCTGTGACTGTGTATGATTGCATGCCAGTGTGTGAGTGACGAATCAGCATGAGCCACCTGTTCTTGTAGCACTGTGGCGAATGAGAGGTCTGGATCAACTTGAATCCTGTAGAGCTGACACCTGCCAGCCTGTCAGCCCGTCTGCTTAACTGTCCTGCCCTATAGTGGATGGCAGCCTACTGCTCTGATCACCCAGAGGCTATGTTTAACACTGACAATTTCACTATATTTTGCTGGGACATTGGGTGAAGACACCAACCAAAGGCGTGTCAAACACTCACATGACAAAACATTTTATGATGGAAGATTTCCTGTTAACATCTTCCAGAAGGGTGAATTATACAAATATGTATGTGTGTTGAGCCCAGCCATGGATGGAGAACAACATCTAAACTACACAAACAAGTAAAACTGAATCCTAGAATTCATAGCACTAACCTACTCTCAGGACAGCTCCAGGGAGGAGGAGTCACAGCTGTAATCCCCATAACATCATAGTTCAAAACTCTGGTCCGCAACCCTGTTCATTCTTTTCAATGGCAACCACAAACTGGCTGCATAGGAGAGACAATGCGCCTGAGCATCTAAATGTACTGATCTCGCCGGCCGAAGTGGACTACATCCACGATCCGAAGTTGAGTGTAATCTGATCTTTATGTACCAGTCGATCGCAAACCAGCCAAAATAAGACTAGTCACCATAACCTTTCTTTCTGAGCTTCTGCAGAAAAAGAATCTGAGCCAGAATAAAAGAGATGGGGTCTTTAATTGAAGTGATTTTCCCCACTGTCTCAAGAAGACGCCATCAAGACTGCTGCTCTCCTTGCAGCCGCTCATCCTAGCATCAGCATCAGCTTCCCCCAGGCAATGGAACCGAGAGTCACCACACTTTTATTTGACCAGATTCCCTTTTATTTACTTTTTATGATGTGAAAAACAAATTGGGGAATGTTTTGGCACCCTTTCCCAAACTGCAATTTCTGCTTGCTCTCTAAAACGTTTGTGGAACATGTATGCTTCAACTTATTCAGTCCAAATTTGCTGCAATTATAGTGAGGATGTTGATGAATGCAGTGGAGCACACTGAGTTCGCTGAACTGAGTGAACAAAAAGGAGGCAGGATGAAGCAGCTAACTTTGAAAGAGATGAAGGAACGAGGTAAAAGGTTTCCACCTAATAGTGCACAGGCAACAGAAATCACTGACAGGATACTGAACTTCATTTTCATGGATGGGCAGCCACTCTCGGTTGTTCGGGATGAGGGAATTCGGCTGCTAATTAATCATCTAGAGCCACGCTACGAAATGGTAAGGTGAAAGTATTTGTTGGCGACAGCTCTACTTGATCTGCACGGTAAAGTGTGCAAACACATAGAGGAGATTAAGATATCATAGCGTTGAGTTTAATGACAGACATCTGGAGTTCTGATGTCCCTGCTTTGCCCATTTAAAGTTTAACAGCACACTGGCTGCATGAGAGCTTCATTGCAATATTAAACGCAGCAAACGTTTGTGGGTCACACACCAGCGAAGTGATAGCAACTAACCTGATGGACAAGTTTGACAAGTGGCAAATTCCACTGAGAAAAGTCCATGTAATTCTGGTTGCGTTGCACATACAATGCAGCTCGTAGTCAACACAGGACTTCTCTCACAGCGGGCTGTGAGTGATGTGATTGCATGTGCGAGACAGAATGTCTGACACGTTAAACATTATCCACTAGTATATTTACGGCTGCAAGATATCCAGCTTGAGATGAACATGCAACCTAAACTTCTGCAGCAGGACATCAAAACTGGGTGGAATAGCACGTATTACATGGTAAAGACTCTGACTGAACAGAAGCAAGCACTGTCTGCTTATTCTGTTGACTATGAGCTGCCCACAATACCCACGGCAAACCAGTAGGCCTTGCTTGAGAAAATAATGACCTGTCTTAAACCGTTTGAGCAGTTTACAAAGGTGAGCACAGCCACAGCCTTCACTGCTAATGTTATCCCAAGCATCACTAGAAAACCGAGGCTGACTCTGGAATTCAAACCATGAAAAAGACCTTCTTAGCACCTGTTGACAAGTGCTTTAGCACCGTGGAAGATGAACCTCTGTATAAACTTTCTACATTGCTGGACTCGCGATACAAAGACAAGCAAGACTGTACACACGTTTACATTTTTTTTGTAAGTTACATTTCAATCTTTAAGACAAATAACTAATTAAACTTTGAACAGATGTTTTAAATAAAACATGCATTAGACATTACACTAATTGCTTATATTTGAAATGGAGTTTAGACAAAAATTCAGAATGAAAGACTCACCTTCACCATCTCCACCTTCCAAGGACTCTTCTGTGCTTCTCCCAGCCTTCCAATCAGCATCCTGTCCATCTAATTCTCCATCCAATCACCTTCCGACGCCTTGCTTTTAAAGGACCTTCAGCTGTGTTCATCCTCGCTTGTCAGCTGAGCTCATCCCTCCTCCACCCCACCTCCACCATCTTCCTTCACTTCTACTCCTGGCTTCCTCGCTCCCTGGCCGCCAATCCACCACCAGTGTCGGATCAGGGGGAGGACATCTCTAAATCTAAACCTTACAAATGATCATCTTAGCTCATGTCATTCTCAGCATTCATGTCTTCCTCCCAGGTCCGAGCGCCAAAGAAATAACCATGTAATTTCTCATCATTAAAACTTTTCTAATTGCCATTCCTTTCTTTGTGAGTCTTTTCTGATTGAAATTGTAAGTAAAGATGAAAGATGTTTTATTTTTATTTCAAGACGTATTAATTTGTTGAGTTTATAACTGAACTCAATGTATTTTTTTTTCAGATTTTTCGCCAGTTCAGACTGCCAAGGGTGGGAAAGATGCACTAGCTAAGCAACTGGAGAAGGACTTGAGGACTTCTACTGAAGATGGAGCATCCAAGGGTTTGGAGCCCCCAGAGAAAGCCCCCCGAGTGGCGTAAGCAGCAATGCCAAGCGGAAGCAAATGTAGCAGCAGCAGCTTCATGAAAGAATTTGACAAAATTAGGGGGGAGCACGAAGACGATTCTGGTGCAGCAAGCTGCTCCAGCACTGCTGTACAACTGCATGGATATTTTACAGTGGAAACTATTCCTGCCACAGATGACCCATAAAAATACTGGGGAGCCAACTGCCAGCGGTTTCCTGGCCTTGCTGCTTTCAAGTACCTCTGTGCACCCTGCACTAGCATTTAAAGTGAACGGCTATTCAGCAAAGTCTCCACCATTCTGGATGAGAAACGAAACAGACTCACAGCCAAGGGAGCAGAAATGCTTGCTTTCCTAAGCAAAAAGCTGCCAGTGATGCTTAAGCCTGAGCTTGAGAAGCATGAGAAATCTGCTTAATCAGGTCATTGGCACTGAGAGTTATGTGTGGGGGCAACAAACATGACTAGTTGGGACTATCTCTGATTTTCTTTTTTTTTTTTTTTACCAAACTAGCTGGTGATGCTATTGTTGTTGCTTTTATATTGGTTGTTTAATTTCTATTTGCACAATTGCACTAAACCCTTGGAAAGAGCTGTTGTTGAATTTGTACTATCTGCCAACCAAGCTAGTGAAGCGATTTTTTTTCCCACTCAATTTTCAGCTATTTATTTATTTGACATTATATTTTGAATTCCTGATTGCACTGACTGAACCATTTAAAAGAAGGTGTGTTCCAGTTTATTTTTGACCAGCGTAGTTATGCTATTGTTTTTTTCTCTATTTAAGTTCATGTATTATTTATTTTTACATTGCATGTTATACTCCTGATTGCACTGACTGAAGAGACTGAAGAAGTTTTGATATAATTTTTACGTTTTATCATGCTTGTGAAGCTAATGGTTTATTTGAGATTGTATGCTGGTGCACAGTTATCAAATAAAATGTGTAATTACATTGCATTTTGCGGTGCATTTTGTAAATACATTCATGTCTGTATTTGTTTAAAAGAAATCAAGTTTGAGGTTTGCCTTGCACAAAATAATGATCCCAGTCTTTTCCATATAATGAGTTTGTTGGGTAATTCAGTGCTATTTTTCTGTATCGGTATTGGATACAATACTAAGCCTCAGGTGTCAGTATCGGAAGGGAAAAAAGTGGATCGGTGCATCTCTAATTAATACATGATATAATACACACAAACTTACCGCTCGTAGTCAGAGTTATGCTGACATGATGGTTTAAATTTAACGCATGCACAACTACTTCACCTGTGTCCTGATCTTTGCTAGAAACTGAGAGGGGGAGAATGTTAGTACAATGACCAAGAAACATGATCTGTTTAGTTTTAAGTGAAGAAAAACTTGTTTCAATAACGTCAGTACACTAAAAATAAACACGTCGCTAACGAGCCTAATGTTAACCACTAACAGATAGGTGGATTGAATTTTATTATTTTGATGATGTCCTGTCTGCTTGTATATATCTGCAGAACAATGACATCTTCAATATTGACAGAGAAGAAGAGCTGACGACCCTGTTGGGACCCGGCCATGGATTTCAACATTAAACTCCGGTACGGACTTTTCTGGAACTTTCAAAATAAATTGCATTTAACTGACTTCCAGCAACTGAGAAAAGGGGGGTAGCAGCAGACTTCCCATGATGACTCTGTCTGAATAAGAGCACCCCCTCTCCAACAAGCCGACCTCTTCCACACCGGTGTTCATCGGGATAGGAGGGGGACAAAGCGCGCTAATGTCTTTTGCTGGCAAAAAGATATAAACTCTTCAAACTGGAACCAAGAGTGTCATAACATCACGCGATCATATGCACAAGTTAAGTATGAGTGAAGCACTGTTTGTGTACCCGGTGATTTTATTCATAAAGAGGGGAAATTAAGGTATAAGCATTGCTTATTTTCTCTCCGAGGCCTGCCAAAACTGTGTCGCAGAGAAATCCCCAGTAGAGAAACTGTTTCTACAAGCCGAGTCTGAAGGAAGGACAACAGCCCGCATCACCGTGGTTACGGTAATGAACAGCTGGTTGACGGACAGAACGAGACGTCTTTCAAGCCACAGCTCCGGAGGTCAGGTTAGCTAAAAGCTAACCGCTTGTTGACTGTGGACGTTCCTTCAAACTTCGCCCCTTGGACAACGTTTTCTCAGCATGGTCAGAGGTAAGGTTTGGGCAGAAAAATAATAGAAAGATTTAGATTGAAATGATCTAAACGTTTTTCATGTTATGAAGTTTGGTTATGTTTGTGTGAAACTCGGCTATCTTAGTGCTAGCAGGCTATCTGCAGCACACGTGCCCTGTTTGTGCTCTGTGTTTTTAAAGTTAAGTCAAACTTTACTTCAAGGGTGATTTTAAACACAGAAGATTGCTCATAACGCGCCGTCCGCGCTTATGCATTTTAACCCTTATATTAACCGAGGTATTTTAAAGGTATGTGTTTGTTTCTGGTGCTAAGCTATCAGCTTCTTTTTTTAGCTCAACTGCCAACCGGCAAGAACATGCGCTTGCTACTAAAGAGTATTTAACAGAAAGGTTGTTAGTTTTCAAGTTAGTGAATAATAGTCCCTAAACATTATTTCACTAAATCTGATAACTAAGTAAACATCGTTAAGCCCCATTTCTCCAGAAAATTTGGCTCTTTTCCAAATATTCCCTTAATATCTCTTTAAATATTATTTTAATAAATAAAGGCAACTAATTAGACACCGTTGATAAATTATTCATCCAGAAGGTTGGTTTTATTCAGCAGATCATTATTTAAAACATTCTTTTATTAAAATAATATTTTATCTGATCTTGCATTGTGATTGGTTGTCTAAACGCTTGCTGATTATTGCTTAAGTTGGTTCCAAGACTAACTTAACTTCATTTCCAGATTCTTCAAGATAATCCTTGGTTCTCAAACATAAACATTGCATGGTAATGTTGCATCACTCTTTTGGTCATGGTTCTCAACCATCAACTTGTTTATATTGTACATAGCCTATTAGTCTTCGTTATTCTTTAATTCTGCTTGGTAGTTTAGTTGGATTGTTTTAGCATAGTAAAGAGTTTGTTGATTGAAATATGTTTGACTTTGAGTCGACTTATTTTTGTTAATAAATTTTTGTATTTTAAGAAATTGTGTGAATTCATTCCATATGTGTGCAGAGTTTTTGCTGTTCAATAATGTCAGAGCTCGTCTCACACTTTTCTATTTTGTCCTAATACCATCGCCTTACTGGGCTGGTATTTACAGGATTTTTGTTTCAAAGTGAATCAGGTTGTTAAGAGAAGGTGCTCAATATTTAAAACATTTAATAAGACATTTAGTGACAGTTGTGATTCAGTAGAAACCTTTTTATATGGCCCTGTTGTGATTTTTTAAAAGTGACAAATTCTGAGGAATATGCAAAAATGTTTTGTGGAAATGCCTTTTATTGCTTGCACTAAAGTGTCAAAAGTGTTACTTTTATTCCACATATTGAGACAATTATCTTTATTACAAGATTGATTGTGAAGATATTTTCTTATCGTTTATGTGGTGGAAAAATATATTTTTTTTTTTTTTGCATTGAAACGTTAAAAAATAAATATTTCAGTTTAATGTACTCAATTCATTTGGTAATTGTGCTAAATCAATTCATTCAGACATAAAACTATTTCTTACTTCTACTCATTGCTGATGGTTTGTTTAACTTCATTTTAAAGCTATCAAATGAACTCCTTATTCTTAGGTGTAGAAATGTTTTACTAAGTTATATGCAGTTATAGTTTGCAGAGTGTTACTGTTGATTCTAAAGTTTCTAAAAGTAGAATGCGAGGCATATCTTTTAGTTCTCAGGCTCCTCTGCTTCGGAACCAACTCCCAGTTTAAGTCTGAGGCAGACACTCTTTTTAGTTTTAACGCTAGGCTTAAAACTTCCTTTTTTGATAAAGTTTATAGTTAGAGTGGCTTAGGTTATCCTGAGCTATCTCTGTAGTTATGTTGCTATTGTCATGAACCGCACCTGTTTGTGTTGGGTTTGATTGCACTCACCTGAGTTTCTGTTGTATTTATGCCCATGTTTTCTGTTCCTTCATTGTCAGGTCATCTGTTTATCCTCCTGATGTGCTGGTATGATTTATCTATCTGTTAATCTTGGTTCCTGAGTTGTCCTTCATACCCTGTAAGTTCAGTCTTTTTTTTATTAAATGTATCCATCTACCATGCGACTGCCAATGTCCTGCTGCCACTTTGGTCCTTCTCTGAACCCTAAACACTGACAGTACGACTCGACCAGAAACACGACAATGAGAAGGACCAGATAAGCGGCCAGAGAAAGGACCAAGCAACTGGGGTTTAAGTCTCTACTCTGTTCGAGTACTTCAGACGTCAGGCAGAGAAGAACATGTGGCGGTTGGAGAATTAGGTGGAGGAATGATCACCTTTCTGGGGCTCAAGGCTGTCTTCCAGGAAAAGGTCCCCGTCGGCATGACGACTGTTCTCCCCCACACCAGGGCAGAGCACCGTTCCGGCGGTCAGGACACCGGGGTAAACAGCGTGCCGTGCTGCCAGCTTCCGATGCTCCACACTCCTTCCGCGAGGGTCGGTCAAGTCCTGCGCCAACATGCCGTGAGCCCGCCTAATGCCGCCTGACGGCTCCAGCACCTGCTCCACACCGCCCAACAGCTCCAGCGTGGGCCTTCGGAGGAAGATCCAGATCGTTTGGCTGTATAGCCAGCTTCCCAGCTACGGCGTGAACGATCCTACCCATTTGGCTATGCAGCCAGAGGCTGAATCAGACTATTTTCCTGTTTCTAAGCCTGCTCCTCACCCCTGCTCAAGCTCCTGCTCCAGATGAGCGTCTCTGTGTTCCTGTTTCTGCCGCTCCTTCATGGGTTCAGGCCTTTCTAGTTGCTGCTCAGGCTGCATATTTTGCATCCCAATTTCCATCATCCGTCTCTGCACTTGCTACTGGGAGTTGGCTCAACTCCTCAGGTCCAGCTTCTGCTTCCACTGAGGGTCTTCTCAATGCCACAGGTTCTGCTTCTGCAGAGGGGTTTGAGGACTAGCTGCTTCCTGCTCTTGCACTTTTTAGGATTTATTTTTGGCTTTCTCTCCGAGGTCTTCAGCGTTCTTGCTTTGACCAAGGTTCCACGTGGAGTGCTGCTCCACCACCGGCTTCCAAGGTTCCTGCATGGCTGCTGGGAAGACCTCCGGGTGTGTGTTTCTATCCTAGATGACGCCACTATTGGAGTTGTTACTGCCATTAATGTTTTACTCTTCTTCAACACAGAAAGTATTCCTGGATCACTGCTTCTGAGTGGTGTGTTTATTTTTTGTTATTTTATTTGTCCATGCTCTCTGTTCTCAAAACCCCCCGTTTGATCCTGGCAGATGGCCGCTTACACTGAGCCTTGTTCTGCTGTAGGTTTCTTCCTCTGAAAGGGGATTTTTCCTTTCCACTGTAGCTACATGCACGCTCAGTATGAGAGATTGGTGCAAAGTCAACGACACAAGGCAATTGACTGTCCACTGTCGCTACATGCTCATCCAGGAGGAGTGAATGCTGCCAGTCAATGACTCCATGCAATCTGCTGGGTTTTCATAGATAGATCATTTTACAAATTTGAATAATAATCTTAACTTGACTGCATTGTTTGATAATCAGGATCAGTTGGAATGTATGTACTTTACAAAATTCCAACTCAGAAAGTTGGAACTCCCGAACAGTCTGTGTCCACTATGCAACATGGCTGCAGGGCTTATAAACTGCAATGGAAACCACGGCATTCATTTTACTGTAACATCTCTAATTATGAATTCCTTTTAAGTAATGAAATAGAGAAAAATACATTGTAATTTGCTTTTATTGTTAGTTTTAGTTAGCAACAAAATGAATACAAATCCCAGTGTTTCCCCTTTTTCCAACTAGAACCCCTAATATTACTCGAATTGCTGACATACCTTTTAAGAAAGATATGTGTTTTGTTGATCAGTAAATAACCTGGGAACTGTTGTTTTCTCCTTTCAGTATAGGGGTGTTATTGAGAGATAGTTATACATTTACTTAACCCTGGATCTTTGAACCAGATCTATGACTAAAAGATGTATAAAACATGCAGCATTGTCTTGGTTGCATAAAACTCACTGACAGCTAGGTTTTAGCTCTGTTTCAGGGTAGGTGCTTTGCCTGCGTTCTAAAAGGCTGTGGCTGGAGTGAAGGTAGAGCTGCCAGCTGATGTATGTTGACAGCAGCAGTGGTGATGCAGTAAATTACATTGTGAGTGGTGTGACACCTGAAGTGCAATGAGGGAAAAAAAAACGTCTTGGAGCTTTTATAGACCAGGTCTTTGCGAAGGATAAGTTGGTAACAGTAAAAGTTTTGCGTTATAAGGGTTCTGTTTGCTGGCCATTTTACTTTTGCAAAAATGAAACTGGACAACAAATCTCAGACAACTCAATCTTCTGTCACCCGTAGCCTAAACGTTTAAGAGGAGGAATCCATGTGAGTGGGCTTGACTCACATAAATGTCATGACAGATTGAGTGATGAACTTCTGGTCGTGTCATGCATCATCCATGGACAACAAGATCTAACTGATTTACTGCATTTATATCTCCAAAAACCACACCTGCTCGACGATTAGCTGTCATAACCCCCCCCCCCCACACACACACACACACAAACACACACACTCCCACATTGCATCTCAAGGACAATGAAATATGTTGTTCTTAGATGAAATATAAGAACACTGAAATGCATTTTTATCACCTTCCTTTAAGAAGCAGAAGCAATGTGACACACTGGTATCTCTAAAACAGGATTTTGATCCTTTACAGTTTTATGTTTATTATTACAGTTAAGAATCTTAAATTGGTGATTGACAGGTTACAGTAACTGACATTACTAGCAGTGTTCATGCATATTCGTAGACAATGTACATTTGTATCTTAACCCCGGCTTTTACAGAATTATCTCCTTTTCAATGACCCAGTGTTGAAAAAACATAAGCAATAACTCAGTTTAATACAAACAAACTTATTAAAAATAAAACTTTGAATGAAATTTCACAGATCTTAATGTACTGGAAAGTATATCTGTGGAGGCTAATACTGAAAAGGCAAAGGGTTATAGAGTAGGTTGAAAATGTTTTTTTTTTTTTTAGATTCATATGTCACACTTTATATGTTGTTGCTTCCTGTATTTTGTCAACAATAATGACTAGGTTGCATTGAGTAACTGATCTTGGAAAGCAATAGTGATGACCTTTTATTGGCTTATACCGATATTTTCTCACCTAATGCTTAAGCAAATAACTGACCATACAGTATTTCATCCTGCACTCCCCCCCCCCCCCTGGTCTTTTCTTGGCTCAGATGGTGACTCAGCTGGACTCTGCCGACTGAATGAACAAACATGATTGGCCTGAATCGTGCCAACAATCTCAACCATGTTAATGAGAAACTGTTCTACAGGGGACCTTGATAAAATGGTACCTACTGGACCGGTTCCAGGAAGATAAAGCCATTCTGCTCTGCTTATCAAGCCAAGGTGGAAAAAGTGACTGTCAAGTCAAAATCTGTGCATTAATAATTTTTTTCTAGTGAAGTTTTATTACATTTGTATGTAATGTGTTTATTTTCTAATCTTAAGAACTTTCGTCAGTGTTTGCATCAACCCAGGACAGAAAATCTTGTGTATACCAACTTATCATATTATTATAAGTTATATACAATATTTAAGAAGTGTACAAAATCACGGAACTGATTCCATCCCATCATATATTTAGTAGAGCAAAACAGAGCCAGAATGGAGAAGTTGTATGAAGGTTGTATGGCATATGACAGAAACAGAGATATAACAATAAAGGTTATCTCTATTGTGTTAGCTCCATAACTCTTACTAATCGTCCACCTCTTCTTCTAGTACTGTCCTGGAAATATGTTTATGTATATATATATATATACACACACACACACACACACTGTATATTTGTATTTATAAATACATATACATATGTATGTGTTTATACAAAGACACACACACATGTGAGCAGCAGTATGCTTTTATCCCAAGAGAAAATACTTCAGATGCAGTATTTGCTTTGAAGATTTTGATAGAGTAGTACAGAAAAGGTAAGAGTATTTGTATCTTGAGAATGTGAAGAAGAGCATATGACAGGGTGCCGAGGAGCTGTGGTATTGAGTGAAGAGGTCTGAAGTAGCACAAAAGTATGTCATTTCCAAGCAGGTTTGAATGGGTGGAGAAAAGTGTCAGGTGATAAAAAGAGTATCAGCAAGACTAAAAGGACAGGTGTACAAGACGGTGGTGAGACCAGCGATGTTGTCTGTGGCACACCGGGAGATAGGAGAGATGAAGATGTTGAGGTTCTCTTTGGCAGTGGCAAGGATGGATAGAATCAGGAATGAGTATATCAGAGGGACAGCTCATGTTAGATGTGTTGGTGATAAATCCAGAGAGGCCAGACTGATATGGTTTGGACATTAAAATAGGAGGGATAGTGAGTACAAGAGGCATAGAGGAAGACCAAAGAAGAGATTGATAGATGGGGGGAAAGAGGACATGAAGGTAGTGTGTGTGAGAGGAATAAAATAGGGTTCGATGGAGACAGATGCCTCGCTGTAGTGACTCCTAAAAGGAAAAAATAGAAATAAATAGAAAAACACGCTCACATTTA
The DNA here is from genome assembly GCF_021462225.1 of Girardinichthys multiradiatus. Taxonomy (NCBI): domain Eukaryota; kingdom Metazoa; phylum Chordata; class Actinopteri; order Cyprinodontiformes; family Goodeidae; genus Girardinichthys; species Girardinichthys multiradiatus. The sequence goes on from NC_061815.1 coordinate 7,982,218, forward strand.
GAATATGAAACAAATGATTTTTTTTAAATATACAGTTGTGAATAAATTCAGTAAGGAGTTCAGAAGCAGCTGTTATAAAATGTCTTCCCTTGGTAAAAAAAATAAAAAATACCAGTGTTGAGATTAGCACACCCTAGTGGTGCATTGCAAGGTGTTTTCATTGACTGTCAAATAATCAGATTTCTGAGTTTCTGGTTGATCGGTCACTGATTAGAGCCAGTTAAGCTGAATATCATCCAATTCCTGACATCAGCCAATACATGGGGGGTTTTCCAACAATTTGAAGTCCACCATTTTACAGAGAGAACATGTATTCTAAATGAAAAACATTTAAGAAGGTCACAAATCTTATCAGGAGTGGATTACCGAATAAACCCCAAGGTCAGAGAGTGCAATGGCAAGATAAATTTTAACAAACCTACTAACTTCTCTGCAGACGTAGAATGTAATACGTTTTTAAGATCATAATGGACTGGGTATTGAAACAGGACAATGATCCCATATGCAGCAACAAATCCACAACAGAACAGCTGAAAAGGAACAGAATTGAGGTGCTGGAGTAGCCCAGTCAAAGCCCATCTTCAGCCTGATTGAAATGCTTTGGTGTGATTTTAGGGACCATTGCAGAAGAACATGTTTGCAAACGTCAGAGTTCAAAAGCAATGTTGTAAAGTGGGTCATATTCCTCCACAATGATGTGAGAGTTATTCAAGGTATGGCTGCTAAAGGTTTTTCCACAAGCTGTTGGTGTCATGCAGTGAACTTTGCTCAACAGCTTTTCCATAACAGTTTCATCTTTGTTTAATAAAAGCTGACAGTGTAAAATCTGTTTGTGTCTGTTAACTAGGAGTTGGAATTTAAAGATGAACAACTTATGCTATAAAAACACAAACTTTCTTAGCCTTACCAAGTCAGTGTGCTGGCAGCATTTAGTGGGTATAAAGAAGGCACTGGCGGCACACTCTAAAGAAAGCTAATTAAAGGGTGCCTGGAACATGTCAGGCAGGTTAAAGAGGGCACCACAAGATAATTGAGAAGTATTTAACTAACAATGTGACCCTGCTCTGTTGGCCATAAGGTTTTCAAATCCGTCCGAGTTGTTACCTGTCAGGGGACGGAGCACCCGCTGCCTAAGCATCTGGCTCTGTGACACACACTCATGCCAAACACACAGGAACTGACTGCTGGTGGACGAGAATCCAGATGCTCCCCTGTCCTTTCTTGTCCACAGTGTTAAAGTCCCTGGCCTCTGAATACCAACGCAGATGGGGAGCTGATTCGTGAGATCACCTCCTGACGCTCTGCTGTGTACCCGTTTACCCTGCAGGCACCTTTGCCTTTATTAGCATACAATTACCACAGATGATTACCTGAAACTTTTCGGTAAAAGACTCATCTCATGCCAGGTTAAAGCAGTTTTTGTCTTTCTCTAGACATTTCCAACAAAGTGGCTTGCCTCTAGAAATTTTTGCAAGACTTTAAAAGTTGAGTTTCATAACAACTACAGGATTAAATGTAACTCAATGTAACTCCAAAACACAAACACAGTGGAATCAGCTCTTAACAACAAATCAATGGTGATGGAAGGGACCTGGAAAATTCATTTTGATTAACACAGAATAAATGCATGAATGTTTAACTCTATGCTATAGCTGTTAAAAGTATTAACCCCCTTAGAGATTTCTTCTTTGCTTCTTTTGTCACACATAAATGTTTCAAATGATCAAACTCATATATGTTAATGTTAGAGAAAAATAACTTGAGTTAATACCCACAGTAGATTTTAAATGATTTTGTTCACCAGGGAAAAAAGCTAAAACCAACACGGACTTATGGGAAAAATTAATTGCCCCCCCAGACCTAATTCCTGGATGTCCCAACAACTGCCATTATGAGTCTTTTAAATCACTGTGGAGGAATTGTTGTCCCACTCTTTAGGCAGGACTGTTTTAATTCAGGAATATTGGAGGGCTTTCAAGCACGAGCGGCCTGACATCTTTTGAAAAACAAAAACAAAAAAAAACACAACTGGTTTATCACAATGAATTTGTGATTGGTTGGGGTGGGACATATTTTCGAATATAAAGGGCCAGGTTGGTTTGGATAGCATTTTTGCGTTATTAAAGGAAATCATCAAACTAAAATTGCATTTTGTTATGTTAGTCTGATCTGAAATATGAAAGGGTGCGACATTTTGGACTTTGTTTTTGGTTTTGTTTAGGTTACTTTTCGTCTAGATGTTTATATTTTTGATTTTGTAGTACCGCCTCCTAGTGTTTTGTTGTTTTCTTTCCTTTTCATTCTTAAGTTTTCTTTATGGTTGCTTTCTTACTACTTTGTATGGTTTTCTCAGTATTATTATTATTATTATTATTATTATTATTATTATGGTTTCTTGTCCTCCTTGGATTCTTTAGTCTTTAGTTTCTCATTTAGTATCTCTGTGTTTATTTATGTTAGGTATTTGTTCTCTTTCTTGGTTTAGTTCCTCGGTTTTGTTTCTATAGTTCCAGCCTCCCTTTTTTAGGTTAGCTTTAGTTATTGTTTACTTTTGGTTTGCAAAATTTTTAGTTCTCTGTTTCCTTTTCTATTACTTCAGTCAGTGTTTGTTTAGGTTTTGTTTATTCTATGGTCAGGGTTTCTTTGTTAGTTATTAGGTTGTAGTGTTCTTCTATTTTCTCTAGTTCTGTGTTTACTTTCGTTAATGTCTATTTTAGGTTATGTCTTAGTCCAGCTCCTCTCATGTCCCCTTTGTTTTCTAGTTAGGTCTCCTTAGCAACTATCCATATTCCCTCAGTTCTCTGCAGCCTGGTTCACACCTGTTTTCCATCCTCCTCTGATTTCTTGCCTCTGGTTCTCATTGGTTCATATCTCACTCCCCTCTGCTTGTAAGCTCTCTGGTTCTCTTTGTTCTCCGCTGGTTCCTTCCGTTCACAACCTCTGATTAAGTTCAGTTTTTGCTACGTTCCTGCAGGGAGTACTCAAGTAAGTTTTGGATTTGTCTCATGCTTGTACCTGCAGTGATTTTGCTACGTTTGGAAAACCTTGAATAAAGATTAAGACTTTTACAACATGCTTCTGCCAAGCTCTTGTCTGCGCTTTGGTCAACCTAAACCTCAGAACGCAACAAAAGCTTGACAAAAAAGCTAGACTAGAAGAAACCTGTAAGGGTGGAAATACTTTTTCCTAGAGGTGTATTTAATCTTCAAAACATTAGCTAAAACTCCTCTAAAAAAGAATAAAATAAAAAGAACACTCTTCTTAAGAAAAACCTGACTGCTGTACTGCAATATTCTAAAAAGTATTGATAGTTATTTCAGCATATTTCTGACTGCCCACACTTATTATTCTTAAGGTCGACCAACTTTTTGTTTTTCCACAGTCTCAAGTTATGAGTCATAAAACTTGTTTGCATATTGAAAGAGCAGAAGGCAGCAGGGTGGGGTGAGGCGGGGTGTAACACTTTGACTCATGAGTCACTTTCAAAGTTTTCTGAAAGTGTAGGCACTTACTTATAAACTTTTTTACTATCCCACCTAAACTTGGGGTGCTGTCCTCTAATTTAAAGACCATATTTCCAATGATATTGAAAAAAACTTGCTAAAAATGAGAGGCCTCGTCATCCAGGTCAAATGTCTTCCCAGAGGTTTGATCTTGTTTTTTCCCCACTTTTGGGAATTTGTTTAGGCTGTTTATTGATAGTGAATGTTAACTATAAGTTGATACTTTAGCACTTTAGCCTATCTATAGCTGTCACCTAGAGGTGTATTATAAATATAGATCAGCTGTTTAAAGACAGAAATATTTTAATCATACTTAATATATATTTACAACCTTGTTACAGTGAAACAGGTTCATAGTTCATGTTTAAATGTTCTTTATTTCACCAGCTAAAATCTGCTAAACATCAAAATACAGTCAATGGCTATTTTGTTATGTTGGTATAATGTATGTTTTGTATTAGCAAAGCTAAAATTTCTACCCAGCTCTTAAGACTGTCATATCTAGCGGATGTTTTGCTGGACCAACATGAAGACAGGAGCATGGTAGCCGCATGGTGAGTACAACATATTTATTAAATGAACTGATAAGTTACACGGAAAAGATGACACGTAGCATGGGCAGAGTAACTGGCATGGAGCAGGCAGGCAAACAGTCATGGGCAGGCTAGGCATGACAAATAGAAGGATCCAGTGGCGAGCAATGTAAATCAGAGAGTTTAAATACAAAGGCAAGGTGGAGAAATGACCAATGAACAAGAAGAGCTAATCAGGTGAGATGTGGAGCAGCTGGTGGCAGTGAGAATGTAGAGTTACCGGAAATTAACAGAGATGAGCAGAAATGCAGAGAAATCCAGGGAAGTAACACAAATATCTAAACACAAGAATTAACCCAGAACCTGATCTACAGTAAAATAATGGCAACTAAAGAACTTAAACAACAGGGAGGAAACAGATCCATAAAGAATTTCAAACTCCTACCACAGGCGAATCATGACAAAGACTTTTTTAGCAAGAAATTAAAAGATGGAGAATATGGTTGCTTTCCCTCTGAGTTGTTGCCAAGCTGTATTTATACTTAAAATATATAATCTGTTCTTGTTTGTTATCCTGTCATCCTCAAATTATCCGCATCCACAAAATCATCATAAAGCCATTAATTTTTGTTGCGTGTCTTATTTGTGATTCTATGACGTGCATGAAATACAAATAGGCCTCACCATCACCTCTTTATGTAATCCAACACATCAGTGTACTGTTTACCCCAAAGGTATTCATTCCTCTACAGACTTAGATTTATAATGATTTTCATTCAACCAAGAAGTTTGTTTCTCATAGGAAATGAGGCAGAGATTGCTCAGAAAATGATAAAACTTTGTAAAAGAAGTATGAAATTGGGGAGAAAAAAAATGTTTTTGTTCTCGCAGGACATGTCCAGCTCTCCATCAAAAAATCGGCCATAAACTCTTGTGTATCACAGGGTGCATGAGGAAAATATTATACCATCTGTAAAAAAAAAATTAAGCTGAAGCAGAACTGGAACCTGCAATATAACAGTGAGCCGAAACATCAATAAATACCCCAAGAATTCGGTGAAAAAGAAGAAATGGGGTGTTAAAGCCCAAATTTTTATCTTATTGAGATGTTGTGGGGTGATTTGAAACAGGCTGTATAAACAAAAACCATCCAACATGTCACAGCTGAAAGTGAGTAGTGGGACAAACCTTGGTCAGACTGATGTCAGAAACTGGAAGATGGCTTCCAGAAACATATCACTGGACATATTTTTACCAAAGGGGGGTAACTCTAACTCTATTAGAGGGTAGGGTGTTCTAAATTTTTCCTCTGCTTTTCCCTTTTTGCCCTTTTGCTAAAATATATTGTTCACATGTATCTAAATCACATTTTTTCATAGAGATAAAAAGTAAGATTAAATATGAAGATATGGACATTTTTCATTAAACAAATTAATATTTAATGTCTTAATTTTCTACATCTTAATGTGTAGTTGGGACCCCAGCCATGGGTTATAATATTAAAGGCCAATAAGAATTTTTCTGGAACTTTCAAAATAAATCGCATCAACCTACTTCCAGCACAGCCAAGAACAGGAACAAGAGGAGTAACAGCGGACTTCCTGTGATGTCACTGCTTGAATAAAAACCCCGCGTTCCTTCAAAAGGACCTCATCCATGCAGGTCCCGAGCTGTACTGGATGGAGGGACACAGCGCATTAATGTCTTTTTTGCTGGCAAATAGACATAACTCTTCAAACTGGATCCAAGAGTGCCATACGATCACACAATCATATGCACTAAGTTAAGTAGGAATGAATTGCTGTTTGTGTATCCGGTATTCATTCATGAACAGGGTAATTAAGGTGCAAGCGTGGCTTGACTTTTCCTTCTGAGGTCTACATAAGCCAACTGTGTTCTAGAGAGTTCCCAGCAGAGACCCTGTCTCTACAACACCGAGTGGAGTGGTTTTTCCTGTCTGAAGAAAGGACAAAGGTACCGCAACACAGCATGGAGCTCTGTGTGCAGTTCTGCCCAGGCCGACAGAATGCTTTCCTAATTCCAAAGGAAATTATATTATAAAATATCAATTTAAAGATTAATACTTAAAATATGAAAAGCAACAACATTCAGACCAATCTCTCATACTGTAATCTTAACTTTTCTTTGTGCAATTAACAGATTTTGATTTCACAATCTGTGTTTTAGCTGCAGAGAGGAACAACTGTGGAGTCCACAGTCTCTAATGTACCACAGACGCATGACAGATACCTTATCATTAAAGCACACACACATCAGGAGTGATTTATAAGGTTTCTCTCTTGCTATCAGTATAGTGTCAGATTTTTAGACCAACCCTGCAGCTGTGAAAGTACACATATCGTGGTGCACGGCCCTGATTACCCTGTGTGTTTCTCAATGCATTGGCCTAAGAGATGTTGTTGCTCCAACAGGGAAATGATGAATGCTCTGACTGCTTGTTACTCCAAATCAAATGCTAATAACATCTTACTTCCCTAATGCTTGTCTCAATCATCTGCTTATTGTTCCACTTGTTTTTTGTTTTGTCCTTGTTTTCTCAATTTTTGTCAGCCCACCCATAAACTCCCATACTGTTTGTCATCTCTTTGTTTCAGATGCCATATTTACTACATGTCTCTTTTTTTACTTTTTCTCCTCTGCTTATTGTTTACTCTATGATTTTATCTCTTTGGCTGCCTGCATGTCTCTTTGCGTTTGATTTCCTCCACAGACCCTCAGTTCATTTGACATGATGCAAGAGCAAAGGGAGTTCTACACCTGGAAAGCATATCATAATGTGTTCGGCTCTCTCTCATTTGAAATGTTCTTCCCGTAGATCTCCATAAAAACTCTTCATGAGGTGGCTTCTGCACCTCAATGATAACTGCACCACTACCAAACTGCTGTATCACCCTGAAACAAACTTTTTATTATCTTAGTAAGTAATGCTTGGTCAGCTTTGTGCATTAAATCTTTCCAGCCTGGTCTCAATTTACCTCTTAAAAAAACATTTTTTTGTAGTGGTGGCATTTAAAGTGACTTAATTATGCTCTGGCAGTGCAGAAACAATGCCAATGTCAAAATTATTACACAAGCTTTGTCTTTAGGGAGACGTAAATTAGAGGAGGAGCTTGTTTTAGGGAGTACACCCAGCCAGCAGTGGAAGAGGATGGAGGGATGAAACAGAGTCAAACACAACATCAAACATCAAATTCCAGTTTGTGTGTGTGTGTGTATATATATATATATATATATATATACACACACACACATATATGGCCTTCTATGAGCCCTGACCTAAATCCTACTGAGCATCTTTTGAAGGAGTTGAAACATGCCTTCTGGAAAAGGCACCCTTGAGACAACTGGAGCAGTTTGCTCATGAGGAGTGGGCCAAAATACATGCTGAGAGGTACAGAAGTCTCATTGACAGTTATAGGAATCGTTTGATTGCAGTAACTGCCTCAAAAGGTTGTGCAACACAATATTAACTTAAGGGTACCATCATTTTGTCCAAGCCACTTTCATGAGTTTATTTTTTTTTATAATTCTGTTTAAACATGTTTGAAAAGCAATGTCTCACTTTCATTCATCAGATTCAAGTTATTTATGTGACCATTGTGGGTTTTCTTTCATCAACTGAGGGGTACTAACAATTTTGCCCATGTGTGTATCTCCTATCAGGGGCCCGATTTTATCTTGGAAATGATCATTTATTATCATGCTACTAACAGGCTCTACCTGTTTAGTAGCAGGGCATGGGTCATAGGGGGTGTTGAATGGAGGTGATGTCAGTCATTTGGGTCCCAATCTTAAAAACATCTTTCATGTTGTCAGTGAAATCCAGTAAAGCTAATACGGGGCTCAGTGGAGAGAGGGTAGAGTTCTGTGCGGTTTAACAGGGGGATCCACTTCTCCTGTGGAATTTGGCACGGAGACCTTTTTTTACTAACTCTCTCTCAGCCAACTGCCTGGTTATCTCTATCTCTGCTGGAGCTGTTAGTGGCAGACCTATCATTGGTGCTGATACTCCAGGTTCTCTGCTGAAGGTTGAGGCAGCTGGCGGATTATTTATTGAATAGAAGAGATTGGATGTGAAACGTCTGGCTCCTGGCTTGTTCAAGCAGAAACCATCTTGCTTGAAAAGGTGCCTTTTTTTCCCAAAAAATATTAAAGTTGTCAATGAAGTTCACAGATGTAGTAGCACATGCTTTTTTCAACCATTTATTAATCATCAGAAGTCTCAAAAAAATGTAATCTCCACTGAAAATCCATGCAAATGGTCTGCTGAGAAACACTGTGATATTGAGACTTCCAACTTTACTCAGCATACGAATGAAATCGTCCTTCAACACTTCAGATTTTTTTCTTAGCTATGTCATCTATGGCTCCAAAGTGTATGATAAGGTTTTCTAGAGTCGGGCGCTCTTCTGTTTCCCAGTTTCCCCTTTTCCCAGGGGAAACTGGGTCATTTCTCCATAATTCTGGCCATTCTGATTTATTTAATTGCCGAGATCCTCGAGTGAGTTGTCTTCTTTGATTATTTGGCCTTGGGCCAAACATGCCAGGGGAGGCTGCTGGTGGGTTTATTCTAAACGTTCTATTTGCTGGCTGAATCTCTGAGCTGGCTGTCACTGGTATTCAGAATCAGAATCAGAATCAGAAAAGCTTTATTGCCAAGTACGTTTTTGGACATACAAGGAATTTGTTTTGGCGTAGTCGGTGCAATACAATACAAATTAAACAGTATAAACATATCTACAATATAATATAAATATATGTGCACAGTTTTAAGTGAGTGAGAGTAAGTATAGAGCAGTATAAGATGCAAGAGCAATACAACAGTGCAGGTGATCATTGTGCAAGTATGGCAGTGCAAGTAAAGCAGGAGTCCAAGCTGAGCGTTAATGTAACGCATAGAGTTACAGGTTACAGGTGTCCTGTCAGCAAAAAAAAAGGGGGGGGGGGGGAGGGAGAGAGAATGTCAAGGTGGTTTCCGGGCTTTGTTAACAAGGCTGGTGGCAGATGGGAAAAAACTGTTCTTGTGGCGTGAGGTTTTGGTCCGGATGGACCGCAGCCTCCTGCCAGAGGGGAGAGTCTCAAAGAGTCTGTGACCGGGGTGGGAGGGATCAGCCAGAATCTTCCCTGCCCGCTTCAGGGTCCTGGAGGTGTACAGTTCCTGGAGCGACAGTAGACTGCAGCCAATCACCTTCTCAGCAGACCGAATGACATGCTGCAGCCTGCCCTTATCCTTGGCTGTAGCAGCGGCGTACCAGATGGTGATGGAGGAGGTGAGGATGGACTCAATGATGGCTGTGTAGAAGTGCACCATCATAGTCTTTGGCAGGTTGAATTTCTTCAGCTGCCGCAGGAAGAACATCCTCTGCTGGGCTTTCTTGATGAGGGAGCTGATGTTTGGCTCCCACTTGAGATCCTGGGAGATGATGGTTCCCAGGAAGCGGAAAGATTCCACAGTGTCAATTGTGGAGTCACAGAGGGTGATGGGGGCAGGTGGGACTGGGTTCTGCCTGAAGTCCACAACCATCTCCACTGTCTTTAGAGCGTTGAGCTCACGGTTGTTCTGGCTGCACCAGTCCAACAGATGGTCCACCTCCCATCTGTATGCGGACTCGTCACCATCAGAGATGAGTCCGATCAGGGTGGTGTCGTCCGCAAACTTCAGAAGCTTGACAGACTGGTGACTGGAGGTGCAGCTGTTGGTGTAGAGGGAGAAGAGCAGAGGAGAGAGAACACAGCCTTGGGGGGAACCGGTGCTGATGGTCAGGGAGTCAGAGACGTGCTTCCCCAGCCTCACGCGCTGCTTCCTGTCAGACAGGAAGTCAGTGATCCACCTGCAGGTGGAGTCGGGCACACTCAGCTGGGAGAGCTTCTCCTGTAGCAGAACTGGGACGATGGTGTTGAAGGCAGAGCTGAAATCCACAAACAGGATCCTGGCATAGGTTCCTGTGGAGTCCAGGTGCCGGAGGATGAAGTGAAGGGCTAGGTTGACTGCATCATCTACAGACCTGTTGGCTCTGTAGGCAAACTGCAGGGGGTCCAGGAGGGGGTCGGTGATGTCTTTTAGGTGTGAGAGCACAAGGCGCTCAAAGGACTTCATCACCACAGAGGTCAGGGCGATGGGTCTGAAGTCATTAAGCCCTGTGGTCCTTGGCTTCTTGGGAACAGGAACAATGGTGGAGGACTTGAAGCAGGCTGGCACATGACATGTCTCCAGTGAGGTGTTAAAAATGTCTATGAAGACTGGAGACAGCTGATCATCGCAGTGCTTCAGGCTGGCTGGTGAGACAGAATCCGGACCAGCAGCTTTCCGGGGGTTCTGTCTCCTGAAGAGTTTGTTTACGTCCCTCTCCTGGATGGAAAGAGCTGTCCTCTGCGTGGGTAGGGGGCTGGTGGGGGGGAACTTCAGGGTGGGGGTTGGAGGTGCCAAGGCCCCTCTTGAGGTTGGAGAGATGGGGGTGGTGGATTGTTGCTGCAGCTGTTTGGGGGTGTCGTGGGGGATGGTTGCAGGACTGTCCCTTTGTCTTTCAAAGCGGCAGTAGAACTCATTCAGGTCGTTGGTGAGGCGTCGGTCATTGATGGAGTGGGGGGCTTTCGGCTAGTAGTTGGTGATTTGCTTGAGCCCTTTCCAGACAGACGCAGAGTCGTTGGCTGAGAACTGGTTTTGGAGCTTCTCAGAGTACAGTCGTTTGGCCTCTTTCACTGCCTTGCCAAACTTGTACTTTGCCTCTCTGTATATGTCTTTGTCCCCACTCCTGAAGGCCTCTTCCTTATCCAGTCTTAACCTTCTGAGTTTAGCTGTGAACCAGGGTTTGTCATTGTTGTAACTCACCCTGGTGCATGATGGTACACAGCTGTCCTCACAGAAGCTGATGTAGGAAGTCACAGCCTCTGTGTACTCGTCCAGACTGTTGGTAGTAGTCCTGAACACATCCCAGTCTGTACAGCCTAAACACGCCTGGAGATTCTCCACAGCCTCACTGCTCCACTTCCTTGTCGTCCTCACAACAGGTTTGCAGAGCTTTAGTTTCTGCCTGTATGCAGGAATCAGGTGGACCATGATGTGGTCGGATTGGCCCAGTGCAGCACGTGGGACGGCGTGATAAGCGTCTCTGATGGTGGTGTAACAGTGATCCAGAATGTTGTCCTCTCTGCTCGGACATTTTATAAACTGTCTATATTTGGGGAGTTCGTGGGTCAGATTACCTTTGTTAAAGTCACCAACGACGATTACTAAGGAGTCCGGGTTGGTCCGCTCCACACTCAATATCTGGTCGGCGAGCATGCGCTGTGCGACCTGCACGTTAGCTTGCGGCGGGATGTAAACACCGACCAGGATGAACGAAGCGAACTCACGGGGGGAATAGAAAGGCTTACAGTTTATGATGAAGGCTTCCAGGTCTGGAGAACAGTGCTGCTGAATCACTGTCACGTCGTTGCACCAACCACTGTTGAGGTAAAAACAGATTCCTCCAACTTTCGCTTTGCCGGAGAGTTCCGTGTCTCTGTCCGCTCTGTAGAGCTGGAATCCTGCCAGCTGCAGCGCAGAGTCCGGTATTAATCCACACAGCCACGTCTCCGTGAAGCACAAAACTGCCGATGTCCCTGTTTTTCCCCAACAGCAGTTGTAGTTCGTCAATTTTGTTGGGAAGTGAGCGCACGTTAGAGAGAAATATTCCAGGTAACTGTTTTCGTAGTCCACTCTGGCGAAGTCGTACCAGCACCCCAGCCCGTTTCCCTCTCTTCCGGCGTTTCACCGCGTGAACAAAGGTGAGCACACCTTTGACCAGAATGTCCAAAAATTTCAGAGCAGTAGGCAGAAAAGTTGGAAATAACTCCTCTGGTGTAGTAGCCCTGATGTTCATGAGTTATTCTCTGGAGAGAGAGCTCCGGGTACCATCACAGAAGACCGTTTTAAAGCAAAAAACAAAACAAAACAATGCGCACCAACACGCCGAGGCGACCATCTGCGGCGCCATCTTGTCACAACCATATTAACCTCAACGTTCTCTTCTAGTCGATGGATTCATCTCCAAAACAGCCAATTTCTGTAAAAGTTTGTCGAAGTACTCTGTGGTGAAGGAAGGTATCTTGTGCTGATTAGCTGGCGTCGACGCGTCCTTTCGGGTTCAATTTGAAATTCTTTAAAAAAAAAATAATAATAGGATTGGTCATCTTCACCACACAATAGACAGGTCTGGCCAGATCTTCTTGTTGGCACATCACCTAAGGGCTGTTTTAAGGTTTTGATTGCATTGCATTGCAATCTAGACCTGTCCTGATTTGTAGATGAGCCAAACCTCACAGCGATGGACATACACAGGACAGATTTAAAAACGACAGCATAGAAGATGACCAGCATTTCCTGTGATAGGTTTTGCTCCTTAAGTTGCCTTCTGAACAGTGTCTGTGTGTGAGGACCAGCTCAGGTCGCCAGAAAGGGTGGTTCCTGGGAACCAGAAGTGATCCACAGTAGACACTTTGTTGTTGAGGAATGTAAGGGTCGGCAGTGTGGGGTTAGTTCTCCATAAGTCGACTGTCATCTTCACAGTGTTGAGGGGGTTAAGCTCCAAGTGGTTCTGACCACACCACTGGACCAGCCAATCCATCTTCTGTCTGTATACAGACTTGTCACTGTCCTGTATCAGACCAATGACAGTGATGTCATCTGCAAACTTCACAATAGACTAAGGTGCAGCCAGTTATGTGCAGAGAGAAAAGGAGTGGGAAGACGGCAAACTCCTGCCTCTCTTGCCACTGCCAGTCAGTCAGGAAACTGATCCATTGACAGGTAGGGCCAGCACTGTGAGCTGGGAAAAATTCTGTTGGAGGATATCTAGGTTGATGGTGTTGACGGCTGTTTGTCCAATAAGCAAACTACAGGATGTTCAGCAGGTAGGCTGTGATGTCCTTCAGATGCTTCAACACAAGACCCTTGAAGGATTTAATAACCAAAGACAACAGGGCAACAGGTCTGTAGTCATTTAACCCTGTTCTGGTGCACTTCTTGGGGACCGGGATTATGGTTGAGCATTTGATGCAAGAGAAAACGTCACACAGCTCCCAAGACTTGTTAAAGATGTAAGTGAAGATGGGGGGCCAGTTGGTCGGTGCAGCCTTTCAGACAGAAGGGGAAAAAGGGGGCTCTCCCAGTCATCTGATTCTAAAAGATCCTGTTTACATCTTTCTCAATTATATTTTGTGCAGGCAGATGATCAGAGGGAAAATGGGAGGGGGTTGTAGAATTGTAGGTGGGGGGTGCAGGTTGTCCTTGTGTGTGGGAATGAGTTGATGGTTTCAAAACCTACAAAATAAGCTATTGAGGTTGTCAGCCATTCCAGGAGTGACACAGTGTGGGGGGACAAGCTCCTTCTCCTCGTTGTAGCATGTCTTAGTTGTCCTGATCTCCGTCGCCAGTTTGTTTCTTGCCTGCTTATGCAGGGCCCAGTCCCCACTGCTGTCAGCCTTTTCTTTAGTCTGACACAGCTTCCACAGATGAGAAATTAACGATAATGTATTGTTGTATGTGTGAAACGTCTTGGTCTGTACACACATTTCCTCACAAAACCTGATATATGTTGTCACAGTGTCTGTAGATCTATTCATGGCAGTGGCTTTAAAAAGCACTCCAATCTGTACAGTCAAAGCAGGCCCATGACATCTGCTTTGACTCATCACTCCGCTTCCTAACAGTATGAACCACAGGCTTAGAAGTGTTTCATTTCTGCCTTTAGGTTGGGATGAGATGAAGCAGACAATGATCATAGAGTTCCAAAGCTGCACGGGGAACTGCACAGTACACTTCTAAGAATGTGTAACAATGGTCCAATGTGTTTGTGTCTCTGGTAGGCACTTAGATGCTGTTTGCATTTTGGTAGTTCATTCAAGAGGATTGTGCTGTTAAAATCCCCAAGAACAGTGATGTGAGAATCTTGGTGTTTTTTCTCCACGTCTGTCATCAGCTCCTTAGTAAATATAAGGGTGTTCATCACTCAAAACCCCAATCATGGGTAAGACTGCCGACCTGACTGCTGTCCAGAAGGCCACTATTGACACCCTCAAGCAAGAGGGTAAGACACAGAAAGAAATTTCTGAACGTATAGGCTGTTCCCAGAGTGCTGTATCAAGGCACCTCAGTGGGAAGTCTGTGGGAAGGAAAAAGTGTGGCAGAAAACGCTGCACAATGAGAAGAGGTGACCGGACCCTGAGGAAGATTGTGGAGAAGGGCCGATTCCAGACCCTGGGGGACCTGCGGAAGCAGTGGACTGAGTCTGGAGTAGAAATATCCAGAGCCACCGTGCACAGGCGTGTGCAGGAAATGGGTTACAGGTGCCGCATTCCCCAGGTCAAGCCACTTTTGAACCAGAAACAGCGGCAGAAGCGCCTGACCTGGGCTACAGGGAAGCAGCACTGGACTGTTGCTCAGTGGTCCAAAGTACTATTTTCGGATGAAAGCAAATTCTGCATGTCATTCGGAAATCAAGGTGCCAGAGTCTGGAGGAAGACTGGGGAGAAGGAATTGCCAAAATGCCAGAAGTCCAGTGTCAATTACCCACAGTCAGTGATGGTCTGGGGTGCCGTGTCAGCTGCTGGTGTTGGTCCACTGTGTTTTATCAAGGGCAGGGTCAATGCAGCTAGCTATCAGGTGATTTTGGAGCACTTCATGCTTCCATCTGCTGAAAAGCTTTATGGAGATGAAGAATTCATTTTTCAGCACAACCTGGCACCTGCTCACAGTGCCAAAACCACTGGTAAATGGTTTACTGACCATGGTATCACTGTGCTCAATTGGCCTGCCAACTCTCCTGACCTGAACCCCATAGAGAATCTGTGGGATATTGTGAAGAGAACGTTGAGAGACTCAAGACCCAACACTCTGGATGAGCTAAAGGCCGCTATCGAAGCATCCTGGGCTTCCATAAGACCTCAGCAGTGCCACAGGCTGATTGCCTCCATGCCACGCCGCATTGAAGCAGTCATTTCTGCAAAAGGATTCCTGACCAAGTATTGAGTGCATAACTGTACATGATTATTTGAAGGTTGACGTTTTTTGTATTAAAAACACTTTTCTTTTATTGGTCGGATGAAATATGCTAATTTTGTGAGATAGGAATTTTGGGTTTTCATGAGCTGTATGCCAAAATCATCCGTATTAAGGCAATAAAAGACCTGAAATATTTCAGTTAGTGTGTAATGAATCTAACATATATGAATGTTAAATTTTCATCATGACATTATGGAAAATAATGAACTTTATCACAATATGCTAATATTTTGAGAAGGACCTGTATACCAAACTGTGCCATTTGAACCAATAGGACAATTCAACTGTAGTAACCATATTTAAACCAAAGAGGGCAGCACTAAGACAGTTTCAGGACAAATATTGCAGAACTAAACAAGTTTACATGAAATTCAAAAAATGGCACAGTAACATAAATATAGCACCCTTAAGTCCCAATATATACCGTTTTTCGGCAAAAAGAAGTTGATTTGGGGTTTAGTTTCACTTTAACTGCATGTAACAACAGTGAAATATGTTTTAATATCTGCCCCTATGACTGACTTGTAGAGGATGTTATGATAACTTCATTGATATTGTACCTTGACAAAGCATATATACATTGATTGTGTTAAAATTGTTAAATGGCATATGAGGCAAAAAGAAAACAACAAAATTAAGCATTTAAAAAAAAAAATGTTTTCCTACTATTTTTAGAAGCTGTCACACAGACTTTCAGGCAGATTAATACAGTTGGACTGGTGATTTCTGTTTTTTAACCTTATTTGGCATGTGTTTCAAAGAGAAACATGTAGTTCCCTTTTTTCCTAGAACTGCATGTAATGTATTGCAGCTGTTTTTTATGTGTTTTACTTTCGCACTAGACTTTGTCATTTCATTTCATACAATGCTCTGACATAGCAAGCATATATTAGTCTTAATTGAAGTTGTTAAAATGGACTAGTTCTTAATAATAGTCAATAATTTTTCAGCATCTAAGCATTTGTATTTTCTTTATTAGAATTGTAAATGGTAGATCATGGCCTTTATTAAAATATGTAAACTGATCTCAGCTTGGAAAAGGTTGGTAACCACTGTTTTAACAGGTCCAACTTGGTAACAAGTTTAGCTGAGCCAATACGATCAATACAGTACTCCATTCTAGGGAGCAGAAAAAAAAAATCAGCCTTTGTTACTGTCTTATTTCTCTAATCAGTACAGAAAAAACGTGTATTATCTGGTTTGAGAACTAAAATACTTGGCAAACTCTAAACTGTTATGATCTTTAAGTGTTTGGTTTTAGTTCTCTTTTGTGTTTATCTATTCCGGTTGTTCACTATGTTCTATATTCTTGCCTATTAGTTATTTACTTCTGCTTAGTTTCTTAGTTTATTCCTATGTTCCATTCTTATGTATTCTAGTAGTATTTGTCCTTTCCCTGGATTTAGTGTTTTATTTTGTCTATTATTCTATCTCTGTCTGCTACCCTCCTTACCCCCTGTCGGCTGCTCCATATTATACTTTATTTAAAACACCTTCATCCAATTGTCATCTATCGGATCTGGACCCAACACTCTGGATGAGCTAAAGGCCGCTATTGAAGCATCCTGGGCCTCCATAAGACCTCAGCAGTGCCACAGGCTGATTGCCTCCATGCCACGCCGCATTGAAGCAGTCATTTCTGCCAAAGGATTCCCGACCAAGTATTGAGTGCATAACTGTACATGATTATTTGAAGTTTGACGTTTTTTGTATTAAAAACACTTTTCTTTTATTGGTCGGATGAAATATGCTAATTTTGTGAGATAGGAATTTTGGGTTTTCATGAGCTGTATGCCAAAATCATCCGTATTAAGACAATAAAATACCTGAAATATTTCAGTTAGTGTGCAATGAATCTAAAATATATGAATGTTAAATTTTCATCATTACATTATGGAAAATAATGAACTTTATCACAATATGCTAATATTTTGAGAAGGACCTGTACACTGCAAGGCCAAAAAAAAAAAAAGTTGCCACCAAAAAAAAAGGGTCACACACTCTAATATTTCGTCGGACTGCCTCTAGCTTTGATTACGGCACGTATTCGCTGTGGCATGTTTCGATAAGCTCCTGCAATGTCACAAGATTTATTTCCACCCAGTGTTGCATTAATTTTTCACCAAGATCTTGCATTGATGATGGTAGAATCTGACCGCTGAGCAAAGCTTTCTCCAGCACATCCCAAAGATTCTCAATGGGGTTAAGGTCTGGACTCTGTGGTGGCCAATCCATGTGTGAAAATGATGTCTCATGCTCCCTGGACCCCTCTTTCACAATTTGAGGCAGATGAATCCTGGCATTGTCATTTTGGAATATGCCCGCGCCATTAGGGGAAAAAAAATCCATTGATGGAATAACCTGGTCATTCAGTATATTCAGGTAGTCAGCTGACCTCATTCTTTGAACACATACCTGACCAAATGCAGCAACCCCAGATCATAGCAATGCCCCCACAGGCTTGTACAGTAGGCACTAGGTATGATGGCATCACTTCACCTGCCTCTCTTCTTACCCTGATGTGCCTATCACTCTAGAACAGGGTACATCTGGACTCATCAGACCATTTGACCTTCTTCCATTGCTCCAGAGTCCAATCTTTATGCTCCCTAGCAAATTGAAGCCTTTTTTTCTGGTTAGCCTCACTGATTAGTGGTTTTCTTAAGGCTACACAGCTGTTCAGCCCCAATCCCTTGAGTTCTCTCCGCATTGTGCGTGTGAAAAAATGCTCTTACTTTCACTATTAAACATAGCCCGGAGTTCTACTGTTGTTTTTCTTCTATTTGATTTCACCAAACGTTCAAGTGATCGCCGATCACGATCATTCAGGATTTTTTTCCGGCCACATTTAATCCTCGAAGAAGATGGGTCCCCATCCTACTTCCAGTTTTTAATAATTTGTCAGAAAGTTCTTAATCTAGTTTTGGTAGTCTCTGCTATCTCCTTAGATGTTTTTTTCTGCTTGATGCATGCCAATGATTTGACCCTTCTGAAACAGACTGACAGCTTTTCCACAGGATGTGTCTTTCGATATGGTTGTTTAAGAAATGAGAAGCAACTCATTGCACCAGTTGGGGTTAAATAACTTGTTGCCAGCTGAAACATAGTCGCCGTGTAGTAATTATGCAATGGGAGGTTCGTACCTATTTGCTTAGTTAAATCCAGGTAGCGACTTTGTTTTGGCTAGGCAGTGTATGTAACACTATAGCTGTCTGAAACAGCCCTTGAACATTAATGTATTTTTATGTCTGCATTTATTTTCACCCACCAACTTGGAGCTTTAGGTTTAACATTCAGTCTTTGCCCCTTGAGTTTTTGGAACAAATGCAGTTGAACTGGAATAATATTTCACCCAATAGAAATCTCACTTTTCTTTTGGACACAAAATCAGGAATGTTTAGAAAGAACGTAGTGAAAAAAAAAAAAAAGAAAACTTTATATGAATTTTTTTTAACCTTTTCTCTCAATGAGCCCCCTAAAAAATCATACCAGTTTGAGATGTTTACTTCCATGGCATTATTTTTCCTGATGGATAGATTTCGGCCCCAATTAATATGCAAATTAGACCATCTTTATCTTTCCAGTCGCCTAGTTGCAGCTGCTCACCTCTCAGTTGTCTCAAACACAGCTTTGACTCTGTCTTGAAATCAATACTAAACCTCTTTTAAGGAGCTTCAACACTTAGATAAACCTTATCTCCTATTGCTAGCTCTGTCTTTATGTCCCTCAGGCCCTAATCAGACATGGTATAAACATCCATCCTCTCTTATTTATATAAAAGTATAAAAGATGTCACAAAGAATGGCCATTCAAACGTGATGAGCTTAATTATGTGGCTTTACAGACATGACACGAGAAAGGTAAAAGAGTATAAATAATGTGGGACTTAGCAAAGCTCAGCCTTAGCACACGGACACTAAAGAATTTAACATCTTGGCTGCCCAACAGACCATTACTATCCTATGGACAACATTTTAATTCACCGAGGGAGTTCTCCTTCTTGGTACTGGTTGGAGCTCAAGGCTCCACTTCAGATGTCGAAAAAAAAACATACTGAGCTGATAACAGACGTGGAGAAAAAAACATCCAGACTCTCTCCTCATTGTTCTTTGGGATTTTAACAGTGCAAACCTCTCCAATGAACTTCCTAAATACAGACAGCACATTAAGTGTCCCACCAGGGATAAAAACACTCTGGACCACTGCTACAAAACTTTAATATATGCATATCAAGCTGTCACCAGGGCAGCTTTGGGACTTTCTGACCACTCTCTGGTCCATCTCCTCCCAACCTACAGGCGGAAATTAAAAGCTTCCAACCCTGTGGTTCGGACTGTTAAGAAGTGGACTGATGACTCAAACTTCAGCCACTGATTTAAACCAACTTATTGAGGTGGTGACATACAGGTCCTTCTCAAAATATTAGCATATTGTGATAAAGTTCATTATTTTCCATAATGTAATGATGAAAATTTAACATTCATATATTTTAGATTCATTGCACACTAACTGAAATATTTCAGGTCTTTTATTGTCTTAATACGGATGATTGTGGCATACAGCTCATGAAAACCCAAAATTCCTATCTCACAAAATTAGCATATTTCATCCGACCAATAAAAGAAAAGTGTTTTTAATACAAAAAACGTCAACCTTCAAATAATCATGTACAGTTATGCACTCAATACTTGGTCAGGAATCCTTTGGCAGAAATGACTGCTTCAATGCGGCGTGGCATGGAGACAATCAGCCTGTGGCACTGCTGAGGTCTTATGGAGGCCCAGGATGCTTCGATAGCGGCCTTTAGCTCATCCAGAGTGCTGGGTCTTGAGTCTCTCAACGTTCTCTTCACAATATCCCACAAATTCTCTATGGGGTTCAGGTCAGGAGAGTTGGCAGGCCAATTGAGAACAGTGATACCATGGTCAGTAAACCATTTACCAGTGGTTTTGGCACTGTGAGCAGGTGCCAGGTCGTGCTGAAAAATGAAATCTTCATCTCCATAAAGCTTTTCAGCAGATGGAAGCATGAAGTGCTCCAAAATCTCCTGATAGCTAGATGCACTGACCCTGCCCTTGATAAAACACAGTGGACCAACACCAGCAGCTGACATGGCACCCCAGACCATCACTGACTGTGGGTACGTGACACTGGACTTCTGGCATTTCCTTCTCCCCAGTCTTCCTCCAGACTCTGGCACCTTGATTTCCGAATAACATGTAGAATTTGCTTTCATCCGAAAAAAGTACTTTAGACCACTGAACAACAGTCCAGTGCTGCTTCTCTGTAGCCCAGGTCAGGCGCTTCTGCCGCTGTTTCTGGTTCAAAAGTGGCTTGACCTGGGGAATGTGGCACCTGTAGCCCATTTCCTGCACACGCCTGTGCACGGTGGCTCTGGATGTTTCTACTCCAGACTCAGTCCACTGCTTCCGCAGGTCCCTCAAGGTCAGGAATCGGCCCTTCTCCACAATCTTCCTCAGGGTCCGGTCACCTCTTCTCGTTGTGCAGTGTTTTCTGCCACACTTTTTCCTTCCCACAGACTTTCCACTGAGGTGCCTTGATACAGCACTCTGGGAACAGCCTATTCGTTCAGAAATTTCTTTCTGTGTCTTACCCTCTTGCTTGAGGGTGTCAATAGTGGCCTTCTGGACAGCAGTCAGGTCGGCAGTCTTACCCATGATTGGGGTTTTGAGTGATGAACCAGGCTGGGAGTTTTAAAGGCCTCAGGAATCTTTTGCAGGTGTTTAGAGTTAACTCGTTGATTCAGCTGATTAGGTTCATAGCTCGTTTAGAGACCCTTTTAATGATATGCTAATTTTGTGAGATAGGAATTTTGGGTTTTCATGAGCTGTATGCCAAAATCATCCATATTAAGACAATAAAAGACCTGAAATATTTCAGTTAGTGTGCAATGAATCTAAAATATATGAATGTTAAATTTTTATCATTACATTATGGAAAATAATGAACTTTATCACAATATGCTAATATTTTGAGAAGGACCTGTAGATCAGTTTCTGTGAGAACATCTGTGTGCAGACCAAGACCTTCTGCACATACGTTAACAATAAACTTTGGTTCACTTCTCTTCTGAGACAGCTGCACAGGGATAAGGAAGAGGCTCACAGCAGTGGGGACCGGGCCCTGTATAAGCAGGCCAGGGACAAACTGACCAAGGAGATCAAAGCTGCGAAGAGAAGCTACAGTGCGAAGCTAAACAATAGTTTATCATACGGAGACGCTTATACTGTTTGAAATGGTTTGAAAAACCTGACTGCCTACAGGAGACCATTTCCCAACCCTGAGCAGAATCCTTGCCTGGCAAATCAGTTGAATTGCTTCTACAGCAGGTATGAAAAGCAGCAGTCCACAGCTCAACCCAACTGCTCCACATCCCTTTCAGACACAAATTATTCCCATACACCAACCACCCAATAATGTCTCTCCATCATATCCAAAAGCCTGCACCAACCAACTGCTCCCATTTTCACTGAGATCTTCAACAAGTCACTGGAGCTGTGTGAGGTTCCCTCCTGCTTCAAATGCTCCACCATCATCCCAGTACACAAGAAACCCACCATCACAGGACTAAATGATTAAAGGCCTGTCGCCCTGACGTCTGTGATCATGAAATCCTTTGAGCGGTTGGTGTTGAAGCACCTGCAAGACATCACAGGCCCCCTGCTGGACCCCCTGCAGTTTGCCAACCAGGCAAACAGGTCAGCAGATGATCCAGTCAACTTGGGACTAGACTAAAACCAGCCTCCACAGAGACTGTTTCTTCCCCCAGGCTGTTTCTCTGATGAACATTTGACACTTCCAGAACAACACCATGCACACTTGGACTAATCTCACGTTATATTATTTTGCAAAGTCCATTGTGTATATACAGTTTGTACATTTAAAAATATATTATTTTGTTCCACTATTAGATATACCAAAAAAATAAATAAATAAATAAATATATATCCTCAATGAGAACAAAGTGTACCAGAGTCAAATTACTCATTTGTCTGTACAAACTTGGCAATAAAGCTGATTCTGTTTCTGATTATTATCCTATTTTTTTCCACATCTAAATGTTAGTTGTCAGGTTAACAAGCAAAGTAGAAGAAAAATCTGCAGATTGCACTATAGTACCTGATAGGTATTATTTAGTCAACTCAGAGGTAAGGAACGACACATAGTCAGTTATACTTGCGGCAAGGGTAGCTGTGCAACACAAACTACGAAGTATTAGCCCCCTCTCTCTTTATTTATACATGCTTGGTCACACACAGTTCAAACATCATTCAGGGTGGGTGTGTGTGTGTGTGTGTGTGTGTGTATGTGTATGTGTGTGTGTGTGTGGGGTCAGAAAGGTTAGGGTTCATGTGTCTTGATTATAAACAAACAGAGGAAGTGGGAAGTGGGGACCTGGTGAATAGCCCTCAGATGCTGCTAGTAAAATAATAAAATAATAAAAGAGTAAAAGCATAACTCATTCTTGTGACCATCTCCCTTCCTGTAACATGTAAGGAGGGAAAAGCACTTAGATGAGTGATAAACAATACAAAAAGTCATAAAAACCCTAACAGTTCCCCCCTGTTTTATCATGAATAAGTCATGAGTAAATACATGTAAAATGAAACACTCTGTGTAAGCACAAACCCACAGGACGGAAAACAGATTATTTTGTGGGAAACACTTACACGGTCCCTCCGCCCAGGCGACCACCAATCATGGCAGAGTAAAACAATATAATAAGACAAAGAAACAAAATGTAATAATAAAAAATAAAAGAATTAAAACAAGCCTTGTTCATATCATCATTGCACTTTTCCTCATTTCACTTAAACAGCAACGTCTTTCGATTTTCTGCTATAAGGTCATTTTATGAAGTACAAGTATGAATACACTCAGGCATTGAAGATATATTCATTTACAACATGTCATCATAATCATCTGCTTTTTGGATCCAGTATCCAACTTGTCCATCTCTTCTCGTGTGATGTTACATCCTCTGGATCCTGTCTTAAACAGAGAAAGAGCCCTGCTACCAGGTTAAAGCTCAGGCTTATCAGTCCTGTCCACACGTCACAGAAAGCTATGCTAAATTGGGCACAGGTCAGTTGTTTTCTTCGCCGGTTTGAGATGTTGGACCATATGGGTCCAACCCCTTTGTACCTGGTCATTCCCCTGTTACCCAGTCGGTTGGTTTGGCTCCTGTAACGGTGATATTAGCTTACAGTGGCTCTTGTGGATCCAGGATGCTCTCTGCGATTTTCAAAGCTGTCGGTGTGGTCTGGAGAACACAGTATGGCCCTCTCCAGCAGGGGGTGCTCCAGTCCTTTCTGTGAAGTGTCTTAATCAGGACCAGGTCCCCAGGCCTCAGGTTGTTCTGTGAAATCGGAGCAGAATTTACTGGCAGACTACTGGACAACTGTACTTCTTTTGTTTGTAACATCTTATTCATCCATTCAGCTAATGATGTTTCCTGCTGTGCTTTTCCTATGTCATCCATTTCTGATGGCAATGGAAAAGGTCTGCCATGTACTATTTCAAATGGAGTGAGACCAGTTTGATTTGGAGTTATTCTCATCCGTAATTTAACCAGAGATAGACATTCAGGCCATGGCCTCCCTGTTTCTTCCATTGTTTTCCTTAATCTATTTTTTATTGTTCCATTTGTTCGTTCAACCAGCCCAGCAGATTGTGGGTGGTAAGGACAATGGTTTTTTAACTGAAACCCTAATGCTTTAGAGCACAGTTCTATTACATTATTTACAAAATGAGTCCCATTATCTGATCTTATGATTTGTGGTATACCATATGTAGGGAAGAAATGTGTCACTAAACTCTTCGCCACTGTGAGCAGTGTTTTACAGGGTACATCTCAACCCACTTTGAAAATGCATCTATAACCACTAAACAATATTTATTTCCCCCTGACCATGATAACTCTATGAAATCCATGTGTATCGTGTGAAAGGGATGTATTGCTGCTGGGAACTGGCCTCTTTTGGGTCTCATGTTCCCCTGTGGATTATGTTTGCAGCAAAAAATACATGATCTACAAAAGTTTTTTGCATAGTCAGAAAAATTTATGGTATGGAAATGTAGATTTACTAAGTGTATCATTCCCCCTCTTGACACATGGGAAACCCCGTGTGTCGCATGGGCCGCCGTCTTGTATAAATTATTTGGTAATATTGGCTTATTTCCCAAATGATAAATGTCATCTTTCTTTATGGCCCCTCTATTCAGCCAAGATTTAACTTCTGCAGCTGGTGCAGATTGTTGTGAATCTTTCAGCACATCTGTATCTATAAATAAGAGATCTGACATTTTCAAAGTGAGGGGAAGCCTCGAAGCTATTTTAGCAGAAATATCAGCAAAGGTGTTCCCCGATTCCATGGTTTCATCAGATTGATGCGCTTTACATTTACAAAGTGCTATCTTTGCAGGTAGCTGGATAGCTAACAGCAGTCGTTTTAACAGATTAAAATGTGTCAATTCTGTTCCAGCTGATGTTTTAAACCCTCTATTTTCCCATATTTTAGCAAAATGGTGAACAGAACCGAATACATATTGGCTGTCTGTATAAATGGTTAGGATTTTTCCTTCATATAATTCACACGTTCTGATAACAGCATACAGCTCTGCAGTCTGTGCTGAGCATGTATGGAGCATGGCCTGTGATTCTATAATTTTAGTTTCAGTGGTTACTGCATAACCAACTCTTTTTTTTCCATATTCATCTTTTGATGCTGATCCATCTACAAAGATTATTTGTGAGTTTTCCAGAGGTGTCTGAAAGATATCTTGCCTAGGTTTTGTGTCTTCCTCAACCTTTGTTTTACAAGAATGCGGTTTTCCATCTTCTGCTGTTGGAATTAATGTGCTAGGGTTTAGTGGACCACCTTTTTGCAGAGTTATATTTGGTTGTGAGAGTAACAATGAGGTCAACGTAATATGCCTTGCATGAGTCAAGAAAGGAAGTGAAGTTTGTAGCAATACAAGTGACACTGAATGAGGAACTTTCAGTGTGAGCGTGTGGCACAACACAATTTCAGCTGTCTGCTTCACAGCTTCTGCTGCTGCGATGCAGCTCTGCAGACAATTTGGAAATCCAGATGCCACAGAGTCCAATTCTTTAGAATAAAATGCTAAAGGTCTGTTTTTGGAGCCAAATGGTTGGGTTAATACAGCTTTCATATAACCCTTACATGCATCTACACAAAGTGTGAAAGGCTGGCTATAATCCGGCAGAGCTAAGGTGACTGTTGTTTGAAGCAGATTTTTTAGCTCTGTGAATGCTGCTTCTCCTTCCTTAGTCCATATGATTTTGTCTTTTAATGTTATGTCTTTGCCATAGATCATAGATTGCAAGGGTTGTACAATGGCTGCATAGTCTGGTAGCCATTCTCTGCAAAAATTACACAGTACCAGAAAGGACATCATTTGTTATTTAGTTCGCGGTTTTGGGGCTTCTTGTATGGCTGTTTTTCTACTACTTAGGAGGAAACGACCATGTTGTGATAACATATGTCCCAAATAAATCACTTTCTCCTTGCAAAACTGCAGTTTATCCCTAGAAGCTTTGTGCCCCGTCTGGTAGAGATGTTTCAAAACTGTTATGGTAGCTTCCTCACAGTGTTGTTGAGTGTCTGAAGCTATAAGAATATCATCTACATACAACAGGACTTGACTATGTTCAGGCACCTCACATGTGCTCATAGAGTATCTTAAGGCTTGTGTATATACATGTGGGCTTTCACTGAAGCCTTGTGGTAGTCTGGTGTAAGTGTATTTTTTCCCTTTAAACTGAAAACCAAATAAATGCTGTGACTCTTCATGCAGTGGTACTGTAAAGAAAGCATTGCGAAGATCTACCACTGAGAAATATTTTTTATCTGAAGTTAATGAATGCAGTAATGTATGTGGATTCGGGACGTCTGGAATCGCATGTCACACTATTTTATTTATCGGTCTAAGATCCTGAACCATCCTCCACTTTCCTGTGCTGGCTTTCTGCACTGGAAAGATAGGTGTGTTGCATGTAGCATCAGGTGCTTCCCTTAATATTCCTGACTTCAACATATCCTGTATTACTGGCTTAATACCCTCTTCAGCTTCTGGTTTCAAGGGATACTGGCGAACTACTGGTTGTTCTTCAGATATTAATTTAACCTTATATGGTGGAAACCCCTTTATAAGTCCTACATCAGTCGATGATTGGGACCACAGTTCAGGTGGGACAGCAGCTAAGGCAGGGTGCCTGTTGCTCTCTTTGCTTTCAGCTAGGCCCTGTATTTGTCACTTTGCCTCATCCAAATGTGTCTTTGGATGAACTTTGACTGTCCACACTAGAGTGAGTTTCCAGAGTCCTGTGTTAGGATCTACTTTCCAGTCAGAGCTTGTTAATGCATCATATCTTCCTCTAAATTTATTTCAGATGGATGAAATTTCTGTTCGTGAGCCATTAAGGCTTCGCCTGGGTACATGCTAGGAATTGTTTTCTTATCTTTACTCCTAGTTCGCACTCCTGTACCCCCCAAGGAATTAGGAGACCAGGACTCACTAGAAGAGCTCTGTTCTTCTGTTTTAAAAGCATTGCTTATTTTTTCTTGCTTACTTATAGGAGTTTTAGGAACTGCTACAGCTCCTTCTATCTCTCCTCCAATGTGTTGTGCTGCAGCCTCCTGTCCTGCTTCCTGCACGGCAGGGGGCCGAACACCTCGCTGTCTGGATGCGACCACTGTTTCCTCATGTGGGCGCACCAAGACTGCAGCTGTCAGCTTCTCCTTTCGTTTCTCCTTCTTATCTTGCCTCTGAATGTTTCTTAATTTACTTTGTTCCAGCCATTTGTCTGAGAATTTATACTCAACCTTTCTCTGTTCCTTTTTAGTTAGTTTCTTGGTTTTTATTATTTCTAATTTTAAATCCCTTTGCAATTTTAAGATATCGTTAATATTTAGTTTACCCAAGAAACCATGTTTTTTATTCCATCTATGACAGATCATACCTGCTCCTTTTACATAATTCTCCATACATTTTACATCCCCTTCCAAGTTAATTAGTTTACTTTGTTTCTTCCCCATTATATTTAATTTTAGTTCACAATACTATAAATGGCCCAAATAGAAATTCACTGGCGTGAGATTCAAGGAATGGACATTAACACGCCCTTCTACTGCGACTAATTCTCAGCGGTGTTAATTTTCTGGGATTAAACCTGACCTTTATCTCCAAGAATCACCAATACGTCTTTCTATTCTGGGCAAAAGAAAACACAAGACCAGCAGAATCCTACTAAGATTCTTCCAAAATGCTTAGTCTTCCAAACACACACAAAACAGCACTCACACAGTTAGTATTTTAACATATTTATGTCCCTTCAGCAATATGTATGGTCGACCTAGCTTAGTTTATGAGCTCTCTTTATTATTCAACACTTAATTTCATTCCCTTCCGGCGGAATGTTACCAACCAAATTATCCAGTTCACTTTACGGCGCCTAGTCGTTTTTAATCTCTTTACGGCAAGATAACTACCTAAATTTATCACTATTTCTTTGCGACAAAATAAAACCTTCCCAATGCAGTGTCCTTAACCGGCGACACACTACCAAACGACTTTTAAGTACTTTTCTTTTTTCATTTATATAGCGTTTACTCTTATCTCATGTATTGTATTTTAAAACTGTCTCACCTCGGAGTTGACTTCTAGGTGACTCTGTCGGACCTCCAGAGTCACCCTGGGATCGAGCAAGACAATAATCCACCGGCCAGGTGCGAACGTCACACACCGGGACTTTCAGCCACCAGGCCTAGATGCGGCTGTGCGTCAGCGCTTAACTCGACGTCAGGCTGCTCCCGGAGATCCGCCAGTCACTGCAAAGAAAGATAAAATCAGTTTAGTTCTTATTATCTCCGGCTCGAAGGACCAAATTAATGATAGGTATTATTTAGTCAACTCAGAGGTAAGGAACGACACAGAGTCAGTTATACTTGCGGCAAGGGTAGCTGTGCAACACAAACTAAGAAGTATTAGCCCCCTCTCTCTTTATTTATACATGCTTGGTCACACACAGTTCAAACATCATTCAGGGTGGGTGTGTGTGTGTGTGTGTGTGTGTGTGTGTGTGTGTGTGTATGTGTGTGTGTGTGTGGGGTCAGAAAGGTTAGGGTTCATGTGTCTTGATTATAAACAAACAGAGGAAGTGGGAAGTGGGGACCTGGTGAATAGCCCTCAGATGCTGCTAGTAAAATAATAAAAGAATAAAAGCATAACTCATTCTTGTGACCATCTCCCTTCCTGTAACATGTAAGGAGGGAAAAGCACTTAGATGAGTGATAAAAAATACAAAAAGTCATGAAAACCCTAACAGTACCGAAGAACTGATATTTTTTTGTTGCACCCCTTAAACTCCAATAACATAACAGCAACCCATTATTAAATTGACAAGAAAGAGAAACTAAACATATACTTATTTTTTTAAATATAAGCAACAGCTCAGTATCACATCAGCCATATTTTACAGAGTGACAGCCTAAGCTGATATCAAATCATAGGAGTGAGATGCACTTACTCTAACAACAGATTAAGTGTAGGATGGGTGCACAGCAGAATAAACTTTCTGATTAAATGCATTTGTTAATCACAGAAAATTAAATTATGTTTTCATTGGTGGAGGCCGCACATGGTAACTACATTTGATTGATTGCAGTGGCAGAATATGTCTGGTCCGCAATCATGAAATACCACATTGCTAGTTGCCTGAACATAAGCGTCAAATGCTAATTAGTTTTAGGAAGAATAATTGCAAAGGTAGTTTAACCGATCAAAAGAGATTAACACACAGCTGTCTGAATTCTGCTCACTTATTTAAAAAAACCACTTTAATGTAATCTGATACACAGTATGCCAGAGTTAGGCACAAAACATACAAGTTTAACATAACAGAATAAGATTAAGGATTTGGCACTGCAAATATTAGTGTTACTCTAGTGAATAATCTGCATATTCTGGGTGAAAAACAAACGTTAAAACAGAACTAAAAAGCACTTCTGTTGCACATAATGCTAACTTAGAAATAACCGAAGTTAGCTTTAGCAAACAAACTGATAGAACCGCCAGAGCAGTACAATATAACCATATAAAATATGTTTTTGTCCACTAACACACACAAAAATACAATAAAAATGTGTGAATAAAATGGTACTTACCTGGTAAAAGTCCCTGTTTGTCCCACTTAACTAGCCTGCGAACATTCGCCTCCTGCCAATTAATATCCCTAAATGCAACTGTACATTTAAAATTTTCAGTTCAGCTTTTCTGGTGATTCAGCGGTCCTATTGAATTTCATATTCTTTACAGATGCAAAGAGCTGTATTTTCAAAACCCGGCCAGTTGACTGTAAAATCATGATGTAGTTTTCACAGCAATTTGTTACAGTGTCTTAACAGATTTTTATTTCTACCAGGACATGTAATTAATCACTCTGTGGATGGAGGGGAATCATGCCATGTCAGCTGTTGCTCCAGGGTTATGCAGGCTGGATTATGTTTAAACCTCTAAACTAATGTCCTTACGCTTCTGCCTCACCGAGTCACTTGAAAAGTGACATTTTGTTTCCTTAATGATAGTAGATTTACTTTTATTTCATGGCTTTACACAGAACTGTCGTACTGAAATAACATAAACACATAACAACATAATAAACATGAATAACATAAACAAATGCTGTAATTCAGTGACCCTCAAGAAACTCTTCCTAGGCATGTCCATATAGCACTAAAACAGATACTGTAAATATGTTAATTTACTGGAGATACCAAGAACAAGAGCTTTTAGTATCACAAGAAACTCAGGTGCATGTCCTCTGTGAAGTTCTCAAAAGGTCTTTCCACTGCACCATACATCAGTGCTGGAGGGAAGGTCAGCCCTGATGATCCTCTCTGCAGACCTAATTTGTTGTATTTTGAACCTTTCCTGTTTTGTGGATGAGCCAAACCACACAGGAATGGACAAGCACAAAATAGACTGAATATTGACTGTGAAGAAAATAACCAGTACCTCCTGTAGAAGATTGTACTTCTTGCTGCAGGAAGTACAGTTTCTGCCAGGCCTTCTTATAAACAGTGTCTGTGTGTATGGACAATGTCAGATACCGAGTGATCTACAGCAGACACAGTGTTGTTAAGGATGGTGAGGAGAGGCAGTATGGGGGTATTCTCTGGAAGTCCACCATAGTCTTACATTTTTTGAGTGGGTTAAGCTCCAGGTAGATCTTACTGCACCAGTTGACCAGCCAATCCACCTCCTGTCTGTATGCAGACTCATCCCAGCCCTGGATCAAACCAATAACAGTCGTAGGGATGCTGGTGCTGATGGTTCTTGTGCTGGAGAAGATGCTGTACAGTCCCACCTAATGAAGCACGTAGTCCTAATGGACAGATGAGATCAAGCTAGAGACATTTGGCCATATTGCACAGCCAAGTTTGTTGAAAACCAAACAGTGTATTAGCGCAAACCATTCATATGAACCGGACAAAATGGTGTTAGAGGAGTTATGATTAATGACTGGGCACCTTAAAGTCATTGAGTTGATCCATTAACTTGATGAATACAAAGGTTTGGTTGAGTAAATTGAGTTGGATGACAGTTGAAGTCTAGCTGGTTTTTGAAATAGGACAATGATAAACACTGAAGCCAATATACAAAAGAATGTCTGATAGAAAAGAAACATGGTTTTGCCAAGTTTGGCAAGTTTAGATTAACCTGGATTAAAATGCTTCTCTGTGACTTTAAGAGAGCTGGGCAGAAACAAATGTTCAAAAACTTCCACAAACTTCCAAGAAACATGGTAAAAAAAAACAGTGGGCTAAAATCTGCCAGAAATGATCTAAGACTGATAAGGTTTGCTAACAAACTGAGGCTTTACTGCTACCATGTGATTCAACTAGATACCAGTAAAAACAAGACGGTTACAAGTAAAACAAAGTCAAACTGTAATGACTATTTGAATTCACAAAATACATTGCCTGTTATCAGCATTCACACTGTGTTAAGGAGGTTTCTCCACCACAACTGAAAATATTTTCTATCTTGCTCATTATTTCAGTATACATAATATGAAAGTGCTAGGAAATTGCAGGCTCCAAATGAATCAGGGAAAATGCAAACTTATTAAATTGGAGGTAAAAAGGTGTAAACAGCTTATAGGGCAGACTGCAAGCTACAATTTTTAAAGGTTATTGATATGCGGTAGAGTGGGCTGACATTTATTCAGCATTTGCACGATCACAGCTCTTCTCTGGCCTTTTACTCTGGCTATTATGTAAAACAAGAGGATATTCCAGCCAAAAGACATGCTTGGTCATGCTCAGCCTGATAACTTCACAGTGAGTTCATGCCAGCAAATATCTGCATCATTTATATTCCTCACAACTATCTTTTTTTTTCTGTCAACCTTTTTATTTTGTAACATTTAAAGCCAAATAATCTTCCCCCTTTTGCCCTTTACTGCTGCAGTCAGAGCATAGTACTCTGCAGTCTGCGGAAAGAAATATCTGCAAGTGGCTTGATTGGCAGAGAAGTGCAACCACTGGTCATGTTCCTCCAAAACAGGCACATCAAATCTCACAATATTGCAGTACAATGTGTTTTTCTCAGCTTCCATTTGGACTGGAAGTAGCTGTGAATGTAGCTTCGGGCAGTACTGTCAATATCAGTTCAATGTCAGCTTCTTGCTGCACAAGGAAGTCGGATAAAAATGAGATTAAGGGGTAATGTTTAGAGATGGGTCATGAAAGGGAGCTTATTACTCTGGAGCTTTGCATATCATCTGCTTATCAGACCAGGAGAGCCTAGTCACCACTATTTCTTACAAGATAACACAGGGCCAATCTGCCATCCAGCTGTTCTGATGCCTCCACTAAAATCAGGGTTGTAAAAACATGGACTCTGAGGTGGTTTCGGGACCAATGTTGTGACCCAACCAATCAATGCACTCTGTCTCCAGTGGCTGGCCAGTGGATAATATTCAACTCATTAAAAGAAGTATCAGTTTAAAACATTATGAAAAGATTTTGACTTTTTCGCCTAAGAGAGAGAATATCCCACTTATTTAGCATTTATGTTTTCATATTTTTTCCTTCTATATAGCCACAGAAACACCAGAGCTGTCTCCTTTTCTTCAGTGCCTAGAGTTACTAGTGCTGCCATCCACCAGCCTATCAAATATAACTGATGTTGTGGGATGGTATGGATTTGTTTTTGCAGAATTTATGTGACAGGTTAGCTTTATTGAATTTCACTGCCAGCAGTCATATGGTCTTGGACTACTCACTGTGAATGCAACTCTTTACATAAATGTTAAGTCTTTGGGCCTAAACCTCCTGTTCTCCTATCAAATTATTAAAATAACTACACTTTGAAATCAGTCCTAGCTATGCAATAACAGCTCTTCTTTGTATGATAGGTTGTGTTTTATGAAAGTTGGAGGTAAACCCGGAGCTGCTCTTTTAAGTAAATCTGAGATGTGCTGTGCTCATCAACAGTAGTGCATTTCAAAACATGAGACTTCTTTTACCTCTGCCTTATTGGTTGCAAATGTGTTTTTCATAGAGTTAAGGACTTCCTGAATCCTGGTAGGATACCTAAGCTACCTCAGCTGACTCATTTTGAAGAAAAGGGGCTGGGATTGTCCTTTCAGCCCCCTTCCAAATGACGGAGCCTCTTACCTATCACCATATCTCTGTAGTTGAGTTTAGGCACTCACTCGCATACATCTTCTTCTGTTCTTTTGCTCATGATCCACATTTCATTACCATTGCTGAGTACAAGACCATAGAAGTTCACTTTTTGGTTCAGCTTTTACTTCACCTCAACAGACTGCAGCAGCTCCTGCAAAACTAGAGACTAGTCCCCATCTGTCTATCCATCTCTTGCTTGACCCTACCATCACTCATGAATAAGACACAAAGACACTTGAACTACCCCCTTTGAGGTCTTCTTTAGAGCACTGAAGAGAAGTGTCAACCACAACAGCCTAACAATGTCCAAAGACTGACCTCTAAAGATATTTTCTCTCTTTATGTAGCTAGGTAATGCCACTTCAGGTAGAGATTTTTGGACTTGGTAAAATTTACACAAAGGGAAAATCTGTAACTAGATTGGAGAGGTTTTCTTTTATAGGTTCAATTCAATTTAATTCAGTTTTATTTATATAGAGCATTTCACTTCACAAAGGGTTTGGAATGGTGCAGGGTTTTTGGGGAGTTTTTAATAAACTACTGAGTATTAGAGTTTGGCCATTTGAGAATGGGCTATGTGTAGGGGTACTAAGTAAAATAATAAACTGATAAAGTTTGTCCATCTAGAGCCCACTGGTGGCCATCGTTATACTAAAAACCACAAGGATTGGGGGTACCTCTCTCTGTCAGACTGAACATAACCATTGGAAAAGAGAAGGGGTCATACAGGTAGCAGAAATGGAGGGTGTGTTTGCACCTCAACCATAACTGAGCCGGTTTAAGCTAAACCTGACTCCCCCTTAATCCAACCAACAGGGAGGGAGGAAGGCAGAGGTAAAAATATTTGGCGAGTGTTGTTTCCTGTTGCATTGTGTGAAAGGTGGGTAACTTTAAAATGGGCTAAGTCAATGCAATCGGATCATATAGATTTCAAGTCAGGTACATACATTCCAATTAATCCTAATCATTGAACAGTGCAGTCAGATTCAGTTATTTATTCAAATTGGTTAAAACGTTTTTCTGTCTAAGAAAACCCAGCAGATTGCATTGAGTCAGTGACTTGTAGCATTCACTCCTCCTGGATGAGCATGTTGCGACACTGACACTGGACAGTCTCTGGCGTTGACTTTGCAGCAATCCCTCATACTGAGCATGCATGCAGCAACAGTGGAGAGGAAAAACTCCCATTTAACAGGAAGAAATCTCGAGCAGAACCAGGCTCAGTGTGAGCGGCCTTCTGCCACAACCCACTGGGGGTTTGAGAGAACAGAGCAGAGACAGAAAAAAATAAAGAGAAGCTCTGATCCAGGAGTACGTTCTATGGGAAGAAAAAGTAAATGTTAAAGATGTAGCTTTTTTAGTGGTTTCATCTAGGAAGAAAAAAGAAACATAAACTCTGCACCAGTTTTCAAGTTTAGAGTATGAGAGAGAGCACATACAGTAAGTCACATTAAAAGCTGAGTCAATAGCTATGTCTAGGAGAAAAATAGGGTTAAACACTGATAGACATGGCAAAATGTATCATCGGTAGGTTAGCATGAAGTTGTTGGCAACAGAAGCTTGGATGATGCCCCCCTCCAGGAAGGTGTCACAGATAGATACAGAGTCAGGCCAGGTGTAGCTACTAGGAAGAGAAAAGAGAGAGAACATAAAGTTAAAAGCTGAAATAACAGCAACTAATTCAAAATTGGAGAGTAGTATGAGAATATTGCAGAGAGAGTAAAAGTGGTCTTATGTACTCCGGCAGCTTAAGGCTAATAAAGATTGGTTTATTAGGAAGCAAAGGATGAGTTTGTAAAAATCATCTCATGCTTATTGTTAGGTATGGTGGGGGATCTGTGGCTTTGGGCCCCATAAGGAGCAGCAGTGGGTCCTAACAACAGAGTATATGTTGGAAAAATAGGCCTTAACCTGTAACACATCCTAGAACACACACACAAACATCTATATACACTGAACAAAAATATAAACATAACACTTCAATTTTTCACAAGCTAAACCCAAAGATCTATGACTTTTTCTATATACACAAAGCCCTTTTCTCTCTAATATTGTTCATAAATCTGACTAATTCTG
This sequence comes from Girardinichthys multiradiatus, assembly GCF_021462225.1. Classification (NCBI taxonomy): domain Eukaryota; kingdom Metazoa; phylum Chordata; class Actinopteri; order Cyprinodontiformes; family Goodeidae; genus Girardinichthys; species Girardinichthys multiradiatus. The sequence continues at coordinate 8,017,133 of NC_061815.1, forward strand.
TGTTAGTGAGCACTTCTCCTTTGCAGAGATTACCATATACACCTTACAGGTGTGGCATATCAAGATGCTGATTAAACAGCATGATTGTTCCACATTTGTGCCTTATGCTGGCAAAAATAAAAGGCCAAAAATAAAAGGCCACTCTAAAAATGTATCACTCTAGAGCTTCTCGACCTGCCTCACCAGGGGTTTAGCTACTCTTAGCAAAAATGTTTGTCATAATTTGTTTGGTAAAACACTCTGAAAGTCATCCAGTAATGCTATGAACAATTACGCACCAAGGGTGCAAAAAAAAACACACAGTTTACTCTTGTTTTTCAAAGCAGGCTTCGAGTTCGGCTCCTCTTCCAGCATTTTTTTATGACAGGAATGTCATAGGCTACATGCCTGTACAATCAGAATCTGATAGGCCAGAGCTGTATGTGTGAGAGTAGGTGGGACTTGTATTACATGAGATGACGTATGGTGGATTTGATTAGACCTAGAGAGACCATAGGTTGATGCAATTGGTCGAAATAGTTGCCAATGAAAAGAAGAGAAACCTTTTTGGATTAATAGTGTTAAGAATTTAATTAAATTTTTAAAATGGTGATGTTCTGGAAGTAAACTCACATACTTCCTGACCCTGCACGGGCCACAGAACCCGGAAGTGGTTAAGTTGTTGCCTGCAGTAGCTCAGCTAGTGCCCCCTACATGAAGGTGTCATAGCTAAACAGAAAGTCAGGCCGGCTGTGGATTCTATAAAGAGAAAACATAGAACATAGAACATTAAAAGCTGAAATAATAGCAAATGGTGCAAAATTTGAGAAGAGTAGAAGAATGCAGCAGAGAGAGTGAAAGTGGTCATTATGTCCTCCAGCAGCCTAAGCCTATAGCAGCATTACTACAGAGATAGCTCAGGATAACCTAAGCCACTCTAACTATAAGCTTTATCAAAAAGGAAAGTTTTAAGCCTAGCCTTAAAAGTAGACAGGGTGTCTGCCTCACGGACTAAAACTGGGAGCTGGTTCCACAGGAGAGGAGCCTGATAACTAAAGAATCTGCCTCCCATTCTACTTCTAGAGACTCTAGGAACCACCAGTAAACCTGCAGTCTGAGAACGAAGTGCTCTGTTAGGAATATATGGAACAATCAGATCTCTGATGTATGATAGAGCTTGATATGTGAGAAAGAGAATTTTGAATTCACAAATTTTAACACATAAATATATATCTACAGACACGCAAAGTAAAATTTCTCAGCCTTTTATTTTGCAAGGTTACAAAACATTAATAACTATAAAGTGATTTACCAGTACAAAATATTTATGACATGTTCAGAAATGTTTTACTTTACAAATGAATGTTTTTAGACAATACATACCAGTAAATTATATTGTAGGGCTTTGTGTTATGAGATTACAGAAACTTTATTATTTCATAGGTAAAGCTTTATAAATTGAAAGATCGTTTGCTTTTAAATTCATTTACTCTGCTACAATTGCTTTTTCATACACATTTTGAATAAAGGGTAGTTAATCAGATAAAACAGGCAAATATGTCACTCTGGATTGTGTTGTTGCTTTTACCACTCTCACAACTCATAAATAAGATGTGTATAAAAAAAAAAAAAAAATGAGCATACAGGTCCTCAAAACTGACTGCATTTCAGTTTAAAATAATCAAGTTCTCCACTAATAGAAGTTTCCAGAACTGCTTTTACAGTAGATTCATTATGAGATTCTGTATACACACACACACATGGGGTCAGTAAAATCAATCATGTCAATGTGAATGGGTGACAGTGTTGAATGTAAATGTTGGGTTTTAAATTAGGCAAACCAAACTTAAGCAGACAAAATCTAGTGTTTTCAAATCAGGTGTTTTCAATTAGAATCCCTTCAGCGCTCCAGCCAATGGATCACATCCTGCAACTGTTCAAACCAATTATTTACCCACTGGGCCATCACAATATCTATATAAACTACCGGTCAAAACATTTAGAAACACTTTCTCCTTTAATGGTTTTCTTTATTTTCATGACTATTTACAAAAAAATTCTAAAGGAACGTTAAACATGTTCTTTATTTGAGATAGCTTAAAATAGCTGTCCTTTGCTCTGAAATTAACCAGTAATCAAAGGAAGGCTATTTTGAATAATTACTTCTCACCTTTTGGATGTTACATAATTCCAAATGTGTCCAATCACAGTTTTGTCGCCTTTGGTGAAAATCTAAAATGTAAATAGCTATGAAAATAAGGGGACCCATTAAATGAAAAAGTGTATTGAACATTCTGACCAGTAGTGTACATGTATATTTTTCGGTGATGTCACCATATTTTTTTTTATTAAAGGATTGATGGACCATCTAGGAATGAAATTCGAATGCTCTATGAGCTGCAGCTCCCACACACACCAGATTGGTGGCATTCTGGCTTAGCTGGGTATCGAATCGTGTATGCCACAGTCTCAAATGCGTGGATGTTCCATTCTCTCAATAAACTGAGCCATGATTGTGAAAGGGTAAAATGTTACCTAAAGTTCCAGGAAAACAGGACTAATAGGTATGGAGGTAGCTTTTGAAGATTGCCTATAAGATGGAATTTATTTTATTAAATTTCATGTTTGATTAATTTATTTGAGTTACAGTTTTTTAAATGAGTTGTAATAGTATTGATATAACTAGTGAAAATAATTGATCCAAGGTCAATTACCTGAGAAACATCGTTGAAAATGGGGGAAATGAGGACTGAACATTTCCTATTTTAAACACACTGTAATCTTTCAGAGAGCTAGTTTTTGAAGCAGCTTTCCTGGCTCAGACCTATTGAGAGCAACGGATGAAGGAGAAGTATACGGTCATTGGTGTCAAAAGCTTTTTTTAGGTCTACAAAGAGAACAGCACAGGGTTATTTATTGTCTAAAGGTGAAGATATGGAATTTCAAACTAGGGTAGCAGCAGAAATTGTCCTATGTGCAGGTTGAAAGCCCTACTGGAATGAAGTTAAAATTTAATTGCACTATTAGTAAGTTTAAAGTTTCTCATTTACAAGTGATTCAAGTATTTTTGTTAAACAGGCTGGTTTCACAAATGTAATGTTTTGTAATCATTTTCTATAACCTTAAAGAAAAAGGGGTCAGCAATGACCCCTTGTGAATTGGGTATTTTTAATATGACAGAAAATAGCTTATTGGTACTGTATGGCCTTTGATCATGTTCTATAGTTTCAGTAGATCAGCTAGAGGCTCATGATGCAAACTCTTCCCTCTGGTTGTAAGAAAACAGAGTGATGAGCAGTTTAATTTGTAACGTCCGTGTAAATGGTAAGGACATATGATATTTCAGAAGTTTCTTTCAGCCTCATTTCTCTTCTAGTGAAAAGATCAGCATTTTTTAATCCCACTGCAGCAAAATAAAGCAAAATCTCTGGTTTCTGTGCTGTCAGCCTATGAAATATGGATTTTCAGACACCTTCTGTTAAACTGATGTGGCAGTTTAACAATACTGCACTTTAAGATCAAGAGTGTTTGACAAAGTTGCAGTTTGTCAACAAGTACCCACAAACAAATGTTATTCACACTCTCTAACACCCACATACATTCTATACAGTGCAATGTATAATTTCAATTGACTATTTTTCCTGTTTTTCATATGTACAACAGAACAGACAGCTTGTGGTGGAATAACTGTAGGCAGAAGCAACCCATTACCGAAGCTCTAAATGTTTAAGATAAATTCATAAAAAGTACAAAGTCTCTGAAAGTAGTGGTTAGTTGGATGAAACCTATGAAGCATATTTCAGGTCATCAGTTACCACTTCTAATCTTAAATGTGATGTGCGCATGTGACATTTAGAAGATGACCAGCATCTCGTGTGGAAGGTTGTACTTCCTGAGTTGCCACAGGATGTACAGTCCCTGCTGGGCTTTCTTCCGAACATTGTCCACCTCATATCCCGAGAAATTGTGGTCCTAGCAACTGGAAGTGATCCACAGTAGACACAGTGTTGTCGAGGTTGGTGAGAGGAGGCAGCGAGGGGGGGAAGTCCACCGTCATCTCCACAGTCTTGAGTGGCGTAGTACCAAGGCAGCCATCCGTGACGTAATCTTGAAGCCCGCATTTGATGCAGAAAATACCAAATAGGACTTTACAGGCTTCTTTAACACGCATTATCAGCAATGCCTAAAATGGATTGACTTCTCAGAGGACAACTGGCATTTCCACCTATCTCTGTCCTTTACTGGGAGGATCCCATGTGCACCACAAAAAATATTAATTATACACAAAAGACATCAATACATTGTTTTCCACACAGTGATAATATGTATAGAAGAGATCATTTATTTTTTTTCACCTAGAAATAATTTACCAACCGGTAAACCATTGAAGCAAGCATATGCTTAGTGGGCAGAGCAAATACTGGCAGTCTATTGTTCTATTTTGTAAAACATATCTGTTCTCCGAAGCAGAGTTAAATCTCACATAACATTGAATAAGAGATAAATTGCATTTTATGTCATCAATAGATTTCCTGAGGTTTTTTCTGACTTGGGTCTGAAGAATGCTTAAAGAATTAAATAACCCAATGCCAGAAAGTATAATCAATGGTGCAGCCATAGCTGAATGTTAAGCAAACTCTCATCCAGTTGCGTTTCACTGATTTGATAAAACAAATGTAATTGGAATTTGACTGTTGTCAGGTAGTGGTCAGATGACCACAGGGATTCTGTTTAAAAGGAAGATCCACCCACCTGTTCTCCATTTAGACGTCATTCTGTTAATGTCACAAGCTTTGATACTCTCCAATCATCAGAACTTCCTTTGCCTCAGGTGTTGTGAGTGCTGTTTGTATTTTAGCTCTGCTATCCTGGTTACATCCCCGGTCCATTTGTAACACCAATTTAATTTCAAATCCACAGTTAGCTTCCTGGGTGTTACTAGAGCAAACTGCATGCTTCTTTCTACCTATCTCTTCTGCGTTTGGGTCAAGCCAGAATGCAACACGGGTCTATCTGTTTCATTAATTCATGTGTCTTGCCCTACAATGACAGTCATGATCTTGAATATAAAGGTGATGGCTTTAAAATTGACATCCAGTGTTGTGCCTCAGGTGCCACAGACAACTTCTTCGATACCTAGATCAAAAATATGATCTGAAGTCTGTGTACCCATTGATTGTAGACTGGTCAAACTTAAGTCATGATCTGCTGTATGTGCATCATGTAATGGAGGTATGATAAGTTGTCTTAAACTTTTCTTTCTGAACTTCTGCAAACAAAGAATCAGTGCCAGAGATTCCCCCAGAGGAGACGGTGTCTCTAATCATGTCGAGTGACGTGTCCTCCTCCTTCTACTGCCCTGACATAGGACAACGATGCTGGCAGTCTGGGGAGCCAGTCTAGGGAGATGAAGCTACCCCAAGCTGCTACCAAGACCAGTCTTCTTTGTTCCTCATCCCGACACAACTCATCACCCACTGTCCTCCTGTTATTCATAAAACTTCACGTCAAGAGATGGTGTCTGAGCAGAGATAATTAGTTTAGTAAAAAACAACCTAAATATAGTCTATTTCATTGTGTTTTGTTTGTTTCTGGTGCTAAACTACTTGAGTAGAGAAGTTGTTGTGTGTTTATTATATATATGTGCAGGGCTTAATTACACACTGATTGATTTTTTCAAGCCTTTGTTTCAGTTAATTCTGATGATTTTCAGCTTACAGCTAATAAAAACAATAGAATATTACCTCAGACCAATTCAAAATATATATTTTTTTATTCAGAAATGTGGGCTTAATGAAAAGTATGTTTAATACCTGCTTAAAGGTTGATATTTTCAAAAATAAATAAAATCTGACAAACTTGCCTCACTGGAATGCATATTTTAATTTTCTCAAAATGACTGGTATGTCAGAGACTGTTCTTTTGAAGTAAGGAAGTGTTTTTTGAGTGGTCCTGTTGTGTTTGACAGATGGCTCATATTTATCATTGGGCTGACAACATTCAGTTACAAAAGCTTGAAGAAACCTCTAACCTTTTTTTCTTTCTTTCTTTAAGATGGGTTCAAGAAACCTAAAGTAATCAAATAAAGTTCAATCCATGTTTTCATTTCAAATATGAACAAGTTTGGGTTCACAGAGATGCGAAAAATGTGTGAAAAGAAAATTATTTTGTAGAACTGCACTTTTTTAACCTCAATCTTTATCAGATTACATGAGTGTTGGGTTAATATCTGTGCTTATTGTTTACATGCACCAAAGTCTGCCATCTGTTTTTAAACATTAACTTACCAAAAAACTATGTACAGCAGTCTAAAACATGTAAGACAGAGCAGATAGATGAGCACCTGCATCAGCCAACAGATAAATTAGAAGCATGGCACGATTTTGGGCAATAAATTACAAACATCTCCCTCTCTCTCTCTCCTCCATATGCCGGCTTCCTCAACAGAACAGGCCAATCAATATGGTTGAGGCAATTAATGCGCTGGCAGTGGTGATGTACTTATAAAGAGCTTTCATGGCCCAGTGAAGGATGAAATCACCCTCTGAGCCCCAAGATCTTAAAAACCTGAAGTGCGCTGGGCAAAGACAGAAAGAAAGAGGAGGGGCAAGGATGTAGAGGGGGTTGAGGTGAGGTTGGCGTAGTGTGATCATTGCAGAGTTCATTGGATAATTTCCAGGGGGTATAAATGAAGAGCGAAAGACAGACAGAAGTGGGAGATGTTTGAGGAGAGCAACGGACCTTCTCCTGTTCCCTGGTAATAGAGGCATGGGTTCCATTTAACGAGGGTAACATACTGGAAAAGTGAAAAAGAAAACTACAACAGGGAATGAGAAACCATGAACAGCTTTTTCAGTGGAAGAGTAACTCCTCTATTTAATGCCTAACTGCCCCTGTGAAAAATCTAATTGACTTTAGACAAGATTTTAACTTGTTAAGAGTAACAAGTGATTTTCTGGTTGAATGTTGTGTATTGGCATCTGATTGTACACTTGGTGAGACAGCAATTGTGTTAAATGTGGTATCCAGAAGAAATGGTAAATGATCAGCTCTGGTTAATGACTTTTAAAGTGAAAAGTCAAACCATTTACCATGAAAATTACCATAAAATGCTGTAACATGGGCTCTGAAATCGGAATTATTAGAGATCAATTAGACTGCACATTTAGACTAATACAATTTATTGGTTTAATAGCTCTTGTCTATATAACAGAGAATCAAGGAATAATTGTGACAAATGATTAAATACAAAAAAATATTCCAGAACTTGCAATTTTTTGTTTCTTACACCATATAGGAACTAACAATGTCTACAATGCTCGGTATTCTCAATATGACAGACTAAGGAGCAGGGTTGTGAAAGAAAGCAGACACTTGCAGGTATCACAGTGGGTGATAAGGTCACTTCAAGAGATCAAAATCACAGTTTTAGAAAGGCAGAGCCACAGTCCAGAACTAAATCTAACAGAAAATCTGTGCTGTCACTTGAAGACAGCTTGAAGACAAGAAATGTTCTCCCAGTCTCTCAGACTGGTAAAAGTTCTGTAATGCAAAGTGGGTAAATATTACATGTCAAGATGTGGGATGGTACTAGACTACTACCAAAGAGAACCAAATGCGGAAGTTGAATCAAAAAGGTGTGCAGCAAGCCATTAGTTTAAGGTTTGCACATTAATGCAACAAGGTTATTAGAACCTTTTCTATTTTATTTTTTTTCCTTCTAACAGATATTCATTGTCAGTAGAAATGTACAGGATACATTTAAATTTTTAAATCAGTAAACCCTGGCATTTTAACTGTACACATTTGAGAGTTTCTGTATGTCAATCTATTTGAACGTAGGCTACCGTAGCTTGCTTTGTAAAATACGAAAATATTTAATTCATGTAATCAGTTTTTTGTTTTCCTGAAAACCGTATTTTGTGTTTGTTCAAATGGAACAAAACAGCTTTGTTTCAGAAAGCAATCTACAGTTTGTCCATATTGGCTTCATTATTGGATACACTATCAGAAGTCCACCATTATCATTTGAATCCATAACCTTCCTGCTACCATCAACATCTACTTTGATAAAGGATTTTTAGTTGTAACTGTTGAAAAATAAACAATATTTTCTGTGATCCTTTTTTTCTGTCACTTTAGAAACAAGACAACAAATGCAGGGTGAATTCAATATTACATCGAGAGTAGAAATAATTGTACAGCCTTCCTTCTTTGCTTGCCTGATCTGATCTTGTTTTGCTTCACGGATTTTGCCCACGTCGGATACTTCATTGGCTTCAGCTTTCTGGAGAAACGACCTTGCTTCTGCCTCCTGACCAACCCTCTTTGCCTAACCCTTGGATCCATATGCCTGAATCTGCCTCCCCGATCATGACCTCACTTCTGTGCCCCAACCTACGATTCAAGCCTCTCCCTTGGATCCTGTTGCCTGATTCTGTCCTCCCAGCTCTGACCCTGTTTCTGTTCCCTGACTACTGCCTTCTGCTCAGTCACTGGGTTTTCAGACCTGACAGCCCTTGTGGCGTAAGCCTGCTGCTACCAGACCATCATGCTGAGGAGTCGAAATTCAGTTTCCTGATTCTCTCACAGATTCTGAAAAGGTTAGTGGTTTTATTTCTGAGTTTGGCAATATTCTCAGTTCTTCGCTCAGGCACTAGCCAGTCTGTCTGTCCTCAGAGGTTCCTGTGCCTACTGTTGGTGGTTTCCTGCTGAACACCTTCCAGAGAGATCAATAAATCTTTTAAAACTTATCAGTTGTGTCCGGCTGAAATTTTGGGTGTTCTGAACTAGTTGGAATATTATCCCAATCATTTATATGTTGTTCTGGATTACAGTTGGCCAGTTTAATCCTTTCAGCCATGAGAGGAATAAAACAAATGCTGTCAAAGTCTTCCCTATCACAGACTACATTAACTTCAGTGTGGACAATACTGTGCCCTTCATAAAGGTCTGTTTCTCCAATAACAAGCTCTAGATCAACCATGAACTAAAGGCTCTCCTCAATAAGAAGACAGCCTTTAGATCAAGAAACACAGAGGAGCAGAGAGCTGTGCAGCAGGATCTAAGAAACATCTACAAGGAGATGGAGGACCAGCTACAGCAGAATAACATCAGTTGAGTTTGGAAGAGCCTGAAAACAGTTCAAATGTCACAAACCAAACTATAGAAGATTTATTGTGGGTGAATTATCAGTACTTTAACAAGTTTAATCAGACACTCACCCCTCCCCCAACCAAGTCACCCTTGATGCACCCCTCTATCTTTGACCCCTGCTTGGGTTTTAGCTGTGTGACACCTTCTGTGGTACCAGTGCCTAAGACCACAGTGGCAAAGGACCTCAGCAGCTACAGGCCGATAGCACTGACCTTGCATATAATGAGTTAATACAATTACAATAATTCCTATCTCATTATTTTGGCATTTAGCAAACAGAATTAAATGTAGTAATCCTAACTGACCTAAAACAGAAACATTTACTTTTTATTAGTGAAAACAAGGTTGTCTTTTTATACAGTGTATGTAACAATGTGGTGTCAGTTAATATATACTCGATTTTATTCAGGGTAACAGAACACTATGTGACTTTTTATCCACCTCAAAATGATCAGCTACTTTGGGTTGGTGTGCCACATAAAGTGCCAAAAAAATGACGTTTGAATTTTGGCAGGCAATGCATGGCGAAAACAGTATGCAGCCATCTTATCCATCAATCCTGTGGTGGTATATTGTCTGAATTATGTTGGTAAACTTTGGACCTGGCAGAACAAACAAAGAAGAAATGGACTCTGATAACATGTACCAGCAAAATTCAACTCGACTGCTAGGGACAAAGAATGGAGGTGAATATATAATTTTATTTAAAATTGATCTAAAGATTTCTATGCTTTTAAATAACTTAAAGCATATTAGTGTTGTTTGACTATGTTAAGTGGCAATTGTCTGTCAGTTGAAAATGTTGTTTTTTGTTTTTTTTGGATGTTATAAACTGAAGTATTACAGATCATAAAATGATGTAACTACATTGCTCCTTATTTCTGCAGCCATTACCCGTGCAAATATTAGACCTGTTCAGACATGTCTCTGAGAACACCACACCTACATGTCTGTAGGTGTGGTGTTTTCATGAAAAAATAGGAGAAAATTAGCTAAACTCCACGTACAGTTTGAGCCATAAAATTAGGAATCAAAACATACTGTTAGCTGCTGTTCAATTCAATTCAAATTCAAAGATACTTTATTGATCCCCGAGGGGAAATTAGAATTCCAGTACAACCCATCCAAACATACATCATGACACAAGACAAAGGGGGACGGGTCACCGAGGCTTTGCTGCCCACTCACAGGCGCTGCCCTTGCTAGATGAGAAAAGAGGCCACATTAGGTAAGTAGAGGGAAAAAAATCATATTTCACACTTTATCCTTAGCAGGATACAGTTTGTGATTGCAAAAAACCTCAGCACAAAGAAGCAACAAGTTGACAAAACATCATGCCGGGAACGGTGAAGGTGGTATGAGGGGTGCATATGTTTATCTTGAGCATGTGTGTGTGTGCAAGTGAGTGTGTGCAAATAAATCCATAAAACACTGTCACAGAGGCCATTGTCCTTGATGGTTCATTGGAATGTACATCAACCGGCCAAGTTCTGAGCAGGTCCACAGATGTCCTCAGGGAAGGGAGGGGGCAGAGGGAGCAGAGCGTCATGTTTACATAACTTCCAGGAGAGGTTGAAGATAGCCAGCCATCAAGGCCGTGCAGGGGAGCCAGATTCAGAAAAACAACCTGCCTGTGATCCTGTGTAAGGATCACATCTAGTCTGCGATTCAGCTCACGTAACATTTCAGTCTGAGTGTTGATCGCTCTGAAGATCCCATCACACATGCCAGGCAGCCTTACAATGGCCAGAACAGCTGCTGACATTCTCCAAATTTCTCGATATGCCAGGTAACCGCTGACTCCAAAAAGCAGAAATCCTGATATCAAACATCCAATTATATACATATCTTCCACATCCTCGATTGACATTATCGACAGGCACACAATCCTCCACTTCTGCCAGGAGTCCATCGTGTATCCGGAGAAAAACATCCCGTCCAGGCAAGTGGGCTCTCTCATCCCCTGTCTTCTCGTCGAGAAAATTTGATCAATTGCATTGAGAGACCAGCTGACCAAATCCATATTTTGGAAGAATTTGGAAGATGTGCAAAAAGAGGCTCCAAAAAAAGACAAGACATAGAGCTGAAGCAGGGCAGATATGGGAGGGGTGCGGGAGACAGAGAAAAAGTGTCCACCTCCACCGAGAGCAGGAAAAGAAAGAAAGAAAGAAAGAAAAGAAAGCACTGTTGTGGGAGCACTTGGAAACTTGAAGCGAACAAAGTCAAACCTGCAATAGCACCACCAGTAATAAGTGTATATAATTAGTGCCTATAGCTTCAAGGCAATGTCTGGGCAGAACGCCTTCATTTCCTCCTGGTACATTGTGAGGAAATGGAGGCACTGGACTTGAAAAATACTCAGATGTAAACAATAATTCAAAAGTATAAATGTGACTGTAGGTCTTTCAAGAAACCAAAAGTAATCAATTGTGTCAGATCATTAACTTTGGAACTACTGCCATTTGGTAAAGTTGATTTAATGTTTTAATCTTCTGGTTTCAAAAACTCTTAATTATATCTCAAGTGAACACTGTAGCAAATATTTTGTATACTGTAACTGACTTATTAATGGAGATTTCTAATCACCCACTGTTTTGATTGTTATTTTTGACATTTAGTTGTATCTGAGTAGCCAATCAGAATCTGAATGGCTACTCAAAGATGTAGACCAAAGACCTGGAGCAACAGTTCTGTGAAAGTCTTTGAAAATGTGCATTTGAGTGCAATGAGATTGAGCTGAGATGTATTGCTAAGATTAGCTCTAAATAGGGACAGTTTCACACACAGACAGTCAGACCCTGATGCCCTAATGCACACCAGTTCACACATGCACACACATCCATCACTGTGGCATGCATGAAGAGCTCATTCAAGTGAATAATGTCCACAAACACCTTGAGAATGAATAAGAGCACCCATGTGTGTTTCTGTTCACACCTCTAAGCTGCAACCTTTTCTACCTTTTTTGAACCATCTCTGACACTGAAACATCCAAGTATCAGTGTCAAGGTCCTTATTTGTTTCTTGTCCTCCACACTTTCACCTCCTATCCTTGTTGCCAGTACCTTAGAAGTGCTGAAGTATAGCATCAATAACTTTAAGGATAAAAAAGCTCAGGATTTGACCATTAGCGTATGTCTTTCTTTTTAAAGTTTGCGTATTATTTTGTTTTCTGGAAAAATTTCTGTCTCAGTGCAAACAGATACATGCAAGATTAACAAGGTTTTAATAGTTTTGCACTTTTAATTAGTTTTTATTTTTATTTAGTTTTTTTGATTTAAAATTTTCAATTCTATTTTGATTTTCATTAGTTTTTAGCATTTGTTTGATAGTTTAGCTCAGCCCAATTCAGTTTTATTTATATACCGCCCATTCACAGCACATGTCATCTCAAGACAAAGCCAGTTCAATCAAATCATAATCATAGTTTAGTTTTTTTTGGTTTGTTTTGAAAATGTTTAGTTTCAGTTTAGTTTTTATTGGTTTCAGTTATAGTTTTAGTCTTTTTTCTGAAATCAAATCAGGGGACATTTTCAGCTCAGAGAAAAAAATAATCAAATGTTTTCAAGATATAATGAAAACATTGGTACAGGTACAGTTTCATTTATTTTAAAATACTTATTTATAAAGTTCCTGAATTACTCATGTGGTACGAAAAGTCTGCCTGGATTACTCGACACATGCTCCGAAGCATCGGCACACTGGACACATCACTACTTCCATACCTGTTTATGTTGTTTTTCACCTGCCTGTACCTGGTCATCTGTAAGCTCATTTTTTCATTAAACCTTTTTACAACTCCACTTAATCCACCTACCTCCAAAACTCATCATGACAGAAGGAACCAGTCATCTGGACCCAGCAGGATTCATTTTAGAGAACAATTTGTGTTGGGCTGATAACAGCGATAACCGTTTCGGGGCTCAAGGCTGGCGATCTCTCTTCCAGGAACTGGTCCTCCTCACCTCGTCAACTCTTCTCCTCCAACCCTGAGCAGTGCGCCGTTCCGGTGGAGAGGACGCCGCCGGGGTAAACAGCGTGCCGAGCTACCAGCTTTCGACACTCCGCACGCCTTCCGTAATAGTCGGCCAAGCCCTGCACCGACACGGCCTAAGCCCGCCTCACGTCACCGGACGGTTCCAGCACCTGCTCCACACAGCCTGCCTGCGCAAGCTGCCCAGCTCCAGCGTGAGCCTTCATAAGACGGTCCTGCACCTTTGGCTGTACAACTATGTCCCCAGGTACAGCGTGGGCCGTTGGTAGACGATCCTGCTCATTTGGCCATGTAGTCAGAGGCTGAATCTGACTTTTTGTTCACTGTTCCTAAGCCTGCTCCTCAGCAAAAGCTCCTGCTGTCTCATTCACCTGCTACAGATGGTGAGCTTCTCAGTGCTCCTGCTCCAGTCTCCACTACGGCTCGATGCCACAGCTCCAGGCTCTTGTGGAGGTCAGCCAGACCCCTCAGTCTCCTGATTGCTCTCCCACTTGCTCAGTCTCCTAATGCTGTTCCTGTTCCAGAAGGTTTCCAGGATATAGCGCCTCCACTTCCTGTTCCTGTTCCAGAGGGCCTGCTGCAGATCTTCAGGGCTCTAGTGCTTCCTGCACCACTTTCCAGAGCCCCACCGTGCATGCAGGCAGCTTCCAAGCTGTTCTCCAGAGCTCCTCCAAAGGTCCTCTATGCTTTTCAGCCGGCCTCCTAACCACCTGCTCCTTCGTTGCAGACCTCCTAGACTCCTTCTCCGTCGTCAACGGCCACTGTGGTCTCAACCTCCTGACCATCCACCTGAACTCTGTTTTGTTTTTGTTTTCTGGTTCTAAAACATCTTACTTTGGACAAGTCCTTGTTGTTTTAATCATTCTGTTATTATTTATCCCTCTCTCCCTCACTCAGCTACAGCTACTCCCTATGCTCTTGTCTTCCTATTTGTTGTTCTGTGCGTTCATAAAAGCTTGGTTTATTTGCATTCTCACCATTTAGTGAAGCAAAACACATCCAAGACTTATTTTATTTTATTTTATTTTATACCTCGGCACAGTGAATGTTGACAACACTAGTACTGTTGTCTACCATGAACCAAACCATCACGGACATCAAAGACAGTCCAGTATAAGGCTGTGTGCTCAGCTCTTCTTCTACTCTGTCTGTAACGTTAAAAGCAACGCCACCAGCTACTGTAACAGCTGTTGTAGCGCACAACATGCTCACTCAAACTTTTAACCCTGGTTACCATAATAAGAGCCTACACACATTTCATTTTCTCATTCACAAAATGCTAAAAATGGGGACATTTCCAGGCACAGCGTTATCTGAGGACAGGTAGTCTAAAACAGGGACCGTCCCTGGAAATTGGGGACATCTGGTCACCACAAGTCACTTGCTTTTATCTAAAATCCAGTCATATTCAAATTAATCCTAAATTGGACTCTGGCGACAAGTTTTCCTGACATGATGCTAGGTGTGGACGGGCCGCACAGATGCCTTAAGTGACGTAACTGCCATCTGCTGGCGTAATGCGGCACAGCATGGAAAAAAATAAAAAAATAAAAAAGCAAACTATACTTTATACTAATGCATGAGACACAAATGAAAACTAAGCACATTATCTCTATAAATCCAGTTTATTTTAGTTTAGTGAACACTCATTACAGTTTCAGTTTTCCTTTTTTTCCAAAGTCTGTTTTTTTTTACTTTTAGTTTTTGTTATTTTGTCAGATTTCGTTAATAACTTTGATAAGGACTAAAGATGAGGGCTGTCAAACTACCATTTGCTAAATACACCGAGGTACATCGATCAGAATTTTGCATCGGCTTTCCAAACTTTGTTTTTTTTAAGGCTTTGACATGCCGATACCAGTTATAACTGATTGTGGTTTCTCTTTCATAGCTATAATATAGGACAATTTAAACACAGCATTCAGATATTTTATTTCTAACCTTCCTGTTAGTGACCCTTACTAATTTTTATACGCAGCAGAGATGAGAGATTATGTGAGAGAGCACTTGTTTTAAAACAGGGTTTTAATAATATTTGAAAACAACAGCAAACTAATTATGGTATTGACATTTTGAAATGGCTTAAGCAATTTAATGCAAACATCTCTCAACAAGTTGTTGTAGATACAGTTCCTTTTAAATAGCTTTTTGCATCTCTATGGTATTTTAAATGCATTACTGATACATAAGACAGCTTGCATGGACAGTTTTTCACTCAGTAAGAACATCCAAGTGCTCTTCCTCACAGCCAATGCTTAGCATGGTTCATTTGTGTATTGGAAAGGATTAGATTGTTGAGCGTCTTTTCAGTTGGTCACTAGCCAAGGCTGATCTAGCTGAAATTCAAACCATTCTAGTCACCGAATGATTTTTCAGTCTATGTCTAGAAGTAATAAACGTGCATTGTGATGCTTCATAACTTCCTGCTTTTTATTAGTACCAGTTTTGGAAAAGAGCAGGTTTCGATTTTCTGTTGTGTATTTTGATAATTTGCTTGTTCTGTTCTTTTGGTCCTATTCAGTTTGTTTATCGTGCTCTTTTTTTGTTAGTAGTTGTTACTATTCTCAGTTCATTCCTGTTTTCATTGTACTTTTAGATTATTTTCCTGCTAGCTCTCTGTTACATATTTTTCCTTGGTTTTCTTGCATCTGTATTCAGCTCCATTCATGGCAATTCGTCTTCCACCCTTAGCTAGCATGCAATCAAGTATATTCTACTCACCTTTGGTGCTTCATCAACTCCATATCCTGCACCTGTTTCACCACCCATATAATATTGTCTTTGTTGGTCGTTGTCTGCTGGATTATTCCATTCCGTTTCTATGCCTGGTTTTCTGCCTATTCTCCATATCCTGTCCTCCTTGTGTCATGCTGTGAGGTATTGCCATTTTTAACATAAAAAATTATTCAACTTACCATGCTGCTCCCACATCCCTGTATGCACTTGGACAGGGATGCCAGAGCCGAAATATTGTCCATAACTGACCATTATTTTGAGAATATTTTCTCATTGTGCAGATCAAGGTTTCTTTACCCTGAATACCGTGCTGGTTACAACCAATATGTCATACCAGGTTAAGGTGTATCAATCACACCATTACCAGACTGAAACACTTAATTTCATGGTATTTGTATTATTCAAATAGGAAATATAATTTCATAAAGTCCAATTCAAACCAAATTTATTCTGAACAGCTTGGGTTGTAGTACTTTGAAAATAAAATTCTGAAATTATCACTTTGGTAAATTTTCTAGGTTTTACTTAATAAACTTATTAATAATTTTATTGTTTAGTGAGGCCGAGGAATGACAAGTATAAAACAATAAGAAAACAGCAGCAGTGAAGAAATGTGTGTCTAAAACCACATATCGCAGTTATGGAAATGTGTTACTATCTGTGGAAGGCCCATCACTCATGTTGATTCCTGTCTGTTTGTGATACTATGATTTATTCAGTCAGTTAGTCATATAGCCCATGGATGAAGACATTTGGGATGAGTCAAGAAACGACAGGTCACTTTTGGCAGCACACTGATCACAGTCAGTACTTCAATTAGTGTGACAGGCTGTCAGTTAAATTACATTCTCACTGAGTATAATGATTCTTTGCCTCTGTATGTTTCTTGCCTTCTGTTTTCCTGCCGGCTTTTAATTGTGTTTGATGTTAGAACACCAAAGTCTTACTCTCTGTTGATTAGGACGAGACAATAAAGTTTACAAAGACAACTCATCAATGCACATAAATGTGTGCCTGCTTAATAAGTTTACACAAAGCTGAACTCCTACAATCTAAGGGTTGCATGACTTCAAACATCACTCAAAAAATAATGTTTTGAAAACACTTAGTCCGGGAAGGTGCTGTAAGTCGATTGACTCAAACTGAACACGCAGCGCCGACCCAATATGCAGAGAGAAAGCGTGCTCCACGATTAGAAAGATAACATATAGATAAGATGCATATTAAAACAGTAAATGGTTCCTTAGCGCCTGGTTAATAAAGGAAGAAGGTTGGTATAAATGTTCAAATGCGTAAATGAATATTTAGATATTCTACGGAGCAAACAGGTTGCTTTTAAAATTAGATCTCCCCAGTAAAGGGAGCTAATACGAAGGTTTACTAGTTTTAATATAATAAGCTAAGTAAAGTCACAGACAATTAAAACAATTTGCGTTGCATTTAGTTTATTGTACAGAGAAAATATAGAAGGCGTTGGTTACAAATGTAATAAATATACGTGGTAAAAGCACTCAATGGAAAGACTGTCAAGGATAAACGGGGGTTGTACATATTTATGATAAATAATTCATTTATTGTAAATAATAAGGCAAAAGATTTAAAGCAGCATATTGTTAGTTACTGAAGGTATTTACGTTCTGTATATTTTTTGCTATAATGATGTGTTCACATGCAAGGCTCTGACAACGAAAGGATTGAGAACCATCAATTTGAGAGACCCTCTTTTAACCGAGATGGTGCAGACTGTAAAGAACTGAAACGAGGTTAACTGAGCCGCAGGAATCAACGGTGGCTGCGTCATGACAAAATTTCAGTGGCCAAAATAAACCAATCTAAACAAATTCATGATTGAGCGAGTGTGGATGCAGCTTTGGCAGAGAAGGATTTGTGATATTGATAGAAAAATCTGGAAGCCATGTTTGAAATGAAGGTCGATGATGAGAGAGGAATTGGTATCACGCTTATTTTATGCTCAGATAACAGAGCAGAAGACGTCTGTGAAATACTTAAAGGCGGCCGGAAGCCCGCCAAAGGGGATTCTTAGAAAGGTGGTGAGTAGATAATTTAAACACAGCATTATAGCCATCGGGGAAAGTGATACAGTGGTCAACCTCAGGAGATAGAAAATGAGAGAAACCAGATGAATGAGCTGCCCCTGCAGGATTTGGAGCGGAGCCTGAGTGAGATGTTAGAATGCATGGAAGTATATGATCTACCTGAATGTAAACGAGGAGTGGGAAATACAGCGTGCTTAAAGGGCATATGAACGAGGACACAGTTGAGAAAACACAATGAAGTGATACATCTCACCCTCAGAGGAGGATTGGAGGAGTTCTTAAGGCACTTTCCACATGCCCGGAGGCACAGGGGAAAAGGAGCCATCAAGGCAGGAGGCCAGTCGAACACTCCTACAAGCGGAGGAGGAGGAAGGAGGGTGGAATTGTTCACAAAACAGTGCGAGGAACCGCCAGAAACTAGTTGGACATGTCGCAGCTGATCGTCGAAGCTCAGCAAAAGAACGGTGTCTGTCATGCAGATGGTCTTTAAAAGTGATGCCCTGGGAGATGAATTGGCCAAGGAGGAGAGCTGACCTGCCATTGATTGGAGCAGCCAATGAGGAGTGATTGGACGAGACAGCGTGGTGAGTCTTCCATGTTAAATTTTCGTTTAAACTCCATATTAAATCACTAAAGTAGGGTGTTTAAGTAGAAGCAGGCAATGGTGATGTCCTCATCTCAAACTATTTATTGAAACAGAAGTCAACAACAGTGGTGGATGTAGCACCACAACATACACTCACCTGCCACTAATATTAGGTACACATTGCTAGTACAGTGTTGGAACCCCTTTTGCTTTCAGAACTGCCTTAATCATTCGTGGCGTAGATTCAACCAGGTACTGGAAACATTCCTTTAGAGAGTTTGGTCCATATTGACATGATAGCATCACACAGATGCTGCAGATTTGTCGGCTGCACATCCATGATGCAAAACGCCTCTTCTACCACATCCCAAAGGTGCTCAATTGGATTGAAATTTGGTGACTGTGGAGGCCATTTGAGTACAGTGAACTCATTGTCATATTCAAGAAACCAGTCTGAGATGATTCATGCTTTATGACATGGCACATTATCCTGCTGGAAGTAACCATCAGAAGATGGGTACACTGTAGTCATAAAGGAATGGACATGGTCAGCAACAATACTCAGGTAGGCTGTGGTGTTGACACGATGCTCAATTGGTACTAAGGGGCCCAAAGTGTGTCAAGAAAATATCCCCCGCACCCCTACCAGCCTGAACCGTTGATACAAGGCAGTATGGATCCATGCTTTCATGTTGTTGACGCCAAATTCTGACCCTACCATTCGAATGTCGCAGCAGAAATTGAGACTCATCCGACCAGGCAACGACTTTCCAATCTTCTATTGTGCAATTTTGGTGAGCCTGTGCGAATTGTAGCCTCAGTTTCCAGTTCTTAGCTGACAGGAGTGGCGCCTGGTGTGGTCTTCTGCTGCTGTAGCCCATCCACCTCAAGATTCAATGTGTTGCGCGTTCAGAGATGCTCTTCTGCATGCCTTTGTTGTAACGAGTGGCTATTTGAGTTACTGTTGCCTTTATATCAGCTCGAACCAGTCTGGCCATTCTCCTCTGACCTCTGGCATCAACAAGGCACTGCCACACACAGAACTGCCGCTCACTGGATATTTTCTCTTTTTCGGACGATTCTCTGTCAACCCTTGAGATGGTAGTGCATGAAAATCCCAGTAGATCAGCAGTTTCTGAAATACTCAGACCAGACCATCTGGCACCAACAATCATGGCACGTTCAAAGTTACTTAAATCACCTTTCTTCCCCATTCTGATGCTCAGTTTGAACTGCAGCATCGTCTTGACCATGTCTACATGCCTAAATGCATTGAGTTGCTGCCATGTTATTGGCTGATTAGAACTTTGCGTTAACGAGCAGTTGGACAGGTGTACCTAATAAAGTGGCTGGTGAGTGTACGTCAATGTCTCAATAATGTGTCATGTGCCCTACTTTATCGACTACAGCTCGACAACAACGTCTCATGCTGTTCACAAGTTAACTTATTGTCTGTTGAGGCATGGCACCCCTCTGTTCCTGAAGGGCAGCCCTCAGGTAATTGATGTCCTGGGCTACAAAATTACAAGCCTCTAGACAGTGACTCAGCCTATCCCATTAGTTTTCTATGAAAACATTAGTTTTCTATGGGATTCAGGTCTGGAGAAAGTGCAGACTACTCCTTTGAAGGTACCCCAGTCTCCAGCAGCCGTTCCCATATAATCTGACCTTGAGGAGCTGGAGCATTGTTGTCCATGAAGATGAAATTAGGCCTGTGTTGTTCACGCAGGGGCACCATGACTGGATTGATGTTATTCAGGTAGTATGGGCTTGTCAGTATACCATTCACAAAGTGTAGGACAATTCTGTATTGACCAGACAAACCTACCCACACTATAACACCCCTAAAGGCTTGTCTGGTAACAACAGTGGCTGATGCATATCACTCTCCTTGACGTCTCCAACAGCAATGACGGCCATCATTTCTGCTCAACGTAATTCTGTTATGATTCTGGCACATCTGCTCTACCCTGTCTCCCTGTCTGCAATCAGCAGATTAGATGCACCTGGTGGCTGCTGCAGTGTAGTGCAATCTGTGGAATGCCAAGCACCTGTGTCTTCCCTGATATATACTGACTCTGACAAGCAGACGGTGCCAGATTTTTGAAAGCCATTGTGTGAGTAGATATCCAGCGTTCCATCCTGTCTGATCATTGTTCTTGACCTTGCCTTGCCTTTTGGATTTATGCCTCTGCCTGCTCCCTGTCGGACTATTTGGATTTTGGTTGTCGACCTTGTTTCCTGCATCTGGTTTATGCCTCTGCCTGCCCCTTGCCTGATGCCTCTTGTTCCGATCGTTGACCCTGTTTCTGTCCTTGGATTATTGAGCCAGCCTAGTCCTCGGATTATTCATCCTGGAGTCACTTCTTACCTGTGCTGTGGAGATCACCGCCTGCTGCCCACTGAGGTTTCCCCTCCGGGTTTCAAGTTCCACTCAAGACAAAAGCAGGTTAGTGACTTTTCTGATCCCTGCAAAATCTGGAGAGACTACAAGTCACTAATCCCTCTTTCTGCCTCAGTGATTCCTGGAAGCTGTGAGAAGTGTTATCTGTGTGACGTTTTCCTGTGGCTGAATAAACCTTTTAAACTTTCAGTACTGTGTCTGGCTGAATCTTCGGTCCGCCTTTTTCTGATTCATAGCAAATTCGACTTATCAGACAACAGCACTGAGGTCCACTGGTCCCTTCATTAGCGTAACTGCTCCCTGATTCATGCAAGACGATAATGCCTGTGCCTTGTGGTGTGGTCAAGTACCCTTGCAGGTAATCTACCACGCAGATCATGCTGATGAATTAGTTTGGAGTGCTTTTTTGCCTTCCTTAAATGTGCCTGGAGTTGAGTGGCATTCATCATCCAGTTTCACAGGGCACTGTTCACAAGTGATCATCAGTGTGGGATGTGGTAAAAGGACGACCACTTATCTGCCTTTCTGTGACTCTTCCAGTCTCATGGACATGTGCATTTGAAAGTTTAGAGAAGGTCACATTAAGTTCACCTGCAAAGGTTATTATGCATTTTTGGTTCATCCTGAACTTTCACCTGAAAGCTGAATATCCCTAGCTTTTTGTGAGTTGTGAATGTGACAAGATAGAAAATGATGTGACAGAAGCCTCATAGGCCAAATAAGGAGCACTGTCATTTACAGGGAGTTCCACCAGAACTATTTGGACATAGTTCCACCATCAGATTTGTGCCAGTGAAAAACAGTAAAACAGTTTATATATATATATATATATAAACTGTTCTCTTATTGTGTCTAGCAATACTTCTGTGGGGTTATAACATTTCAATGTTTAATAAAGACAGTAAGACAAGTTAAAGAATAGAGTAAATGCTAAGTAGGATGTAGTGGAGTGAAACACTTTTCAATTTCATTTAAAATTGGATTATAAAAATATAAGGGAACTCATGAGCTCCAAAATGTTTTGGGGATTCAGGTGATAAGATTGGAGTAATACCTCACTGATAGATTCTGGTAATACAATCCCTGGTATAAAAAAAAAAAAAGTAGAGTCATCACTCTTGCAATATTTTGATTCATCTTTATTATCAAGCAGAAAAATTAAAATTAAAATATGAATCTAAACTATATGTCGTTTATCCTGTTAAGCCCTAAGGGTTTTAGAAGCAATTTCCGCCTTCAATTACAAAACTGAAGTAAATCAATTTTAGCTCCACAGTTATGAAGTCTAAACTCAAACTTTTGGTAGCCATATAAAAGCAAGATATAAAAGAAAAATTCAAAATGTTTGAGCCAAAATTGTTTGCTAAATGAACATTGCAAAACATTGTGAAAATCCTCTTGAAATCCTAAGAGATGCCTCAGGATGTATTTATCAACATCTTGACTATAACTGCAGCAAATGTGGACTGAATAAGGTACAGCATTTTTGTTCACAAAGGTTTTAGTGGGGAATGTGCCAGATGGAGCTGGCATTTTGGCACATTTGGCTAAACGTGGACCATATTACCGGCAAATGTGTTTTCACCTCATAAAAGAATCTGGTTAAATAAAAGTGCTGAGTTCCACAGAACCTAATCTGGATTTTCTCAGCCCAGGGTCCTGGTCCAAGTCTGCATTTAGCTTAGAGCACTAAACGGTGCTTGCCTGGCCTCCTTCGACTTACTGAAACCTACAGTATAAGGAAAGTACTCACCTCATCTTCTGTGATCCAACCTGATATCCTCCTGCCTGTCCACCCTCCAACTCCATACTCACCCGCTGGATAAGAACAGAGAGAGGGAACCTCAATCACTGCACCACAGATTCCCCTGTCAACCTCAGTTGTCGTGGAGTGACTCACCTTCCCTCCTGGAAACAACTAGATATAACAGTATGATGCATCCTCCATCTGTCCATACTTCTACCTCTCCTATCAGTCATACTTGCATACCTCTCTCCCTTAGTGAGCTGCCCTGCAAGATCTGGACTCCACGACAGCCTTGCCTTGTACTCCAGTTCCTCAATCAACCTGTTAAGCCTAAATTCTCCCTCCGTAATTGTTGTCAACTCTAGAGGGACCTGATTACCCGTCATGACACATTTACCCTGTTTCTTCAAAATGTGCCATTGTGCACTGCATAAAATCATTACAGAGAAAATAAATCAAACTAAATTGTGTCCTTTTGTCTCCAACTGTAGGTATTTTATTGAAAAAAAGGAATAATCCATGACAAACTGTGTAAAACAATGTGTAAAAAAAAGAACATTAAATGAAAAATCATGTACCCTAATATGCAAAAGAGAAAATTCAATGAGAAACAAACAAGCCTTATATATGTCCCACACACTGGAGAAGGGTGATTGTTGTTCACTGATGTCCTACATAACATATGTCCTACACAACAGTAGTTAAACAAACATTAAAAAAGTAAAACGTTGAAATAGCAGACATGTCAAGTAAATATGTTGGAAATAAAATGTAACACAGTTACTCATGAACTGAATGTCCCCTCTGAAGCAAATCTTCAAAATTATCTTCCTCATCCTAATTAATGCAGTTGTCTGAAGAATCTTCCACTTCAACATCATGTAGAATATAAACTATTTATGTGTGTAATATTAACTATCTCCGTGTGTAACTGGCATGTGTACATAGAGCATAGGGGGGGTCAAGCTTAGGGAGTGAAGCATAGAAAGTGCAAGGTCCTTGGGGAGGGAAGTAGAGAGTCCAAAGTCATAAATTAGTGAAGGACAAGGAATCACTGATGGGGGAGAAGAAGACAGGGGAGAACAGCACACAGAGAGGGCAAGGTCATAAATTGGGCCAGTTTGTAAGTTTGTTGTTTGTTGATAAGTTTGTTATAAGATAAGAACCAGATGTACTCCTTATTTGGATATGAGGTTATATGGTTGCTGGGGAGATATCCACAGATAGAATGATTGTGTATGTGTACTGCATAGCAGCGAGGGGTATATAAAGGTATTTGTGGCCCCTCCAAAACGGACAACACACAGACGTTTCTAGGTACCAGTGTGAGTGTGTGTCCCCTTTCTGAATTCAGATTGTTTTTTTTATAAACTCGTGGAAGCGTACAACTGATCTCTGACTGAGGATTGTCCTTTGGGTGCCAAATAAAAGAGTCGGGGAGAGGTGAGGAGTAATGTAAGAATTAACTGACGGCCAGTAAAGTTTTCCTACCTCAACAATTGGTGCCGTGACCCAGATTGGCACTAACTAAAGGATAATTAATTGACTACGAGGCAGACGTCGTTCTACATCACCACTGGGTCGACCCAAAACCAACATGGTAAGGAGATCTATATTTATTCTCCTTTTGCCTGCTAATAGTGTAGGTGGTGTTGTGGAATAGATATCTGTTTTCTCTTAAATTTACAGTCTTGATCAGTTTTGGGTAAAATATTCGTTGGTTGAAATAATGGATTACGGTAAAGAAATTATATATTGCGTAAAAATATTTGTTGATTGAGACAAGATAAATTTTAGCCGAGATACTTAAATGTTGAGGCTGTAACATACTTTTCACCGAAGATACTTAAATGGTGACGGTGTTGAAGTAAATAAGTTCCGGATTTGGCAATCCAAACTCAGTCCTGACGAGGACTGGGGTATTTAGGCTGGGGTTAATAAGAACCTCCCCGAGGGACTGAAGACGCCTCAAAGTGGCCAGGGATAGGACCCCGAGACCCTGAACTGGCAGGTGAGGGAAGACATTTGAGATACTTTAATGGTGAAACTGTAATAATAAGATTAAGTAAAAGGAATTCCAGGGAGTCAACGGAGGGTTGATTCCTAGGTGTCAAACCGGGTTTGGCATCACAGCGGTCGGACCAGGAGAGATTGAAAAAGTCCCGCTGAGTGGAAGGGTTATAGGCCCTCTGCGATTGTGTTAAATATGCTTTAATTTGGGAAGATAAGTTTGGTTTTTCACAGAGTGGAAGTTTTAGGGTAAATAAGTTAAATAGTTTAAAGAGTTTCAAGTAAAACAGTTGATGGAAGGAGATGAGAAAAATAAGAAACATAAGAAAAAGATTAAAAAGCACAGAGTGCATCAATTAAGGTGTTAAAGAGTTAAAACTTTCCTGCAGGAAGTTTCGTTTGTCTTAAATATTGCGATCAGTCGGAAAAGAAAGGAGTACAGTGCATGTTATGGTGGACAACTGACTGACTGACTGATAATATTTCTGTGTGCAAAATCTGAACCTATACTAAACTTTTTCATCTGCCTCTCTCACACACACACACATACAAACATGTATGGGATTTGAGTGTAACATCTGCGTTTTTGAGTCTGGACTTTAGTAATCTGCCCTTCTCCATGGCTACTACACCAGAGACGCTTCTTCATCATGGCCTGAAAGAGAGTGCCTGCCTGTCTGCTGTAAATCACAGTGTGAGTTTCCACAGAACGAAACTCAGAAGTAGTGTGGCCCAAACCCACTGAAATGGACAACGATCCATGCTGCTGCAGAACCAGAAGAGCGATACACTGGATTTATATTGGAAGCAAATCTTATGCGGAGAAACAGGCCGGAGCAAAGTTCTTTCTCCCTCCTGGAGAAGTTAAAAGCAGACAAAGAAGGATTGAATGTCTCACCAACAGACCTGGGAAGGGCCTGGTTGTTTTTGGACTGATAGAGGACTGTGTGCCATGACAGTCTGACTCTGGAGCGATTAAGAAACTGATGGGGGTAACGTACAAACACACACACATTTGCATAAATCTTTTCCTATTTTCTGCAACGAAGAACGCTTATTAACCGCTGCTCATGTGACGCTTGCTTGACGTTGACAGATATAGCGGGTTAAAATATTATTTTAGGGTTAGAAAAGTATCTTCAAAAGGGTGATAACTTAACTCATTTGATACTTTCCGGTTAATTCTTTTAGAGAAGCAAGTTCGCTTTTGTCGTGGAATATTCAGGGTCAATTATTATAGTTATTAAAAGTTATTAAAAAGCAGAGGAAGTTACATCTCCAAAACTCAGCAGTAACCATGTGCTTCTATGTCATTCTCAGGACATATCTCACGAAGGAGCATTTTTAAAACCCATTGCATGCGTAAAACCTGATGGGTCTCTTTCAGGTATTATTTTCTGTTGTCAGAGTTTGTATCCCATAAATCTAATGGGAAGAGACCTCATTAAAACAGGCTTAGTTTTACTGCAGATGGTCTTCTTACAGTCTCTGACACAGTACTTACAGTTTGGTGCAGTTTTTGTCCGCAAGTGCTAACTGACGCTTATGGAAAGTACAAATTCATTATTTTTCACAGCAGCTGCTGGGAAGAGGTTATATTAGGTTTTCTTCCCTCTTCTGATTCATGCAGCGTGTTGATTTATACTGTACCTTATATCAGGTCCTCACAAAAACTATGAAAGGCTTGGTTCTGCAGTTTATTTCCCTTTGGGGAAGGAAAGGACACCTAATCAGTTCTGTGTTGCACAGAAATATTAAAACACTTGTTGTTTTCTGAGATATCACCAGCTTAAAACTTTTGAGAGTAATCGGTTTTGTTAAACACATTTTCCTTGGTAAAACAAACCTTTAAAATGAAAATGGGAAAAATTGGGTTATTTTTGAAGGCAAGAAAGATTCTGATTGGACAGTGGTACCACACAAAAATTAAACTAATCTTATGTTCCATAAAAGACTCTGCATGAAAAGGCCTTCAGAACCGTGGAGTTATTTTCCACCACAGTAGCAAGTTTTTTAAGCATGCTTTTTCTTTATTTTAAAACGGATCTGGTTTTTGTTTTATTTTGTTTTTGGCTTTTTAGCATAATGTTTGTCTGAAGCTTCTTATGAACTGGGTTAGGAGCAAATATCATCTGAGGTAAATTAGGAGCTGTGAACTAATAATTTTAAATCTGATTATTGTCCAAGCAGAAATAATACACTAACAGGTGTGGGGATATTTAGCCAATCCTCTCTTCAATCTGCAGAGAGCCAACATCATTGTTCAAAGCAGTAGTACTCAACTTGTGGTTTCTGGACTCCTGAAGCCCATGAGCCATAGATTTTGGGTCCATAAAATTATAATATTTAATTAAAGGTAGACCGATTACCTATTAAAATAGATCTTAGCCAATGATGAGTTCCAGTCATTTGGTGGCTTTGAAATGCAATAATACTCAAAATTTATACTCTGGGGAACACAGATTGGGGTTGAAGAGTTTTGTTTTGGAACCAAGGTTAGGATTTTTATAACGGGATAAAGACAAGTAAAATCCTTCATTTTAGGAAAAGAAAATAAATTAAGGTTCCTTGTTTGATTTCTTAGGGTTTAAAGACTTAAACAATACATAGGAGTAGAAAGGTACACAAGGTAATTTCAGATTACTAAGATAAAATATTGGAACATTTATCAGCATTTGGATTATTAAAGAGGGGTTCTAGTAATGATTTTCTCCCCAACTCTCAAAATTCAAATAGCCAAATTAAGGAAAATTATGTGTCTTCCCTTTGAAACATTATGTGGAAAACATCCAGTTTGGAGACAAGCTTCTTATCTTAATTTCTGATTAAGTCAAACACTGCAGTTTTTGTTTTGTTTGGGTATACCATAAAAATGTCAACGCCGGCTTAAAATACTTCTTTGCATTTAACCTGAGCAGATAAATTTTTAATGCAGCTGCGATCAAAATTGAGCAAAACAAAAAGAGAATTATAACAATAACTCTCAGGATTGTAGTTATTATTACAGAGTTAGAGTAAAAAGAATTAGCAAAAGGTTTCAGCATCAGTGAATTTGGATTCATTTAAGAGAAAACTGTTGCTGTGCTTCTAAATAGTTTGAGATCTCTTTGGACTATGTGCACTCATCTTAAAAAGGATCCTGAAGATTGTCATAACAAAATTTATCAATTACAGCATTAAAAGATATGGCTGAGAAAATATATTCTGAAAAGAGATTGTTAAAAATTTCTTGGAATTCTTGAAGCTTCAAATTTGGCCATTTGTTTGTCGTTGATGTTTGTGTTTGTTTTGTTGGAATCAATGTTTGTTTATATGTTGCATGACACAATAATCCATGTTTAGAATAATATTTCTAAATCCCAGATTGATTAAAACTTTGAGTTTTCAGGAGAGTTAAGAAGCAGCATGTTTCTGAGGTAGGTGCATGTTAACAGTTTTGCAGTTTAAGTTACACTAAGATGGGTTTGAATGAAGAAACTGTGGGTCCGCCCATAGGCTGCCAATCAGAGGTTAGTTCTGCCTGACTCCGCCCACCTACCAGGTTGGTTCATGGTTCAATCACTTGTCTGCCAAATATCGTCCAAAATTTCCAAAGTGCTTATTTTCCCTCTTCTGTGCCATTGTAAATGATTTTTCTAGAAAAAAACACCACTGGAAACTAACTAATCAGAGTGCAAGCTAGCCACAGAGGCCTCTGTTTTTACCCAGCCTCAGATCCTCCGATTCGGACGCAAATTACATTACCAGCCAAAGTGCTACAAAGTCATGCTATACATTTCTGGAAGAGTGAGTTTTTCTTGTTTTTAATTATACCAGACATAAGGGATTACATCAGAGAAATAGGTGTTTTCTTCAGCACCTTGTTCACAGAATAAGCCATGTCGATCCATGTCGGAAGGACCTTTACATGTTAAAGTGTGACAATGCCAAAAGCTTTTGTGGAAAAAAGATTTTGGCAACTTGTTTTAGAAACATTAAAGCCCCCCCTCTAAGGGATTTAGGAAAAACAAAACAGTGTTTGGCCTACTTTTATAGATGACATAAAGTGGACCTTGCTCTGCTCATACTGGGACTGGTGTGCTCAGGCTTAACAGGTTATTGCCCCCTGCTATTAATGTTACTGTGTGATTTTGTCACATTATAGTGACCCGCATGAAACTATAAAAAATAAATGAATAGAAAATAAACACATAAATAAACAAAATACGAATAATGTTTGTATTATTGTATATGCAAGAATGTCTTTTATGAGTTCTTTTATGTATAAAATGGTCCACTAGGATTATTTACTGGAATACAGCCCAGTCTGAACCTATAAAATAAGGCACAGGCATTCTGAAGCAAAGAGGAGTGAAGCTGCTGTCAAGTAAAGCTCAAAAGGTTGGATGAAGAAGTTAAAATGTTGACCTTTATGAGAAAGTTGCTGTCTCAGTCATAGCAATAACAAGGACAAGGACTTGAATGGGCAAAACCTCTGACCTTTGACCTTAGTGACGTTAATTTTAAGTTGGATATTGGCTATCCATGTTCCACGGATTCAGCTGCATCTTCTTCCTGTTTGATCTGATGCAGGTGGTCTGATTAGGGACAGCTGCTCTCTGCCTGTCCCTGCTCCTGCAGATGGTGGTTCGTTTAAGGGCCTTCAATACATTTCTGAATCAGCATGCTGTTTCATGGTGGTATTGTTTCTTGTATTTTGTTGGAAATATATGTGCGTCTGAGCAGCTTTTATGTGTGATCAGCTGGTTTAGGGTGTTATTAAATACAGCAACCTGCCTGTGTGTAATTCAGAAAGCTGTCATGGTGTTATTCTTCTTTTCTTTTAGCCTTCAGGAATGGTTTAGGATTTGTAAATACTAAAATTATATTTTGATTTGACCTTTTCAGGTTATTGTGGTCCTTAATATTATTGTAGTCGCTCGTGCGTTTTATGAACTTTTCCCTGCACTACCTCAGCGAAAAACTTCTCATTTCTCCTCGTCAGTGAACAGCAGTCTGTTCAGGCCACATGTAGTCCCTACTCAGCCCCGGTCAGACCTGCTCAGGACCAGGGAACAAAAAAGTAGATACTGGTACGGGGAAAACAGTAATGGAAACTCTTGCAAAGCGAGCCGAATGGAGCGGAGCCGGGCTACATCGAGCTAGTAAAAAAGGGGCATTAGACTATCAACCAGAAGCTTACTAGGCTTGATGCCAGACTGCCCTTGCAGAAGTTCTCCACAAGGAATTCCAGGCCCTGAGGGATTTGCTAGACTAGGCAGGAACAGGTGGTATTGCTAGCTGCTGAGAGCAAGACGCTGAGGGAAAGTGTACAAAAACTCACAGAAGGGTTTATGCAACTCTCCTTGACAACAGAGATATGAGAAAAATCATACTGGATATTCAAACAAGCAGCATGTGGGACCACCTTGTTTTCGCCAGTATTCCTGGGCACACAGAAAACGACCAAGAGGCAACTGTGTGAGATTTTGGCAGTTTAAGATCCTAAGCGACACCCTACAAACCCCCATATTTCACGTTGTGCATCGTCTGTGAACAAAGTAGCTCGACAACTGCTGGCTAAGACCCATTGTAGCAAAATTCTAACATTTCAAACAGAAAGATCAGGTCAAAATGTGTGGTACACAACTGCATGGAACGGATTACAGTGTAGAGACCAGTTTCTGAAGGATGTTCTTGACCGCCAACTTGCTCTTTTTCCTTTGAGGAATAAGCTCATCGAGGAGTGAATGCGCTGTAGTCACTGTTGACAGGCTTTATGCAAATGGCCAACTGTTCTGGGATCGGGAGAGTACTCCTTGGCTTTACCAAATACAACTTCAGGCAGGATTAAACAGTAAACACTGTTTAAAAACTTTACAAAAGGCTAAAGGTTTATGAGGATTGGAACTTCCAAACTTTTAAAAACATTAACTGGCACATAGATTACAATATATCCTGAAATGGATTTGAAAAATTGATTGAACCTGAACAAATGCTAAGTAGGAAGTCTGCATCTCATATATTCCATCTATCAGCCCTTTAATTATACAGCACAAAAGCATTAGTATCAGTACATCTCTGACAGCCGGGTGGGAATATCTCAAAATGAATAGTACTGTAATTCTGCCATGCAGACATACTCCTACTTGGAACAACCCAGACATCCTGCAAAACAAAAGATGTTTTAACTTCTCAACATCAAACTTTAAAGGAATAAATCATTTAGAAGGAAAAGATGTCATACTCTTAATGTGTTAGAAGATTTTTATGTTATTAATAACAATAAATTATTTGACCAAAATCTATTATCTAGTCCAAATTTAGGATTCAACAGATAAACATAGAACTTTCTCTAGTAATAACTAGCTTCCTTAAACTTTACAGATCTTAGCTATTGGTAAATGGTAAATGGACTGTACTTGTATAGGGGTTCCCTAAGACGACAAAGCACTTTACAGTACAATCAGTCATCCAACCATTCATACACACATTTACACACTGACAGTGGTAAGCTACATTGTATCCACAGCTGCCCTGGGACAGACTGACACAAGTGAGTGAAGTGTCTTGCCCAAGGACACGACTGAGACAGACTGAGCGGGGGTTCGAACCGCCAACCTAGGACGAACCCCAACCACTGTCCCCACAGTTGTTCCCTATTGGAGTAAAATGTGCACAATGATCCAAAATCCCAACCTTCAGTTTATATAATACAAAAGCCTTTATAGAACACACTACACAGGATAAAGACTTTTCCAAATAGGTTTTTCACAAACTAACACCTGCCCAAACTACACGGGAGAGTTACCTAATGACTGACTATGCTCTCTGACCTGTCTACAGCTTTTAGGTAAAAGAATGTGAAGCCCTATCAACACAGAGTCCAAGTCTTCCACTTGTTTTACCTTCTTGGTAACATCACAAAAGTGGATTTGGAAACAAATAGATGCTGCACACTTCTTGCACTTCTAAGCATTGCAAAAAAAAAAACAAACAAAAAAAAAAAAACAATACTGTTGTGCAACAATATGTTTGGTGTGGCTTTTAGAAATGATTAATAATTCTAACTAATAATGAACAATTCTTAACAAAATTGTTAATAAACTTCAAATATAATATTTTTCTGTCAAATCAGAGCACCACTGTTAGGCAACAGTGATTGTTTTAACTATTAGAAACTATTAATAATTATAATTAATCAATT
The DNA here is from genome assembly GCF_021462225.1 of Girardinichthys multiradiatus. Lineage (NCBI taxonomy): Eukaryota > Metazoa > Chordata > Actinopteri > Cyprinodontiformes > Goodeidae > Girardinichthys > Girardinichthys multiradiatus. Next base: position 8,048,988 of record NC_061815.1, read on the forward strand.
GTTAACAAAATTCCTAATAAAGTTAGAATATTGAATTGCTACTCAGACTAACAAATCGGGGCACACCCTGATCAGGAATCATTAGCCAAACAACTTTCAATGAACAAACTTTCATCTGTCATGTATTTCCCCCTTTAATCCCAGCCCAATGCAGCGTTGTATTATAGAACAATAGATGAAAGAATGAATTTGAGCACTGCCGTTCTCTAATAGCAAACCCTGCACACACATATAGAACAAGAACACAACAATGTCTTTCCAAACTAGAATAACTTAAAAACAAATAATTACACTTTTAATTTAATGGAAATATCAACCAACAAAGGGCTTAATTCGAACTCACAATTTGTTGAAATGTCATTGCAACTTAAAATGGTACTCAGTAGTTTTAATGGCCACCATGTGCTTGTATGCATGTCTGACAAAGTCAGGGCATGTTCCTTATGAAATAATGCATTACTGAGCCCTTGGACAGTCTGACATCTAACACAGTTGAAGGTGGTTTAACAAAAATTTACCTGCTGCCTTGAAAATGCAAGTAAACTCAACTAGAAAATTGAGTTGCAAGAGACAAGTTGTCTAAACATTGTTTTTGAATTTCTGATAGCTCATTGATCTTGAATTGCGAATTGTTTTAACGTAATACTGTAAGTTAAACTAAATATTTATTTCACATTATAAATGAAAGAAAACTGACCTCAACTACTTGAAAAAACACTCATTTTTGGATTGTTTTTAACTCACTTTATCAAGTCAATAGAACTACTTATTTCAAGCTATTGCAGTTGAAAATAATTTGATATGACTAATAATGCCTTTTCTGAAAACCTCACACTGAATTCTGCTCAAATGCATTTATTTTAAACCAGAATCAAACAATGTGAGAAGACATTGTCCTCGACCATTGCAAACTGATAGTTGCATCAAAGTGAAAATTTTCTTTAAGGTGACAACAAGAAACACCTTCACGGGCTTGAGAGTTAAAATATGCACAAAAAAGGACAAATAAACAACTTAAAATTATGCCTATGACCTTATCTGTTATACAAGTTTTCATATATAAATCCGTTTAAAATGTAACACCTCTGCAGGTTCTCATATTTATACACTGGAAATGAGATAATAAAATAAAAATAAAAAAATGTAATCTTTTAAATGACCAAAGCTAGAGTTCAGAACAGTGTTTGCAGATTTTCAATGTTTTTTTAGATAGATTTTTAGCTTGCTTTGGCAAAGTAAAATGAGGCAGAGTACAGAATACAACATTTACAGTTGCACATAATAACAAATTAAACAAAATCTAAAAGGCTGATTTTTTTTCATAAGGCTTTATTTTATTCTGCTTTAACAGCTTATACCTAAGTATTTTATTTCTGAGTCCATGGGTTCTTGCAGAACACTGGTCTCAGATCAGCTCTGCACTCAGCTGAAACAAAGATAATAAAATTATATTGCATGAGCTGAGGGTGAAATTACAAATGATAAATCTCACTACAGCAAAAATAATGCATCAGTGCTCAAGTAATGCTGCGTACTGTGGGCGTGTTTACCTCTGTCTCAAAAAAAAAGCAAGCCATCTTTAGAGGACAGCAGATACAGGAGGCTCATCAGCAATATTACCTTTCATTGCCGTGAGAATGTGATAGTCATCAGTTCAACCAGAAGCTGTAAAGCTGGTTCTTTCTTCTGTAATTCTAGAAGCATGGTCTTACAATACTTCTCTGAATTAACATCGGTTTGTTGCTTAGGTGGCACTAGCAAGTAGTGGATCTCTCTCTTTTTTTGATTCCTTGACAAGCTTGTTCCCCTCTCCCCTCTTTTTTAACTAGAACTTCAGGACATCCAGCTGCCATCATCCTCTGGTGATAATTGCCCATCTTGAACCACAAGCTGAATACCCAGCAAATCCATCATTTGCCTGATCTAGACTCTCTGAGACAAGGGTGCTTTGCAAAAAGAGCTTTGGCTACATTTTCACAGTGGTCTTCACTTGGATATTGTGTGATTTTGGAAATGGCATTGGCTAGTTTGTTCAGTATTTCCCTCTTCACTCTCTTTGAGATGACCATGACAGTTCCATCTTTGGCAAAGGCATTATTTGCAGCCCTAAGCTGTAACTCAACATCATGGGAGAAGGGTGGTTTAACAAAGTTATATGGCCTTTCTGCAGAATCAACACTACTGAAACTTGCTGTACCCACTGTGGAATCAGAGACTGATTCTGACATTAGACAGCTGATCTTTCAAAATCAGCTGTCTAATGCTTGGTTCACATGACAGGATTTTAAAATTGTCGATTGATTTTCAAAACCCGAGACCCCATACACATGACAATAAACAATCGTAGATATAACAGGTTTGGCGCTACAGTGTGTGGTGTCCAGCCACACAGCAAACACAACACAACATACACCAAACAAATTTCACTCACGAACATTCAGATGTCAGCCAGGAAATCTCGCAAATATGGGCAGAAACTTGTGCCATCAGAAACTGAATTTAAATTGCAAAGACTCAATCTCTATTTGCGCGATTTGAAATTACTTAAATTGGTTTGAAAATGAACTCCACTAAATTTAAACAGAATTTAATGGTTTCAAACTGAACCAATTTGCTTTGAAAATCGATTTTATTGTACTGAAATTTCAGTTTACTACTTTCCCCGCCTCTCGCCCATAGACTGCTGGAGATAGGCACCAACTCCCCGGCGACCCACTATGGAATAAGCGGTAGAAAATGACTGACTGACTTTCAGCTATATCAATTTCAGTTCCAAAATTCAGTTTTTTGTGTCACATATCCGGTTCCTTGAGGAAATCTGCAGAGTAATCAAACACTGATTTACCAATTTACGTTTCACATCAGGTTAAACTTCCTTTACGGCATTTTGTCCTGGAGCAGTGCAGCGTACATGAGCTAGGCGGATGTCAATCACTAATTCAAATGGCCAAGAAGCGTCATGTACACAAATGATGGTCAAACAGTAAAACTCATGCTACCTGTAGCTATTAGCTAAACATGCCAGATTAGCCTAGTGTGCAGCAGGTGTTATGTCAAGCTCCGTTTCCCCTGCCCTATCCTCAGCGTAACTTATGTTGGTTGGCAACCGTGATAGTATGAAGCACAGAACTGTGAAGCGAATAAATGGAGCCTGAAGGTTAATGCTGCTGTCTGCACTGCAAATAACTACATAGTTTTTATTTACATATTGCTGATGGCTTATAATTCTATTTTGTTTAGTGTTCTGGGATTATGATTTTGTTTATTATTCAGCATTTTAAACTGTTCAAAATAATTTTTGTGTTCATAGATAGAAAAATATAACACTGTAAACAAAATACATCGATGACAAATAGAATTTGTTTAATTTACAACTCAAACACTAATATATTAACTTTAGGAAAAAAGTTTAAATTAGTTTATTTGTGGAGCATACTAATAATAATCAATAAACCAAACATTATTATTAGATATCATCTGAATGAATTATATCGGTTCAACTTCCACCCAGTCAAACAGCCCAGTTTTCTCGGGAAACCCAGCGGAAGTTTGAAAACAATGTGCCGGGAGTCAGCTGTTCTCTCGGGGTTTAGCGCACCTCCTGACAGGGCGGACCGGCTGCTGCGGCAGATGGGCATCTCCGAGCACTTGAGCAATTAAGTAATATATTGATAAACCAAGCAGATATTTTAGGTTTACACAACTACATTCTCGTCTAAAAACATTGTAAAAGGGTAGGAACGTAGACCGATCGGTAAATCGAGAGCTTCGCTTTTCGGCTCAGCTCTCTCTTCACCACAACGGACCGGCACAGTGACCCCATTACTGCGGCAGCCGCACCGATCCGTCTGTTGATCTCCCGCTCCATTCTTCCCTCACTCATGAACAAGACCCTGAGATACTTGAACTCCTCCACTTGAGGCAGGAACTCCCCTCCAACCTGAAGAGGACAAGCCACCTTTTCCGGTCGAGAACCATGGCGTTGGACTTGGAGGAGCTGATCTTCATCCCAGCTGCTTCACACTTGGCTGCGAACCGCCCCAGCGCATGGTGTAGGTTTTGGCTAGAGGGGGCCAGCAAGACCACGTCATCTGCAAAAGGAAGAGACAAAATCCACTGGTACCCAAACCAGACCCCTCCGACCCTTGGCTGCGCCTAGAAATCTTGTCCATAAAAGTTATGAACAGGACCGGTGACAAAGGGCAGCCCTGCCGGAGTCCAACATGCACCGGGAACAGGTCCGACTTAGTGCCGGCAATGTGGACCAAACTCCTGCCCCACTTGTAGAGGGACCGGATGACCCCTAATAAAGGGCCCCTGATTACATACTCCTGGAGCACCCTCCACAGGGCACCATGAGGGACACAGTCAAATGCCTTCTCCAGGTCCACAAAACACATGTGGGCCGGTTGGGCAAACTCCCATGAACCCTCCAGTACGCTGTAGAGGGTATAAAGCTGGTCCAGTGTTCCACTGCCAGGACGAAAACCACACTGCTCCTCCTGAAGCCGAGGTTCAACTATCGGCCAGACTCTCCTCTCCAATACCCTGGCATAGGCCTTACCAGGGAGGCTGAGGAGTGTGATCCCTGTAGTTGGAACACACCCTCCGGTCACCCTTCTTCAGCTTGACAGCGTCCCTTAATGCGGGTGTCCACCACCGGGTTCGGGGATTGCCACTGTGACAGGCACCACAGACCTTACAGCCGCAGCTATGGCCAGCAGCATCGACAATAGATGCGGAGAACATGGTCCACTCTGACTCTATGTCTCCAACATCCCCTGGAATCTGGTAAAAACTCTCCTGGAAGTGGGAGTTAAATACATCCCTGGCCAAAGGCTCCGCCAGACATTACCAGCAGACCCTCACTATGCACTTGGGCCTGCCAAGTCTGTCTGGCTTTCTCCTCTTCCAGCAGATCCAACTTACCCCCAGCTGGTGATCAGTGGACACCTCAGCCCCTCTCTTCACTCGAGTGTCCAAAACATGTGGCCGAAGGTCTGATAATACGACAACAAAGTCGATCATCGACCTCCTGCCTAGGGTGTCCTCGTGCCAAGTGCATTGATGGACACCCTTATGCTTGAACATTGTGGTCACTATGGACAATCCATGACTAGCACAGAGGTCCAATAACAAAACACCACTTGGATTCAGATTGGGGAGGCCATTCCTCCGGGTACTCCGCACTACCACCCAGCCCGTAGGCCGAAACGACAGTCAGAGACCTGTCCCCAACCTGAAGGCACAAGGATGCGACCCTCTTATCCACTGGAGTAAACCCCATGCCGCCTCTCCCCATGGGCCACCCAATCCTCTTTGAACCGGTCCCTCACCATTCCCACTCCAGGTAGTGGGCCCACTGGGGGATGGCCTCGCGTCTCTCCTTTGGGCTTGGCCCGGGCGGGTCTCGCGAGGGAGCAACCCAGCCACCAGGTGCTCTCTGATGGGTCCCGACCCCAGGCTTGGCTCCAGGGTGGGACCCCAGCTCAGCCGTACCGGGGGACATCACGTGCCTTGTTTGTGTGGTCCTCATGAGGGTTCTTGGATACCATCAAGTTATTTTTAGGGAGTTGTGAGACAGGCCTTTGTGTTCTTCTCTTTTTAGTTTTCTGCCTTGGAGCTCTTCTATGGATGCCGAGACTCATTCTTATTGTTGAATCATACACACTGAACTTAACTGAGGTTAGAGAGTTCTGGATTGTTTCATATGTCATCCTTTGTGATGTTCTGGATGAGTCCTTGATGATCTGTTGAAATAAATTTGGTAGGCTGACCATTCCTGAGAAGGTTCACCACTGTCCCATTTTGTCTCCATTTGTGAATAGAGGCTCTCACCGTGGTTTACTGGAGTCCCAGAGTCTTGGCTTTGTAACCCTTTTCAGACTAGAAGTTAGTGACTAAGTTTCTCATCTATGTTTTCTCTTCTGATGCTGTTTAAGATCTTGCAGCCTAATTTATGATTTTCAGACAGGTTATATTAAGTGTTTTTTTTTATTTATTGTACAGCTATGGCAGTAATAAAAGTAAAACCTGTTTAATCATGGGTATTCATGATTTATCCGTGGGTTGATAATCTTTTCACATAGGGCCAGGTTGGTTTTGGGTAGCTGCTGTTTCTTGTTAAATGAAAACATAATTCTAAAACATTTGTGTTTTTTCAGGTTTTCTTTAAAATAATTTTCTAAGGAGGCAATTTTTTACAGCACTTTATGCTGTATGCTTTAGAATAATGCAGAAGAAAAACATTTAAAAGCTGAATTTCTACAGCTTAGGTTGAAGCATCCCTGCTTGTCCTCTCAGGCTTCCTTAGATTCATGTGTTTTTATGTGTCTCTCTCTCAATTTGCTTTTGATGCAGTTTCACTTTGATGCAGATCCCTGTTGTTTTGAACTATTCTTCCCTTTTATTTGCACCAGTATATGTTGCCCAGGAAAAAGGTTCATAGGCTGTCAGCATCTATCAGGTGTCAGGCACTCCCATAGGCAAGGAAGAGCAGCTTTTCTTGTTCTTTATTTTGTTCATTCATTCTTTCTGAAAGTGTGTTGAAAGAAAGGAGAGTTTACTCTTTTAGATTTGAGTCAGAACTCATGGAAACTTGATGCAAACAACCAAATTGACACACATTTCCAAAAGTATACACAGAAACACAGACACAGGCATTAGACTTTGCACCTTATGAATACAAGCACATTACTTTCGTGCTTTTGTGTTAATCCTGAATTCCCCAACCCCCTGATTGTCGTGCTGTTCATTCACTTGCTGATGTTAGTGGAAGAGCTGCACATAAATCTTCCCTAAATATGCAGCCTGACAGACAAATAGAGGCAGACAGATAAAACATTTGTCATAGTTTACGGGGATGTTGGCTTGTCTGTTTGCTTCAATTTTAAAAATTTCAAGACCACAGTGAGAAGGATATGTCTGGGTGTCTGTACAGTTTTAAAATTAGACTGATTTATGGTGCTAAGCCTGTCCATTTGTCAAGGCTCTAAGGAAGACCAGTAATGACTGGAGAGTTTGTCAGCTCATGCTGATGGATGAAGGAGCTCCAATGACAACAATCTGTATGAATTCTCTAGAGTTAATCTAATTCTTTTCAGTGAAATCAATGAGATCACAATTTTGTTTTCATTTGGGTTCAAGACAATGGGTGACGTGATGCTTTAAGAAAGCTATATAACACTCACTGACAAAACCAATATGCACTTGGCAGAATCTGTGTAATTCTGAAGTAAATTGGTACATATGCAGACCAGTGAGGAACATGTACATGATTTGTACCTGGAACATCTACAACAGCAGTTCCCAAACTACTTATAACAAGTACCACCTTGGTACATACTAATACCAATAAGCTTTCCATGTTCTACCATGCTGGCTGAAATTTAAAAACAGTACAACTTCCATTGGAACTATTTTATTGGTTGAATTATGTGGTCTAGATATGAGTTGCATTTTTATTTAAAGGTTGAATGTTTTAATGAATGTTAAATTCTTAATTAGGAATTCAGGTTTGTTACCCACCTCCAACCTTATGACCAAATGTGGCCACCCTGCATGTGAACTGGGTATTTGCTGCGTGGAAAAATCTGTTTATCTACCCTCCTCATGATTTGTATCTTTAAATCTTACACAAGAAAATTGCTACACATTGTTCTTTAGTAAGTATGTTGCTCCGTTTTTATTGAACAAAAAGCAAAAACAACATATTAGCTTCTATTGCAAACAGTAATTAGCCTGATTACTCATCATATCTGTCAGGAAATTCAATTTTAAAATTCAAACTGGAATGTGGTTTAGTTGCTTTTGATGTCTCAGATCTAAGGTATAATTTCCACAGGAGGGCTGAAGCCCAAAACCTTCCTTCTGAAAATCTGTGGTTTTTGTGTTTATATGCATTCACTGCCAGTGTGCATGTGTGTGTTTTTTTAACCAGTTTCATTTTCCATCAAAATGAATGGCAGTATTTTCTTGCAGATTGAATGAGCATCCTTACCCATATTCATCTAATGTAAAATCTAACAATTAGGTTTGTGGAGAGGAGATTTTGCAATGTTGATACAGAGAAAATGCAATACAGTATCAGTAACCACCACTGCTTCGTCCTCATTATTGTGCACTACATCACAGTTTTCTGTCTTCATGTTAACCAATTAGTACTAACATTTCTTGAGCAAGCCTAGATGCAGCCCAAGTACCACCAATGGTATGTGTACCAAAGGTTGATAATCATAGATCTAGAAGTGACCAAAACACATAAGTGATGGCGTTATGAATGAAGCGATCGTGTTGTAGGCAGTTACCGGAGCATCCTGGCATTGGTTTGACAAGTGGTTATATGAGTGCACCCACACATGTTGTTTCTTCCCGTACCATAAGACTATGCCTAGTCTACAGCTAATGTAAACCCTAAATAATGTATTTAATATAATTAAAGAAATTAAGGAAATTGTATTTTGTCAAGAGAGCCAGAAAAAGGTTGTGGGTGGCAAAATTAGTTTGGAAAGCCAAAGAGTTGTATCAAACTAAAAGGTAGAAGTCAGACGACGTGTAAGTAAATGGTAGTTTGCTATAGTCGTCATATACACAATAAGCCAAACATACAATTTAATGGTTGAAGCTATGTGTTATTGTAATATGTTTGCTGTGTGTGCAAATAAACTGCATCCAGCTCTGGAGTGACAAGATATCACTTTCAGTGAATGTGTGGCATTAAGGTAGAGAGTGGACATTGCACTGTGGAAGCTAGCTACCAGCTCAGAGTACAGGAGTATTGGACATCTTTTTTGAGTTTCATTGTCTGATGAGCTAACCCCCCCTCCTACTTCCCTATGTTTAAGGGGATTGCTCAATCCAGCTCTCCATCCAACGGGTCCGGAACTCCCCAAACCTGAAAGGTCTTACTAAGCAGGTTTACTGAGAGTTCTGTTTCAGCTGGTGTCGGGAAATGACTCGCCTAGCCTCTAACAGCCTTCATACAAAAGTCTCGCCCTTCTTCAACTGGAGGTCTGGACAACTGAGTAGCCCACAGGTGTCATTCATACTTCAACTGTCACTTTTGTTCACAGCTGCTCATTCCCAAATATTACAACTGGCTCTTGGTATATGGGTTAGGTTAATTTTAGTGGCTCGGAAAGAGCCCCAAGGGTGCTGTTTTAACAAACTTTGCTAAGGCAACCTATAAAAAACATCTAACAACCAGGCAACAAGACTTTTTACCACCAATGAAAAACCAAAAATACGGTGACTCAAATAATTCAATGCCCACGATTTAACTAGAATTGTATATGCTTTCTTTAATTAGTAACACTTTTGCAGGGGTCAGTAACAGCTTAAATTCAGCAACACATAATAATTTCAATAATAGAAATGAATCAATCAACTCAACCTGTCTTTCCCTGATGCTGAAACTAATGAGTTTGGAGAGGCTTTGAAGATGGAGGCTCATCCATGCACCTGATGGAGAAGAATTCTCCTGGTAACAACGAGGTGTTTCTTGAAGGGAATACGACTTAATCTTCAGTTTTCTTCCTCTAGTGGACAGGCACTGATGCTCCAGGCTTTGATGGTTAAACAGGAACTTTGTTGTCATATGTCTCAGAAGACAGTACCGTATTTTCCGCACTATAAGGCGCACTTAAAAACCTTTAATTTTTTCAAAAAATGACAGTGCGCCTTGTAATCCGGAACGCCGTATATATGGATCAATTGGTTATGTCATGATTCCAGCCCTTCAGCTCACCTTGACTGTGCTGATTACTCATTGCCTTCACCTGCACTGGGCTGCTCCTATTTAATCAGCTGCTCGTCACCAGCTCAGTGCGAGATCGTCTGTTGCCTCTGTCACAGCTTTCAAGCCTTGATTCATGTTTCAAGAGAGTTTTTTCTGGTTATCTGATCCTGCCTGTTTTTTGACCACAGATTTCTGCCTTGTCCTTCTGCTGTTCGGAAACGTCCTGACTTCACGTTGCTGAAACCTGCCTGTCTCTGGATTACTGGACTATCCCTGCCTGAAACCCTCCAGTGCTTTACCTTGGATTGTCTCCCGCTTCTGCATCTGGTTGGTGGAAATATTCTCTGTCTCCTGTTTGTTCCTGGAACCCCCAAGACCTCCTGTTGTCCACTTCCCCCTCCTCCCCGGCTGGATTTCAATTCCCTGATAAACCTCCATTCCTGTCCTTCCTGTCTGACCGCTTCAGTGGAACCTCTTCTACCCAATTATTATTATTATTTTTTATATTAAAACTTTTGGTTAACCATTCTCTTGTCTGGCTGTGTTTTGGGTTCTGGTTGAGTTGCATCATCGTTACAGGTTAATTGGTTGATCCATACTGGTTGTACACGGCGCTCTGTCAAAATGTTTCAGTACGACTGGTAAACTACAAAGCCGCACCGCTTGCAGCATTACGGCTACCGTAGTCAGGGGCGTCGCCGAAGTAATAGCGGTAAACACCTGTACTGTGCTTACTCCTAGTCCAACACCCCTTGTGTGTGTATAATGTTTGAATGTACTGTTGCAGGAATTGCCTGAACTATGTGTGATTAGAAGCTCAGTGTGTGGGGTGTATGTTTCTCCTCTGGACAGAGGTGGCGCTGTGTGCTGCCGTAGCTGAGCATCAAGAGTGAAGGAGTGACGTCGGTATTATTGTGTGTGTGGGGTGGGTAGAGACGCCGACCGGAGCAGCGATGTATGAGTCTGTAAGCCCTGTGTTTTTACGTGCTGCAAAGTCATTAAAAAGAACCCCGAATCTCGTCAACAACTCAGTGTTTTGATGCTGTTTCTTCATGCTCAACTCAGCAACGTATGAGTGAGGGAGTTAACCCCGAGGAAACTAGTAACTTTGGCCCTGGAGAAAGCGTCTCCCCTGTGTCATAAGACTACGGTCAGGGGACAGAAACAGGAAAGGTTAACAGTACTAACGTTTGATTTAGTGCATCAAACTGTTTCTTTTACGTGTTTACTGAATCAGGGAAAAGTTTCCTTTCATGTTTTAACTAACGTTTGATTTCAACTTCAACTTCATAGACTCCAATGCATTCCTAACGTGCGGTTGGCTCTATTCAATAGAATTCTATGTAGAGGAGACCTTACCATGAGAGTGAATGGAGTTATCAGAACGCTGGTTTGTAGTGTATTAATAAAGTTTGACTGACTGACTTATCTGACTGTTTTGTTGACATTCTCTTTAGCACAGCTCCATCTAGTGGATGCATAACGCAACCCCAGTGAAACGTTTGACTGCAGTAGCTTCTATTCTATGCGCCTTATAATCCGGTGCGCCCTATATATGAAAAAAGTTCTAAAATAGGCCATTCATTGAAGGTTCGCCTTATAATCCGGTGCGCCTTATAGTGCGGAACATACGGTAGTTTCCAGAGGCTGAAGAGTTGAAGGAAACCCGGAGACATAAATGAGGTGGATTCAGGGTTTCCAGATGCCTGAAACTTAGAGCAGTCAGCTGTTCACCGATCAAGTTCACTTCTGTTGTCTGGATAAAAGGCTGTTGATGAAATCAGACTCTTAATTTTGAGGCACAGTCCTTCCAGGGCACACGTGTTGATCCTCTTTTTAAGGCAGTCGATCAGCTGGGCTGTGTCTCTGTTCCTTTTTCATCTGAGCGTCTTTTCTCCATCAGATCTTGTTCGCTGGTCTTCTGCGAGGAAACAACCGCAGTTCCCTTTTTTAGCATTGCTTTTATAGTGCAGATGCTCTCACTGGTCAGCCCTTTGTTAGTCTTCTCAATTATTGCACAACATACTTTTGCCCAGTACGTTATTGCTCAATACTTTAGTCATGGTCATCGTGACTTTCTGGTGCTGTTTTTCGCCCTTGGAAATGCCGGTAATAGCCACGCAGCTGGCTGTAGACTCATCCTCCCTTCCTTACGCTGGTCTTCAAAAGATTTGCTGTCAGCATGCAGCTGGCTCTCGTCACTCCTAGTCATTCTACAGTTCTCTCCCTATTCTGCTCAGTTTTAAACTTTACACAGTATTACACATATCATTCTCAGCTTTCTGCATTTACTTCAAAACACAGTTTGTAGTCATACATCACAACTGATCAACATTATATCTCTTTCATATATAGCTGATTGAGAATTTCAAACCTTAATGTTTTTTACTTGAATTATCAGTTCTTAACCATATTTCAATCATACATCTTTCAACTTGATAATCCAAGATTACTCATTTCATTTTATACTTGTAAAAGAATGGAAAATCATCATACATCATTTCTTTTGGATACACTTCTATTTCTGCAAAAGAAATATGTAGCTCCACACAGGCCTCTCCAATCCTTCAGTCTCAGAATATGAGAACATGCTTGTTTCACTCTCTACTGCCTCAACCGTGTATTTCAATAAGTATTGCATGGATTACACAAAATTATATTTATTGTAATTTTTATGGATTTAACTGTGAGCAGTTAATAAATGTTGCATGGATTACATGGAAACATCTCACCTTATTTTGACATGAGTCAGCATCACAAATGTGTGCAGGTGTTTTGTGTTGCTGCAGATTTAAAAACATTTTAGTTGCCTTCAAAGCCTTGAGCCCAAACATGTATCATTATATGTCATTTTCAATTTTGACAAAAAACTGTTGTGTCCTTTAAAAATGTCTCTACTTTTGTTTTATATATATTACAAATACTTTTTTTAATCAAACTTAGTAAAGTAAAACATAATCTAACAGTAAGATAAATTACTATTGGTTTGGTATGATTTAATCAGCAGAAGTAGTATTCTTTTTTAATTATTATTACTATGATTTTTAATCAGTAAACCCAATACAATTTAAAATCTCATTTACAAGGATAACCACAATAAAAGAAAGTTACACATAAAATGTTACAAATTATGAAACAACAGTAGTCACCTTAATATAAATAAAAAGCAAAAATCCAATAATATATTCCACATTGTAATTCAATTCAGTTTATTTATATAGCGCCAATTCACAACACGTCGTCTCAAGGCACTTAACAAACTCAGGTACATACATCCCAATTAATCCTAACCATTGAACAGTGCAGTCAGATTCAGTTATTTATTTTAATTGGATAAAAAGTTTTTCCATCTAAGGAAACCCAGCAGATTGCATCGAGTCAGAGACTTGTAGCATTCACTTATCCTGGATGAGCATGTAGAGACAGTGGACAGTCACTGGCTTTGACTTTGCAGCAATCCCTCATCCTGAGCATGCATGTAGCAACAGTGGAGAGGAAAAACTCCTTTTTAACAGGAAGAAACCTCCAACAGAACCAGGCTCAGTGTGAGCGGCCATCTGCCACGACCGACTGGGGGTTTGAGAGAACAGAGCAGAGACACAAAAAGACCACAGAAGCACTGATCCTGGAGTACTTTCTATATGAAGGAAAAGTAAATGTTAATGGATGTAGCTCCTATTGCTGAGGGCATCTCTCAGGGGACGTCATTTGACCCAACCATCCCTAAGGACACCAATAATTACAATAAAGGATAGTTCTTGAAATATTAACTGAGATGTCCATTCATCCTTTTCCCTGCATTGCCCCTTCGACACTCACTCATCCATCTTAAACTGTTAGGGCTTGCAAGATAGAGGACCCCAGATTGCAGAGTAGCAGGCAGCAAATAGCACGGCAAGTGCAAAACGATTTAATAAAAAACAAAAACTCACTCTCAGAAGAGGCAGGAACAAAACAATAAACGAATAGGCAGGACAGGCTTGGCATGATCCACAAAACAAGAAATGAGCATGATCTGAGAGGAAGGCATGAGCATGATTTGAAAACGATTCCGCGATGAATAACTGAACAGGTGTGTATTTATGGAGCGTGACCAGGTGAAACAAGAAGACAAATTAATAGGTGCAGGTGATCTGAATAAACTTAATTGACAGAAGAGCAAAACATGGCTGGAGCAAAACAGAGACTCTTGAACACAAACAGAAACTAGAAAAAACATGAAACAAAAGTATAACCAGATCCGAAAACCAAACATGAACGAGATGACAAAACTAAAGCATGACCAGAAAAAACAAACAGAAACATGATTCAAAAATCTAATAATAATAATAATAAACAGAAGAGCGATTCAAAACCTTAACTGTGACAAAACATAAAGAAAAAACCCGAAACCCAAAAACCAAACAAACGAGTAGTAACTCTATCTATCTATCTATCTATCTATCTATCTATCTATCTATCTATCTATCTATCTATCTATCTATCTATCTATCTATCTATCTATCTATCTATCTATCTATCTATCTATCTATCTATCTATCTATCTATCTATCTATCTATCTATCTATCTATCTATTTATTAATTATTAATTTTTTCCCATCTGCCACCAGCCTTGTTAACAAAGCCCGGAAACCACACTGACACTCCCCCCCCCCCCCCCCCCCCTTTTTTTTTTCTTCTTTTTTTTTTTGCATAGAGTGACTTGTAAACTGTAACTCTATGCGTTACATTAACGCTCAGCAGCTTGGACTCCTGCTTTACTTGCACTGCCATACTTGCACAATGATCATCTGCACTGTTGTATTGCTCTTGCATCTTATACTGCTCTATACTTACTCTCACTCACTTAAAACTGTGCACATATATTTATATTATATTGTAGATATGTTTATACTTTTTAATTTGTATTGTATTGCACTGACTACGCCAAAACAAATTCCTTGTATGTCCAAAAACGTACTTGGCAATAAAGCTTTTCTGATTCTGATTCTGATTCTGATTCTGATTCTGAATTATATGGCCTGCATCGCATACGATCTTCACAGTGCAAACATGCAATTAGCTGCTATGTTCCTATGTATTTAGGCCTTCCTGCACATTGATGTTACAGATGGAATTCCTATTCACATAATCTCCTTCATTCAGTGAAGGAGCAGTGATAGGAATGTGAGTGCCATCTATGCACCCAATCATGCCTGGAAATCCTAAAATATATGAGTGGATAATTAGTGCTTGGGATCCCAAAATATGACTACAGACTAAATTATTACTTCACACCTGTAATTCTGTAGAATTCTTCTTTTATTAGTCTCGTGGGTCTGTGACCAGGGAACACCAAACAACTGTAAAGTAACTGCTTGAGTGCAACAGTTACCTTCCTGACTGTACGACATCCAGATGCCTTTGACAGATTTTCTGCATCACTGGCATTATAAAAAGGTGTCAGTTGGCATAAAAAATAAGTGCAGCACAAAGTGTTTCCTCTGGACTGTTACTGTGCCCTCGTTGTGTTCTACAAAGGAAACGCGGGCAGAGAATATTATTGAGATACATTTCCGGTCAAAAGTTTTAGATACACTTTCTCACCTAATGGGTATCTTTATTTTCATGACTATTTACATTGTGGATTCTCATCAAAGGCAACAAAACTATGAATGAACAGTAATATAGTAAACAAAACGTGTGAAGTCACTAAACATTTTATCATGTCAGATTCTTTAAAATAGCCGCCCTTTGCTTTAATTACTGTTTTGCACACTTCTCTCCAGATCAGATAAGTACAGAAGCTGAGTACAGGTGGACTACTATGTGGCATGGTTTTGAAACAATCATCTCATCTTGAATGTGAATAAAACAAAGGAGATGATTGTAAATGTTAAGAGAAACAGGAATAGGTCAAACTCTTTCCATCATGGGAGAAGAAGTGGAGGTGGTGGAGGAGTATAAATATATCGGCGTTCACCTGGACAACACACTGGAGTGGGAATGGAACTGTGAAGCCATCTACAAGAAGGGACAGAGCAGACTGTACTTCTTGAGGAAGCTTAGGTCCTTCGGTTTTTGCAGCAAGATGCTGCATATCTTCTATAAGTCTGTTGTGGAAAGTGTGATCTCTTCTGCCATTATCTGGTGGGGTAGCAGCATCAGAGCCAGGGACTTAAAACAGCTCAACAAGCTGATAAAAAAGACTGGCTCTGTTCTGTGGACTCCTCTGGTGCCTCTGGAGATCATTGTGCAAAGAAGGATTATTCATAAAATGAAGAACATTATGGAGAACTCTGAACATCCTCTTCATGAGACTGTCCTACAACAACAGAGTGTCTTCAGTCAGAGGCTTCTTCAGATCTGCCGTAAGACAGACCGCTACGGGAGATCATTCCTGCCTACAGCCATCAGCATCTACAATGGCTCTTTAAAGAAACCTGCATAATATGAGCTACAACAATATTTAATTTCCCTTTGGGATGAATGAAGTATTTCTGAATTTGAATAAAATTTGAATAATTCCATATGTGTTCATTCACTGTTTTGAGGCTTTCAGTGAGAATAAACGTACAATGTAATTTGTCATAAACATAAAGAAAACCATTAAATGAGAAAGGCATTCTAAAACTCTTGACCGGTAGTGTATATCATTTACTGCATAAAACGGTAACGCTCGAAAAGATATTCATCTGGAAATGATAAGATGTCTAATCACGGTCTGATCACCCTCTCCCGACATAGATATTTGCAGAGTATTGGCGCTGCCACATCTACAGGCTCATCCAGCTACTTGTGCCAGGTCTCAGTGAAAGAGTAGAACAGATTCAGAGTTAGTTTAATAAACCCTGCTACTGAGCAGGGTTGCTTCACGGAGTATGTTGTAGTGGTAACTTGACTCAGGGTAATGGCTACCTGGCCTTTTGAAACCAAAAACTAGGGTATGCACATACTTACCCCAGAACTTACTCTGAGTTTTCACTAACCCTGCTTTTTGAAATGGGTCCCCAGTGTGCGAATGTGTGTGTGTGTGTGTGTGTGTGTGTGTGTTCCTTAAGGTTCATGGATGTTTGTCCAAAGAGAAAGAATAGTCAGTTTATGCATTCTTAATTTCTAACAATTATTTTTTACATTTTTGTCAAGCCAGGTGTTATTTCCTGGTACAATGGGCATGCCCCCAAAATTTGTGAGACATCATTGTGTTTGTGCATGTGTGTTTTTATTTCTATGTTTTTGAGGCCAGCCTTTGCATCACTGTCTCAATTGCCCATTTACCAGGCATCATTTGTCATCTCTGTGATGTTCTTTGGTTCAAGGATGCATGCTCATGCCCTAGAGTGGCTTTTTACTCTGACCAAACTACAGCATAAAGCTGAGGTTCTATAGCTTTTCTCCAAGGCATTATTTTTTTTATAGCATCTCTGCTTCATAGGGCGAAACCAGGGACAATGACAATAAAGAGAGGTTAAGTGGAATGCATATAAACCTAGGACATCATGTGTACCTGCAAGAATATGCATCAGAGCTTGATGATTCTCAAAGTCACCTTGCACTTTTAGTGTTCTCCCCTGATTTGCTGTCTGTGTAGCAGCATATTAAGGCTACGTTTAGCAGTACTAGATAATACCTGAAATAACATCAACAACACTCAACTAATGAGATTCAACTTGCTTCATCCTTTTCTGTTCCTGAAAACACCCATTTGGTTAGTTATAACCATGTTAATGTTTTGTAATTTTCTTTCTGTCTTTCCTTTGATGTCCTGTAAAACACTTGCACTGGATTGCCTTGTGTATGAATAACGCTATATAAATAAACCTGCACTGACTAAATATTTCACTGTGATCTCATCACGGTGACTAAAATGCTCATTAAATTAGATTGTTTTAAACATGGGCATGAGTTACAGCATCATTGTACCAACTAACGTTTTGATTGTCCAGCATTGTTATTAACATCTGCACTTACAGTTTAGGTCAGGCTCCTTTGCTGGCCAATCAAGAAGTGATACTATGATGATTAAAGCAGGCATTGGTACCTTTGGCATTGTGGGTAGGTACCAAGTCCTGCTGAACACTGAAATTAGCACCTCCATAAAGCTTGTCAGCAGAAGGAAGCATGTAGTGCTCTAAAATTTCCTGGTAGATGATAAAAATTATAAAAGTTTTCTACTGGGGAAAAAGTTGATTTGGGAATTTCCACCTAGCACCTATCACTGTTGCCTTGCGGCAAGAGGGTCCTGGGTTCGACTCCTGGCCAGGGTTCTTTCTGCATGCAGTTTGCATGTTCTCCCCATGCATGTGTGGGTTCTCACCTGGTACTCCGGCTACCTCCCACAGTCCAAAGACATGCCTGTTAGGTTAATTAGTCTCTCTAAATTGCCCTTAGGTGTGTAAATGAGTGTGTGCATGGTTGTTTGTGTGTTGCCCTGCAATGGACTCGCTGTGTTTCACAGCGAGCGCAGGAAACATTTCACTCCAGAAGATCCCTCCTCGACTGACCGTTGTTCAGGTGGGCTCTTCTTACAATAGTTAGGGGGTAGGTTACAGAGCACCAAGAAGGCTCTGATTCTTGGTCCAGACGTGTAGAAGTCTTAAATTCCACCATTACCAAGACACATAATGAGACAGAAGGGTTCCACCAAATTACCTCCTCCCCAGGGAGAAACATTGGATTTTATAGTGAAAAAATATGGACCAAAAAGCACAGACAGCATCAATGAATGGGATAAAGATTAAAATTTTCTAGCAGAGGGTTTGTTTAGTCTTCCAATTTTACAAAAAAGTTGAGGCCTTTAATTTCAATCTGTAGTCTAACTTTTTTTTTTTACTTTTCTTTACTTTCCTTTATCATGCCACTGCAATGTACTTTTTAAATGTTTATTGTCATCATGTAAAGCACTTATAGTCTTGTTGCTGAAATGTGTTATACAAATCAACTTGCTTTGTCTTTTTGCACACTGCATCAGTGTTTGATCCAAAACCCAACTTATCAGTAACAGTTCCCAAATATATATACATGCAGATGAAAAATCAAGAAAAAAGAACCTTGCATGTGTCCTAGGGACCTCCATATGCTTAAAGTCGAACTAAACTCCATGTCAAAGAATAACTCCGCCCCACACAAATTTTGAAAAATGCCACCAAAGTGGGCGGTGACAATTGTGGAGATAAGTGGAGGGGGTTAAGCAGGGGTGTGGTCAGGCAGACAAGGGAAAGTGGCAGCTAGCTTAATTTGTTATATAGAAATATGGAGAGTGAGCAGAGCGATGCTGCTAGTTTCACCTTGGATAGATCTTCTGAAGTGGAGGATTTTTCACCCCCCTGATCATTGGAAGTTAAGAGAGGCTTTATGAAGCCTTGAGCTGGCTGCTCAAACTAACAGTTTGAGTGCTGTGTTAAGGAACAATGCTAAGCCCTGACTCACTACGGGGGCGTGTTGGAGTGAGATGGTTTTATACCTGAATGCAGGGCTGTGATGTAAGCATGTACAAAGCTGTACCATTTGAACCAGTAGGAACATTACACTGCAGTAACCTCCATTCAACCCAAAGAGGACAGCACTAAGACGGTTTTAGGACAAATATTGCAGAATAAACAAATTTACATAAAATTAAAAAAAACACAGTAACATAAAGATAGCATCCTTAAGGCCCAGTTTATCTGCAATAAAAAAGTTGATTTGGGGTTTAGTTCCACTTTAACTAAGAGGTTTATTTAGCAAAAAATTGCAACCTCCACACCCCTCCCTGCCTGATAGATGAACCAAAGAGGATCTAAGTGGCCAATGACCTACATCATGATTTTCTTTTTGACTAGTCTTTCAAAGACCTTCATCACCAAGAGGGTGAGAGCTACTGGTTTAAAGTCATTGAGGACTTTGAAGGTCTTGTTTTTCACAATGGAAATAATAATAATGGCAGTTTCCACACCATATAAACAATCTGCAACTGGAGAGACTGATTAAAATTAGTTTTTTTAAATTTCTCTAAGTTGTGAGGCGCAGTGCTTAAGCATTCTACCACAAATATTATCTGACCCTGGGTTCTTGTTTACTTTAGTACGTTTTAAAAGCATAGTGAAAGAAGACAAATCAATATTGAGACCAGGGGTATCTCTTAGAAGCATCTGAGTTAAATGTCAAATAAAACTATTTAATTCATTTGCAAAGCTGCCTATCAGAGATAAAGCCTTTCAAGGAGACAAAAGTGTTAGTTTTCTTCAGGCCTGTCATTGATTTAATGCCGTTCCAAACAGACAAGTTTGGCTTTTTCAATCTTAGCTCTAACAACTTTTTTGATTTCAGTGTATGCAGCCTTATCGCCACTCGAAGACATCCCTTTTCTGTCTAAATAGGTTATTCAGTTCCTTTGTGATCCACAGTTTATTATTTGGGTAAGAAATGAACTTTTTATAAGGGATCACACTGTCAGTGCAAGTAAATAAAACAACATCTGCCAACTCATCGTCATGTTATTAGATGATTCCTTACACATAGACCATATTGTACAGTCAAACAGCCTTGTAGTGCTCTCCTCACTCCACACCTGTACATACTGAATGCTCACTTTGTCCCTGTGCAGCAAGACCCTATAGGTGGGGAGCAGATGCTCAACATTGTGGTCAGAAGAACCAATTGGTGGGCCAGTAATAGAACTGTAGGCTCCCTTAATACAGCCATAACACAGGTCCAAAGTCGTATTGTCACTAGTATCACAAGTAACACACTGCTTGAAGCCATTCAGAGCTTTTCTCTCCAAGAAAGAAACGTGGTGCATCAGGTGACAAGACTAGAGTTGCTGTGATAATGAATAGATTACATCAGATGCCGCTTTTGAGTTTGCGCCAGGATGGATGTACACTACAATAAGAAATATTTGAGGAAATTCCCTTGGAAGATAAAAGGGCCTTACTGATACCTACAACAGCTTAACGTCTGGTAGACAGATCCTCTCATGAACCGTCACATTGTCACACTACCTGCGATGTAAAGGCAGACGCCTCCGCCGTGATTATTTCCTGTATTTTCCGGATCTCGATCCAGCCGTATAGGAATTAAGAATCTGTTAGGGTTTGAAAACTTTTGTATTGTTCATGTCTGCTCTAAGTGTCTTTCCCTCCTTACATGTCACAGAAAGGGAGATGGGGAGAGGAATGAGTTATGCTTTTGTCAGCAACATCTAGGGACTGGTACGAGCACTCACTCACTACCTCTCTGTTTAAAATCAAGACACATGAACCCTAACCTTTCTGACCCCACACACACACACACACACACACCCTGAATGTTTGTTGAACTGTGTGTGAACCAGCATGTATAAATAAAGAGAGAGGGTGCCAACACTTTGTAGATTTGCACTGCAAAGTGTGAGCTACCCTTGCTGCAAGTACATCTGACTCTGTGTCGTTCCTTACCTCTGAGTTGACTAAATAATACCTAACATTAACTTGGTCCTTCGAAGCTGGATATTATAAGAACTAAATTGATCTTATTTTTCTTTGCAGTGACTGGCGGATCTCTGGGAACAGCCTGACGTCGAGTTAAGCGCTGCCGCACAGCCGCACCTAGGCCTGGTGGCTGAAAGTCCCGGTGTGTGACATTCGCATCTGGCCGGTGGGTTATCGTTTTGCTTGATGCCGGGTGACTCTGGGAGGTCTGACAGAGTCACCTAGAAGTCAACTCAGAGGTGAGATAGCTTTAAAATACAGTACATGAGATAAGAGTAAGCGCTATATAAATAAAAGAAGAAAGGTACTTAAAAGTCGTTGGTAGTGTGTCGCCGGTAAGGACACTGCATTGGATAGGTTTTATTTCGCCGCAAGGAAATAGCGATAAATTTAGGTAGGATCTCGCCGCAAGGACATCAGAAACGACTAGGTAATTCTGCCGTAAGGGAACTGGATAATTTGGTTGGTAACATTTTGCCGCTAGGAAATGAAATTAAATGTTGAATAATAAGGGAGCTCATAAACTAAGCTAGGTTGACCATACGTATTGCTGAAGGGACATAAATATGTTAAAATACTAACTGTGTGAGTGCTGTTGTGTGTGTTTGGAAGACAGCATTTTGGAAGAATCATAGCAAGATTCTGCTGGTCTTGTGTTTTCTTTTGCCCAGAATAGAAAGACGTATTGGTGATTTGTAGAGATAAAGGTCGGGTTTAATCCCAGAAAATTAATACCACTGTGGATTAGTCACAGTAGAAGGGCGTGTTAATGTCCTCTCCTTGAATCTCATGCCAGTGAACTTCTATCTGGGACATTTCTAGTATTGTGAACTAAAATTAAACATCATGGGGAAGAAACAAAGTAAACTAATTAACTTAGAAGGGGATGTAGAGTTTATGGAGAACTATGTAGAAGGAGCAGGTATGATCTGTGATTGATGGAATAAAAAACATGGTTTCTTGAGTAAACTAAATATTAACGATATCTTAAAATTACAAGGGGATTTAAAATTAGAAATAATGGAAACCAAGAAACCAACTAAAAAGGAACAGAGAAAGGTCGAGTATAAATTCTCAGACAAATGGCTGGAACAAAGTAAGTTAAGAAACATGCAGAGGCAAGATAAGGAGGAGAGGCAAAAGGAGAAGCTGATAGCTGCAGTCTTGGTGCACCCACATGAGGAAACAGTGGTCGCATCCAGACGACGAGGAGCTGCCGCCTGTCCTGCAGCTGCCGTGCAGGCAGCTGCAGGACAGGCGGCTGCAGCACAGCACATTGGAGGAGAGATAGAAGGAACTGTAGCAGTTCCTAAAACTCCTATAAGTAAGCAAGAAAAAATAAGCAATGCTTTTAAAACAGAAGAACAGAGCTCTTCTAGTGAGTCCTGGTCTCTTAATTCCTGGTGGGACACAGGAGTGCGAACTAGGAGTAAATATAAGAAAATTACTCCCAGTATATATCCAGGCAAAGCCTTAATGGCTCACGAACATAAATTTCATCCATCTGGAAAAAATTTAGAGGAAGACACATTTCCTTTAGTTGAGGTCGTGAATCCAAACGTAGGTGATGCTAATGTTGTGACCTGCAGCCATGGATTTCAACATAAACTCCAGTACGAACATTTCTGGAACTTTCAAAATAAATGGCATTTAACTGACTTCCAGCACAACTCCGAAGGGGGAAGGGGGGGTAGCAGAGGACTTCCCATGATGCCACTGCCCGCATAAGATCCCCACCTTTCCACAAGTCTTTCTCTTCCACGCCGATGACCATTGGGATAGGAGGGAAACAAAGCGCGCTGATGTCTTTTGCTGGCAAAAAGACATAAATTCAACTGGATCCATGGAAGCCATACGATCATCGATCATATGCAAAGTTAAGTAGAATGAAATACTGTCTGTGTATCCGGTATTTTCATTCATGAACGGGGATAATTAAGGTACAAGCATTACTTGACTGTCTCTCCGAGGCCCCGCAGACGCAAGCAGTGTTCGAGAGAAGCCCGGCAAAGACGCGGTCTCCCAGCCTGCAAGGAAGACGGCAGAGACCGCAGCGGACAGGATGAATGTCCAGCTGTCCGGAGCTAACCCTTTTTTTTCACAGAGCGAACGCAGAGGTTAGCTGAAAGCTAACAGTTGTTGACAGTTGTTGACTGTGGGCGTTTCTTCGAACTTCATCGCCCTTGGACAACATTTCCTCACCATGGTCAGAGGTTAGGTTTGGGCAGATTAACCGTTAGGATGAAATAATCTGAATGTTTTCATTCTATGAAGTTTTGTTTTTGTGAAACCCGGCTATCTTAGTGCTAATAGGCTAGCTACAGCACGCGCCGGTTTGTGTTCTTTGTATGTTTTAAAGTTAAGATAAACTTTATTTAAAGGGTGGTTTTAAACAGAACATTGCTCATAACGCGCCATCCGCGCTTATGCATTTTAACCCTTTTATTAACCCTGGTATTTTAAAGGTATGTGTTGATTCTGGTGCTAAACTATCCGCTTCTTTGTTAGCTTAACGGCTAACCGGTATAGAACATGTTGTTACTACGAGAGACTATTCAACAGAAAGGTGGTTGGTTTCAAGCTAGTGAATAATAGTCCCTGAACATCATTTACTAGATTTGATAACTAAGTAAACACCATTGAGCCCCATTTCTCCAGAAAGATTTGGCTCTTTTCCAAAATACTCCCTTAATAATATTTATTCGAATATTATTTCAATAACTAAATGCAGCTAATTAGACACCGTTGAGAATTAATCATCCAGAAGGTTGGTTTTATTCAGCAGATCATTATTTAAAACATTATTTTATTAAAATAATATTTTTTTCTGATGTTGCATTGTGAAGGGTTGTCTAAATGTTTGCTGATTATTGCCTAAGTTAGTTCCAAGACTAACTTAACTTCATTTCCAGATTTTTCAAGATAATCCTTGGTTCTCAAACATAAACATTGCATGGTAATGTTGCATCACTCTTTTTGGTCAAGATTTCCAATCATCTTTAATCAACTTGTTTATATTGTACATAGTCCTTTAGTCTTCGTTAGTTTAGTTGGTTTAGTTGGATTGTTTTAGCATAGTAAAGAGTTTGTTGATTGAAATATGTGTGACTTTGAGTTCACTTATTTTTGTTAATAACTTCTTGTATTTTAAGAAATTGTGTTAATTAATGCCATATATGTGCAGAGTTTATGCTGTTCAATAACATCAGAGCTCGTCTCACTCCTTTCTATTCTGTCCTAATACCATCGCCTTACTGGGCTGGTATTCACAGGACAACCCTTAACAGACTGAAATATTATTTGATAAAATATAAAAAATATTAATATTAAATAATATTCTCATACTCGTACTCGTCGTCTTCCGCTTTATCCGGGACCGGGTCGCGGGGGCAGCAGACTCAACAGAGACGCCCAGACGTCCCTCTCTCCAGACACCTCCTCCAGTTCCTCCAGGGGGAGCCCAAGGCGTTCCCAGGCCAGCCGAGAGACATAGTCCCTCCAGCGTGTCCTGGGCCGTCCCCTGGGCATCCTCCCGGTGGGACGTGCCTTGAACACCTCCCAAGGAAGGCGTCCAGGAGGCATCCGGTATAGATGCCCGAGTCACCTCAACTGGCTCCTCTCGATGTGGAGGAGCAGCGGCTCTACTCCGAGCCCCTCCCGGATGGCCGAGCTCCTCACCCTATCTCTAAGGGAGTGCCCGGCCACCCTACGGAGGAAGCTCATTTCAGCCGCTTGTATCCGGGATCTCGTTCTTTCGGTCATGACCCAAAGTTCATGGCCATAAGTGAGGGTAGGAACGTAGACCGACCAGTAAATTGAGAGCTTTGCTTTTCGGCTCAGCTCTCTCTTCACCACAATGGACCGGCACAGCGCCCCCATTACTGTGGCAGCCGCACCGATACGTCTGTTGATCTCCCGCTCCATTCTTCCCTCACTCGTGAACAAGACCCCGAGATACTTAAACTCCTCCACTTGAGGCAGGAACTCCCCTCCAACCTGAAGAGGACAAGCCACCCTTTTCCGGTCGAGTACCATGGCCTCGGACGTGGAGGAGCTGATCCTCATCCCAGCCGCTTCACACTCGGCTGTGAACCGCCACAGCGCATGCTGTAGGTCTTGGCTAGAGGGGGCCAGCAGGACCACGTCATCTGCAAAAAGAAGAGACGAAATCCACTGGTCCCCAAACCCGACCCCCCTCCGGCCCTTGGCTGCATCTAGAAATCCTGTCCATAAAAGTTATGAACAGGACCGGTGACAAAGGACAGCCCTGCCAGAGTCCAACATGCACTGGGAACAGGTCCGGCAATGCAGACCAAACTCCTGCTCCGCTCGTACAGGGACCGGACGGCCCCTAGTAAACGGCACCCGATTCCATACTCCTGGAGGACCCCCCACAAGGCATCACGAGGGACACAGTCGAATGCCTTCTCCAGGTCCACAAAACACATGTGAACCGGTTGGGCAAACTCCCATGAACCCTCGAGCACCCTGTAGAGGGTATAGAGCTGGTCCAGTGTTCCACGGCCGGGACGAAAACCACACTGCTCCTCCTGAAGCCGAGGTTCGACTATCGGTCAGACTCTCCTCTCCAATACCCTGGCGTAGGCCTTACCAGGGAGGCTGAGGAGTGTGATCCCCCTGTAGTTGGAACACACCCTCCGGTCCCCCTTCTTATGAGTGCCTCTGGACTGGCAGACTGGGGTGGTGGTCCCCTTCTTATGAAGGGGGACCACCACCCCAGTCTGCCAGTCCAGAGGCACTGTCCCCGACCGCCACGCAATGTTGAAGAGACGTGTCAACCATGACAGCCCTACAACATCCAGAGACTTGAGGTACTCAGGGCGGATCTCATCCACCCCCGAAGCCTTGCCACTGCGGAGCTTTTTAACCACCTCGGTGACTTCAGCCTGGGTGATGAAAGAGTCCGACCCCGAGTCCCCAGCCTCTGTTTCCACCACGGAATGCGTGACGGCAGGATTGAGGAGATCCTCAAAGTACTCCTTCCACCGCCCGATAATGTCCTCAGTTGAGGTCAGCAGTCTCCCGCCCCCACTATAAACAGTGTTGGCGAAGCACTGCTTCCCCCTCCTGAGGCGACGGACGGTTTGCCAGAATCGCTTCGAGGCCAACCGGTAGTCTTTCTCCATGGCCTCACCGAACTCCTCCCAGGCCCGTGTTTTTGCCTCTGACACAGCCCGCGCCGCAGCACGCTTTGCCTCACGGTACCCGTCAGATGCCTCAGGAGTCCCACAAGCCAACCACAGCCGATAGGACTCCTTCTTCAGCTTAACAGCATCCCTTACTGCCGGTGTCCACCACCGGGTTCTGGAATTGCCGCAGACCTTACGGCCACAGCTACGGGCAGCAGCATCGACAATAGATGCAGAGAACATGGTCCACTCAGACTCTATGTCTCCAACATCCCCCGGAATCTGGTCGAAGCTCTCCCGGAGGTGGGAGTTGAATACATCCCTGGCCGAGGGCTCCGCCAGACGTTCCCAGCAGACCCTCACTATGCGCTTGGGCCTGCCAAGTCTGACTGGCTTTCTCCTCCTCCAGCGGATCCAACTCACCACCAGGTGATGATCAGTGGACAGCTCAGCCCCTCTCTTCACCCGAGTGTCCAAAACATGTGGCCGAAGGTCTGATAATACAACAACAAAGTCGATCATCGACCTCCTGCCTAGGGTGTCCTGGTGCCAAGTCCACTGATGGACACCCTTATGTTTGAACATGGTGTTCGTTATGGACAATCCGTGACTAGCACAGAAGTCCAATAACAAAACACCACTCGGATTCAGATCGGGGAGGCCATTCCTCCCAATCACGCCTCTCCAGGTGTCACTGTCGTTCCCCACGTGGGCGTTGAAGTCCCCCAGCAGAATAATGGAGTCCCCGGGAGGGGCACTATCCAGCACCCCCGACAGGGACGCCAAGAAGGCCGGGTACTCTGCACTGCCACTTGGCCCGTAGGCTGAAATGATAGTCAGAGACCTCTCCCCAACCCGAAGTCGCAGGGATACGACCCTCTCATCCACTGGGGTAAACCCCAACACGAGACGGCTGAGCTGGGGGGCAACAAGCAAACCCACACCAGCCCGCGGCCTCTCCCCGTGTGCCACTCCAGAGTAGAACATAGTCCAACCCCTCTCAAGGAGATGGGTTCCAGAGCCCACGCTGTGCGTGGAGGCAAGCCCGACTATTTCTAGTCGATATCTCTCGACCTCCCGCACAAGCTCAGGCTCCTTCCCCCCCAGCGAGGTGACATTCCACGTCCCTAGAGCCAGCCTAAGCATCCGGGGATCTGGCCGCTGAGGTCTCCACCTTCGTCCGCCACCCAATCCTCTTTGCACCGGTCCCTCACGGTTCCCCCTGCAGGTGGTGGGCCCACTGGGGGATGGCCTTGTGTCTCTCGTTTGGGCTTGGCCCGGCCGGGTCCCGCGAGGAGCAACCCGGCCACCAGGCGCTCTCCGACGAGTCCCGACCCCAGGCCTGGCTCCAGGGTGGGACCCCGGCTCCGCCGTACCGGGCGACGTCACGTGCCTCGATATTTTTTTCTTCATGAGGGATTCTTGATATTAAATAATATTCTCAGATTCATAATTACAACACTAATCACCGACAGCCGCCAAATATTCTAGTATATAGACCATAGACACAAGAAGACAGAACTGCTGCTTTAAAAGGTATCCCACCGATACAGGAAGGAGTAGGGGAGTTTTTAGCAGCTATTACAGAACTCAAAGGAAGCTTCCATCTAAATGGCAGAGAAATGCTCCAGTGTTTTACCCAGCTGTTTGGCCACCGCTGGTGCAGAGTAGCGGGAGGTTTCACTGGATGCACTGACAATGGTGACACATTAGCACATAATTCACCAGATTTAAGGGACGCCTTAGGCTTACTCTTTGAAAGAATTCGAAGAGTTTATATACAGACAGCAGATTATGGTAAAATCTCACAATGCAAACAGAAGGAGGAAGAAGACCCACAAGATTTCTTGGATAGGATGAGATGTGTTTTTAGAGCAAACTCTTCTATACCATATGATGAAGCAGAGGCAGGAGCCTATCAGCAACAGTTGAAGAGAGCCTTTTTGAAAGGCCTTAAAATTGAACTCAGACGGTATATAGACAAACACTGGGTTCATCAAAATACAGGAACTATTACCCAAGCTTCAGAGTATGCGCAGCATGCCCATAAAACCCAGCAAAATAGAACGACAGACACGTTTGGAATGCAAGAAAGTTTAATGGCATTGCATCGCTCAGGGGCAAGCGGGCAAAGGGGACGGAGAGGATGTAGAGGTCACGGAGGAGGAGGGACGCGACACAGCCACACACAGAGCAATGCGTGTCTGAGGTGTGGAAAAATTGGGCATTATGCCAGAGAATGTAGAACAATTTTACAAAACCCTGGCATAAGAGATGACAACTGCTGGATTTGCAATGAGCCAGGACATTTTGCAAGAGAATGTAATGAAAAGCGGGTGTATAATCCCAATTCTACCCAGAATTGACTATTACAGCCACAGCCCCCACCTCCTCCCCCACTAGCAGAGAAAAACAATAGTGAAATGGAGGAAGTTGACATACAAGCACTGGAACTTATAGCACTGAGTAGGGCGCAAGATTTGCCATATAAAAACATAATAATAAATGGCAAAGGATATAGCTGTTTGTGTGATACAGGGGCATGTAGAACTGTGCTAACTAAACCTCCACCCGGAGTAAAATATTGTAACACCGCAGTGCATGTTAGATCAGCAGCTGGCACATCAGAGGTACATTACCTAAGTGCACCAGTAACAATAACAGAACCTGAGACAAAACTTACTTGTCAGGCTCCCGTTCTGATAAGTCAAAACTGACCAGTAAACCTGTTGGGAAGAGATCTTATGCAAAAGTTGCATATAAATATAGTATCAACAGAAACAGGTATGAAAGCTGTAGTGGAAGAAGGGGCCCTAGTCCTAAATGAACTCTCACAGCTGCATTATTACTGGTCCCTCGATCTAGGCCCCACACCAACCACTCGAGAACTGCTGAGGAGAACCAGAGAAAAACAAACCTCCCAGGAGGTACAGTACATGCCGGATACTGAGCTCCATGTAACCATGAGATATAAAAATACTGCAGGGCCAGATTATCAGTATGATACTGTTTTTCACAGAGAAAATAATCAGACTGTTACCATACAGCACCTATATGTTGACCCCAAAACAGGGAAATCCTCCACCTTAATCATACTGTCAGGAAGACAGCTCCAACAGTTTAAAGGCAGTACACCTCATCTGTCATTAACTAAACCCGTGGGGGGTCAGTGGAAAGAATTAGAAATCTTTATACAGCGTGCTGAAAGAGGGAGATATGAGGCATTAACAAGCTCTGACTGGAAAGTAGATCCTAACACAGGAATCTGGAAGCTCACTCTAGGGTGGATAGTCAAAGTCCATCTAATGACACATTTGGATGAGGCAAAGTGACAGATACAGGGCCTAGCTGAAAGCAAAGAAAGCAACAGGCACCCTGCCCTAGCTGCTGTCCCACCTGAACTGTGGTCCCAATCATCGACTGATGTAGGGCTTATAAAGGGGTTTCCACCATATAAGGTTAAATTAATATCTGAAAAACGGCCAGTAGTTCGCCAGTACCCCTTGAAACCAGAAGCTGAAGAAGGTATTAAGCCAGTAATACAGGACATGCTGAAATCAGGAATATTAAGAGAAGCACCTGATGCTACATGAAACACACCTATCTTTCCAGTGCAAAAAGCCAGCACAGGAAAGTGAAGGATGGTCCAGGATCTTAGACTGATACATGAAATTGTGGAGCATGTTGCTCTTGACGTCCCAAATCCACATACATTACTGCATTCATTAACTCCAGATAAAAACTATTTCTCAGCGGTAGATCTTAGCAATGCTTTCTTTAGAGTACCACTGCATGAAGAGTCACAGCATTTATTTGGCTTTCGGTTTAAGGGGAAAAAATACACCTACGCAAGACTACCACAAGGCTTAAGTGAAAGCCCACATGTATATACACAAGCCTTAAGATACTCCATGAGCACCTGTGAGGTGCCTGAACATAGCCAAGTCCTGTTGTATGTAGATGATATTCTTATAGCTTCAGACACTCAACAACACTGTGAGGAAGCTACCATAACAGTTCTGAAACATCTCTACCAGACGGGGCACAAAGCCTCTAGGGATAAACTGCAGTTTTGCAAGGAGAAAGTGATTTATTTGGGACATATGCTATCACAGCATGGCCGTTCCCTCCTAAGCAGCAGAAAAACAGCCATACAGGAAGCCCCAAAACCACAAACTAAACAACAAATGATGTCCTTTCTGGGACTGTGTAACTTTTGTAGAAAATGGCTACCAGACTATGCAGCCATTGTACAACCCTTGCAATCTATGATCTATGGCAAAGACATGACATTAAAAGACAAAATCACATGGACTAAGGAAGGAGAAGCAGCATTCACAGAGCTAAAAAACCTGCTTCAAACAACAGTCACCTTAGCTCTGCCGGATTATAGCCAGCCTTTCACACTTTGTGTAGATGCATGTAAGGGATATATGAAAGCCAAAAACAGACCTTTAGCATTTTATTCTAAAAAACTGGACTCTGTGGCATCTGGATTTCCAATCTGATTGCAGAGCTGCACAGCTGCAGCTGAAGCTGTGAAGCAGACAGCTGAAATTGTGCTGTGCCACCCGCTCACACTGAAAGTTCATCATTCAGTGTCACTTGTATTGCTACAAACCTCACTTCCTTTCTTGACACATGCAAGGCATATTACGTTGACCTCATTGTTACTCTCACAACCAAATATAACTCTGCAAAGATGCGGTCCACTAAACCCTAGCACATTAATTTCAACAGCAGAAGATGGAAAACCACATTCTTGTAAAACAAAGGTTGAGGAAGACACAAAACCTAGGCAAGATAGCTCTCAGACTCCTCTGGAAAACTCACAAATAATCTTTGTAGATGGATCAGCATCAAAAGATGAATATGGAAAAAACAGAGTTGGTTATGCAGTAACCACTGAAACTAAAATTATAGAATCACAGGCCCTGCCCCATACATGCTCAGCACAGACTGCAGAGCTGTATGCTGTTATCAGAGCGTGTGAATTATATGAAGGAAAAATCCTAACCATTTGAACAGACAGCCAATATGTATTCGGTTCTGTTCACCATTTTGCTAAAATATGGGAAAATAGAGGGTTTAAAACATCATCTGGAACAGAATTGACACATTTTAATCTGTTAAAACGACTGCTGTTAGCTATCCAGCTACCTGCAAAGATAGCGCTTTGTAAATGTAAAGCGCATCAATCTGATGAAACCATGGAAACAAAGGGGAACACCTTTGCTGATATTTCTGCTAAAATAGCTTCGAGACTTCCCCCCACTTTGAAAATGTCAGATCTCCTATTTATAGATACAGATGTGCTGAAAGATTCACAACTATCTGCACCAGCTGCAGAAGTTAAATCTTGGCTGAATAGAGGGGCCATAAAGAAAGATGACATTTATCATTTGGAAAATAAGCCAATATTACCAAAGAATTTATACAAGACGGCGGCCCATGCGACACATGGAATTTTGCATGTGTCGAGTGGGGGAATGATACACTTAGTAAATCTACATTTCCACACCATAAATTCTTCTGACTAGGCAAAAAACTTTTGTAGATCATGTATTATCTGCTGCAAACATAATCCACAGGGGAACATGAGACCCAAAAGAGGGCAGTTCACAGCAGCAATTCATCCCTTTCATACGATACACATGGATTTCATAGAGTTATCATGGTCAGGGGGAAAGAAATATTGTTTAGTGGTCATAGATGCATTTTCAAAGTGGGTTGAAATATACCCCACAAAACACTGTGATGCACTCACAGTGGCAAATAATTTAGTGACACATTTCGTCCCCACATATGGTATCCCACAAATCATAAGATCAGATAATGGGACTCATTTTGTAAATAATGTAATAGAACTGTGCTCTAAAGCATTAGGGTTTCAGTTAAAAGACCATTGTTCCTACCACCCGCAATCTGCTGGGCTGGTTGAACGAACAAATGGAACAATAAAAAATAGATTAAGGAAAACAATGGAAGAAACAGGGAGGCCATGGCCTGAATGCCTATCCCTGGTTAAATTATGGATTAGAATAACTCCAACTCAAACTGGTCTCACTCCATTTGAAATAGTACATGGCAGACCTTTTCCATTGCCATCAGAAATGGATGACATAGGAAAAGCACAGCAGGAAACATCATTAGCAGAATGGATGAATAAAATGTTACAAACAAAAGAAGTACAGTTGTCCAGTAGTCTGCCAGTAAATTCTGCTCCAATTTCACAGAACAACCTGAGGCCTGGAGACCTGGTCCTGATTAAGACATTCCACAGAAAAGACTGGAGCACCCCCTGCTGGAAAGGGCCATATCGTGTTCTCCTGACCACACCAACAACTCTGAAAATCGCAGAGAGACCATCCTGGATCCACAAGAGCCACTGTAAGCTAATATCACCGTTTCAGGAGCTATACCAACCGACGGGGTAACAGGGGAAGGACCGGGTACAAAGGGGCTGGGAACCAATAGGGCCCAGCATCTCAAACCAGTGAAGAAAACAACTGACCTGTGCCCAACTCAGCATGGCTTTTTGTAACGTGTGGACAGGACTGATAAGCCTGAGCCTAATTCTGGTAGCAGGGCTCTTTCTCTGTTTAAGGCAAGATCCACAGGATGCAACATCACACGAGAAGAGATGGACACCGGACGGCTCTCATCTCAGACCCCTAAAGGAAGGAGGAGGACACCTGTTTCTGCAAAATTATTGGACTCTGGGGGTATACGAAGCGTACATATTTTATTGTTCCTGGTCAAAACCTGACGAGAGGAGAAGGCATCCAAATGGTTGGTAAGGACAACAAAATAGACACATATTACAACAATTCTCTTGCATATGCATGTGACCCACGTAACTGTACATGTGACCCCAAGAAATGGCAGCCTCCGTACATCAATAATAAGGGAAGAGACACACCGTTTGAAGCACATGCCAACGGAAACACATTCCACCACGATTGTTTGAGTAGAGAAAAGGAAAATGATTATTCTATCTATATGGGTAACACCATGCAGTGTGGAGGCACATGGGTCTCCAAAGGTAATAATCAAAATGGAACATATTGGGTTGAGGGGGTATCTTGCTTATGCGGGAATAATGCTTATTTCATATTACCCCCGAATTGGTATGGGGTGTGTGCTCCAGTTTTCACATCTGATCACACTATAATACTCAGTAAGGTAACGATGATACCCACAGTCCCCAAAAGGCAAGAGAGATATAGAAATGAAACCACACGACCCTATCTGGGGAACTAATGTCCTGGATGAATTTAAGCTTTGGCCAAAAGATGAGAAAGTGACACTATCTCTCCTTCCTTGGCTAGGTGTGGGGAAACTAATGCTGCGTGTTGAAACTTTAAGCTACCGATTAGGGCTGTTTTTAAATAACTCCATAATAGTAGAAGAGGGCCAAAACACAGAAATGAGTGCTATGCGAGCCATGATAATTCAGAACCGCATGGCTTTGGATATTCTAACAGCATCAGCGGGGGGCGTTTGCGTTTTGTTGAACAACCCCTGTTGCACCTATATCCCAGATAATATACATTTCTCAAATATAACAGGGGCGCTGAATTACCTGCGTAACCTGCAAAACGTCATGACACACAACCACCCGACTCCCAGCTCCTCTTGGTTAGACTGGATGCTTCAAGGGGAGTGGATGAATTGGGTTAAGATTTTCTTATTTGCAATAGCAGCATTCCTGATCATCCTGTGCACCTTGTCAATATGTATTATCCCAGGTTGCAAATGCATGGTAAAAGGGATAGTAACTCAATCAGTCACAGTCGCATATGCAGCATTGATTCAAGTCGACACAACACTGGACCCAAAAGCAGATGACTATGATGACATGTTGTAAATGAATATATCTTCAATGCCTGAGTGTATTTATAATTGTACTTCATAAAATGACCTTATAGCAGAAAATCGAAAGAAGTTGCTGTTTAAGTGAAATGAGAAAAAGTGCAAAGATGATATGAACAAGGCTTGTTTTAATTCTTTTACTTTTATTACATTTTGTTTTCTTTATTTTATTATATTGTTTTACGCTGCCATGATTGGTGGTCGCCTTGGGCGGAGGGACCATGTGAGTGTTTCCCACAATATAATCTGCTTTCCGTTCGTGGGTTTGTGCTCACACAGAGTGTTTTCTTTTATTTGTATTTAATCATGACTTATTTGTGATGAAAAGGGGGGACTGTTAGGGTTTGAAAACTTTTGTATTGTTTATCACTCATGTCTGCTCTAATTGTCTTTCCCTCCTTACATGTCACAGAAAGGGAGATGGGGAGAGGAATGAGTTATGCTTTTATCAGCAACATCTAGGGACTGGTACGAGCACTCACTCACTCCCTCTCTGTTTAAAATCAAGACACATGGACCCTAACCTTTCTGACCCCCCTCCACACACACACACACACACCCTGAATGTTTGTTGAACTGTGTGTGAACCAGCATGTATAAATAAAGAGAGAGGGTGCCAACACTTTGTAGATTTGCAATGCAAAGTGTGAGCTACCCTTGCTGCAAGTACATCTGACTCTGTGTCATTCCTTGCTTCTGAGTTGACTAAATAATACTTAACAGAATCCATCGAATGAAGTTAGGATCTGCAACTTAGGCACAACTCAGTAAAAGCTAGTACACACACATCTTTGAACTCGTGCATAAAGGACACACAAGCTTGCAGTTCACCTTTCTTGTTTTTCAGCGAGTGACAATTTGATAGGACTATAGTTGTCCAGTACAATGACGGTACTTACTACTGTACTGTACTACTAATAGATTAGACGTAAACAGTATTTTTAAATTTAAAATGCTAACTGTTGGACAAATCAATCAAAATGTTGAATATATCATAATGACCTGCTATAGAGTACAGAATTTTTATTTATGGCTGGTATGGTTCTGCCAGTCCATACAGTAGAGGTCCTGTTTAGTATTTGTCAAAAGCCATCCATGGGATGGAAGCAAACATGAAAGAAAGTGCTCTGCTTAGATAACTGCTTAAATGAAACACACTGTGGCAGAAAACTAACACAGTGCATCACCATGAACACACCATTAACACAGTGAAACAGATGGAAGCTAAATGGAAGCTAAATACAAGGCAAAGAAGCTTCAAAAGAATTGACTGGGAAAATCTCCACCTTCCACCAGATAACATAACTAAACCTAAAGTCAGAGCTACATTTAACATTGAAGAATATTCACGTCATATTGAGAATCTTTGGCACTACTCAAAATTTTTTGTTTACAAACTCTCCCTTCAGTCTGACTGAGCTTGAGCTATTTTTCAGAGGATGGGCAGAATTCCATTTGAAACATATTTCCCTTTTCTGTATATTAGCTGAATGGATCAACTACCACCAAAGCCAGAACCTTTTCCTGCTCATCTGTCTCATACTATGGGGCTGCTGCCATACATGAGTGCTTACTGATGGTAGCAATAATCATAAAAGGAGGGGGTGGCATGATTAATGCAGTGCTTAATGTGTAGGGGTGTGTCTGTTGGAAAATAGAGATATCATCTTGCTGTTCCACATTGTTTCCTTGAGAACATTAAGAAAAGAGTGGGTCATAACTATGATCAGTAACATACTGTTGGAGGGTTCATCTCACTGGGTGTGTGGGATTTTCAAACCTGGATGCCTGTTTGCAGAGACCTTCATTACCTGTTGCTGCTTCAAATTATCAGTGTTTGGTTACTGAATACAGTGGGTTTTAAAAGTATTCATACCCCTTAAGCTGTTCTGCATATTGTCACATTACAACCACAAACATAAATATGTTTTAATGGAATTTTATGTGAAAGACCAACACAAAGTGGTATACAATTGTGAAGTGGAACGAAAATTCTACATTATTTAAAAACGTTTTTACAAATAAAGAACTGAAAAGTGCAGTGTGCAAAGGTATTCAGCCCCCTTTACTCTGAGTGCAACCAATTGCCTTCAGATGTTTCCTGATAATTGCTAATGACTAAATAGAGTCCACCTTTGTGTAATCTAATCTCAGTACAAATACAGCTGCTCTGTGACAGTCTCAGACGTTGGTTAAGAGAATATTGGGGAGCAAACAGCATCATGAAGTCCAAGGAACACACCATCCACCTAAACTTACAAGGAAAGCACTGATCAGAGATGCAACCAAGAGGCCCATGGTGACTCCAGAAGAACTGCAGAGATCCACTGCTTAGGTGGGGGAATCTGTCCACAGGACAACTATTGGTCATGCACTGTACAAACGTGGTCTTTATGGAAGAGTGGCAAGAAGAAAGCCATTGTTAAAAGAAAACTATAAGAAGTACAATTTGCAGTTTGTTGGGGAAACACGTGGAAACATGTGGAAAAAGGTGTTTTGGTCAGATGAGACCAAAATTTAACTTTTTGGCCAAAATGCAAAATGCTATGTATGGTGGAGAACTTACACTGCACATCACTGTAAACACACCATATAGTGGTGGCAGCATCATGCTCTGGGGGTGCTTCTCTTCAGCACGGACAGGGAAGGTGGTCAGAGTTAATGGGACGATGGATGGAGCCAAATACAAGGCAATCCTGGAAGAAAACCTGCTGGAGTCTTCAAAAGACTTGAGACTGGGACGGAGGTTAACATTCCAGCAGGACAATGAACCTAAACATAAAGCCAGGGCCACAATGGAATGGTTTAAATCAAAACATATTAATGTGTTAGAATGGCCCAGTCAAAGTTCAGACCTAAAACCAATCAAGAATTTGTGACAAGATCTGAAAACTGCTGTTCACAAATGCTCTCCATCTAATCTGACTGAGTTTGAGCTGTTTTGCAAAGAAGAATGGGCATAAATTTCAGCCACTACATGTGCAAAGCTGGTAGAGACATACACTAAAAGACCAGCTGTAATTGCAGCAAAAGGTGATTCCACAAAGTATTGACTCAAGGGGACTGAATACTTTTGCACAATCCCCTTTTCAGTTTTTCATTTGTAAAAAAAAAGAATTAATGTACAATTTCGTTCCACTAAACAAATGGCCAGCAAATCCAGCTCTGTGTTTGCCCTTGTCCTGATCTGTTGGTCTTTCTAACCAAGCTCTGTTATCATCTTAAGGTTGCTGCCAGCTGAGCCCTGCCCTGAATTTACCTTTGAGGTTCTGCCTCAATCTCTGTTGGCTGCCAGCAAACCCTCGTGGTTCAGTCTCCTACCAAACCGGTAAATACTTCAATGATCCAAGGATCTTCCTATAGACCCCCGGATCAAATAGTAGAATACTCCCTCGCTCCACCTGCCCTGCCTGTCCACCTTCCAACACCGCCCAACAACTGGAGGAGCCCGGTCGCACAGCCTGACAAACTGCCAAACTTAGTTTCCATGATTTGCTCACTTCTCCCAGCTTCAACAAACTCATCAAAAGTAAGCCCTGCTTCTTTCTCTTCATCACATAAATCATCCTTCAGTTTTTTAATCATCATTGCTCCCTCAGTGAGCCGTATCTGGAAACCTGATGACTACACAATCCCAACGCTGCCAGAAAACATAATTTCAATAAATCTTTTTAAACTACTTTCTGTCTCTGAGTTGTGCTGCGCAATAGTCACCCAGTTCTGGTTCATTTTGACAAGACCGCATTCATCACAGTTATGTGTCAACATGTGATCTAACACAAATGTGAGTTTCATCTGAGAGCAGCACTTGTTATGGCAAAGTTATGGCAGGTTATGTTTTGGCCACCTAAAGCTATGGACAAACTGTGTGGAGTGCCCGGCCACTCTACGGAGCAAGCTCATTTAAGTCGCTTGTATCCGGGATCTCGTTCTTTCGGTCATGACCCAAAGTTCATGGCCACAGGTGAGGGTAGGAATGTGGACTGACTGGTAAATTGAGAGCTTCTCTTTTCGGCTCAGCTCTCTCTTCACCACAGCGGACCAGCACAGCGCCCCCATTACTGCGGCATCCGCACCGATCTGTCTGTCGATCTCCCGCTCCATTCTTCCCTCACTCGTGAACAAAACCACCAAGAACTCCCCTACAACCTGAAGAGAACAAGCCACCTTTTCCGGTCGAGAACTATGGCCTTGGAGGAGCTGATCTTCATCCCTGCCGGAGTCCAACAACCACTGAGAACAGGTCCGACTTAGTGCCGGCAATGTGGACCAAAGTCCTGCTCCGCTTGTACAGAGACTGGATGGCCCCTAATTAAGGGCCCCCGATTCCATACTCCTGGAGCACCCTCCACAGGGCACCATGAGGGACACAGTCAAATGCCTTCTTCAGGTCCACAAAACACATGTGGGCCGGTTGGGCAAACTCCCATGAACCCTCCAGTACACTGTAGAGGGTATAGAGCCAGACTCTCCTCTCCAATATCCTGGCGTAGGCTTACCAGGGAGGCTGAGGAGTGTGATCCCCCTGTAGTTGGAACACACCCTCCGGTCACCCTTCTTATGAAGGGGGACCACCATCCCAGTCTGCCAGTCCAGAGGCACTGTTCCCTTGGCCTCACGGTACACGTCAGCCGCCTCAGGAGTCACACAAGCCAATCACAGCCGATAAGTCTCCTCCTTCAGCTTGACAGCATCCCTTACTGCCGGTGTCCACCACTGGGTTCAGGGATTGCCGCAGCGACAAACACAGCAGATGACGTGGTCCTGCTGGCCCCCTCTTGCCAAGACCTACAGCATGTGCTGGGGCAGTTCGCAGCCGAGTGTGAAGCGGCTGGGATGAAGATCAGCTCCTCCAAATCCGAGACCATGGTTCTCGACCGGAAAAGGGTGGCTTGTCCTCTTCAGGTTGGAGGGGAGTTGCTGCCTCAAGTGGAGGAGTTTAAGTATCTCGAGGTCTTATTCACGAGTGAGAGAAGAATGGAGCGAGAGATCAACAGACGGATCGGTGCAGCTGCCGCAGTAATGGGGGCGCTGTGCCGGTCCGTGGTGGTGAGCTAAAAAGCGAAGCTCTCGATTTACCGGTCGGTCTACGTTCCTACCTTTACGTGAGGCCATGAACTTTGGGTCATGACCGAAAGAACGAGATCCCGGATACAAGCGACCGAAAGGAGCTTCCTCCGTAGGGTGGCCGGGCATTCCCTTAGAGACAGGGTGAGGAGGTCGACCATCCGGGTGGGGCTCGGAGTAGAACCGCTGCTCCTCCACATCGAGAGGAGCCAGTTGAAGTGGCTCGGGCATCTATACCGGATGCCTCCTCTATGCCTTCCTCGGGAGGTGTTCCAGGCACGTCCCACCGGGAGGAGGCCCAGGACACGGCCCAGGACATACTGGAGGGACTATGTCTCTCTGTGCTGCACATACTTTAAATCTTGTTGCAACATCAGACCTGGACAAAACAGTTTTACAAGTTGTCCACAGAAAACTCTTCCAAAGTGCCATGTCCAAATGTGCAGCCATATGGAACAAAGCCCACCGCTCATCCAGTGCTGCTGATGCCATTGAAGAAATTGATCAGATGAGATGCCTGGTGCCATCAGTGACAGGATGGAGCTCAGAGTACCATGCCATTGAGAAATTGATGAGCCTCACTGATGATCAGCTGGGTGACATCTGCGATCGCCTCAGTGTGTCTAAACTCAGTGTGTCTAAACCCACAACAGATTGCATTTTTTAAAGAGTACACAACTATTCTACAACCACTTGCCTACTCCATAAAAATAACTGCTTCTTTGGTTACATTGTGCCGACCATCATAAGCCAGCAACAAGGCGCTTTGAGTGCCTTGTTGCTGAAAAGCGCTATATAAATAAACTTGACTTGATTTGACTTGACTTGAAAGCTAAACTATCTGAAAGAATGACATGGGCTCAATTTACTTCTCACATTCTCGCCGCTGTAATCAAAGCTATTGAAACTCTATTTGGGGAGGTGATGGGTTGTCATGAAGCAAAAATGGCAGCATCCACCATTCCAAAATTCCATCTCTGGCAGCTTGTGGATGTGGAGTGAGAAGAAATGAAAAAGAAAATGTATCCAAGAAGTTGGTCTAATCAACTCAGGAGGTCCCACTGCCGGTCAACGCACAATTGCAAATGCCTCAAATGGACCACATCTTCTAGAAGATGATGACAACTTCTTCACTTTTGAGACAGCAGTGACAACTAGTTCAACTGTGGAAGAAGAGTTGCACAGGTACCTTCAAGATTCAGATAAGTCTTGGTTTCACTGAAGATGTACCCTACAGTCAGCGCCCTCTTCATAAAGTACAACACTACAGGGGTTGGACAATGAAACTGAAACTCCTGGTTTTAGACCACAATAATTTATTAGTATGGTGTAGGGCCTCCTTTTGCGGCCAATACGGCTTCAATTCGTCTTGGGAATAACATATACAAGTCCTGCACAGTGGTCAGAAGGATTTTAACGCATTCTTCTTGCAGGATAGTGGCCAGGTCACTACGTGATACTGGTGGAGGAAAACGTTTCCTGACTCGCTCCTCCAAAACACACCAAAGTGGCTCAATAATATTTAGATCTGGTGACTGTGCAGGCCATGGGAGATGTTCAACTTAACTTTCATGTTCATCAAACCAATCTTTCACCAGTCTTGCTGTGTGTATTGGTGCATTGTCATCCTGATACACGGCACCGCCTTCAAGATACAATGTTTGAACCATTGGATATACATGGTCCTCAAGAATGGTTCGGTAGTGACGAGCCCATCTAGCACAAGTATTGGGCCAAGGGAATGCCAGGATATGGCAGCCCAAACCATCACTGAGCCACCCCCATGATTCACTCTGGGCATGCAACAGTCTGGGTGGTACGCTTCTTTGGGGCTTCTCCACACCATAACTCTCCCGGATGTGGGGAAAACAGTAACGGTGGACTCATCAGAGAACAATACATGTTTCACATTATCCACAGCCCAAGATTTGCGCTCCTTGCACCATTGAAACTGACGTTTGGCATTGGCATGAGTGACCAAAGGTTTGGCTATAGCAGCCCGGCCGTGTATATTGACCCTGTGGAGCTCCCGACGGACAGTTCTGGTGGAAACAGGAGAGTTGAGGTGCACATTTAATTCTGCCGTGATTTGGGCAGCTGTGGTTTTATGTTTTTTGGATACAATCCGGGTTAGCACCCGAACATCCCTTTCAGACAGCTTCCTCTTGCATCCACAGTTAATCCTGTTGGACGTGGTTCGTCCTTCTCGGTGGTATGCTGACATTACCCTGGATACCGTGGCTCTTGATACATCACAAAGACTTGCTGTCTTGGTCACAGATGTGCCAGCAAGACATGCACCAACAATTTGTCCTCTTTTGAACTCTGGTATGTCACCCCTAATGTTGTGTGCATTTCAATATTTTGAGATAAACTGTGCTCTTACCCTGGTAATTGAACCTTCACACTCTGCTCTTACTGGTGCAATGTGCAATCAATGAAGACTGGCTACCAGGCTGGTCCAATTTAGCCATGAAACCTTCCACACTAAAATGACAGGTGTTTCAGTTTCATTGTCCTTCCCCTGTACATTGCCATCAAGTGCTCCTGTAGAGTGACTATTCAGCCAGGGAGGATCCATTTACACTCATTGCAACCGAATGACAGATAAGCACTTGGAAATGTCTCTCTTGCTACGGTACGACCGACTGTCCTGGACTGCTAATAAAGTATAGGTAGATAGGTGGCTACTCACTAAGATGTTTGCCTTGAATTAAATCTTCATTGTTTTGTTTACATTCATATAAAAACACTTTCAGCATTCTGCAAATGTTTACAATATTGTTCCTTTGTAAGAGGTTTTAATCAGCATGAACATGTTTTACTTGCAGTATCTTTGGTTTAGTTTTTGTATTATATTTTCTGGCAAAGCTTTCATTTATTTATTTTATTTTGTGAATTAAAAAGGTAAGCAAAAATAAAGATTTTCTTTTTAAGATTTAATGTTAACAAAGTTGCTGCTATGTCCAAGCTTTTGGTCACTTTCTTACAAAAACAGAAATATAATCTGTTAATATTCAAAACTAAACAAAAAATAATTTTGAATTAATTGGTATTGTTTCATTTATTTTTCCCTAGTCAATAATGTTTAGCATTAATATGCTTTGTTTTCCTGCAGGAATAGCTTCCAATGCATAATGTGACATTTAATATGCTTAAATGTAGTTTGTAAAGGGAAGTATTCCAAGTATTTAGAATACTGTACCAGGATTAAGTAATGTAACGGAATACGTTACAAAATACATTTTAAAGCAGGTATTCAGTGTTCTTTAACTAAATACATTTAGAAAGTATTCTCCACAACAATCCCTACAGCTAACCAACTGAAGACTTTGTTATAAAGCTAAA
The DNA here is from genome assembly GCF_021462225.1 of Girardinichthys multiradiatus. NCBI lineage: Eukaryota > Metazoa > Chordata > Actinopteri > Cyprinodontiformes > Goodeidae > Girardinichthys > Girardinichthys multiradiatus. The sequence continues at coordinate 8,091,594 of NC_061815.1, forward strand.
GGTTACGCACATGTTTCCTGTGTGTTACTGTAGGCTTTGAGTAACTCATTTACATTATTCTCATTTTCCATTACTCTTTTTGCATTTTGAACAAAGAGAAAAATGCACTAAGGTTATATATTAGTTATGTCTCATTCTTTTCATTAACATGCATCTCATCTGCACAACTGAATGCTATCTGATGCAGGAGCTGAAATTAAAGAGACCAGTAATACAAAAACAAAACCCAAAAAAGACATTCTGTTTGCATCTGTTTTTTTTTTTTTTTTTGTAAAAAACCTGTCTTTTGAGCTCTTGGAGGTGCAGACTGACCTTGTGATCTTATATCACAGAGCATAGTATGTCAGAGGAGTGGGTCCTGATATTTAAAGTCTGCCATCATAATGGTGGGGCTGCTGTAGCATATAGGGAAAATACTTTGAGGCTGAGGTGGCAGTAGGTTCTCTCAAGGTTGAAGAGACAAACACAGAACATGCTCTAAAGCCTTGGGGAAACCAACAGTCAAACCAACCAGTAAGGGATTAGTCTGTAAAAAATAAAAAAAAATTGTTATCTAAATCTTTACACTACTGTCAAGTGTACTTTACATGTTACAAACATTTGTATTAATATTTGAACAGAAGACATTATTGCTCTGTAATGAGCCTTCTGTAGTTCTAAACAGAACATTTTAAGCAGGTACCAATTTATGTTGCAGAATTAATTTGGTGAATAGCGGCGTGCCATGACATACAATCCCTGATAGAACATTTTCAATTGAAAAAAAATGCACGTCATATAGTGTGGAGATATACAGGTCCTTCTCAAAATATTAGCATATTGTGATAAAGTTCATTATTTTCCATAATGTAATGATGAAAATTTAACATTCATATATTTTAGATTCATTGCACACTAACTGAAATATTTCAGGTCTTTTATTGTCTTAATACGGATGATTGTGGCATACAGCTCATGAAAACCCAAAATTCCTATCTCACAAAATTAGCATATTTCATCCGACCAATAAAAGAAAAGTGTTTTTAATACAAAAAACGTCAACCTTCAAATAATCATGTACAGTTATGCACTCAATACTTGGTCGGAAATCCTTTGGCAGAAATGACTGCTTCAATGCGGCGTGGCATGGAGGCAATCAGCCTGTGGCACTGCTGAGGTCTTATGGAGGCCCAGGATGCTTCGATAGCGGCCTTTAGCTCATCCAGAGTGTTGGGTCTTGAGACTCTCAACGTTCTCTTCACAATATCCCACATATTCTCTATGGGGTTCAGGTCAGGAGAGTTGGCAGGCCAATTGAGCACAGTGATACCATGGTCAGTAAACCATTTACCAGTGGTTTTGGCACTGTGAGCAGGTGCCAGGTCGTGCTGAAAAATGAAATCTTCATCTCCATAAAGCTTTTCAGCAGATGGAAGCATGAAGTGCTCCAAAATCTCCTGATAGCTAGCTGCATTGACCCTGCCCTTGATAAAACACAGTGGACCAACACCAGCAGCTGACACGGCACCCCAGACCATCACTGACTGTGGGTACTTGACACTGGACTTCTGGCATTTTGGCATTTCCTTCTCCCCAGTTTTCCTCCAGACTCTGGCACCTTGATTTCCGAATGACATGCAGAATTTGCTTTCATCCGAAAAAAGTACTTTGGACCACTGAGCAACAGTCCAGTGCTGCTTCTCTGTAGCCCAGGTCAGGCGCTTCTGCCGCTGTTTCTGGTTCAAAAGTGGTTTGACCTGGGGAATGCGGCACCTGTAGCCCATTTCCTGCACACGCCTGTGCACGGTGGCTCTGGATGTTTCTACTCCAGACTCAGTCCACTGCTTCCGCAGGTCCCACAAGGTCTGGAATCGGCCCTTCTCCACAATCTTCCTCAGGGTCCGGTCACCTCTTCTCGTTGTGCAGCGTTTTCTGACACACTTTTTCCTTCCCACAGACTTCCCACTGAGGTGCCTTGATACAGCACTCTGGGAACAGCCTATTCGTTCAGAAATTTCTTTCTGTGTCTTACCCTCTTGCTTGAGGGTGTCAATAGTGGCCTTCTGGACAGCAGTCAGGTCGGCAGTCTTACCCATGATTGGGGTTTTGAGTGATGAACCAGGCTGGGAGTTTTAAAGGCCTCAGGAATCTTTTGCAGGTGTTTAGAGTTAACTCGTTGATTCAGATGATTAGGTTCATAGCTCGTTTAGAGACCCTTTTAATGATATGCTAATTTTGTGAGATAGGAATTTTGGGTTTTCATGAGCTGTATGCCAAAATCATCCGTATTAAGACAATAAAAAACCTGAAATATTTCAGTTAGTGTGCAATGAATCTAAAATATATGAATGTTACATTTTCATCATTACATTATGGAAAATAATGAACTTTATCACAATATGCTAATATTTTGAGAAGGACCTGTGTTATGTGTGTGCATTATTACCATGTTCAAAACAGTGTGGGAAATAAAATGTGTAACATGTGTTAGTATAAGACATTGTGTGGCCTGCAGAAGTATTTCTCACAGGGGTATGGTGAAGTGGAAAATTACTGAGAACTGCATGTGTGTGAAAATTAGAGATAGTACAACTGACTGAGTTACTCCCTGCTTATATCAGTAGATATGGGATGCAGCTGTGGGACAATACCTGTCTAAATATGGTAAGCCGGAAAAGTGTGTACGTGACTATGTGTAGAAAATATTGTAAACAAGGGCGCTGCCCAGTTTTGTGTGTGTTTTAATAAAAGAAATGAGCCCAGTGAGAGAGAGCCAGAAGAAATCTCGGTGTGTCCTGACCACATGAGCTCTCTTCCCCTGGGCCCAGGTATTTAAATTGAGTACAACGTTGTCTGAGTGTGATTTATTCTAATGTGTTGTGAATTCCTCTAGGTTATGGTGAATAAACGAACGCGCAGAAGACCCCGTTAAAGGGGTACTTCAACAATAGCAATGTCAATGTAATGAACTCGCAATATAACCTAGACACACACATACTGTCATCGTTTTACCGAGCTTCTTGACCCACATGCTGAAACTTTCTGGAGACAAATTAAGTTTTAAGAGATTTATTTAGAAGGGATATTACATAAATGAGGGATTCAGGGCGGCTCCGGCGGAACGTCCCCTGAGGAGGGAAAGCAGAACGGTGATTATTGTTTCAGAGTGAGGAGGGGAAGATTGAGTGAAGAAGGTTTACGGTTGCTGGCAAGAATGGAGTCCGGGAGGGGTGGTCACTTCTTGGATGGAAGGTCCGTGTTTCCAAAAGGTAAGCAGTTCATTGGAGGGCGGACAGGTTAGGCAGCTGAGCGTCTAGAACCCGGTGATGGTAAGCCTGCAATCCAAATGGGGAACTTCAGAAGGAGTGTGAGAACAGGTTGCACAGGAACCACCTGAAGGGTCCAGGAAGGCACCTTAAAAAAGGAATAGAGCTAGGTCACAAGAAGATCTCAGAGAGCTTGTAAAACAAGAACAGGATACAGGGCTTGAGGTATCACAAAGGACGACACTCAGGCGTCGAATGCTCAGCAACCCTCTCCTTAAGCTGCCATAACGAGCCTAACGACTCACTGGTGTGAGAGGCAGCACGCAGCTCCACCCTCCAACCGAACCTGCTGAAAAAGAAAAAAATGGATCAGACACACAGACAGATCCTGACACATACTGTATTGCTGCCTACACTTCAGTTCAGTTGGTGACAATAATTCATCTTATCAGCATTCAGAAACACAAAACAGTAGCATATTTTACCAGTTCCACATTAAACTGTGTAGCATTGGATTAAATGGGATTGGATAAAATCCAGCAACATGTTCAAATCTAGATTGGCTCACAGAGTGTATTTAGTCAAGATCAAAGCAGGGAGTTAGCCTCCAGAAGCAATGTTGATCAAATGAAAGTGGGTTTAGTACAGCAAGACAGAGTACCAAGGAGGACACAACAAAACATGCAGTACAACAAGGCAATGAAGATGCACAGGGAGGAGACAGAAGCAGCTGGATTTGCTGCCGAAAAGTGAAAAAAGGAGGGAAGTGATTATTATTATACTCTGTATTTAGGAACTAGAATGTACATGAAATGCTATATACAACTAAAAAACCTCAGATACATATAAAGCACAGAAAGCCCCAGAATTTAAATATGTATTTTCTTTACATCATGACTGGAATTCACCCTGGAACTCAGGGTCTATTTAGCTTAAAGATGTTGGGCCCAGCCATGGGAGGAACAAGGACTGAGCAATGCACAGAAGACAAAAGAGACTGGTAGAAACTCTATTAATCAATTTTCATGACAGCTCCTAGAAAGAGTCACAGCTGGAATCCCCGTGACATCGTAGAGCTACAAATGTCAGCACTCAGCAACATTCCTTCCTTTTTGTCTGCATCTCCACAGGCTGCACTGGGCAGAACATGCACGTGAACATCTTAAAGAAACCTTGATTCCAAAGTTGAGAACTGTCTGCTGTTTGTGTGTCTGGTGACCGTACTCTGGATGAAAATAAGACTAGCCACCTAGAGAAAAGAATGTGAGCAGATTCTGAATCCTTCCACTGCCCTTAAGAAGATGGCATTTGAAACTGCAGCTGCACATGCCTAATGCGTGCATAAGTCTGAGCAGAGGCTCGCCCCAGCTCATAGGCCGAGAGCGGGCACCACATCCTCTCTGTTCATCTGACCTGCTCAACTCAACGTGCTTCCTTGTTCGTTAGAATAATTCACAGTAAAAGATTGTGTCTGGGGAGAGAAAATTAGTTTAGGATAAAACACCTGAAATGTTGTATATTTTTTATTGTGTTTTGCTTTGCTTGTGGTGATTGATCGCTTGGGTACTAACAGGCTGCTGATCCTTGGCTGAAAATTGTCACGGCTACGCTGAAATTAGGCCACTACGCTAATTTTTGTGTGTAGCGACTGACATCTGGCCTCCCTCTCTGTGTGGTTTTCATGTCCACTATAGCACATGCGCTGGGTACGTGCCTTCCTTTCACCCTATGCGACCGCCAACATTAAAGCTTTTTAAAATCATGTCATCTTCAAAAGGTTGGTATAAAAGATATAATTTCATGACGGTATTGCAGTACGCTCAACCCATTCAGTACCAGAATATCCAGAGGACTATGTCTGGTCATCAGTTTGTCTTCTAAACTGAAGCTCAAGCTTCCTTGGGTAATGCAGCAGGACAGTGTCCCAAAGCACACCCAGCATGTCCACCTCTTTTTTTTTTTTTTTCTTAAACCGTGTCCTGTCCAGAAGTGTAGCACTCAGAATTGTTGTCTGAGTGCCAAGAAAAAGCACAACAGATTTACTTTCACACGTGGAGCATTATAGCTATCGCTATAACACTATTGGAAACTGCTCTGGGATAATTTCAATTGCAATGGACATGGAGACTGAAACGAAAAAAAAAAAAAAAAACATTTGATGGGGGGCCTAAGCTGATCCAGGAGTAGGAGCTGCCCAAGACCCAACCAGATACAAAAACAGGCACATACAGTCACAATCACAAATTCCAACCCTCATGTCTACACATAAAAACACTTACACCCACAATACCAACATAAAGACACACAACAATGGACGTTGTACACTCATTCACACTCCTCATACATACTCAATAACCCCAGGTCCAGGTACCAGTACCCCAGAGGTGCAACTAGTCCCCAGACCCAGGAGGTGGTCCCCTTCCTTCCGGTGTGGAGACAGACAGACTGCACCAGCTCAGACTAGTGTCGGAATTGCCAAAACCCGAACGACCCCGGCTCAGACACCAATCCCCTGCTCCAATCCCAGCCCCAATGACATCCGTCCCCATCCTGAGAGGGAGCCAAGAACAAAAGAGGAGTCTACCTGGTCCAAACGAACCCGCCAACCAGAGCCGTCATTTTTAATATTTCATTTGCAATGATAAAAAACAAAGACATTGTGTGTTAAACGAGTCTAAAACATGAGCCAGTTTGTCTGAGTCCAACTGAAACCTATCCAGATCAACTCAAGCTGATTTTCCAGAAACAGTCGGCTGCTCTCTTACTTCAGAGTTAGCTGAAATCTGCTGAATAACAGCTGGAGAGGTACGGTGTGTGGGAGAGGAAAGAATGGGACGCTAATGTAGAATTAACAGAAATATGTTTTCACTTGAAAGTTTATACACACCCATCAAGTGCATACAATGTCATTCAGTTTAAGCTTTAATAGAGGTTTGTCCTCTAATCAACACAGGTTCAAAGTTATACATGCAGAATAAATAGATACATAAATTACCTGTAATCTTTTGTTTACTGGTGCTGAATATCTAGAAAGTCAGATTAGGGGTAACCATTGATTGTTGCTAGTAATTTGGTTTTGCTAGCATAAAAAGCATCTCCCTGACAGCACACAGCGGACTGACCAATACTAAAGCAATGACAATGTCCAAGAAATTTAGAGAGGAAGAATTGTAGAGTTGGGAAAGGTTTTTTGGAACCATTACTAAACATATGCATTTTCCAACATCATCACTTCAAAGAATTGCACTGATGTGTTACACTGCCAAGGTCTGGAAGAAGACCCAAATCGTCACTCTAAGATGAAAGTTGATTGGATAGGATTTTCAAGAGCAACCCAGAAACTTCCAGGAGTCCATAAACTGGAATCTGCTGAAAGATCAGTGTCACTATAGTGAAATACATAACTGAGAAGGTATCAACTAAGACAAAAGCTCCAGTTTCAGCTTTGACGACTTCATGCACAGCTGAAACTTGCAGCTATCCACACCATCAAACCAAAGGTTCTACAGACAAATTTTGAAGTCAGACAAGAAAAAGATTGAGCTAATCGGCCACATTGCCAATAAAAGTGTCTGGAGAATTCCAGGTGAGGCTTTCAAGCCTAATAACAATGTACTAACTTTCAAGCATTGTGGAGGAAGCTTCATGCTGTGAGGCCACTTAAGCCATTGATACTGGTGCATTACACAAAGTGTATTGGAAAATGAAAATGGGAAACTTCCAAATTCTTCAAATCACCTCAAATCAACAGATCAGCAATTGGTAATGGGACACAAAAAAAATTATCTCAGAGAATGATGATCCCAAATGCACATTTAAACTTGTTTTGAAAGTATAAAGCAGGGTAATGTTTAGCCAGGGTTAGCTATTTCAGAATAGCTAACCCTAGCCCCCTGACCTCAACCCTACTGAAAATTTCAGGATTGTATAAAAATGAAGATCCTGCCTGGAAACAAGCTGATTTAAATCAAATCTACCAATTCTGCCAAAAATATCCATCCAGAATACCAGAAGCTTTTCATTGCAGCGAAAAGCCTATGATCGAGGTGCAACTTGCAATCGAACAATGAAACCAATGATAGCCGGTGTCTATTAATTTGAACCTGTGTAAATATGACCCTGTATGATTTTGGTAAAATCTACAATAAAATTTAAATGTGTGCATTCAATGCATGTGTTTAAAAATCATTAAAGTTGTAGACAATTTAAAATTAAAATAAATGTTGCAACAGTGAAAGTGTTTCTATCATAGTGAATCAGAGAGGGGAATATAACACACACATACAGAGACTAAAGTAGGTGTGTGAGTGTATGTGATTCAGGTCCTGAGTAAGGTCAAGTGTACTTCATCCACTTGGTTTTAACTGTGTAATGCAGAACACCCAACTCTCCCTTTTTGTTTTGATTCTCAGGCCCTGCTCCTGTGTAGCAGCATTTATAGAAACCTGAATTGACACTTCCCTGATCGGTGATGATTGTTTAGAAGCCACTGACATCTGTGAGGTTTAAAAGTTGTCACAGTGGTGGAAGCAAGATGGAAAATGGCTAACTATCATTTAATGCTACCGAGTCAACCAACGTGGATTTTGTAGACAGTAGGATGAAACCACAGTACCAGGTAAAAACCCACACATGCACAAGCAAAACCAACAAACTCCATACAGAAAGGTCTTAGATAAAAAAAAATTTAACTGTGAGGCCATAATGTTTACAACTATGCCATCATAACTGAACTTCTTGTTGATCCACCTTTACATTTTCTAGGAGGTTTTTGGATCCTGTTTCAGAAGAGATAGGACATCATTTACTCCATATGATGGCTGAAAAGCTTGACTGTGTCAAAGTTGTTTGACATTAGTCATGTCGGTATGACAGCTGCCACAGCTTTTACATTTTTCAGGTTATCTTTTTTAATGTAAAACCTGGTTAAAAAATGGCCACAAAAATTTTAAACAATGCTCTTACACAACTTATAGCAGTTCTTAGGGATTCTTCTTTCAAAACCATTAGTAGGCTACATGTGTTGTGTTTCTCATTCTATCTAGTCTCTTCAACAAATAAAAAAAACGTTTTTGCTGATAAAAAGACTCTTTTATAAATAAAAGATCAAATGTTATGATCAACTAGATTCAAGAGCAAATCCAATCAGTATTTTAAAAGGCTGGTTACCAAAGACATATTGTACAATAAAATTGTGATCTGCTCAGTGTTGTCATTAAAGTTGAACAGATTAGAATATAATATAACCAGTTCATGTCTGGTTGGATAAGAGATGTCTCAGGCTGCTCAAAAGATATGAATATGGATATATTTTTGCCATTTGCTCGCAATTACTGGTCACAATTACATCTCAAATTGAATAGGTACAAAGTATAAACAAAACTGGAAGCCTGTTCTGCAACAGGAGATTGTTAAAAACAACAATGGTTGGCAGTCCTGAAACAAAAATGGGTTGCTAATTTACTTAGTTAAATACAGACAATCCCACAAAAAGTTTCATTAAATGAGCTTCTGATTCTTGAGAAATCAAAATCTTGATCGTTTTACCTGCATACTGAGGAAGTCTTTGTTTATAGGTTAATATAGACTGCTCAAAAAAATAAAGGGAACACTCAAATAACACATTTGGATCTGAATGAAATAAATATTCTACTAGTCTTCTACTCTGTTCAGTACAAATATGAATGTGCTGACAAAAAAATCATCAATGGACATCTAATTTATTAACCAATGGAGGCCTGGATTTGGAATCACACACAATATTAAAGTGGAAAAACTTTAATATTGTAATGTCCTTAAAACAAGTCAAAATGAGGCTCAGTATTGTGTGTGGCCTCCACGTGCCTGTATGACCTCCCTACAACACCTGGGCATGCTCCTGATGAGATGGTGGATGGCCTCCTGAGGGATCTCCTCCCAGACCTAGACTAAAGCATCTCCTGGACAGTCTGTGGTGCAACGTGACGTTGGTGGATGGAGCGAGACATGGTCTCCCAAATGTGCTCAATCAGATTTAGGTCTGGGGAATAGCTTTAATGTCTTCATCTTGCAGGAACTGCTGACACACTCTAGCCACATGAGGTCTAGCATTGACCTGCATTAGGAGGAACACCAGGGCCAACCACACCAGCATATGGTCTCACAAAGGGTCTGAGGATCTCATCTCGGTACCTAATGGCTGTCAGGCCGTGCGGCTCTCCAAAGAAATCCCACCCCACACCATTACTGACCCACTGCCAAACCGGTCATGCTGAAGGATGTTGCAGGCAGCAGATCGCTCTCCATGGTGTCTCCAGACTCTGTCACGTCTGTCACATGTGCTCAGTGTGAACCTGCTTTCATCTGTGAAGAGCACGGGGCGCCAGTGGCGAATTTGCCAATCCTGGTGTTCTCTGGCAAATGCCAAGCGTCCTGCACGGTGTTGGGCTTTGAGCACAACCCCCATTTGTGGACGTCGGGCCCTCATACCATCCTCATGGAGTCAGTTTCTAACCGTATGTGCAGACACATGCACATTTGTGGCCTGCTGGAGGTCATTTTGCAGGGCTCTGGCAGTGCTCCTCCTGTTCCTCCTTGCACAAAGGCGGAGGTAGCGGTCCTGCTGCTGGGTTGTTGCCCACCTACGGCCTCCTCCACATCTCCTGGTGCACTGGCCTGTCTCCTGGTAGCGCCTCCAGGCTCCAGACACTACGCTGACAGACACAGCACACCTTCTTGTCACAGCTCGCATTGATGTGCCATCCTGGATGAGCTGTACTACCTGAGCCACTTGTGTGGGTTGTACAGTCTGTCTCATGCTACCACGAGTGTGAAAGCACCACCAACATTCAAAAGCGATCAAAACATCAGCCAGAAATCATAGGTACTGAGAAATGGTCTGTGGTCCCCACCTGCAGAACCACTCCTTTATTGAGTGTCTTGCTAATCGCCAAAGATTTCCCCCTGTTGTCTATTCCTTTTGCACAACAGCATGTGAAATTGATTGTCAATCAGTCTTGCTTCCTAAGTGGACAGTTTGATTTCACAGAAGTTTGATTTACTTGAAGTTATATTGTGTTGTTTAAATGTTCCTGTATTTTTTTGAGCAGTGTAGTTTATAGAATATATTAATCCATAAATGATCAATTCAAATTTTTTAAATAAATGAATGAGAAGATGTGTTCACATATGTTTGAACTCTCACTGAAGATTATCCATCAATGTCAGGAACACCCTGTGTTCACCACAATAGATTCTAGGTCTCACTGACCTTTGGAACTTTCATGGCTCTGTCTGTAACATACACCCTGGAAGAGGCAATTTTTGACAATTTCTTTTAGGGATTGAAAATAAAGTAATGCTTTTTAAATGTCTTTGCTGCCTTTCCACAAGCAAAGGATGTATGACGGCCTGCTTATTATTTTGGCAAAGGGCAATTCCTTCTCCCCATACATATACTTGAAATTTCTTTATTGCTTGAACAAAATGAGTCAGACCAGATTTTCAACAAATATCACAAAGCTGCTAAAATCTGTTGGGTTTATCTGAGCTTGTCATAGGGGCAGATGCCAGCATAGCGGGTGCTTCGCCTCCTGAGAGTTGACACCTATTGCTAATCTGAAAACCTTCTGGTCAACAGAGGGTCACATTGTTACCTAAGTGCATGATGGATCTCTGGGGCCAATCACTTTACCCTGCATGACAAACCATGTGGTGAAAAACATCAGGAAGCTTTCTGGAAAGGGGAAATTAAAAACAAAAGACACTAAGGTCAAGGACTTAAATAGCCCTTAAAATTTGTACAGAAAGAATGATGTATATGTACATTCTCACAAATTAGTAATGTTACAAGAGGAAAAAGGTATTGACATGTCAGCTAATAGAGCGCTAGCAACTTGCACAATGATAGTTACCTTGAAAGAAAACACAGAGCTGGTTTCTAAAAAAACAAGATCATAAATCAATAAACCAACTTAGAGGGAGACCAAAGTTGCCATCTCATTCACGACGATTTCTCAGGTGCAGTGGCAGTCCATTTGTTTACAAATAAAAGTGAGGCAAATATAGCCACCAAAAAGTACCTAGTTGATGTGGCACTATATGGTGATGTAAAATGCATCAGGTCTGATAATGGCACAAAATCCACAAGCACTTTTAAGACACTTTTAAGAGAAAAAAGACTAAGACATGAAATGTCCTACCCTTATTTTCCTCACTAAAACTGGACTGCGGAGAGCAAATGAAGGACTGCTTTTGAAATGGCGAGGTGGCTGCACTGTGGCTGCTGGGTGGTTCCCCTGGGACTCTCCTCTGCTCTTCTCTGGAGGGGTTGCAGTAGTCCCAGCGGTGGTCCTCCCAGGGATCCCGTGCTCTTGGGGCCTTTGAAGGTGTGTGGCTTAGACCTCTTCTGTGTCTGTCTCAGGTCCAGAGGGCAGGTCTGTGGCTCCTCACACGAGCTATTGCATATTTTTATGGAGAAACCTTGAATACACAAGCGTGCTCACACTCAGAACAACAGGTGTTTGCGAGTGTTGATCAGATACACAGAAGTTCTCTATTGAGCTGCAGTTACCACTAAATACATCTCGCATTCATTGCTGCCATGCATTTTTGGTAACATTGCTGTTGTAATATATGTTTCTGCAGGTGAAGTAGCAGTGTTCTAGGGTGAAATGTATTCTTTTTACCCTTCTTTCTCTCCTCTATTATTTTCTCTTTCTCTTGCTTTTTTTTGGCCCCAACTCTCTTTCTTGATTCTTTTTACTTTTCCTTTTTGTTTCCATCTCTGTGTCCTAAGCAAGTGAAATAATTACAAAGCAGTTTCTAATAACGTTTTATTTATATATATATATATATACAATACAGACCAAACGTTTGGACACACCTTCTCAATTAAAGAGTTTTCTTTATTTTCATGACTATGAATATTGTAGCTTCACACTGAAGGCATCAAAACTATGAATTAACACATGTGGAATTATATACTGAACAAAAAAGTGTGAAACAACTGAAAATATGTCTTATATTCTAGGTTCTTCAAAGTAGCCACTTTTTGCTTTGATTACTGCTACACACACTGGGCATTCTGTTGATGAGTTTTAAGAGGTAGTCACCTGAAATGGTTTTCACTACACAGGTGTGCCCTCTCAGGTTTAATAAGTGAGATTTCAAGCCTTATAAATGGGCTTGGGACCATCAGTTGTGTTGTGCAGGAGGTGGATACAGTACACAGCTGATAGTCCTACTGAATAGACTGTTAGAATTTGTATTATGGCAAGAAAAAAAGCAGCTAAGTAAAGAAAAACGAGTGGCCATCATGGCAAGCGGCTGACCTTATGAGCAGCTGAACACAACAGTGATAAACGGGAACTGCCACATGTTTGTCTATACGAAGGTAACAGCAAGTAAATTTTAAATTTTGTGTCATAATTACACTGTATGCTGAAGCTAGTTGTGCTTCATTGTATGTAGTATAGTCTTTGGTATGATCAATTAAAACTACACCAATTTTGCACAAAGCGTTTAACAGGTTATGTAATATAACATTTACACTACGAATACCTACTGAATTTCAGTATATTTTAGAAGTGTAAATAAGACTTGGCTTTAATGTATTTGTGGTTGCCTTGAAATAAATTTGTTTTTGCCTTAAAGTTCGCTGAGAAAACAAAAATACCAAAATACTCAACAAATGCCTCAGAATGAACTTCACTATCTCAAGCTGCTTCCTATTGCTCAGTTGTCTGATGTTCTATTCCTATTTGCCCCCTGAGTAACTTTGCTGTAATATTAGACTCCTGAATTTCCAGATTGATCAAATTTCCTTTGTTTTTCAGTTAAGCGACCCAAGTTGAAGATGTCCTCGGTATACCAAAGTACTAGAAAATGAAAGAATGAAGGCATTCAATTGTCTGGTCAAAGTTCAAACATCGACCTGATTGACATGTTGTGATATAATTTAAGAGGACAAACAAATACCTGAAAGGTGAGCAGATGAAAATTGAAATAGAAAAAATAAAACTTCTTCAAGTATTTGTTGGAGTTACAATCAGTATTTTGTTGGCAGTGTGGAATTTGTAGTTTTTTTAGTAAACTGAAAGTTACTAAACGTAAGGTTAAATAATAGTGCACTAGATGATTTTAGTTTCATCCTAACATGGCTTATTTCAGATAAATATACAACACGATATACATTTGTATCATAACTGTACATATACATTCAAGCAAAGCAGATATTGTTAAGTGTTGGGTACTCCTTGCAGATATTTGTAGGCAGCTCAAGTTTAAGGCCCTAATGAGCTAGTAGGTTTCATGCCAGTGTTTTAATTACAGCTTGGCAGCTGTAAGACAGGAATTATCTGAAGAACTTATTTAGTAGTCACATCTCAGGTAAATAAGAATAAACCACATATTAATCCCCATCCTTCTACCAACACTGACACACACAAACTGAGCAAGTGGGTCTGCAGATGTCTAATAGATATCAGTGTTTTATGAGCAAAAATATCTAAAGAGCTCCCAGTCTGACACAGGGAGATGTAGACAAGAGGAATAATGGATTAAACATGGAGGGGTGACAACTGATTTATAGGGAACATGAATATGACTGAAATAAAGCTATCAAAACTGCCTTCCTCAAACAGCTATGATAGGCTACAACTGCTCCACAGGTGGCAAAGGAAAAGGCCTCAACAATCAGAACCATGATCCAAGAATTGTGTCACCATCCAGTTCCACTTTATTTCAGTTGCAAGTCAAAGAATCTGTAGAATGTACTGATTACAAGGACCAGGTTAACTATAGTTAGCAAGACAAGCTAACAGCTATTTATGAGCACTGTTTTGTGTGACAACATGACAGCACATAGGTTAATGAGCAGTTTTTCCTAGAACAACTTGAACTAAGGTTGTCAACCAAATCCCAATACACACACACACACACACACACACTTTTTTCAAAGGGCAAACATAGCATCATGAAATATTATTCCATGCTTTCTCTGAATCCCATTATGCTACCTTTACTGTACCTTTATTAAAGTTATCTGAATGACTTAAGCTCTAATGTCTCATCTTAGCTCAACCTCATCAACCCAAGCCTTAATGTTTAGCATAACATGTTAAATTTAATAACATTGTTGTTATTAAATGTCTTCTTTACTGTGTGAAATGCTATGACAGTAGCATTTTAAAGCAGCCATGGAAGACATACTGTATTTTGTGGTTAGATTTGGTGAGGAATCTCATACTTTTTAAGATGCAACCACCTAATGTTTTTGGGCAGGGGTAAAAACAATACAAGTCAAGTTTATTAATATAGCGCTTTTCAGCAACAAGGCACTCAAAGCACTGTACATGAGGAAAAACATTACAATAATACAGAAAATCAAACACAGAAAAACAAATTAAATGACATTAATAATTCTTGGGAGTTTACTGGTAAGAGCTGGTTCTAATGCAATCTTTCTTATAGAGGTAATTAGCTCATTAAGTCCTCTGTGGTAAGGAATTCATCATGTGCTAGAAGAAAGATGATAATATTAATCCTTGAGGTTGCTGGTATGAGGCAGTTGTGGTCCAATCATTCAAATAAGCTGGGTATAAAACATTTTTAGTCCAAACTTTTTAAATACTAATAATGTTTGGCTTTCACTGGTATGAAATTCGTATAATACAATCCTTCTAAGAAATCTAAAAATCTCTGGTCATTGGTGTAAAAACAGCTTTAGTCAAATTTTATATATTAAATAAAATTTTATATATTTATATATATATATATATATATATATATATATATATATATATATATATATATATATATATATATATAAAAAAGATAGGCTACAATTTTCCATTTGCTTGCACTTCGGTCCTATAATCTAGCTTAAATGTTTGTTGTGATGCCTGCTCCAGAGCTAGTCAAGAGCTAGCAGACTTTGACATGTTTTCGACCTCGATATCTGCTGCTGGTCACTGTTGTCTTTTGTTATTCCATGAAGTTAATTTAAAAAGTCTGTGTAATCATATATAAACAGTTTTACCTGCACAATTTTCTGATTTAATATTTTATTGTGATTATTAATCTGTGAATATTATTTAATATTTAATATTAATATTTTCATATTTTATCAAATAATATTTTGGTCTGTTAAGGGTTGTCCTGTGAATATCAGCCCAGTAAGGCGATGGTATTAGGACAAAATAGAAAGGTGTGAGACGAGCTCTGACATTATTGAACAGCATAAACTCTGCACATATATGGAATGAATTTACACAATTTCTTAAAATACAAGAATTTATTAACAAAAATAAGTCAAACATATTTCAATCAACAAACTCTTTATTATGCTAAAACAATCAAATTAAACTACCAAGCAGAATTAAAGAATAGGGACAACTAATAGGCTATGTACAATATAAACAAGTTGATTAAAGATGATTGATAATCATGACCAAAAGAGTGATGCAACATTACCATGCAATGTTTATGTCTGAGAACCAAAGATTATCTTGAAGAATCTGGAAATTAAGTTAAGTTAGTCTTGGAACTAACTTAGGCAATAATCAGCAAACGTTTAGACAACCAATCACAATGCAAGATCAGATAAAATATTATTTTAATAAAATAATGTTTTAAATAATGATCTGCTGAATAAAACCAACCTTCTGGATGATTAATTCTCAATGGTGTCTAATTAGCTGCCTTTATTTATTGAAATAATATTTGAAGAAATATTATTAAATAATATTTGAAGAAATATTTTTAAGGGAGTATTTTGGAAAGGAGCCAAATCTTTCTGGAGAAATGGGTCTTAATGGTTTTTACTTAGTTATCAAATCTACCAAATGATGTTTAGGGACTATTATTCACTAGCTTGAAAACTAACAACCTTTCTGTTAAATACTTTTAGTAGCAAGCACGTGTTCTTACCGGTTAGCAGTTGAGCTAACAAAGAAGCTAATAGCTTAGCACCAGAATCAACATATACCTTTAAAATACCAGGGTTAATAAAAGGGTTAAAATGCATAAGCAAGGATGACGTGTTATGATCAATGTTCTGTTTAAAATCACCCTTTAAATAAAGTTTGTCTTAACTTTAAAAACATACAAAGAACACAAACCGGCATGTGTGCTGCAGATAGCCTGCTAGCACCAAGATAGCCGAGTTTCACACAAACAAACTTCATAAAATGAAAAACCTTTAGATCAATTCATCCTAACTGTTAATCTGCTTAAACCTAACTTCTGAACTGTGGTGAGGAATGTTGTCCAAAATACGATGAAGTTTGAAGAAGGTATCCACATTGAACAAAGGGTTAGCTTCCCGCTAACCTCAGCTTCTCCCGATCAGAAGGTGCGTTCGTTCTGTGAACAAAAGGGTTAGCTTTCCGCTAACCTCCAGCTGTGGCTGAAGAATGGCTCGTTGTCTGCCAACGCCACTGCACGGTGATGGGGTCTCTGTTTTCTTCCTTCCAGACTGGGAAACTGCTCCGCTCGTCTTCATAGAGACCTCGCGCTTCTGTAGGGAACTTCTCTGGGACAATTTGTTTCACAAGCCTTAGAGGAAAAAGTAAGCAACTCTTACACCTTAATGTCCCCGTTCATGAATGAAAATACCGGATACACAGACAATATTTCATTCGTACTTATCTTTGCATATGATCGATGATCGTATGGCTTCCTTGGATCCAGTTGAAGAGTTTATGTCTGTTTGCCAGCAAAGAGACATCAGCGCGCTTTGTTCCCCTCCTATCCCGATGATCACCGGTGGAAGAGGGCGGATGTAGCAACAGCTGTGCTTTTATTTGGGTAGTAGCGTCACAGGAAGTCCACAGTTATCCCTTTTCCTGGCTGTGCCGGAAGAAGGTTAATGCACTTTATTTTGAAAGTTCCAGAAAAGTCTGTACCGGAGTTCAATGTTGAAATCCATGGCTGTGGGTCCCAACAATTTTTTACTAACATAAGCTACACCATCTGATATATTAACATTTATTTGATTTTGTTGGATCAGTGCCTTGCGTTTAAGTCTAGATCTCAAGAGCTGAACTTATCCATTTGTTAGTGTTCAAATTCAAGGTTAACATGATAAAAAAATAACAGCCACAATATCTGATTTATTTTCAGCAAGAAAGGAGAGGCACTTCACACTCTCTTTGTTATATACAGAGACATGTTTCTGCATCATCCATCTCTTGTGAGAAATTTTCACAGCTGTTCTGACTGTTCTGTTCCTCTAGGTCTTCAAGTCTGCACTCTTTTGAAAAATCCTTTCAGCATAACATAATGTTTCCTAAAGATGAACTGATCCTATCTGTCAGCTCTAAAAAGCTATGCAGCTACATCTGCATTAAACCTACTTTCACAATTTGTAAATTTTTTCATGTTCCTCATCTAAGTGGTATCTTACACAAAACACGTATTAGTTCTGTTTTCATGTGTCTTGCACAGGAGTTTATTCTTGTCATGGAGGGTGGGGGTTGAAAAACATTCCTTTTTTGATAAAACCTAGACTAAACTAAACACAGACTAAACTTAGAGTCGCTAGTTACGCTGCTATTGGTGTCAGCTGCTGGAAGACATACCGATTACTTTTCCTCACTCGGACACTTAGTCCTACTACTCATTAAAATTGTGCAATTGGCAGCAATTATTATGGCTGCCATAAGCTTTTTAGAAGTTACACCTGGCTCTGTTTAGCTGCGACACGTTCATGTTCATGTTCTCTCTCTAAAGATAATACACTTGTGTGCCTCTGTTTAACCCTTTCTCTCTCTTGAACAAGGCCACTGTAAGAGCTACCCCTGCCACTAACCATATGTGATCTGTTTTTCATCCCTAGATTCTGCTACTGGATGAGAGTTTATCTGTTGACCTGTATTGCTTTCTTGAATGAAGCCACTAAAAAGCTACTGGCTTTTTATCATGCATAATGTTTAGACCCACTGTTTGCCATTACTCAGAGACAACCTGTGAGTGACAGCAAAAAAAAAAATCCATCTTCTACTCAGTTTTTAGAGCATTTTAGTTAAGCCTCTGGACTGGAGGTTGCACCGCTGAGACCCCTTGCCTGTCACAAAACCTACTAGCATCTAGAGGAGAGGAACCGCAAAGTTTATGCTGAAATCCAGGACAAGGACATGTAGATCATCGATATCTCTCTTGCACAGACTCTCTGGTTGTTCTTCTGGTCCTGTCACTCTCTTCCTGCCACCTACTAACAACAGAGGCCCAATCTAGATCTAGTTATAACCCATGATTCATCTGTTGCATCTCTTTCATCTTAGATGTTGGCTTCTCAGATAATTACTGTCTATTTTACTTACAAGGATTTTAAAAACCAGTAAATTCCTAAAAAAAATGTTTTGAAATACAATCTTACCTCTGAAGGGGCTGAACAATGCTGTTCTAACGTAACTTTTTGCTGTTATTTCTCCTCCTTCACATGACTATGTTGCAAATAAATTTACCAGTAAAAGAAAGTCTGCCACTGAGTCTGTGGTTCCAATAAAACTAAAATCAATAAATACGAACCCTAAATCTCTCTGGAGAAATGAAAGAACCAAACAGTTAAAAGGAAATAGAAAAACAATTATTATTAAAAATAACCCAGATTTCTGTAATAATGTGATCATTAACAATTTAGCAGTTAAGCAAGTGCAGCATTCATATTACTCAAGATAAATATCTGATAATAAAAACAATTCAGTATCCACCAGTATTTCTACAAGAACAAAGTGTGAAGAATTTGCAGCGCACTTCACAGGTAAAATAGAAAAGATTTGCTTTATCTCCTTGTTAACATAGAAATATTATTATCTCAGAGTCACTGTTGGTTAGTAAGAAAACATTTGAGACACCAAATAACACCAACTTTGATGCTTTCAGGCTTAATAATTGTAGACTAATTCCTAACCTGCCATTTGTATTAGTTTGTATGTAGTTTTGTTCTTGATACACTAAACTAATTTAAACTCTAACAGCAGTCCAGAAAAAAATACCAATTTGGCTTTAGGCCTAATCGTGGCACAGAAACAATACTGTAAAAGCTGTTAAACAACCATATATATAGTATGGACCAGAACAAACCTTGGATGCTGGTATTAATAGACATCAGAACAACATTAGGTACTGTTGACGACACAATCCTACAGGCTCAGACAGATTGGAATTTGTGGAATTGTCCTGGAGTAGTCCATCTCATACACTATACTGCAAAAGGTATTGGGTCAGACCACAAAATCAATGAATTCCAGTGTTCCAATCACTTGTATGGCTGCAGGTGTATAAAGTTTGGTATGGAAAAACTTGACTAGCCTGCACAGAGTCCTGATCTCAAACTTTTTGAACACCTTTGGGACAAATTATAGCGGAGGCTGCAGTTCTGGTTTTCTCATCAAACTATTAACATACTCCTAAACCTTGTGAAAGATGTTTACAGAATAGTTAAAGTTGCTGTTGCTGGCAACAGTGGGTCCATGAACAAATTGGACCATATAGATTAAGAATAGGATGTAGTCAAAATTCATGTACATGTAAAAGTAGACAGACAAATACTTTTGTAAACAGTGTATCTCAGTAATATAAATGTATTTGTCATAGGAAACCTATAGGAAACTGTTCATCAGAATATTATGATCTAAACTACAATGTTCCACAAGGCTCTACTTTAGGTCCCACTCTTTTTTAATCTTTATGATATACCACTGGGTGATGTCATATGTAGACATGGCACTAATTAATGAATTACTTAATTTGTTATTTTAATGTTTGTATGTCTTGTGGTTTTATGTCTCTTTCTGTTTTTAACCTCTGTAAAGCATTTTGTGTTACACCTGATAATAAAAAGTGCTATATGATAGGATTAAATTGGAATGTCAGTCAGTCATTTTCTACTGCTTATTCCATCGTGGGTCGCGTGGGAGCTGGTGCCTATCTCCAGCAGTCTATGGGCAGGAGGCGGGGTACACCCTGGACAGGTCACCAGTCCATCGCAGGGCAACACACAAACAACCATGCACACACTCATTCATACATCTAAGGGCAATTTGGAGAGACCAATTAACCTAACAGGCATGTCTTTGGACTGTTGGAGGAAGCCGGAGTACCCGGTGAGACAAATTGGAATGTACAGGTCCTTCTCAAAAAATTAGCATATTGTGATAAAGTTCATTATTTTCCATAATGTCATGATGAAAATTTAACATTCATATATTTTAGATTCATTGCACACTAACTGAAATATTTCAGGTCTTTTATTGTCTTAATACGGATGATTTTGGCATACAGCTCATGAAAACCCAAAATTCCTATCTCACAAAATTAGCATATAATTAAAAGGGTCTCTAAACGAGCTATGAACCTAATCATCTGAATCAACGAGTTAACTCTAAACACCTGCAAAAGATTCCTGAGGCCTTTAAAACTCCCAGCCTGGTTCATCACTCAAAACCCCAATCATGGTTAAGACTGCCGACCTGACTGCTGTCCAGAAGGCCACTATTGGCACCCTCAAGCAAGAGGGTAAGACACAGAAAAAAATTTCTGAACGAATAGGCTGTTCCCAGAGTGCTGTATCAAGGCACCTCAGTGGGAAGTCTGTGGGAAGGAAAAAGTGTGTCAGAAAACGCTGCACAACGAGAAGAGGTGACCGGACCCTGAGGAAGATTGTGGAGAAGGGCCGATTCCAGACCTTGTGGGACCTGCGGAAGCAGTGGACTGAGTCTGGAGTAGAAACATCCAGAGCCACCGTGCACAGGCGTGTGCAGGAAATGGGCTACAGGTGCCGCATTCCCCAGACCTGGGCTACAGAGAAGCAGCACTGGACTGTTGCTCAGTGGTCCAAAGTACTTTTTTCAGATGAAAGCAAATTCTGCATGTCATTCGGAAATCAAGGTGCCAGAGTCTGGAGGAAGACTGGGGAGAAGGAAATGCCAAAATGCCAGAAGTCCAGTGTCAAGTACCCACAGTCAGTGATGATCTGGGGTGCCGTGTCAACTGCTGGTGTTGGTCCACTGTATTTTATCAAGGGCAGGGTCAATGCAGCTAGCTATCAGGGGATTTTGGAGCACTTCATGCTTCCATCTGCTGAAAAGCTTTATGGAGATGAAGATTTCATTTTTCAGCACGACCTGGCACCTGCTCACAGTGCCAAAACCACTGGTAAATGGTTTACTGACCATGGTATCACTGTGCTCAATTGGCCTGCCAACTCTCCTGACCTGAACCCCATAGAGAATCTGTGGGATATTGTGAAGAGAACGTTGAGAGACTCAAGACCCAACACTCTGGATGAGCTAAAGGCCACTATCGAAGCATCCTGGGCCTCCATAAGACCTCAGCAGTGCCACTGGCTGATTGCCACCATGCCACGCCGCATTGAAGCAGTCATTTCTGCCAAAGGATTCCCGACCAAGTATTGAGTGCATAACTGTACATGATTATGTGAAGGTTGACGTTTTTTGTATTAAAAACACTTTTCTTTTATTGGTCGGATGAAATATGCTAATTTTGTGAGATAGGAATTTTGGGTTTTCATGAGCTGTATGCCAAAATCATCCGTATTAAGACAATAAAAGACCTGAAATATTTCAGTTAGTGTGCAATGAATCTAAAATATATGAATGTTAAATTTTCATCATGACATTATGGAAAATAATGAACTTTATCACAATATGCTAATTTTTTGAGAAGGACCTGTATAGTGTCATCACAGTTGGGTTGCTGTGGCTAAATCTAAGTTCCTGGTTTTTGGGGTAAATTTCCAGGTGGAAATTTTAGATAATAGCCAAGGCTGACAGGGTTCATCAGTCCACTCAGTTATCCAGGCTCTGTGCTAGATACCTGGTTATAAATAGGCCCTGCAGTGAATGAACACTCATTCAGTGCTGAGCTGAAGGCAGATGGAAGCTGCTGCCTTTGGATCACCCTCTGTGCAGGCACAGTTTAGGAGTGGAGGGAGTTTGGCCCAATACTGATTGACACCTAAAGACCCTCAAAGGCGAATTTGTGGCTCACGATTTTGGCCTTTATGAATAAAGTTGAGTTGACTGGTCCCACAGCATATTCAGAGACAAAGCAGAATGTCAGCAGCATTGTAAAGGCAGCTCAGAAAGATTAGGACTTGAAGGTGGTTGAAATGAGGGTGATGGATTACTTCGAGGTGAGAGGAATATAGGGAGTGATTTGACTCATATATTCCCAGTAATAACCTATTGCAGTGTGAAGCGAGAGCACAGTGAATAAGCTAGAATGTCACGGGTAGACAAAGGAAAGAGGAACAAACAGAAATTGTGTGACAGTAAACATGTTAATGTAACATTAATTTTATTATATGATGACATGTCAATGCAAAATCGGAAGAAAATGTAAATATCAGCATGTAAATACAAGAAAGTACAACTTCTTCCTTCAAAGTTACATCTCAAAATGTTTGTCCACCAGAGAGCACTATAAAGTTGTTTTTTTTGCTGCAGTACATTACAAGTCTATGAACAACATAAGGTTTCACAGTTGTTTAACATCACCACAACCAACTATGTCCAAAGACAAACTACCAGGTGACAGTAAAGGCTGATGATATTATATTATTTCTGTAATACAGTCAATATTGATGTGTGTTCTTATCTTTCAGGAAATTTATAGTGTTTTCCAAATCTTATTTATTTGCCCATCTTGCTTATCTTAAAAAAATTCCTGGTTAGTGTACATCCTGATTTAAGAAGTCCAATCGGGAACTCTGCAGAAGGAAATAATTTACTATGATGTCTGTTGATGCAAATGTTGGACTTAACCATTAAACAAATCAATTATTTGGATTTTACTGTCTTGCAGATTGTAGAGACTGTTCACTTGAATATAGGAAAGACAATATATATATATTTAGGTATTTAGTCTGAAAACTAGAAAAATTAGACATAACTGGGGATAACTCTGTTGGCTAGAGGACCTTGGTACATGTGGTATAGTAAAGGCCAAATCGAATGCAGGAAGACCGGAAGTGCTTTGAGCCAAGTTCATAACAATAGTCTAGAAGGAGGTAAAAGCACAGTTCCCTTGATCATCAAAAGCTTCAAGGTAAGAAATATAATAGCAGTGACTAATGTGACACCCAGGTGTGTCCAGCAAGCTCCAGGACCATCTCCTACTGTGAAGTAGGGATGTACGATTCCCGGGCCCTGGGAATCAATACCGGTACTCAAAGGTACCAGTGTTCAGTACTTTTGTGTGTGTTTATGTGGTAATAGTTGGTAATTTGTTTAATAATAAAATCTAAATTTTTTTTCTGTTTAACATATTTATTTCTCAATATATAAATTTTTTACAAATATATCAAAACAACATCCAACTGTTTGTAGTGTAACATCTCAGTTGTTTCAAGCATTTCTTTTCCGTGTCACTGGCTGCAGACAATGAGTCGCCAACGGATGCAGGTATGCTAGCGGTGCCGAATGAAGGAGATGTAGCTCTATATCTGAGGCTGACAAAAATTGTGCACTCTTCAGCCTTGAGAAAAATCTTGTACATAACCAGGTGCCTCCTCAGATTAAAAGTATTCCTGGCGCTGGCCCTTGCACTTCACAAATATTGCAGCAAGCGTAATCTGCATCGCATTTTGAAAAGTGGAGCCATACCTTCGAGCGCTATCTATCAGCCATGCTTTGTTTACGGTTCTAAAGAAGACGGTGGATTGACAACAAGCTTATCAGGTCAAAAATGAGGCATCAGTCAGAATTTTAAATCAAGCATGCCAAACCAAGACTTCAAAAGTTACTGAAAGACTCAACTGAGCAAATTTGATGGATTTTCTAATAGAATACTCAGAAATTAGCAAAATGTTTTTATAGGTTTGCTGGTATACCATAGAAACATCCATTCATCATTCCATCTATACATGCATTGTCCTCTGCTTACCCAATTTTGCGTCAGGGGGATAACACGTCTAGAAGGAAATCTAGGCATCGTTCTTTCTAGCAACCTTCTAGCAACGTTCTTTAGCTCAGGCTGAGTCCAGCAACACTGAAGAAGCTGCTTGTGATATGCACCTTGTTCTTTAGCTGATGATCCCATGATTAAAGGTGGTGGTTGTAATGCAGATCATTAAATAAAGACCTTAGCTTTGTTGCCCAGCTCTTTCTTCACCAAAACAGACTGGCCCCGATCTGTATATACACTTCACACTCCATCCTACTATCACTGGTGAAGATATTCACAATGATTAAGGTGGCAGTGCTTGAGAATGGAAACAAAACCTGATATGAACTAAACAGAGATACAAAGAACCACTAAAATCAAAGTAAACTTCTTACTGAAGTAACAGAACTTAAAATGCACCATAAACAGAACAAAAAAAAAAAAAAACTAAACCTAAATGAATGAACTAAAGGACCTTCTGGAAAACAATCATGATCAGAGGAAAAACCCAAAACAAAACTCAGACATCTGCAAATAATGACACAAAACAGCATGTTTCATTACTGTCAAGACCTTTGAGCTGATAGCTTTTTCTAGAACATTTAAATGGAGTTTAAACAAAAATTCAACATGGAAGGCACAACACCTCGTTTCATCCAATCACTCCTCACTGGCTGCTCCAATCAACGGCAGGTCCACACTCCTCCTTGGCCAATCATCTCCCAGGGCATCACTTTTAAAGACCATCTGCATGGAAGACACTGCTCTTCTGCTGAGCTTCGACCCTCCTCCACCCCTTCTCCACCATAGGCTCACAACTCCTTCCATACCAAGGCCTACACCGCCACCAGGATCGGATCCCAGGGGGGAAGACATACCTAATCATAATCATAAGATGTTTATTCAAACTCATTTCATCCTCAGCGTTCACGTCTTCCTCAGGGGTCCGAGCGCCAAATAAATAATCTTTCATTAATTAACTCTTTAACCATCTTCTTGTTGTTTCTCCATTATGTGAGTCTTTCCAGGTTGAAATGACTTGAGTCTGCCGGCTATACTTTACTTCTTTTTTGAGATGATACTGAGACAATCTTAGTTCTGAAATAGATAGAAGGGATTTCCTGTATAATGTGAATATGGCAACATGCACTGGCTCAGCTGTTGCCATGATACTCTTGATGTAAGGCAATGTTTCTACAGTCACCATGGTTACTCAAGTTATTCAGCCACAAGGTTAGAAGTACTCGATCTCCTTGGAAACATTCTCTGAGAATTATCTGGTCAAAGGATGTGATAGCTGGTCTTTTCTTATGCTTCTCTCTTTGGCTGTTATGAAGTATGTGGAATTGCAGCCAATATGTTGATTCTGTCGCAGCTGTGTGCAGGCTTGTGGGCTGCCTATTCAGGCTGCACACACACAGTTTGTTCATCCACATGTGAAATTTAAATGCGAATATTTATCAAACTGCGCTCAGAGATAATGTTTTCTATCGTTCCTGATTTCTTCAAATGTTGCATTTCTCACTCAGGTCCCACTTTGCTAATTTCCTAAAAGAAACCTTTTTGATGTTGGTGCTTCATAATTTTTCACTTCACTTTCTTATGTATAATCATGGCAGCAGCTGCCAGAAAGGGCCTTTCACCTCTCAGTCATCTGCGGAAGTGCTGACTTGGCTGTGAAAAGATGGCTGTGAAGCCTATAAGCCAGGCCTCTCAGCTCCTTAAGCTATCACTTCACTGCTCATATCCACGGAGAGCAATTCTGCTCAGGCACATTCCAGCAAAAAACATGAATCAGGACCCATTTTTTGAGCTAAGTGAAAGCATTAGAAGGAATCCTATGCCTGTTTTCTCATGTGCTGCATTAAAAATGGTTTAATTGACTTAACAGAGCTTTTCTTCTGGTTGGGTTACTGCATCTCATGCCCCATTGGAATTTGTTTCTTAGTTTGCTGGGCTGAAGTCATTGGTGTAAATGCAAATCAGATTTTGAGTTATACAAACATTTCTTGGGGGCAAAGTTATTCCAGCAGCAGAAATAATTTCATTAAAGCAAGCTGAAGCTCATAGGGAAAACCTAAAGAAATGTAGATTTTGTGAACTTTAACACTAAAGCCTGTGGGGAAAGGCAGTAATACATGCCTTAAAACATTTTAACAGGATTTATGTATAATTCCTGATTGGATGAAAATTTGTTATATTAAGCCCATTTTTGTGGGGGTTTACTTGAGTTTGTTCTTCCTACAACATAATGACTGCTAAAGTCTATCCACACGTCATTTTCACTCTTTATTTGCTGGCAGCAAGACTTTAAAAGTAACCAAATCTTACAAATTATGTTCACACGTCAGCTTACTGCATTGTTCAAATAGTATATAAAGATAATTATATAAGCAAGAAGATCCTGGGTTAGAATCTAGGACGGAGCCCCCCACAGTGTAAAAACATGCATGTTGGTTTTGTCGGTCTCTCTGAATGGCCTTCAGAGGTGCGTCTCTGTGTTATCTGTCTTCATGTTGGGCTGTAGTGGACTAGCATTCAGCCCAGAGTGTAGCCCACCTTCAGCCCAGTAACTGCAATACCAAACCCCCTCACACCTCACCAGCAAGCTATTGTAGATATAGACACTAGATAGGCAGAAGGTTTATTAGCCTCTTATACAATTCCAGTCCTTTAAGAACAGGCACCGCCAAGACGCTGCCTGGTACAGTGGAGTCTCATATGTAGAGGCTGTTTAGTGCTTGACATGACCGTCTAGGATTCAAGTCATGCCTTCAGGATTTGATGCATGTGTGCCCCCTTTTTCTCTCTGGCCCTCTTCTGTCTATTAAGGTCATTGGTGCCACAAAATCTTAAAAAACAAGCAAAACAAATAAATAAAAAACAAAGCCAGCCAGTTAATTAGGCATTTTCACACCAGAACAGTCCAGGAAACTTGTTTCCACTGGGGCGGGAAGTGGCAAAACATTTCACACCTTAATTTAGTTTGGTTCACTATCACAATGCATTTTTCAAACAGGGATTTGCACCAGGGGCTGGTTTCAAGCTACCCGTTTGCAAGCTGTATACGAAGACCAAGGTTTGTTGTTAAATTTCTTACTTTAACTTTGATTCTCAAGTTGATGGATGCAAAGTGTCAGCAGCCAATAGAGTGACCTTACATTTCTCAAGATAAATCTGTTTAAAATACAGAAACCGCCAAAGGTTTAATTTAAGATTCGAGCTGAAATAGCCTAATATGCTTGAAAGTGCCATACTGACAGAATATATATTTTTAGAAGCAAAGAGTATTAAGAACTATACAGCAGATCTAACATAGGCCAACCCAAGGCCCTGTTATTTCAATTACTTCCCCACTGTCATGATTTGAAGCTGTTTGTTTTTTTTTTGGTTTTTTCCTCTGATCATGATTGTTTTGCAGGTGGCGCTTTACACCATTCCTCAGGTTTAATTCTTTACTTATTCTTGTGTTCTGTTCATGGTGCATTTTAGTTTCTGTTCTGTTATTTCTGTAAGACATTTCCTTGTCTCCTTGTATTTCTGTTTAGTTCCAGTCATGTTCTGATTTCACTCTCTGCCAGAGTAATCAGCTTCATTCGGTCCACCTGGCTCATGCCAATCAGTCTCCCTATCTCACCTGTATGTGGCGCTATATAAACTCTTAAGTTATGTGTGTTCCTTGCTGGTTTATTCTGTTGTTCATGCCAAGTCTGTCCATGACCACTTTGACTGCTCTGTTCCTGCCAAACTGACTCTTGTTCATGCTTGAATTTTTGCCTCTACTGCATGTTTTCGCCCACCTCTTGCCTGGCTGTAAGTTTTCTTTTTTTATTTTATATTAAAACCATTTTATTGCACTGATCTGGTCCTACCTGTCTGCATTTGGGTCCACTCCAAGAACCAAATCTTCCTGATACTCACAGAAAGTTCGTTTCCAGGTCATAGTGTGTCCACTTCTTGCCCAGAATGTACTGCACGCAGGTCTCTTTGGGGTGGCTGTTTGGAAAAGGGCTTCACGTACAGCAAAAAGATCATTTTATCTTAATCTGAAGATGACTGTCTGTATTTATACTTGTATGCAAGCTTGCAAACTTCAACAGTAGACAGACCAACATAAATACCAGAGACAGTAATGATGTACTCTGCTTGCTCTGCTGATTTTTCCCTGCCTCATTTAGAACTACATTTTTTCTAATACATCCTGCAGGTAGCGATGGGCAAACTCCTCTGTAGCCAACTGTGATGGTCTAATTTCATTGCAATATTGTTACAGTGTTTGAGAATAAATATGAAAGTCTTCGCCTACAATCCTATTGATGCTATTGCTCAGCAACATCACAAGTGAAAACCAACCCCAAAGAAAATGTGACAACCGTCCTTAACTGTGATTTTTTTTCTTTGCTGTTAAGTTCAGATGATATGCAGTAGACTAGCAAAGAAAAAGCTTTTCTAACTGCATGTCTCCTTTTTTACGTTTAAATGGTAATAAATGTTTATTTAACACTCATTGCAAAAAAGGCTTAAAAGAGGAATGCAGAAATACAGGAAAGTTTGATTTTTATGTGAAAAAAACGCTTGTTGTCCATCTCTGTCACCCTCTGAATTGGAGTAACACTCATACAGGAGTGTCACCAGCCTAACCGTAAAGGTTTGGCCAGCTCACCATAGCGGCCAGCTGTTGGCATTAGCTTCCATTAATTGTTTTAACTGTTTAATGGTTCAGGGTTAGCGAAGCTAATATTTTAGTTAGTTGAATATAGATTAGTGGAGCTAATGTTTTAGTTAACTGTGCCCACCACTGGAATTTACAGGGGTTGGACAATGAAACTGAAAGACCTGTCATTTTAGTGTGGGAGGTTTCATGGCTAAATTGGACCAGCCTGGTAGCCAGTCTTCATTGATGGCACATTGCACCAGTAAGAGCAGAGTGTGAAGGTTCAATTAGCAGGGTAAGAGCACAGTTTTGCTCAAAATATTGAAATGCACACAACATTATGGGTCACATACCAGAGTTCAAAAGAGGACAAATTGTTGGTGCACGTCTTGCTGGCGCATCTGTGACCAAGACAGCAAGTCTTTGTGATGTATAAAGAGCCACAGTATCCAGGGTAATGTCAGCATACCAGAAGGATGAACCACATCCAACAGGATTAACTATGGACGCAAGAGGAAGCTGTGTGAAAGGGATGTTCGGGTGCTAACCCGGATTGTATCCAAAAAACATAAAATCACGGCTGCCCAAATCATGGCAGAATTAAATGTGCACCTCAACTCTCCTGTTCCCACCAGAACTGTCCGTCGGGAGCTCCACAGGGTCAATATACACGGACGGGCTGCTATAGCCAAACCTTTGGTCACTCATGCCAATGCCAAACGTCGGTTTCAATGGTGCAAGGAGCGCAAATCTTGGGCTGTGGACAATGTGAAACATGTATTGTTCTCTGATGAGTCCACCGTTACTGTTTTCCCCACATCCGGGAGAGTTACGGTGTGGAGAAGCCCCAAAGAAGCGTACCACCCTGACTGTTGCATGCCCAGAGTGAAGCATGGGGATGGCTCAGTGATGGTTTGGGCTGCCATATCATGGCATTCCCTTGGCCCAATACTTGTGCTAGATGGGCGTGTCACTGCCAAGGACTACCGAACCATTCTTGAGGACCATGTGCATCCAATGGTTCAAACATTGTATCCTGAAGGCGGTGCCGTGTATCAGGATGACAATGCACCAATACACAGCAAGACTGGTGAAAGATTGGTTTGATGAACATGAAAGTGAAGTTGAACATCTCCCATGGCCTGCACAGTCACCAGATTTTTGGAGGAGCGAGTCAGGAAACGTTTTCCTCCACCAGTATCACGTAGTGATCTGGCCACTATCCTGCAAGAAGAATGGCTTAAAATCCCTCTGACCACTGTGCAGGACTTGTATATGTCATTCCCAAGACGAATTGATGCTGTATTGGCCGCAAAAGGAGGCCCTACACCATACTAATAAATTATTGTGGTCTAAAATCAGGTGTTTCAGTTTCATTGTCCAACCCCTGTAGGTAAAAGCCTTACACATTAGGAATGGTAAATTATCACACCGTTCATTAATATCAGTGTATTTTTTGTTGTTGTTGTTGTTGTTGCATTAAGAACTGTGATTTATTGTGATAACAATAAACTAATTTATCATATTTGCACATGGAGCTGACAGTGGAAATAATAAAAAATGAATAACTGTGTGGTTTTAGCAGCACAACAGTACTACTTAAACTATCTGGTGTATTTAAGTAGCCTTTTTGATAATAAGTCAGCTTTATTTTTAGAAGGAGTATATGTATTGCCAATAAATCCATTTCCAAGACTGCAATATAATAATTTCTTTAGTTATCGTGCTAACTACCACAAAATCATTGTGATATCATTTTAAGCCCATATCACCTATTTCTAATCTGTATTTACATTTTTAGCACCTGCTGTACATTAATAGATTAATGGTGCCCTTTAGTTTGAAATGCAAATTGTTTATTTTTTTTTTCAGTGGCGGCAACAGGAAAAAAAGTTTTTTTTTGTCTGTTCTATGGGACAACTGTCATGAGTAAACTGGATAAATTCTAGCACTCTGGTTGATGGCACAACCTCCCACATGGCCTAGCTAATGGATCGCTTTGTCAGACCTGAAATACCAGCAACAGTTGTTTGGAATGATTCAGTATCCTGGAGGACAGAAGGGACATTTTCACCTCCAGGAGATGTGTGCGACCCTTTGTGTGGAAATTTAAACTTGATTTCTTCTAATACGGCCTGGCAATCTGCAGAAGATTTCTAAAATAGCAGGTATTTTCAAATCTTAGATTGTGTTACAGGTTCCACAGTTACCACCAACAGTCTAAGGGGACGGGAAATATTTAATTCCACACAGTAAGATGCATAAACAAAGATGTTTCTTGTTGGTATTTCTATATAATAAACATAGACATAGTTTCAGGGCTCGTATAACTGAGGTCTGTGCATCTGCACTCAGAAGCTTACTTACAGACATCATGGCCATGAATGTCTACGATTTAAGATTTCTACCGAGTTTTTTTTTTTTCATTCTTGTCCAGGTTGGCATGGATGAGCAAACAACTACAGTGTTTCTTTTTAAACAAGAAGTGGGTGCACACTGTTGAAGGTATTGTGAAATCTTGCTAATCCACACAAAGCCAGACCTCTACATACAGGCTCAAATGTAAACATCCCACTAATATTTGGTTAAATTTCCCTGAGCAAGTTACACCTTGACCACATACTTCCATAAAGTTCTAGCTTAAAATTTGACCTCTTCTCCTTAAATCTTTTTTTAATTGTTTATATATTTTTCTTCTGGCTCTGACACAGCTGCTTAGCGTAGCTTGTTACCAGGGTTGACGAGCTTTGGGAATGCTTGATATTAGCCTTCTTTATCTTCATTATTGGTGCATTCCAATTTGTGTAATCCACCAATACCACAAGCAATAAAACATTCCAATAGTATGATCCTTCCACTACTATGTTAGACAGTTGATACAGTGTTTTTTATGTTCAAAACTCTCACCATGACTCCTTCAAAAACTTTCTCGTTATTGTGGCCAAAAAGTTCCTTTTTTTCCTTTTCTGACCATAAAACTTTCCCCAGATGGATTTTTTGGTCAATGGGGCTAGCTGCAAATTTCAATGGCGCTTGAAGGAGAGGCCCTTCTTATGGTCGGTATCCTCTCCATGATGATATTAAACTTTACTGTTGAGATTCACACTGATGTTCCAGCAGTTTTCAGTACATGCGAAGCTTGAGTCTTGATGGTTACTTTCATTGGAGGTGGACATTTTTGGTCAGATGGTTGAAACTTGGACATAACTGAATGTTTTTAACAGGACAATAATACCAATATTGCTTCCATTTAGGGTAAGAATCGAGGTCAACCCAAGTTATATTTATTCGACTCTGAATGTATTTATTGTATAAAAAAGGGGGGGATTCATAATTAATCTAAATGTTAGCTGTAAGTTATTGTCTGGTTCATAAAACAAAGGAATCACTGAGGTTATATTATCAATTCACATCCACCAAAAAAATTCTGAATGGCACAGCTTATTATCAATTCAAAAACGATATTTGGGAACGTTTTTTTTTTTTTTACAAAGAAGCCAAACTCAGAATAAAACATCTTTGACTGAATTGTATTTACTGTCATTGTACTTTCGTCAGTGAGGTTAATTAACAATAGTCCTCCACGTAGTTCTTTTCATGTGACAGGTCATCAAGTAAATAAAGAGTTGCATTAAGTGGTCTTGAGTGAATGAATAAAAATTGTTCACATAGTACATTGCTCAATGTATGTTTTTTGCTCTGAGTTTCCTCCTATAATTCTGTGGCCCAGTGCACATTGAAATTAGTACTTCCTCCACTGGCCCCATCTGCACAGTCCACACACTGTACAATCTGAGGGCAACTAAATTATCAATCTCACTTTTCGGTGCACTGATGTACAGTATAACCATTTGAGTTAGGAAAAAGATAAAATGTTAATCCAGTTTTAGAGTTTTAAACAGTTTAAAAGATTAAACCATGGAAAGTATGGAGCTGATGTGAATTGGTTACAAAGGTTTTTGCTGCTTCTGGAAATTATGCATATACATATTTTAACATTTATACCACTACAAACCCTGGTATAAATATAGAATCAATACTGTGGAAGACGTCCAGATATTTTTCTTTGTAGCAAACTGGTGCAGAATCCAAATATTTTGTAGTTGCCTACATCACAAAACTAAACCTGACTTTACTTAACAGCTGAACATTCTGGTTTCCTAAAAGAAAGTAGAGAAACAAAATAATGAACTCATTCAATGTTTAGTATTTCTAAAACTGATACCCATGCAAGTCTGAGAACAAGTCTGCTATAAAAAAGATGCTTAGAGGTCTTAAGGAGCTGTTGTAGCTGATTGAGTGACATAAAACATGGACCTAACAAGAGAGCAGTCAGCTGAAATAATGGAACAGCATTACAAAGCTTGTTTATCAAGGTTAAAGCAGCACAGAGTTCATATGACTAGTTTTCAGTCAGCTGGGTCAAAAAGGAAAAGTTGTAAAATGAAAACATCGAAGGAGAAATCAAAGAAAAAAAAAATGAGCAGTATGACTACAAAATAGAACATGCAATACAAAAGAAAAGAAATAGAAATGGGCAAAACTAAGGGTTAATGTTTTGAAGCAAACTGCTAGAAATGAAAAAAAACCAAGTGGGATTTGTGTACAGAAAACCTAATTAGGGCCATCATTAATGTTTAAACAAGGTTCCAGTGGACTGAAGAGGAGCAGACTTTGACTGTGGATTATTGGAGGAATGTCATATTTAGGGATGAATCCTGAATCTGTAACAGCCAAGGAGATGGTGTTGGATTGATGGTTTAGTGTCATCCCAATGAAGCATCTAAAGGTGAGTGAAAGAGTAAAACAAGCAACATTTCCAGTTAGTGACAATATCCATCAATCCATAGTAGGTTTGGTGACCAATTTGTTTTCAGGGTAATAATGCATCTTTCCATTGAGCAAAGAGTACTGAAACTTTTCTTCAGGAAACACAGCTTCCCTCAGTGACATGAAAAGCAAACAGTCAAAAGAAATTATGATGAAAACCGAAAAAAATAAGGTGCTTAACACTAGAACTCCCAGGGACGTCAATTTGACGGTTTTGAAAGTTTGACATGCCATAACTCTGGTTTATTAAAACTCTTATCTTCCTGGCATCCTGACTTTTACTAAACCTGTCTTTTGTATTTCTATGTCTCTTTTTTTTAAATAACAAAGTAAATAAAAGATCTAAGTATTTCTACCTCTAACTACAACAGTCGCTATTTTGATGGGCCTATTATTTACATCGATTATTTTTTTCCCACAGCTAAGTATACGCGCAAGTGTTGCCTAGCACCCACCACTCTAGAACGCAGTCTGAGAAGGAGATTGTTGGCATCCTACAAATGGCTTCTAGTATCCTTTCTGCTAAAGAGGCATTGGAAATGCTTCAAAAAATTAGATGATCGTGATTCTGGGGACGAGAGGGATTCTGACGGCTCTTGGTCAGTATTCTGTTCCAGTGACAGCTGGTCAGAAAGTGAGCCTCCCCCGGCTAAAAAAACACGAATTGTCCCATTAGGAGGAGGTTTTGGCGCATTTTTTCAAGGTAAAAGACTAGCCTATGTAACGATTTTATCATTGTAGGCTATAGTTTACAGATTAGTAAACTAATAAGCAGAATCAGAATCAGCTTTATTGACAAGTTCGTACATACAAACAAGGAGTTTGACTCCAGTACACTTTGCTCTTTGGTTTTGTTTTTGCATTACAGAATATACATATTTACAATGTACAATATACACATATATAATAAAAAGGTGCATTTGCAACATCTGTATGCTGTTGTTTTGTACTCTATTGAATGTTCATCAGAGAAACAGCCTGGGGGAAGAAACTGTCTCTGTGGTGGCTGGTTTTAGTGAACAGTGCTCTGTAGCGGCGGCCTGAAGGTAAAGCTCTGAACAGTTTATGTGCAGGTGTGTGGGGTCTGCAGAGATTTTAGCAGCTCTTTTCCTGACCCTAAACCTGTATAAGTCCTGGATGGAGGGAAGGTCAGCCCTGATTATTCTCTCTGCATTCCTGATTATTCGTTGCAGTCTGGACCTGTCCTGTTTCGTGGATGAGCCAAACCACACTGAGATGGATGAAGACAGGACAGACTGAATGATGGCAGTGTAGAAGATGACCAGCAGCTCCTGTGGAAGGTTGAACTTTTTGAGTTGCCTCAGGAAGTACAGTCTCTGCCGGGCCTTCTTTCGAACAGTGTCTATGTGTGAAGACCATCTCAGGTCCTCAGAGATGGTGGTTCCTAAGAACCTGAAGTGGTCCACGGCCGATACAGTGTTGTTGAGGATGGTGAGGGGGGTGTATGGGGGTGGTGTTCTCCGAAAGTCCACCACCATTTCCACAGTCTTGAGTGGGTTGAGTTCAAGGTAGTTCTGACTGCACCAGTGTATCAGCTGATCTACTTGCTGTCTGTATGCAGACTCATCACCATCCTGGATCAGTCCAATGACTGTGGTGTCATCTGCAAACTTAAGGAGTTTCATGGACGAGTCCGATGAGGTGCAGTCATTTGTGTACAGGGAGAAGAGGAGTGGGGATATAACACACCCCTGGGGGGCACCAGTACTTATTGATCTGGTTTGGGACAAAGATGCTCCCCAGTCTCACCTGCTGCTGTCGGTCCGTTAGGAAGCTGTTGATCCACTGACAGGTGGAGGCTGGGACGTTGAGCTGGGTGAGCTTCTGGTGGAGGATGTCTGGTATGATGGTGTTGAAGGCCGAGCTGAAGTCTACAAACAGGATCCTGGCGTACGTCCCTGGGTGGTCAAGGTGTTGCAGGATGAAGTGTAGACCTAAGTTAACAGCATCATCTGCCGACCTGTTTGCTCGGTAAGCAAATTGCAGGGGGTTCAGCAGGGGGCCTGTGATGTATTTCAGGTGCTTCAACACCAGCCGCTCAAAGGATTGCATGACCACAGACATCAGGGCTACAGGCCTGTAGTCATTTAATCCTAGGATGGTGGGTTTCTTGGGCACCGGGATGATGGTGGATCGTTTGAGGCAGTAGGGGACCTCACAAGTCTCCAGTGATTTGTTGAAGATCCTTGTGAAGATCGGAGCGAGTTGATTTGCACAGACTTTCCGGCATGATGGGGAGACGTTATCAGGTCCTCCAGCTTTCTTTGTTATCATGCGCTGAAAGAGCCTATTTACATCTTCCTCGGAGATCTTTAGTGCAGGCAGAGGATAATAATATATAAACTACAGCAACAGTGCCACAATCAGCGCAGGTACAGAGACAGGGAGACGAGCCAGGTGCCCAGTGCCCAGCTATAAACCCAGCAACCCAGCTCCCTGGTAGGAGAGAAACTACATATCAAGGTACTGATAATGGACAAAGAAATAAACAATAAGTAAGGTCATAGATATAGTAGCCCAGCAACAACAATCTATTCTGGGCTTTACAGCATTTCCATCGCAAGAGGAGCGCACACCTGGGAAGGAGGAGATAGAAAAGGATGGTACGGTGTGGACAGTACTAGGAGAGGAAGAAAGTAGAGGGAGGCCCGCAGAGTTTTAGGAGATGATTCCTTCTTGGACATGAGTGTGGATGAGCTGAAGGCGTTTTTAGCACTAGTTTACATCCGCGGAGTGAAGGGAAGCGTAACATGGAGCTGTCCAGCTTTTGGTCAGATTAGTAAAGATTTTTTTCTAAAATGTACCCGCTACTCTGTATTATTTTTCCAGTACAGTATTTATAAATAACAATAAAACATGATAGGTTTTAATCAAATACTATTATTAATTCTTGCCAAAACCAAAATTTTATAGCGTTAATGCGATGATGTCATCACCGCCCTGGCATCCAGAATGCTCGCCGTCAAATTGACGGGCTTGGAAGTTCAAGTAGTGTTAGAATTCTGGGAGTCCTAGTGTTTA
The DNA here is from genome assembly GCF_021462225.1 of Girardinichthys multiradiatus. Lineage (NCBI taxonomy): Eukaryota > Metazoa > Chordata > Actinopteri > Cyprinodontiformes > Goodeidae > Girardinichthys > Girardinichthys multiradiatus. Next base: position 8,128,254 of record NC_061815.1, read on the forward strand.
AAATCTCCATCCTGCAAAGCTGTTAGCTGCCATACAAGAACCATAGAACATAAATGAAAAAAAACATTGTTTTTCATTTGTGAAGTCCATGGAAAACGCTGCCATAAAGTGAGAGGAGGTGCAAAAAAGTCTTGATTGTTCTTGTCATTAGCTAATTATTGATTCATTTTTTAACTTAAAAAAATGGCATTTCATTTTTCAAACTATGTTTCCTTTTTTTCCTTTCCTTTTTGTTATAAGATAAAACAGCTGATTGAACATGAGTAGCGACTCCATAGTTCTGCCAGAGAATGCATCAAATAAACTAAACTTAGGAAGAGTTACAGTCATCGAAATGCAGATCAGTAGGGGTTTTGGGATTCAGTGTCTTGTCCAAGTTAAGTGGCAAGAGAACTTGCACACACACACACACACACACACACACACGCACTCTTGTTTTGCTATATGTAGTGAGGACCATCTGTTGACTCCCATTGACTTCCATTGATTTTCAGTCATTTTCAACCCTTTCTATGCCCTAACCCTGACAATAACCCTAAACCTAACCATAACCCTAAACCTAACCATTACCAGTTCATGCCTAACCCTAACCTAATGCCTAACCCTAAACTCAATTCACATCTTAGTCCTAAACCTAACCGTTAGCAAAAATAGGTCGTGAGGATCAGCAAAATGTCCTCACTTTGGTACAAACGGTCCTCAATTTGATGGTGAAATCGGGAAAATGGTTCTCACTGTGATGCCAAGACAGGAACACACACACACACACGCACACACACACCCTGTCTCTAAGTCTGTCTTGATTGGGATGGAATGGATGACAGGAGCAGAAAGTAACTGCAGAAGAAGACAGTTTAGTCAACTGTAATAATTCAAATGCAGGAAATCAGAAGAAATCCCTGGTTTGGAATAATGCATCAGCTATGGGTTTGTCTGAGTCTACAAATGGTGTAGCCTAGCAGAAAAACAAAGTGAATGTCATCACTGTGAGTCTCATCACACCTTATTCGGTTGGAAAACATTAAGTAAGAGCTTTTATTGTGTTAAACTAAGCAGACAGAGCAGTGTGAACTCAGATGACAGGGTGTACAGTACACACGAGGACCTAAATTGTATTAAGTCAGCTGTACTTTTCATATATTACTATTGTACACTCCATCTAAAGGTGATGTTGTAATTGTGCCCAAGATGGATAATGTAAACAGTAGACATCTCTGACTAATTTGTTATTGATGACACATAGACATGATAGATTGGTGCATCTGTTTGAGAATTGATAGACAATTAATCTATTATTTGTGAAAAAGATAAGAATTGTTATTTGTTTCTTAGAAGTTTGGTTTTATTTTTTTCTATAGTTCAGTTCTGCAATAAATACAATCTACTTCACTTACCTTGACAGATGTGTTTGAGAGAACATTAGTGAACAAAGCATCATTAAGAAGGAACACAGCAGACAGGTCAGTGAGAAAGATGTGGAGAAGTTTAAATCAGGATTAGGTTATAAAGCAATATTCCTGGCTTTAAACATCACTTGAAGCTCTGTTCAGTCAATCATCAGAATATGGAAAGAATAACCTACAAACACATGGCCAACTAGCTAAACTGACAGGCTGGGCATAGAGGTCATTAATCAGGAAAGTAGCAAAGCAGCCATGGTGCCTCCTGAGGAGCTGCAGAGATCAACAAATCATGTGGGAGGTCCTGCTGATACAACAATTATTCCCCAAGCACTTCACAAATCTAAAAGCTATAAGAAGTCTCATATGCAGGTTGCCACAAGCCATGTAAGGGAGACAGCAGACAAGACCAAATAGATTTTTTTTTTCCTAAATGCAAAATACAAATACTGCTTTTACATTTGTACCTAATCTATTTGGGTCGGACAACAGACTTGACTGCTGCTCCATTTATGGCTGTTGTCAGACTCAGAGTGAAAGAAGAGAACCAGAGAAGGTTCTGTGCAGCGAGACCCGATGCACTGTGGATAGGTACAGGAGAGAGAGGGAAGCCATGCTGTTTCAAATGTAAGGATACGAACTAGAGGACGTGTGAGGGTAAGCTAACTCTACCTAATGCTAGGTTGCTATAATAGTGCTCATGTACACAATTAGCCCAGTGTAACAATTTAACAGTTCAAAATATTAAGTACTGAAATACAGGTCCTTCTCAAAATATTAGCATATTGTGATAAAGTTAATTATTTTCCATAATGTCATGATGAAAATTTAACATTTATATATTTTAGATTCATTGCACACTAACTGAAATATTTCAGGTCTTTTATTGTCTTAATACGGATGATTTTGGCATACAGCTCATGAAAACCCAAAATTCCTATCTCACAAAATTAGCATATTTCATCCGACCAATAAAAGAAAAGTGTTTTTAATACAAAAAACATCAACCTTCAAATAATCATGTACAGTTATGCACTCAATACTTGATCGGGAATCCTTTTGCAGAAATGACTGCTTCAATGCGGCGTGGCATGGAGGCAATCAGCCTGTGGCACTGCTGAGGTCTTATGGAGGCCCAGGATGCTTCGATAGCGGCCTTTAGCTCATCCAGAGTGTTGGGTCTTGAGTCTCTCAACGTTCTCTTCACAATATCCCACAGATTCTCTATGGGGTTCAGGTCAGGAGAGTTGGCAGGCCAATTGAGCACAGTGATACCATGGTCAGTAAACCATTTACCAGTGGTTTTGGCACTGTGAGCAGGTGCCAGGTCGTGCTGAAAAATTAAATCTTCATCTCCATAAAGCTTTTCAGCAGATGGAAGCATGAAGTGCTCCAAAATCTCCTGATAGCTAGTTGCATTGACCCTGCCTTGATAAAACACAGTGGACCAACACCAGCAGCTGACACGGCACCCCAGACCATCACTGACTGTGGGTACTTGACACTGGACTTCTGGCATTTTGGAATTTCCTTCTCCCCAGTCTTCCTCCAGACTCTGGCACCTTGATTTCCGAATGACATGCAGAATTTGCTTTCATCCGAAAAAAGTACTTTGGACCACTGAGCAACAGTCCAGTGCTGCTTCTCTGTAGCCCAGGTCAGGCAATTCTGCCGCTGTTTCTGGTTCAAAAGTGGCTTGACCTGGGGAATGCAGCACCTGTAGCCCATTTCCTGCACACGCCTGTGCACGGTGGCTCTGGATGTTTCTACTCCAGACTCAGTCCACTGCTTCTGCAGGTCCCCCAAGGTCTGGAATCAGCCCTTCTCCACAATCTTCTTCAGGGTCCGGTCACCTCTTCTCGTTGTGCAGCGTTTTCTGCCACACTTTTTCCTTCCCACAGACTTCCCACTGAGGTGCCTTGATACATCACTCTGGGAACAGCCTATTCGTTCAGAAATTTATTTCTGTGTCTTACCCTCTTGCTTGAGAGTGTCAATAGTGGCCTTCTGGACAGCAGTCAGGTCGGCAGTCTTACCTATGATTGGGGTTTTGAGTGATGAACCAGGCTGGGAGTTTTAAAGGCCTCAGGAATCTTTTGCAGGTGTTTAGAGTTAACTCGTTGATTCAGGTGATTAGGTTCATAGCTCGTTTAGAGACCCTTTTAATGATATGCTAATTTTGTGAGATAGGAATTTTGAGTTTTCTTGAGCTGTATGCCAAAATCATCCGTATTAAGACAATAAAAGACCTGAAATATTTCAGTTAGTGTGCAATGAATCTAAAATATATGAATGTTAAATTTTCATCATGACATTATGGAAAATAATGAACTTTATCACAATATGCTAATATTTTGAGAAGGACCTGTATGCTGTGACTAGTGATGCTGCCCCCTAACCAATCAGTGTCTGGGAGTCTTCTGACGTTGTGTTTTTGGTGCGACTCGGTACGGTTGGAACAAAAAGCAAGCAGGTTCTAAAAATAGTAGCAGAATTGCTACAGTTCAATACCACAAAACATGAGACGGTGGTGAGCAAAGAACACAGACACCTACCAAAACTTGCAGTGAACCTGTCTGTTAATCAGGATACTGACAAATAAGACAGATTACAGGCTGCGTGAACTGTGTAAACCAATCCATCATCGTGACACGCACAAACACATTGCACACATGAGCCTGTCTGGACCCATCCGTTACATCGCCAAGCTCTGTGGGATGAAAATCTGTCTGTCAACATGAAATAGGACCCAAGATGAGAAGACTGCAATATGTCGTCTATGGCACATAAGTAGAACGCCTACATTCTTCCGATTATGATTATGAAAATATTATGATCAGCTCAGGCCTAAGATGTGCATGTCAAGCTTTTAGCAGCAATTTAGTCAAAATATAAAAACCTGGAAAACTCCATTAATAAACTGTTGATTCTTGTATAGCCTGAACAGGCTGATTATTAATTGAGCATGCAAGCTTTTTTCCAAACAAATGTGCAATAAAAGGACATTGCCATCATGGGGGAAGAAAAAGTAGAAAAGGGGTTGCCGGTTCTAACGTTTGAGAATCTAAGATAAAATCTCCTCATTAGCTGAGCTTAAAAGGTAAAAGCACTTTGGAGAGCCTCGTCTCCTGGAATATTATCAGATAAACGTGGAGTTAACTCCTCTTATCGGTTTCAATGGACTCAATTTGAGCCTTTTTAAAGACTCATTAGATGTCTTTCAGTTGGTGTAGGCTTTTGTGCTTGAAGCACACTGTGTCCTTTTCAAGCGCCAAAGTCTGCCACCTTGTAAACTAGAAAAAGTCATTTTTATATTTACAGACACTAGATAGACCACCAGTGAACACTAATGTGACATTTAGTAGATAGTTTAACTGGTTATTATCTCTGTGAGAAAAATGTAACCCAGTGAAACTTTTTTGTGGAGGTGCCTGAGAACACAACTCTTATAAAGGTGGCAGTCATATTTAACTTTGCCTTTTCCTCTTTTTGAGGAAACTTTATTGTTTAGGATCATAATTATGTAACCGAGAAACAAAGTAAGAATCCACACATGTAATTTTTTAACAATATTGTTCACTGTTGTAAACATGAATCAAATTTTACTACATGTAGATGTGAAAAGCAGCCCCACTTTATCATTCAGATACAGGTACACCATCCACTCAAAGCTGTGAGTCATGTCACCATTCAGTGGTCTTTTGCATTCAATAAGTTTCAGGCTCATATTGACCCTGAATACAAATGGGGGAGTTTCTAGTAAATGAATATTTTCTGTGTGTGAGCTTGAGTCTGTGTGAACACTTTAGTATGTGTGTTCTAATCTGTCAAAGCTGTTTAGACACTGAGCATATGAATCAGTCCTTTAAAACCTTACACATTGATTATGTTGTTTGATTGTCTGTCTACTGCAATCTGATGTTCTACATTGTGTCCATCAGCAGAATCCCTATCTGCCAATTATTCCATTACTTTAAGACCTGCTCAATATTGAAAACCAACTCTTTGACATAAAAAACAGGTATAAGGCCGCAGGGTAGAATGTGAATCAGAAATTTCAACCTATCTTCTGTCATTGATTTATTTATTGAAATTCATTTAGTGATGGTATATTAGCTGAATCTCACAGCTTAGTAACGTCACGTCACTTAAAAACTCAGAAAAGAATGATTACTTTAGAAAATAAACTGAAAATTGTACATTATGTTTTTCTCTACATCCCTAAAGAGATGGTAAGTAGGGAGATTTTAAGTTTTAGACCACTAAAAAAAGGCAGAGATGGGTAACAGCAACCAAGGAATACTCAAAAAAGAGGCTAATGTTGCGAATGTGATAAAAAAGGCGACAGGCCTCTGTTGGGATTATGATTATTGATTAATTAATATTGATCAAGAATTATAATAAAAAATCATAATTTGAAAAAATTTATTTCTTAACCAAAAAAATCCTCATTTATGAATCGATACCAGAGATTTCCTCTGGTGTTGTAATTGTGGCCCAAAGCCCTTGATAATTACAGTTATTAAATTCTCAATAATAGTTGATGACTATTACTAGATGTCACTGTTTAATCAACCGTTTCTGCCGAAACGTGGGGAACTTTAACCTTATTTTGACTGACGAATCACTCTTGCACAAAATAAACACAAACGCCTTCTCTTTATCTACGTGACATTTATTAAATCAACAGCCCTAATACAACTCACTCTTCCAATTCAATAATCTTCACCTTATCAAACATGCAAAGTTCTACACAAAAGGTTAAAATATCTAACTAAACAAAATAAAACAGCATTGAGTGTGTATAAGATCAAACCAGCAGTTATCGCAAAATACAAAAGGATTATGGTTGAACGAAGCTCTGGAGGCCACTCCCAAAGTGTAGGTTAGTTACTGTAAGTCATAAAACATCCCCCACCGCTGGGAGTACACGCACACAAAGAGTTGTAAAACATTTGGTGGCAACTAATAAAACATGGAGTTGAAGATAAAGAAAATGGTTGATTTTCACCATGTTATTATAGCAGTTCAGTTTTCACAGTGCACCTGCGCTCAGGGGTTCACGTAGTAAAAACACAACTTGAGAAGCTCAGCGGCTTCTGAGTCCACAGCAATAATCAACATTCAATAACACCTGGCATGCAAATACACTTTGAACACATTAGACTATAAGTGGCGATTCTAAATCGCCCTAAAATCCTACTCTATCCTGCCCAAGCTATTTCTAATAAAGAAATAAAATAAAATAAAAAGAAGGAAATTACTTGGTGGCATCTCCTCTGGATCAGAAAGGAGGAGAAAGAAGGAGGGGGAAGGGTTTCCACGCATCCATGGGTAACTCAGGAGATCGGTCTATCCTCGTCCTTTTTGGCCTCCTTGGCAGAAAGGTGAAAAATATGACCGTCACTCGTCGACTGGAACAAAAAAAAAAAAAAAAAGGAAGAAAAATTGCGTCTCCTTGAAAACTCTGTGGTTTTTTTGGTTACGTGTTAAATCCACCTTTCCGATCGGTAAAGTAAAGTTTCCTGGTCTTTTTATCCCGGGAACCTCTTTTATGAGTTTTGTTTTCGTTGGCCAATGGGGAGAATGAATGAAAGTCAACATGGGAATTTTGTTCTCCAGAATTATGCGCTTCAGATGCCGCTAACCGCGTTTCGGTTCCAAACTGAAAAGCAATGGTGGGCGGTCTCAGAGTATGTTATACAGCTCACTGTAACATCAGAGCTGTGACGTCCCATCCTATCAGCCGCGGTGCCCACTGGGATCTGTAGCAGCGGACTATCCTGGCTGATGACGCTGGAATGCATAGTGGCGTCCAGCATTGTGCAAATGGTCCAATATTCAGCAAACAAATGGTCCAACACCTCCTTGCAATAATCGAATATGTGTAGATGCAATTTGTGGGAGTCAAGTCAACAAAACAAAACTCACCAAAAACAGTTGCATCATCTTATGCTACAACAGGTTTTAAATTTGATTCAGAGGTCAAGCATCTGTAGAAGTTCCCCCAGATGTTTTATAGAACAAGAAAAGTCCCCAGCTTGAACCACCTTACTCAGCCAACCACGGCTCCCCCTCACCTACCTTCCCTGAATCTGTGTACATATGAAAGCCCAGCCACAAATGAACAGGTCATACTCTAAAAGTGTTAGAAAAAAGTCAGATATTAAAATCATAAAATGTCAAATATGAAAAACCATCAAGTAGCAGATAGGAAACCTCCAAAAAGTTCAGAAATCATACAGTATACCCCAAAAATGGTCACTTTGTAACAATGTGCCCAAGATATCAATATAAACCACAAATCTTAAAATTCAATTTTAACTTTCCCTGACATTCCTTTCTGCAACTTTTAGATTAATCCCTTCTCCATAACACTTCAATCAAATGCCTCTATCATCAGCATGTCATTCAGCTCTGCAGAGGCCATATGATTGATCATATGATATGTTGGAGAAGGGATGCATCTATAGGTTGCACGATAGTAACTCTTGAGAATTGGACTTTGGCACCCCCGATCTAGCTCCTGACCTTAACTCTAAGGTTGAGTTCAGCCACCCTATGAAGGATCCTTGTTTTCAGCCATTTGTATTCAACATCTCATGACCAAAGTTGAGGGTCAGTAAGCAGCCAGAGAAGTAAAGTTGGAGCTTTGCCTTTAAGCTCTGCTCTTTCTTTATCAAAACAGACTGGAACAGCACCCATGTTACCGTAGACAAGGCCTCAATCAGTCAGTCAACAGGACATCAAAAGGTACCCTGGGTCTTAAAGAACCTTACTAATCTTGGCTGCTGAACTGCTCCAGTGTACACTGAAGGTCATTGCCAAAATGCACTAACCATACCACATCATCTGCAAAATGCAAAGATGTGACCTTGAGGTTCCTAAACCAAACTCCCTTCTTTTAATGACTAAACCTTGAGATCCTGTCCATGAACACCACAAGCCAGATCTGAGACAGTGTACATTCTTGAGAGGTCCAACCTGCACTAGGAACAAGACTTTATCCCAAGAATGCAAATATAGCACTTTGCTTTGAATATACAAGGAAGGAGAAGCCCGAAAAAATCTGGAAATACACATGTGGACCAGACCACAAAAGTCCTATCATCAGCTCTGCAACTCTGCAAGGGTTAAGATCTGGTCTATTGATCTACAAAAATACCTAGGTTCTCCGAAATCCGAAGACTGACATTCTGTCACCAGAGAGAACTTTCCAAGAAGCAAATCTAGGTTGCAGAAATCCAATATGATGCTGTGGGATTGGATCAGGTTTTGATGTACAGATAGGAAAACCAAGTTGTCTTAACCAGCAGTTTGGCACAACCTACCATGGCAGGCTTTCCAATGGGCTTGTAGTGAACTGCTATGTAAAAACAAAAGGACTTCAGTTACTCTAAAGTGTCTTGAAATTTACTTCTTGTAATCAAAGATCTTACCATGGATTTAGTTTATTGTGACTGGTTGGAGTCATGGAATTTACTGATAACTACTAAATGTTGGAAGACTAAGAGGCAATGACACTTTTGCTCAACTTGTAGCAGGTAGGTATAAAGGATAATGAATTAACATAACTGAATATAAACAACTTCCACGCACAAAGAGAATACTGGTGGCAACTGGGAGTGACCAAATCAAGCTGAGTAACAGGAACTGGTGAGAACAGGAAACTTTGGTAATATGAATAGTGAGAGGTGAGATTACTAAATGGGTGTCAAGTGAGTATATAAACATGTGGACAAAAAGGTGTAAGGAAACATGCAGACTGAGGGAAACTAATGGAACAGAAAGGCTGAGGCAAAATACAAAAAAAGAAACAGGTGTTACAGAACGTGGGTTATGTGGAACCTAAGTAAGTAAACCCATAGTTTGGGTAAACTGAGTTTTACCTTTCAGAAACAAAAGGAAGTAACCCCAGTAACAGACTGAAAATGATCTGCTCCCTGACAGGTTGTCTTTAAGAAATTATTGGCTCCCTGCCCTTCCAACATAACCTATCTGACATGTGTTAGCCATTCCGAAACAAATAGGTTGATAATGAAGCAGAAATACTTCGTAATGCCCGACGTCATGAGAGGATTTTCTCACCTAGTGTAATATTTCATTTAGGGATAAATTATCTTCTGCTTCCCCAGACTGTGATTAGTCATCCATACTAATATGTTTGCAAGTGAGGACGAAGCAGCAACATCAGTTAGACAATAAATCCTTTTTAACAGCTTTAATTGCAACCTGTTCGGTTTTAATACAGCATTAGGGGTGCATTGTTTCCTCTCCACTTCCTCTCCTCCTTTTCCTCAATTCTCCCCAAGAGCTCAGCCTCATCCTACTATGTGACATAATCATGAAGACTTCACATAGTACATATCATTTTGCAGCAATTCCAAATGACCTAGGATTGATAGATAGCACACACATTCCCATCCCTGCTCCTGTAGAAAATTAAGGAGTTTATTGAAATATGAAATGTTTCCTCAGCATCTAGTTACAATAGCCATCTTGAATATGACAGTACACTCCAGGATGTACTGTAGCCTGCATAATTGCAGGAGAATCTCATACAAGAGAATCTCATACAGACTGGTAGACAGATGACATCCCTGCCAGACCTCTCTCCTTACATTTTAGAGCTGGGTTTAAGATGAGCACAAGCATCACTGCAGATTAGTTCCACTGTAGCAGGTCTCCAGAAAGGGAATGTTACCTCATTATGGCATTTCTCGTCTTCCAATAACAACGTTACACTTTTCTGACAGTAAGCATCCTTTCCACCCTGCAGAATTCCAGGATCGAACCACAGTCAGGCATTCAGTGTGCTGAATTCATGTGGTCTTTATTTCCTACAAGCACAACTCCAACAGTTAGTTTGTAATACTGCTCTAAAAATTCCCATGTTTGACTTGTGAGCATTCAACCACCGTTTTCTTTCAACATACACCATGTTACGGTGCACCCGGACACATTATCAGTCATGTATCCTGGAACCATAAGATATTTTGAGTCTTTCAGCAATCCGATTCCCTCATCCACGTGACAAAGCTAGAATTGATCAAGCCCCAGCTTGTGTCCAGGAAGCGCTACCCTACCCAAGCTTCTACCCTCCATAGCCACTGCGATGATATTTTTGCTGCATTAGTTGTCAACTCAATGTCTTTCATTGGCTTGTCCCCATGATGCCCAGCATTCTGTAAGCCCTGCAGAGGGACTAGCCCATAAAGACTCTACAGTACATCTGGCATCCTGGGTTAGATGTTACCCACTGTTGTGATTATAAATATGAATATATTATTTAATGTTTAATTTTAGATTAAGGGTTGTCCTGTGAATACCAGCCCAATAAGGCGGTGGTATTAGGACAAATTTGAAAGGGATGAGCCAAGCTCTGGCATTATTGAACAGCAAAACTCTGTACACACACAGAATGAGATAACACCATTTCTTAAAATACAATAATTTATTGACAGAAATAAGTCAACTCAAAGTCAAACATATTTCAGTCAACAAACTCTTTGCTATGCTGAAACAATCCAACTAAGCTACTAAGCAGAATAAAGCAAAAGGAAAACTAAGGGCTATGTACAACATAAACAAGTGAATGAAAGATGGTTGAAAACCATGACCGAAGGACTGATGCAATATTACCATGCAAAATTTATGTTTGAGAACCAAGGATTATCTTCAAGAATCTGGAAATGAACTTAAGTTATTCTTGGAACCAACTTAAACAATAATTGATATACCTTTAAACAACCATTCACAATGCAAGATCAGATAAAACAACATTTTAAGGAATGATTTGCTGAATAAAGTCAACCTTCTGGATGACCGATTGTCAACAGTGTTTAATTAGCTGCATTTATTCATTAAAATAATATTTAAGGAAATTTTATTTTGAAGAAGAACCAAACCTTTTTGGATACATGGATCTGTAAGGTGTTTGATTAGTTATCAAGTTTAGTACAAATAATATTTGAGGAAATATTTTTAAGGAAATGGTAAAATAATATTTAAGAAAACATTATTTTGAATTAGGACCAACAACCTTTCTGGGTAAATTTTCTTTAGTGATGTTTAGTTAGTTATGACGTTTAGTAAAATAATAGTATGGGAAATATTATTTCCTTGATTGGAAACTAACAACCTTTCTGGGAAAATAATCTTTAACTGTCATTAGTGGTTGGAGCTAATATGAAGCTTATAGCTTGTTATCAGAATCAAAATATCTACCTTTAAAATACCACTAATAAAAGGGTTGAAATGCATAAGCGTGGATGGCGCGTTATGGCCGATCTTCTGTGTTTAAAAACCACCCTTTAAATAAAGTTTGTCTTAACTTTTTAATTCAATTCAGTTTTATTTATATTGCGCCAGTTCATAACACATGTTGTCTCAATACACTACACAAAGTGTTTGGAATGGTGCGGGTTGGTTGGGGAGGTTAGAATAAACTACTGAGTGTTAGAGTTTGGCCAGGTAGCAGAAATGGAGGGTGTGTTTTCACCTCAACCATAACTGAGCCGGTTTAGGCTAAACCTGACTCCCCCTTACTCTATCCAACAGGGAGGGAGGAAGGCAGAGGTAAAAATAATTGGCGAGTGTTGTTTCCTGTTACATTGTGTGAAAGGTGAGTAACTTTAAAATGGGCTAAGTCAATTCAGTCGAATCATACAGATTTCAGTCAGGTACATACATTCCAATTAATCCTTACTATCGAACAGTGCAGTCAAATTCAGTTAATTTAACTGAAAAAACACAACACATAAAACATCCTTAGCACAGTGCCAGTCTGCTAGCACTCACTGTAGTCAAGTTTCCCAACACAAACAAAACGAAGGTTATGAAACTAAAATTTTTTCAATTATTTAACTCTCAACTAATCTTCTTTGCCCAAACATTACTTGTTACGTGAACTGTGCTGAAGATAAGTTGTCCTGGGCATTGAGGAAAACATCCATGTGTGGTTAAACAAAGGGTTAGCTTGCAGCTAACCTCTGTAGCTGTGGGGTGGGGTGGCTTGTTCTGCCGGGCCGGCCGAACACCACTTTACTGCTGTAGCCATGGTGATGTGGTCCCGTTGTACTTCCTTCAGACAGGGAAAACCGCTCCACACGGCGTTGTAGAGACAGGGTCTCTGCTGGGAACTCTCTGGAACACAGTTTGCTTCAGTAGACCTCAGAAAGAAAAGTCAAACCACGCTTGCACCTTCACTACCCCCTCTAACTTTGTGCATATGATGGCGTGATCGTATGACACTCTTGGATCCAGTTTGAAGAGTTATGTCTGCTTGCCAGCAAGGAGGCATAAGCGCTGTGCCTATTTAGTCTCACCAGGTGTTGCAGAGATTTCTTTATATTCTGTTTGACCATTATTATCACCTGGAGATTATTTTGATACCAGTAGCATTGTGCCTTCTGCTTATATTAGTGCTGTGTGCTGCTTTTAGCTTCTTGAGGACAGAACCATACTGCATGTTTTGAATATTATTATTACATGAACAGTTATACATTGTTTTGCAGTTTTTGTCTTTTATCTTGCTATCAAACTACAAAAATGGCAGAATGTGTTAAAGTGGAATGCTCTTTGACCTGGAGGGGGGCAGGGTGTGATGTTCCTCAGCAGCATTTAAAGAGACCACACCAAAATAAGTTATTATCAGATGCCCCTCAGAACAGGGTTAAAAGAGGGGCCTGTGGAGCTACAATAACAAGGAAGAGATCTTAAGAGTCTTTCCCCCAGATCTGACCATAAAAAGTGTTCTAGTAATTCAATCTGTAGATCCACTGTGCAGATTTTCAGATCAGGAAACATGATTAAACAGTTTTCTTTATTGTTTTAAGATGGTGCTGCCAGTATATCTCTGACAGGCAAGTCAATCTGTGAAGGTTGAATGATCCTCTCTCTGGTCCTGGCCAGCCATGCTCTAAGAGAGGACCAGAATGAACAACTTTTAAAGGGATGTGTTTGATTGGATTTTTGAGTACATACAGGTATAGGTTCTTCAGACAGGCTCAACAAGGTTAAGAAAAACATCTACATCTGTTTGGGGTGGTGATGATGGGAGCAAGAGGGATGAATAACTAATAATGGAACTTGCTTCTGACATAGGATAAATATTTGTGTTCTAAAGGGTGACTGGGGCAGATAAACGCGTGCATGAATGCGTTCATAAACTGATGTTGGGAACCCAGCCATGGATGAACATGAAGTGAACATGGGTTACAACATTAATGTCCAGTATGAACTTTTCTGGAACTTTCACAATAAATCGCATTAACCTACTCCCAGCTCAGCCCAAGAAGAGGAGGAGTAGGAGCTGGAATCTTTGACCCAAAGACACGTTTCCCTCTCCGCTCTGTCTCATTCCGGCTGCAGACAGTGGCTAATGGAGGGACCAGAGCAAGCGACAGCTGGAAGCCTTGAAAATTGTGGGTGAGTAAGGCTTCTACTTTGAAGAATCCTTGGATTCAAAAGTGACTACAATCACGGCGATCGCAACAAAGTTAAGTAATAAATTTGCTGTTCAAGTTCCCGGCATTCATTCATAAAAAGAGTGTAATCTGACAAGCATGGCTTGATTTTTCTCCTGAGGCCTCCAGAAGCAGCTCTAATTGAAGCGGATATCCCCCCACAGCCTGGAAAAAAAAGCCGGAGACCGCACCATTATACGCCTTCCTGCGTGCAGCGAGAGCTACCCCGCCACACCTTGGCCACTGAAGGAGCCGAATGTGCCTTTGTTGTACAGTACAGTTCAACCATGGATGACCGGACAGCTTCGCTTCCCTTAACTCGTCACCTGGAAACTTTTTCCTCTGCTCAGTTTTGCGTAAAAGGTTGTGTTTGCGCAAAATGTAAAAGGAAATAATCTAACTAATGTTTGTTTCATGACGTTTGGTTTTGTTTGTGTTGAGAAAACGTAGCTAAATGCTAGCAGACTAGCTGCTCAGCTAATGATGTGTTCTGTGTTGTGTTTTTAAAGTTAAGACAACTTTATTTAAAGGGTGGTTTTTAAACATGGACCTGCCAAAACAAATTCTACTTTTTTGTGAAGAATCAACAACAAGTGGGACACAATCGTGAAGTGGAATGAAATTTATTGGATGTGTCAAACTTTTTTAGCAAATAAAAAACTGAAAAGTGGGGCATGCAATATTATTCGGGCCCCTTGCGTTAATACTTTGTAGCGCCACCTTTTGCTGCAATTACAGCTGCAAATTGCTTGGTGTATGTTTCTATCAGTTTTGCACATCGAGAGACTGAATTTCTTGCCCATTCTTCCTTGCAAAACAGCTCGAGCTCAGTGAGGTTGGATGGAGAGCGTTCATGAACAGCAGTCTTCAGCTCTTTCCACAGATTGTCGATTGGATTCAGGTCTGGACTTTGACTTGGCCATTCCAACACCTGGATATGTTTATTTGTGAACCATTCCATTGTATATTTGATTTCATGTTTTGGATCATTGTTTGTTGGAAGATAAATCTCCGTCCCAGTCTCAGGTCTCTTGCAGACTCCAACAGGTTTTCTTCCAGAAAAGTCCTGTATTTGGCCACATCAATCTTCCCATCAATTTTGACCATATTCCCTGTCCCTGCTAAAGAAAAGAAGACGCAAACCATGATGCTGCCACCACCATGTTTGACAGTGGGGATGGTGTGTTCAGGGTGAAGAGCTGCGTTGCTTTTACGCCAAACATATCGTTTTGCATTGTGGCCAAACAGTTCGGTTTTGGTTTCATCTGACCAGAGCACCTTCTTCCACATGTTTGGTGTGTCTCCCAGGTGGCTTGTGGCAAACTTTAAATGAGACTTTTTATGGATATCTTTGAGAAATGGCTTTCTTCTTGCCACTCTTCCATAAAGGCCAGATTTGTGCAGTGTATGACTGATTGTGTTCCTATGGACAGACTCTCCCACCTCAGCTGTAGATCTCTGCAGTTCATCCAGAGTGATCATGGGCCTCTTGGCTGCATCTCTGATCAGTCTTCTCCTTGTTTGAGATGAAAGTTTAGAGGGACGGCCGGGTCTTGGTAGATTTGCAGTGGTCTGATACTCCTTCCATTTCAATATGATTGTTTGCACAGTGCTCCTTGGGATGTTTAAAGCTTAGGAAATCTTTTTGCATCCAAATCCGGCTTTAAACATCTCCACAACAGTATCTCGGACCTGCCTGGTGTGTTCCTTGGTCTTCATGATGCTCTCTGCACTTTGAACAGAACCCTGAGACTATCACAGAGCAGGTGCATTTATACGGAGACTTGATTACACACAGGTGGATTCTATTTATCATCATCAGTCATTTGGGACAACATTGGATCATTCAGAGATCCTCACTGAACTTCTGGAGTGAGTTTGCTGCACTGAAAGTAAAGGGGCCGAATAATATTGCATGCCCCACTTTTCAGTTTTTTATTTGTTCAAAAAGTAACACAGTCACGCCAATACTTCTAATCTTTGTCTATAGTTTTCCTAGTACCTAGATGTACCTTTTGTGTGTTCCTTCTCAGGTTCTGACTGCTCAAGTCCAGCCTTTCATTTGGATCTAGTGGACTCTTAGTAACCTGGTGATCTTCCTGAAATTTAAGACTCAAGTATCTAAGTCATCTTCCTGGACTCATCCTGGTTGGTAGCTTCCTGGCTCACCGACTAACCGACCCAAGTCATCAGTGAACCCAGCTCCCCTCTCCACGTGCCCTCCAGCAAGCCTCCTTCACCTGTGCACTTCTCGAATTACCTTATCAGCATTTATGGTGAGAAGATCAAGCCTCTCCTAGCTCTGGCAGAAGTCAAGAGGACCTTCCCGTGCCAAGCTCCCAGACTCCACAGCTCAATTCCTGGCAGTTCCTTTTTTCCACTTATAGTAAGACAGAACCAAACTTAACCATTGCTGGTTACCCTCACCAATACCTACTTACCTGTTTCCCTTCTCTGTGAGTTGGCGGTTCCCAGTTCCAGATCTGAGTTTAACTTCATTGTGCAAATAAAATGTCTTTAAATCTTTGTGATTCTCTCCTGAGTGCTTTATCTGCATGTGGGTCAAACTAATTCCTAAAACTATGACAGAAACTTATTTAATCATATACCTTCTCCTTCCTAAGGTATTTAACACCAATAATCTTCCCGATTCTTACTTACTTATAAGTTCATACTACTCTTAAGTCCATTTGGTGAGCAAAAACAATATTTGTCAATGTCAATATAAACATACATATACACATTCACATGTGTCTACACACATCTTCATTAATACACTTATGACCTATAGCGTATAGCCCACACGACCACAACCATTGCAAAAGTATGAATACACCCATGTACAGTGAATAAGTGTACCCGTTAATGTTCGCCATCCTTCTCCCATCTTTTATCTTTTTAAGGAAACCAGTTTGAGGCTTTACCTAAACTGTCTCATGTTTGTACATTGCTTTAATTCAACAATGAGTTTGTTCCATACTTTCACACCACTTACACATTATTTTCATGTTTGTTTGAACGGATAGGATTTTAAAATTTAAGTTATCCCTGTAATTATATTCTCCCTCTCTCTCAACAAAAAGTTTTTGTATGCTATCTGGTAGTTGTCTAATTCCAGCTTTATGCATTAATTGTGAGGTTTGAGATTGTACCAGATGAGAGAGTTTCATTAAGCAAGAATGAATAAACAATGGATTTGTGTGCTCATGACAGCCAGCACTATGAACTATTCTGATGGCTCTTTGCTGCAGCATGTTACACCCCTGAACAAAGGGGTGAAAGAATCACGCAAGTGATTACTTGTTGCTTCTCTCTTGCAGTAGTAAATGAACATAGATCACACAGTGGATGAAAAAGCTCATTAACAAACCAAAATAACAATAATAAACTGCTTACTATTCGCTCTTTAACATGTTTCCTCACAGAATAAATGACAATAGGCATGTTCCTAGCTCCTGCCGCTAGCTTAACGGTAATTTCCTAGTACACAGCTAAGACACAGAAACGTTATGTCTGACTTCACCAAAAACTATGATAAAATTCTTCTAAATCTGACAAAACAACGAAGGGTTACCTAAAAAATGTCTTAACCAATGTACAGATTATAAATATATCATATTTTGGTCACCATTACCTGAACATAGGGGGGAAAGAATCACATGAGTGATTACATGTTGCTTCTCTCTTGCAGTAGTTTAGTGCAATGAGAAGAGAGCACAAAAGCACAGAGCACTGCCCCCACAGGCTTGTACAGTACAGATGGGTGCATCACTTCACCTGCCTCTCTTCTTACCCTGATGCACCCATCACTTTGGAACACGGTAAATCTGCACTCATCAGACCATATGACCTTCTTCCATTGCTCCAGGGTCCAATCTCTATGCTCCCTAGCAAATTGAAGCCTTTTTTTCTGGTTAGCCTCACTGATTAGTGGTTTTCTTAAGGCTACATAGCTGTTCAGTCCCAATCCCTTCAGTTCCCTTCGCATTGTGCATGTGAAAATGCTCTTACTTTCACTATTAAACATAGCCCAGAGTTCTACTGTTGTTTTTCTTTGATTTGATTTCACCAAACATTTAAGTGATCACTGATCACAATCATTCAGGATTTTTTTCTGGCCTCATTTCTTCCTCAAAGACAATGGGTCCCCACTATCCGTCCAGATTTTAATAATGCATTGGACAGTTCTTAACCCAATTTTGATAGTTTCTGCAATCTCCTTGGATGTTTTCTCTGCTTGATGCATGCCAATGATTTCACTCTGCTGTAAATATTAATATATTTTCCATGACCACAGGATGTGTCTTGTTGTTTTTTGTTTTAGAAATGAGAAGCAACTCATTGCACCTGTTGGAATTAAATAAATTGTTGCCAGCTGAAACATAATCGCCCATGCAGTAATTATCCAAAAGGAGGCTTGTACCTATTTGCTAAGCTAAATCCAGGTGGCGAGTTTTTTTTTTTTTTTGGCCAGGCAGTGTATCTGCATACAAGATTGACAGATTCCAAGAAAACTTGATACATACTGTATGTTGAATACCTTCCTGTCAGGACATATTTTTAATGATTAAAAAGTGGTTGTGGCCTAAATTGCAGTTTATGCAGAATTCCACATCTGAAGAATGAACAGAAAATAGAAACTTTCACCACTAGGCAGCACTGTTACAAAGGTCAACACATTTCAACCTATAACTACCAAACTGCAAGTTCCAGACTTCTCAGCCTAGAAATCTGCACATCTACAGAGCAAACCGAAAGATCTTAGATCTACTAAGACTGCTTGTGCAATTGATAATACGTACAAAAGTGGTACAGACCACACAATTTAGAAGATTTTGCATGTTGTCAAAATAAGGTGAGATCTGTCTATGTAATCCATGCAACAATCACAGGGAATGTATCTCCCTATCATCAGTTACATCTGGGAAGATCCTAAAGATCGATTCTGGTATCCCACCCTGCATCTACTTGACGGAAGGATTGTTGCTATTGGCACCCATAGCTCCCCTGATTCGCCTCCTCCAGGCACTGACGACAAAGGATGCCAGGTGTCAATCACTACTGCAGAGGGCAGCACTCAAACCTCGGTCACCACCAAGACCGTCATTTGTCAAACCTCTGCCGGTGATGATGAAGAGCAACACCAGCCTGCCTCACTGGAGGAGTTGGTCTCCCAGATTTCTGCAACGGGAGATGCCATTCAACACGACGCAGATCCTCCACAACTATCTGGTGACTTGCTGGCCGAAGTCATGTCAGCAATCTCTCCCCAACATTTCTCCCCCACTCTGTCCTTACCCCCAGTGCTCTTGCCTCTGCAGGGAAAGACAGGTTGAGTTGACTGATTCATTTCTATTATTGAAATTATGTGTTGCCGAATTTAAGCTGTTACTGACCCCTGCAAAAGTGTTACTATATACATATAAAATTCTAGATAAATTGTGGACATCCAATTATTTGAGTCACCTTATCTTTGGTTTTTCATTGGTGTTAAAAAGTCTTGTTGCCTGGTTCTAAGAGATTTTAGGAGGTTATTATTATATATATATATATATATATATATATTATAGGTTGCCTTAGCCAAGCTTGTTAAAACAGCGCCCTTGGGGCTCATGCTGAGTCACTAAAATTAACCTAACCCATATACCAAGAGCAGGTTGTGATATTAGGGAATGAGCAGCCGTTAACAGAAGTGACTGTCGAGGAGTGGATGACTGCTGTGGGCTAGTCAGTCATCCAGACCTCCAGTTGAAGAAAGGCGAGACTTCTGCATGTAGGCTGTTAGAGGTTAGGTGAGTCATTTCCCGACACCAGCTTAAACAGAACCAGTTCTGCCTGCCACTGCCACAAATTGAGCTCGGCCCTGCTGCAATTCAATCAATTTCGCGGCACGTTTGCAATGTAATGCAATGCAGACGTGCACAGTGCCCCCCACCGAACAAGATGGGTAGCTCGGTCAGCAGGGAGCTGAGGAAGGGCGGCTGCTGACGTCACTCTTCTGCGCCCGCAGCTCGGAATGC
Source organism: Girardinichthys multiradiatus (assembly GCF_021462225.1). Classification (NCBI taxonomy): domain Eukaryota; kingdom Metazoa; phylum Chordata; class Actinopteri; order Cyprinodontiformes; family Goodeidae; genus Girardinichthys; species Girardinichthys multiradiatus. The sequence goes on from NC_061815.1 coordinate 8,148,141, forward strand.
TTTTTTGTTTTCGAGTTCTGGGCAGTACTTTGCGGGCAGACCACGAAAATGAAAAAGCAATGTCTGCTTTGTTTTCTTTTTGATTATGGCATAAAATGTGCAGTCGTGAAGAAGAAAATGCAAATGCAAATAGGATGATTGATTACTACTTACTTGGTATTTGCTGGGGCATATTTTGAAAAATAAATCTCAAAAGTATTTTTCTTTTTCATTTTAATTAAGTGAAAGAATGTGCAGTCGTGAAGAAGAACATTAAAATGCAAATAGGATTATTGATAACTAATTTAATTTATGAGTCAAACAATGAAGCCACATTCTTAAAATGAAAAAGCATTTCTGGAAATGCTTTTTCATTTTCAAATTTTACATTTCAAATTGAATTTTGGTATCTATTTGCTGGGGTACATTTTGAAAAATAAATCTCAAATGTCTTTTTGTTTTTCATTTTAATTAAGTGAAAGAATGAGCAGTCTTGAAGAAGAAAATTAAAATGCAAATAGGATTATTGATAACAAATTTTATTTATGAGTCAAACAATGCAGCCACATTCTTAAAATGAAAAAGCATTTCTGAAAATGCTTTTTCATTTGAAATATGGTAACGATTTGCTTCCATAGTCTAGAACTGCGGGTCTGAATGTGCAGGCAGTTTTTCAGTCATCCAGCAGATGGCACTGTCGCAAAAACAAGCGGTCTAGAACTGCATGTCTGAACTTGCAGGAGTGAAACAGCGGTTTCCGGTCTCCAGAGACATACTATTAGATTTTGTTGCCCTTCAGGGCAGCTGTGGCTTCCCTTAGCTGCTCTGGTACAGATTTGGACATGGTGATTTCCCACTGTCTCTGAATACAATCTTTGCACTCTCATTTCATCTCGGGAGCAAGTGCATACCGCTCCCTAATGTAGGTGCGTAATGGTGCAGTCTGGGGCAGGAGAAGAGTTGCCACTGATGTCACTCTCCTGCGCCACTAGGAATTGCGAAGTCAAATTGATTTATGGAACACTTTCTTGGGCATGAAAACGAAAAAAAGCATTTTCCTCTTAGTTATTTCTTTAGTTGTGTCACACAATGAGCAGTCTTGAAGAAAATGAAAACACAGTTTGAAAGATTAGCAATTTCATTTATGAGTCAAAACAATGCAGCTATGACTTTAAAATGAAAAATCATTTCTGTTAATACATTTTAATTTTCAAATTTGACATTTCAAAATTAATTTTAGTGACTTTTTGCTGGGACATCTTTTGAACATGAAATGTTAAACGTTATTTTATTTATCATTTTAACAAAGTAACGGAATAAGCAGTCTTGAAGAAGAAAATGAAAAAGCAGTATGGATTATCCATTTCAACCTGGAAAGACTCACAAATGAGAGAAACAGCATGAGAAACATGGCAATTAGAGACATTTATTAGCTGATGTTTATTTTCTTGGACATGGATGCTGATAATGACATGAGCTTGAATGAACATCTTAGGGTTAGAATTAGAGAAGTCTTCCCCCCGGGACCCTTATACTGGTGGTGGAGTGGAGGCGTGAGAAGATAAGGGAGTCGGAAGGAGCTTGAAGCCTGATGGTGTAGATGGGGTGGAGGAGGGTCGAAGCTCAGCTGAAGAGCAGGAGATTCTGTGTATGAAGGTCTTTTAAAGCAAAGCCTGGAGGGATGATTGGCTGAAGAGGAATGTGGATCAGGAGCTGATTGGTTGGAGCAGAGAACGTGGTGGAGTAGTTAGACGGAGCCGGAAATGGAGGTGAGTCTTCCAACTTGAATTTTTGTCAAAACTCCATTTCAACCTGGAAAGACGCACAAATGAGAGAAACACAGAGATGGCAATTAGAGGAGTTTATTAGCTGATGTTTGTTTTCTTTTGGTGCTCGGACCCCAGTGGAATACATGGATGGTGATAATGACATGAGCTTGAACGAACATCTTAGTGTTAGAATTATGGAAGTCTTCCCCCAAAAATGGGCTGAGGATGGGGCCGAGGCTGAATGTTTATCCATTACAGAGCACCGGCAATTGAATTAGAATAATCTGGATCATGACGGGCAGAGATGAAGGTGTGAGATACAGCTTGCCAGGTGATGCGACGGAGGTAAGGCATGACAGCTTTAGAAAATGAGCGGCATTTGTTGATAGCATTGACGACAGCTGTGTTGTCACATAAAGCAACAATGGGCATTCATTTCCAGAAGGGGCCCCAATGCAGCAGGATATGGTGACGGGGATAATCTCGTAAAAAGCTGAGGATTCATTAGCGAACCATTCACCCTGAAAGAACCCCCCAAAACCTACGGACGGAGTTGCATCCGTAAAAAAACTGAAATAAGTCGGCAGAGTGGAAGATGTTGTCGTAAAAGAAGGAGATTCCATTCCAGTTTCTAAGAAGACTGAACCTGGTCGAGCAGAGCAAGGACAGAACTAGCCAGGTCAAGCAGGTGGGAGACGAAGGAAACTCCTATGGGGAAGGATACGCTTGGCAAAATTAAGATGGCCCAGAAGAGACAGGTTGGCGTTTCGAAACAACTTGGGAAGAAATGAGAGACTGAGGGACTTCAGGGTTGCGAGATAATTTGTCCTTGGGCAGCGAGACAACCATTGCTTCAGAGTCAAGGGTGATGCCGAGGAACTCAAGCTGCTTGTCTGGGCCTGCCGTTTTCTCCATGGACAGGGGGACACCGACTCGGTGAAACAACTGTTGAAGCTTTGAGAGAGAGGGGCCAGGGAAGGGGGATCGATGAGGACGAAATCATCGAGAAGGTAGAGAACAAGGGAAGTTTTGAGACATTGAGGAGAATCCAACAGAGAGCTTCGCACAGTTTGTTGAACAAACAGGGCCTACGTCTGCAACCAAAAGTAAGTGGCACTGAGAGGGGTGGACCGGCATGATTTTAAAGGCATCGGTGATGTCAGCCTTAGCAAGCCAAGTGCCACGCCCAGCAGTTTTGATGAGTGCAATGGCATGGTCGACCATAGCATAGACAAGGGAAAAGGGAGGGGGGGGTTGGGAATAATGGAACTAATGCTGCGATGGGGACCGGAGTGAGGGGGCAGAAAGGTCGATGATGAGGTGTTTCTTGCCTGAATATTTTCTGTTGGCGATCCCTAAGGGGCTAACATGAAAAAAGGGGAAAGGGGGAGATTTAAATGGGCCTATCATGTAACCCTTAGACACTTCTTTGAGAAGGAGCTGAGCTACTACCTCCGACTCGGCGAGGGCTGACTGAAGATTGGGGCAAATGAGTTTAGAAGAGTGAAAAGGAGGGACTTCTATGAAAAAGCCCTGGGACAGACCTGTAATAAGGAAATTCACAAGATTGATCTGGGTGAGATTGAAGTGCTAATTCCGAAATTATGAGTGGGGTCAAAAGGTGGCGAGAAATAAATTTTTTTGGACGAGAAATCAAGTTGTTTTGGGTCCACGACAGGGTTTGAAGAAAGATGAGCGGTGGGGGCAAACAGACTTTGGATGAGCGTCTTTGCAGGAGCTGCAGACATGGAGAAAAGAACAAGTAGGAAAGGAGCAAACACCTTCACTGAAATTATGGCGTATGTGTATGGTTATAAACCTGAAATTTTCTCCCTTGGCGATCGAGATGTTGAGAACCTGAAGGAGGGAGAATTTGTGAGTGCTTGCAGTTCCAGTTATTGTTGGATTCATCGGTCACGACATTCCTAGATTTAAACCTTGACATTCAGCCGATAAAGAATCATTGAAAAATATCAGGACTGACTTGTTGGGACCACACAGCCATGGGTGTTCAACACTAAAACTCCGGTACATACTTTCCTGGAACCTTTCAAAATAAAGTGCATTAACCTTCTTCCAGCACAGCCAGGAAATGGGGTAACTGCGGACTTCCTGTGGCGCCAATACCCAAATAAAAGCCCCACCTTTCCACAAGTCTTTCTCTCTTCCACACCGATGACCATCGGGTCAGGAGGGAACACTGCGCGCTGAATGTCTTTTGCTGGCAAAAGGACATAAATTCAACTGGATCCAAGGACCGATCATTTGCAAAAGTTAAGTAGAATGAAATACTGTCTGTGTATCCGGTATTTTCATTCATGAACGGAGAAATTAAGGTGTAAGAGTTGCTTACATTTTCTCTTCGAGGCCCCACAGAAGCAAACGGTGTTCCGAGAGAAGCTGTTTCGACAAGCCGAGTCTGGAGGAAAGCCGACGGCCGCAACCGTGTTTACGGTAACGAACAGCTGGTCACCTTCTGATCGGGAGAAACTGAGGAAGTTAGCGGGAAGCTAACTCTTTGTTCACGACGGATATCTTCTTCAAACTTCGCCTTGGGACGACATTCCCTCAACAGCTTCAGAGGTTGGGTTTTGGGCAGATTAACAGATTGGTTTAGGATGAAATGATCTAAACGTTTTCATGTTATGAAGTTTGTTTTGTGGAACTCGGCTATCTTGGTGCTAGCATGCTACCTGTAGCACCCAGGCCGGTTCGGGTTCTTTGTATGTTTTAAAGCTAAGATAAACTTTATTTAAAGGGTGGTTTTAACCAGAACATTGCTCATAACGCGCCGTCAGCGCTTATGCATTTTAACCCTGGTATTTTAAAGGTATGTGTTGATTCTGGCGCTAAGCTATCTCTAGCTTAGCACTTTAGCTAGCTTCTTTGTTAGCCCAACGGCCAGCCGGTAAGAACACGTGTGCTAGCATTAAGGCTAGTCAAAAGAAAGGTTGTTAGTTTTCAAGCTAGTGAATAATAGTCCCCGAACATCATTTACTAAAGTTGATAACTAAGTAAACACCATTAAGCCCCATTTCTCCAGAAAGATTTGGCTCTTTTCCAAAATACTCAATAATATTTCTTCAAATATTATTTTAATAAATGAAGGCAGCTAATTAGACACCGTTGAGAATTAGTCATCCAGGAGGTTGGTTTTATTCAGCAGATCATTATTTAAAACATTATTTTATTAAAATAATATTTAATCTGATCTTGCATTGTGAAGGGTTGTCTAAAGGTTGCTGATTATTTTCTAAGTTAGTTCCAAAACTAACTTAACTTCACTTCCAGATTCTTCAAGATAATCCGTGGTTCTCAAACATAAACATTGCATGGTAATGTTGCATCACACTTTTTGGTCATGATTTCTAATCATCTTTAATCAACTTGTTTATATTGTACATAGCCCATTAGTTGTCATTATTCTTTAATTCTGCTTGGTAGTTTAGTTGGATTGTTTTAGCATAGTAAAGAGTTTGTTGATTGAAATATGTTTGACTTTGAGTTGACTTATTTTTGTTAATAAATTTTTGTATTTTATGAAATTGTGTGAATTCATTTCATGTGTGTGCAGAGTTTATGCTGTTCAATAATGCCAGAGCTCGTCTCACACCTTTTTATTCTGTCCTAATACCATCGCCTTAATGGGGCTGGTATTCACAGGACAATCCTTAACAGACCGGAATATTATTTGGTAAAATATTAATATTAAAATATTAATATTAAATAATATTCTCAGATTCATATTTACAACAGACTAAAACAAGCTGGAAACTGTAAAAAAATCAAGACTAAAGATTTAATTATATTTCTTGGCCAAAATGTAACAGACTCATGAGTGAAGTAGATCAATAAAAGTTTCTGTCTCATTTCTGGCAGAGTCGGAGCAAGCATTATGCTTCCAGGCAGGATGGCAGCTTGGGTTTCTACTATTAATATGTAGCTGTTACCTTTAAGCCCCTGTTTAAATGTAATTATTTAAACTGTGGCTCTGTACTTAGCTCGGAGGTTTTGCGGAAAAATCTTAAGTACAGCAGAAGTGAGACAGGTTTGATTATCAAATGGGCAGTACGTTGTTGATAAACTAGGGCTACTAGTGCAGCTGTTGATTGATTTAGAACAAAAATATGAGGACATGGATAATGAAGTCTCGTTTATACAGTTAACAGTATTTCACTTAGAATGTGTAAAGACTTTTATTAAACGGTTCCGTGCTTTGATGTACTCCACTTAACTAATAATGGTCACAGGTTTGCCAACTTACATGTTTACACATTTTTCCAGCTTCAGGTATCATATACAATCAAAGCATTTTACCTGTAACTGAGATTTCGTTTCGATTATGGAGTGAGTTGCCTCCTCTAATCGTCTTGGCATGAGCCTATCAAATTACAGAGAGTGACAGGAAAGACAGATGAAAGTCAATTACATCTGACAGACCAGCCAGTTAAAAGGCCCACCACCAGCGGCTGCCACACTCTGATGTGTCCCCAGTTCATCTCAGGTTAGCTCTCAAATGCATGAATTCCATTTGTCTTGTCTCTGTTTGACTTTCTGAATGTTATGGTGAAAATTAATTCATTACATTGTGTGAATAAAAAGGAGATGCAGATTGAAGAGTGATGGAAAGATTTAACGAATCTGAGAAGAGATAGAAAGAGATTGAAATGTGTTTGCATTTTTTGAATCAGTTGTGATTCACCATACAAAAGAATGAGTGCAATCATCCTGCTGACATTGAGAATACAGTCTCCATAGGAAGTGCATCTACTGATGGACAGGTTAGTCGTCATTAAGCTATTAGCTAATGCAACAAACTGTCTTTAAACAACAAAACAAGGGCATGGCAGACCCTAAGCTATAATAAGGCAAACCAGAATTGGCAAGAACGCGTCCAATTTAATACAGGTCCTTCTCAAAATATTAGCATATTGTGATAAAGTTCATTATTTTCCATAATGTCATGATGAAAATTTAACATTCATATATTTTAGATTAATTGCACACTAACTGAAATATTTCAGGTCTTTTATTGTCTTAATACAGATGATTTTGGCATACAGCTCATGAAAACCCAAAATTCCTATCTCACAAAATTAGCATATTTCATCCGACCAATAAAAGAAAAGTGTTTTTAATACAAAAAACGTCAACCTTCACATAATCATGTACAGTTATGCACTCAATACTTGGTCGGGAATCCTTTGGCAGAAATGACTGCTTCAATGCGGCGTGGCATGGAGGCAATCAGCCTGTGGCACTGCTGAGGTCTTATGGAGGCCCAGGATGCTTCGATAGCGGCCTTTAGCTCATCCAGAGTGTTGGGTCTTGAGTCTCTCAACGTTCTCTTCACAATATCCCACAGATTCTCTATGGGGTTCAGGTCAGGAGAGTTGGCAGGCCAATTGAGCACAGTGATACCATGGTCAGTAAACCATTTACCAGTGGTTTTGGCACTGTGAGCAGGTGCCAGGTCGTGCTGAAAAATGAAATCTTCATCTCCATAAAGGTTTTCAGCAGATGGAAGCATGAAGTGCTCCAAAATCTCCTGATAGCTAGCTGCATTGACCCTGCCCTTGATAAAACACAGTGGACCAACACCAGCAGCTGACACGGCACCCCAGACCATCACTGACTGTGGGTACTTGACACTGGACTTCTGGCATTTTGGCATTTCCTTCTCCCCAGTTTTCCTCCAGACTCTGGCACCTTGATTTCCGAATGACATGCAGAATTTGCTTTCATCCGAAAAAAGTACTTTGGACCACTGAGCAACAGTCCATTGCTGCTTCTCTGTAGCCCAGGTCAGGCGCTTCTGCCACTGTTTCTGGTTCAAAAGTGGCTTGACCTGGGGAATGCGGCACCTGTAGCCCATTTCTTGCACACGCCTGTGCACGGTGGCTCTGGATGTTTCTACTCCAGACTCAGTCCACTGCTTCCGCAGGTCCCCCAAGGTCTGGAATCAGCCCTTCTCCACAATCTTCCTCAGGGTCCGGTCACCTCTTCTCGTTGTGCAGCGTTTTCTGCCACACTTTTTCCTTCCCACAGACTTCCCACTGAGGTGCCTTGATACAGCACTCTGGGAACAGCCTATTCGTTCAGAAATGTCTTTCTGTGTCTTACCCTCTTGCTTGAGGGTGTCAATAGTGGCCTTCTGGACAGCAGTCAGGTCGGCAGTCTTACCCATGATTGGGGTTTTGAGTGATGAACCAGACTGGGAGTTTTAAAGGCCTCAGGAATCTTTTGCAGGTGTTTAGAGTTAACTCGTTGATTCAGATGATTAGGTTCATAGCTCATTTAGAGACCCTTTTAATGATATGCTAATTTTGTGAGATAGGAATTTTGGGTTTTCATGAGCTGTATGCCAAAATCATCTGTATTAAGACAATAAAAGACCTGAAATATTTCAGTTAGTGTGCAATGAATCTAAAATATATGAATGTTAAATTTTCATCATGACATTATGGAAAATAATGAACTTTATCACAATATGCTAATATTTTGAGAAGGACCTGTACGTTTCCAAATTACAACCAACATCTTTCTGAAAGCGTAATTGTGAACAAAATAACAGCAGGCCAAATGCAAAGAGTGAATGAGCATGTGCTTTTTCATATAAAATGCAGAAGGTTGCAACACACAATCCTGTTTCTCTCTCTCCCAGAGCTATCCCCTAAAGGTGTTCTCCCTGCTATGTTTTTCATAACAAAATAAATGAAAATGACTAGAATATATATCTAAGCTAGTGTCAAAATATTACACTAAAATACACAAAACATTGAAACAGGTGCACAGTGGTGGGATAAGCCTGAGATTAGCCTTTAAGCTCAAATTTTAATTATTGGCACTGCATTCAAATCTGTGAAGAAATGTGTTTGGTGGATTATCGACTTGTTGTACCAGAGCTTCTTGTTTTACCATTGGAAAGACAATTTATTTCCCTCTAAATTGTGTTACAGTTGTAAAGCAAGTGCATTTGCGGTTTCAGTAGCAATGGATGTGGGCTGGACCCAAGGGAAAAAAAAAAAAAAAAAAAAAAGAGGTCAACATAACAGATTTTAACTCAGGTATTAGCACAAGCAAAAACTGACCTGACAAACAAGACATGAGGGAAAAGTAAATAGTGGCTGGTCAGACCACCGCTGACGCAAAAGGGGAAATACCAACCATCAAACAAAGACTAAACTGACAAAAACTGACCTGAATAGTACATTAGTAACCTATAAAAACAAATACTATCGGGTCCTGACTATCTGCCCAAAGAAGAAAAACTAAACAAAGAACGAACACCAAATTTCCACTCCCAACAGACAGTGGTATGACACATTTAAGTTATGCTATTTAGGGTTGATGCACCTGGGACTCTTCTTTGATGTGGCACTCCAAGGTAACTGGTATCTCAAAAACACACATTAATCTGCTGCATATTAACTTCTAAATATAAAATAGCAGATAGACCAGTAAAGTTAACTAAATGTGTGCACTCCACAAAGTCAATGAAAAAGTCATGTTAATGAAAAATTATAAATGTTTTATTTTACATGCAACTCTAAAATGTCCAACTATTTTTTTTTTTTTAACTAAAGTATGTATTGTTTTTAAAATGAAAAACAAACAGTAAAGAAAACATGGGGCTCCCCAGTGGTGCAGTTGGTAGCACTGTTACCTTGCAGCAAGAAGGTCCCGGGGGTAACCACCTGTGCATGCGTGGGTTCTCAATAGGATTGCCACTGGCTGCAGAATCACACCTCTGTCCCTTTTCATTGAGATTGCCTCCAATAATGCAACCCCACACCATCACTCTGCCTCCACCAGAAGCTGTTTAGCATTGACAGAAAGAGTTTGGCAACTTTTTCATAGGTGCAACTCACATGCTAAACTCTGGTGCTCAATCTGCAAATGCATTTTCCCTACAAAAGTGTCACTATTTAAAGTGAAATACAATAGCTTAACAGTTTAAGACTGGCAAGAAGATGTTACTGTCATTTTGTTTGCAATAGATCTGACCCACATACAGAGAACACATTAAGTAAAAGATGTTTGAGAGAATGATAATCAGGAATGTAACGGGTGATTCTCCAACTGTATGGGAAGAGAACTGGTGAAAACAGGGAACTGAAGGATATCGAACTAAGAACAAGGAAGTAATGTAATCAAGAGAACAGTTTACTAAATAGGTGTGGTCAGGTCGCCAGGGGTAGAGGGATTCAGGAACCAGGTTTGTCGGGACTGAGTTTGTAGGTTCTTTAGGTGCTGTTCTGTGTGAGCTTGGAGCAAACAGGAATGAGTTCGGTGTGCAGATGCTTACATTGGAGGGTGGACAGGATACGCTTACGACTTGGTCCAGGAGACTAAAGTAGCAGGAAACTGCCAGCTTGATGCAAATCCAAACAAAGTCAGGAGATAGGAAATGAAGTCCTCAGAACGTATATAGTCTTGATCATCCAGAAAGACTTCCGGACACGTAGTCAGTATTCAGTGACATAAATCCAGGGTTTAGGTTTACTTAGCCTGCGAAGGAGCATAAACAAAGTTACACAAGGTCAAAGAACAAACCATAGACTTAGTGTTTGGCTTGAGCTTGTTACCACTGAGGGCAAAACACTCTGTCATTGAAGTGCTGGCAGCCTCCTGCTTAAGTACTCCTCAAAGTAATCAGTAGAATAAGTCGCACCTGTCACCCAGCACACCTGAGAACTCCAGCACCATCTGAAAACACTGAACACATGTAGCAAGCACAAAAACACAAACACAACCCAGATCCTGACAGTTACAACAAAGAATTACTGGATCAAACAGAAATGTTCTTACTTTTTGTGCTCAGCTGAGATGGAGACCACTTGTGTTGTGCAACGTGAAACGTAAAATGCAAAGGAACAATCTCAAGTAGGTATTTTAAATATTTAATGGGTGATTGTTTCAAACGCAATGTTTTAACTTGGGTCCCTAGGTTTTTCTCTAATTTAACTATAAAAATTATTGTGAAGTCAGTTTCTTGCATTGTACAGTTATTTTTAAAGACTTTATTGGGGGAAATAGCAACTTAAAACAATACTAAAAGTTGAAACATTTCCCTCCGTTAAAGCACGTGATTTTTTTTTAGGTTGTTGGAGGTGGCTGTTGTGGCAGATTGAAAAATGAGACAACAAAGTATTATTGCCCTGTCTTGTTTGAATAGATCCACTAAGTTGTGATAACGTCAAGGGAGAGGGACAGAGGCATTTTAAACACCAGGGGGCCTTAAGTCTAATTAATACCTTCTAGTCTGTTATTCAGTCAGATGAGAAGGTGGCAGTAGAAGAAAGATCAGCTGTTTTCCAATATGGATCATTTATCTCTGAGGGACAACAACGATACAAAACTACAGATATTCTGGTAAGGAATCACTTTAGTCATTCTTTTCTGCTTATTTCCTTTTCTTTTTCTGAGCAGACAGTGTATTGACCAGTGCATAATTGCACCCTAAGCAGCTATATTGAAAACGATATGTTAGAGTGGAACTTGGTCATCCAGTCATGGTATGTCAAGGCCTTTAAGTTGCCTTTTTCTCCTGGGTGTTGATTGTGAGTTTTTTTGATAACATTTTTAGATGTACATATTTAGTTTACCAGAGTGCAAACCTGGAACGTAGGTAGAGTGGCATGTTTAATGCAAGGGGTCTTTGTGGCTTAGAGAAAGGTGGAAGAGCCCTCCAACTCTAGACATAGTCCAATCTAATAAAGCCCCCATCTTAAGTAGATGGGCAGTCAGTAAGATGAGAAGGAATATAGTAAACAGGTACTTTGGAGGTCCTAACATTCCTTTTTTTTTAAATCATGTGAATGGCCATGCTTTATTCCTAAGGAAATATATGGCAGCGGGATACAAGACCGGTAGAGGACAAGCCAGCAGAGGCAGTGGCATGTTTTAGGAAATGTTTTGCTGTGAAACACTGGGTGCTGCCCTCTATGTAGATGTTTCTTTTACTCAAAACACTTACCTATGCTTTTTGCAAACCACGTACATCCTTCCATAGAAACATTATTCCCCAGATCCCAGTCCAATTAAGTATCTGTAGGACTTGCTGTAGAAACATGTCTGATTCTTGGAGGCTTCAGGTGTACGATGGTGTTAGCAGCAGGACTTAAAGGATCTGCTGCTGACATCTTGGTGCCACACACCACAGCACATTTTTACAGGTCTCAAAGATTCTTTGTCACAATGGGTCAGACTTGTTTTGGCAGCAAGACGGGGGGCGACACAAACTATTAGGTCAATATGTCATACCTGATTGGTGTACAGAAAACTCCTTTTATCAGTAAAAGCTTATTGCATTTGCTAAGTAACCGCAAAGTTACCTGTTACTAACCATGTGTTACATAAGCGACTAACACAAATGCACACACAGGCCATACCAGAGGAGGAATACATGACCGTGACAGCTCACTTTATCAATGATGAATAAAGGCATTCATTTAAGAAACAACACAGATGGTTGAAAGCCTTACAGGTAGAAATGTAGAAAGACAAAGAAAGCTGTGTTAATCGTCTAACACTTTAACTTCAGAGGAGGTTACACAAAGAGTGGAAAGTGATGTGAGCACGTTGTGAAAAGATATAGTTCCTCTAGAACCAAATCAACATTGCTCAAGGCGCAGAGCTGGAATTGAAATTTATCAAATGTCATGTTGCTCTCTGTTGGTGAAGAACTAAAAGTTTGGTTCTGGACAAAATAAAGTAACAATTGTGAAATCTAAAGTTTCATGAGTTTCTACAAATCTGAGGTTTTTATATAGCTGGGCTGAGAAAAAAAAGCTGCCCCTTGTTACTTGTTGTCTTGTGGAAATGCTTTCTTGGTGATTGTGAGGGACGATGGCCATGTTGAGAAAAAACACATTTAAGCTCTTTGAACCCAAGGCATTTTTGTGAAGATTGTGCTCAAAATTACATGGCTGAATGTAATTGAGTTTTTCTCAGCAACTACTAACTCTATTTAAATAAGCTTTGTGTCAAATTAAAGGTAGCACTCTGGAAATTCAATCAGAAGTGTAAATATCACAGTAGCAGCTATTGTTTTAGAGATAATGATGATGGCACACTGAAAAAATGTAGATTGTTGCGCTCGCAAGAATTTTTCCTGCATTGCACAGTATATAAACATTTTAGAAATATCATGAAGAAGACTACAAACTTTAGAAAACCCTAAATCCACTTACATTAGCTGTGCAAAGTTTCATGCAGCTGAGATAAACTAAAGCAAAGTTACAGAGGTTTTAGTAGACATTTGTGGGCGTTTTTCCTTTTGGCACCATATGGCACATTTCGGGACAATTCAGCACCATCTGCAAAAGTGGAGATTTCTTGTGTTTTACTTGAAAAATGTAAGAAACTAATTTTTACATGTCTAGAAAGGCCTGTTTTTGATTTTTTTGTTTTGTTTTGTTTTTATTACCCACATCTATTTTTTAATAATTTTCAATAGAACAAGAAAGTGCTATGTTTAATCATACTGGAGCACAGTTATTGAACAGGAAGCACCAGTGTAAAAAAAAAAAAAATGTCAATCTTTGGAATAAAATAAGTAACAGCATCGCTAAAAATAAAATAACATCAATTTATTGACAACTGGGAATGAATGTATGTGTTCACAACACCTTTGTTTACCGGGCAGCTGGGGGTGGGGTGGGTGTGCCGGGGATAATTACAGATGCAAACATTTCAGTGCTATTATTCACTGTGTGGCTTACAAATCCATTTATAATGAGACTTCACTAAGCACTGTGTAAAATAAAACCAATCTTTAAACGTATTTCGCTATAAAACTAAAATTACATACCTTTCAAGCGGTGGAACTACATAATCCAGCTCATCATTGATCTTGCCAGGATAAATAAGCTCTTCGTTTTCAGAGGAGGAACCCTCTGCACAGACTTCAGTACCACAGTCCATTGTAATTAGGTCCAAAGCTTCAGTGACACGGTAGAACTTTGTTTTTGAAACACAATGGCTTCCCTCACAAACACTTGAACACGCGAACCACAGCGCATAAACAGCCAGAGGTAGGAAGGTCCGGTGCGTAACAGCTGTAGCGACTGCGCCTTGCGGTACAGCGTACTCAGTGTTTACGCATGCCGATAACTCGAGTTTGGATTGGCCAAATTGCACAAATGATCCTGAGAGCCAATAGAATAAAGTTATCACCACGTCTTTCACGTCAATCCCACCAATCAGGAAGCAGAGGCCGAGACGTCTGGTGAATCCATTTTGTAGAGTGCGTTTACTTCCTGCATTTTTCAGATTCAACTGCTTGTAGTTTTAACTGTGTTTGGTGTTCGTAGAAATGATGTATATCAGCTTTTAGCCAAGAGTCTGATGTTTCAGAAGATACCACACATGTCTATGTTTAAGTAAGGGAAAGTGGAGCAATAAACATAGAACAAAAAAAGAACCTGGAGCTTCCCCCGTTTCTGCGGGGGAGGGGCTTAAGAGGTTAAAGTTATGTGTCATCAACAAAGATAAGGTAAGTGATGTTGTAGTCGTCTATAGAAGGTAGGAGAGTGTAGTGTAAGTAACTTTTATGAGACTCTTATTTTGGATGAGTGCTACTTTTGTGAGACTCTTATTTTGATGAGCGCTGTCAGACAGGAAGAGAAAGGTGTGTAAAAAAAGAGAGACAAATAAAGAAAGAGAGAGTGCCTCTGGAGTTCACAGCTGTCGTCCCTCCTTCATGTAAGTTTTATAATGTCAGTGGTCATCATCCTAAAACCCTCGGTTACATTGGTGGCAGCGGTGGGATGTTCTAGTGCAGAAGCCTACTTTTGTTTTTTTTCAGAGACGGTAAAAAAAAAAAAAAAAAAAAAGTTTAGTCAGCTAGCTGAAGTTAGCCACTTACTAACTCACGCTTAGCTTAGCTGTGAAAGTGTAAATAGTACGTAAGCTGAACTCCACATTTCTTACACTAAGGGAGGCGTGTAGTGAGACAAGAACCATCTGGAAACACAATGAAGACCTGCTGGATTGCAAATTCATCCGTCGGGAAAGACCCTTCTCCAGCAATGTGAAAATTGAACTTCCACCACCCTTCTCCGGGGAGGACAGTGAGAGTTTTTCTTGCTGGTCACATCAATATGAAATGGCAGTGAGAGTGCTGGTGGCAGGTACGGGCGGTGATTATGACTATGAACTGGGACGGATACTTCCTACCAGATTGTCCAAGGCTGCCTTCCTGCTGTGGGACAGTCTGCTCGCAGTTGTACAGGCAGAATACACTACTGTGAAAGAGCAGCTGCAAGAAGCCTTTAGACAAAGACATTTTCTGGACAATTTTAGAGCTAACCCCACTGCTCGCCATCGCGCCCCTGGTGAAAGCCTGGATGTTTATGCGACTGATATAGGGAAGCTAGTAGACGAAGCCTTTCATAACTATGGTGAAGCAGCTCAGAAAGAAGAAAAATTCAGCAGATTCCTCGCTGGACTTGATCCCTGCCTTAAAGCCATGTGTCAGGAGCAGGGAGCAGCTGACTTGGATGAGGCTTTGATCATAGCAGGCCGCTGTGACATGGCTCGAGAGACTTTAAAGGGTGAATATACTTATCCTGCTGTCAGTGCACCTATAAGTAAAGGGGCCACTGCCCTGGTGCACTCGATCTCAGAGGAGTCTCGCTGGCAGCGTACCATGGAAGGACTTGCTGAAGACATGAAAGAGATGAAAAAGGACATAAAGAAGCTGTCAGTTGAAAATGAAAGAACGAAAAGTCATAGAAGGGACGCAGACTCCTCCTCCCCCAGGCCTCCCCAATGTCAGTGCCAGTGTGGGGGCCTGGGCTGTCAGTCACTGCGTTCATGGTCTGAGCCATGTGGACATTATCCTGTTCCGAACTGGCGTAGGCGCCGTGATGACCGGTACGCTGGACCAGACCGTCGGTCTCCATCTCCATACACGGATCCCTCCACTTCTCCTGGGGGCCGGAGCCCAAGCGGGAATACTTTGTATGGCGAGTCAGTAAGATGACGAGGGGTGAGGTTTCTCTCCCCAGGTCAAGAGGACCTAGCCAACCCGCTGGGAAATGGGATGTAGCTATAGTCGCGGCCCAGACATCAGCTACAACACCTGCAGGGCCCCCCATGAAGGAAACCGCCATGCCTGTCCAGAATCACATTACTGGTTGTTTCACGGCTAAACAGCGGACATCCTCATACGTGCGAGGAAGCATTGAAGGTACTGAACTTAATATTTTGATAGACTCTGGTTCCACAGAATCATTTATTAGTGCAGAGTTTCGCCAGTCCATTCCCACCCTCTGCCAGCGACCCCTAGGGGTGGATATTATTGCGGCCAGGGCTGTAAACAGACAGCTATAGGACACTCTTGGGACCATTACTGCCACATTACATTTGGGCAATATGTCATGGCAACATGTTTTCCATGTACTCTGTAAGTCCACTCAAAAAGCTCTTCTGGGCCTGGATTTCCTGACGGCACACCACGCGCTTTTGGATTTCTCCCGTGGTAGGCTGCAGCTGTGGGGCATGGACATTGGGTTGCTGTGCAATGAAGACTTGATCCCAGTATGTTGTAATGTATCTCTTATTTCTATTCTGACACTGCCACCACTCAGTGAGATGCTGGTCCCAGTGAGCGTCTCTCCCTCTGGGCCTGTTGACAATTTTCAAGAGTTTATTGGTTATCTTGAACCTAATCCCCAAGGTAAGAGTGAGTGTGTAGTAGCCCACACTCTCACCTCTGTGGAGAACGGTGCGACTACATCCCGACTGCTTAACCCTACAAACCAGAACATGACGCTATGGGAGGGCACACACCTTGGAGAGTTCTTTTCAGTAAAGGAGGGAGACCTGTCAACTCCCATTTCTAATACAGTGTCCCCTATGGTAGCTACCGACATGCCGCCAGTGTCACTGATTGACTCCCCCGCCAGTTCGCCTCAAATGGAACAGTTGAAAGCCCTGTTAGCAGAGTATAGTGACATTTTTAGCACGTCCAAAGCAGCGGCTGGTAAGTGCACCCTTATCAAGCATTGCATCAACACCGGTAATCACCCACCTCTGAGACAGCGTGCTTACCGGACCTCTCCTGAAAAGAGGGAGGAAATTGACAGACAGGTGACGACTCTTCTGGCTGATGGGGTCATTGAGGAGACCTGCAGCCCCTGGGCTTCACCTGTTGTTCTGGTAAAGAAAAAGAATGGTGATTGGAGGTTCTGTATTGACTATCGACGGTTGAACAGTATTACAGTGAAGGACTGCCATCCCCTGCCACGCGTGGACGACACTCTTGATGCCTTTGGGGGGACCTGCTGGTTTAGTACCCTGGATTTTTCGAACGGCTATTGGCAGGTTGAAGTGGCCGAGGAGGACCGCCAGAAGACGGCTTTCACGACGGGTCGGGGCCTGTACCAGTGGAGGTCTATGCCCATGGGCCTCACCAACTCACCTGCTACGTTTCAACGCATGATGAAATTAGTTCTTCGGGGGCTCCCATGGCAGGTGTGCATGGTGTATTTGGATGATGTGATAATATTCAGCCCCACATTTGAAGAGCATATGGCCAGCCTGCGAGAGGTGTTTTCACGTATTCAGGCAGCTGGCCTCAAGCTTAACCCTAGCAAATGCCACCTTGCCCGGGATCATGTGGTATTCCTAGGCCATGTGGTTTCCTGACATGGACTGCAGCCTGACCCCAGGATCACTGACAAGGTAAAGACCTGGCCCACACCACATTCGCCAACGGAGGTGAGAGCTTTCCTGGGCCTATGCTCTTACTATAAACGATTTGTTAAAGACTAGGCCCATTATGCTGCCCCATTGCATCATTTGACATGTAAAAATATCCCTTTTGAATGGACTAATGAATGTAATGCAGCTTTTGAATATTTGAAATCTGTGCTCTCGTCAGCCCCAGTGGTTACTATGCCAGATTATGCTGTTCCCTTTAAAGTGTACACCGATGCCTCAATGGAAGCTGTAGGGTCTGTGTTGGCTCAGGATAAGGATGGGCTGGAAAGAGTAGTGGTTTATGCCAGTCAGTCACTTACTAATACCCAGAAGCATTGGTCTACATTTGATAAAGAGCTGTGGGCTGTAGTATGGGCTGTTAGGCAGTTTAGGCATTACGTTGGGTCATCTTTTTTCACTATAATAACTGACCATAAACCTCTCTTAGGGCTACGAGGCATGGCTATTGATAAAGATCCATCTGGGAAGAGAGCCAGGTGGATACGGGAACTGGACCCCTTTAACTGGGACATACAGCACAAAGAGGAGCGGCACCATAAAGATAGTGCTGTCTTGGTTAATGTTGTTGACACTCACCCCATGCCCCGTGATACATCCCCACAGAGTGCAGTCCCTCAGCATGCTGATCCTGACACTAGCGGCCAGCGCTTGCAGGTGCTTTTGGATGATACTGGGGCCTTGACAATCCAACAGCAGAATGATCCCGATATTAGTGTTTTGTTGAACTGGATTAGCACTGGGGGGGCCCGTCCTCCCAGGGGGCAATTAAAAGGCTGCTCCCGGTGGCTCCGGAAGCTTTGGACTGAGTTCCCTAGGTTGTCATTAGTGAAGGGACTCCTCTTAGGGAGGCGCAACATCAGGTGGTTGTGCCTGCATCGCTTGTCTCTGATGTACTGTTTCAACTGCATGGGGGCCCTGTTTCAGCACATTTTTCAGCAGAAAGAGTGTGGGAGTGGGCTAGAGTACATTATTATTGGCCCTCCATGCTCAGGGACATTCGGCAGTGGTGTGAACAGTGTGTAGCATGTCAGGCCCGCAAGGCCCCGGTACCAAAACATCGCGCTCCAATGGGGGGCTTACAGACTGTTCAAAACTGTCCAATCGGTGGCTCGGTGTCTGTTTGATGATTTTGTGTTACTACATGGCATTCCAGAGACTGTGCACAGTGACCAGGGCAGACAGTTCGAGGCCGAGATTGTACAAAGACTGTGTGAACTGCTAAATATTAAGAAAACACGTACTACACCATATAATCCCAAATCTGATGGTATGGTCGAACGTTTTAATCGTACACTCATTGACCAGTTAGCAAAGTCACTGCTGTCTTGCGGTGGTGAATGGGATGACTATTTGAAACATGTGGCCTTTGCTTACAACACATCGGTTCATGCGAGCACTGGGTACACTCCCTACTACCTCACTCATGGTCGGAAGGCTCGAGTCCCTGTTGATGTGTTAATACCGAATCAGACGAATCATTCGGACTTTTCTTTCACTCATGCTAACTTTGTCTCTGCTATGGTGGAACAGTTGGTAGTAGCCTTTGTGAATACTAGGCAGAGTGCAGCTGTCGCTCACAAGAGGCAGAAACTGTACTATGACTCTAATGCCCATCATTAACCTTACACCGTAGGGGACTTAGTGTGGCTGCACAATCCCAAGGAAGATAGGATGAAACTAGCTCCCCACTGAAGGGGCCCCTTTAAATCACGGGTGTTTTGGACTCTGAGGGTGTGAAAGGCCACACTTATCGCATTAGTGAGCCCCTGGCTGATGATGCTCTTTCACATGTTGTTCATTATGATAGATTAAGACCGTACACCATTGGCCTTATCCCTGGGCTCCCCTCGTGTACCCGTCTTTGCCCCGCTCCTGATTCACCTTCACCACAGGGGGATTCGCCTGTTCGGAGCCCTCCGGATGGGTGTGGGGTGAGGTTGCTGTGGATAGTCCGCCTCTGGCCTTGTCGCGTGCGGGGAGAGCTGTGAGACCTCCAGGTCGGTTTAAGGATTTTGTCACTTACCATTAATGGCTGTTTGTCATTTTGAGTTGTTTTGTTTTGTTTTTCTCTGTTTTCATGCACCTTTTGTTTGAGTAGGTGTGGTCATGTTATATGTTTGACATGCTTTGCAGTGGTTTTCATTGTTCACTTATCATTGCTGCTGGTGCTATTTTGCACTATTTATTTTTGTTCTTGTTGCTAAACGAGGACGTTTTCTTTTTTTGTTGGGGGGGAGGCATGTAAGTAAATTTTATGAGACTCTTATTTTGGATGAGTGCTACTTTTGTGAGACTCTTATTTTGATGAGCGCTGTCAGACAGGAAGAGAAAGGTGTGTAAAAAAAAGAGAGACAAATAAAGAAAGAGAGAGTGCCTCTGGAGTTCACAGCTGTCCTCCCTCCTTCATGTAAGCTTTATAACGTCAGTGGTCATCATCCTAAAATCCTCGGTTACAGTAGCTATACAATAAAAGGTGGCCCAACCCTGAGAAACCCCATTTGTTATTTTGATTTATTCAAAATTATGAGCAGCTTATGTGATTAGAGATGTGTGAAATTGTGTTATAGCAGGAAACAAGATCTTGGTGTTTTCAATATAAATGTTTCACAAATCCTGAACAGTGTTTTGAAGAATTATAGAATCATATTCTGTAGAAAAACTGGTTAGTGTACTTAACATGCAATTTGTTTTTGTCAGACTGTCTGTTGTGGAATAGAATTGAAGATGGTATGTTCCTGTCCTGCCCAGGTCTTGCATTTGTAGGAAAAGTATCCCGACAGATTCACAACCAGCTAGTCCACCAAATTTGTTGATAAGGTATATTCATAAGGTGTATGCAATAGCTAATCAAGTAAAACATGTATTTTATGCCAGTCAAAGTGAGAGAGAGAAAGAGTGTGTGATCGAGTGAATCGCTGCAGTCATTAGTCTCCCCCTAAATCTGCCCTCTTACCTGCTCCTGGTCTACCATTAATTCCTATAGGATTTTTGGCTAATTATGTTGACATAATTGACAACTTATGTTGACAAGTCACAAGTCCATCAGAGGACGATGCCATAACATCCCCACCTTAATTAATCAATGCTGCTTAAAAGCAAGATTTGTTAACACCACCTGGAAGAACAATCTTATGGCTTGATCTTCAAAGATCCCAAATAGGGGTCGCAAAATTTCTTGTATTTCTTGCAGATTTTTTTTCTTCTGTTCTGTCCTATTCCTGCTTTTCTGGACTGTCACATTTTGTTAATTTTTGCCTTCGCTATTCACAGCAGCAGGTTTGTCATTGCAGCCTGATGACAAACTCCTCTCTGTTAATTTGCATAGGGTGCTTCTGAGTGCATAATTGTGCATGCAGAAGGCTCAGTGTGAAGTTGTTCTGTGAGCAGATGCTTTATGTTGTTGTCCGGACGGACCCAGTGTTGGACCATGTTTTGCTGAATATTGGACCATTTGCACGTTGCTGGATGCCACCAGGCCTTCCGGCACCATCGGCCATTTTGTACCCCAGGATAGTCCGCTACTACAAATCCTAGCAGGAACCGCGGCTGATAGGATGGGGGCGTCGCAGCTCTGATGTCACAGTGGACTATGTAAGGGCACCGGAGACGCCCACCTTGGCTTTTCACGCTGGAAACCGAAATGCAGTTACCATGCAACTGGAGCATCACATTGGAGAAGAAATCCCACGTGGACTTTCATTCATTCTCCCCTGTTTTATTTTGTTTAGTCAGATATTTTACCCTTTTGTGTAGAACTCTGCATGTTTGATTAGGTGAAGATTATTGAATCGGAATAGCAAGCTGTATCAGGGCTGTTGATTTAAGAAATATTCACGTAGATAAAGAGAAAGCGTTTGTGTTTATTTTGTGCAAGAGTGATTTGTCAGTCAAAAAAAGGTTAAAGTTCCCCACATCTCGGCAGAAACGGTTGATTAAACAGTAAAATCTAATAATAGTTATCAACTATTACTGAGAATTTAATAATTGTAATTGTCAAGGGCTTTGAGCCACAATTACAGTACAAGAGGACATGAGGATTTTTGGTTAAGAAATACATTTTCTCAAATTATGATTTTTAATTATAATTATTGATAAATATGAATTAATCAATAATCATAATCCCAACACCAGTGAGGCAAAGTCTACATCCTGCTTCACCTTTAATCAAAATATTGGATTACAGGCTATTGTGCAGGAGGGCAGAGCTTTGTCCAAAGTAGTGCATGCCCCCTGTCATTGGTGCGCACATGGGGCAGTTGGTCTGGCCTGACAGCACCTTAGGAGCATGCACAGCTTGTTAACAGTATTGCTCAACGTAACTCACAAAAAAAGTGGCCAATCAATATGAACAATATAAAAGACAAACATGTCTATCAATTAATTTATTAGACATTTGCCTCCCTTGAGCTTTAATTCATTTCAAAGACTCCCTGTGTTCTTTTTGTTTTTAGTTTGTGTTTGAAGAATTTGAAGGTTATCACAAACCGCCACAATATTCAAGCTTGAACGTAATATTAGCAAAATAAAAATACTTTGCTGTAGGAGTTGGCAATCTATATATTATAGCTTTGCTCAATTTAAAACATAACGTCACACTGTCGAGTAAAGCATTTAAATCGAACATTTATGTACATAAAAATAAACTAGTTTTCAATGATTTTACTGAATTCCTTTTTTGGTGACACGAAATCATTTTTTACAGTGTAAACCCTTCTCACATTTAAACAATGTAATCAAACTGATCTGTCTCTAATTTCTCTGAAATGACACAATGTTACTCTCAATGATGCAACTTGTTTCATTTAGTGACAAGGTTAAAGCACAGTCTTTCTCAACACATGAAATAGGCTGCCTTAAAAGAATGATTTTTCACCTGCTAAGAACTGATTTTAGCATCCAGTTTACAAATGAAGGATGAAATCTACCTTATAATGTCTTTCTTATTAATTATTTATTTCCTGTTAATTATATTATCAACGTCACAGCACAGTGGGTGTTTCGCATGGTGTGTGATTACAGTTAACAGACTGTGCACGCCTCTCTGGCAAATGATCAGTTATGTGCACACCTCTGCATGATCAGGTTTGTGCTTCAGCAGCAGATGGTCCCACTGACAGCGATGGTGCCCTGGAATGATCCAGATGCAATAAAACAGTGTTGCAAGAGTTTTATCCTAGGAGAGATCATGGCTTCTGTTTGTGATTGGCTCAAAATCAGACCTTTGTTAATCCTACATAGAATTCTCTATTCTCATCTATTTTTATTATTTTTAATTTTGACAATCCAAATCTGTTGACACATGTAAAGACAATTCTCTCTCCTTCTTCTGCCATTCTATCTATGCCCCCTTCTCGCCACAGTTACAGCAGACATTTTGCATGCCAGTTAGTACCTGCATTTCAAACATGCTAATCATAGACGCAAAAACAGCACCCGCAATCTTTTTCGAGTTTAATAAATTGCATTGCGGGTGGCAAGGGATTACATTTGTATATCCTCCTCCCATGTGTGTTTGAGTCATTATCATATGTTTTGCCTATTCATGAAGGCAAACACGCTAAAACGTTAATGCCCGCTGTTCCACCGATTTTATACACGCAATCCGATTAGCACCTCCTTTGTAGATCAGGTTTGCGGACCCAAACTGGTTTGAGTGTGGTTTTGTACGTTCAAACCTTTTGAAGATCAGGCCCATAATGTACTGAGTCAGAATTAATATTAATGGATTCAGGGGAAAATGTCATGATTTGTGGATGTTTTTGTTGTTCTTATTTCCAGTTATGTTTTGAATCATGCTTCTGTTTTATTATTTTCCTGGATGTGTTTTAGTTTCTTAGTATTATTTTCTAGTTTATGTTTTGCACGTTAGGTTTTCTCCCGATTAGTTTTTATTATTGGATTTATGTTTTGCTTCACATCTTGTTCTCCCGGTCTCTGTCAGCCATAGTAATCAACTTCATTCAGTCCACCTGCACTAGGCAATCAGTCTCCCTGTTTCCCCTGTTCCATGCTTTATATTCACTACTCATCGCAGACACATTATGGATCACACTTCTGTTTGTCTTCCATGCCTGTCATTGTTTTGTTCCTGCCTTCCTTTTGTGAATGACTTGCCTTGCCAAAAATAAATCGTGTTTACTTACAGTAAACATGTTCGGCCGTCTGCCTTCTGGAGTCCTCTGCCTGACAGAAAATAAGTCTGTGATGGGTAATTGTAAAATGAACTGCAGGAAGATAATAAAGCTTCAAGCGTGGTGTTTTTAATACACTTATGTTTTATATTTGGCTGATGGAAAAACTAAACTGAGGTTTTGAACATTATGTTCCCAATATTTTTATTGGCTGCTGCTTCCCATGAGCTCCCAGCCCCCTAGCTCCTGACTAAAGAGGTGGGTTTCTCTGGCCCAGCTGCAAACTGGGGCTGAGGTAGCTCCGGTTTGTGGTGCTAGAGCTAAGGTTTTGTCTCAGTGGAAACACAAGGAACTTGTTCTTACTAAGCACAAGCACCAGTTAAGCACCGAAACAAGTTTGATGGAAAAGGCTGCACTTTGGTGTGACTCCACTACAATTGTGGGGTATAACAGGAAGGGTCCGCCCCCCGACAGAAACACTGAGTAATCCTGGAAGGGTCCCTCGTTGTCTTAGTCTTTAAAGACAGACAAATACTAAACTATACACACAAAAAGAGGTTAGTCATATTGTAGTCTGAGGTATGGCAGACATCTACTGAGTCACAGAGAAACTCATCAGTCACCCAGTCAGATGAATGTGGCCTCTGCCTCCACCTGCTCACTGTTAAGTGGCTCTCAGTGTGTGAAGCTGTCATACAGACAGCATTGTTGTCTTCAATCATGTATATCCCTGTGTCTGTGTGCCTGAATTTGCTTGTGTGCAATATGCTTCCCAACTGTGATACCAATGGTGAGAGTGCTAATGAATCAGTTAGTCTTGGAGCCAACTTAGGTAATAATTGGTATACCATCAAACAACCATTCACAATGCAAGATCAGATAAAAAATCATCTTAATAAAACAACATTTTAAAGAATGATTTGCTGAATAAAACCAACCTTCTGGATGACCATTTCTCAACGGTGTTTAATTAGTTATTAAAATAATATTTAAGAAAATAGTATTTTGAATAAGAACCAAACCTTTCAGATAAATGGGTCTTGATGGTGTTTAATTAGTTAAGTCATGTTTAGTAAAATAATATTTAGGGAAATATTATTTCCTAGATTGAAAACTAACAACCTTTTTGGGTAAATGATCTTCAGCTGACTCATAGTAGGTCAGCATGTGTTCTTAGCTGTTAGTGGTTGGGGCTAACAAAAGAAACTTGTGGCTTATCATCAGAATCAAACACATACCTTTAAAATACCACAAATAAAAGGATTGAAATAATAAGCGTGGATGACGCATTATGGCCGATCTTCTGTGTTTAAAATCCACCCTTTAAATAAAGTTTGTCTTAACTTACATACAGTAAACTGAGCACATGCACTGAGCAGCTAATCTGCTAGCACTAAGATAGCGGAGTTCTCAACACAAACAAAATCAAATGTTATAAAACGAACAATGTTTAGATTATTTCATTCTAAACTAATCTTCTCTAACCAAACACTACCTCTTACGTGAAACGTGCTAAGGAGAAGTTGTCCTGGGCGACGAAGTTGAGGAAACATCCACGTGTGGGTAAACAAAGGGTTAACTTGCAGCTAACCTCCTTAGCTGTGGGAAAGGGCTTTAGCTGGGATAATGTTTGGCTCCTTGAGTGGCAGTGATGCAGCGGGGTAGGTCTCGCTACCTGGACGTACACGCAGGAAGGTGTGCAGTTGCGGCCTCCTTTTCCAGGCAGTGGGGAAAATCCGCTTCGATTAGGGCTGCTTCTGGAGGCCTCAAATGAAAAGTCAAGTCAAGCTTGTCTCTTTACACCTTTTATATGAATTAATGTCAGACACTCGAACAGCAAATCATTACTTAACTTTGTTGCACGTGATTGTAATCACTCTGGATCCAGTTTGAAGAGTTATGTCTGTTTGCCAGTAAAGAGACATTAGCGCGCTTGTTACTCCTTCCAGTTCCACTGGGGACTTATGTGAAAAAGGTCTGTTTATTGGGATGCTGTGTTTTTATTCAAACAGTGACATCACAGGAAGTCCACTGTTACTCCTCTTGTTCCTATTTTTGGCTGTGCTGGAAGTAGGTTAATGCGATTTGTTTTGAAAGTTCCATAAAAGTTCTTACTGGCCTTTAATGTTGTAACCCATGTCTGGGGTCCCAACACTGGGAAGGTCGGATCTTGCTGAGTAACCGTAGGTTTACTTTCAAATATTCAATTCAATTCAGTTTATTTATATAGCGCCAATTCACAACACATGTTGTCTCAAGGCACTTCACAAAAGTCAGATACATACATTCCAATTAATCCTAAACATTGAACAGTGCAGTCAGATTCAGTTATTTATTCAAATTGGATAAAAAAATTTTCATCTGCCACGACCGACTGGGGGTTTGAGAAAACAGAGCAGAGACACAAATAGAACACAGAAGCATTGATCCAGGAGTACTTTCTATGCGAAGGAAAAGTATATGTTAGTGGATGTAGCTCCTTTAGTCGTTTAATCTAGAAAGAAAGAACAGATAAACTTTGAGCCAGTTTTCAAGGATAGAGTCTGAAACAGAGCACATATAATTAGTTACAGTAAAAACTCAGTCAATTGCTATATCAAGGAGAGATAAAGGGTTAAACACTGAAAGACAGGGCCAAGTGGATCATCTGTAGAAGGTGAATTAAGTTGTTGCCAGCAGAAGCTTGGGATATGCCTCTCTCCAGAAAGGTGTCACAGGTAGACACAGAGTCAGGTGTAGCTTCTAGGAAGAGAGAAGAGAGAGAACATAAAGTTAAAAACTGAATAACAGCAAATAATGCAGAATTGGAGAGTAGTGTGAGAATGTAGCGAAAGAGGGTGAAAGTGGTCATTTTGTCCTCGAGCAGCCTAAGCCTATAGCAGCATAACTACAGAGATAGTTTCAGGTTATTTATTTATATAGCCCTTATTTACAACAATGTTGACTCAAGGGTCTGGATCTGCTGGGGAGGCCAGACCAAACCACCGAGTGCCAGAGCCCGGCCACCCCAGAACGGGCCACGTGTAGGGGCACTAAGTAAAATAATAAACTGATAACGTTTGTCCATCTAGAGCCCACTGATGGCCATTTTTATGCTAAAAACCACAAGGATTGGGATACCTCTCTCTGTCAGACTGATTTTTACCATTGCAAAGAGAAGGGGTCATACAGGTAGCAGAAATGGAGGGTGTGTTTGCACTTCAACCATAACTGAGCCGGTTTAGGCTAAACCTGACTCCCCTTTACTACATCCAACAGGGAAGGAGGAAGGCGGAGGTACAAAATAAGGAAGATAGCTCAGGATAACCTAAGCCACTCTAACTATAAGCCTAATCAAAAAGGAAAATTTTAAGCCTAGACTTAAAAGTAGACAGGGTGTCTGCCTCAAAAACCAAAACCGGGAGCTGGTTCCACAGGAGAGGAGCTCGGTAACTAAAGGATCTGCCTCCCATTCTACTTCTCGAGACTCTAGGAACGATCAATAAACCTGCAGTCTGAAAACGAAGTGCTCTGTTAGGAACATATGAAACAATCAGATCTCTGATGTATGATGGAGTAGATCATAAAGGGCTTTATATGTGAGGAAGATAATTTTAAATTATTTTCTGGATTTAACAGGGAGCCATTGAAGGGAAGCTAAAATAGGAGAAATATGATCTCTCTTTTTAATTTTCATCAGAACTGTTGCTGCAGCATTTTGAATCAGCTGCAGGCTGTTAACTGCATTTTGTGGACATCCTGATAGTATAGAATTACAAAAGTCCAGCCTTGAAGTAACAAATGCATGGACTAGTTTTTCAGCGTCACTCCTGGATAGGATATGTCTAATTTTGGCAATGTTCCGGAGGTGAAAGAAGGAAATCTTAGAAACCTGTTTAATATGGGATTTAAATGACATGTCCTGGTCAAAATTAACACCAAGGTTTTTTACTTTATTACTGGAGGTCAGTTTAATGCCATCCAGGTTAAGTGATTGACTAAGCAGTTTCTTTTTTAAAGTCTCCGGTCCAAAGACGACAACTTCTGTCTTGTCTGAAATTAGAAGCAAAATATTTAAAGTCATCCAAGTTTGTATGTCTTCAAGACATGCTTGTAGTCTATCTAACTGGTTGCGTTCATCAGGATTTATGGATAAGTAAAGCTGAGTATCATCAGCGTAACAGTGAAGATTTATCCTATTCTGCCTGATAATTTGACATATTGGAAGCATACATATAGTAAAGAGTACTGAACCCTGTGGTATTCCACAATTAACCCCTGGGGTTTAAAGATTATTGATCATTTACATGAACAAACTGGAGTCTGTCAGACAAATAACATTTAAACCAGCCTAGCGCCGTTCCCCTGATCCATACAGCATATTCCACCCTATCTAAGAGAATACAGGTCCTTCTCAAAAAATTAGCATATTGTGATGAAGTTCATTATTTTCCATAATGTCATGATGAAAATTTAACATTCATATATTTTAGATTCATTGCACACTAACTGAAATATTTCAGGTCTTTCATTGTCTTAATACGGATGATTTTGGCATACAGCTCATGAAAACCCAAAATTCCTATCTCACAAAATTAGCATATCATTAAAAGGGTCTCTAAACGAGCTATGAACCTAATCATCTGAATCAACGAGTTAACTCTAAACACCTGCAAAAGATTCCTGAGGCCTTTAAAACTCCCAGCCTGGTTCATCACTCCAAACCCCAATCATGGGTAAGACTGCCGACCTGACTGCTGTCCAGAAGGCCACTATTGACACCTTCAAGCAAGAGGGTAAGACACAGAAAGACATTTCTGAACGAATAGGCTGTTCCCAGAGTGCTGTATCAAGGCACCTCAGTGGGAAGTCTGTGGGAAGGAAAAAGTGTGGCAGAAAACGCTGCACAATGAGAAGAGGTGACCGGACCCTGAGGAAGATTGTGGAGAAGGGCCGATTCCAGACCTTGGGGGACCTGCGGAACCAGTGGACTGAGTCTGGAGTAGAAACATCCAGAGCCACCGTGCACAGGCGTGTGCAGGAAATGGGCTACAGGTACCGCATTCCCCAGTCCTGGGCTACAGAGAAGCAGCACTGGACTGTTGCTCAGTGGTCCAAAGTACTTTTTTTGGATGAAAGCAAATTCTGCATGTCATTCAGAAATCAAGGTGCCAGAGTCTGGAGGAAGACTGGGGAGAAGGAAATGCCAAAATGCCAGAAGTCCAGTGTCAAGTACCCACAGTCAGTGATGGTCTGGGTGTCGTGTCAGCTGCTGGTGTTGGTCCACTGTGTTTTATCAAGGGCAGGGTCAATGCAGCTAGCTATCAGGAGATTTTGGAGCACTTCATGCTTCCATCTGCTGAAAAGCTTTATGGAGATGAAGATTTCATTTTTCAGCATGACCTGGCACCTGCTCACAGTGCCAAAACCACTAGTAAATGGTTTACTGACCATGGTATCACTGTGCTCAATTGGCCTGCCAACTCCACTGACCTGAACCCCATAGAGAATCTGTGGGATATTGTGAAGAGAACGTTGAGAGACTCAAGAGCCAACACTCTGGATGAGCTAAAGGCCGCTATCGAAGCATCCTGGGCCTCCATAAGACCTCAGTGCCACAGGCTGATTGCCTCCATGCCACGCCGCATTGAAGCAGTCATTTCTGCAAAAGGATTCCCGACCAAGTATTGAGTGCATAACTGTACATGATTATTTGAAGGTTGACGTTTTTTTGTATTAAAAACACTTTTCTTTTATTGGTCGGATGAAATATGCTAATTTTGTGAGATAGGAATTTTGGGTTTTCATGAGCTGTATGCCAAAATCATCCATATTAAGACAATAAAAGACCTGAAATATTTCAGTTAGTGTGCAATGAATCTAAAATATATGAATGTTAAATTTTCATCATTACATTATAGAAAATAATTAACTTTATCACAATATGCTAATTTTTTGAGAAGGACCTGTATTATGATCGAGTGTATCAAATGCAGCACTTAGATCTAAGAGGACAAGTACAGACACAAGTCCATTATCTGAGGCCATAAGAATATCATTAGTGACTTTCAGCAGAGCTGTTTCAGTGCTATGATGAGCTCTGAAGCCTGACTGAAACTCTTCAAACGGGTCATTGCTGTGTAAGTGCTCACATATTTGATTAGCAACTATTTTCTCAAGAATTTTAGATAAGAATGGAAGATTGGATATAGGTCTGTAATTTTTCAAGTCATCTCGATCAAGCGAAGGTTTCTTAAGCAAAGGTTTAATTACAGCTACCTTAAAAGCTTGTGGTACATATCAATTTACTAAGGATAGATTAATCATATCTAAAATGGGGCTGGTAATCAGAGGGAACACTTCCTTAAATAATTTGGTTGGGAATGGGTATAAAATACAAGTTGAAGGTTTAGATGAAGCTAATATTTCTGATAACTCAGGTCCAAACACAGATCACGTTCTGCAGTTATTTCCAATGTTGTCTCACTTGCTGAGGATGAAGTAATCATCTTCGGGAGTATGTCAAATATTTTATTTTTAATAGAATCAATTTTATGTAAGAAGAATCCCATAAAGTCATTACTGCTGAGAGCTAAGGGAATGGATGGCTCAACACAGCTATGACTCTGTGTAAGTTTAGCAACTGTACTAAAGAGAAACCTAGGATTATTCCTATTAATCATGAGAAATAAGCTGTTCTGGCTTGGCGAAGTGTCTTTTTATACAACAGTAGGCTATTTTTCCAGATTAAGTAGGAATCCTCTAGGTGTGTGACTTTTTTTCTCTCCAATTTTCTAACATTGTGCATTAAAGTATGCAGATCTAAATTAAACCAAGGAGCCTGCCTCCTATGAATAATTACCT
This sequence comes from Girardinichthys multiradiatus, assembly GCF_021462225.1. Taxonomy (NCBI): domain Eukaryota; kingdom Metazoa; phylum Chordata; class Actinopteri; order Cyprinodontiformes; family Goodeidae; genus Girardinichthys; species Girardinichthys multiradiatus. The sequence goes on from NC_061815.1 coordinate 8,178,595, forward strand.
TCTTTTTCAACGGGGCTGCCTTGTCTAATGCACTACACAATGATGAAGTAACACTCTCAACAAGAGAATCAATTTGGGAAGGGGCAGAAACAAAATGATTGCCTTCCATTGTGCTTTTCTGTGATAATGAGGAAATTAAAAGTGGAACAGATTCTTAAAAGGTTGTTACAGCATTGTCTGATAATGATCTACTATAATGACATTTTCTTTCAAGTGTGGAGTACTAGGTTAAATTAAACTCAAAGGTTATTAAGAAATGGTCAGATAGGACAGGGTCATGAGAAAATATTATGTCTTTACACTCAATGCCATATGTCAGCACAAGGTCCAGAGAATGAAGACAAAGGTGGGTAGGTTTGTTAATGTTTTGTGCAAAGCCAATTGAGTGTAAGATAGCATTAAACGCTATATTTAGGCTATCACTTTCAGTGTCAACATGGATGTTAAAATCCTCCACTATAATAACCTTATCTGTATTTAACATTAAATCAGATAAAAGGTCTGAAAACGTATCTAAAAATTGAGAGTAAGGACCTGGTGGATGGTACAAAACAACAAATAGAAGTGGTTTTAGTGCTTTGCAATTTGGATGAGGAAAACTAAGGATTAAATATTCAAAAGAGTTGTAGCTATTGATTGGTCTGGGACTAAAGAACAAATTGGACTGAAAGATGGTTGCTACTCCTCCTCCTTGCCCAGTTTTTTGAGGAATGTGAAAATTTAAATAATTAGTAGGAGTTGACTCATTTATAGTAACATAATCCTCTTTCTGCAGCCAGGTTTCTGTGAGTCAAAATAATTAATCTGATTGTCACATATCAGGTCACTAACTAGCAAAGTCTTTGAAGAGAGATATGTTATGTACAGTAAGCCACATTTAATTGTTTTCTTTTTCTTTTTAGTCTGAGTTGTGTTTATTTTGTATGAGATTTTTCTGATTTCCTCCTTTTAGATCATTTTTTAATCTATTCAATTTTGGCCATGGGCGAGACACTGTCTTAATAGGGTAATGGGTGGGTAGCAGTACAGAAGCTGCAGAGAGTATCCTGGGTTGTCAGAGTTTTGGAGAACTAATAAATTCGGCCATATTCCTAGAAAGAAGAGCTGCTCCATCCAAAGTGGGATGGATGCCCTCTCTCCTGATCAGACCAGGTTTTCCCCAAAATGTTTGCCAAGTATCAATGTAGCCCACATCGTTTTCTGGACACCAGAATACCAGAATAATATGTAATTCCACTTTTTGTACATATAATTCGTTTGTGGACATGTGCTTGGTTTTTTTTTTTTTTTGTTTTTTTTTTTGTATTTGTGCAATGCATTGGTTGTTGTGGATGTCTGGTGTAAATTTTATTCCATAGCCACATTGGAAATATTTAAACTGAGAAAAATGTCCCCTCCTTGAACCGTCACCTTAACGTGGTGGAGGGGTTTGAGTGCTCAAATGATCCTAGAAGCTATGTTGTCTGGGGCCTAAATGCCCCTGGTAGGGTCTCCCATGGCAAACAGGTTCTAGGTGATGGGTCAGACAAAGAATGGTTCAAGAACCCCTCATGAAAAACACAATATCGAGGCACGTGACGTCGCCCGGTACGGCGGAGCCGGGGTCCCACCCTGGAGCCAGGCCTGGGGTCGGGACTCGTCGGAGAGCGCCTGGTGGCTCCTCGCGGGACCCGGCCAGGCCAAGCCCGAACGAGAGACGCGAGGCCATCCCCCAGTGGGCCCACCACCTGCAGGGGGAACCGTGAGGGACCGGTGCAAAGAGGATTGGGTGGCGGACGAAGGTGGAGACCTCAACGGCCCGATCCCCGGATGCTTAGGCTGGCTCTAGGGACGTGGAATGTCACCTCGCTGGGGGGGAAGGAGCCTGAGCTTGTGCGGGAGGTCGAGAGATATCGACTAGAAATAGTCGGGCTCGCCTCCACGCACAGCGTGGGCTCTGGAATCCATCTCCTTGAGAGGGGTTAGACTCTCTTCTACTCTGGAGTGGCCCACGGGGAGAGGCGGCGGGCTGGTGTGGGTTTGCTTGTTGCCCCCCAGCTCAGCCATCTCGTGTTGGGGTTTACCCCAGTGGATGAGAGGGTTGTATCCCTGCGCCTTCGGGTTGGGGAGAGGTCTCTGACTATCATTTCAGCCTACGGGCCGAGTGGTAGTGCAGAGTACCCTGCCTTCTTGGCGTCCCTGTCGGGGGTGCTGGATAGTGCCCCTCCCGGGGACTCCATTATTCTGCTGGGGGACTTCAACGCCCACGTGGGGAACGACAGTGACACCTGGAGAGGCGTGATCGGGAGGAATGGCCTCCCCGATCTGAATCCGAGTGGTGTTTTGTTATTGGACTTCTGTGCTAGTCACGGATTGTCCATAACGAACACCATGTTCAAACATAAGGGTGTCCATCAGTGCACTTGGCACCAGGACACCCTAGGCAGGAGGTCGATGATCGACTTTGTTGTCGTATCATCAGACCTTCGGCCGCATGTTTTGGATACTCGGGTGAAGAGAGGGGCTGAGCTGTCCACTGATCATCACCTGGTGGTGAGTTGGATCCGCTGGAGGAGGAGAAAGCCGGACAGACTCGGCAGGCCCAAGCGCATAGTGAGGGTCTGCTGGGAACGCCTGGCGGAGCCCTCGGCCAGGGATGTATTCAACTCCCACCTCAGGGAGAGCTTCAACCAGATCCCGGGGGATGTTGGAGACATAGAGTCCGAGTGGACCATGTTCTCTGCATCTATTGTCAATGCTGCTGCCCATAGCTGCGGCCGTAAGGTCTGCGGTGCCTGTCGTGGCGGCAATCCCAGAACCCGGTGGTGGACACTGGCAGTAAGGGATGCAGTTAAGCTGAAGAAGGAGTCCTATCGGCTGTGGTTGGCTTGTGGGACTCCTGAGGCGGCTGACGGGTACCGTGAGGCCAAGCGTGCTGCGGCCCGGGCTGTGGCAGAGGCAAAAACTCGGGCCTGGGAAGAGTTCGGTGAGGCCATGGAGAAGGACTACCGGTTGGCCTCGAAGCGATTCTGGCAAACCGTCCGGCGCCTCAGGAGGGGGAAGCAGTGCTTTGCCAACACTGTTTATAGTGGGGGCGGGAGACTGCTGACCTCGACTGAGGACATTATCGGGCGGTGGAAGGAGTACTTCAAGGATCTCCTCAATCCTGCCATCACGCATTCCGTGGTGGAAACAGAGGCTGGGGACTCGGGGTTGGACTCTTTCATCACCCAGGCTGAAGTCACCGAGGTGGTTAAAAAGCTCCGCGGTGGCAAGGCCTACGGGCGGATGTGATCCGCCCTGAGTACCTCAAGTGTCTGGATGTTGTAGGGCTATCATGGTTGACACGCCTCTTCAACATTGCGTGGCGGTCGGGCACAGTGCCTCTGGACTGGCAGACTACAGGGGGATCACACTCCTCAGCCTCCCTGGTAAGGCCTACGCCAGGGTATTGGAGAGGAGAGTCCGACCGATAGTCGAACCTCGGCTTCAGGAGGAACGGTGTGGTTTTCGTCCCAGCCATGGAACACTGGACCAGCTCTATACCCTCTACAGGGTGCTTGAGGGTTCATGGGAGTTTGCCCAACCGGTTCACATGTGTTTTGTGGACCTGGAGAAGGCATTCGACTGTGTCCCTCGTGATGCCCTGTGGGGGTCCTCCAGGAGTATGGAATCGGGGGCCCTTTATTAGGGGCCATCCGGTCGGTCCCTGTACGAGCGGAGCAGGAGTTTGGTCCGCATTGCCGGCACTAAGTCGGACCTGTTCCCAGTGCATGTTGGACTCCGGCAGGGCTGCCCTTTGTCGCCGGTCCTGTTCATAACTTTTATGGACAGGATTTCTAGACGCAGCCAAGGGCCGGAGGGGGTCTGGTTTGGGGACCAGTGGATTTCGTCTCTTCTTTTTGCGGATGACGTGGTCATGCTGGCCCCCTCTAGCCAAGACCTACAGCATGCACTGTGGCGGTTCGCAGCCGAGTGTGAAGCGGCTGGGATGAGGATCAGCTCCTCCAAGTCCGAGGCCATGGTACTCGACCGGAAAATGGTGGCTTGTCCTCTTCAGGTTGGAGGGGAGTTCCTGCCTCAAGTGGAGGAGTTTAAGTATCTCGGGGTCTTGTTCACGAGTGAGGGAAGAATGGAGCGGGAGATCGACAGACGGATCGGTGCAGCTGCCACAGTAATGGGGGCGCTGTGCCGGTCCATTGTGGTGAAGAGAGAGCTGAGCCGAAAAGCAAAGCTCTCAATTTACTGGTCGGTCTACGTTCCTACCCTCACCTATGGCCATGAACTTTGGGTCATGACCGAAAGAACGAGATCACGGATACAAGCGGCTGAAATGAGCTTCCTCCGTAGGGTGGCCGGGCACTCCCTTAGAGATAGGGTGAGGAGCTCGGCCATCCGGGAGGAGTTCGGAGTAGAGCCGCTGCTCCTCCACATTGAGAGGAGCCAGTTGAGGTGGCTCGGGCATCTATACCGGATGCCTCCTGGACGCCTTCCTTGGGAGGTGTTCCAGGCACGTCCCACCGGGAGGAGGCCCAGGGGACGGCCCAGGACACGCTGGAGGGACTATGTCTCTCAGCTGGCCTGGGAACGCCTTGGGCTCCCCCTGGAGGAGCTGGAGGAGGTGTCTGGAGAGAGGGACGTCTGGGCGTCTCTGCTGAGTCTGCTGCCCCCGCGACCCGGTCCTGGATAAGCGGAAGACGACGAACGAACGAACGAACGAAAAATGTTGCTTACCTTGCTTATACTTATTTAACTGGAAAATGGTAATTAATCCATTGTTACTGGCTTGTATTTATAACGGTAGTTGGTTTGACATCATTTATAGCTCCAACCTCTATGCCAAAGTGAACACAGTCTAAACACAGCTATTAGTTGCCCAGGAAGTTGGAATCTGACAAGGAATTGGGTCAGAAATAAACCGAGTTAATATCACCTTAACACTTGAAGCAGCAGCAAACAACATTGTACTTTTCAAAGGATGAAATGCTGTATTTAAAATTAGCATTGGAAAACAACACAACTTAAACTAAATCACTTCCTAGTTACACATGCTACCGTTAGCACTAAAGGGTAGCTAGCTGCTACAGTTATATTAGCAGTTTAAACTCCAACTGGCTTCAAAAATGGCATGTTACATTTATTAATTTTTGCCTTGAGGAGATAATTACTGTACATAGTTTATTGTCTGTTGGTGCTGCTGCATAAGTATTTGCTGTGAGAGCCACTAAAATACAAATTTATTTGGCAATGATTCATATGCTGTCAGGGTTTGCTAAATGAGCAAAACTGTAACAAGTCAATACACAGATAAACAGATGGTAATATGGTAATCATCATTCGCCATTTCCTTTCAGTATTAAACTTTTCCAGCATATGACTCTGGTTATTTTACCAGAGGAAGGTCAAAGTTACACAGAAAACATAACCTGAATTATAAACAGGAAAAATACTGCTATTGTTTCTGTGCTTTTCAATGTTGACATGTGATTCATACTAAAATGGATTAATACTACTTGAAACAAAGACTGCAGTGCTATTTGGAGTAGAGCATATCTGTGATTCAGAAATTGGCAAAGAAGGGGAGAACATTTAACGTCTACATATAACGTCTACCGCAAAAACATTTAACATCTACCACAGGCTGCAAATAAGCTGATATCTTCTATTCCTTAAAACATAACTTATGGATATAAACAGAAAGCTGAAGGCATAAATACTATTTGACAGTGTTAAAATGGTGGTCATTTTCACTTTTTGGGTGTAAGTGCTTTTGTTTAAGAGGTTTTTATTGCAGTTCTTGTCACATATTGGATTACAAACTGCACTCTAAAGACATTAATTTTGACACTAATACTGGAAATTAAATAACAATAGAGTATGGAGGGATCAAAAAAGATAGTTGCCTGTTTGGTCTCATGTTTAGATTTATTTATTTTCTGTTCAAGCTCACCAAGTGATGTGTGTTGCAAAGAGATCTGCAATCTAGCACTAGTTTACCTTATTTTAAAAATCCTGGCCTTATTTTAAAACATTCAGACATTTTTTCGCTATAACTGATTTTTTTTTTTTCTAGTTTCAAAAGGTTTGAAAGGCTGTATAACTGTGATGACTCTGGCACCTAGCAATTTTACCCGAGTCCTGCCTCTGACTAGCAACTGAAGCGGAGCTCCACCCACTTGATTTTCAGTAGAGGATCACGTCTCGCCAGCTGGTTTTACATTACACGCCCTTTAAAATGGCTACTCTCAAAGGCAGATTTTCTGTTGTTGGCTGCAAAGATCCACATGTGTCCATCCTCAACTGGTGGAGAGAAGAAATCAACGTCAAAGTAATTTTGTTCTTTTCATATTAAATCGGATAGGTGCATTTAGAGGTCTGGGCAGGATGATGCATAGTTAAAGTGATTTAGAATCACCAGTAGTTAATCCAAGCTATGCTGAGCTGTGTTTGGATTTACTGTGCAAGTGCTGCTGAATCGTGCATGTTCACATTTTGTCTGGCTGATCCCAAATCAGCCAGGAGTTAGAAGTTGGACTTTTAAAGGTTTCATTCAAAGCAACTGCGGTCTGGGCCTCGCCTGACCATTCCTTTGTTCCAGTTTTATTACTGGAGTTTTTTCCACTGAGTTCCTGCCTCAGAGTTTTATGACTCTTTGTTTGAGATTTGGGGAAATCAGCTGCTAGAGGCTAAAGGGCCGTGGCCCCACCGTTTTATCAACTGATCACTGCAATCGAGACATTAGCACAACAGGAGAACGTCTCTTTCCATTTACCCCAAATTACATTTTGTCCATAAAACTGCTGGTTTGATCTTCATAGGCACTCAATGCACATATATTTTTCTTTTATTATTATTGTTAGGTAGTAATTTTTATCCCCTTTGTGTAGAATAGTCCTTGTTAGTTAGGTGAAGGTTTTTGGACCAGAATAATGGTATATCAGAATTATTTGGCTTCAATAAATCTTCAATAAATCTTCCTATATATAATTAAGAGAAGTGTGTTTATTTCGTGCAGGAGTGATTTATCTGTCAAAACAAGGTTGAAGTTCCCCCACCTTCAGTGCAGTGGTTGAAACAGTGACGTTTTGTGGTTCTGGTTAATAATTTAACAATTATTAATGATGAATAGCTAACTGTAATTATTAAGAGCTTTGAGCCCATAATCTCCTGTAGGTTTCTTCCTGTAAAAGCAAAATTTTATTTTCAGCTGTCGCTACATGCATGCTCAGTATGAGGTATTGCTGTAAAGTCAACAACACAATGCAAGTGACTGTCCACTGTCGCTACGTGCTCATCCAGAAAAGGTGAAAGCTGCAAGTCAATGACCTGATGCATCTGCTAGGTTTCTTTAGATAGAAATGTCACCTTTTTATGTAAGATGCCGTGAGACGACATGTATTGTGGATTCGCGCTATATAAATAAATGTAATTGAAATGAATAATTTATGTTGAACGCATAAAGCAGTCTGTCTGCTGCACCTGCCTGTTCTGGCTGTACTGTTCAGCAAAAGGTAAATCTAATTTGCATCTGTCCAGGACAGACGCAGTAGGATATTTTTGCCACATCTGTCTACACATGGGTTACCAAGTCCATATTTACAGGGCTCTCGCCAGCGCATTTCAGCGTAGCGGAAATTAGGCCGATACGCTCATTTTTTATGAGCCTATCTGCCCTTAGACTGACATCTGGGCTCCCTCTCCGTGTGGTTTTTATGTTGGGTATTGCACATGCACTAAGGGTGTTCCCACTTCCTTTCACCTTATGATTTTGTGCGACCCCTAACGGTAAAGCTTTATAAAATGATGCCTCCTTCGAAGAGTCGGTATAAACGATGTAATATCACGGCGTTTTTTACTGTTGCTGCTAAGCACAAATCGGGTGACGGTCATTCCACTAATGGCGAGGAGCAAAATGATGGGCCTGCAGCCAGTACTAGCACTGCATCAGTCATAGACAAGGACGTCATTTCTGGTGTTTGGTGGGGCTTAATAAGAATATGAAACGGAGGCCTGGCATCAATCCAGCATGAAAAGAAGCCTCCCCCAATGGCTGGAAATAACTGCAGATGAAGCTGGTAGGCCTTCAGATTAGGTTATTTACACTCAATTTAGAACCTTTGATGTTACTGTTATGCTAGATGTGCTGTTTTTTCCAATTTCCATGATTTCAGCCTAACATTGACACTATCATTATGCTAAAAGTCTTGAAATAAGATGGATTTGATGATAAATATAGTGTACACAGACTGCAACTAGAAATATTCATTTAACCATAATTTTGCCTATAGGGAAAAGCATTGGTACAACAAAGCAATGATCAATCAAACATACGTTTTCCTAGTTCAAAAAAACAATAACCAGATTCAACAGACACTTCAATTGGAATTCAAAACATGCAGACAAGTCAATATAAAAATAAAAAAAATCCACCAGTTTGATCCAGTCATAGTAACTGTCACAGCAAGGACAGAGAGAGAAGCCCAGACTTAAGAAGGTGCACAGAGTTACTGTTTTGCCAAGCAAACCCCAGCCTATTCCTCCCTTATCATTAGCAGGAAGAGGAGGAATGCAGAAGTGGAGTTTCTGTACATACGTGTGTGTGTGTGGGTGTGTGAGTAAGCTGTCCACCTAAAGAACAGTGCTGAGAGCAGACAGCTGGGAAAACAGCAGCAGCTTTATCAACAAACTGTTCACAGATTAGAATTTAGCGGAGCTCCTCCCTCTGGCGGGACCTTTGTTCTGTCAGAGAAAAAGATAACTTGTCATCAGTCATAAGAGCAGATTACCAAACAGCTGCTCACACATACTGTACAGTTGTGTTTAAAATGGTGTGTTTAAAAAAACATGAGAAAATGTCAAAATCTAAAAAAGTTTTTATTTCCATGCATTGGAAACACTATATAATATTGTAAATCAAACTATAAAGAAAAATGTATCAATCTTTCAAACAACTGTACAGAATATTAAGACAAATGAACAAAATAGCAGTGTCTGCATTTTTTTTTTTTTTAGAAACTCGAATATTTACTGCATTAACAGATTAACGTTGATTAATGCATTATCATTCCTGTGAATCACTAAACTAAAATGTAGTTTTATAACCAGTGTTTCTGAAAACTGCTTCACATCTGTGTTGCATGGAGTTGATCAACTTCTGGTACCTGTAAACAGGTATTCCAGCCCAGGACGATTTGACAACATTGTACATAAACAGATTTCTTGATGTTACCTCACAAATTTTCAATTGGATTAAAGTCTGGAGATTGGACCTGGCCACTCCAGAACTGTAATTTTGCTGGTCTGGAACCAAGATGATCCTCCCTTACTAGTGAGTTTGGATTCATTGTCTTGTTAAAACACTTATTTCAAGGGCATTTCCTCTTTAGCTGAAGGCAACTTGACCTTTTTAAGCGTTTCAATATCTGCAAACTGTTCCATGATCTCATGTATGCGATAAAAAGGCCAGACACCATAGTGAGAGAAACATCTCCATATCATGATGCTTGAACCACCATGCTACATTGTCCTCAGAGTGGACTCTGGTTTCAGTTCAGTGTTTGGGGTGTCATCTGACAAACTGTCTGTGGCCCCTGGATTTAAAAATAGCAATTTTACTTTCATCAGTCCACAAAATGTTTCTCCATTTCTCTTTAGGCCAGTTGATGTGCTCTTTGGAAAACTGTATACTCTATGGCATACTGTTTTTTTTTTAACAGTGGGACATTACGGGGGGTTATTGCCAATAGCTTCACACAGGCATCTTTTAATTGTCACAGTATTCACCATTAACTTCAGACTTTCTTTGATCACCCTGGCAAAGACTCTGCCAAAGCCAATGAGTATTTGCCATTCTGGGTATTCTTCAATCCCAGGTTTCAATCTTAGGTTTCAATTCAGGTTTTCAGAGAGAAATGTATGTACAACATGTACTGGTATCATCCTTAAATAAAGGCCACCCAATTGACACGTTTCTTCACACAATGAATGACCTCAGTAATTGAACTCCACAAACCTCTTATTTTCTCAAGAGCATGCATATAATGAATTTTGGTTCTGCAGGTTTTCTCCAACACCTACTAAAATCAGAATCAGCTTTATAGCCAAGTTTGTACAGACAAACATGCAATTTGACACCGGTACACTTTGCTCTCAGTCATGATTTTTTTATTTCTTAATTTTTTTTGTATATATAGCAGTGGAAAAAAAAGAATATCTTTTTAAATGTACAATACAGACCAAATGTTTGGAGACACCTTCTCATTCAAAGAGTTGTCTTTATTTTCATGACTACGAATATTGTAGATTCACACTGAAGGCATCAAAACTATGAATTAACACATGTGGAATTATATACTGAACAAAAAAGTGTGAAACAACTGAAAATATGTCTTATATTCTAGGTTTTTCATAGTAGCTCCCTTTTGCTTTGATTACTACTATGCACACTCTTGGCATTCTGTTGATGAGCTTCAAGAGGTAGTCACCTGAAATGTTTTTCACTTCATGGGGTTGGGACCATCAGTTGTGTTGTGCAGGCGGTGGATAAAGTACACAGCTGATAGTCCTACTGAATAGACTGTTAGAGTTTGTATGATGGCAAGAAAAAAGCAGCTAAGTAAAGAAAAACGAGTGGCCATCATTATTTTAAGAAATGAAGGTCAGTCAGTCCGAACAATTAGGAAAACTTTGAAAGTGTCCCCAATGCAGTCGCAAAAACCATCAAGCGCTACAAAGAAACTGGCTCACATGAGGACCGCCCCAGGAAAGGAAGACCAAGAGTCACCTCTGCTGCGGACGATAAGTTCATCCGAGTCACCAGCTTCAGAAATCACAGGTTAACAGCAGCTCAGATTAGAGAACAGGTCAATGCCATACAGAGTTCTAGCAGCAGACACATCTCTAAAACAACTGTTAATAGGAGACTGTGTGAATCAGGCCTCCATGGTAAAATAGCTGCTAGGAAACCACTGCTGAGGACAGGCAACAAGCAGAAGAGACTTGTTTGGACTAAAGAACATAAGGAATGGACATTAGACCAGTGGAAATCTGTGCTTTGGTCTGATGAGTCCAAGTTTGAGATCTTTGGTTCCAACCACCGTGTCTTTGTGCGGCGCAGAAGAGGTGAACGGATGGACTCTACATGCCTGGTTCCCACCGTGAAGCATGGAGGAGGAGGTGTGATAGTGTGGGGTTCCTTTGCTGGTGACACTGTTGGGGATTTATTCAAAGTTGAAGGCATACTGAACCAGTATGGCTACCACAGCATCTTGCAGCGGCATGCTATTCCATCATGTTTGCATTTAGTTGGACCATCATTTATTTTTCAACAGGACAATGACCCCAAACACACCTCCAGGCTGTGTAAGGGTTATTTGACCAAGAAGGAGAGTGATGGGGTGCTGCGCCAGATAACCTGGCCTCCACAGTCACCGGACCTGAACCCAATCGAGATGGTTTGGGTGAGCTGGACCGCAGAGTGAAGGCAAATGGGCCAACAAGTGCTAGGCATCTCTGGGAACTCCTTCAAGACTGTTGGAAAACCATTTCAGGTGAGTACCTCTTGAAGCTCATCAACAAAATGCCAAGAATGTGTAGAACAGTAATCAAAGCAAAAGGTGGCTACTTTGAAGAACCTAGAATATAAGACATATTTTCAGTTGTTTCACACTTTTTTGTTCAGTATATAATTCCACATGTGTTAATTAATAGTTTAGCTACAATATTCGTAGTCATGAAAATAAAGAAAACTCTTTGAATGAGGTGTCTCCAAACTTTTGGTCTGTACTGTACATATATACACAAATGACTTTACAATAGACTATAATGTAAGATTAGTACAAGTATGTATGTTGTTGTTTTGAAACTCTGACTGTCAAATGTTCATCAGAGAAACAGTCTGGGGAAGAAACTTTCTCTGTGGCGGCTGGTTTTAGTAGACAGCGCTCTGTACCGCCACCTGTAGGTAAAAGCCTAAACAGTTTGTGTGCAGGGTGTGTGGGGTCTGCAGAGATTTTAGCTGCCATTTTCCTGACCCTAGACCTGTATAAGTCCTGGGTAGAGGGAAGGTGAGCCCTGATGATTCTCTCTGCAGACATGATTGTTCATTGCAGTCTGCACCTGTCCTGTTTTGTGGATGAGCCAAACCACACTGAGATGGACCAAGACCGGACAGACTGAATTATGGCAGTGTAGAAGATGACCATCAGCTCCTGGAGAAAGTTGAACTTCTTGAATTGCCTCAGAAAGTACAGTCCCTGTTGAGCCCTCTTCTGAACATTCTCTATATGTGAGGACCACCTCAGGTTTCGATTAATGGTGGTTCCTAGGTACTGGAAGTGTTCCACAGAAGATACAGTGTTGAGGATTGTGAGGAAGGTATGTGGACGTGGTGTTCTCCAAAGTTCCACCATCATCTCCACAGTCTTTAGTGGACAAGTAAACTATTTGCCATGTCATAATATGATTTCTACTAAAAACAGTGATTGACCTGGTTAGTCTTGTTGGACTGCTAATTTTATGAACACAACTGTATTTTGGCAACTTTATGCTGCTTTTCCCATCTCTGCATGTTCAAACACACTTTGGAGTAACAACTGAATTAGTGCTCTGATGACTTACTGATGAAACACAGTGCTGTTTGGTTTTGAAAGAAGAATTACTTACCGATGAGTGAGTTTGTTCCTGAAGTCTTTAACTGAGCTTCTGTCTATGATATTTAATGTGTCTCTTTTAGACAGTACTAAGGGAAATTACTTCCTGATTTCTCATAAAAACATTTATTATTTTTTATACTTTATAACTGCAGTTGTTAATTCTGAAGCATTTTCATTCATTCATTTTAATTAGTTCTCATTTTGTGTTGTTCCTATTTGCTTTGTTTCCTACAATGGGTAAATTGAATGAACTTGTGGTTAATGATAAAATATGGACCTGGGTATGTTAAAAATAATACAATAAAAACAAAACATTAATAAGTTACACAGTTGTTCATCAGGCCATTTCTCTATTTGCATCCAATTTCACAGTTCATTTTATTTGCAATTCGCATGCATTACAGTGGCTTCTTTTACAGGATTGTTTCATTTGCCCCCTCCTCCAGTTGGTGTAATTGCAACACCAGTAGTGTAGTACTACACTATTAGTGTAGTACCATTAGTGTAATAATTCAGATAGGAAAAAGAGGGTTGCTCCATATGGCTTCCCAGATCTGGTTCAGTAAGTAACTTAAACAACTTTAGTTTTTTTTTTGTTCATTTGTTTATTTTGGTCTTTCACTGTTTAGATGTCTCAGAGCACCAAACAATTTTAAAAGTAACCATTGGATTACAGGTCCTTCTCAAAATATTAGCATATTGTGATAAAGTTCATTATTTTCCATAATGTCATAATGAAAATTTAACATTCATATATTTTAGATTCATTGCAACACTAACTGAAATATTTCAGGTCTTTTATTGTCTTAATACGGATGATTGTGGCATACCGCTCATGAAAACCCAAAATTCCTATCTCACAAAATTAGCATATCATTAAAAGGGTCTCTAAACGAGCTATGAACCTAATCATCTGAATCAATGAGTTAACTCTAAACACCTGCAAAAGATTCCTGAGGCCTTTAAAACTCCCAGCCTGGTTCATCACTCAAAACCCCAATCATGGGTAAGACTGCCGACCTGACTGCTGTCAGGAAGGCCACTATTGACACCCTCAAGCAAGAGGGTAAGACACAGAAATAAATTTCTGAACGAATAGGCTGTTCCCAGAGTGCTGTATCAAGGCACCTCAGTGAGAAGTCTGTGGGAAGGAAAAAGTGTGGCAGAAAACGCTGCACAACGAGAAGAGGTGACCGGACCCTGAGGAAGATTGTGGAGAAGGGCCGATTCCAGACCTTGGGGGACCTGCGGAAGCAGTGGACTGAGTCTGGAGTAGAAACATCCAGAGCCACCGTGCACAGGCGTGTGCAGGAAATGGGCTACAGGTGCCGCATTCCCCAGTTCAAGCCACTTTTGAACCAGAAACAGTGGCAGAAGCGCCTGACCTGGGCTACAGAGAAGCAGCACTGGACTGTTGCTCAGTGGTCCAAAGTACTTTTTTCGGATGAAAGCAAATTCTGCATGTCACTCGGAAATCAAGGTGCCAGAGTCTGGAGGAAGACTGGGGAGAAGGAAATGCCAAAATGCCAGAAGTCCAGTGTCAAGTACCCACAGTCAGTGATGGTCTGGGGTGCCGTGTCAGCTGCTGGTGTTGGTCCACTGTGTTTTATCAAGGGCAGGGTCAATGCAGCTAGCTATCAGGAGATTTTGGAGCACTTCATGCTTCCATCTGCTGAAAAGCTTTATGGAGATGAAGATTTCATTTTTCAGCACGACCTGGCACCTGCTCACAGTGACAAAACCACTGGTAAATGATTTACTGACCATGGTATCACTGTGCTCAATTGGCCTGCCAACTCTCCTGACCTGAACCCCATAGAGAATCTGTGGGATATTGTGAAGAGAACGTTGAGAGACTCAAGACCCAACACTCTGGATGAGCTAAAGGCCGCTATCGAAGCATCCTGGGCCTCCATAAGACCTCAGCAGTGCCACAGGCTGATTGCCTCCATGCCACGCCGCATTGAAGCAGTCATTTCTGCCAAAGGATTCCCGACCAAGTATTGAGTGCATAACTGTACATGATTATTTGAAGGTTGACGTTTTTTGTATTAAAAACACTTTTCTTTTATGGGTCGGATGAAATATGCTAATTTTGTGAGATAGGAATTTTGGGTTTTCATGAGCTGTATGCCAAAATCATCCGTATTAAGACAATAAAAGACCTGAAATATTTCAGTTAGTGTGCAATGAATCTAAAATATATGAATGTTAAATTTTCATCATGACATTATGGAAAATAATGAACTTTATCACAATATGCTAATATTTTGAGAAGGACCTGTATGTCCAATAAACACAAGGTCAAAATGAGACAAACAGGATAAAATACACATAACACCAACACTAACACATTGCTTAACAAACCTTGTTACAACCACTTTCTGAATCATAGCCACGTTGTAAGTTGACCTTCAAAATGCAACACTAACAAAAATTAGTGAGACAAAATGAGTATGCAAACTATTGAATGCATGTGGACTCAAAGATGTTTTTAATGACACCAGATGACCCTTACCTGATTCCACTGGGATCCAGAAAACAACCAACTGTAACATACGAAAACTCTCTCAAATGGTATAACCATTTATACCTTACAAAGAAACTGAAAACAGCTTTGTAGTAAAGGTATGGATGCCTCTTCATTCACAGTCTTTAAAGAAATTCAACAAATCAAACGAATGACCACACCTGTAAACTGATGGAAAAATCTGTCAGTTGGTCACTAAAGTAAAAAAATAAACTGTCAAGACCCGGCTTATTTGCCGCGGCAAAAACCCACTGAGACATAGATTTAAAAAAAGTAGTCCAAATAAGATATTTACTGATTTAAATTAACGTTATGAGGTGTAGGGGCGTGCCGGTCGTGCAGGGGTAAAACGCACCACCCATATTTAGTGGCTTTGGTCCTCGACACAGCCGTTGCAGGTTCAACTGCTGACCCAGCAAACTGTGCTGCATGTCTTCTAGCTTTCTCTTCTCCTATCCTGTTGGCACACCAAAAAAAAAGTGCAATAAAAAAAATTGCCGGAACAAAAAAAAAAAAAAAAAGCAAAATACATGATGAGGTGTGTCTTCAGTTGTTTCAGTATGCAAGCAGGAACCAAGATTGACAAGTTTGTCTCTGTCTCTGTGTGGGAGAGAGGTCTGTGGCAATCTTCCGTCAGCATTCATATCCTGGGAGAACAGGCTGGGTGCTCCCGTCAGGCTGATTGCCAAAGCTGATCAGGACCTGCAAACACAAGGCAAAGAAAAAAGGCCATGCCAAGCCCCAGGTAAGGATGGATTGAATTACACGATGCAGAGATGACCTAACTCATGGTGGATTGACTACACTTTTTAATAAAGTGTGGTAAGGTGGCTTATTTACCTGTGAGCTGGAAGGAGGCAATTATTGTACCAAGTAGGAAACCAGGTAAAGATTCCAGTAAATCTGGGAGCTATAGGCCTACTGCATTTACAACACGTATCTCCAAGCTAATAAAATTAATGGTCAATGAGAGACTTGTGTACTTGATAGACTTGTGTATCTGGAAAGGTCGGAAAGGTCTGCTGATAAAATTGAGAAGAATGGGGATTGAAGAAAAGACATTTGGGAAATGGACGTAGAGAGGGCTATCCAAGTTGAAAAAGGTAAAGACCTGTCAGAGAAAAACATGGTTGATAATGGTATCCCACAGGGGAGTGTAATTAGTCTTACCTTATTTTCAATAATGAAAATGCTTTTTTCATGGGTCTCAGTAGGGGTGTAAAATCTCTGTATGCTGATGATGGGGGCCTGTTGAAAAGAGGGAGGAATGAACAATATGTCATAAGGAAAGTGCAAGGGGCATCGGAGGAAGTTGAAATGTGGGGTATTAAATGGGGTCTTAAATTTTTAGATGAGAAAATGTGTGTTGTTTTCGAGCAAGAAATGGATATTAGACTATAATATTCCTTTAGAGAGAGTGGATAGCTTTTGCTTTTTAGGGTGCACTTAGATTGTAGTTTAGTTTGAAGAGAACATGTTAAAAAGGTGCCACAGGAATTCAAAAAATGTATTAATGTGTGTTGGCAGAATTTGATGTAATTCGGCGCTCTTAGGTAATGCTTGGGAACAGTTTGGTCAGTACTGGCATGAGCCCTCCAAGAGAAGGGAAGAGTATGATTACGAAGGAGGTAATTCAGCTCTGGAAACATTACTGAAGCTTAACAGATAAGGGTGGGCATTTATTTGGTGTTCAGGGAAAGTTGGGTGTGGTCAAACACAAGGGTGTGGGTAGTAGAGAACAGGTGGTTTTTGCAGGTTAAGAATTGGACACACACAGCTGAATAAATCTCTGCTTTTAATTGGGAAGCACCACACTTGTTACAATGGTTTTTGTGGCACATGGATGGAACTGTGGGGCACATACTTATTAGATGCTGGAAGTATGAGAGGGAGACGATACTTATGCTCAGAAGGCTAAACAAGCATGGAAGTCCATCAGCAGCAGCAATCCTATCTATCTATCTATCTATCTATCTATCTATCTATCTATCTATCTATCTATCTATCTATCTATCTATCTATCTATCTATCTATCTATCTATCTATCTATCTATCTATCTATCTATCTATCTATCTATCTATCTATCTATCTATCTATCTATCTATCTATCTATCTATCTATCTATCTATCTATCTATCTATCTATCTATCTATCTATCTATCTATCTATCTATCTATCTGTCAAAAAGACAAAGATAACTGTGATATTTGTACCTTCTGCCCAAAAGTATTCATATGGACTTCATATAAATAAGTGTTTAGAACTATCACATTCCATCATATGACACACATTCATCCAAGAGGAGGGTTCTACTATAAATAGTAGACTAGGAGAATGTAACATAGCATCTGTTTTTCTGTTTCACTGGTGCACAGCTTCCTGTTGACTCTGAATTCAAAGACTCAGGCCTTAAAGTTCAGCACAGGCTCCTTGATGAAGATGACATATGATAAGTTGCCTTGTCCCTGTGGGAGAAATGGGCTCGTAGAGGAAAATACCATTTTCCCCCTGGATACAACAAGGCTGATCCTATCTTGTTTAGTTCACAATTTACTCAAAATGTTTTTTCCTTCACAGGCCACGGCAGTCTATCAAAGTATCCTTGAAGGTCAATGACAGAGAAGAAAGAAAACTTAAAGCAATATGAACTTTCTAAATGGAGTTTTGAAGCAAACCTGAAACAGTTCAGTGAAGTGCATCACGAAACAAGGGCTGCTGTGAATCAGATTTACTGGAAGCTGCTATCAGCTCTGCCTCAGATTACTTTGAAAAAACATGCCGCCTCACAGCTTGTGCTTCAGATATGTTGTGTGTATTGATAAGACTAAATCATCTGGATCATTGCATAGAAAATAAGAAAAATTTCAAGCTTAGCTCTATAGTTCCATATTTTGTCTATAGGTGTTTATTTGGTGTGTATGTATGCTAGTTTGTCCTATCTGTTTCCGTGTTGGCCTTGTGATGGACTCGTGGACTAGTGACCTGTCCAGGGATGTCCCCAACTTTCTAGGTAAAAGGTCCATTACTAAAAATTCACCACGCCCTAAACTGAACAACAAGTTTGCTAAGATGTCACTCCTTTGTGATTAATGACATTGGCAACATAGAACAAAACAATTGAAAAATGAAAACATATCTACATTCATGACAAAATGCTGTTAAAGAGTAGAAATAATATACCAAACACCAACCAATGAATATCAGAATCAGAATCAGCTTTATTGCCAAGTTCGTACATACAAACAAGGAATTTGACTGCGGTTCACTTACAGAATATACAAATTTACAATTTACAATATACACATATATAATAAAAAGGTGCATTTGCAACATCTGTATGCTGTTGTTTTGTACTTTATTGAATGTTCATCAGAGAAACAGCCTGGGGGAGAAATTGTCTCTGTGGCAGCTGGTTTTAGTGAACAGTGCTCTGTAACGGCTGCCTGAAGGTAAAGCTCTGAACAGTTTATGTGCAGGGTGTGAATATATCAAATGTTACTGTAACAGTCCGAACTTGCATAGCTAGGTCTAGACAAGAGGCATCTGAGAGTCCCATTAATTACCCCTACTTTGTTTCACTACTGATTACCATGCAGTACACAGAGTATCTTACTTGTACACAGTGGTCCACCTGGACACCCTCTGAGACCTCGGGAGCTGGGGCATGGGGCAACAGCAGCAGCTGGAAGACAGGAGTGGATACTGCCTCTCGGAGGTAGGTTGGCACAGGCTGTGGTGCTTGGAGCCAGCAAGGAGCAGATTTGGGTCCCTTTAGGCAGCCAGGACCAGGCTTTGCTGCTTTAAAGTCAGAAGTAGAGAAGGAACTGACCCCTTAATCAGATGAGGCCTTTTGGCAAATCCTTCATGATATAGGCGGATGTTGCTGAAGGACTTGTCCTTGAAGTGGGGGAAATAGGAATTTCCCCCCACTGATGTGGGTAGATTCCCATGAAAAATAACATTTAACCAGATACTTAGAAGAGGTTCTGATGTTGAGGGACGGTGGAATGAATTGCGTGGGTTAATACACCCAACAATCGAACATTTAGACTTCTCTACTTGCATACTTGAGCTTGGACTACAAAAGCGCAGCGAGAAATAAGAATGCCAGATACCCAAATTTGATCAGCCAGAAGTCTATGACCTTGTTTAGCTGTTCTGCAACAAATACTGTGATGTAACAGTTAAAAAAACTTAACAGAGTACAGAGAAAACTGAACGGACTGAAAAATATAATCCAAACAGCATATAAAGATATATATGCAGCATGGAGAGACTAAATTAAACTTTCCGGCACTCCTAAAGACTCCAATCACACAACAAAATGTAGTTAAGGGATAAAAACTTGGATTTTGCATAATATGTCCCCTTTAAGGCAGCATGAGACGGGCTGAAGGACCATGAGGCGGCGTGGAACAAGCTTGAGAACAGGAAACAAAAAATCTGATTCGGTCTCTGGCTGCATGGCCAAATGATCAAAATCGTCAACTGAAAGCCTACGCTTGAGCCGGGTAGCAGGCTGTACAGGCAAACTAGCAGGATCTTTTTCTGAAAGCCCACCCTGAAGCCAGGTATCAGGCTGTGGGCACACCAGCGCAGGGCTTTGCTGACTCACAGAGGAAGTGTGAGGTGTGCTTGCAGGGCGCTCTGTTTTTTTTCAATGCTCCTGACCCCGAGATGGTTGTCTGCTCGGAGGTGGCCAAGAGCAGTTGTAGAGCTGCTTCCTGGTGGTGGGATTTCCAGCCTCAAGCCCCAGAACGGCGAATGGTCCTGAAATTATGGCAGCCTCTGAAAAACTTAATTTGTATAATTTATGTAATCAAATAAACGGCATTGTTTCAGGTTTCTAATTTCATGTTCTTGTTAAGGTAGAAAAAAAAAAAAAATAAATCGACATATAACATACATTTTAACCAAAATTAGGATGTCCAATATACCAGGAGGAAGCCAGTGTGATGGTCTGAGGATAAAAGCTATCCCACAGTGTACATTTCCTGTATTACACATCTCTGCCGAGGTGATTGTGAGAATCTGTTGAAAACTCTCCAGGCTACCCCATATCCTCCGTGGTGATATGTATTCTTAACAGGCTTTACTGCTCTCTGCAGGAGATCCAGGGAAAAGATGCTGTTGCACTGCAGCTGTGTTTCCATATGTTTGTTTTAAGCTTTTTTCTTGCTATCTGTAAATCTAAAGAATGATTGAAGATGAACAAATTTCCAGAAGCAAAGCCTCAGAGACCATAGTATTCACCTGTTGATGTGAATATTACAAGTGAATGCTACTCAGATGTTTATAAACTATCCAATTGTACGCTTCCTTTTGAGCAAAATGTGCAATTTGTTTCAAGATCACAATGACTATATCCATTCTAATATCCATTCTACTAATACATGAAGCATCTACCACACTACAAACATAAACAGATGTTGCTGAAAGGCTGTTTGTCAGAAAAAACACTAAGATTAAAAATAAATTTTCAAAATTTAACTTAAATTTATTTCATATACAGCTAAATTAATTTAATGTAATATAAAATTAATTATTCCTTAGAACAAACTGTTATTCTATTTCCTTTTTCTCTTAAATCATCCTGGTTTTACCAATAATACTCGTACTCGTCGTCTTCCGATTCATCCATCGTGGGGTCAGCAGACTCAGCAGAGACACCCAGATGTCCCTCTCCCCAGACAACTCCTCGGAGCCCAAGGCGTTCCCAGGTCAGCCGAGAGACATAAGCCTTACCAGGGAGGCTGAGGAGTGTCATCCCCTGTAGTTGGAACACACTATTAATTTAACCTACACTCTAAAAATTAATACTTAAAATTTTTTGCGCAACATTTTTACACTCAACAATATTGAGTAGAAACCAGTCAAATCTCTTACATATACTATATCAATTGCATAACTACAACTAAAACTAATTAAGTTGACATAAATAATTATAGCTTGCACAGCAACATGCACAATTGAGTAAATATAACTGAAATTAAAAGTTAAAACAAAGAAATTTGATCAGTTAGTACTGAAATGTTTGGTAGATGTAACTGAGAGCAAGGCTGTCATTTAATATAAAATAGTGTTTAATTTACTTAATATATTAAAATAAACCTAAATAAAATTCGAATTAAAATTAAATATGAAGTTTATTGTATTCCACTGGTAGTGGCAAGTTAAAAAAACTATTTATTAAAATATGCATATAACAAAGGAGCACTTGTTTTATAATGAAGAAAAAAAACTTTTTATGAATATGGCAATAAACTCAGACAACAAATTTAAAAACCCTTTAGTGCTGCTGCCACCTGACAATACCAGGTGAGTGAAAACATGGCTTGAGACTGGACAGAAATGAACACTGACGCTTCCTATCCATAAATATAACAATAAACAGTAGTGGAAAAGCAATACTTTGCAAACACTACAGGTTCACAATAATAACTAAGATGCCTGAGCATCATTTTGAAGCAGAAACACACTGACAGCATATTCTCAACATTTTGAATTGGCTTTTGAGAAGAAAAAAATATACTGATTTAGCAACTGAAGATTCCAGAAAACAAAAACGCTTAAATTTGACTGCTAATGTAGAGAAGTACAAAAACGTTATGTTATTGTTAGTTTTAGTACAATCACCTTTGCCTTTTTTAACACACTTCAGTTTTTTTCCTTTATATTTCATTTTATGCAGGATAAATTTTCTTAGGTTGAAACATGAGGGGAGTGGTTGGTTTTGAAGGAGCAGGGGATGGGTGCCACACAACATGATGCAAAAAGTTATTTGACGTTTCCTTTATTGCATGCTGAAAAAGGTGGACGAGGCTCTTTGGTGACATTATTATGTCTGTCATGCATTTGAATACATCCCCAACATTAATGTGCATGCCTAAAGCAACATGGAAGTTGGTACAGCAATACTTGTCTCGGACACAAGGTCTCTGACCTGCTGATTTCTGTGATGTTGTATTTTGGGGATGGGGGGCAAATCTCAGTGAGAATTCCAATACTAACATGCGTTGTCTTACTAAGAGCTGCTGTAACAAGTTTCTCCATTGTGAATCAATAAAGTCTATCTTACCTTATCTTATTGAACAGTCTAAATCCTAAAAACTGCAAACAAAAGACCACTACTGCACAATTCAGTCAATCTAATTTTGTTGCATAGAAATTAGTGAAACCATTAGCAAAAACTTCAGACTTTTTAAATCTCTGAAAGTGATTCATTGCACCAACATTATAGTGTTTGATTAAGACATTGGCATCTTCTCCCAGATCGTCAGTGAGACATTTAATGATAATTTCTCTAGTCTTCTCAATGAAAATTCCCCTCTGTAAAACACAAAGTCTTAACTCTTAGCAAAATATGTAACACTGCATATTGAGCAAACTTTTGCTTATCTTGTGCAAGCTTAGAAATAACCATTGCAGCTGAATTAACAGTAACAATTAAGAACTTGGTAGGATAAAACATTTGTATTTATGGAAAAACAAAAAGTGTACTCCAGAATAGAAATAGCAGAAATCTGGCACATGCCACCGAGCAACAAGAGGAAGCCATGGAAGATTGATCAATATAAATTTGTGAATAAAAATTGAGCTTTGGCCGGACACGTTCGTCAGATGTCTATGGAGTCAGGTGCATCGTACTATGTAGGAGCCTTAACTGTGTGAGCAGCTTCAGACCAAGTGCCTATGACAACTTATTTATCGCTTTCACTCATGAAAATGAACATGCAACAAGCTCTCCATTTTTTTTTACTCATAAGCACAAGATCCGTTGTCTGCAACAGGTTGTGCCGCGACGCCATAGCTAAGGGAAAAACAAACGCTGAAATTTCACTTGGCAGCATCTTTTTAGGAAATTGTAAATGTAAATAAAACACATTAATTTAACACAAAAATATCAATTATATCCAACTCAAAGGAGCATTTAATTGATATTCAGAGATTTTATCAAGGTAATCTAACTTTTAATCAAAGTGATATTTACCAAGCCTCTGAAAGACTTTTTATAGTGTATGTACATCGACTACTTCTATTGGTTTTCAGCTGTCTGCAGGAAAGTGCAGAAAGATTTGTTGCTCGGTCTGCAAATTAACAGGTTGTTTACATGTGTCTGTCCTCAGAAATGTGACCAGAGACTGTAGCAAAGCAAGCAGCTGCGACTGCAGGGAGCCCGCTTGGCGTGGTATGTTGACACAGCAGATTACTCTGCTCAAATATGATCCTTCTTTGAAATAAAAAACAAGCCATGTTCAAGAAACTCTAGTTCATAATGCTAAGCTAATTACCAATATTCTGCTTGTGTTTATAACAGTGCCTTGCAAGACTATTCATACCCTTTGAACTTTTTCACATTTTGCCATGTTACAACCACAGACTTCAGTGTGCTTTATTGTTTTTTGTTTTCATAGACCAACAGAAATTGTGAAGTAGAAGAAAGATAGTAGGTGCTTTCTTTAACAAGTAAAAATCTGAAATATGTGCCATTCATTTGTATTCAGAGCCCCTTTTGAAACCCCTAAATACATTTTAATTAGGGGCTCTAGCTTCAAAACTCACATAATTAGTAAGCAGGGTCCACTTGTGTGTAATGTAATCTCTGCATGAAATCCAGCTAGTCAACAGTGCCATGAAGACCAAGGAACACAGGAGATAAGTCATGGATAATGTTGTGGAGAAACTTAAACCAGGGCTAAAACAATATAAAGTTCAGGTGGCTAGCCAAGTCTTTTGCAGTTTCACTACACTGAGAGGCAAGGAGAGCATTTATTGAAGAAGCAGCATAGAATCCCATGGTAACTTTGAATTAGATCCGGAGATCAGTATCTCACATGGGGAAATATTTGGAGAAGACAACCATTACTCATGCACAAATCTGGCTTTGGGGGGGAAAGTGTAAGACGAAAGTCATAAGAAATCACATTTGGCGAATGCCATTGAAGGGGACCCAACAAGCATGTAAAAAATGGTGCTTTGTTCAGCAAAATTCAACTTTTGGCTAACATTAGAAAACATTAAGTCCAGAGCTAAATCCAATTGTAAGAAAAACTTCTCACTGTATCAGCAAGGAGACAAGTTCAGGTAGTCCTTGATTACATGGCTAAGATGTGGATGTTTTTAATGTGCACCTAGTGATTGTAGCTGATGGTGGGTTTATTGATCCCTTTGACTGATTCTCTGAAATATAAAAATGATATATTTATGTAAAGAATGTGTTAAATTGCACAAATATTACTTGAACAGTTAAGCCCAAAATATTAAAACCCCTGGCAGATTTCGACAGAAAATTACTATAATTCTACCAGGAAGTGTGTTTCTGATCAGAATTGAGACAGGTATTTCCTAAAGAATAAGAAAATAACATAAAGCATTGATAGTGAACAACATAAATTGTCTATTTTAACAATTTTCGTTTTGAAAACAGCATGTAGAAGATTACACTTCTCAATAATCAATGGCCACTGAGATTTTAAGTGTTTCAGGTTGAAAGGTCTCATTGCCATGACCCTAATATTTAGCTCTCTCCATGCATTCTCTATTAGATTACAGTCAGGACTCTGACTTAGCCACTCCAAAATGTTAATATTTGCTCCAGTCAGAAGAAACATGTTAATAAAATGAAAAGATCACTTTAAACCTAAATCTGCCAGGGAATGAAAACTTTTGGGCGTTACTGTCGTATGCATAAATAAATGATACTAAATACAGTTGTGTTTCACTCAAAAGACTGTAGGATAATATGCCCTGTTCTGTCCTTGCATTTCTATATTAATCATAGATTATAGAAAATGTTTGCAGCAAATTCTGTCATGCACTGTTCACTGGAATGGTGCATGCTCTATAAGTTCAGTTACATTCCTGCAGCACGATTATTTTCTTTTTCTTTTTGAGTGTCGCACTTTCAATGGGCTTTAAAAAGAGTTAAAACATTACTGGTCTTTCACAGTAAGACCTTTAATAAAAACACATAAAATATACACAAATGTGGACACTCTTTGGCTGGCACCTTTGAGGTGCAAATTTTCTTAATTAGACTGATGTTTGACTTTTGATTTGTGTGTTTTCCAGATTAAAACCAGACATAGTCTTTTAGGAAATCAGCCAGGGTCAGCGTCTCTGCTTTCATTGTGTAGCTGCTCACTCTCTATTGTAAAAATTCTACATTAGTACAAGTGTCAATACCAGAGCAGTGAAAGCTTAGCCAAGCTCATATTGATGTCAGTGCATTCTCTAGGTGGCTGACAGAAGCTGATTAAAGTCATAGATTACTTGATGCTTCTTTAAGAAAAAATTGGTTGGCGGACACCAAATAGCACTCCATTACACTAGTGAGAGTGAATAGCAAAGCCCACAAGGACACCATCTGATGGAAGGGTTGCTTTTTTTTGACACTGCTATTAGCAGAGCCAACTCCACTCACCCTCACCCCTGGACTGCTTGTAACACATGCTTTCTGCAGCAGTTCCACACTGAGAGGAACATTGATCAAATGTCACCTGGGGAGGAACGCCCAACGTATCAAGAGCTTTTGGGGCAGACCCATTCACCTTTCTAAATCATTTGAGCTGCCAGAGGACACTGGGAGGGAAGGTGGGGAATCCTCTTCCATCCGTTGGAGACTACCTCATCTTCCCACCACAAGCTAAGTACAATAAGAATTCTCCATCACTGGCCAATTCCGTGAAGAACTTGACAAAGCTGGAAATCTTGCTGGGATCAGAAGACCAGAAGATTTACCTTCTGATTGGACACCTGCTTGTAGTCGCTACTCAGATGTAATTTAAATATCCTGCAGAGGTTTTTCCAATTTTCCTCCTTGCTTTGCTCCAGTTGACTGCTATCGGATTTTTCCCTTTGCCGAAGGAGAAGTTGACCGTTTTGAGTTGTTAACACGAGTGACTACTCCAGCTACACCCCGCCTTCTTCATACCTATTCCCAGGAAAAGCTGACATCAAGTCATTTTGTTTTATTCAAAGCAGGCTGAGAGTGCGATCTAAGCCTCCTACTGATTTCTGATCATTTTCATTGTCTCATCGTTTTATGGCCTTTGTGTTTTTCCACTTCCTTCCATAAACTGCTGGTTTGATCTTGTAATGGAAATTATTTTATTAAGTGTTCCAAAGTGTATGACCTTTAGGTTACCTCACTCCTCAGAACATCTGTGTTAGAGGAGGAAGCTGTAAAAGCCATTATCAGAAGTTTAATGGTTAAAACCCATTTGTTAGGATGATATGTTGGGAAGGACAGTTGGGTTCCTAGATAACTTTGTCACCTCTGAACCCGAGAAGGGACTGGGGTCATAAAACACAGACTTTGAAGTTGAGATAACACTGTCATGTTTGGTATAAATACTGTGTGTAAATGTTGATCGGGGCTCTGTTTCACTGACTAACCTCAGTGACAGAGTCATTCAAACGCTGAATGCCTTCGAATAAAACTTATAAAGACAAAGTCTGGATTTTCTCTTGTTATGAGTCAACTTCTACCCACTTTGATAAGAAAATTCCACAACAATCTCCATTTATATGCAGTGCGCATTCTTCATAAACTGATTCAGTTTGCATTCTTATTTTTGATTATGAATTTACCCCTTGTATAGAATAGTGTATGGTTTAGTCAGGTGAATAGTTTGTTGGACCTGAATAGTTGACTAAGAGGGAATGTGTGAACAATACATTTTCACATAGATAAAGAGTATTTGCTTATTTTGTGTAAGAGTGATTTTCTGTCAACCGAGGTTCATGCCTGTTTCAGCCCTTTTGGTAAAATGGTTGCTAACACATTGAAATTGTGCCTGTTTTTTGTTAACAATTATTAATTATTAATGATAAATTATTAGGCATAAATCCCTACAAGTGTTTCAGTCAACATTAAGAGTTTTCTGTCAAACTGAGTGAGTAAGCTGCACACGATTCAAGTAAAGAAAAAACAGAGTTGTTAAGTTCAGACTCAGAAAATAACCCCATATGAAAATGCCTAAATGGTGCCCAACATTGTTTCCATTCAGTTATTCATCACTAATTTGAAATGTGAGTCAGCAAAGACAGTTATCATAAGGGAAAATCTACACATAAAAAACAATGAGTCCTGTTTGAAACCAAATGGGCCCTCTTTTGTTTTTTTTTTTATTATAATACAGTCTTTATTTATTAATTGAGAGCAAAGAATGAACACAACATTTACTTGTAAGACACTAATACACTGAAGGAACAATCCACTGTCAAGCAGTGGTTAAACATCTGTCTCTCTCGTTATTTGCTGTGTAAAACATTGCTGCTCTGTTGAACCCTGTCAATCACTCTGATTACATGTTCGTTATAATAAATGAGCTTTGGACACTGTTGTGATGGTTACTGTCTGGTATTGTTCACTGTGTGGAAGGTGAATGCTAAGTTAAACATTACTTTACAAAACGGGGCATATGACAACACAACTGAATCAAGTTTTTAATTATAGACACATAATACCAAGCGATACAGGGAAAAATCTCAAGGTTGCATTCCACAACTACTACCAAACTGACTGAATACATACATGGCTTTGTTCACATTTTATATAGGAATGAGTTTCGGCTTTCCACTGTACTAGGGTGACTTTCAGTTTCAGACTTTAATAAAAATGTGGGTATCTACAGAACCTTGGAAAAGTACTTATTCCCCTTGAACCTTTTCACATTTGTTCACACCACAAACCAATGAATTTGGGCAATCTAATGTGATAGAGCAATACACAGTGGTGTAAAATGAGGTAAATCACACATGACTTAAAAAATATTAAACAAATCTGAAACGTGTGGCATGCATTTTTATTCAACTTCAATGAGTCAATACTGTAATTATGTGAATGAATCTCCTGAATGTCTATCTCTTGATCTCAGTTGTTGAATGGTTGCAAGAGGCACCAGACCCCTGATGAGTCGGTTGTTGTGTCTTCTCTCTCTTCGGGCTGGGTTGTATTGCTGATGACATGAAGGATTGAAGACCGATTAGCAGGCAGCTGATTTGACAAAGTAAGACAGATAGGCAGGTTTACACAGCAAGTAACTACTGACATTTCTATTTGGATTTTGCAGCAAGTGAGGAGAGGACCTGATGAGCAAGGCAGCTGAGGTAGGTGAGTCAACCAGGTGAGTGAATTCAGAGTCCCCTCTCATGAATGTGAGTAATCAGATGAGCCTTGCGGTGGAGGGAAATCCAGGTGACCAAAATGCAGATCTATCATTGATAACGGCTGGGATAAGACCAGAGCTTCTAATTTACAGAGAAGCATAAGAAATTAGTCTTAAGGAAGTTTCCCAAAAAATACAGAATACAAGCAAGGATAGATACCAAACCCAACAGGACAACCTAGCAACAGGAGGAGAGAAGCATTGATCTTAATTAGTCCTGGAGCTGATGAGGAAATGCTGAGCACTCGTACTCGTACTCGTACTCGTACTCGTCGTCTTCCGCTTTATCCGGGACCGGGTACCGGGGGCAGCAGACTCAGCAGAGACGCCCAGACGTCCCTCTCCCCAGACACCTCTTCCAGCTCCTCCGGGGGGAGCCCAAAGCGTTCCCAGGCCAGCCGAGAGACATAGTCCCTCCAGCATGTCCTGGGCCGTTCCCTGGGCCTCCTCCCGGTGGGACGTGCCTGGAACACCTCCCGAGGAAGGCGTCCTGGAGGCATCCAGTATAAATGCCCGAGCCACCTCAACTAGCTCCTCTAGATGTGGAGGAGCAGCGGCTCTACTCCGAGCCCCTCCCAGATGGCCGAGCTCCTCACCCTATCTCTAAGGGAGTGCCTGGCCACCCTACGCAGGAAGCTCATTTCAGCCGCTTGTATCCGGGATCTCGTTCTTTCGGTCATGACCCAACGTTCATGGCCATAGGTGAGGGTAGCAACCCTCACCTATGGCCGACCGGTAAATCGAGAGCTTCGCTTTTCGGCTCAGCTCTCTCTTCACCACAACGGACAGGCACAGCGCCCCCATTACTGTGGCAGCCGCACCAATCCGTCTGTCGATCTCCCGCTCCATTCTTCCCTCACTTGTGAACAAGACCCCGAGATACTTAAACTCCTCCACTTGAGGCAGGAACTCCTCTCCAACCTGAAGAGGACAAGCCACCCTTTTCCGGTCAAGAACCATGGCCTCGGACTTGGAGGAGCTGATCTTCATCCCAGCCGATTCACACTCGGCTGCGAACCGCCCCAGTGCATGCTGTAGGTCTTGGCTAGAGGGGGCCAGTAGGACCACGTCATCTGCAAAAAGAAGAGACGACATCCTCTGGTCCCCAAACCAGACCCCCTCCAGCCCTTGGCTGTGCCTAGAAATCCTGTCCATAAAAGTTATGAACAGGACCGGTGACAAAGGGCAGCCCTGCCGGAGTCCAACATGCACCGGGAACAGGTCCGACTTAGTGCCGGCAATGCGAACAAAACTCCTGCTCCGCTTGTACAGAGACCGGATGTCCCCTAGTAAAGGTCCCCCGATTCCGTACTCCTGGAGCACCCCCCACAGGGCATGACGAGGGACACAGTCGAATGCTTTCTCCAGGTCCACAAAACACATGTGGACCGGTTGGGCAAACTCCCATGAACCCTCGAGTACCCTGTAGAGGGTATAGAGCTGGTCCAGTGTCCCACGGCCGGGACGAAAACCACACTGCTCCTCCTGAAGCCGGGGTCCGACTATCGGCCGGACTCTCCTCTCCAATACCCTGGTGTAGGCCTTACCAGGGAGGCTGAGGAGTGTGATCCCCCTGTAGTTGGAACACATTCTCCGGTCACCCTTCTTATGTAGGGGGACCACCACCCCAGTCTGCCAATCCAAAGGCACTGTCCCCATCCGCCACGCAATGTTGAAGAGGCGTGTCAACCATGACAGCCTCACAACATCCAAAGACTTGAGGTACTCAGGGCGGATCTCATCCAACCCCGAAGCCCTGCCACCGCGGAGCTTTTTAACCACCGTCACCGAGGTGGTTCAGCCTGGGTGATGAAAAAGTCCAACACCGAGTCCCCAGCCTCTGTTTCCAACAGGGAATGCGAGTACTCCTTCCACCGGCCGATAATGTCCCCAGTCGAGGTCAGCAGCTCCCCATCCCCACTGTAAACAGTGTTGGCGAAGGACTGCTTCCCCCTCCTGAGGCGCCGGACGGTTTGCCAGAATCGCTTCGGGGCTAACCGGTAGTCCTTCTCCATGGCCTCACCGTACTCCTCCCAGGTCCGAGTTTTTGCCTCTGCCACCAACCGGGCCGCGGCACGTACCCGTCAGCCGCCTCAGGAGTCCCACAAGCCAACCACAGCCGATCGGACTCCTTCTTCAGCTTGACAGCGTCCCTTACTGCCGGTGTCCACCACCGGGTTCGGGGATTGCCGCCGCGACAGGCACCGCAGACCTTACGGCCGCAGCTACGGGCAGCAGCATCGACAATAGATGTGGAGAACATGGTCCACTCGGACTTTATGTCTCCAACATCCCTCGGAATCTGGTCAAAGCTCTCCCAGAAGTGAGATTTGAATACATCCCTGACCAAGGGGTCCGCCAGACGTTCCCAGCAGACCCTCACTATGCGCTTGGGCCTGCCAAGTCTGTCCGGCTTTCTCCTCCCCCTGCGGATCCAACTCACCACCAGGTGGTGATCAGTGGACAGCTCAGCCGCTCTCTTCACCCGAGTGTCCAAAACATGTGGCCGAAGGTCTGATGAAATCACAACAAAGTCGATCATTGACCTTCTGCCTAGAGTATCCTGGTGCCAAGTGCACTGATGGAGACCCTTATGTTTGAACATGGTGTTCATTATGGACAATCCGTGACTAGCACAGAAGTCCAATAACAAAACACCGCTCGGATTCAGATCGGGGAGGCCATTCCTCCCAATCACGCCTCTCCAGGTGTCACTGTCGTTTCCCACGTGGGCGTTGAAGTCCCCCAGCAGAATAATGGAGTCCTCAGGAGGGGCACTATCCAGCACTCCCGACAGGGACGCCAAGAAGGCCGAGTACTCCGCACTACCACTCGGCCCGTAGGCTGAAATAATAGTCAGAGACCTCTCCCCAACCCGAAGGCGCAGGGATGCGACCTTCTCATCCACTGGGGTAAACCCCAACACGAGACGGCTGAGCTGGGGGGCGACAAGCAAACCCACCCCAGCCCGCCGCCTCTCCCCGTGGGCCACTCCAGAGTAGAAGAGAGTCCAGCCCCTCTCGAGGAGATGGGTTCCAGAGCCCATGCTGTGCGTGGAGGCAAGCCCGACTATTTCTAGTCGATATCTCTCGACCTCCCGCACCAGCTCAGGTTCCTTCCCCCCCAGCGAGGTGACATTCCACGTCCCTAAAGCCAGCCTAAGCATCTGGAGATCAGGCCACCGAGGTCTCCACCTTCGTCCGCCGCAGAGCAGGTATGCCAAAATCATTGGAGTTAGCTCTGCCCAGGGAGTGACCTGCAGCAAGGAATGGATAGAGAGGAGAAAACACAGAAACACCACAGAACAGTCCAGGAAATGACAGCAGTTTATTGTGTGGCATTGTACACTTGATGTGGAAAATCCGAACATACTCAAACCCTACAACCCAACCCCATGTTGTTTTTCAGCATTTATATTAATGGCTTCAAATTCAACTTTGTATTTTCTCACAAAATCTCGGGATGAGTCGTAAGACTTTACTTACTTTACAGATACAGATACTTTACATTAACTTGCATTCAAACATTGTAGGTGGCTGTAGTGGCCATTATTAGGTGTAATTTTGTGTTTTTCAGTGGCTTATGATTAAGTATGGTAGTAAGTATGGGCATGTAACACTAGAGGCAATTATGTAGTCATCATCAAACTCCACTTTGAACACACAGCCAAACAAACTTCCCCACCATGCTTTATGCTTTGATCTGGGGGGCAGCTACCCAAAAGGTTTAAGGCGTTAACTAATTTCATTACTCTGTAATATGTTTTGGTCCATCAAAAAAAATACATTAAAGTTAGATATCTTTAGGAGTTTGATCATTATGGTCCCCATTACTATATTTTTCTTTTCAAACTCAACTAAGACCAATCTAGATTTAGGGATCTAATCAAGGTCTGAATCATGATTTAATTGTCTGTTAACTTATAACTTAACTTAACTTATATTCGGCCAGATCCCTAAGGATGAACTGACTCTGTTTCAATGAAATTCAAGAACTAAAACACAAGAGTAAGAGTTAATTTAATTGGTTAACACTGTTTCCTTCTGGTATGATGGAATATTTTTGCAATTTTGAAAACGCAACATTTTTAACCTGTGGTATGCTTTGATTCCAGAAGGCAGCCCATGCCTACACTCATGAAAAAATGTTTTATTTTTTAAATGAAAGTTGGCTGAAGCACATGAATGAATTAAGCTTAAATGTGCATAATATGTCACAAATTGGAAATAACCTTAATCATGTTGTTTATACTCATACCCTCCTATGTTGCTGGAATAAAACAATTCTACAAAGATAATTTGTTTTTGATTTTTCTCCACAGAGATGTAAAAGACTCATTGCAAGTTATTGCAAGTGCTTGATGATAGTGGTTGCCATCAACTAGTTATCAGGTTTAAGTGTGAGGGAAAAAAGCAAAACTGAAGAAATCTGTAAGGAAACTATTTCATGGCCCTGTATACATTTTAGTATTCATTCATCTTCAACAACTCTCTGTTTACATATTAACTCATTTTTCTGAAGAGGTTCTGTATTTTTATTTTTTTTAATCTCACTGTGATTTAGGTCATTTTTTTGCAAATGGTTCATGTCCCCGACAAGATTGTTTATAGTTTTCCTGACATAATGAGCTTAAAATACAAATAGAATAGATTTCTCTTCAGAAACTTGGTTCATACTGTTTTACGAAATTGTGTTTTGTGTGAAATCTTATCATTATGACAACACATACAGTTGTCCTGAACTACATTTTGATTAATGACACCCAATACTTCTTACTGTGACTCTACAGAACGATAAGCCAACCTTTCTGTCCTATCCTGTCCTCATGCCATCCATTCCGTTTTCCTTCCTCCTTTTATCTTCCACTCGCTGCTCATCTAGCCAGTACATCAGTCTGTGAGTCAGTGTTTCAGAGCCGTGGGGAGTCTGGCAGCATGTCTGCCACTTCATCATTGACCTTCCTCCTTCATCTTCTCCTCCTCCTGCATTTTCCTCTTCCGTACTGCCTGTCTTTTCTTCACTTGCTCATTTGATTCCTGTCTCCCATCCTTTTCGTCCTAACTTCCCCACTCATTCTCCATGTCCTTTTCTTTTCTCTTCCTTCCTCTATTACTTTCTCTCCTGTTTGGTATTTCCTTCGTCTCAAATTTCAGTAGATGCATTTGGCCTGCTGGCTCACACAGGCTTCCGGCTTTCTTTTTGTAAAGTGTGACTGTGTTGTAGTAGTGCCATAGTGTCATACATTACCTCTACTGGTGACTAATTGGACATTGATATGGAGAATGTGTAACATATAGCATCTGACAGGAGAAATGGAAGACTTTGAGAAATAAGAAGGTATGCAAATACTCTACTATGTAAATATCTTGCAGACATGAAGCAGATAATTTTTCTTTCGGATTTTGAAAAGTGTAAACTGTTTTTAACAATGTAAAAATTTTTTTATGCTTTAGATATTCCTCTGTATTTGAAGTGTCATTATATGATTGTCACTTTCTCCTTTTCTGTATTCCATTTGACTCACAAGAAGGAATTTGATATGATAATGACGTTGCACTCAACCAAAGTTTGGAAAACAAGTGGCATTTGTTGTGCTCTGTGATGAAACTGCTCAAATCTTACAAATATAATCAAAGGACAATTTGTGTGTGAATGTTCAAGGGAAAATAAATCTACACAATACTCCAAATAACTTTCACTCACTCATCAAAATCATCAATTCCATGACCGAGTAGCTGCACTCGAGGCTTATGTCGCTGTGGTGTAAAGAGGCGTGTTCTCTAAAGTGACCTATTATGCCTCTTTGTCTGCCAACTAAGCGGATGAGTCTGGGTTTGAAAGCAGCCAGGAGAACAGCTCTTGCCTGACTGTTCTGTCAAGTCTAAAGTTTGGTGCTGAGGGTTAGTTAGGCTCAGACTCTTGGTTCCTGTGAAGGGAACTCTTAATGCTTCAGCATACCAAGACGTTTTGGGCAATTAAATGCCCCCAACTTTGTAAGAACATTTTAGAGATGGTCCCTTCCTGTTCCAACATGACTCTGCACTATGTAAGATCCATAAAGACGTGATGAGTGGATTTAATGTGTAGGAACTTGTCTGGTCTGCACAGGATCCTGGCCATAATCCAATAAAAGACCTTTGTGATGAATTAGACCATAGGCTGCAAAGCAGCCCTTCTTGTCCAACATCAGTGTTGGATCCTATTCAGAAATGATCCAATATTTCCATAAACACACTCTAAACCTTATGGAAGGCCTTGCCAGAAGAGCTGATCAACCACCTGCTCCTTGTTCAGTAATCAACACGCCAGATTAAATGTCTCAGCTCTTTATTCCCACCAGCCTGTTTCTTTGTGGTCCTCTTGTGATGTATTTTTTGGATTCCCCTCTGGCCCTTCATTTTTGAAATTTCTATTGATGTTCCTTTTCTGAAGTAAAATAATTTTATTTTTCACCTGCCTCCTCCCTGCATTTGGGTTCTGCCCTACACCATTATATGACAAATCATTGTTCCTAATTTGCTTTTAAAGCTAATTTGGCTTCATTCCCAATTCCTCCAAACAAACCTTGGTTATTAAGCATACATATTCACACTGAACTGTGATATCACTGCATCGCTTCATTGATTATTGGTTTTAGTTTATTCTTATTTGTTCCCTTTTACCATTCTGTATCTTACTAGTTTTTGTTACTCTTTTTATTTTACTTAGTAGTTTAGTTGGATGTCTAGTTAGTTTCTTGAAAAAATATTTTAACTGGAAGTTGAAGTATATTGTTTGTGTTTATTGTTCATTAAATTGACTAACTCTGTTAAAATTGCCTTTGGCCTCTATTAATAGTTATTTATAGCCAACCCAAACCTTTTGTTGCACAACACATGAAAAAATACTAAGCTCAGTAAATAAAATTCGAATTAAATGAGAAACAGAGGAAACACAATTGCAAACACTAAACAAGGTTGGAGCAAAAAGAGAAAGAGACTCATCGGCATATTTTGGCTACATACCTGCCCCAACATGCTAAAATCAAATACTGGGTGACAATTACTTGATCCTGAGTCTAACATGTAGCTTCTACTATATAAAATCATGTTTTATATTTGGACAGTTTTGTATTTAACAGTTCAGAAGCCCTCTTGGAAACTCCATCATTGGCGTTTCTTTTTTTTTTTTTATTAAACTTCTGTGCCAGTCATGGATAGTCCATAGTGAACGCCATGTTCAAGTACAAGGGTGTTCATCAGTGTACTTGGCACCAGGATGCCCAAGGCTAGAAGTCAATGTAGTTGTGCCTTCTGACCTTCGGCTGCATGTCTTTGACACTTTGGTGAAAAGAGCTGTCCACCCATCACCACCTGGTGTGGAATTGTATCCGCTGGAAGAGGAGGAAGCCGGACAGAAGTACCATGCCCAGGTATATAGTAAGGGTCTGTGGGGAACATCTGGCAGAGCTCTCGGTCAGGGACGTATTCAATTCTTCCTCGGGGAGAGCCAAATCCCCAGGGAGGCTGGAGACATAGAGTCGGAGTGGACCATGTTTCCACCTCTTTTGTCAATGAGACTATAGCTGTGACCGTAAAGTCTGCGGTGCTTGTCGCAGCGGAAATTCCTGAACTCGGTGGTGGACACCAGCAGTAGGAGATGCTATCAAGTTTAAGGAGTCTTATCTGTTCTGGCTAGCTTGTGGGACCTCTAAGGCAGCTGACGGGTGCCGTGAAGCCAAGCATGCCGGGGCCCGGGCGGTAGCAGAGGCAAAAACTCTGGCATGGTAGGAGTCAAGTGGGGCCATAAAGAAGGACTTTCGGTCTGCCTCGAAGCAATGCTGGCAAACCGTCCGGTGCCTCATAAGAAGGAAGCAGTGTTTTGCCAACAGTGAGGACTGGGAGCTGTTGACCTCGATAGGGGGCATTACTCTCACTCCTTCAGCTGCCCTGCCTTCTCTCTGGCTAAGCTGCAACTCATCGACTCTGATTAGCCCATATGGTTTGCGCGTCATTTTTTTCACCCTGCCTCAGTAAATAAGATCCCTGGTCCTCGTTACTCTCTACTGGAGCCTTCTGTTACACTGCCTGCTTTTTTGTTGCTGTCTTATCCTGTTCTTTGTCCAAGCTCCACGCTTAGTTCTCCCAATGGCTGTCTGTTAGTTTTTGTATTTTGTATCATTAAATCATTTTAACTCACCTTGATGCTTTTACGGTCCTGTCCGCTTGTTGTCCAGGCCCTATCCAACAGTTTATAACATTTTTGAGCATTTTCACACCTTTAGTTCATTTACTTTGGTCCGAATCGGTTAAGTTTGTTAACTTGTAACTATTTCTGGTGGTTCAGTTTCTTTTCACAAAGTGAAAGCACCAAACAAACCAAACCTACAAATTACATGAGAGTTTGTTTGGAACCGGTTGTCTTGGTCCACATCCCATTGCATTTATTGTGTTCACATCTACACAAATAAACCGCAGCAAAGGGGGGAACCAACTGCAGTTCATTTAGAACTGATTAAACACCTTAGGTGTGAAAACCTCTTTAGTCTCGAAGGATTATCTTTCAGGTTTTATGGATGGAGTGTCTTTATGTTATAGGTTAAATGTTTTGAAACTGTATTTTTTCCTTCTGCCTGTCTTGGCCAGCACAGCCTTTAAAGAGGATTTTTGAACTCAGTGAGTTATTTCCTGATTAAATGAATGTTACTAAACAAATAACAGGGGGAGTCAGCCCTTTGAATTTTGCAGCACAGGGATTTTGCATTGTTTTGCTGCATTTGTACAACACTGTGATGATGAAAAGCAATGTTTGTTCAAAAACAGCTTTTTGTTGAAAAACTAAATTTTAAAACCTTGTTTGAGTAACAAGATAACTGTAATAATGCTAGAGCTATAATTCAATTCAATTCAAAGATACTTTATTGATCGTCGAGGGGAAATTAGAATTCCATTAGAACCAATCCAAACATACACCGAGGCTTTACTGCCCACTCACAGGTGCTGCCCTTGCTAGATAAGAAAAGAGACCACATTAGGTAAGTAGAGGGAAAAAAATCATATTTCACCGAGCATCACTTTACCTGTGAAAATGTGAGTAAAGTTTTCCATACCAATATTTTCTGAACTGATTTTGCCCTGAAAGGTGTGCTGTATCATCATTAAGCTGTATCGTATTTAAACAGATGTTACACAGCCAGAACATGACGATTTTGTCCTCTGCCAATATTATAAAGTCACCTAAAATCAAGATGCCATCCCTGCCAAAAAGCCATTTTTATCAAGATAGCAACAGTGTACAGGGCTTTATCCAGAACATAACAAATCCATCAATAAAACGTCAGCTTAATTTTAGCATTCCTTTTACAAGACAAATTACTTCAGAAATGTTTAGTTGACTTTACATTGTAAAGAGTGGCATCCTACATTTGCACAGCATGATACGCAAACAAGAGTTATTCATTAATATTCTCTCCTCCTTTTCAAACATTACCTATTCTCCTCCCTCCATCTTTTCTCCCTTACTCTCTTTCATTCATTCTATGAACTATCTTTCAACTTAGCCATCCATCGACCGAGTCTTCCTTTATCCACTTTATCCAGACTCTCATCTCATTCCAACTCAGCTCATCATTCTTTAACTCCTCCTTTCAAGCCCTTTCGATCTTACCTTCTTCTTTCACTTTTGCTCTCGGCCACCCATGAGCCTCTTGCCGTGTAGGTTACTTTTGTGCATGCAATAATAATCCAATTCAAAGTTTCCCCTCTCTCATTTTTTGAGCATAATAAATCTGACCTCTTCCTGTAGTCTGGCAAATTTATTAAGTTCTTGTTAATAGTTGCAAAGTTTTAATGCAACTCTCCTTCTTGTCAGACTTGGTTTGATCCAACTTTATAAAAGTTGCTCTCACAGTGATCTCTTTAGTTGGAAGGTTTACAGCCAGACAGAGGAAAGGTGAAAGAAACAGTATCTCATTGACTTTTAAAGTGTTTTAACAGTTAGGCATCTGTTTTACTCACCATAAATCTGATAAAATACACTGGGAAACTTTTTACTGCGTTGCAGGTGTAGGCTGTAGGGCGCTCAGACCTGAAACTAATCATAGCGTCTTTGCCTGCAAAATGCAAAGAGACACAGGTGTCTGTTGCTCCTCATCACTCAGAAACAGCATTCTAGACATGCCAGGTTTTAAAACAAAATTTACAGTTGCTGTAATCTCTATAAATGAACTTAATAATCAGAATATAGGAGAGTGAATTAGCAAAGAAGCCCAAGCTCCATGCAAACAAAACGTTACAACCAAGTCCAGGGTGATTCTCTTTTATGTGTTGTACCATGCACCAACTGATTTAAATTAAAAAAGGCTGATCAAGTTGAAAAAGTCTTTTGTTAGTGGCTCGGCCTCATAACGCACATGAATGTTAAAATCTTCGACAATAAAAATCGAATCATTATCTGAGTTTGTTGCTGCAGATAAGTCTGCAAAGTCCTGAAGAAAGTCGTTAATAAATTTGGACTAGTAATTTTGGACAATGCAGTGCAGCGAGAATTTTCATTTCATCTTCACAAGCTGAACCTTGAAGCTGGAAAAGCTGTCACCTGGAATCTGCCAACATGAAAAACCGGACAGGAATATGGTACTGACTCCTCCACCTTTACCTCAAGTCTGAGGAGAGCTGAAGAATCCACAATCAGGAAGAAGTTGTTCTGAGAACGTGATGAACTCTCCAGCTCAAAGCCCCATCTCCGTCAGGAACATAAGATCCAACTCTCTTAAAGTAAAAAAGTCATTCAGAGTAAACATAGATGTAGCATTGGTAAGAGCCGAGCGGACAACCACCTCATCCATGGCTGAAGGTGAGGCCCGTCTCAGCAGATGAAGATTGCTGAGCTCCACACTGCATTTCAGCTGCCGAGGCCGATGAAGACGAAGAGCTGCCACCAGCTGGTGAGCCTGGTTCACTGTTGTCTAGGAACAACCGACTGAATCCAGAGTAACGGAGAATAGTAACTCTACATTATTAATTAATATTAATAATAACCCAACGGTTTCCTTCATATGACCATAGGAGAGCGTTAACCCTCACCACCTTGCTTTTCCCTTCTCTAATAACACTTTCTTCACTGACCGCTGAACGGTGTGCAACGCTGGCAACCTGGTTTTGAAGAGGAACTGTGATGAATTTGAGGCTTTGTCCTTAGACATCCATTTTATAATTTACTCTTGTAATGTCCAATATTTATGAAGGCTTAAACCAGAAGAGCAGAATCAGGCACATAATGCCAGCTATGAAAAAATAAAGCAACAAAGAAACCATGGATCAGGCTTGATAGATGGCATAGCACACATGCTTGCACCATCTTGTCTGTCAACTCTGTCTCTGTAAAATATGAAGTTGTATGATAAGAAATCTGCTGTACAAGCCTCAATTGATTATCAGGTGTGTTGCATTGTTTTGTAAGGTAGCAACCATTCAGAGAAAAATAAATTCCCCACACCGGCTTTAGCTAGATCTCCATGCCTTTTTAGTTTGCAGCTGAGACATACTTTTTATACTTTTGATAAAGGGAACAGAGATATGTGAGATGTTAAAAGCTTAGGATGTAGTTTTAGAACCTATCCCAGCACTAAACTTCTCCACAACTTTCTCCTTGCTGTGTTACTTCACACAGGTGGACTCTGTTAACACATTTTGTGATTTCGGAAGGCAGTTGGTTTGATTGGATTTTATTTATAGTATCA
Organism: Girardinichthys multiradiatus; assembly: GCF_021462225.1. Taxonomy (NCBI): domain Eukaryota; kingdom Metazoa; phylum Chordata; class Actinopteri; order Cyprinodontiformes; family Goodeidae; genus Girardinichthys; species Girardinichthys multiradiatus. The sequence goes on from NC_061815.1 coordinate 8,218,649, forward strand.
GACTAAAGTACACTGTATACCTTAGATTTATAAAAACACAAGTTCGTGCACACTTGCATACCCTTTCATATACTGAAAAAAGAGTATTGGGAAGTAACAGAATTATGTGACCGAAACCAACAGAGGTGAAGAGGAATATTACTGAACCAAACATCACATTACAGCCTAAATGTCATTTTTATTTACAGCTTGCCCCAGATAAACAAAAACCACATTGTCAATTGACGGCAGTCACGACCTTGGAAACTTTTGCTCCGACAAAGACGGAAAGCCATTCGATGGCCTTATCTGCCTGAGACATGGCTGGAGGTGACAACCATGACCCATATGACAGAATTATTACTACACCACTTGCATTTTGCTGTCATCCATTGTTTGAGGGTATAAGACATATCTGAAAATCCTTCATTTTTGATTCTGTGGAACACATAGAGGACAAGGGAGGAACAGTGCAATAGTAGAAGCACCCACTGAAGCAGCAAATACCCCAAGGATAAAAAGTTCTGTTTGAAAAAAAAAGGCACTGCCTTCTATTATCATCGGATGTTCTTTATTGCACTATTCTTTATTAGGCAGAAAATGGCAAGTAATTATGTCTGAACTGAAAGAATCAAGCCTGTGATCTTCAAAGAAAATGAATTAATGAGCTGCTGCTAAACACCACTGATCTCTGTTATACTGTGCACCACAGGACGGGAAAAACAAAAAGGTAGAGTAATATTTGTGGAAATTATTTTTTTCCTATGTGTTAGTTCTAACATTCATCCATTCTACTGATTTGTAGAGTGCTTAAAGTATGTATCATCTTAGTTTTCTTCTTTTTTGCTTTTTGTCACACCTAAATAAATCAGCTCATCAAACATATCCTGGTTAAATATAAAATTTATTTTTTTTATAATTTCATTAAAAATTAGAAAATGGCTATCCTAAGCAACTTACCCAGTGTACAAAAGTTATGGCTTCCCGTTTTAAATTGAAAATTAACTGTGAACATCGGCAAAAGCTTACATAATATGGTGTGACTGCTGCACTTTGTTGCTACTACTAAAAATGTTTTTCATTGTTCCTGTAACAATATAGATTTGTCAGTCAGTCATTTTCTATACCGCTTATTCCATAGTGGGTCACAGGGAAGCTGGTGCCTATCTACAGCAGTCTAAGGGCAAGAGGTGGGGTACACCCTGGACAGGCCGCCAATCCATCACGGGGCAAGCCGCAAATGGATTATTGTCCTTTTGTATCTGGTGGGATTAAACAAATAACTGTCCAGGTACTGCAAACGAAGTAAAGCCTTTTGGCTAACACTGGTACATGTGCAGCAATGTTGAATGGATGGTGTTTACAAAGCAGTTGAACAGATGTACTTAATAATGTGGCCAGTGAGTTAACAGACACTAATATGTAAAGTATTTACATATGTAACTACCCAAAATATTCTAATTAAAATTATTTTCTGTACAAATTTGGTAATTTAGTTGTGAACTGGCCTCTTTAGAGCTTTATCTTACAATATGACATGATCTATCGTATTACTGTAAAGATTAATGTTAAATATACATGGGCATTTTATTAAACATGTCAAGAAAAGTGTAATCGCCATTTAAAGAAAACACAAATGAGGCATTATTGTGGGAAAACAATGTGGAAAATGGCGTTTTTGAAAGCTAATGAATCAACACAATGCAATTATCGGACCCTGTTTGCAGCTGCAGAGTTTTTCCTTCAGTCTATTTCTGTTCATTGGTAATCAAGCACTTTATTAAGCACTTAAAAAGCGGCAGTGGCGAAAGTGGTAGAGGTTCGTCCTGTAACTGGTTGGTGACCAGTTTGAAGCCCCGCTCTTTCTGTCTCAGTTGTTGTTTCCTTGGGCAAGACACTTCAACCTTCTTGCCTGTTGATGGTGGTCAAAGGGCCCAGTGGCACCAATTGTATGGCAGCCTCACTTCTGTCAGTCTGCCCCCAGGTAGCTGTGGCTACAATGGAGCTTACCATTGTCAGTGTGTGAATATGTGTATGGATGGGTGGATAACTGATTGTAGTTTAAAGCGCTTTGGGGTCTCTGGGGACTTGATAAAGCGCTATACTGGTGCAGGCCATTTACCATTTACATTATGAATTTGAATACTTTTCTGAGACCAGAATTCCAGTTACATTAACCCACTAAAGGTGCGTCACTTGGAACATGGCAGTTGTCATAGCAACTGAGCAAATACAGGCCCAGCCCTAGGCGTCCTTTATTCTTCTAACTGAATATTTATCTATTTATCTCATTTTTAGTATTTATATTATTTTAGTAACGTCATGCAGGTGAAATCTTCATCAATACAGTTATACTCAGACATGCACTGGCTCAGTTATTTCTGTGTATCACATTTGTTTTGTTTTACACACCAGTTCATAAGTTTTTACAAATATATAGGTTTGTAGATATTTTTTTTTTCATAATTGTAGTTGTGCAAAGAATTTGTGTTAATTATCCATTAGTATGTATGAAAAGAGAACACAACTGGGAATACAAATCTCTGCTGTTATAAATGTTTCATCGGGGCTACAGTTAATCTTTGGATCTCCTACACTGGGAAAAGAAAGAGGGATTACACTGTGGATCTGATGGATTAAAATAAAAATAAGGTGTCCCTGTTTCACAGGGCAAGGAGATCCAGAAGAAACATGATTCTGGTAACTACAGACGGAAGACTTGACAATAAGAGCATTTGATTAATGCCTGCAGTGTTTGACTTTACACTGTATGAATAAATGAGTCCATTGGGAACTAATTTCCTTGTGGGTGTGAGTTTTTAATGAATCCATCTTCCTGAACTCTGCTCATTATGACCCTACTGTTCTATAGAGATTTACTAAAAGACTGGAGAAATGCTTAGGATGAATCACTGCAAGAAGATATCAGATTACCCCTTCACACCGAAGTCAATACAAAAACATACACCTATACTTGAAGACTATGTAAAGTAATAGATTTCTATAATTGCTTTTCTACTCGTGAAACCAAACAAGTAGTCCTGGATTTCACTTTGAGGAAAGTCATTCCTCCACTGAACATTCAGTCAGTAAAGTCAAGTCGCTGACGTTAATTGGCTTTGCACGAGTCAGCAAAAGCTGAAAAGACCAAACTCTCTTCAAAGAAATCTAAAGGGTTTCCCAGAACGACGACAACAGAATCTAGGTGATCTTGACTAGGTAACCTTATTAAGTCTATGGAATGTTTGTGGTTTTGTCAGTTGGAGCAAACCTGCAACTTATTGTAGATATCATGTTTAAGTTATTTATCTTAATGTGAAGTGTCCATAACACAGATGGCACAGATGTTTAACTGTTTGTGAGGCACAAACAGTTAAACATCGGTGCCTCTCTCTAAATTTCAGCCAAAGAGGGTAATACTATCTATTTGAGGGTAGCGTGTTCTTGTTATATTCTGAGGTGTTAGGTTGTGGTTTTCATCTTTCCATATTGTGTTGTCGTTTTTGCTTTTTCGGTTTTGCCATACAGGTTTACTTCTCTTTGTGTGATGGTTTTTCATGTTATTGCATGTCTTTGCATTTAGCTATCTAGTTTATTCCTCTGCTCTTTATACTTCAAGTTATTTCTGTTAGATATCTCTGTTCAGCTCAGTTTTTGTTTTTATTAAAACTTTTCAATTCATAGTGCTGCTCCTGCCCGCTTCTCCAAGAACACATTTTGACAGCTCTAAAGTTTCTCTCAAAAAAAACCAATGAAACATTTTGATGATTGAAAAATCATACAGTTGATCTTTGTTGCTTACCTGCCATATAATCACTTTCTTGTTCAGATATAGATAAAAACAAGATGAGACAACAAAAAGAGAACATTTCTTAATGATTAAATGAATATTTGACGGGTTGTCCTAATTATTTTTACATCGGTGAATGCAAGCCCACAGGGGCAAGAAATCATATAAATGTGTTGATGCACAAAGAATAACACTTTCCAATACATTCCATGTCTATATGAGGATGTAAAAACCAATTTTTTTTTTTTTGACAGAAATGTTGCATACAATTTTGAAAGTTCAACAGAGTGCAGAATTTTTGTCTGTTCTATTTCTGGAATTGGCCATAGATGTATGAACACCACCATATTTTTGAGTGCACACACAGAACAGTCATCAAGGAATGTGAAGAGATATTTGCTGAAATTCAAAGTGTATTGGATTACAAATGAAGACTGCACCTTTAAGTCAGCATGTTCCATTAGTTCCATTGGTCAGGCTCAGATTGACACTTGTTTTTGCCAGTGCTTTCTAATTATCGACTTCCTAAAATGTGTCACTAATGGTAATTTCTATGGTTAACGTATACAGGGAGAGAGACAGTATCCGAAATAACCAAAGCAGAGCAAAAACAGGACCAGAGAGACTGAAGGAGTACAGAAAATGTTTGAGAGAAGACCCTGTGAAGTACGAAGAGTACCTAAAAAAGGAAAGAGAAAGAAATAACAAACCAAGAGAAGAGGGAAAGTTGAAGAGTGTCACTGAATTGTCTGCAAGGGCGCAAAGACAGCTAAGAACGGAATGGAGGACAGAATAAACACAGGATGATGAAAGAAGTAGCTGTTTGCAGGGACACGCCAACCAGCACTTCCAATGAGAGTGAAGGGAAAAAAGGGACCAAAAGAACAACAATCAGCAAATACATAAAATTAAAGAAATCGAAGGAGATGATAGCAGAAATGCAGAGAAGGAAAGAAAGATATAAAAAGCGATGTCAGAGATTAAAGGCCGAGAATAACCTCAGAAAGGTCTAAATCCCCAAGATCGAAAACACAGATGGACGCACAGAAGTACAGCTTTCCTAAACATGTGACAAAGACCCAAATTTTTCACAACACACTCTTGCATCAAGTTAAAGATGAATACAAGTCTGCTAGCTACAAAGACAAACATTCATTCAGAACATCTCTCACAACTGGGCTACTGAGTCTCTACTTGTCTCTACAATGAGAAAATGTGTTGGTGTCTCCCACAAAGTGTTCAATAAGACTGAAAACTACCCATGTCTTACCTCCACCTATCAGAATAATCACTAGCAAAAAGCCGGACATAGTTAGAACATTTCTATGTTGAGATGACAATAGTCAGATATCAAAAGGGAAGAAGGAAACAATCACAAGATTTAAAACAAAGAAACAATGCTGAATTTGTATCAGAAACTGATGCTCAAGATACCTCATCTGAAGCTATCCTATTCACTTTTCTGTAGGATAAAGCAGTTAGGAATAACCTTTATTAATAAATTATTCATAGCTGTTTTTCCCATTTATTCCTTATTGATATAAAGCATAAGTTCGAATGTTTCCCTTTTGTTAGAACAGGATGAGAATGCTCATTGACACACATTACATGGATAAATGACCCAAGGTTTGTCATGAATGACCTGAGGCTGGGGTATTGGGTTCGATAGTGGAGCAGCTGATAATTGGTTTGATTAGAATGCCATAGCACACTTAGATTAAGGATGGACACCTGCTACTACACAATCTAACAGATAGACACCACAATGGTGACACATACAGGTCCTTCTCAAAATATTAGCATATTGTGATAAAGTTCATTCATATATTTTAGATTCATTGCACACTAACTGAAATATGTCAGGTCTTTTATTGTCTTAATACGGAATATTGTGGCATACAGCTCATGAAAACCCAAAATTCCTATCTCACAAAATTAGCATATTTCATCCGACCAATAAAAGACAAGTGTTTTTAATACAAAAAACGTCAACCTTCAAATAATCATGTACAGTTATGCACTCAATACTTGGTCGGGAATCCTTTGGCAGAAATGTATGCTTCAATGCGGCGTGGCATGGAGGCAATCAGCCTGTGGCACTGCTGAGGTCTTATGGAGGCCCAGGATGCTTCGATAGCGGCCTTTAGCTCATCCAGAGTGTTGGGTCTTGAGTCTCTCAACGTTCTCTTCACAATATCCCACAGATTCTCTATGGGGTTCAGGTCAGGAGAGTTGGCAGGCCAATTGAGCAGAGTGATACAATGGTCAGTAAACCATTTACCAGTGGTTTTGGCACTGTGAGCAGATGCCAGGTCGTGCTGAAAAATGAAATATTCATCTCCATAAAGCTTTTCAGCAGATGGAAGCATGAAGTGCTCCAAAATCTCCTGATAGCTAGCTGCATTGACCCTGCCCTTGATAAAACACAGTGGACCAACACCAGCAGCTGACACGGCACCCCAGACCATCACTGACTGTGGGTACTTGACACTGGACTTCTGGCATTTTGGCATTTCCTTCTCCCCAGTCTTCCTCCAGACTCTGGCACCTTGATTTCCAAATGAAATGCAGAATTTGCTTTCATCCGAAAAAAGTACCTTGGACCACTGAGCAACAGTCCAGTGCTGCTTCTCTGTAGCCCAGGTCAGGCGCTGTTTCTGGTTCAAAAGTGGCTTGACCTGCGGAATGCGGCACCTGTAGCCCATTTCCTGCACACGCCTGTGCACGGTGGCTCTGGATGTTTCTACTCCAGACTCAGTCCACTGCTTCCGCAGGTCCCCCAAGGTCTGGAATCGGCCCTTCTCCACAATCTTCCTCAGGGTCCGGTCACCTCTTCTCGTTGTGCAGTTTTCTGCCACACTTTTTCCTTCCCACAGACTTCCCACTGAGGTGCCTTGATACAGCACTCTGGGAACAGCCTATTCGTTCAGAAATTTCTTTCTGTGTCTTACCCTGTTGCTTGAGGGTGTCAATAGTGGCCTTCTGGACAGCAGTCAGGTCAGCAGTCTAACCCATGATTGGGGTTTTGAGTGATGAACCAGGTTGGGAGTTTTAAAGGCCTCAGGCATCTTTTGCAGGTGTTTAGAGTTAACTCGTTGATTCAGATGATTAGGTTCATAGCTCGTTTAGAGACCCTTTTAATGATATGCTAATTTTGTGAGATAGGAATTTTGGGTTTTCATGAGTTGTATGCCAAAATCATCCGTATTAAGACAATAAAAGACCTGAAATATTTCAGTTAGTGTGCAATGAATCTAAAATATATGAATGTTAAATTTTCATCATGACATTATGGGAAATAATGAACTTTATCACAATATGCTAATATTTTGAGAAGGACCTGTAGTCTACTGATAATCACTGAGGGAGGGCACATCCATTGCATTGGAGTGCCAGATATGAAACTACATGTGACCTTCTTTCAAGGCTCTTCATCATCCTTTCACAGTCGGTGGCGGTCCGAGATGAGAGCCTCAGCGCTGATCTCTGTAATCATTCCTCTTCCTAATTTAGATTAAAGGAGCTGAAAGTTAGAAACTGTTTGAGAGTCGTTCATTTAAGAGTCAATGTTAGATTGAGTGTTTGATTGCTTTTGGGGACCAAGGACCGGAGGAACTAAGAGACGTCTGACCGCCAACAGAGTCAGACTCGGACAAAGCCATTTTGGATTGTTGCTCCAAACATCAGTGACAGGGAGACATGTGTCTGCAAAGTGCATGACACTGCCAAAATGCAAGGAGAGAGGCTTAAACAGCTTGGCATCATTAACTCACATTTTGAGCACAGTGGCAGAGGATTTGTGCTCTGACACACAGGTTAAGGCTTGTATGTACAGAGAATGTATCTCATGCAAGAACAAGTCTCTCACACATAGCGAAAAGACTTCAGGAGCAAGGGTCACATGGTGGTACTAGTGGCTCACAAAAAAAGAAGACTGAAAAAGAAAAGGATGGGAAAACAGAGACAATCACTGTGACAAAAAAGCATTAAACAGAGATATGAGGCTAGCGCGGAGCACCTTCTGGAAGATTGTGAAAAAGAAATGAATGAGAAGGTGTGCAAGCGCCCCTTCAATATCCAACATCAATACACACAGCTACAGTCTTTGCACAGATCTCTGAAAGAAGATGTGACTATTCTTCACATTGACTACGCAGAAATTTGGCAGTGCAAATATTTAAACCAGGTACAGCAAGTCCATTTTGGAGCATCTCATTGACAGACAACACTACACAATGCTGTTTTGTATACCACAGAAAACACTCTGACACTCTGTGCCTTGTCACCCTCAATGAAACATGATCCTGCTGCCATTTGGGCTGAACTTGAACTGGTTCTTCCGTTCCTGAGGGAGAACCATCCAAAAGTTCAAAAACTCTTCTTCATTTGTGATTGGCCAACCATGCAATATAGAGGCAAGAAGAACTTTTATTTCATGAGGACCATTCCTTTCCAGATGGGTTTTACTGCTGTGAACTGGAGTTTTCTGGAAGCTGGTCATGGTAAAGGGCCAGCTGACGATGTCAGAGCCATCATAAAGACAACAGCAGATTCACAGGTAGCCAGGGGTACTGACATACCAACAGCAAAATAACTATATTATGCACTCCTTCCTCTCACCAAAGTCAAACTCTTTTATGTCAAAGAAGAACAGATTTCAACAGTAAGTGCTCACCTGCCAGAAAAGCTGCCCACCATCAAAGGCACACTCAGCATCCATCAGGTGATTGGTACGACTCCAGGCATCATCCATTATAGAATCCTCAGTTGCTTCTGCAACAGAAAAGCAATCTACCCGTTTCGAGCCAATGTCCACCAACATTGCACCGCCAATATAGCCTACAAGAAATGTATGTGCATCTGATGAACCACCAACTCCAACCTCAAACTCTGTATGTCAAGGGACTCTGTGTCCAGTTGACAACATCACAGAAGACCTTCTTGTCAAAAAGTGCGTTGTCACAAACGAAAATGATCCAAATCCTGGGATTATGCAGATGTGGATGAAGGTGAGATATTTTCTTTTTCATTTATCATTTACAAACTATTTATTTCTCCCTTAAGCTATTTTCCATTTTAATATTTCATAACACTCAAATAAGTAACATAACCAGTCATGTCCTTTGCCCTTTATTTGTCTTCAGGTGCAGTGGAGGTCAAAGCAATGCACAACATTGGACGAAACAGATTTTATTGGCAACTACTTGAGGACAAGATCTGGTACATGACAGACAAGATCGTCACCCTAATCTGTCCACCTCAACAGGTCACGAGCAGGCATGTCCAAATAAACCCACCACTGTACAAGGCTGTGTGTGGAAAGTTAGACTACTGAACAGACTTCTGAGCTGCACACACACACGCACACACATCAATCATCTCTGTGTTCATGTTCTGTAGACTTTTGTGAAGCAGGTGTTCTCATCTTTTTAATACACATTGAAACTCTCTCACACACACACATAAGATAGAACATCATGCTGATGAAATACACACTGTGGGCTTTATCCTGTTGTTTAATAAGAAGAGAAGCATTGGAGACTGGTGGCTCAGTGGACTGGAACAGAAGCCTCACTGTGGTGATGCTGTTTTGTTGACTTTGACTTTTAGAAATGAAATCAAACTGTGTGCTTATAGAACTAGGTGAAATGAAAGCACTATATTTCAGTGTTGTTACTGTCAAAGCCGTCTCTGCTTCCCCAGGTCCGTTGATTTGGGCACAGGTTTCAAAAGAGTGAAATAAACACAAAGTACAATCAGCTTAAGTTTGGCTCTGCGCAGAGGGAGAGAGATGCCCCAGCCAACGCCTGCGAGCAACAACTCTGCTCTCTCTCCGCTTTCAGCTTGTTTTATTAAATCTCCAGGTGTGTTCAACATTTCCTTTTTTACATATATCATATCACTTAGTTGTACAGCATAACAGTTCCTTATGTCCAAATAACGAGTGCTTCCTGTTATTACTTCCAGCAGGCTCATCTTATCCTGTCTCCTTCACTCCCTATCCGCTGCTCCCCTGTCCTTCACCAATTTATGACCTGTATCAGCACATTCCAGTTACACACATAGATAGTTTATATTCAACAACCCCCCCTTTTGAACTCTCATAAGAGTTCACACCCTAAAATGTCTTTCAACCAAGTACTTCTAAAAATAAGTAGAAATAAGTAAAAATATTACTGTACCACCTGTAAAACGAGAAAATCATTAAGAAAACTTGCATCCATCGTATTATGCGTCCATGAATTCACACTCTGAGTCCTCATCCTGGTTATGGTCAATTTGCAACAGTGGCATCATTGTCTTTGGATCCCTCCCCTCAATTGTGAAGGGGATGAGTGGCACCATCAGAAAACGAATGCATGGTACACAACAACATCCATAGGTCACCATTATCGCTACAAATACTGCAATAGAAATCATCAAATACATTATCAAACCCTGGAATTGATAATCCCCTGGAGGAATGTTCATGCATGGTGGCGGAGAGGGTCTTAAGTCCCTCTAAAGCCTTTGACACTGAACCATCCGGTGCAGTGTTATTGGGAATAAAGGTACAACACATATCTCCAAACATGGCAAACACACCCCCTTTTTCAGCTAACAACATATCCAATGCCATCCTATTTTATACTGCCACGAGGGAAGTTGGGGCCAATTGTTCAGATAAACCTTCTACAGCGTCTCGAGTTAGATTGGCCAGATGCAAAACATTATAATGAATATAATTAATGCGGTCTACGTTTTTGTTGGGCGTTACTGGGAACAAGGTAGCTATAATAGGGATGTTTTCAAATCCAGCTGATATTTGATCTGCAAGTTTATACTCATTTGGGACTCCTCGCGGAACTCCAATTGCATCTATATAGGTGGGGGAACCATGACTCAAGTCAAAAGTGGTTTGAGCGCTTCTTTTCATAATATGTCTTCTCCTGCGAGTGAGTGCCAGTGCCTTATTTTGTTGATATGTCACAGAGGTAATATTAGGGCCAATTAAAATCAACGGGGCCTGCAACCTTACCATTGCACATACTCCTATGGTGTTATTTGGTATATTAGTGAGAAGTCTATGTCCTCCGCAGTAGTAATATAATCCTGATTGTGCCCAAAGTCCTATCACTTTCCCAGATGTGGTGGTATTACACCAGTCCGAGGGAATTTGTCCTACATTCACCTTTGGGGTGTTTGGGATGAAATTGAAACAAGAACATGTCCCATTCAGCCTCTGGGGAGTGAATGGTCCTGTCTTGGTATTGTTTGGGATGGGTGGAAAGATGCTAGCTAGCGTGGTACAGTTGGCTGGGGTGGCTTCTTTAGTTAGTTGTAACATGCAACTGTACCCCCAAGCATCTTCCGGATACAAAGGGGCTGGGTCAGTGGTTAAGTGTGGTCTTGCAGATGCACATGCAATGCAGTCAGACCTACTTTGTTCCTTCGCAGTTTGGGCCATCCACTGTAACCAAAGATTATCCTCTGCAAAACCTGTGGCCATCTGTATTATGTCTAAAGGTTGCAAGGTGGAGTAGTCTACTTTTACTACCCCTCCTTGTGGGACCGGTGGTTCTGGGACAGCAGGAGCCCTGGTGGCCTGCACCTGAGAAGTTTCTTTATTCAAATTAACTTTTATTATTGCCTTAGGGTCTTTTCCTGATACCTCTACTCCCAAAGTAAAATAAATTACCTTGCTCCCAGAATGCGATGGTGCATGTAAGCCGCGCGACAATGACTCCATGGACAACAGTAAAGGATTCACCCCTCCGGGCGTGTTAAGTGATAATGCATTCCTTACTAGACTAATTTGTTTGGCTGTATCCAGATAACTGTAGGAGTAGGCTGGAGTCCATCTGCCAGTGTAGGCCACAAAATGTGCCCACCCTTCACATATATTCCAACAGCTAAGGATATCACACGAGGGACGTCCATCAACACAATCCGCTTGGGTTACCAGGCAACAGCACAGATATACATCATATCCCTTCCAGGCCGTCGGATTTTTCCCACAATCTGACTTCACACAGGTCAAACTGAAAAGTGGTAGTTGCCCCTAACATGTAATTTATTTCTAATCCCCCATAATATGTAACGCATACGTCCTTGGATGGAGTTACCCTAGACCTTTTGGACACCTTCCCGGAGTGATTTTCAGAACATGTCTGGAATGGAAGTTCACAAAAATATCCTAAGATAAACGTAACAATGAATACTGAGAGTAACACTCCACCTATGATGAAACTCCTAGAGAGTCTAGTTCCCTTGCTTTGGGTACTCATTTTTCTTAAAACGTATTAAACTTAAAACATAAACATATAAAGTTAAATCATAACCTTAAAAAGATACAGAAAAATCAAAATGTAGTATAAAATATAAAATGTTCGCCGAACAGTGTCTTCTGGGGTGGGAGGGAAGCTCTACCACTCCTAGTGAGAGGGAAACTCAATCACTTCTGCCTCTTCTTCTGCTGTTGTTCTTCTGTCTTCAACTCTCAGGGCAGACTGACCCTGGGCTAATTTCTCTCACCCGGGGATTATTCTGCCCCTTCTTGTGTGGGAGAAGTGAGATTGTCTTTTCCTGTGTTTTCACTCAGATCTTCCTGGACCTGAGAAAGGGATCGTTGAGGTGGTTCTGCTCCTGCACACTGGCTCCAGTGATACCAAGTGTCACCTTTGCCCTTCAGCCTGCATGGGTTGTCCTCTCTGTGACCTGAAATGGACCGGTCCACCTTGGCTCTGACCACTTTCTTTTGATGACTTTCAGGAGGACCCACTCGGCTTCCGAGGTGGTGGTTCCGACCCTGGTCTCTGGTTCTGCTGGTATCTGTTTGGAGAAAGCTGTGACAAGACTGTGGAGAGATCTGTAATAATCATGATGAGACATAGATTGTTCACACTCAGTGAGAAACAGTAACCTTGTTTGGGGACCTGGAAACAGCCTCCCTGTTTGCAGCTCATGTGGGGTTAAACCATGTTTCTGATTTATAGAACTCCGTACAGACATCAGAGCTAATGGTAAGGCAGTAACCCAATTAATTTTGATCTGTGCACAGATTTTAGCCAATTTGGTTTTAAGGGTTTGATTCATTCTTTCAACCTTCCCCTGTGACTGTGGATGGTACACAGTACCAAATGAGTGTTTCAGTCCCAGGAATTTTTCCACTTCCTTGAGTTCCTCATTTTTGAAATGTGTTCCGTTGTCAGATCTTATTTTAGCTGGAAAACCGTGTCTAGGGATATAATGATTTATCAAACACTTCACCACAGATTTGCTGTCTTCCTTTTTTGTAGGCCATGCCTCCGGCCATCTATTATCTTTTATCATCTATTATCTACTATCTATTATCATCTATTATATTGAAGAATCTGGAAATTAAGTTAAGTTAGTCTTGGAACCAACTTAGGCAATAATCAGCAAACGTTTAGACAACCCTTCACAATGCAAGATCAGATAAAATATTATTTTAATAAAATAATGTTTTAAATAATGATCTGCTGAATAAAACCAACCTTCTGGATGACCATTTCTCAACGGTGTCTAATTAGCTGCCTTTATTTATTAAAATAATATTTGAAGAAATATTATTAAGGGAATATTTTGGAAAGAGCCAAATCTTTCTGGATAAATGGGGCTCAATGGTGTTTACTAAGTTATCAAATTTAGTAAAATGATGTTAGGGACACATTATTGACTGGATTGAAAACTAAACCTTTCTGGGTAAATATTATTTAGCAGCAAGCACATGTCCTTAGCTGTTAGCAGTTAAGCTAATAAAGAAGCTGCTAGCTTAGCACCAGATTCAAATACACACCTTTAAAAATACCGTTAATAAAAGGGTTAAAATGCATAAGCGCGGACAGCGCGTTATGATCAATCTTCTGTTTAAAATCACCCTTTAATAAAGTTTGTCTTAACTTTAAAAACACAAAGAACACAACCTGAGCACGTGTGCTGCAGATAGTCTGCTAGCACCAAGATAGCTGAGTTCAACGCAAACAAAACCAAACTTCATAAAATGAAAAACGTTTAGATCATTTCATTCTAAATTACTTCTATATTATTCTACTCTGCCCAAACCTAACCTCGTATGAACTGTGCTGAGGAAAAGCTGTCCGGGCGACGATGATGTTTGAAGAGAGCTCTGTGAACAAAGGGTTAGCTCCCAGCTAACCTCCGTAGCTCTGGCTGGAAAACGGCTCGTTCTGTCCGCTGACCACACTGCACGTTAACTGCCGTAATGCGGCTACTCGTTTGTCCTCCTCTCAGGCAAGGAAAACTGCTTAACTCGGCTTGTGGAGACAGCTTCTCTGCAGGGACTTCTCTGGGACACCGTTTGCTTCTGCCGGCCTAAGAGATAAAGTCAAGCCAGGCTTGTACCTTAATTCCCATTTTTATGAATGAATACTGGGTACACAAACAGTTATTCACTCATACTTAACTTGTGCATATGATCGCGTGATCTTATGACACTCTTGGATCCAGTTGAAGAGTTACGTCTTTTTGCCAGCAAAGACACATCAGCGCGCTTGTCTCCCCTATCCGGTCCCTTTCGAAGGCCACGTGGAGGAGATCGGCTTGTTGGAGAGGGGGTGCTCTTATTCAGACTCTGGCATCATGGGAAGTCTGCTGCTACCTCCCTTTCCTCTGTTGCTGGAAGTCAGTTAAATACAATTTATTTTGAAAGTTCAGGAAAATCTGTACTAGAGTTTAATGTTGAAATCCATGGCAGGGTCCCAATAGTAATGTTTTGAGAGAGCCTTAGTTAAATTCAAATGACTATTTACTGGTTAAATCTCTAAATACTAATCAGATTTATTGGAAGGAAGAGTTTGGAAAAATATACAAAATTCTAGTTTTACCCACCCACCAGTTTTTACTTGATAACTGGTGTATAATGTAACTACCAGACACTTATGAACACAAACCAGTTGTCCCCAGGAAAAGTCATGTATGGACAACACAGAGAGAAATTGTTCATAGTAACAATGTAATTTATTAAAATAGTTCTACACAAAAAACATTATTCACCGTAAAATCAACCTTATCAGCAAGTGTTAAACTTTAAAATAAGGTGAGGAGACAATGAAGCTGGAGATGAAACTGGAGAGACCTCTGGAAGCTGTCCAGAAACTGTATCCATGCTGGAGTTGCCTCTGCGGTGTTGTATGAAACAATAAAGAAGGGATTTTATTGTACACTACTTCCTCAGAATTTCCGGCTCAAGCTGTCAAGTTAATAAATATGCTACTTCCTGATAGTAGAAACAGACAGTGTCCTTTAAAATAAGTGTTGCAGCACGATGACATTCAGGGACATTAGATTATCATTCAATATAACTAACTCTTTGCATAATCATATACATTGCACAAGTAGTTTTTATATTCAGCTACCCGTAATTATCAGTCACAAAGCCGTATATCTCACATATACAAACAATAAACATCAAACAGGTAGTGGTAAAATGGCACTGCTCCCTGCCGAGATCCGGCCCTACTCCGCGGTTTGAGCAAGCTTCAACTCCCGCTTCAGCCTGCCGGCCTTTGCGTCTCCGAAACCACCGTAATGAATCGAAAACCAGGCTCATTTTTAAAGGCCTGGTTCCATATACAGCATTGTAAGGTCGTGTTTCCCAAAAATCCCAAAACATCTTTTAAAGCTAAACTTATGGTTTTTATAAACAAAATATAACTTCATGCACTCACCTTCACCCAGCTGGCTGCGCCCCCTTTTGTGCCCTAAAGAGGTATCAAAAAATACACACTAAAAAAATTAAGACCACAAAAAATAAATTCACTTGCCTTTCCAGGCTTGAGACAAGCAAAAAAAAAAAAAAAAGACTTTGAAAAATAAGGCCACATCAATATTTTTTTTTTTACTTGCCTGTCCAGGCTTGAGACAAGAAAGAAAAAAAGACTTAGAAAATAAACCTAGATTATTTTTCCACTTGTAAAAAAACTTAAAATTTTTCCCAAGGAGTTTTTTATTCAGCTGTTGTCACCAAAATATAAATAAACAAATAAATACATATATAAATCATTAAAGGCTTCATATATGAATTTTTGTCTTGTGATTTATAATACACCTTTTAAATTGATTGTGTCAAGTTGTGATAAGCATGTGCTGACAAGTTTTTTGCTGTCTGCAAGACAATTGATATATGATATTTGATATTTGTAGGACAATTCTTGGAAACCATCCATTTCAACAACACAGCTGTTAGTGAAGGGTGGTGGATTTATTTCCACGCCTCTAGTGGCAGAGAGAGTATTTCAAGGACAAACATAAGCCTCTCAAAAATATTTTTTCTCACTTGCCTTTCAGGGCAGAACAGACAAAAAAAAACAACTTTGAAATATTCTAATCAAGATTTTTTTTTCCTCACTTGCCTTTCAGGGCTTCCATAGTTGTCTGTTTGTCTATCACATAATATCCTGTTAAAATACACTGATGTTTGTAGTACTAAAGTGACAAAATGTAAAAAGATGTAAGGGGTCTGAATACATCTGCAGAGCAATATTTATATATTAGCTTCATAAACAGTAACAATTCATTTCATATTGTGAGATTTTTTAAAAGGGTTCCTACAAAGCACAATTAAAAACCTAATAGCAATTATAGAGTTTAAAAAATTTTTACTCCTCACCCTTATCAGTTTACAGACTTGCTCTCCCCTCCTAAACAACCTGAGGTTCTGTAATTGGCATGCTGCATGCATGATCCACTTTACGGCTGTGCTGAACCAACCTCTTGTCATTGTTACCACTCTGAGAGACCTTTGACCCTGACATCAGACTGGACATTACATGGGTCAGTGGTGGAGACTGAGGGCAACACCAGTGCTATGTGAAAAAAGAACCTGCTTTGTTGAAGACATACAGGCCGGTGTGGAGGAAAGCATTCATAAATGCAAAGTCACACACAGGCATTCAGCTAGACAGCAACAGATGGTCATGGGATTGTACTGCGGCGGACAGGGAGCCGTTTCAAAAGGCTGAGTCCAGTTTGTGTGACATTAAAGGGACTGAGCCATGCTGCCCAAAGGCTACTTCCTATTGCTCCAATAAACTACAATGTGTGTGAGAGACACAGCCCTAGGTATTTTAAGCTAATGACAGATTCATAAACATCCAATGATAAAACCATTAATCATAAAGTATTTTATACTATCCTCTGTCTGTCTGTCTGCCTGATTCATATTTATTTGTTAACTGTTTCAGATTTGGTGTTTTTGGAAACATTTAAAGTAGGTGTTTTTAAAAATGGCTTTTTATTATTATTTCAGTTGTTCAAATTACAAGTCAGGTCCATGTACAATGGAGTACTTTGAAACATTGCAGAGAAACAGGTATCGGATTTTTCAATAGTTGTTAAAGGGATCAATGAAGAATTTCTGGAAGCAGGGCTTCAACTAAATATGCAGAGTTATCAGCTGCTGATCTCAACTGAATGATTTTCAACTTCACTGGCCTTGACCAGGACTGGCCTGTGGAAACTCACAAATCTATTAAGTTTTTTATGCAAGCACTACACTGACAAAAACACTTTTGGTTGTGGGAGCTGTTTTTGAGTAAATAAAAATGAAAGTTAGCTATTTACTGTGTCAGAGAGGTGTTTCAAATAAAGTCAGAGAAAACACGGACCTGTGAGAAGCAACTGAATAAGAAACTATTTTCTTTGACCTAACAAGACATCCCAGTTGTTCATTGAGGCTACAAAACAGCAAGAGAAAGACAGACTTTCAGTAGGAAACAGTCTGAATGGAATAAAGCAAAGTTTCTCTGTGTTATCTTTTTGAGCTTTCAACCCCTGCCATGCTGGATTTGGAAGTGTTGGCAGCCTTGTACAGGTCTCAGGGCTGAGGTTAACAATGTGCAGTCCTTTTACCACTCATATTCCTGCCCGTGCTATTGTGGAATTTATGGTTTGCACAACTTCCAGCAAACATAGCTGAACCAAAGTGGTTCCTTTTGATGGCTAATCGAGTATGGAAAGGCTTATTTTTGAAGTAAATGAGATGAAGTTTAGCCATATTGTATGTTCTGATAAACACACATTATTTTTTTAATTGGCTAGTGTTGGAGAAAACCCCTCACCTCTTATGATGTCATCTTGTTCAAAGCCATAAAGGATAAACAGTAGAGTCAACACAGTTTCTTTATAGAATCATGCACTGGGTGGTAGAGCAGGAACTGATAACATTAAGCCCCAAATCTAAGGACACCCAATGCTTAGTGAGATAGCCATGGCTCCCTACATTCATTGGCAAAAACAATTCCTTATGTGCTCATAACCTTGGATCGAGTTGGAGCAAACATCTAGTTTAGAAGTAGATGGGCCCATATATCATCTTATTCCAGGACATCCTCAGGGTGATGGTATCTTCTGAGGCACGTGCTTTGCACACAACTATTGAAACCCATGCAGACCCAAGAGGTCACGAGGACTTATGTAGAGGGAATGCATTTCGATCTCCTCTTCCTCTTTGGCCTGAAAAGAATTACCCATTCCTCTAATAACTGTTAAACACAACAAACCTATGGATGCTAATAAAAAAATATCCCCACACTAATGAGCAGATGAAAATTAACGACTAATAATTTAGACTTTATTGGTCTCACAATGGAGAACTTATCCTTTGCATTTCAAGTCATCCTTTAGGGAGCCATTGGCTGCCATTGTGTGGGTTCTGGGGAGCATTCCTTCTGCACCCTCCTGTGGTCTGCATTATATAAAGGCTTCCTCAACTCCTTACGTGAAGCTTGCAGCAGCAGAGCCCTCTCCAGAGTCAGGCAGACACCGTCGCTCCTGTCAGCAAGGGTCAGGTCAGTGCCTCTGCTCCGGCAAACACCCTCTCACCGAGGGTCCAGCGGATGTCTTTTTTCTGCCTGCCTCCACACCATCCACATGTTGCAGACTGCACCTCTGAAATGACTTTCACTGCAGTCCTGGAGAATCAGCCTGAATTTTCCACTCCGCTTCCCGGATTCATTAGTTTATTATTGTTATTATTATTATTATTATTTTAACCATGTTCTGTCTAGCAGAGTAGCGCTAAGAACTGTTGTCTGAGTGCCAAGAAGAAGTCCAACAGCTTTACTTTCACAAGTGGAGCATTTGGCTAATACTTTTATGCTCTGGAAAATATTTATATAAAAAATATATTAGAAACTGCTTTGGGATTATTTCAATTGTTACGGAGATGGAGATGAAAAAGAAAAAATAAGAAGCACAAAAGAAAGACAGGTGTGGCAAAAAGGAAAAAGGGAGAGAAGGAGAAAAGAATGGAGGAGAGAAAAAAGGATGAAGAGATTACAAGATAACACCCTGCTTGCTTCTACACCTGCAGAAACATATATAATAACAGCATGGTACTTGTGCAAGATGTATTTGGTAACATCTGTGTAGCTGTTAAAACCTGAATCTAAACACCTGTGGGTTTGAGTGTGAGCGCGCTTGTGTATACAAGGTTTCTCCATAAAAATATGCAATAACGAGTGTGAGGAGCCACTGACCTGCCCCCCTGGACCTGAGACAGATGCAGAAGAGATCCGAGCTATAAACATCTAAAGGTCCCCCAGAGCACAGGAACCCCAGGAGTACCACTGCCGGGACTACAGCAACCCCCCTTCAGAGAAGAGCAGGGGAGAGTCTCAGGGGAACTACACAGCAGCCACAGTGCAGAAGTACCGGGAGCCTGTCGTCAGCTGTCTACACCAGAGCAGATACAGCCATGGACCCAGAGACCTGAGACCCCAGGACACATTACTCCCCAAGAAGAGGCCTGACAGAGCCCAGGGGCCCAGGCCCCGACAAGCAGCCACCAGGAGTAAGCTGGCACATACCAAAGCACCCAGCCCTGGACACCGAGAACCACAAGTACACCAGTGGGCAGACACACCAGCCACTGGCAGATAGTGTGGCAGGGACGAAATAAGCCCCACATTTGATGGGGGACCTAAACTGATCCAGGAGAGAGAGCAGCCCAAGACCACCTAATGTACCTAATGTAAAGACAAACAACAATGGACATCATATACTCACTCACACTCCCCATACATACTCTATACTGCCAGGTCCAGGTGCCGATACCCCATAGGGGCAAACAGCCCCCGGATCCAGGAAGTGGTCCCCTTCCCTCCGGGGGTGGAAACAGATAGACCGCCCCAGCACCAGCCCAGACTAGTGCCAGCACCGCCCAAACCCAAGGGACACTTGCCCTGACCCCATCTCCCCACCCCAACCCCAGTCCCCAACGACACTCATCCCCATCCGATGAGGGGGCCATGAACAAAAGAGGGGTCTAACTGGTCCAAACGAGCCTGCCAACTAGTGCTGCCACAGGATGAAACAGCTCAACCCTCCAATTAATTCTGATTTCAACCACATGAGCCCCCCACCACCCAAGAACCCCAAAATGAATTTCCCCCCAGGGCCACCACCAACCAGAACACAGATATTGAACACATACCTCCGAACCCAAATGCCATCCTCACCGGGGCACACCCGCACAGATGAGCTCCATCCTCGGAAAGCAGACAAAGACAAACATTCACAGCACAAACTCCAAACACAGCCCCATTCCAAGCACCCCTGCCGCATCCTGCCCCCCACCACACAGCGTGCCGCGACGGCAAAGCAAGGGCCCCGCGCAATGCCACCCCAGCCTCTGCCTACATATGCAACAGGGCAGACACCACAGAGCACCGTGCCCACAATGGAACCTCCAACCCCACACCAAGATGGGACAAACTCACCCGGCAAGAGGCACCCAGGGCCAGCATTCCCCACCATGCCCCCCGCAACCACAAAAAAAAAAAAATTATTTTGTGTTTCAGTGTTCTTAATCTATTTAGAGTTAATTTGCTGTTAGATTTATGTTACCTCCCTGGACTCAGCTGTATTAATTAGCCTCTCTCCTTCAGTTGCTTTGCATTCTTCCTGTCACAGCTGCTTCACATTTCATCTAATTAGCTCTTCTAGTTCATTGGCCATCTCTCTACCCTGCCTCTGTATTTAAACTTTCTGGTTTTCATTGCTCACTGCTGGATTCTACTGATGCATGGTTGTTTATGCCGTTTTATCCTTAGCTGCTGCCAATATACCATGTCCTGCCTCTCCTTTGTAAGTTTACTAGTTCTGTTGTTATTAAATCTTCCAACTCACCATGTGGTTCCCAAATTCCTTTTTGCACTTTGGTTCTGCAAGAAACAACCAATCCTTGACACAATGAATCACCCCCAGGTCCCAATACAACACTGTCAGATGGAATTCTGCCACTGCATTGCATCTAAATATAGAGTGTACTATTCAGTTTGCAACCCCTTCTACATATTTCCTCTCCAGCTTTCAAAACACATTTCAGACAGATTAAAGTATATTAATCTACAAGGTTTATAGTAGCTCATCATAAGACACAAGCTCTTTGAATTACATATTCTGAAAGGATTTTTCAGATATTGATAATAGGTTTATTTGATTTTGTTGCTCTTTCTTTGTAATAGCTCTGCTTTTTCCTGTTTCATATGTGACAATTTTTCACATCAATTATATTATGGCCTACAGTGCCTTGCAAAACTATTCATACCATGGTCCAATGTATTTTTGGAAATTTTACACGGTACATTAGCACAAAATATTCCTTTAGTGTCAACTGGAAAGATAATGATGCAGTTTCATTTTTATTTTCAAAGGAACATTTGAAAGCTGTCGGTGCTCATTTACATGAAGTCTTACTGAGTCAAACCTTTATAGAACCAAATATTATGGCAGTTACAGCTAGGGTATCTCTGCAAGCTTTGTGCATCTAGAGAATAAAATCTGTGCCTTGTCTTTGTTGTGAAATAGCGTAAGGTCTGTCAGATATGATGGAGAGCATTTGTGAACATCAGTTTTCAAGTCTTACTGTATGATTAGGGTCATTGTTCTGCGATGATGTATTAAACAGCGCTGTTGTGAAAATGATGCTTTCAAAGTGATATGTGGTGTTAATTTTCTGCCTCACATAGCATTTCACATGTAGGCCAAAAAAAGATTAAACTTTCATTCTCATCTGAGCAGAATATCTTCGGTTCATCTGTAGTGTCCTCTACATGACTTGTTGCCAACTGCAAACATAACTTCTGGTTTTCTTTCAACTATGTATTTCTTTTTGCCACCCTTAGACAGAGGCATGATGTGTGAAGTACATGACTAATATAGATTTTGTTGAGAAACTCTGCCACCTAAGCTGTGGATCTCTGCAGCTCTTCAAGAGCTACCATGGGCCCCTTGGTTGTTCTCTAATTTATGCTCTCTCTGCCCTATCTTGTTAGCTTTACAGTTGTGTCATACTCTTAGCTCTGTCAGTTGTTTAAAAGCTTGGATATTGTTTTATAAGCTAATCCTGCTTGTTTAAAATGACACTTTGACAATGTCACTAAGTTCCATCATTGGTCTATACGATTATCTGATTACTCTCCGAAACCTATAAAAAAAAAAAAAAAAACACTGATAAACTCCAGCCACCAGTGGATCCTGTATTTGTGTGCAGAAGCATGTTTCTTTGCACCTCACCAGGCTATGTTTGTGAACCTTTTATTAAAAATGTGGTGCATCTATGTGTCGCCACTGCAGCTGCATGTGTTAACAGTTTTCTGCTGGGAAATCCACTTCTCATAAGGTTGACTGTCAGCACACAGTGGTATAACGTGCTGTCCTGTTAGTGCAGGGCTTCATGGAAAGATATGCTTGTTCATATGTGTGTTCCTTAGAATTTCAGGTGGGAAAGTATTGGTTCTCAATCCTGGTCCTCAGGACTCTCTGTCCTACATGTTTAGGTGATTTCCTTCTGCCTTATATAAACGGGTGACTATCAGGCTTCCTGAGCTCTTAATTATATGCTAAGAAGAAAATCCAACCATTTGAAAAAGGTGTGTTAGAGCAGAGACACACTAAAAACATGAAGGTCAGTGGGCCCTGAGGACCAGGTTCAGGATCACTGTCTTCAGGTATTTCTAAGGTAATCACATACTCCATCTAAATATGCAATCATACTCTTCAGAACACTTTTAGTGTCAGATCTCAGTGTTAAAGAGCACACTAAAACAAGGTAATGGCAGCTTCATCCTGTGGGGATGCATTTTTTTCAAGAAGAGGGAATCTGGTCAGAGTTAATGGGACGATGGATGGAGCTAAATACTGAACAATCCTGGAAGAAAATCTGTTATTGTCAGCAAAATACAACAGCTCTGAACAGACAGCAAGATCTATAATCGAATGGTCTAGATCAGAACATCTTCATGTGTAAGAATGGCCCAGTCAAGGTCAAAAATTAAATCCAATTAAGAATTTGTGGACTTCAAAATTGAGATCTACAAATACTCCCCATTTCATCTGACTGTGTTGCATGCAGAGCTTATAAAGCAAAACACCAAAACACTTTTAACTGCAGCAAAACCTGACAAATGAGGGGTGAATTCATTCATTCATTCATTCAATATGTTGTATGCCACACTTTAGATTTATGTCTGCCAAAAATATGTTTTCTTCCACTTCATAGTTTGGATCACATTTTGTACTTCTATCGCATTAAAACACAATAAAATATTTTTTTTCTTGTTTTGCGATTTGCCAAAATGTGAAAAAAGGGATAAGAAAGCTTTTGTATTGCAAGGAAAAACATTTTGATTAGAAAACAAATGTGATGACAGTAATTTATTTTGTATGTTTGGTATGTTTTAATGAAGACACATCACACAAAGGGGACACATAACCAAGCCCCGTCTCTGCCTCACACTAGCCTAAGGGAGCTTTTCATCCGACAGATTGGGAAAAAAACAAGGCGAAACAATGAAAATACAAAAACGGATCAAAGGCTCATTTGAAATAAATTCCAACAAACAAGACTGCAACACAGAGCCATCGGTCTCTACAGCATCAAGTGAGTGAACAAAGTAGCACCATCCACACCACAGAGTGTGAAATCTGCAGCCGGTTCATTCCAAGGGTGTATGTTCTCTGTGATCCCACAGGAACACTGAGTTAAAAAAATCTTCTGTTAAAAATTCTTACTGCAGTCAAAACATAAATAAACAATATTTCAGAAAATTAAAACCATCTTATTCAGCTAAAGAAATGCTTTGTAACACCTTTAGTTCTGTCACATTCTGTTCCCAGTGCTAGGACATTGTTGGCCTTGCAATAGTATTAACAAGACCACACATATCTCACTATGCAATGTGAACACTAAGCTGTGCATCATTGTGAAGTGGAAGGAAAGGATACCACAGTTTTCAAGTTTTTGTTATATACACAAATCTTAAAAGTGTGGCATGAATTTGTATTCATTTCTCCCGAGTCAATGTTTTGTAGAACTGCAGGTTCTGTAGTGGGTCATTGTTTACTATCGAATCCCTGCTCTCTACAACTTTACTCTGGCCATGCGTACCACACTTTAAGATGTTTTTTTAGGTGTTGACAGTGTTGAGAAGTATGTATGTATTCTCCTGCCCTTTCACAATTATGCACTTTGTGATGGGCAATCAGAATAGGGTCCAATAAAAAACATGCTTATCACTAGAAATCCTGTTTGGACCTTTGAACATGATGTTCGAGAGCCACTGGTCTGGCTTAATTTTGATAATTAATAAAAACTGAGACCATCAATATGTCTGTCGTATCTACTGCCCTTATTGTTTCTGTTTCTTGGAAGTGTAACAGTGCTTTTGTGACGCACACAAAATGTGCAGTCACATTTGTTTATTATGACATATTTTATATTGCGGTTGGTTTATTTGCACTTTTGGCAGTTATGTTGGAAGAAAAAGATGGTAGTTGTGGTTATTTGTTGTTGATGTCTGTTTGGTTGGTCCTAATGTGATTGTGGAGTGCGCCACAAGAGGGCAGTGTAGTGGGCAGGCAGTGGGTGCGCCAGGTGGAGGGAACCTTCTTGTCGGCACCATTGCAGCTTCCACTCATACTATGAAGTGAGGTTGCATCAAACCAGAACACACTGCTTCTCATCTCATAATTTCTCCTGTTTATTCAGGTAGTATTGTACAAAACACATACAAAATTACATGTAATAGGACTGTATATTATTTTGGTGTTGTGTAGCCAAATTTTCTGTGGTTTTATAAAAGGTAAACCATGTAAGCAGATCGTGTGCTAGTTATGGGGCAGACAGGCAGCTGTGTAATGGCGGCGCTCCACCGTTACTTGATTATATTGACAATTTATTTTGTATATTTAAGGTTCTGTATTATTATTATTGTTGAAAAATGCGCAAAAGGGATTGATTAGCTTACCAAGGAATGGTAAAGGGGAATATAATTTCAGTTGATACTCAAGTAATTAAAAAAGCTTGCTATAGGGTGGAAAGCTACAAATTTATCCAAGTGAAATAACTATTTTCTGGTACTACATGTGTGTTAAAGCTAAAGGACATACATATTGGAATAAATCAGGTTACGTAGTAAGAACATAATTATTAACACTTATATACACGATTTTTGATTTATGTGTAAAATAGAGATTGGAAAGAGATGTAAGTGAAAATGTATTTTTGAATACAAATTTGAGATTAAAGATACTATGAAGCGAGGCTGCATCAAACCAGAACATACTCCGTTCTCGTCTCATCATTTCTCCTGTTTATTCAGGAAAATTCTTCTGTTGCGGGTCTGCCACCCCCAACACTTTTATTTCTTGGAACTTGGTGATACTAAAACTAAACGAGGTGGAATGAGGTAATGCCAGTTCTTTTGAAAAATAAAAGCTCTTTTTTTTATTTTAACAATTATGGTGAATATTTCACAAATCACATTGTAGAAAATTTCCAGTCCAGGTTTCAGTACTCTTTTTATGGTGTTCTTATGTTTGTCTGATTCTAAGGTGGTCTTAATGCCATACGAACATTTTCCTGTCATGTGTTCTCACACATAAATTAAAAGGTGTCATAAATGTCATATTGCACAGGCTACTCTAGTAGTCTGTAGTTATTTAAACTGAACGTATTCTATGCTAAATATATGCTGAAAAACAGAATCAGCTAGCTCAGACATGTCAAGGTCAAGGCCACATCCGGTCTGTGATGCACCTTTTCCTGGTCTGGAAAAAAGATTTAAATATCTATTACTGATAGCCAGTTGGTAGGTTACATGTCGCACACATCAATCACACTTCATATTCCATAATGCACTGCTAGCATCGCTCCCTGCTAGAAAGGAGGTGGGCACAAGCTCTATGTTCCCAAGTGGACACGTTCCTAAAGTACCAAACACACTGCACAGAGCACCTGCACACATCTATAGGGGTTGGACAATGAAACTGAAACACCTGGTTTTAGACCACAATAATTTATTAGTATGGTGTAGGATAGTGGCCAGGTCACTATGTGATACTGGTGGAGGAAAACGTTTCCTGACTCGCTCCTCCAAAACACCCCAAAGTGGCTCAATAATACTTAGATCTGATGACTGTGCAGGCCATGGGAGATGTTCAACTTCACTTCCATGTTCATCAAAGCAATCTTTCACCAGTCTTGCTGTGTGTATTGGTGCATTGTCATCCTGATACATGGCACCGCCTTCAGTATACAACGTTTGAATCATTGGATGCACATGGTCCTCAAGAATGGTTCGGTAGTCCTTGGCAGTGACGCGCCCATCTAGCACAAGTATTGGGCCAAGGGAATGCCATGATATGGCAGCCCAAACCATCACTGATCCACCCCCATGCTTCACTCTGGGCATGCAACAGTCTGGGTGGTACGCTTCTTTGGGGCTTTTCCACACCGTAACTCTCCCGGATGTGGGGAAAACAGTAAAGGTGGACTCATCAGAGAACAATACATGTTTCACATTGTCCACAGCCCAAGATTTGCGCTCCTTGCACCATTGAAACTGACGTTTGGCATTGGCATGAGTGACCAAAGGTTTGGCTATAGCAGCCCGGCCGTGTATATTGACCCTGTGGAGCTCCCGAAAGCAGTTCTGGTGGAAACAGGAGAGTTGAGGTGCACATTTAATTCTGCCGTGATTTGGGCAGCCGTGGTTTTATGTTTTTTGGATACAATCCGGTTAGCATCCAAACATCCCTTTCAGACAGCTTCCTCTTGCGTCCACAGTTAATCCTGTTGGATGTGGTTCGTCCTTCTTGGTGGTATACTGACATTACCCTGGATACCATGGCTCTTGATACATCACAAAGACTTGCTGTCTTGGTCACAGATGCGCCAGCAAGACATGCACCAACAATTTGTCCTCTTTTGAACTCTGGTATGTCACCCATAATGTGTGCATTTTAACATTTTGAGCAAAACTGTGCTCTTACCCTGCTAATTGAACCTTCACACTCTGCTCTTACTGGTGCAATGTGCAATCAATGAAGACTGGCTACCAGGCTGGTCCAATTTAGCCATGACACCTCCCACACTAAAATGACAGGTGTTTCAGTTTCATTGTCCAACCCCTGTACATGGAATTACTAGATTTGCAGATTAACAGTCGTCTCTGTGGACCCTCCACGATTTTCCCCCTGCATCTCTGAGATGACATGTTGCTCCAATTTAGAGGGTGACACGAGAGTGGATTTTCTCTCCTGTCCCATCCCACTCCCACAGAAAAATATCTTGTCCCATCCCAATCCCAGGCCAGCATAAAAAAAAATCCTGTCCCATCCCACTCCTGTGCCACTCCCATTTTTGTTTCCTTCATTTAGTCTTTTGGCAATTTCTTTGTTTGAAGGACCAGTTAGGTCCCTGTTTTTAGTTGTAGTAAAGGCCAGTTAAAGTAAAAAGAATAATAATTAAAAAATAATAAAAATATCAAACAAGGAAACAGACCATCCCTATCTTAGTTGAATAAAACAAAATGTACATAGTTGTATTTTACTCATTTATTAAGTGATTGTTTCCTTTAAACAATGACACTACTTTTATGTTTCAAATTGCTGAAACGAAAGAGAAATGCACCTAGCAAGATAACTGTACTTGGTGAACAGAATTTACATTCACAAAATTTACCTTCATTACCTTCACAGTTTAGAAAGAATAAACACATCCATCTAACATTAAACACATTCTTGGATAAGGAACCTTATATGTTGCTATGTAGGAACAAAAGTGCATCTACATTCTCTGGATTGAGGGTGAAACGTCTCTCCTCAATCAGTCTTCCAGCAGCATTGAAAGTACGCTCAGAAGGAGTACTTGTTGCTGGGATTTCTAGCAGCTTCTTGGCAACTGGCACTAGCCCACCTGACCTCTCCTGCCAGAAGTCAAAAGAGACTGGAAGCATGTCCACTTGGAATCAGTCATGTACTGTAGCACCAATTGGCAACCCTGGGACTCCATATTGCCACTGTCCTCCTCCCTCTCCTCCTCTACAACACAACTTGCAAAGACGTTATGCACCTCTGTGGCCCTTGTGGATGAGCTGGATGGGGATGAACCTTAAAGAAGACAGACTCATATGGGTGTATTCACACTTGCCACTTTTTGTCCGCTTTAAACGGAACAGAGTTCGTTTCCCACCTTGGTCCAGACCTTTTGTGCAGGTGTGAATACACTCATATAAAACATTGCCATTTGCAATATAGTTCTTTGTAGTCTAACAGTGGTTTTCAAGCTCGGTCCGCGGGTCCTGCACATTTTAGATCTGTTCCTGCTCCAGCACACCTGCATCAAATGACTACATCTCCTCCTCAGCATCCACCAAGGGCTGGAGAGGCCTGTTAATCACCCAGTTATTTAAGTCAGGTGTGTAGAGGTAGGAAAATGCCTAAAACATGCAGGGCAGTGGGTCCTGAGGAGCAAGTTTGAAAACCACTGAACTAACAATTTGTTTTTGGTCCAACACATGTCTTACCTATATTAAACATTACCTAACAGATAATACACACCTATGTGTGTGTAAATGTATGCCTCAAAATAACATAAAGGAAGGCATTTTTCCATTTACAATTACTGTGTAAGTGCTCTGCTGATGCTAGTATTATTCACCCTCTTTCTCCACACAACCTCTCACTCTCTCCTCTGTCCCTGTTTCTATGAGTGCTGCCAGGGTGTTGATGACCTCCTCGTACTCCTGACCAGGGAGAGTTTTCCTCAAGAAACTTCTTAAGCTCGGAGAGAAAGCTGTGGCTAGCTTATGGTACTAACGGATTTTGAACTTCAACTCCACTGCCTGAGCTAACTTCACTTTCATCTAGGGGAGGAGAGAAATCACATAATGATACATTCAATGATATCATGATGACAAAATATGCAATATAATTTTTATGGAGCATGAGTTCTCAGGCAGACAAGCACCATGCTTGATTTTACTCATGGAGGAATTTATATAATAATTAAACTGTGACAGTGATGTAGTGTTTGCTGGTCCTCTCCTCTGTCCAAAGGTTTGTGGTTACAGCATGGTCTGTAGTCTGCACAAAAGGAATTAAGTATTGTGTCATTAGGCCTCCAATATCTTACATAAAATAGATGACCAGTTTAGAATATTAAGAAACTGAGCAGTTTAAAAAAGGGGAAATAAATCTACTGCTAGGATAATTACTGATGGACTATTGAGTGATAAAGGTAAAGTTTTTTGCTTTACAAAATAGTGTGATGTGACATACCTGACGAAGCACTTCCATGACCAGTTGTTTAACTTTGTCATATTCTTCTTCAACATGGCGGGAGACTGTGCGTGCACACGGTAGTATGTCTTCCACTTGCATCTCTTCATATTTGGCTCCAATGTCGAGCAGATCCTGTGCATCCCTGATGAAGCCTTTCCCCTCTACTGTAGCAAAGGGTCTTAAATCTTGCCTGCACATGTGAGCAATTTTTTGGTCAAATGAGACTTGACAGGTGATGGCACTTTTCGTTTGACGAATGAAGAGATGCAGGGCTGATTTAATCCAGAATTTGCCTTACAAGTGTGTCTTTTGAGAACGCTCATCCCAGAATCACTGGTGTACTTGATTATTACTAAACACGTTTTACAAGCAGCATACTGCATGTTAACACCGCTACATTCAATTCTCCTGAAGTTTGGTAATATTTGCGACTTTCCTGTCAGCTCTATTAATTTAATAGATTGTTCTTTACTTTTGACTTTACATTGCAAATCCAATTTTATCATGTCCAGTTCTCCACCTGCGTTTGCTCCCTCCATTGTTGTGTTTTGAACATAGGTGGAAAACATTGATCAGAAGCACTGTTGGGTTGTGGGTCATGTAGTTTGTTTGACTCGCATTATAGTAGAGGCTTCTTGGAAAAAAACTACAAAATGGCGCCGTCAATCCAAGTTTTTTTTTTTCTTCTTAAAGTTTATAATAAAGTCTCAGTTTTACATTTCCAAAGACAATTGATCCTAATTTATTTTCCCTCCTATTGGTTAGCTCCCGCTCCCGTCTGCTCCCGTCCATTTTTTATCCTGTACCGTCCCAATCACGTGATCTTTACTAATACTGTCTCCCATCCAAAGGGTCACGGGATTTTCCACGAAAAAATGTCAGCCTCTACTCCAACTCAGCCTCCAAGCTTTTCTATGCATATATAGATACATACTACTCAAATAGAGTTAGGGATATTTGGCTTTAAGGTGAAATTTATGTAAAAACTAAAAGGTTCATGCTACAGTGATGTTATATCATGAAAGCGTTTAGGTACAAGCATACAGTGGTGATTTCCGTATTTCGAACTGTTTATTGAAACAAAAACATTGTAATCCAAAAAAAAAATGTCAATGTCTCATTAACATCTCATGTGCCCTTGACCATCAGTTGCAATGCACCCCACTCTTGAAGGGTGGCCCTCAGGTCATTGAGATTCTGGGGTACACAGTTATGAGCCTTGAGACTGTGACTGAGCTGATCCAATAGGAACACAATGGGTTTAAATCTGGAGGAAGGCCACTACTTTTAAGGTACCCCAGTCTCCAGCAGCCGTTTCCTAGTGATGCAACCTCAGTGAGCTGGAGCATTGTTGTCAAAGAAGATGAAATCACCAATATCTCGTCTGGTGACAATCGTGGCTGATGGATAGCACTCTGCTTGATGTGTCCAACATCACTGGTGGCCATCATTTCGGCTCAACGTGAACTTTCATCACAGAACAGCACTGATGTCCACCGGTCTCTCGCCAAGCCTAAATGATCCTTGACTCATGCAAGACGATTATGCCTGTACCTGGTGATGTGGTCAGGTACCTTTGCAGGTCGTCCAGCAGGAAAACTACGCTGATGTAAAAGGTTTTGAATGGTCTGACATGACACTTTAGTGCCTCTCACCTTCCTTAAATGTGCCTGGAGTTGAGTGGCTCAGGGCATGGTCACGATGAAGCGGTCATCAGTGTGAGATGTGGCCAAAGGACATCCACTTTTCTGCCTTTCTGTTACTCTTTCAGTTTCTCTGTATTTCTGTTGCAACCTGCTGATGATACTCTGTGCTTAATGGCCACTTCCTTCAGAAAATATCCTGTTTGAAGCCTTGTAGTGGTGAGGAACTGTTGACCAATTATTGGTGTCGTTTTGGTCTCATGATGTCAAAATGTGAACAGCATGATGAGGACTGTTTAAAAACCAACTCTGATTGAACCAGGAAATGTATTGGTCAATTCATGGATCAACACCTGTTGTGAATTTTGCCTTTAGGCTCCTTGTTAGAAAACAGCAAATTGTGTAAAAAGTACAGAAATATTGAACAGTTGGACAACTTTAGAAAAGGTCGCCTGTAAAGGTTATAATGCATTTTAGGTTCATCTTGAAATTTCACTCGAAAGCCGAATATCTTTTTTTGTGAGTAGTGTATATACACACAATCAGAAAGTTTTTTTAATGGACTGCAGGTACAAGTTTACATGAACTATGTGAAACTTATTGTTCAGTATGGACCTTTAGTCCATTTTGTTTTTTTATTTTCCTTCAAATATAACAGCCACCTATATATTTCATGCCTCTGCCCAGTGATCAGATGTCAGGATGTAGCTGCTCTCATTGTCTTGCTATTGTCAGTTGAAATCTCTGAAAGAAACATTTTCCAGAAGATAAAGATGGAATTAGATTAGATTATTCTGTCCTTTAATACAACCAAAACATGGTTGTATTAAAGGACAGAATAATCTAATCTAATTCCATCTTTATCTTCTGGAAAATGTTTCTTTCACTCAGTAAGGGTAATCACAGTAGACTTTTTGTATGTCCTCTGTCCTGCACTCTATTAGATAGGTACTAAAAAAAATAGAAACGATTACAAGTTTTAAATAAATTATCTGTCGGGGTTTGACATTTTTGGACTTTGGTTGTGGTGTTGTGTTTTGTTTACTTTCAGCTTGATGTTTCTATGGGTTTTGTAGTCATGTCGTTTATTTCTTTCTGTTTCCTGATAGTTCTGTTCTCTCTCTTCGCCCTTAGTTCCCTTGGTGTTTTCTTATTACTTAGAATAGTTTTCTTCTCCTTCTTCTTCTTCTTATTATTATTATTTCTATTCTCTTGCTTCCATGGGTTCTCCAATATAGTTTCCCATTTAGTGATTTGGTGTTTGTTTATGGTTTGGTTCCTTGTCTCTTGCTGCAATCTTCTAGTTTACTAGTTTCTTTGCCCTGTTCCTCCTCTTGTCTTTTCTTCCTCTTCAGTTATTATTTACTCAGTGTTTGTTTTCCTTTTGTTTGTAGTTCCTTCCAGCCTTATTCCTAGTTTAGTTCATCATGTTAGTTCTATTGTTCCTGTTCCTTCTGATAGGTTAGCTTTCAGTTATTGTTTAAGTTTTGGTTTTGTATTTATTCTAGTCTTCACTTTCTCTGTGTCCATCTCAGGTAGCTTAGTGTTTGTTTATTTTTTATCAGTCAGGTGTTTCTTATGTTCCCTCCAGTTTCTCAGTTTACTTTAGTTTATGGTTATTCTAGATTCTTATGCTTTCTTTGGTTATTTATCTTTTTCTATAGTTTTGCTTAGATCTGTTTCCCTGAGTTTTAGTCCCTTCCCATAGTTTAGTCTTGTAGTTAGTTCTCCTGCTCCTGTTTGTGAGTTTGTATTGTTTATCTTTATATCCAGTTTTTCCCTTTGGTTATTTCTTAGTCTAGTTTCTCCAGTGTCCCTTTGTCTCCCAGTCCGGTCACCATAGCAACCATTCATATTCCCTCAGTTCCCTGCAGCCTGGTCCACACCTGATTCTCGTTTCCTCTTATTATCTGCCTCCCTATCTCAATGGTCCATACTCCACTTCCCTCAGTTTATTATTTCTCTGGTTTTCTTTGTTCCTCACATTATCATTCCATGTTCCTCGCTACCTTAGCTGAAGTCTTGAGTTCCTCCTTGTGGTTTTGTTCTTGTTTGCCTCCTGTTACTATGCTGCCTGTGTCCAGTGCTCTGCCTGCAAGTCGGTTTATTTTATCATTAAATACCTCTTCAACTCACCATGCTGCCTTCTTGCCGTGTTCTGCATTCTGGTCCTGTCACCAAACCCTCAACCATGACACTATCAATTTTAATTTACATGTTATCTTTAAAAAATGACATCAAATACTATTTCTACCCTTCACAAAAATAACTTGTGACTTGTAACTGATTGATTTGAAAAGCAGGGTCAGTCTCGCCCATGTATGCTTGTGTTTGAAGTCCCCCTTGCTCTCTGTTGTGCTATAGCCCTCCCTCCACAGCTCCTCCCACACACCATGTGCAGGGGAGAGGTGTGAGCTGTGCCTACACAAGTATGATTGACACTGCTAGGACATCCCTCTGGCTTTGATTGGTTGTTTCTGACCGGGAGAAGTGTGTTTCTTCAAATGGCAGTAGAAACACTGGAAGTTGCCACAGGTGCCATATTCCAATGTTTGGACATAGTGATACCTTTAACAAATAAGTAAAAAAATAAACTTTAACAAAAGTTCACTACTGCAGCTTTAACTGGTAATAGTGAGTTATTTCCACAAGTAGGGCTGTTTCAATCAGAAATGCCCCAGAAAGATTGAGTTTATTACAGATTATAATTATTTTTTATAGTATTTAAATACCATAAATATATGTAGGAAAAAAATATAAATGTATGTCGGAAAACAAACATATATACTGGGTATATAGTAAAGAACCATGTCATGTAGTTAAAGTTTCATTTATTATTTGGTGGTGCACTAAACATAACTATTAACTCTCTATTTGGTATAAAAGCAAAATAAAATAAAAATCTACTTCAATGTTAACATTTTATCAAGATTTACCACATTAAGGTAACATAACACTTTACACATACCACCTCTGCAGGACTGGAGCTTCAGCTGGCAAAGTTCTGCAGCTACTGTCATGAACCAAGAAATCCACTCAGGACATTGTTTCCTGTGCTCTGACACATTCAGCTCTGAAATAAGTCTGTGTGGCTGGCTCCTTATCTTTGTGGTGCTGATCTGTCTCGGTGAGTTTGTTTTTCTCTGCCGCCTCTTTGCTTTTTACTTGATGTGGAGCACAATACATGCAAAGATAACAAATAGAAGCTCATTTAGATTCATGTTCAGGGTAAGGATGAGCTAAACAGGATTTTTGTCCCCAATCTGAGTAATTTAACAATAATCAACTGATACTGAATCCCAGTCTGCCACTTGATGAATATTAATTATAAAATGTAATTTATATGCTTGAAAATTCTGTATGTTTAATGTTTAGTAAAATGACAGTAGATTATATCAGTCTAACACTTAAGTCAGTCACCAATGATGTTCTTCGACACTGCAGTCCCTCCTAAAAGCTCCTAAAAGTTTCATCATTTCACTGAAGGTAGTGTCAGTTTTCTATAAACTTTCATTTGCATCTGTTGTTTTAATGCAACAATTTGCTGAAATGCTAATCAAATGTTAGGATGTCCATACTCTATTTTGATAAGGCTCATTAATAGTTTGGCTCGTAACATATCTAGTACAAGCCCAGTGAATCTTCTGCTGAAGGAAACTTATAAAGAAAGCAATTCCATAGATTCAGAAACTTTGCTTTTATGAGAATGAGCCAGTAGTGTTATAACCTGCTTCTGTGCAGGTCTGTCTCCTTCGCCCATAGGTGTGTGGATATCTGAGCCATGGTGCAGCAGGTAGAGCAGGTCACATGACATAGACAGACTGGGATCCGCGGCAGCCTTTCCTTCACTGTTAAAGGGTGAACAGGCCTTAAGGCTCAGTTATAGTCGCGCTTTGGAGTGACACTTAGGACTCCGCTAAATATTTATTTTCGACTTGGAAATTTCTACAGTACTCTTCGAAAACATGGGTCACTATGCTAGGTAACAAGTGGAAAAGTAGTAAAAGAAAGAAGAAGCGATATATGTAACACTAGAAATGCCTGTGTGTACTATCAAAAAGTACAAGAATGAAGACAAAGAAGCTTTTTGACCTCTTTGTCAAGGATCTTAAACTGTACCTAGATACAATTTCAGAATCTTGACAGTAAAAAAGCTATATAAAACGTGTTAACGCATACAATCTTACTTTGTAACTTGCATTTCTTGCCTTTTATCTTTGTTGTTTTTTTCCTTTTACTCCCTTCCTTCTGTCCATAAATAAGTGATTTATTTGTGCGTGAAATGTTTGCACCTTCAACTTAGTTCATTCTAAAATTTGGAGGTGCATGAACAGGTGCTGTAAAAGCACCCTGGGGCCTACCGCAGGGGCAGTAATGGCTCAATTGCGTCACTGTTGGCACACGCACCCTCGCGTCAAATATAAACCTAGCTTTAGGTAAGGAGAAAACCCCCCCCCAAAAAAAAAAAAAAAAAAATACTCCATGACTATTAAAAATCGCCTAACAGTAGACCTACAACAGATTCCACAAGATGGATTTCATAAGGGACTTGGGGTTCTGAGCATTACCAAAAGCTGTTACCTTGAGAATTCCTGGGATTGGATTAGAACATCCATAGTTTAAATGCCTTCGTAATGTTGCAAGCAATTTCTAATTCTGTTCATAAACAGTAATCCTTTTTGTTTAATCCATCATCAAATTGAAGATAAAAACAGGACAGCCATATGATATTCGGAGATTGATGGTGAAAAGTGCTTCGAATATGATCCTTTAAATGTGTGGAATATGCATCAACCGGCATTAGTGGGATACATGAGGCGTCTTGGCTGCATTAAGACTGGAAGTGGTTTGACGCAATTTCAATTGGCAAATGAGAGGTTAAACTCCACAGCGATTAGTGATCAGTTCTGAATAGATGGAAATATTTTACCATAGTAACTGTCACACTACTGCGTATCTGCCTTGCATTTCAATGCTATGCAGAGATACGTAACTTGTCACATCCATAATCTGATTTCTGTCTACCGAACATTTTGGACAAAAGACATCATGGCATAGCAACTTTTTTGCAGTAGTATGGGGATGCATCTGAGACTACATTTATAATGTTATTATAAATGTAGTCGCAGTCGGCCCCTCCTTGAACCGCCACCTTAACGTGGTGGAGGGGTTAGAGTGCTCGAATGATCCTAGAGGCTATGTTGTCTGGGGCTTAAATGCCCCTGGTA
Organism: Girardinichthys multiradiatus; assembly: GCF_021462225.1. Lineage (NCBI taxonomy): Eukaryota > Metazoa > Chordata > Actinopteri > Cyprinodontiformes > Goodeidae > Girardinichthys > Girardinichthys multiradiatus. Next base: position 8,254,879 of record NC_061815.1, read on the forward strand.
GGGTCTCCCATGGCAAACAGGCTCTAGGTGACGGGTCAGACAAAGAGCGGTTCGAGAATCCCTCACGATGACTACAGAATCAAGGCACGTGACGTCCCCCAGTACGGCGGAGCCGGGGTCCCACCATGGAGCCAGGCCTGGGGTCGGGACTCGTTGGAAAGCCCCTTGTGGCCGGGTTGCTCCTCGCGGGACCCGGCCGGGCCAAGCCCGAATGAGAGACGCGAGACCATCCCCCAGTGGGCCGACCACCTGCAGGGGGAACCGTGAGGGACCGGTGCAAAGAGGATTGGGCGGCGGACGAAGGTGGAGACCTCGGCGGCCCAATCCCTGGATGCTTAGGCTGGCTCTAGGGACGTGGAATGTCACCTCACTGGGGGGGAAGGAGCCTGAGCTGGTGCGGGAGGTGGAGAGATATCGACTAGAAATAGTCGGGCTCGCCTCCACGCACAGCGTGGGCTCTGGAACCCATCTCCTTGAGAGGGGCTGGACTCTCTTCTACTCTGGAGTGGCCCGCAGGGAGAGGCGACGGGCTGGTGTGGGTTTGCTTGTTGCCCCCCAGCTCAGCCGTCTCTTGTTGGGGTTTACCCCAGTGGATGAGAGGGCCGCATCCCTGCGCCTTCGGGTTGGGGAGAGGTCTCAGACTATCATTTCGGCCTACGGGCCGAGTGGTAGTGCCGAGTACCCGGCCTTCTTGGCTTCCCTGTCGGGGGTGCTGGATAGTGCCCCTCCTGGGGACTCTATTATTCTGCTGGGGGACTTCAACGCCCACGTGGGAAATGACAGTGACACCTGGAGAGGCGTGATTGGGAGGAATGGCCTCCCCGATCTGAATCCAAGCGGTGTTTTGTTATTGGACTTCTGTGCTAGTCACGGATTGTCCATAATGAACACCATGTTCAAACATAAGGGTGTCCATCAGTGCACTTGGCACCAGGATACCCTAGGCAGGAGGTCAATGATCGATTTTGTTGTCGTATCATCAGACCTTCGGCCGCATGTTTTGGACACTCGGGTGAAGAGAGGGGCTGAGCTGTCCACTGATCACCACCTGGTGGTGAGTTGGATCCGCTGGAGGAGGAGAAAGCCGGACAGACTTGGCAGGCCCAAGCGCATAGTGAGGGTCTGCTGGGAACGTCTGGCAGAGCCCTCGGCCAGGGATGTATTCAACTCTCACCTCCGGGAGAGCTTTGACCAGATTCCGAGGGATGTTGGTGACATAGAGTCCGAATGAACCATGTTCTCCACATCTATTGTCGATGCTGCTGCCCGTAGCTGCGGCCGTAAGTTCTGCGGTGCCTGTCGCAGCGGCAATCCCCGAACCCGGTGGTGGACACCGCAGTAAGGGACGCTGTCAAGCTGAAGAAGGAGTCCTATCGGCTGTGGTTGGCTTGTGGGACTCCTGAGGCGGCTGACGGGTACCGTGGGGCCAAGCGTGCCACGGCCTGGGCGGTGGCAGAGGCAAAAACTTGAACGTGGGAGGAGTTTGGTGAGGCCATGGAGAAGGACTACCGGTTGGCCCCGAAGCAATTCTGGCAAACCATCCGGCGCCTCAGGAGGGGGAAGCAGTGCTTCGCCAACACTGTTTACAGTGGGGGTGGGGAGCTGCTGACCTCGACTGGGGACATTATCGGCCGGTGGAAGGGGTACTTCGAGGATCTCCTCAATCCTGCCATCACGCATTCCCTGGTGGAAACAGAGGCTGGGGACTCAGGGTTGGTCTCTTTCATCACCCAGGCTGAAGTCACCGAGGTGGATAAAAAGCTCCGCGATGGCAAGGCTTCGGGGTTGGATGAGATCCGCCCTGAGTACCTCAAGTCTTTGGATGTTGTGGGGCTGTCATGGTTGACACGCATCTTCAACATTGCGTGGCGGACGGGGACAGTGCCTTTGGATTGGTAGACTGGGGTGGTGGTCCCCCTTCATAAGAAGGGTGACCGGAGGGTGTGTTCCAACTACAGGGGGATCACACTCCTCAGCCTCCCTGGTAAGGCCTATGCCAGGGTATTGGAGAGGAGAGTCCAGCCGATAGTCGGACCCCGGCTTCAGGAGGAGCAGTGTGGTTTTTGTCCCGGCCGTGGGACACTGGACCAGCTCTATACCCTCTACAGGGTACTCGAGGGTTCATGGGAGTTTGCCCAACCGGTCCACATGTGTTTTGTGGACCTGAAGAAAGCATTTGACTGTGTCTCTCGTGATGCCCTGTGGGGGGTGCTCCAGGAGTATGGAATCGGGGTCCCTTTACTAGGGGCCATCCGGTCTCTGTACAAGCAGAGCAGGAGTTTGGTTCGCATTGCCGGCACTAAGTCGGACCCGTTCCCGATGCATGTTGGACTCCGGCAGGGCTGCACTTTGTCTCTGGTCCTGTTCATAACTTTTATGGACAGGATTTCTAGGCGCAGCCAAGCGGCTGGGATGAAGATCAGTTCCTCCATGTCCGAGGCCATGGTTCTCTACTGGAAAAGGGTGGCTTGTCCTCTTCAGGTTGGAGGGGAGTTCCTGCCTCAAGTGGAGGAGTTTAAGTATCTCGGGGTCTTGTTCACGAGTGAGGGAAGAATGGAGCGGGAGATCGACAGATGGATCGGTGCGGCTGCCACAGTAATGGGGGCGCTGTGCTGGTCCGTTGTGGTGAAGAGAGAGCTGAGCCGAAAAGCGAAGCTCTCGATTTACCGGTCGGTCTACGTTCCTACCCTCACCTATGGCCATGAAATTTGGGTCATGACTGAAAGAACGAGATCCCGGATACAAGCGGCTGAAATGAGCTTCCTCCGTAGGGTGGCCGGGCACTCCCTTAGAGATAGGGTGAGGAGCTCGGCCATCCGGGAGGGGCTCGGAGTAGAACCGCTGCTTCTCTACATCGAGAGGAGCCAGTTGAGGTGGCTCGGGCATCTATACCGGATGCCTCCTGGACGCCTTCCTCAGGAGGTGTTCCAGGCACGTCCCACCGGGAGGAGGCCCAGGGGACGGCCCAGGAAACGCTGGAGGGACTATGTCTCTCGGCTGGCCTGGGAACGCCTTGGGCTCCCCCCGGAAGAGCTGGAAGAGGTGTCTGGGGAGAGGGACGTCTGGGCGTCTCTGCTGAGTCTGCTGCCCCCGCGACCTGGTCCCAGATAAAGCGGAAGACGACGAGTACGAGTAGTCGCAGTCGGACCCCAGATATTGAGATTCATAGCATTTATTTATAAGCTAATACCTCTTGTAGTCAAATCAGTTCTTCTCTATACTAAAACTGCACACACTGACACTGTGACAACAATAACATTGCTATAGATTGTGCATCCCTAATTTAGACTAGGATAACACTTGTTTTAGGGGCAAAACAGTGGCGCAGGGCTAGTGCACGCGATCCATGTATGGATGCCTTAGTCCTCAATGCAGCCCATCACAGGTTTGGGTCCTGCCCAGTTGACCTTTGTTGCATGCCTCCCCCCTATCTCTCTTACTATTTGCTGTCAGATCACTTTAAAAAAGAAAAAATGGCCACTATTGCTGCAAAGAAACAATTAAAACTTGTGTAATTTAGATATTTCAAATTACATAGCACGGTCTTAGCAGTCTACTTGTATCCATGTCTTTTTCCCTTCTTGTAGCTTTTTTTCCCTCCCTGTCTTACTCAGTGTATGCTTGTGGATATGTTTTCTGGTTTCGTGGCCACAGTCTTCAGCAGCTGCACTCCATCTCCTCATCTCCAGTTGAGCTTTTTCCCAGATTGCAGATGGCTACCATTCAGGGCTCTGTTTTGGTGTTGTTCTTTGGAAATGGACCTGTGAAACTTGCCTTTCTTGGCTACCTTTGTTCTCAGTGTTTAGAGAAATGCGTCTGTTGCTGCTGCTTTCTTTCCTTCAACTATCATCCTGTCAATCAGTCCATTTCACCCTGTTGCCAGAATCAGGATATCTGGCTGCCAACTGTCAGATTGTCAATCAGTTCCTTTCAATCATTCACCCAGCACAGATCTGTGAATAACATCACTTAAACAGTCACTTTCTTTGACTGCTTTCAGGTCTGGCCTTTGGCCCCTGAAACAGTATTGACTATTGGTTTTCTTGGTGCAATAACTGATGTTTTTTATTTATAAGCACACTAGTTTCTAATACCATTATCATATCAGATTCATGGCATTAATGTTTAAAGGAGGTTAAAAATGACAAACTTGTAAAATTAACAACTTGTATGCATTGTTTATTGATGGTTCAGCCTCAATAACAATTCTCCCTGTTGTTAAATATTTGTTTGAAACTAAGACAGATCTGTTGTATTGGAATAGCTTTGAATATTGCAGGATCTCATGGAACACATTTTTGTGATAAAATCTCACATGTTTCTTCCCTGAAGGAGTCTGTGTGGGGAAGCAGTACCCAGAGATGGTAATTCGAGCTTGAGACTCCAACTTGAGTCGCACAAAAGGTGTAACAATAAAAGACTTCAGAGTGGACTTGCCCTGAAAACTTGAGACTTGATTTGGAATCATGGTCTAAGTCTTAGTAACATGTATCGCAGACTGCAGTTATGACAGGTGATGCCCTTCTGCCCATGTTTTACTGTGACAGAGCATGCTTGATTATTAGCCAGTGACATTGGCAGAATATTCTGTAATGTGAATTGCTCATAACAATCTGTTCATGTTAGCTGTAGCTTCATAATAATGACCACATGCATGTCTCTCCAAATGAATGCTGCATTAAATGACTTTGGATCATTTCAGAGCAAGGTAAACTTAACTTACCTCCTACAGTCTCTTACTGTTAAACTAGCTGCGACAATACAACTACACTACAACACACTGTCGGAAATATCAGATAAAAGCATATTGGGCTTTGCTGCACACCTTCCCCTCTCACCATCCCTTTTCTGTGAGCTAATTGTAAAAATAAAATAGGAAAATAAATGCCACTAGTACTGCAAAAACATGTACAAATGGAGAATTAAGGAAAAAGGTTTTCAATGTGGATTTAGAAAATTGATTCTCAATATTTGTAAACATTCTCCAGCTGAGAGTGAGGAGAAAAAAAAAAAAAAAATTTTGTGCAATATATCATGAAACAGTAGGCAATAAGAAGATGGGGATAAACATGTATTAACTTAGTCATTATAAAGGCAAGAAAGCACTTTACATTTTTTTTTTATTCAACACCAGCAGGTGTTGATCTCTTTTCATTATTTTTCTTAAAGCATAAGTGCCTATTTATATTTCTATTGGGCTAAATATTACATTTGATCAATTTTCAAAATAACAAATAACAGACAGTACAGGTCTGGCATCCTAAACTACAGAATTGCAGAATTAGAGGTGACCTAGAAGTCATGGGTTTGATAGGAAAATATTTATTTCAGTTGTTAGAAACTTGAGACTTGACTTGAAAGAAATGACCTGTGAACATCAGTATCCAATTGACATCAGCAAGACTGTCTCATTAAATTGGCATTAAGGAAGCTCCTACCACATTTAAAATGCTTGTGAGGCAATATTTTGGTTATGTATAGTGATAAATACCAGGTCACAGAGAGACAGGCCAAGAACTTCAAGAGTAAAACATTGATGTGTGATTGACGATTATAATGAAGTGGGCATATGATTTGAAGTTATCCCAAACTCCAACCCAAGTATGTTTTTAAACTGCTAACAGATCCACCAAAATCAGAGTTATGTTTTGTCAAACCTCTATTCTATTCGGAAAAAAAGATGATTCCAATAAAGGTGGCAAACTCAGTTCATTTTATGGATTTCTGGTTAGTCTGAGTCACTCACCAATGTTGTTGCTTCCTCTCTAAAAAACACACTGTCCCTGTAGATTAAGAGGGCAATGTGACAGTGGCTGGTAAAGCAGCTTCTCGAAAGAGAATAACAGTAAAATAAGTAAAATGAAAAATAAAGTGATTTATTTCCAGCAAATCAATGCTGTTTTTTTTATTCCTGTTCTTGTGGTTTCAAAGTAACAATTTATCTAAATGTGATAACCTAAGACCTCCCCTTACTTTGCTAAAAACAAAACAAGCTTTATTGCTATGTATTTATTCTCCTGATCTGACTGGTTGTTTTCTTTATCTGCTTTTATCATGCCTAGCCTGTGTTGTGTTTTTGTTTAATACTCCTGGTCTGGTCCTTAGTTTACCCTCTGTTCTGTGTTCAACGTGTTAATTGGTCTCACTACCTCTGTCTCCCTGCAGCCTGGCCCACACCTGTTCATGCTTCCCTTGATTAATCAGTCTCTCTATTCATTGGTTCTCCCTATACTCTCGTTTGTATATAAGCTCTTTAGCTTCCATTGTTCCCTGCTGGTTCCTTGTGTTGTGTTGTCTTTATTGATCTGCTGTTGTGTCTGGTCTGGTCTCCTGGTCGTGTAAACCTGCTGTCTGGATTCCGTATGGACAAGAATTAAAACGCTATTAACTTCGTTCACCTGTCCTGGAGTTCTCCTCTGCACTTTGGTCATACGTCAAATGCACATCCTGACAGAAGGAACCAGCCAAATGGACCAAGCGAGGAAGTTACAAAGGGAGTTTAAAAAAGGAGAGGTGATTGCTAGGTTGTTTTTGCACCTCCGGACTTCTCCCAGCTCTCCATGGCAGAGTTTAGAGGCGCGTAACCAAGTAAAAGGAGTGGGTAGAGGAATGAGGTGGTTTTCTCCCCCAGGACCCTCTGACCCACGACCACATCGAGAAAGAGTGTCAGAAAGCTCTGGAGGAGATCGCCACGTCCATGCGGAGGTTTCTTTTCCCTCCTCTGCTCGCCTCTCCACTGAGGGTAAGCGCGACGCTTCAGCTCCTGCTTCCGCTGGAGATCAGCCAGACGCCTCAGTTTTGGCCCCAGCTCCTGGCTCCACCGAGGGTTCGGCTGGTGCTTCAGCTCCTGCGTCCGCTGAGGGTTGGTCAAATGTTCCTGGTCCTGTTTCAGAGGGGTCCGAAGATGAACTGCCCCCGGATCCTGTTCCTGCCCGTGATGGGTTAGGTGACGAATTGCTTCCACTTCTGGTTCCAGTCCCGGAGGAGGTCAAGGTCAAGCTGCCTTCACTTCCTGTTCCTGTCCTGGAGGAGCTCGAGGACGAACTGCCTTCACTTCCTGTTCCTGTCCCAGAGGAGCTCGAGGATGAACTGCCTTCACTTCTTGTTCCTGTCCTGGAGGAGCTCGAGTTCGAGCTGCCTTCACTTCCTGTTCCTGTCCTGGATGGGTTTGAGGACGAACTGCCTCCTATTGTTTCTGTTCAGGAGGGGTTCAAGGACTAGTTGACTTCAACTCCACTTCTGGTTCCCGTTCCAGAGGAGTTCAAGGACGAGTTACCTCTACTTCCTGTTCCTGTCGCGGAGGAGCTCGATGTTGAGCTGCCTCCACTCCTAATTCCTGCTCCAGAGGGGTTTTAGGACGAACCGCCTCTCCTTTCTGTTCCAGAGGGGTGCGAGAATGCACTGCCTCTGTCTGGGGAGCCTCAGCACTCCGCCGTAGATTTCCACAGTGTCGCTGAGGATTCCAGCAGTTTCTGCACCGCTCTCCCGAGGGTCCTCCCGGCCAGTCTCCTGAACTCTGTCTCTGCTAGGGACGACCTCCGGGTTGCCCGCCTGAACTCTATTTTGTTTTTTGTTTCTTCCTCAAAGATTTGTCAAGTTAATCAAGAAAAGATAAATCATCAGGATACCAGTGGAAACATAAAAAAAAAAAACACTTGGTTGGCTATTATAAGAAGTTTGATTACCCTGGGGATGAGGATTGTTTTCAACTGATTGCTGAGAAGAGGATGAATAAAACGTAGAATTTTTCAATAAAATGTGAGAAAAACTGATTGTCAGAGATGACAATAATTTTGGACTTAATGGTAATAGTCTTTTTTTTTATTATATGCTTAAATCAAAGGCAAAGAAGGCCTCTCACAGTTAAATTAGGCCTTGGTCCACCTCTGGGGCTTCTTTGAATACATTTAGGATCAAGTATCTAGGAAATGAAAAATCTGTTAAAAGGGCAACTATCTAAATTTTAAGGTGAAAGTAACAAAATATTCCTGAATAAAATGATGCAGCTTTTAAGACTTTACTTGTTAAACATTTGCTTTACTGTTTTTTTCACCTGGATTCTTGTAACTAGGGTTATCATTGTACTGCTTTTCTGCTGTTCCTTTGATACTGTTTAGAAGCTAAAAGTCTGCTTTTTCCCATTCTCTTCACATGCTTCCATGTGTGTTCCAGATGTTCTGGAGAGGAAACCCCTGAAAACCCCTATTACTGGAACACTTTTACTGGTGAAACCTCTGGAAAAAGAACTATGATTTGAAAAAGTTACCTAAACTCACTGATGAAGACGTTGGTAGTTTCCAGATCAGCATGGTTCATACACAAATCAATAAATCTTAGATGTTTTCAAACATCTGGACATGATATGAGCAAAATGATAGGGGGTGTCCTGAACTGTAGAGAAAAATAAGAATATATTAAGTATTCAAAGCATTGGCTTCTGTGGTATGGATGTAGAAACAAGCACTCCACATACAAGGTCCACATTTCAGTAAACATTTGCTAATTTCATGGAGATATGTAATTAATGACTGCAGCCTTTAAATCAATACTTCAAGTCCATACACTAACATTAGCTGGGCAATGTTATCCCCTTTTCTTAAAGCTCCCTCTCCTCCATTCTGCAGATGCTTTGTTCTCTTGTTAATTAGCAGCTTTGACAGAGAAAGTGAAAAGCTCTGAGACACAGTTAGTTGCTCCAGTGCTCCTCAGCTCCACCATGCAATCTGTTCTCATCAGCACAGAGCAACATGCTGTGACTTTACCAACTGAATCCATCGGGCTACTAATACCGATCTCATGTAAATAATAAACCAAATGATTATCTATCATAATTGGCATTTCTGTTGCTCAAGATTAGGGAAAAGAGACAATGTGGCACCACAAAGTGCTCAGTGAGTGAGACGGATGGCCTTCAGTGAGTCATGGATGAAAATGGGGTAGCAGGCTGAGAGTTAGTATTGATGATGTGTGGTTGTGTGGCAGGAGGGGGTAGCGGAAACTAATTAGTCCTCTGGAGGAGTCACGTCGTCCATCTAACGGCATTCGCATCAAAGATTAATACTATTTGCATTTATTTATCAACTCACCTGCTAAAGTGTGACTAGCAAAAAAGTTAATACTCCTTATTTCTGTATTAAGCAGTTTTAAGCGACCATATACAGTTAAGGACTATTAATTAGATTAGAGCGAGCATGCTAAGATATTACTCAGTATTTATGAAATCTATCATGCAAATCTACTGTGGTGTCTTTGTTCTGTACTGACCTTTAAGGTTTTCTTATAGAAAACGGCAGTCTCCCACACATTATTTAACAATGCTAATTAGTCAGCCCCATTAGACCCATTGACAAGTAACAAGTAATTTATTCTCATTCCAATAAAATTTACAATGAAGCCAAATTGCCTTTCTCTTCAAATTCAATTCAATTCAAAAATACTTTATTAATCCCAAAGGGAAATTAAATGTTGTTGTAGCTCATTATGAAGGTTTCCTCAAAGAGCCGTTGTAGATGCTGATGGCTGTGGGCAGGAAGGATCTCCTGTAGCGCTCCGTCTTACAGCAGATCTGAAGAAGCCTCTGACTGAAGACAACCTGTTCTTGTAGGACAGTCTCATGAAGAGGATGCTCAGGGTTCTCCATAATGTTCTTCATTTTATGAAGAATCCGTCTTTCCACAATGATCTCCAGAGGTTCCAGAGGAGTCCCCAGAACAGACCCAGCCTTCTTTATCAGTTTGTTGAGCTTTTTTAAGTCCCTGGCTCTGATGCTGCTTCCCCAGCAGATGATGGCAGAAGAGATCACACTTTCCACAACAGACGTATAGAAGATATGCAGCATCTTTCTGCAAACACCAAATGACCTAAGCTTCCTCAAGAAGTACAGTCTGCTCTGTCCCTTCTTGTAGATGGCTTCACAGTTGCATCTCCACTCTAGTCTGTTGTCCAGGTGAACACCGAGGTATTTATACTCCTCCACCACCTCCACCTCTTCTCCCATGATAGAAATAGTTTTTGACTTATTCCTGTTTCTCTTAAAATCTACAATCATCTCCTTTGTTTTAGTCACATTCAAGATGAGATGATTGTTTGCACAACATGCCAAAAAGCGGTCCACCACCTTCCTGTACTCAGCTTCTTGTCCATCTCTGATCCACCCCACGACTGCAGAATCATCCAAATATGTCTGCAGGTGACAGCTACTCAAACCTGCTGCCACCTTGAGCAGCACAATTCTAGAAAGTATTCTCCAAAGGATATTGATGAAGCAATACTTTCTTCAGATGTAGGACATCAAAAAGCTCCTGGGACTGCAGCAGCAACTGATACATATCTTAGAAGAATACCAAGGTCAGTGTTACTTCTTGGCCAGCAATAAAATCTGCCTACCAGTCTGTATTAAGTTTCCATGGTAACCCTATGTTGCACTGACCGATGGCTGGGGGTGATCCACACAGCTTTCTTGGCTGCATCAGGCATTATACATTCCGCAGCAGGCCCAACACTTTGCTGCCAGGCTGCTAGTGTCTCCAACTGGATTCAGATGCACTGCCTTGGAGATGGTCAAAAATAAAAACTCAGCAGTCTCTCACTTGTGGGATTACATGAAATATCATTAGCAGGAGAAAAAGCAAAGATGTAGATGTTTCCTGGAGGTTTGCTCTGAGTCAAGCCCAGTCTCCATCTTTGCATGCTAGGTGTCTCCATCAGTCCAGTGTGACCAACCGATTTGCCTCTTGGCATTAGGCCATGCTCCTCCAAAACAAGACATCTACCATCGTTCATATATTAGTAAAGGCAATCCTTACATTTCTGAAAAAAATGCAAGAAACCAAAAGTTGACTATAGCTTAAAATATAAACATCAGTTTTTCTTGTTGCTTGACAACTGTTTGCTGCCTCCTGTTGTCCCAGCCATTATTTCAATTCACAAAAACAGTCACCCCCACCCCCTCTATGGCATAATGCTCAGGTGAACCACAAAGAGAGCAACCACTCTACCTGCAGCTGATTTAACAGCACTGAACTACAGAGAGAACAGGTTCCATGAAACATAAACAACATTCACCACCCACACACTGGCTTAATGGAGCAAATTAAAGGAGCACACACAAACCTCTACAAATAAGGCAAACACATATGGATACATTAAAACTCAGTCATAAGAACCAATTCCCAGCATAAATCCCCTTTTTAGTCCTTAACATGTATATGCTTTTATAAAACACTGTACTGTGAGCAAATTGATGAAATGTTTATAACTGCTTGGATTTTGCCCATGTTTATAACAAATAAAATTATTTATTTATTTTAGGATCCCACTTAGTGACACACATTATATAGATTAATTATGCAGAGACTGATGTTTTCAAGCCTTTATTTATGTTAATAATGATGATTGTCCGCTTACAGCCAATGAAAACATGTCATTTTAAATAGGAATATTACATCAGACAAATAAAAAAAATTAAATTAATACAGAAATGTGGTCTTAATGAAGGTGTTTAATACCTGCTTAAAGGTTGATATTTTCACAAGGTACGTTTAATCTGACAAATGAGCATCATTGGAACCCATGTTCTAATTTACAGTATATGACTGTATACATATTCACAAGGAGTGTAGATACATTTGTAGCAATTTAATGCAAAATTAATAATTTATTGGGATTTTCTAAAATAAGTTAGTGAAGTAGCTCTTACAAGTCTACCTGATAGCAAATAAAAACTATTAAAATGTTGGATTAAAATTCATACTTTATATTAGCCAATCATTCATTTACAACTACATTTTGGTAGCACGGTTTGCAGATGACCCTTCTCTGTTCTGCTGACAATCATTGCACAGTACATATGTTTCCACTCCAGAGAAGTCATTTTTTCAAATGTAAGTCAAGTCTCATGTCCTTCGCCCCAATGCAGAGTCAAACCTCAGGTCTCTGAAGTCTCTGAAATACACATTTCCTCATCAAATTCATGACATCTAGTACAACTCTGGATAAATGGATGGACGAATGGATGGAATCCCTAGCCTTCATTTGAGAAAAGTGACAGAGCTACATATTATGACATTACTGGATATTTTTGGTGGTTAATTTAATCCTTTAAATTGTATCCCTGCAAAGTGATATCTACTTAAAGCCATTCACAGCTGACGTCCTCTGGCACACCAAGATTGAGATCCAAAAACTAACTTTTCCTACAAAGGCCTGTTTTCAGAGCCAAGAATCCTAAATCCAGGCTGACAGGGGACACTTCAAGCTTTCCTAGCAGTGTAAGCGATCTGCTTCTCCTCAGGGGAACTGTTTTATTGAACAGATTAAAATTGCATGCTTCATTTTGAAAGATACACAACCAGGTTTTCTGAAGTTTTGGGGTGAATACATTTTGCCATCTTTCATCTCCTTCAGTTCTAAAATATCATCTTTGTCCTTCCTTTTAATTACTGCTTTCTCCTTCTACACATTTCCCTATGAATTTCCCAAATCATTTCTCTTGAGAGGGAGCAACTGCACAGTCATAATTAACCATCCATTAGTTCACCGGTGTGCAGTCAGAAAGTGGGACATCTACCGTGGCAGAATCAGCAAATGGCTTACTGGTTAATTACGCTGCTCTACTGGTCTGGCCCATGGGGAAGTACCCATAAAATTAAACTTTGTCTTACCTACTTTTTCTTTGGGTTTTGTCTGGCAATCAAGGAGCCAAAGGCAATTAAAAGGGAAAAAAATAAAGGCAGCAAGTCTACTACAGAATGTCACAAGAACCAATTTCCAGCATAAATCCCCTTTTTGGTCCTTAACATGTATATATATTCCTTTATAAAACACTGAACTGTGTGCAAATGTAAGCAGACTGGAAATGTTCATAACTGCCTGGATTTTGCCCATGTTTATAACAAATAAAATTCATTTATTTTAGGATCCCATTAAGTGAAACAACTGATATAGATTAATCACGCACAGATTGATGTTTTCAAGCCTTTATTTATGTTAATAATGATGATTGTCCGCTTACAGCTAATGAAAACATGACATTTTAAATAAGAATATTACATCAGACAAATAAAATAAAAAATATTCAGAAATGTGGTCTCAGTGAAAGTGTTTAATACCTGCAAAGGTTGATATTTTCACAAGGTACTTTTAATCTGACAAACAAGCATCATTGGAACACGCCTTTTAATTTACTTAATATAACCCTATATATATTCACAAGGAGTGTAGATACATTTGTAGCAATGTAATGCAAAACTAATGACAATTTATTGGGATTTTCTAAAATAAATTAGTGAGGTAGCTTGTAAAAGTCTACCTGAAAGCAAATAAAAACTATTCAAATGTTGGATTAAAATTCATACTTCATATTAGCCAATCATACATTTACAACTACGAAGGGGTGATGATTTGGGCTTGTTTTGCAGTCAGAAGATCTAGGCACCTTACGGTCATGGAAACAATCAGGAACTTCTCTTTATACCTAAGTATTCTAGAGCTTGGTCTGAACTACTAAATGGGACCTTTTGTAAAGCTAACGTTTTGGGGAGTTTATTGATTTTGTCCTAAATTAAACAACCAAGAAGAAAACTAATGTTGGAGTTTTAAGCAGACCATAATAACACTTACACAGATAGCACACATAAAGACTCAGTAGGCTTGACTTGAGGTTGAGTGGTGTAAGAATTATGATTATTGATTCATTAATATTTATCAAGAATTATAATTTAAAATTATAATTTGAAAAAAACGTACTTAACCAAAAATCATTACGAATCAAAATCAGAGATGTCCTCTGGTGTTGTAATTATGGCTCAAGGTCCTTGATAATTACAATTATTAAGTTCTCAGTAATAATTGATAACTATTACTAGATGTCACTGTTTAATCAACCGCTTCACCGAAGGTGGGGGAACTTTGACCTTATTTTGACAGACAAATCACTCTTGCTTAAAATAAACACAAACGCTGTCTCTTTATCTACGTGAATATTAATTAAATCAACAGCCCTGATACGTCTCGCTATTCTAATTCAATAATCTTCACCTAATCAAGCATGCAAAAATTCTACACAAAAGGGGTAAAATAAGAAATTAAACAAGATAAAACAACATTGAGTGTGTATGAAAGTCAAACCAGCAGTTATGGCAGAAACAAGAGAAAATATGGTACAGGGCGAAGCTTTGGGAGCGGCCTCCACCAGGCTGCAGTCATAAAATCCCCAAAGTTGGACCTCGGTGAAACACAAAGGGTCATAAAACTTTTAGGTGGCAACCAGTGGAAAGACACTAATAGTAAATTCAGTTCAATTAAATTCAGTTTATTTATATAGTGCCAATTCACAACACTTGTTGTCTTAAGACACTTCACAAAAGTCAGGTACATACATTCCAATTAATCCTAATTATTGAACAGTGCAGTCAAATTCAGTTATTTATTCAAATTGGATAAAAAGTTTTTCTATCTAAGGAAACCCAGCAAATTGCATCAAGTCAGTGACTTGCAGCATTCCCTCCTCCCGGATGAGCATGTAGAGACAGTGGAGAGTCACTGGCGTTGACGTTGCAGCAATCCCTCATACTGAGCATGCATGTAGGGACAGTGGAGAGGAAAAACTCCCTTTTAACAGGAAGAAACCTCCAGCAGAACCAGGCTCAGTGTGAGCGGCCATCTGCCACGACCGACTGGGGGTTTGAGAGAACAGAGCAGAGACACAAAGAGAACAAAGAAGCACTGATCCAGGAGTACTTTCTATGGGAAGGAAATGTACATGTTAATGGATGTAGCTCATTTAGTTGTTTCACCTAGAAAGAAAGAACAGATAAACTCTGAGCCAGTTTTCAAGGTTAGAGTCTGAAAGAGAGCACAGAGAGTTAGTCACAGTAAAAGCTCAGTGAATTGCCATGTCTAGGAGAGAGAAAGGGTTAAACACTGAAAGACAGGGCCATGTGGATCATCGGTAGAGGGTGAGCATTAAGTTGTTGTCAGCAGAAGCTTGGACGATGCCACTCTCCAGAAAGGTGTCACAGGTAGAGACAGAGTCAGGCAAGGTGTAGCTTCTAGGAAGAGAAAAGAGAGAACAAAATTGGAGAGTAGTGTGATAATGTAGCAAAGAGGGTGAAAGTGGTCATTATGTCCTCCAGCAGCCTACACCTATAGCAGCTTAACTACAGAGATAGCTCAGGATAACCTAAGCCACTCTAACTATAAGCTTTATCAAAAATGAAAGTTTTAAGCCTAGCCTTAAAAGTAGACAGTTTGTCCATCTAGAGCCCACTGATGGCCATTGTTATACTAAAAACCACAATGATTGGTATACCTCTCTCTGTCAGATTGATTATAACCTTTGGAAAAGAGAGGGGGTCATACAGGTAGCAGAAATGGAGGGTGTGTTTGCACCTCAACCATAACTGAGCCAGTTTAGGGTAAACCTGACTCCCCCTTACTCCATCCAACAGGGAGGGAAGAAGACGGAGGTAAAAATAAGGAAGATATCTCAGGATTACCTAAGCCACTCTAACTATAAGCTTTATCAAAAAGGAAAGTTTTAAGCCTAGCCTTAAAAAGTAGACACGGTGTCTGCCTCACGGACTAAAACTGGGAGCTGGTTCCACAAGAGAGGAGCCTGATAACTAAAGGATCTGCCTCCCATTCTACTTCTAGAGAGTCTAGGAACCACCAGTAAACCTGCAGTCTTAGAACGAAGTGCTCTGTTTGGAACGTATGGAACAATCAGATCTCTGATGTATGATGGAGCTAAATCATTAAGGGCTTTATATGTGTGGAGGAGAATTTTAAATTCTATTCTGGATTTAATAGGGAGCCAGTGAAGGGAAGCTAAAGTAGGGGAAATAGTGAAGACAATGGAACAGTGAGTGTTCCACCATGAGGTTCTAGCAGTCCAACTTTAAGTTCACCTGAGTCTGCACTCAGGTGTTCAAAGACAGGGAGACACACACAGCTTCAAAGCGCGGCAGTTTTCAGAGTCCAACAGCAATCAAAGTGTCAATAAGACATTGCATGCACATACAACTTAAACACATTGGACTATAAGGGTGATTCTAAATCGCCCTAAAATCCTACTCTATCATGTCCAAGCTATTTCTAATAGAAATAAAACAAAACGGGATTACTTGGTGACGTCTTCTATGTAGCAGGTGAAGAAGGGGGGGGGGTTGTTACGTGTCCGTAACAAACTCAAAGACAGCCGACCTTCCTCCTTTGGCAAAAGGGGAAAATATGACGGATCGTCAGCAGTCGCCTGGAACAAAAAACAAAGAGGAAAATTTTGTCTCCTTGGAAAACCTCCATGGGTTTTTCTTGTGTTACGTGTTAAATCCACACCTTTGATTGTTAGAGTAAAGTTTACTGGTCTTCTTATCCCAGGAAACTTAGCTCATTGAGCTTCTCATGAGTTTGGCCAGTGAGGAGAATTAATGAAAACCCACGTGTGGTTTCTTCTCCAGAATGATGCGCCGCCGTTGCGTGGTAACCACATCTCGGTTTCCAGCGGGAGAAAAGCAAAGGTGGGGCATCTCCCGTGTCCTTATATAGCCCACTGTGACATTCGAGCTGCGACGCCCCTTCCTATCAGCTGCAATTCCTGCTGGTAGTTGTGGTTGCACACCATCCAGGTCCTTCTCAAAATATTAGCATATTGTGATAAAGTTAATTATTTTCCAAAAAGTCATGATGAAAATTTAACATTCATATTTTTTAGATTCATTGCACACTAACTTAGATATTTCAGGTCTTTTATTGTCTTAATACAGATGATTGTGGCATACAGCTCATGAAAACCCAAAATTCCTATCTCACAAAATTAGCATATTTCATCCGACCAATAAAAGAAAAGTGTTTTTAATACAAAAAACGTCAACCTTCAAATAATCATGTACAGTTATGCACTTAATACTTGGTCGGGAATCCTTTTGCAGAAATGACTGCTTCAATGCGGCATGGCATGGAGGCAATCAGCCTGTGGCACTGCTGAGGTCTTATGGAGGCCCAGGATGCTTCGATAGCGGCCTTTAGCTCATCCAGAGTGTTGGGTCTTGAGTATCTCAACGTTCTCTGCACAATATCCCACAAATTCTCCATGGGGTTCAAGTCAGGAGAGTTGGCAGGCCAATTGAGCACAGTGATACCATGGTCAGTAAACCATTTACCAGTGGTTTTGGCACTGTGAGCAGGTGTTGATAAAACACAGTGGACCAACACCAGCAGCTGACACAGCACCCCAGACCATCACTGACTGTGGGTACTGGACACTGGACTTCTGGCATTTTGGCATTTCCTTCTCCCCAGTCTTCCTCCAGACTCTGGCACCTTGATTTCCGAATGACATGCAGAATTTGCTTTCATCCGAAAAAAGTACTTTGGACCACTGAGCAACAGTCCAGTGCTGCTTCTCTGTAGCCCAGGTCAGGTGCTTCTTCCACTGTTTCTGGTTCAAAAGTGGCTTGACCTGGGGAATGCGGCACCTGAAGCCCATTTCCTGCACACGCCTGTGCACGGTGGCTCTGGATGTTTCTACTCTAGACTCAGTCCACTGCTTCCGCAGGTCCCCCAAGGTCTGGAATCGGCCCTTCTCCACAATCTTCCTAAGGGTCCGGTCACCTCTTCTCGTTGTGCAGCGTTTTCTGCCACACTTTTTCCTTCCCACAGACTTCCCACTGAGGTGCCTTGATAAAGCACTCTGGGAACAGCCTATTCATTCAGAAATTTCTTTTTGTGTCTTACCCTGTTGCTTGAGGGTGTCAATAGTGGCTTTCTGGACAGCAGTCAGGTCAGCAGTCTTACCCATGATTGGGGTTTTGAGTGATGAACCAGGCTGGGAGTTTTAAAGGCCTCAGGCATCTTTTGCAGGTGTTTAGAGTTAACTCGTTGATTCAGATGATTAGGTTCATAGCTCGTTTAGAGACCCTTTTAATGATATGCTAATTTTGTGAGATAGGAATTTTGGGTTTTCATGAGCTGTATGCCAAAATCATCCGTATTGTTTTGTTTTTTGCTTTAAAACGGTCTTCTGTGATGGTACCCGGAGCTCTCTCACCAGAGAAGAACTCATGAACATCAGGGCTACTACACCAGAGGAGTTATTTCCAACTTTTCTACCTACTGCTCTGGAATATTTGGACATTCTGGTCAAAGGTGCGCTCACCTTTGTTCACGCGGTGAAACGCCGGAAGAGAGGGAAACGGGCTGGGGTGCTGGTACGTCTTCGCCAGCGTGGACTACGAACACCGTTACCTGGAATATTTCTCTCTAACGTGCGCTCACTTCCCAACAAAATGGAGGAACTACAACTGTTGTTGGGGAAA
The DNA here is from genome assembly GCF_021462225.1 of Girardinichthys multiradiatus. Classification (NCBI taxonomy): domain Eukaryota; kingdom Metazoa; phylum Chordata; class Actinopteri; order Cyprinodontiformes; family Goodeidae; genus Girardinichthys; species Girardinichthys multiradiatus. Next base: position 8,273,193 of record NC_061815.1, read on the forward strand.
AACAGGGACTTTTATTCATCGGCAGTTTTGTGCTTCACGGAGACGTGGCTGTGTGGATTAATACCGGACTCCGCGCTGCAGCTGGCAGGATTCCAGCTCTACAGAGCGGACAGAGACACGGAACTCTCCGGCAAAGCGAAAGGTGGAGGAATCTGTTTTTACCTCAACAGTGGTTGGTGCAACGACGTGACAGTGATTCAGCAGCACTGTTCTCCAGACCTGGAAGCCTTCATCATAAACTGTAAGCCTTTCTATTCCCCCCGTGAGTTCGCTTCGTTCATCCTGGTCGGTGTTTACATCCCGCCGCAAGCTAACGTGCAGGTCGCACAGCGCATGCTCGCCGACCAGATACTGAGTGTGGAGCGGACCAACCCGGACTCCTTAGTAATCGTCGCTGGTGACTTTAACAAAGGTAATCTGACCCACGAACTTCCCAAATACAGACAGTTTATAAAATGTCCGACCAGAGAGGACAACATTCTGGATCACTGTTACACCACCATCAGAGACGCTTATCACGCCGTCCCACGTGCTGCACTGGGCCAATCCGACCACATCATGGTCCACCTGATTCCTGCATACAGGCAGAAACTAAAGCTCTGCAAACCTGTTGTGAGGACGACAAGGAAGTGGAGCAGTGAGGCTGTGGAGAATCTCCAGGCGTGTTTAGGCTGTACAGACTGGGATGTGTTCAGGACTACTACCAACAGTCTGGACGAGTACACAGAGGCTGTGACTTCCTACATCAGCTTCTGTGAGGACAGCTGTGTACCATCATGCACCAGGGTGAGTTACAACAACGACAAACCCTGGTTCACAGCTAAACTCAGAAGGTTAAGACTGGATAAGGAAGAGGCCTTCAGGAGTGGGGACAAAGACATATACAGAGAGGCTAAGTACAAGTTTGGCAAGGCAGTGAAAGAGGCCAAACGACTGTACTCTGAGAAGCTCCAAAACCAGTTCTCAGCCAACGACTCTGCGTCTGTCTGGAAAGGGCTCAAGCAAATCACCAATTACAAGCCGAAAGCCCCCCACTCCATCAACGACCGACGCCTCGCCAACGACCTGAACGAGTTCTACTGCCGCTTTGAAAGACAAAGGGACAGTCCTGCAACCATCTCCCACGACGCCCCCCAACAGCTGCAGCCACAATCCACCACCCCCATCTCTCCAACCTCAAGAGGGGCCTTGGCACCTCCAACCCCCACCCTGAAGTTCCCCCCCACCAGCCCCCTACCCACGCCGAGGACGGCTCTTTCCATCCAGGAGAGGGACGTCAACAAACTCTTCAGGAGACAGAACCCCCGGAAAGCTGCTGGTCCGGATTCTGTCTCACCAGCCAGCCTGAAGCACTGCGCTGATCAGCTGTCTCCAGTCTTCACAGACATTTTTAACACCTCACTGGAGACATGTCATGTGCCAGCCTGCTTCAAGTCCTCCACCATCGTCCCTGTTCCCAAGAAGCCAAGGACCACAGGGCTTAATGACTTCAGACCCGTCGCCCTGACCTCTGTGGTGATGAAGTCCTTTGAGCGCCTTGTGCTCTCACACCTAAAAGACATCACCGACACCCTCCTGGACCCCCTGCAGTTTGCCTACAGAGCCAACAGGTCTGTAGATGATGCAGTCAACCTAGCCCTTCACTTCATCCTCCGGCACCTGGACTCCACAGGAACCTATGCCAGGATCCTGTTTGTGGATTTCAGCTCTGCCTTCAACACCATCGTCCCAGCTCTGCTCCAGGAGAAGCTCTCCCAGCTGAGTGTGCCCGACTCCACCTGCAGGTGGATCACTGACTTCCTGTCTGACAGGAAGCAGCGCGTGAGGCTGGGGAAGCACGTCTCTGACTCCCTGACCATCAGCACCGGTTCCCCCCAAGGCTGTGTTCTCTCTCCTCTGCTCTTCTCCCTGTACACCAACAGCTGCACCTCCAGTCACCAGTCTGTCAAGCTTCTGAAGTTTGCGGACGACACCACCCTGATCGGACTCATCTCTGATGGTGACGAGTCCGCGTACAGATGGGAAGTGGACCATCTGTTGGACTGGTGCAGCCAGAACAACCTTGAGCTCAACGCTCTAAAGACAGTGGAGATGGTTGTGGACTTCAGGCAGAACCCAGCCCCACCTGCCCCCATCACCCTCTGTGACTCCACAATTGACACTGTGGAATCTTTCCGCTTCCTGGGAACCATCATCTCCCAGGATCTCAAGTGGGAGCCAAACATCAGCTCCCTCATCAAGAAAGCCCAGCAGAGGATGTTCTTCCTGCGGCAGCTGAAGAAATTCAACCTGCCAAAGACTATGATGGTGCACTTCTACACAGCCATCATTGAGTCCATCCTCACCTCCTCCATCACCATCTGGTACGCCGCTGCTACAGCCAAGGATAAGGGCAGGCTGCAGCGTGTCATTCGGTCTGCTGAGAAGGTGATTGGCTGCAGTCTACTGTCGCTCCAGGAACTGTACACCTCCAGGACCCTGAAGCGGGCAGGGAAGATTCTGGCTGATCCCTCCCACCCCGGTCACAGACTCTTTGAGACTCTCCCCTCTGGCAGGAGGCTGCGGTCCATCCGGACCAAAACCTCACGCCACAAGAACAGTTTTTTCCCATCTGCCACCAGCCTGGTTAACAAAGCCCGGAAACCACCCTGACACTGTCCCTTTCCCCCACACACCCCCTTTTTTTGCTGACAGGACACCTGTAACTCTATGCGTTACATTAACGCTCAGCTTGGACTCCTGCTTACTTGCACTGCTTTACTTGCACAATGATCACCTGCACTGTTGTATTGCTCTTGCATCTTATACTGCTCTATATTTACTCTCACTCACTTAAAACTGTGCACTTATATTTATATTATATTGTAGATATGTTTGTACTGTTTAATTTGTACTGTATTGCACCGACTATGCCAAAACAAATTCCTTGTATGTCCAAAAACGTACTTGGCAATAAAGCTTTTCTGATTCTGATTCTGATTCTGATAAAAGACCTGAAATATTTCAGTTAGTGTGCAATGAATCTAAAATATATGAATGTTAAATTTTCATCATGACATTATGGAAAATAATGAACTTTATCACAATATGCTAATATTTTGAGAAGGACCTGTATAAAGAGTTAAAAAGCCTCCACAATACATCACAGTTGGTAGTTATCATTCTCTGGTAAAAAAGAAGATGTATAGAGAAAAACAGTCAAGAAAATTGCTAGTCTTAGCAGAAGTGGACATTCCAGCAGGTTCACCCAAAGGTCAGACAGTGCAATATTCAGAAAAAATATAAAAAAATCCTTGGCCTCAGCTGGAATATTAAATGTTAGGGTTCATGAAAGTTCATAAAAAAAAAAAAAATAAGACTGAAGAAGTATGAACTGTGTGCAAAAGAACTAGCAGAATAAATCTTTTTCACATAAAAAAAAAGTTACTTGCACCACCGCTGCCTTAAAATGTCTGTCTGTTGGATGCCTTATAAAAACAGCTTGAGATACTATTACTCTATATAAGATATTCCTCAGTTATGTTCTTGAATTCCTAACAAAGTAGAAGCCACATGGGAACTTCAATAAAAATGTATTTCAGGTGATTCATCCTCTAACCTTCATCTATTATCTAGTTTGGAGATTAAGACTAAAATCCCTCCTAATCACTGCTTTAAAAACTGGTACAGTTCCACTGAGGGGAGAAAACATTCATGGCTGGAGGGTTACCTGTAGAAACTCTTTGATTCAGAGTATTACTCCACAATCTTGTGAGACATTCATTGAAACACCTAGGTATATCTTTAAAATCCTAATAAACAGAAAAAGAAAAAAAAAAAGTAAAACAATAGACTCATTCATGACAAAGACCTACACACCCACTCAGACTTAAGAACCATTTAGAATAACTAACAAGCAAATATTCACTGTTTTGAACTGTGTGAGGACAGTGGAGTACCTGGAGAGAACCCACACATGCCAGGGAAAAACATTCAAACTCTATGGATAAACATTTGAACCCAGGACTTTCTTGCTTTAACTGTATTACTTGCTCCACAGTCTGAATGTTCTATCCATCCATCCATCATAGGTGATACATATGCTACATTTACTCACGGTTTTATTTTAAAGTTTTGTTTTATCTGCTTCCAAAAATTCTCTAAAAGCATTTTCCTCATCTTGGACATGGAGGTCAGGTTAATTTAGGGATTTTAATGATGGACTTGAACTGCTGTTTTTACTTTTAATTTCTTGGGAATTTTGTGTGTTCCAACACAGGCTTAACATTATACATATAGACTCAATTTTAAATGTCCTTTATCAAGTTCTTGTAGCCATTTCTGGTGTAATTCAGTTTTGATTTCTGTTTAACATTGTTTTTCTGTTGGGATGCCCAATTGCATCAAAGTTTCACTTATCTGACCCAAACTATCAGGAAATGGGTCAGGATGTTTAGGAAGAACCCAGAAAACACCAAGGCTCAGACCTATATAATGTAATAAATTAGAATATGCTGGATCACCAGTGTTATTGTCAAAAGTAAACAAAGTTTAACATCAACATTGTCTGGCAGAATGTCCACCAAGAAAAAAAAAAGCCTGCTTCCAAACTGACACCTTGCCCATAAGGACTAGCCAGAAGCCTTGTGGAGAAGAGCTTTATGGTCAGACGAGGCAGAGATTGAACGCTTATGCCTCAGTTCCAAGAAGCAAATTTGAATGAGTAAGGTTGGGACTTAAACACCTAACAACAATGTAGCAACTGTCAAGCATGGCTGTGTTAGAATCATACTGAGGGTCTGCTTCACTGGTGGGTTGCTTAAAGTGAGTAGAACAATGGATGATGATTATGTTCAAATATTTTAGGTCTCAGGCACAAATCCAAATTGAATTTGTAATGGATATGGGAGGCTAACATTATGTTTCTGTAATGACTTCCTTAAAAGCTGGACCGGTGGTGGAAAACCATCTAATTAAAATGAGCTCCATCAGTGATCTTATGTCTATCCACAATTATGCCAGAAGCATATCGATGGCTACAAAAAGCATGTGGTTTAACATACAGTTGAGGATATCTCAACCAAATAGTCATAGAGATGTATGGATATATTTGAGCCTTAGTTGGACTCCTGTGGTACTGGCGAAAAACAAGTTCCTCGTACTCATACTCGTACTCGTTGTCTTCTGCTTTATCCGGGACCGGGTCGCGGGGGCAGCAGACTCAGCAGAGACGCCCAGACGTCCCTCTCCCCAGACACCTCCTCCAGCTCCTCCGGGGGGAGCCCAAGACCCTACCAGGTCTAACAAGCAAATATTCACTGTTTTGAAGTGAATATAGTCATAGACATAGTCCCTCCAGGGTGTCCTGGGCCTCCTCCCGGTGGGACGTGCCTGGAACACCTCCTGAGGAAGGCGTTACAAGTTCCTGTAATTACAAATCTTTGAAATAGTTTGTTCTACGATCATCCCACTCTGAAAAACCAGAATGCTTTAAATCTTCCACCAAAGTCACCAAATTAACATTCATGCACATCTGACAGGCACTTAATGGCATTTAATGCCTCCAATAATCAGAGCTGGTCAAATGCAAATCACAGGATGATATTGATTCTCCACAATCAAGTATGCCATCATAATGGCTTTACTTGTCATTGACTCCTCAAATAATATTTTATTAATTAATTGACTGATTGGTGTTTGTGGAATTTTTGCTCATGGTGTTTTTGAACAGTCTGAGCAGGGTACAACAGATTGAGGGTGAAATCCCAAAGCCTGACCTCTACAAGGAAAGAAATAAGCCAAGTCACCTGCTAATAGAGGTTGACAATCAAATTGTCACATTTACTTTGACTATACGTGGAAATGCGTGTGACCGAATCTAGATGTAGAGTCAGACTGAAGTATTCATGAGAAATATCGGCCAACCTGCCAGACGAGTAATTTGTTATGAGCATGTTGCAGCTGAATAAAGCTTATAAATTAACTTCCTTTGGAGGTGTAGGAAAACAAATAAAGCTTCTTTCACTTGTTTTCCTCCCTGAAGATAAATGCTTTGACTGCAGGCTATAATTTTAATAGAACTGGCATCAGGTGGAAAGAGATAATTGATCTCTGAACCATAGTTCTGAATATTGTAATTGGAAAACACTCACAAAACCATACTGAGGTTTTTTTTTTAGATCCACAATGACTGACCCCAACTTATCAATAAGTAGGGGGGAGGGTTAATGAGAAGCTAATGTAAAATTTATCATAAAAACATTTTCCACTAAAAATGTGAAAGCCTTTTTAATAAACATCTGAATAAATTGTTGAACTGGACAAATACTCTGTTCATATACACTACTTCATGTAGTGTTTAAAATCGTTTTTCTCTAAATATGTTGTTGGTCTATCTTTACATACCTTATTTTTTTATTGATTAAGTGTATGTATTTGTATTTGACATAATATTTTGGGCTTCATATTTAGTGACTTTTCCTTATTTAATGGGGACATTTTCAATGACCTCTACATTTGATGTACACATTGGTGCTCTCAGTTTGTCCCCAGCATGTTTCAATTGTCCAGATAACCAGCCTGCAGCTCTGCAGCCCCAGGCACCTCATTGTCAGCTGGACCTATAAGTTAAATGTCTGCTTTAAGGTAGATAAGAAGCAACTGAGTCAATGAAGTAGCTAAATATGCTAGTGTACAATATCTGTGGCCAATTCTTCAGGTCATCTTCCCATCCATCAATAGCATTAGGTAGCAATATGACAATATTGCCACATTTCTGCTGTGACAGCTGGTGTTCCAATATATTTATGTCCGCGATGTTCAAAGTAAGAGGATTAGCGTGTTCTGCTAGCATGTAAACAAATGTGGGTTCCTGTTCTTGGCGGACATTGTGACCATAATTCATGTAAGGCCTTATGGGGGCTAGAAATAAACTTTCAAGCACTTTCTTATTTCTTTAGGTAAATAAAGCTAACTGATAATGCTAATCAGGATGCTAACTGTTGGCATAGGTTTAGTTAGGCTCCATAGACTGTTTCATTGCTTCATGTATCTTATGTAAATGTGAAATAAGTCCATTAGTTTAGGTAGTATTTTATTTACTCACCCATGGCAACTGCAAATATGTTGCATGTTAACATTATGTACAACTGTGTAAGGCTACGTTCCCACTGCAGGTCTTAATGCTCAAATCTGATTTTTTTCAGGAATATATTTTTTGTGTGGGAAACACATTAATAAAAGGAGAGTGAAATTCTTCCATTTTAGGGAGTAGACTTTGACATCGGATCTTACTAGATCCGACGTCAAAGTCACATCTGCTCCACCTTGGTCGTTCTCACTGGAGTCACATTCCAAAAGATCAGATACGAGTCGGATCGGAATATGGCTCAAATGTACAGGTCCTTCTCAAAATATTAGCATATTGTGATAAAGTTCATTATTTTCCATAATGTCATGATGAAAATTTAACATTCATATATTTTAGATTCATTGCACACTAACTGAAATATTTCAGGTCTTTTATTGTCTTAATATGGATGATTTTGGCATACAGCTCATGAAAACCCAAAATTCCTATCTCACAAAATTAGCATATCATTAAAAGGGTCTCTAAACGAGCTATGAACCTAATAATCTGAATCAACGTGTTAACTCTAAACACCTGCAAAAGATTCCAGAGGCCTTTAAAACTCCCAGCCTGGTTCATCACTCAAAACCCCAATCATGGGTAAGACTGCCGACCTGACTGCTGTCCAGAAGGCCACTATTGACACCCTCAAGCAAGAGGGTAAGACACAGAAAGAAATTTCTGAACGAATAGGCTGTTCCCAGAGTGCTGTATCAAGGCACCTCAGTGGGAAGTCTGTGGGAAGGAAAAAGTGTGGCAGAAAACGCTGCACAACGAGAAGAGGTGACCGGACCCTGAGGAAGATTGTGGAGAAGGGCCGATTCCAGACCTTGGGGGACCTGCGGAAGCAGTGGACTGAGTCTGGAGTAGAAACATCCAGAGCCACCGTGCACAGGCGTGTGCAGGAAATGGGCTACAGGTGCCGCATTCCGCAGGTCAAGCCACTTTTGAACCAGAAACAGCGGCAGAAGCGCCTGACCTGGGCTACAGAGAAGCAGCAATGGACTGTTGCTCAGTGGTCCAAAGTACTTTTTTCGGATGAAAGCAAATTCTGTATGTCATTCGGAAATCAAGGTGCCAGAGTCTGGAGGAAGACTGGGGAGAAGGAAATGCCAAAATGCCAGAAGTCCAGTGTCAAGTACCCACAGTCAGTGATGGTCTGGGGTGCCGTGTCAGCTGCTGGTGTTGGTCCACTGTGTTTTATCAAGGGCAGGGTCAATGCAGCTAGCTATCAGGAGATTTTGGAGCACTTCATGCTTCCATCTGCTGAAAAGTTTTATGGAGATGAAGATTTCATTTTTCAGCACGACCTGGCACCTGCTCACAGTGCCAAAACCACTGGTAAATGGTTTACTGACCATGGTATCACTGTGCTCAATTGGCCTGCCAACTCTCCTGACTTGAACCCCATAGAGAATCTGTGGGATATTGTGAAGAGAACATTGAGAGACTCAAGACCCAACACTCTGGATGAGCTAAAGGCCGCTATCGAAGCATCCTGGGCCTCCATAAGACCTCAGCAGTGCCACAGGTTGATTGCCTCCATGCCACGCCGCATTGAAGCAGTCACTTCTGCAAAAGGATTCCCGACCAAGTATTGAATGCATAACTGTACATGATTATTTGAAGGTTGACGTTTTTTGTATTAAAAACACTTTTTTTTTATTGGTCGGATGAAATATGCTAATTTTGTGAGATAGGAATTTTGGGTTTTCATGAGCTGTATGCCAAAATCATCTGTATTAAGACAATAAAAGACCTGAAATATTTCAGTTAGTGTGCAATGAATCTAAAATATATGAATGTTATATTTTCATCATGACATTATGGAAAATAATGAACTTCATCACAATATGCTAATATTTTGAGAAGGACCTGTATACTGATGACCAGGACCAGCCTGACATCACAGTGAGGGTTCATGAAGCAAATCCTTGCTTATATCTTTCTTACTATTAGCTGTGTTATCACACAGTGGAATGCCTTACATAAGTGTAAGAACCAGATGATTATAAATGTTTGTCTCTATGTTAACACCATAGAGGTCGTAGCAATCATTTTGACAATTTTGCAATTTGTATGTTTAATTACTTTATCAAATAAAAACAGAAACCTGTGCTGGTCCCTGACTTTTCCTAAACTGTGTACATTTAAAAAAAAAAAAAAAAAGATATCATTAGTTTACAAATGACAAATGAAATACGATCATACCTATTATGGCCACTGGGGGTAAATTTGACCACAGGGAATATTACGCTGGTGTATTTTGATTTTCCTGGCCAATATCAAAATAGAACACCGGGGCTTAAAATGGACAACTATCTTTCAAAGCACATCTCTAGTGGTGTTTAGTCAGGCTGCTCTTGCTTGTATTTTTTTTTTTCTTTTTTACTTCTGTATCTAAATATATAAAAGAAGGGAGAAAATGACAGAGGTATAAAATACATATGACCATAGACAACAGGGACGATTCCGGTGGAAAAGGGAAAGGATAGGACTATGTGAACAATTGTTCAGCCTGCTGAACATCCAGGGAGACACAGAGTCAAAATGTTCTTACTGAAGCTGCCGGCCCCACACCATACACAAAGTGCGCCATTGATGGTGAGCTCACAGCTTTCCTGTGCCTGTGATCCAGGCATGATAAAGCACATCAGGGAATGTACTGTGGCTGAGGTGCGTCACGTCACGGTGACAGCTAATGAAGCATGAAGGTGGCCGAGCTGAAAGCCCTTATTGGCCTCTTGCATATTTGAGGAGCGCAGGGAGCAAAAAATTTGGACTTTGACAGTCTCTGGTTGGAAAAATGGGCAGACCAGTTTTTCGGGTCAAGGTTCAAAGAGATCATGAGATATTTATCTGTTTCGATAAGATAACCCAACGTGCTTGACTGGTGGATGACAGATTTGCGCTGATCTCTTCTACCTGGAACAAGTTTGTTGGAAAATGTATTGCCTGTCTGCAACACAAATAATTTATCAGGGAAAGCCACATAAAAATACAAATGTTGTATTCTCACCACTGTACACATGGGTTCAAATCTGGAGTCTATGTAGTATTACAACAAGAGCAAATACGGTGTGGACATTCTGGTTTGGTGGGAAGAAAATACTCAATAAAGGGTGGTACACCAATATGATCCGTTGTTATATTTTATAACGTATTGGAACTTGCAGCAATAAATGCCAATGTTCTTTTCCAAAACTGCACTGGAACCCAGATCTCGCAACAGAGGTTTCTGCAGCAGCTGTGAGAGTAGCTTCAAGCTGAGTTTATGGAGGGGAGACAGCCATCAAGGCAGGGGGAACAAGCTGGTGATCTAAGCCATCAGGACTCAGAAGTGAAAGTAGCTCACAAAAGGCGGCAGTGCCAGCTGTGGAGAAGCTGCACTAAAAATAAAACTACAGACACCTGCAGAAGATGCTGTAAAGCTGTGTGAGGGAGTTGATCCAATCGACTTTAGATTCTCATTCAGAAAGACTCCCACTTTGGTCCCCATAGGCAGAATTTGACTGCCTGTTCCCAACTTATTCGACCCCATCACGGTAAAAAACCCTGCAAGGCAAGCACAACAAGCCTCAATGACATTGCCCAGTCATTAGCACAACACTTTGGACACATACTTAGGTCCCTAAAAGGAGGAATGCTTTGGTTTTTTGGGACCTTTGTACTTCTGTCCCACCAGATAACATCCCTGCAAGGTCCAACTTGTAGATTTTGTACAGCTGCTGCAAGCGTTGTGTGGTTTCTCCCACAGCTCATGTCTGTGCCCATGTAACCATCCATGCTGTCGTGATCTTTTACCATCTCCTGTCCCCTCCCTCGCGTGTGATGTTGCTGCTACACGTGAGGCTGGTTAAGACCACAGTGATACGGTCTTCCTTCTGGCCAAGATGTAGAGGTCAGAAAAATCAGACAGTTTCCTTCGTCTGCTCCACTCACATCACATTTATATGAGAATAGAATTTAACTGACTCCCTGCTAATGAGCTCATCAAACATGACAGATACATAAAGTGCTTGAAGAATTAAAAATAAATTAGGTCTTTAGGATGCATGCTGTGATTTGACCACAAACAACTGATGTATATAAGAGCATCAAGCAATTAGCAGGGCACACTGGATAATATAATTTAGCTGTCAAAAATCAAATTAGAATAAAAATGTGCAAAGATGGGTTGGAAAAAAAAAATAAAACACAAACTGAAAACTATTGAAGAAAAGATAAAAATAAGGAAGAAGGGATTTAATGATTAAATGTAAAATTTCTGTCCATTTACTGTACCTACCAAGCCTTGATTAGGCCATGTTGGACCTCCAGCTATCCCAGCACAGCAGGATCAGAGGCAGACTAAACCCTTAACCAGCCAAAGGTTTACATAACAATCTGTCATGTAGATTGTTTAGTTTTTACCTTGTTATTTAAATATGTCAAGACTTCAGCAGTACTTGGTTCCTATTCCCACCCTGGCCCTGTACAACATCTTGCAAATGCACCTCTTTTCTTATTTTCTAAAGTTACATCCACAAAGATCAATGTATTTTTAACAAAACAAATAGTACATTTGTTCTCCACCTATGGTGCTCTGGTGCTGCTGACTACCTGGTTAGACACAACCCTTCAGTCTCACAAACTGTGTCTATAATATATATATATATATATATATATATATATATATATATATATAAAGTTCATTATTTTCCATAATGTCATGATGAAAATGTAACATTCATATATTTTAGATTCATTGCACACTAGCTGAAATATTTCAGGTCTTTTATTGTCTTAATACAGATGATTTTGGCATACAGCTCATGAAAACCCAAAATTCCTATCTCACAAAATTAGCATATTTCATCCGACCAATAAAAGAAAAGTGTTTTTAATACAAAAAACGTCAACCTTCAAATAATCATGTACAGTTATGCACTCAATACTTGGTCGGGAATCCTTTTGCAGAAATGACTGCTTCAATGCGGCGTGGCATGGAGGCAATCAACCTGTGGCACTGCTGAGGTCTTATGGAGGCCCAGGATGCTTCGATAGCGGCCTTTAGCTCATCCAGAGTGTTGGGTCTTGAGTCTCTAACGTTCTCTGCACAATATCCCACAAATTCTCCATGGGGTTCAAGTCAGGAGAGTTGGCAGGCCAATTGAGCACAGTGATACCATGGTCAGTAAACCATTTACCAGTGGTTTTGGCACTGTGAGCAGGTGCCAGGTCGTGCTGAAAAATGAAATCTTCATCTCCATAAAACTTTTCAGCAGATGGAAGCATGAAGTGCTCCAAAATCTCCTGATAGCTAGCTGCATTGACCCTGCCCTTGATAAAACACAGTGGACCAACACCAGCAGCTGACACGGCACCCCAGACCATCACTGACTGTGGGTACTTGACACTGGACTTCTGGCATTTTGGCATTTCCTTCTCCCCAGTCTTCCTCCAGACTCTGGCACCTTGATTTCCGAATGACATGTGGAATTTGCTTTCATCTGAAAAAAGTACTTTGGACCACTGAGCAACAGTCCAGTGCTGCTTCTCTGTAGCCCAGGTCAGGTGCTTCTGCTGCTGTTTCTGGTTCAAAAGTGGCTTGACCTGCGGAATGCGGCACCTGTAGCCCATTTCCTGCACACGCCTGTGCACGGTGGCTCTGGATGTTTCTACTCCAGACTCAGTCCACTGCTTCCGCAGGTCCCCCAAGGTCTGGAATCGGCCCTTCTCCACAATCTTCCTCAGGGTCCGGTCACCTCTTCTCGTTGTGCAGCGTTTTCTGCCACACTTTTTCCTTCCCACAGACTTCCCACTGAGGTGCCTTGATACAGCACTCTGGGAACAGCCTATTCATTCAGAAATTTCTTTCTGTGTCTTACCCTCTTGCTTGAGGGTGTCAATAGTGGCCTTCTGGACAGCAGTCAGGTCGGCAGTCTTACCCATGATTGGGGTTTTGAGTGATGAACCAGGCTGGGAGTTTTAAAGGCCTCAGGAATCTTTTGCAGGTGTTTAGAGTTAACTCGTTGATTCAGATGATTAGGTTCATAGCTCGTTTAGAGACCCTTTTAATGATATGCTAATTTTGTGAGATAGGAATTTTGGGTTTTCATGAGCTGTATGCCAAAATCATCCGTATTAAGACAATAAAAGACCTGAAATATTTCAGTTAGTGTGCAATGAATCTAAAATATATGAATGTTAAATTTTCATCATGACATTATGGAAAATAATGAACTTTATCACAATATGCTAATATTTTGAGAAGGACCTGTATATTCATATGTTATAATTCAATTCAATTCAATTCAGTTTTATTTATATAGCGCCAATTCACAACACATGTTGTCTCAAGGCACTTCACAACAGTCAGGTACATACACTCCAAGTAATCCTAACAATTGAACAGTGCAGTCGGAGTTAGCTTTTTATTCAAATTGGATAAAAATTTTGTCTATCTAAGGAAACCCAGCAGATTGCATCCAGTCTGTGACTTGCAGCATTCCCTCCTCCCGGATGAGCATGTAGAGACAGTGGACAGTCACTGGCGTTGACTTTGCAGCAATCCCTCATACTGAGCATGCATGTAGCGACAGCGGAGAGGAAAAACTCCCTTTTAACAGGAAGAAACCTCTAGCAGAACCAGGCTCAGTGTGAGCGGCCATCTGCCACGATCGACTGGGGGTTTGAGAGAATAGAGCAGAGACACAAAAAGAACACAGAAGCACTGATCCAGAAGTACTTTCTATGGGAAGGAAAAGTAAATGTTAATGGATGTTGCTCCTTTAGTCGTTTCACTTAGAAAGAAAGAACAGATAAACTCTGAGCCAGTTTTCAAGGTTAGAGTCTGAAAGAGAGCACATATAATTAGTTACAGTAAAAGCTCAGTCAATTTCCATGTCTAGGAGAGAGAAAGGGTTAAACACTGAAAGACAGAAGCTGGGATGATGCCCCTCTCCAGAAAGGTGTCACAGGCAGACACAGAGCCAGGCCAGATGTAGCTTCTAGGAAGAGAAAAGAGAGAACAAGGTTAGAAGCTGAAATAACAGCAAATAATGCAGAATTGGAGAGTAGTGTGAGAATGTAGCGAAAAGGGTGAAAGTGGTCATCATGTCCTCCAGCAGCCTAAGCCTATAGCAGCATAACTACACAGATAGTTTCTGTTCAGATTATTTAGTTAAACGGCGCTTATTTACAACAATGTCGTCTCAAGGCACCCCACAAAGGGTCCCACTGATGGTCATTGTTATACTAAAAACCACAATGATTGGGATACCTCCCTCTGTCAGACTGATTATAACTATTGGAAAAGAGAAGGGGTCATACAATTAGCAGAAATGGAGGGTGCTAGAACGGCTAGTCAAAGTTCAGAGCTTATTCCAAATGTTGGGAAAGATGTAAAAATTGCTGTTCACTGATGCTCCCCTTCCAATCTCACGGAGTTTGAGTCAGATTGGACTCCGACCCCAGGCAAACTCTTTGTAGTTTGGTTCCAGAGATAAAGAACTGGGAAAGGTTCATTCCAACGATCCATAGTCTGTTTAGTCTGCAAGGTTCAATCTCACAAAACTCTGCTGTGATGTTCCACATCTCATTTGATGATAAGCTGCTGTTGAAGGCCTGTCAGTTGCTTTGAGTCTAACCTGCAGCTTAAAGACAAATCTGCCACTGTTGAGCTTACAAGGTGCTTTCACTGTAGACAACAGTTCCATGGAATCAAACCCCTTAACCAGATGAGTGTGGCCGTTTTGTCCTACAACATCAGCAGAAGGAGGTCAACATGATCTTTTCTTTCAAATAAGTTACTCTGTGTCCTGAAGTAACTTAGGAAATTATGAGCTTTATATGAAAAAAGACTGGACAACTTGAAAAAATGATATAAATCACCAAAAATCATAAATCCAAATGTTCTACTTTGTTTTTTTTTATTGAAGGAGTTTACGGTGTTCCCTAAACTGCTTATTTTGAGTGTCTAAAGAAACAGGTGACATACTTCTTATACAATTCTTATATGCTTTTGTTATTCTCATTCTTCAAACCCAGACTTAGTGTCTTCTATCCTTTAAAGGAAAAATGACTCCTACAATCATTCTTCTATTAGTGAATGTCAAAAGAGATATTTTACTTAACCATAAAATGTTTCTCCGGGGATTGTTCCCATTTGGCACTAAGTAGGATTGAGCCCAGAGACATTTTTTTAGTATTTTGTCTTGATCCAATTTTCGGTCAAATGTTCTAAACCTCCCCTGGGTGATTTTCAATCAGCGTGTCTGTTTAAGCCCGGTATGTTTTCTTTGACCCTGACGGACCTTTATAGCTGCTCTTCAGATGTTGGTGAAGTGAGAAACTCCATTAATGCCAAGGACAAGTTGGGCAGTGAGTTTACACCACATACCACACTTAGCTGAACATCCAACTGCGACATCTGTAAGAACCCCCGCTTATCCTGTGTTAAACATTTAAAAGGAAAATGGAGTTTGTAATCATTGTTGCAATCAATAATGAAGACATCTGTGTCCCAGTGGGATCTGAGGTTGTAGGTTGAATTCCAGCTTTCCCTATACAACACAACATGCGAAAGTATCCTTGGACAGAGCACTTAACCCCATGCTGTCTACTGATGTGAATATGTGTTAATTTAGGAGTGCAGATAAGTGAGTGGATATGACTTGTAGTTTTCAAGTTTTCAGTTTTCAAGACGACTAGACATGGGTGCAATATGCTGAGGGGTTATGGAGCAAAAAACGACCTAGAATTTACGTGATAAATGGCCTGCACTTGTATAACATTTTATCAAGTCCCCAGAGACTCCAAAGCTCTCTACGCTACAATCCGTCATCCACCCATTCATACACACATTCACACACTGACAGTGGTGAGCTACATTGTAGCCACAGTTGCCCTGGCGCACACTGACAGAAGTGAGGTTGCCATACAATTGCCGCCACCAAGCCCTCTGACCACCATGAACAGACAAGGTGGGTGAAATGTCTTGCCCAAGGACACAACAACTGAGACAAACAGAGCGGGGGTTCAATCAGCAACCCACCAGTTACTTTACGAACTCCTACCACCTTAACCACAGTCGCCCCTATCGGCAGAGTAAATGTACTTTTTTTATGAAACCAAAATATGAGACAAATAATCCCATAGTTCAAAATATGATAGATGTTTGGTATGTGGTAAAAAGTGGATGAATATAAATAATAACATTTCTCAGTTTAGCCCTATTTGGAGAAATACTTCATTTAAACTTGTAAAGATGGATGCAGGATTCCAGATTTGGGAAAAAATCTTGGCAAAAAAGGGTATTTGTAAAATAGGCCATCTTTATAATGAGGGGAGACTCATTCCTTTGGAAGAAACTGTTTTGAAATTTGATATGCCAGGAAAAACTCTTTTTCAAATTTTTACAAGTAGGAAAGGTCAAAAAGGTTCATAGCTTATAACTGGAAAAGATTTGAACCTCCCAAAATTGGTGCTTGGATTTTGCAATGGTGCAGTGTATGGCAAAGGAGAGAATAACATATTAAAAAAAAACTGAATGGATGCCTATAAAGAAATATGGAAACCTTGAGTGCTTTTAATGAAAAGCTTTAAATTTGGCCATTTCATAATAGTGACATCTAACTATATGAAAAATTGGTTCCAATAAAATATTTGTATATATGTATGTAATTTAAGGTACCTTCTTGCATAAGCCATTTATGTTTTTAATTTGTTTATTTTCTTGGTGAAACAGAGTTTATTTTGTGCAGGTGGATTGGGAAGGGTGAAAACTCAAACTATTGTTAATTGTTAAAACGGTTAATGTTTTTATGCAATAAAATAATAAAGATATTGTTTTTGTCAGTTTTCAAGATGACTAGACAAGAGCCAAGGGTGCAATTTGCAGAGGGGTTTGCGGGGTAATGAGCCCCCAAAAATCTCATCCAGTCAATTCAATTCAATTCAAAAATACTTTATGAATTAAATTAAATATTGTTGTAGCTCATTATGAAGGTTTATCCAAAACGTCATTGTAGATGCTGATGGCTGTGGGCAGGAAGGATCTCCTGTAGCGGTCTGTCTTACAGCAGATCTGAAGAAGCCGCTGACTGAAGACACTGTTGTTGTAGGACAGTCTCATGAAGAGGATGCTCAGGGTTCTCCATAATGTTCTTCATTTTATGAATAATCCTTTCCTCGATGATCTCCAGAGGTTCCAGATGAGTCCCCAGAACAGAGCCAGCCTTCTTAATCAGCTTGTTGAGCTTTTTTAAGTCCCTGGCTCTGATGCTGCTTCCCCAGCAGATGATGCCAGAAGAGATCACACTTTCCACAACAGACTTATAGAAGATATGCAGCACCAAAGGACCTAAGCTTCCTCAAGAAGTACAGTCTGCTGTGTCCCTTCTTGTAGACGGCTTCGCATTTGTATCTCCACTCCAGTCTGCTGTCCAGGTGAACACTGAGGTATTTATACTCCTCCACCATCTCCACTTCTTCACCCATGATGGAAAGTGTTTGACCTATTCCTGTTGCTATTAAAATCTACAATAATCTCCTTTGTTTTATTCATGTTCAAGATGAGATGATTGTTTCCACATCATGCCACAAAGCAGTCCACCAGCTCCCTGTACTCATCTTCTTGATCCACCCCAGAAGTCGGAGGTGTACAGAGTAAAAAGGAATGGTAAGAGTACAGTCCCCTATGGTGCTCTGGTGCTGCTGACTACCTGGTTAGACACAACCCTTCAGTCTCACAAACTGTGTCTATAATATATATATATATATATATATATATATAAAGTTCATTATTTTCCATAATGTCATGATGAAAATTTAACATTCATATATTTTAGATTCATTGCACACTAACTGAAATATTTCAGGTCTTTTATTGTCTTAATACGGATGATTTTGGCATACAGCTCATGAAAACCCAAAATTCCTATCTCACAAAATTAGCATATTTCATCCGACCAATAAAAGAAAAGTATTTTTAATACAAAAAACGACAACCTTCAAATAATCATGTACAGTTATGCACTTAATACTTGGTCGGGAATCCTTTTGCAGAAATGACTGCTTCAATGCGGCGTGGCATGGAGGCAATCAACCTGTGGCACTGCTGAGGTCTTATGGAGGCCCAGGATGCTTCGATAGCGGCCTTTAGCTCATCCAGAGTGTTGGGTCTTGAGTCTCTCAACGTTCTCTTCACAATATCCCACAGATTCTCTATGGGGTTCAGGTCAGGAGAGTTGGCAGGCCAATTGAGCACAGTGATACCATGGTCAGTAAACCATTTACCAGTGGTTTTGGCACTGTGAGCAGGTGCCAGGTCGTGCTGAAAAATGAAATCTTCCTCTCCATAAAGCTTTTCAGCAGATAGTTGGCTGCATTGACCCTGCCCTTGATAAAACACAGTGGACAAACACCAGCTGCTGACACGGCACCCCAGACCATCACTGACTGTGGGTACTTGACACTGGACTTCTGGCATTTTGGCATTTCCTTCTCCCCAGTCTTCCTCCAGACTCTGGCACCTTGATTTCCGAATGACATGCAGAATTTGCTTTCATCCGAAAAAAGTACTTTGGACCACTGAGCAACAGTCCAGTGCTGCTTCTCTGTAGCTCAGGTCAGGCACTTCTGCTGCTGTTTCTGGTTCAAAAGTGGCTTGACCTGGGGAATGCGGCACCTGTAGCCCATTTCCTGCACACGCCTGTGCACGGTGGCTCTGGATGTTTCTACTCCAGACTCAGTCCACTGCTTCCGCAGGTGCCCCAAGGTCTGGAATCGGCTCTTCTCCACAATCTCCACAATAGTGGCCTTCTGGACAACAGTCAGGTCGGCAGTCTTACCCATGATTGGGGTTTTGAGTGATGAACCAAGCTGGGAGTTTTAAAGGCCTCAGGAATCTTTTGCAGGTGTTTAGAGTTAACTCGTTGATTCAGATGATTAGGTTCATAGCTCGTTTAGAGACCCTTTTAATGATATGCTAATTTTGTGAGATAGGAATTTTGGGTTTTCATGAGCTGTATGCCAAAATCATCTGTATTAAGACAATAAAAGACCTGAAATATTTCAGTTAGTGTGCAATGAATCTAAACTATATGAATGTTAAATTTTCATCATGACATTATGAAAAATAATGAACTTTATCACAATATGCTAATATTTTGAGAAGGACCTGTATAGGATCTTACCAGTTGACTAAGATTTAAGGAAATCAACTTTATAGAAGTTTTCTTTTTGAAATGTAAGAAATTAAGACCTCTCCACTGCTGAAGATATTCCGAATGAAGAGATTACATTCAGACGAAGTGACTTTTATACAGTTATTTGGTTTGAATCACCTCAGAGGTGAAGAAACAACGAGGGAATTATTTCTAATGTTTAGTTTTTGCTTGCTAGTTAAAAAAAATACCATTATAATTACTTCAGACATTGTAAATTTGTTGGACTCCAGGAAGTGATCAGACTTTTGCATGGGGGAGCAGACACATACATTTGCTCCCCCACTTTTTAAGAATGGGTAGCAGCTGCTCGGCTTGTTCCATATTTCAGGCATCTGCAAAGAACAGCATTGACTTATTGACATGGATTACTCTGTTGATTTGTAAAAGTTTTATGACAAAACAGGAGATTCTTCTAAATGATTTTCTAAAAATGTTGTTGAAATCAATCTATCCAGTCATTACTATATTCTGTTAGATCAGTAATTGCATGTCATCATAGCTGTGAGATGCAATTATGATGGTTTTAAGATTAAGAGAATAGCTTGTATAGCTTTGAGCCTGGAGTTGTGTTAAGGTGGTAGAATACCCCTATTAGTCTTGGTCCTGTTCTCACTAGCCATAAGGTAGCCAGTTTGGTCTGAATTACTTTGTTTTTATCCAAAATTACAGTATTAAAAGTAGTCTTTTCTGCAGGTAGGATACTAACTATTCATAACTTTTCACAGTACCCTACTACGAAATTCAACCTATAATTTTAATTAGCAAATAAATGAATTTCAACAAGTGTGTTTGTGGTAAGAAAAAAAAAAAAAAAGTAATGCCAGTTATGTGATCAGCCAATCATGATAGACTTTGTTTGGTGCAATTACTGGCCAATAGAAGTTAAAAGCACTGTCTTCATGCTGAGGGAGAATCTTGTCCGGTCCATTCAGCGAAAACAATCAATCCGTTGGCCTGAATGACTTGGTTTCATTCAGTTACATTTTGCCTTTAGTCATTGTATAAGAAGGCCCTGGAAAGGATGCTGCCTATATCAGATATTTCCATCTTCCACTGATTCACTATATGTATGCAGCATCACATGTTTTTTTCTTTGAGTAGCTTTACAACAGGAAGTGATGGATGGTAACTGCCTGGAGCTCACATTGACTTTTTACTGTGGTACTTCACACTGTCACTCTCATGCCTCGCTGTGTGACATCAGGGTGCCGCATGTTCACTCATGTAATCCCCTCTGGCCTGCCGCAAGTTGGCAAAGCGTGTGCAGGAGAGATTATATGTACACTTATTATTTTCTGCCTCCTACCTGCAGTTGTTTCTGTGGGTGTGTAACCATTAAGGTTGGATGCCACCCACTTGTAAGCTGTTTAACCCCCACAGCGTGTAAGTCAGAGAGATCTTGCTCCTTTTGTTGGCTTCTATGTGTGCTGTTCACAGCAGTCGTCCAAACACAGCGCTGCCATGCAGATACCCACTGGCTTTTTAGCATTGTGAAAAAGACAAATAAATGTTAGATCAGTGTATCTGTGGAGGACTCAAACAGTAATATGTTTAGTGTTTCGGAAAGTGGCTAATCATGTTAGCTATATGCTGCCATGCTGATTTTTCCCTCACGTTCCTTGACAAAACAGAGATAATTAAAAGTGTTTTATTTTTATGCACAGGTTTTATCTATTCCCAGTTACTACCCAAATGGTACAAAAAGTAAAAAAAACAAAACTGTTGGGCATAAATTTAGTTTCTGGTATTAAACTTATCTTCTTTTAAACATTTTTATTTGATAAGAGCAAAACCAATTAGTAAAGAAAAGGTGCATGAGTTCGCTAGGTATATGTATATACACATATATACACTATGCAACTTAAAAAATAGAAGAATATTAAACTACACAAACTAGACAAATGCAAATAAAAAATATATTTCAGATTTAATTTAGTATAATGATCAGGACTAGAAAATTAACCACCAATACATTTGTACCCTGTGAGGTAAAAGAGAACATCAGTAGAGCATAACATTTGTGGGATAGAAGCAAAACAAATTAAATATGTACTAATTCAATTAAGCTTTGACTAAAACTACCCGACCAACCGATGTATTTCTCCTGAGTAGGATAATACAGTCCTTGTTATGTCGCAGGGATAACACACTGATTGGTTTTATTAATTACCATGGTAGTAATGTAGTGTCAATATAGTAAGTATTACTATTTAAAAACAATGAAACTTGAGACTTTTTACTTTTCATTGAAAGCATCGTCTCAAGTAAAGTAAAGTGGAGGCATATCAACCACCAGAGCACCAACGTTTTAATGTAGCTGTACTTGGGACTGCATCATGTTGCACAGGAGGCTTCTGTTGGAAGCCTCTGAATGAAACATGACCAGTCCTCTCCTGCAGCATCCTTTTGCTGCCTAGGGGCAAATGCTAAGTAAGTAAATATTTACCTGTTTTTTTTGCTGTCTTCAGAATTGGCTGGATTATCTACTTAACCATTTATCAGTTTGTCAGATTTATTGGACTTCCAGCATTCTATTGGTGGGTCTGCTAATATTTAGCAGGAAAGACAGACTAATAATCACAAGGATTATGCATCTATTTTGTGGTGTCAGTCCTGCATGCCTTCCCAAGAAGGCATGTATAGCCATGTATTACGTGCTCCTAAATTCAAATAGCATATTTTAAAGTTTTAAAGTTGATAAAACCAGCTCACTGCATCACAGATCTCTGCTCATAAATCCATCTGAATGCAGGGTGCTATGTTTGTTCAAGCTAAGAGGGCTGTAAAATTTGCCTTAACAGATACAATAATAAAGAAGACATTCTGATGATGTTGGGGATAAATTGTTCAAATGAGGAAAGCTATTACAACTACTACTAACAATACTGTTAATATTTATGATATAGTTAAACTGATAACTGATTAATTTCCACACACTAGAATAGAAAAAAAAATCACACTCCTACAGCAGTTCTCTTTACCTCAGTGGCATTGATGCATATTTTTAAAAATAAAATACATTTCATTAAGTAAGGGAAAACAGTTTGAGACATTGCACGTCTGGTATTAAGTATGTCACTATACCTTCCATCCAACGATTGTCTATACCTACTTGTCCTTGCATGGTAACAGAGGTGCTGGTGCCTATCTCCAGTGGTTATTGGGCAGCGGCGGGGTACACCCTATTCTACCCTCAGTGTAGCATGAAACATGTGGTTAGAGCTACCTTGGCGCCGTAGGCAAGATTTTGGTTTTGTTCTTAAACGAACCATTTTTGCCGTCAAATATATTTTATTTCACTTTTTGCATATGCCCAGGCGACCTGTCCAGGGTGTACCCCGCCTCCAACACATAGACTGCTTGAGATAGGCCCCAGCTTCCCCACGACCCACTATGGAAGAAGCGGTATAGAAAATAACTGACTGACTGACTTTGTGCACAATAATAGGAGGTTGTAAGATAGTTTTTACTAATAGATACTGATGGTCTCTTAAATTCTTAAGTATTCTGGAGAAGATCAAATAAATATCAAAACTGTATGAAAAGGAAAATTGGAATCTGTGTTAAAGATACAGTTTACATAGTTTTCTGTCTCTAAGGAGACTTGGAAAAGTTTAAAGTTTTGGTTATTTTATCGGCACAGTAAAAGTAAGCTCCTAGAGCCTCCATGTGTGGATAGATGTTGCAAAAGTGTGCTGTGTCTAGGACAGATGTAGATTACATTTACATTTTGTAGTATAATTGAAACATGCAGCTGCAGCAGAAGACTGCTTTATGAGTTCAACATACCATTATTTAGTTAAGATTATAGATTTATAAATTAAAATCATCTACGTAGTTACACAGCATCTACACTGTCTACAGTGCCATTATTAGGCAATTAATAATTAAATTTTCTTAAGAATGTTGTTGTGCATTAATATTCTCAATTTTTTAAATATTTAATTAAATAATTTTTGGTCTGTTAAATATTGTGTGAATACCAGCCCAATATACCAGTTAAACATATTTCAATTAACAAAGTCTTTACAAGGCTAGAACAACTCAAGTAAACTACCAAGAAAAATGAAGGGATAACAACGGAACCAATAGAGGTGATATGACAGTTATATGTGGATATTTATCTTTAAGAACCAAGGTTAATCTTGAGGAATTTGGGAATGAGGTCAAATTAGTTTCAAAACTAATTGAGGGTAACAATTGGTATGTCTTCTAACAACCAGTCACAATACAAAATCAGAAGGTAATTAAACCATTATTTTAATAAAATAATTTTTTAAAGAATGATTTGCCAAATTAGAAGTCAATAACCTTTTTGGATAATTGATTCTTAATGTTGTTTGAATGGCATTATTTTAGTATTAATAACATTTAAGGAAATAATATTCAATAAATTATAAATCAATATCCTTTTAGACAACTCATGATCTTAATGTTATTTTAACTAGCCATCATATAATGGACAACTAAAATGGCGAAGACGATCGTCTCTAGACTATCACAAGATGACGACGAGTTGTATGTAAATTTTTGACTTTGCTTGCATTAGCAATTTTGGCTAACAAAGTAAAAATCCCTTATGTAGCAGCCCTTTTAGTTTACATGTGCTTGAAATACCATTAATATAAATATTATGGTTTATTTGAGCACCAGCGGTGCATTATGGCCGATCTCTGTTGACTAACTTTTGTTGTAACTTTAAAACAACACAGAACAAATAGGCTAGCCTCAACACTTAGAGGCCTGCATTAGCTTCACCAGGTAGCCATTTTATCACCACAGACAAAGCAAAACATCATGAAATAAACAATATTGAGATTGTTTCAAACTGAGCAAAGTTTCTCTGCCCAAACACCACCTCATTCATTAACCGTTCTGAAGAAAAGGGGGTTGAGTTGAGTAGTGAAGATGGTGGTCGGGTCTGGCCGTTTGGTTGCGTGGCGGATGGCAAACAAAGGAGCCGTGGCTGCTGCTCTCAGTAGCAGCTGAGGTAGCTTATGGTGCATCTGCACGGCTGATGCATGCAGAGCTGCAGTTTAAATGCCTTCTTCTTCAGGCTGTGGGGAATACCGCTTCGATTAGAGACACCATCTCTTCTGGAAAAATCTTCGGCTCAGCTTCCTGTTCTGTAGAAGATCAGAAAGAAAGGTATAAGACAAGCTTGTAATAATTACCCCTTTATCATGAATGCTGGATACTCGAACAAAGAAAGAGTTTCAAAGACCTTCAGTATTGCACACTGTTCCCCAATGCGTCAGCTGGGATGGCAGTGGTAGATAAGAACGAGGTTTTGCTGGAGAAGTGTTTTGTTAGTGGCTCCATGACATTGCAGGATTTCCTGCTGTGACTCATCCTTCCCAGGCTGGACTAAATGGGGGTTAATGTGTGTAATTAAAGATGCTGAGTTTTCTAGCAGCCTTTTTGGTGGTGTACAGTTCAGTCCATGTTTCATCTCATGCTGGGCACAAAAATTAAAAAATGGTGGCGAAAATAATGTTCTTTATAATTTAATT
Source organism: Girardinichthys multiradiatus (assembly GCF_021462225.1). NCBI lineage: Eukaryota > Metazoa > Chordata > Actinopteri > Cyprinodontiformes > Goodeidae > Girardinichthys > Girardinichthys multiradiatus. The sequence continues at coordinate 8,298,026 of NC_061815.1, forward strand.
CACAGCTTTATTACAATATCCTGGTAACAATGAGAATGTGACAAACAATCACAATATTTTGTGAAATATATTTGAGATAACAACAGAAAAGGGAGAGGGAGAAAAGTTTCATCTTATTCCTTTCAATTATTGAAAACAGGGATACAGAGCTTCCATTTTTGACAGGATCAGTTATTTCAATGTAAAAGGAACAAATAAAGAAAGTTGACAGCATAACTAAGCACAAACTCACATTCTGTTCATACCTAACCTAGCTGACAGTGTGAACAAAAAAGCCCAGACTAAAGGTTTGGGCTTTTTAGTTAACAAGAGTATGCAAACTATAAAAAACAAACAGCAATAAAGAACAATCATAGACTGCATACCTTCGCCACCCAATGTAGGGTTACTGACACCATAGAAAAATAAATCCTGGATCCAGATAGTGATTGTAATCTAGATCATCACCAACATTTTACAAGTTCTTCCTTAGGCCACCTTAGACCCACCTCTGGTAAAAAAAAAAAGAAACAAAATCACAAGAATTAGTCTGTACATTTTTCTATAAAGTTGCCAACACACAAACAGACAGACATACAAACAAACTCAAATGAAAACATTACCTTTGTGGCTTATTTAACAATAGGCCTGATAAAGAGTAAAAATACATTTTACTATTTTTAACAATTATTAATTTATTTCCAACCCGAAATGGCTTCTCCTTGGCCATCCGAGGCCTAAGAGAAAATAATATCAATGAGCTGGTAAACTCATATAAGGCTGTTCTAACATCAGATCACAGCTTTTTCAGGTGGAAAATATGACACTGACATTTGCCTCGCATTTGAGGCATCCAATGCCGCCGTTTAAATAAATGAAACAGCTCTTTCAGGAGCTACAACTCATATGCTAACCTTAGCTTCTAACAACATAACCCACCTGCTAATGTTATTTAGGTCAACTGTAACTTAAGGAACATATTAAAAAAGGTTAACAATCCCTCTCAGACACTGCAAATTCATTTAAACTTCAACTCATTCATTTAGACAATTCTTTATCTACCTACGTTGGACCAGCTGATTGTGACACATCTGTAGGCAGGTTCAGTTTTCCTTTTCGACTCATTGGATTGACAGTGGTAGGAGATCCATCAGAATGAGGACATGGGGATTGTTGTTTATATTTTCTGAATTTTCATTTGTAATGCAGAACATGACAAAAGGGCACCAGTCAGGGCTGCACATTATTGCTATTATGTATTTCATTCTGGTTTTGTTTTCTTCTTTTGTGTGTAATTACCTTCAGCAGTGGGCGATAGGTAACTGCCCATTTGGCCTATGCCAAGAACCTGCCCTGCATGCACACATTTAAATATAAAGAAATATAAAGAAATTATATGATTAATGATTTATACTTATTTACCAGATGAAAAACCAAACGACAGCTCCAGACAATTATGGCAAATGACACATTGGAACCAAGGTTTTTGCATAAATAGGGAACATTCTACCACTGCGGTAACTTAACAAGACTGTAGTGTAGACGTTTAGCGGGTTTGAAATTTCTAAATATTTATGAGCAACATCAAAATAATGGGATTACTAATATTAATAAAGTATATAATAAATTAAGATGGATGGAACATTTTGCCGAAATTTAATAACTACGGAAAATCATAGCCATAGCTGCACCCTCTAACGAAGATATCATGAACGTTTATGAACTTTAAAAAGGAGAAATCTTAAACACTTTCAGCTGGAATTTAGACAAGAATAAATGGAAATATACTTAAACATTACAGTTAATTGTCAAGCTGTGTTATTTACAAATGGAGACTTTTAAAAGTTTTTCAAGACAGAACATCTAATTTGCACACGACTGTGTATGAAGGTCAAACCAGCAGTTTTATGGACAAAATGTGCAATTTGGGTGATATGGAAAAATAAATCCTCCTGGTGTGCCGGTGTCTTGATTGCAGCAATCAGCTGATAAAACGGTGGGGCCACGCCCCTTTAGCCTCTAGCAGCTGATCGCCCCAACTCTCGAACAAAGAGTCATAAAACTCTGAGGCGGGAACTCAGTGGAAAAACTCCAGTAATAAAACTGGAACAAAGGAGTGGTCAGGCGAGGCCCAGACCACAGTTGCTTTGAATGGAAAACTTTTAAAAGTCCAACTTCTAACCCCTGGCTGATTTGGGATCAGCCGGACAAAACATGAACACGCACAATTCAGCAGTGCTTGCGCACCAAACCAAAACACCACTCAGCATAAAACACTTCAAACAGTATTGCATGCAACAAGTTGATACCTTGGATTAACTACTGGTGATTCAAAATCACCTTAACTCTGCCTCATCCTGCCCAGACCTCTAAATGCACTAAATGTGACCTTTAATGAACCGTCGACTGAATCAACAAGGAGGAAACTCATCTCCTTGGGTTTTCACCTGTGCCGGGTGTCGGCATGGTCTTCGATCGGTATATGAATCTTCTGACCTTCTTGTATCAGACAGATTTCCAGCTTTCAAGCTCTTCCGGGAATGGCCTTGTGGAGCAAATGTTCGCTTGCGAGCTTTTGTCTCTCCAGATATGCGCCTCCATCACGTCGTCCCGTGAGACACGTGGGAAATGGCCACTAAACTTTATTTCCTGCTGGTTTATAATCCACGGTGACGTCAGAACTGCAATGTCTGTTGAGCTGCGTATGTTCAACTGTGCGACCAAAATGGATGACTCCAACAGCCTAGAACTTTAAATATCTGCCAAAACAGTTTGACTGCTAAGAGGGAAATGGTATACAGTATCAGAGAAAATAGAAACTTTCCCCTTAATTTAAAGAGTAACATTTTACTTTTACATTGACTTTTGAGGCACTGATAATATAAAACAATTGCCACATGATGGCACGAAAAGGATATTTCAGTATATTCCTTGCGATTGTAGAACCGATGTGTATGAAGACTATGTGTATGAAGATGATGTGTATAAAACATCTATTTGAGATAAAAACATTCAGAGCCATGTAGTCTTGTCCTAAATGCTGGAGTTGTGACAAGTTGAATAAATGAGCTCCTGGATTGATGACAATAACAGTAATCGACTTTTGGCACAAACTAGTCTTGTTGGTGGGATATGATTGGTCGGATTTGCTGAACTCTGTGAAATACATTGTCTTAGGATGTTAAAATATATGACTGTTTGGATCTGATGTCTTTGACCTTTTGTTTTGGGATGGTTTCACATTTCACTTAAATGTAGTGGTAAAGACAAATAGACTTACTTGTTGCAGAACTGGTATATCAATAGATAATCATAGAACCCTAAGCTGTTACAGGTTTTTGATTTTCTTGTTGACAAACAATATGGATACTTGTCTAGCTGTGTGTTCAGGTGAGTTAAACGAGAATGTGAAAAAAGGTCAAAACAGTATTTCAGAAAGATGCAGATATTTATGTTTTTTGTAAGTAGGCCAGTCTATGATAATAATTCATAAATACTTGTTTGCTTCTTTTCTTGGCTGTGGTGTACTTGGTATAAATATGTGCTGAATCTGCTGGCAAAAAGTCGAAGGCTGCTCTGGACAATATTCGGCAAAGCTTGAAGTACTCAGGTTGGGATGCTTTGTAGCCAGTGATAAAGCTCAGAATGTAGAGTTAGCTTTTTTTTAAGGATTCTTGATGGTTCAATTCCAAACCTTCCATGTTGGAAGCAACCTTGGGTTATAAACTGGATTCCAATCATTTGAAAATATTGACTAAATATGTTTAGTCAAACCGGCATGACTTGATGCTGCTGAAATGAAACTAAGAACTGAGGCACAACTTCACAGTGTAAAAATGATGGTAAGAAAAGAACACATGAGCAACACTATTTCTCAGTATTCATTCACACTCAGGAACTTTTATATCATCTGACACATTCTATATTTGTCTTTTCTGCTGCTCTTCTTGTGTCATTGTTCCAAAGCCCACTCCCATTCTCTCCCTGGCTACTCAATAGCAATCCAAGGCATTAAATAGTCTCGAGAGGGAATACAGCTAACAAGACTCAATAGTCTTTGGCTGTCTACCAAGAGAGACTCATAGCATAGGACTTGCCCTAAAGTGAAAGAAATGATTAAAGTTGTCCTCAGATACTTATTGGCCCTGGCTTCATTTGAGTGGAGAGAAGTAGAGATACAGTAGGAATCGCAGACAGAAAGAATGTGAATGGGGAAATAAATACTGTAGATGACCAGGAAGAAATGGGAGGTGGGAAACAGGCTGATATAAATGTTGGCATTGGGGAGGTTACATGGGGTATTTTATGGTGGCCACAGGGCTGGCTAAAAATAAGAAAAAAAACTAATCTTTCTTCTTACATCTCTTCTCTGCAGAATTTCATCAAAGTAAAGACAATTATTTATTTTTTTTAAAAACAGTTAAATTCCAAGTTATGTTTTAAGAAAGAAATGACATTTTGTGAATTTAATTGTTTACACATGAAAAAGTACCTGTAGGCTTGAAGAGCATTTTTTGGTTAGGAACATTGATGAGGGCACTTATCGAGACAAGTGATAGTGGTTGAGGTAGTTCCTGGAGTATTAGTAACAGTCAAAACAGTGAGTACTAAACAGTGTTGGTACTAGTGTAGTTGTAGGCACTAGTGGCCTTTATTTATTTATTTTTTTGACAGTAGGCAGACAGGAAAGACCCGGTACTGAACCCGGGACAACCGCTTCGGGGACTGTAGCCTCTGCATATGGTCGCGCGCTTGCACAGTGTAGGATTGTCAGAGTTCACACTGGCCGCAGCAGGGCTCGAGTTGTTAGCCACAAGTGTTGTGGAAGGGTGAGATGACCAAAGGTGCTTCATTAGGTTGGAGTTGCTGGTGATGGATGTGGACAATTGTTTTTGTTCCCGAACATAACTTGCAAATCACATGCATATTTTTGCCTTTAACTTCGGCGAACGTGAAATATTGCCTACACTTCCAACCTTCGAACACTGTCTTTGAACTTCCCTCCATTGTCATGTTTCTCTCTTGCTGTTGGTTTCCTCTGTCTGTGTGGTGTAAACCTGATGCCTTCTCAGCCAATCGGCGTCACGTATGCCGCTATTTGTCTGCTCCATCAGACACCTAGGAAGTGTTATTAGGCCCGAGCAGTAAGGCTGCAAGGGCCTAAGGCTGCAAGGGCCTATTGTAATTGCTCCGTTTCTTATTATTATTCATCCGGGAAATGAATTGGCTTTTTGGAGGCCTTAACATATTCAATAACTCACCAAACTTCACATAAAGTTGTCCCCCAATGGAAATTTACGTATTCTGATGGATTTGACAATGGGCGTGGCCAAACGGCTCTACAGCACCCTCTAAAGTCAGATAGGCCAACTGGTAAGTCCTAGAGAGTTGAAATTTGCGATATAGGTAGATCCCCCCAAAATAATGAAAACAAGTCTCTTGGGGGCATGCCCTAAAACGCACAGGAAGTCGGCCATTTTGGGTCAAAGGGTCTTTTTTGGACCTTTTTCACCTTTCATACATGTTGAACTTTAACGAACTCCTAGGGATTTTGAGCTACTGGCTTCATATGTGGTCAGTATATAGTTACGGCATTGGGGATTAAAAGTTATCAAAATTGTGAGTTTTTGAGCATGTTGAAGGGGCGGGAACAGGCCTCAAAGTTAGCCTTCTCGCCGCAAATTTCAAACAGCAATAACTTTCACATAAATTGGCTGAAATACACCAAACCTGGTATTATTGATCCCTCTCAGGTCACCAACAATCCTATCTGGTAAAATGATGACATCAACAGCCACGCCCCCTGAGAACAGGAAGTCACTTTTTTTGCTGGGGAAGGTCCCTCTCTGACCCTCTTGGCCCAATCAACTTGAAAGTGTGTCAGAAGACAGATAATTAGTGGGGCTAACTTCATTTGAAGAACAGTGACTTTTCATAAAAGGGCGTGGCCGTGGTGGCGCAGCGAAGTCAGACGTCACGCCATGGCCATACAATTGGCTTTAATTTCTACATACATCATCAGATCTGCACCAAATTCAATGTGATTGATCCTAGTCCAGTCCCCAACAGAGATCTGATGACATATTTGGTGGGCGTGGCCAAATTTGTCCACAGCGTCCCCTAGAATATTAAAAAAAGTCAGCCCCAAGCTATGCTTTGACCGAGGACTCTGAAATTTGGAACACATATGTAATTTGTCAAGACCTATAAAAATGTCTCTTGGAGCGTTGGTCCAAACCCCACAGGAAGTCGACCATTTTGGATTGAAGTTGCCATTTTGACCCCGGTTTGGCCGTTTCTAGCCCGCATATCTGAGTGAACTCCTCCTACAGCTTTTGACTTGAAAATCCCTCAGTATACTCTTAAGGCACTGGGGATCAAAATTAACAAAAGCTTTTGGATACATGAAAGTATGTGGGCGTGGCCAAGCCTCTAAATATGACTTCTCGCCATAAAAGACAAAATTGATATAGCTCCTACAAGGAAAGTCACAGAGCCCTGAAACCTTCTAAGATTGATCTGCCTCCAGCATCTTGATCAGATGCTGACATCATCGAAGCCCCGCCCCCTGAGAACAGGAAGTGTCTTTTTTTTCCACTACAGAGTCAATTTTTGATGTTCTTTACCTAATCAATGTGAAACTGTCCGATTTGCTCCAAACTAAATATGGTGGATCTTTGTCAGCCCCTAAACAACTCTTTTGGATTACATTGTAATTTGGATCAACAGCGCCCCCTAGGATGTTTCAAGTGCTCTATCTCGCTCATACATCATCGGATCCACTTGAAATGTAGTATACATGATCATGAGTTAATGATGGTCATGTTGACACAGTCAATTAATGACATCACTTTAGCCCCACCCACTAAGAAAAAAATTAGTGTAGCTTCCATATGGAAGGTCCGATTTACTCCAAACTGAATATGGTTCATCTTTGTCAGCCCCCAAACAGCTCCATTGGATATCATTGAAATTTGGATCAATAGCGCCCCCTAGGACACTCCAAGGGCTAAATCTCCCTCATATATCATCGGATCCACTTGAAAGTTAGTATATCATCAGGTATCAATGCCGAACATGTTGCCACAGTCAGTTCATGACATAATTTCAGCTCCGCCCACTAATAAAAAACTCAGTGCAGCTTCTATCTGGGAGGTCGGATTTCCCCCAAATTTTAAATGTTCTCGCCAGATGAGAACTCTGCATGTCCGAACATCATATGACATGTCGCTCATAGTCCCTCCCAGTGGCGATGTGTGGATTTGAATGGCATCCTTGTCGGTCATGCGCAGGCGGCGATGCCAGGCTCGCGTGGTTGCTGCACAGGCCGAGTTGCGCTGAGGTGCGAGGGCCTTCAATGCTGCTTGCAGCTTTAATATGTAATTGCTTTTCTTTGTAAGCTATTTAAAGCTTAATATTTTAAATGAATTAGCTGTCAGAAATAATAACTTAAGATCACAAACAGCCAATAAGCTTCCCTCCACATGTAGACCTGACTATAGAGATATTGGCAGCTCATGTTTAGTTGAGTTCTGCTGGAGGTCTGTTCCTGTTAAAAGACAGTTATCTCTCTCTCGTTATCTGGATGATTAGAAAATAAAATGTGACTGTGATGTTTAAATAAAACGATTTTCAGTCAAAATATCAGTTTGGTTTTCTGTGCATTAAAGAGTAGATTTTTGGAGAATTTAGCCATACTAAAATTAAGATTAAATGAGCAAACACAGCAGAAGAATAAAAAATGTATGCTAGTCAATGGCAGAACTGATCTGCTAATTTGTGGATGAGGTGATCACATAATGTATAATTAGCAAAATCTAGCAAATAATATGCCACTTTTAGCAGCTGCACTTTGAGATTTAAATCTTATGTAATATCTGTATCACACTCTTAAGTATATGTTTAGGATGTCAGTGGTGCAGAAATATATGTTGCCTTAGTTGAATGATACTTCTGGATCACCTTTCTATGAACCTAATACTGTAGCACACTCTCAAGCTCAGCCAAACTGACATGAATTATTGGGCCATGTTGAAAAACGTCTGCAGTATAAACTAAGCAATACAGTACTAGACTAACACTTCAGCAATACCCCGATAGTAACATTAGCTAATCTCATGCTAGGGTATGCAAACGCTCTGTCTGCACAGATAAAGATCTACTCACCTTTGCATACTGTACTGTTGAACTGATAGCATCTTGACCTGCTACTAATGATTAACTCAGCTAACAATTCCCTAACCACTGGGGTGCACATATAGACTACTAAACTTGAAGTCACAGATATTGAGTTATTCATTAAGTACAGAACAATGAGTACACTCAGTTTGCTTTATCCAGCCAAATGAGTGTACCCTATTCTGATGCAGCAAAATGCTATGAATTTTAAAATAAAATACACACTAAATATAGAATGGGGATGAATGAAATGTGATAAACAGATTTCATATAAGTGACTTAATGTTTAATAAACTGCACTTCATCTCTTTAAGAAACAGAATCACAGTAGCATTAATGTTTCTCAGGCCCATTTTCTAATTCTATTTGGCACCACATAACTGTAATTAGTTGCATTTGGATTCGTTTCCATCAGTACAGCCTACAAAAGCACAATCATGGTGAGCATTTAACAGTTGAGGAACAGCCATCAGAGATATGTTTGCAGTGGGATTCAACAGTAGCCAAGGGAGAGCTTAGCTAGGCCTCTGTTTTGGATATCATTTACGGTTTTGGACCCAGCTGAAAAGAACATAATCTTGATCTTTAAGATAGGGTTAACCTGTCATACTGTAGAAAGTCTGGCAGTACTCAGAATATCCACAACCACCTGATGATCAACATCTGTGGGTCACACATCAAAATGTCCCATTATTTATCACCAGTGTCAAATGGTATGTAATGCTATTATATAATTTAATTTCAAAGCAATTTTTATGGTAACATGTTACAGTGACTGATAAAATGGTAATTAAATTCCAGTTATGTATCAAAATATTATTGATAACATAAAGAGTTCTATCTACATCTAAAAAGCTAGGCAATAGGTTTACTAATGTTCATCTTTGTTGTTCTTCATGTTTTTTTTTTGTGAACAAAGATATTGCTTTTTTCTGGAGTTTCTGCTTTTGGGGGTTGCATCTTGGCCATCTTGTGTCAAAATGCCTGTCAAATGTTCCTTTCAGATGAAGGCAGAATAGTCAGTGTCTAAACGAAAACAATTGGACAAGAATGGTGATATGCAATGTGTAGGACAGTGTTTGTGAAAATCAAAACAGTAATGCTTAGGTGTCCTCTTGTATGGGCCCTGCTGGATATGCTAAAGCCACATTGTACGAACAATAAAACCTGAATGTGAAACTCTACAGATTCAAACCCTGTTTTATTCAGATGTTTTCGAAGAAATTGGATTCCTTTGTCAGCCACAGTTTAAACAGACATTCCTTATTGTAGTGTTGTCCCAGTGAGTCAAACACTGCTAAATTGGAGACCTGATCCTGACCCCACAGCTGAGGCTGTTTTCTATTTACTTTATTTGATCAATTTGATTCTGACTATAGATCCGCTACACTGAAAGAAAATCATATTCCGAACACTGGACCATATTTTAATGGTGTTAAAGGTGCACAAAGTGACACATGGTTAACAGGTCTTATGAGCACACATTACCTTTTGGTCTGCAGGTGCACTTACAGGTCCTTCTCAAAAAATTAGCATATTGTGATAAAGTTCATTATTTTCCATAATGTCATGATGAAAATAATGAACTTTATCACAATATGCTAATTTTTTGAGAAGGACCTGTATTGTTCTGACAAGTGCTTTGCAGTCTGTGTGGTGTGGCCGTGGGGTTACAGCCTAACTACTCTATTTGAGCTAAACCACTGAAATTAAATTTGCACTGGTAACATGACCTGGATGTCACACAGGGTCCCTTTGAGTTTGAGATTGGACAAAAGTCTTTTGAAATAAAGAGATTGTACACCAGAAGAGCTTTTTCCTTGAATCAACCCTGAAAGACCTGTTTGGCCGTTTTCATTTCAGATTCAAAAAACTGTTTATTATGTACAATGAAAAAGAGATGATACATAATATCAGTATTTTAGAATCAGTATTTTAATCATTTGCGTACAGTACTGTGCAAAGGTTTTAGGCAGGTGTGAAAAAATGTTGTGTAAACAATGAATTATTTCAGAAATATAATTGATTGTTTATTTTTTATCAATTTACAAAATGCTAAGTGACCAAACCCAAACATACAGCCAAGGTCATTAAGAACTATCTTCAGCGTGAAGAACAAGACTTACTGGAAGTGATGGTTTGGACCCCACAGAGCCCTGGTCTCAACATCATGGAGTGTTTCTGGGATTTTATGAAGAGACAGAAGGATGTGAGAAAGCCTACATCCACTGAAGATCTGTGGTTAGTTCTCCAAGATGTTTGGAACAACCTACCATCTGAGTTTTTTCAAAAACTGTGTGCAAGTGTATCTAGAATTATTGATGCTGTATTAACAACCCATTCTCAAATATTTTTCTTCACATCAACCCAAAATGTGGTTAAAAAGCACAGGTGCATATATTTTTTATATTGTTTTTGCTGTTTTTAACAACCAACCACTCTCCAACTGCAACCACAAAATAAAGATAAATACCTTAAGCCAGGCTATTCCTGGGTTTTGTTCTGTCTCATTATATTAAACATATCTTGCAATCTTGATCTGTTTACTAAGCTTAGGTGGAATTAAGCAACATGACCGTGATCCTGTAAGCTTCCATTAATTTGGAAAAAAACAAATAAAAATGGTGAAATGTGTGTGCTGTCTTTTCTCCAAACTCTATCTGAGGCAAGGCTTAATTTCTTCACACCCTGCAGTAAAATAAATATCAACTATAAATAAATTAGTGGAAATGGACTGAAGAATTCAGTGGCCTTGGAGAGCCACTCACACACATCTCCAACTGAAGAGCCAATTTAAACTACTACTACTACTACTTCTTTATTTACAGCAACAGTAGCTGTGACAAAGTGCTGTACAGACGAAAATAAAAATAAACATGCAAAATATGAAAAAAACAACAAAAACAGAAAAACACCATAGCAGAAGTAGGAGCAAAAGTCTCAACATGTGTTAAAAGCCAAAGAATAAAAGTGAGTCTTAAGATGAGTTTTAAAAGTAAACAATAAACGGGCAATTCTAATATGTAACGGCAAAACGTTCCATAATTTGGGAGCGGCAACACTAAAAGCTCTGTCTCCTCTAAGCTTTAGTTTAGACCTCGGTACCTCCAGGAGCAGCTGATCATCTGACCTGAGGCTACGAACAGGAGAATATGGGTGCAGCAGCTCAGAGAGGTAAGATTTAATTTCAAACCAAATTCAAAGGTTTTATATACATGTATATTTAAAATACATTTTCTTTATTTCATTTTGTGAATATGAAACATCTTTCACATTTCATAGAGAGAAAAAAAAGTGCCAAATAAAACTTTGTATGGATATTATGGAAATAAGATTGATGCTAATCATATAAACGATGCTTTACTAATATTACACATATTGTACAAATGTTCATTATGTGCACATTTCATTGTTTTTTTTTTATTTGGTTACTTTATTGTGAACATAGCAAACTCGAGCCTCTAGAACAGGGGTATCTAATGTTGAAACACACCCTCCGAGAGGTCTTCTGCGTGTTCGTTTAAGCTGAAAGAATTCACACCCATTGAAATAACACACTCAGACACCGTTGTATTAAATTCAAAGTACCTGGCCCAGGGAAGCTCTCATGTGATCTGACCACACACCGAGACGACTTCAGAGCTTCTCTCTTGGGCTCATTGCTTTTATTAAAACACACATGAAAATGGGCAGCGCCCCTGTTCACAGTTTTGTTCACACATATAGTTACGTACACACTTTTCCGGCTTACCATATTAATAAAGTTATTATTCTGCATATCCTGCACCTGCACTCTGCTTTTCTGCTGATATGAGAAGGGAGTACTTGGCCTGTTAATCTTTTCACATCCTTTTCCCACCCCTACAGTTCTTCAGTATTTTTCTGCTTCACCACACTCAAGGCCAGGTTTGTGTAATAACAATTCTGCAGGCCACTAACACAGGTTATACATTTTATTTCCCACACTGGTTATGAACATAATAATAATAATGCACACACATAATATATCTCCACAATTTCCCCCTTTTGAAGTCACCTATGGGACTTCACCACTACTTGGAGATGCTAAATAAAAGAGTTTAACAGTCATTACAACCTGTGGAGCAGAAGGAAATGTTTGTCATAATGCTTTTTGACCCTGCCTCCAATGCCACGCCCTGTGCCCAGGGACTATTGCCTGTCGGGCCTTTGTAGTCCCAAGGATGCTTACAACCTTCTAAATCTTGACAGGGAGTCGTGACCCCTCTAACTGGAGGGTGTCCATCCGTGCTTTATTCCATAGTCTGTCAAATTTTGCCAATATAATATTCTACCATCCTTCTGTTCCATAGACAGTAAACAATTAGTACCCTACAAAAAGTTTTCACACCCTACAAAAAGAATTCACACTGTCAAAAGTTTGCACACCCTACAAAGGTATTTGCACCCTAGACAGTAATACATGTCAGACAAGTTTTTGCACCCAAACAAGTTTTAGCACTCAAAAAGTATTAGCACTCCAAAAAGTATTAGCCCTGTGACTTACTCTTACGGGTTAATCTTCGTCCTCCTCCTCGTTAGCATCAACCGCAAGCAAAGGCATCATATGAGAAGGAGGAGGATGTGCGGTTTTCCCTTCAATGGTTGTAGTAATAAAGCGAACAATCAAAGATCTTATACATGATACACAGCAACATCCACAGGTAACCATAATAGCTACGAAAACAGCAATGGATATGAACATTGACATAATCAACACTTTCCAGTGTCCAAACATTCCCGTCATCCAGTCTTCTAACGGATTGTCTATACCTGAGTGCTCATGCATCGTGGCCGAAAGTGTTTTTAACCCTTCTAAGGCTTTTGAGACTGAACCATCCGGTGCAGTGTTGTTGGGAATAAAAGTGCAACACAGATCCCCAAACATCGCGCAGATGCCCCCTTTTTCTGCTAACAACATATATAATGCCATTCGGTTTTGCACAGCCATGAGGGAGGTTGGTGCCAATTGTTCGGATAGGCCTTCTACTACATCCCTGGTTAGGTTAGCTAGACGTAAGACGTTGTAATAATGGATGTAGTTGATGCGGTCTACGTTTTTATTTGGGGTCACCGGAAAAAAAGCTGCAATTATTGGGATATTTTCAAAACCTGCTGAGATTTGGTCCATGATGTTATATTCATTTGGCACTCCCCGAGGTACTCCTATAGCATCAATGTAAGTGTGGGAGCCTTGACTCAGGTCAAAGGTTCCTGCGCTCCTTTTCATGACGTGCCTCCTTCTTCTACATGTTAATGCCCTGGTCTTATCATGTGTGGTCGGGGCAGATGTTATATTAGGTCCTATCAGGATCAGTGGTGCCTGTAGCCTAACCATGGCACACAATCCGACAGTCTCTTGTGGTATATTAGTGAGCAGTCTGTGGTCGCCGCAATAATAGTGGAGTCCTGCTCTTGCCCAGTGACCTATCACTGAGCCTGGCACCGTGATGTTACACCAATCGCGAGGAATTTGTCCTACATTTGCCTGTGGTTTTGTGGAAGTGAAGTCAACACAAGTGTATGTGCCATAAATGGTCTTGTTTTAGTGTTATTTGGGATGGGAGGAAAAATGCTGGCTAGTGTGGCGCAGTTAGCTGGTGTGGCCTCATTAGTTAGTTGTATCATGCAATTGTAACCCCACGTGTCCTCTGGATACAGAGGTGCAGGTTCAGTAGTTAAATGTGGTCTTGCAGCCGCGCATGCTACACAATCTGATTTACTTTGTTCTTTGGCAGTCTGAGTTATCCATTGGAGCCAGAGGTTATCTTCAGTATATCCCGTGGCCATCTGGATAATTTCTATGGGTTTTAAGGTGTTGTAGTCTATTTTTATCCTCCCCTTGTCTGACTCTGCCTGATTGGAGTGATTTACGAAATTTATCTTGATGATGCCTTCCGGATTGTGTGTGTTCCATCCTCGTCTAAGACCAAACATGAAATAGGCGTTGTGTGTTCCTAAGGGGTTGTGTGTCAAGGCTTTAAGTGTTAAAATAAATGGCTGTGGGCCGTTTGAGGCGGTATTCAGTAAACTACTGCGTATCAGAGAAATGTTTAGCGCTTCAAGTTTAGGTGTCGGGTCAGGGTTAAAAATATCGGTATTCCATGGTCCGCTGTAATATATAGTATTTTTCCACCCCCTACCGCACAAAGGGGTGGGTGTGTCTGTACTTGTGGACGCACAGTGTGTGGAGATTTCAACATTAGCGCATAGGTAATAGTAGAGCCTTGTCAACCATGTGCTGCCTGAGATTTGGTAAGAACTACAATTGATGACGTCGCAGAGATCAAATTGGAAAGTTGTGGTCGCGTCGATGGTGTAATTTAATTCTATTCCCCCAAACGTCTGGAGGCACTTATCTGGACCCTGGGGTTCGGATTGTCTTTTATTGATCCTGGGATGACTGGAGCATGTCTGGAAAGGAAGTTCACAGAACAATCCGAAAATCAATGTAACAATGAAGAATGCTAAAACACCTATACCTACCATGACCCAACCCTTAAGGGGCCTGGGTCCTAGATTTTGACCTCCCATACTTTTCAAAGGTACCTGCAAAGGAAGATAAGGATTAAAAATATGGTGAAACACAAAATACCTTTTTATTATTATTATTATTTTATTTTATTTTATTTTATTTTATTTTTTTTAAAAGTTCAGAGTGTTCAGTTCAGTTCTTCGGTGGGAGTGCAGCTACGACCACCAGTGAAAGAGAGGAAAACTCAGTCACATCCGCCTCTTCTGTGTGATGTTCTGGTCTTCACTCACAGGTGTAGACTGACCTGGAGCTAAGTGGTCTCACCAGGGGATTATTCTGCCCCTATTGGTGGGACCAATGATCTGACGGTGTACGTAAAGTGTAGACTAACCTTTAGGTGTAAATGAACGCTTTCTCACCCTAGGGGATTATTCTGCCCCTTAAATTGGGTGAGAAAGGTCTTCTGGTGTGCTGGTGTTGTCCCTCAGGTTCTGCTGGACCTCTGGCAGCGATCTCAGTGGTGCCTCTGCTGCTGCACACTGGCTCCAATGATACCACGTGTCTCCTTTGCCCTTGACCCTCACCGCATGTGAGGTTCTCTCTGTGACCTGGAATGGACCCGTCCACCTGGGCTCTGACCACTTCCGTTTGATGACTTTCAGAAGGATCCACTCCGCGTCTGAGGTAGTGGCTCGAACCTCGGATGGTTGGGCGGCCACCTGTTTTGAGAATGCTGCAACCAAGCTGTGGAGAGATCTATAGTAATCACGGTGAGATATAGATTGTTCACATTCAGTCAAAAAAGGTAACCTGGTTTTTGGGCCTGGAAAAGGTCTTCCAGTCTGCAGTTCATGGGGCGTCAACCTATGTCTCTGGCTCACTGAGCATCTTACTGACATCAAAGCTAAAGGTAATGCTGTGACCCAATTCATTTTGGTCTGTGCACAGATTTTAGCCAATTTAGTTTTGATTGTCTGGTTCATCCTTTCCACCTTCCCTTGAGATTGGGGGTGGTACACTGTTCCAAAGGAATGTCTCAGTCCCAGGAAGTTTTCAACCTCTCTAAGTTCTTCATTTTTGAAATGTGTGCCGTTATCTAACCTGATTTTCGCAGGAAAACCATGCCTGGGGATGTAGTGATTAAACAGACACTTCACCACTGTTTTGCTGTCTTCCTTTTTTGCTGGCCAGGCTTCTGGCCAACCGGTGAATGCATCCACACACACCAAAAGATATCTGAACCCATTCACTCTCTCAGTCATGTCTGTGTAGTCTATGATGATTTCCTTACCTGCTACCGGGTCCGCAGGGAACTTACCTGGTGCAGGCTTCAGAGTGGGTCTCACATTGAATTGTTGGCAGGTGCTACACGAGCTTATCCAATGACCTACCGTCTGTTTCAGGTACGGATGCCACCAGTGCTCAAGACTCTTCATCATTTGTGCAGTTCCTGCATGTCCCGGTCCATGTGCTTCTTCCAGCACTGTTGTGGTCAACCCCGGGGGTAGGATGGGACGTCCGTCTGGACTTCTCCATAGTTCATCCTGGTCTTTTCTTCCCCCTCTTGCTTTCCAGACTGATTTCTCTTCCGGTGAGGCCCCCTTTTGCAGTCTACTCACCTCTTCCAGAGTCGGTTCTGGTGTCCATTCAACTTCAGAGTTCATCAAGATGTGTATGGGCAGATATCCAGCTTTGGTTTTGGCTGCTTGGTCTGCAGCTTGATTTCCTTGAGCCACCCTACTGTAGCTGTTATCATGTCCTTTGCATTTTATGACCGCTACTTCTTGGGGAAGTAGTAGGGCCTCAGCTAATCTTCTCATGTCTTGCTCATGTTTAATGGGTTTTTGTCCTGCTGTTCTAAACCCTGTTCTCATCCATTGCTTTAGTTCCATGTGTGCTGCTCCCGTGACATAAACTGAGTCTGTGTAGATGTTCAATTTTTGTCCTTCCCCTAGTTCTAGGGCTGCTATTACTGCTAGCACCTCTGCTCTCTTTGCTAATTGCCAAGTGAGCAGCTTGGGAAAGGCTGGTTTTAAGAGCAATAAAGGCTTCCTCTGCTTCTGTTGTCCATCCTAGAAGCGCCGTCAAATTGCGCATGCCCTGTGTCTTCACTAAGTCGCGGAGTGGGCCAGTTAGGTCAGTGTATCCTGGAATAAATGACCTGCTGTATCCGGTGAGTCCCAAGAAGGAAAGCATGTCTTTCACCCGCACCGGTTTTGGATGAGAAAGGACAGCAGATTGATGTGAAGGGGACATTCCTGTCCCGCGCTGGGAGATCACCCTGCCTAAGAAATCCACCTGTTTCCTGCAAATTTGCAGTTTGGCTCTACTGACCTTGTAACCAGCTTTTGCCAGGTGTGAGAGTACCACAGCTGTGGCCTCCAAGCATTCAGAAACAGTTGGTGTCGCCAAAAGAATGTCATCCACGTATTGGATTAATGTGGTGTTTGGTGGGAGGGGACAATCTTGGAGGGAGTCCTTAAGGACCTGATTAAATATTCCTGGTGATAGAGCAAAACCCTGCGGCAAACAAGTGTAGCGGTACCTGTTTGACTTATATGTGAATGCAAAAACATCTCTGCACTCCTCAGATAGAGGCAGGCAGAAGAAAGCGTTGGCCAGATCGATGCAGGTGAACCATGCATGGTCAGGGTTAAGGTTAGTGAGAGCAATGTATGGATTAGACACTGGTACTGTCGGAGTGGACAGTGCTGCATTTACAGCTCTCAAGCCGTGGGCCATTCTCCATTTCCCAGTGCCCTTCTTTTCTACTGGTAAGATGGGTGTGTTCCAAGAAGAGCCGTCAGCTGGTTCCAGCACCCCAGCGTTCCACAGGCCTTCTATGGTGTCAGAAATTCCACTTTCGGCTGCTGGTTTGTGAGGGTACTGGGATTTCCAAATGGGTCGGTCAGTGTTAAGCTGGAAAGTGATGGGAAAACACTGAATGAGTCCCACGTCCGTGGGGCCTTCTGCCCAAAGTGACGATGGCATGCTCTGAACTACAGCTGCAGCCATTGGATGATCTGTTTTTTCTCTCCCATGATGTCTTTCAAGTTGCACATGTTCCAAGGTGGCAACGTCTGTGGACATGTTGGTAATGCGGTAGGTGTTACCTGAGGGGGAATAAGATAGATTGGGTGTGGATAAAGAATGCCAGTCAGTGAGAGCTAGGGAGCGTTTTAACACTCCTCCCAGCTCACAAGCTTTGTGGGCAGGGTGGAGGGGTACACCATCCGACCACATTTTGAACCAGTCCTTCTGCTCTGTAGACAGCTGCACAGAGGCTACGACACCTTCAGGGGCTACATAAATGTCTGCGGTGGCGATCTCCCAGGAAGTCCCCTCCAGCTCCTCAGCAAAGCTTTCCTGATAACACTCACAGTTATTCCTGTCATAGTAGAGGGTGACATGTGGCGGGTCAGGGGGAGAGACGTAGGGCACCAGGGTCGAGATCCAGGATTTCCACCGAAGGAAAGACGAGAGAATGCCTCCGCCCGCTGTGGTTTCTGGATGCAGGAGGACCCAATATATGTCAGCCATAGGGTCAGCCAGGGGTTGTATGAGATACTGTCCATGAGAGAGGCGGGAATTGTTGCCACAGGCTAGTTGAGTTCCATTGGGCAGATGCACAGACAGTCCATCAGATCCACATAAAATGGTAGCTCCCATTTTAATCAACATGTCTCTGCCTAATAAGTTGACAGGGGTATCCGCTGACACCAAATAGCTGTGGTTCAAAGTCTGTCCCCCTATCTCGGTTTTTAGGGGTTTGGTGTAAGGTAGGACCTGTGTAGCCCCAGAAAACCCCATGACAGTAGCAGTCCTTGTGGAGAGGGTGGTAGGAGGGGCTCGTTGAATAGTTGAGCATGTGGCCCCAGTGTCCACCAAAAAAGGAAGGTTTTGTCCATACACCGTCACGGACAGTAAGGGGTCCTCAGTCCCTCTGTCCGGGGGGTTCTGTGGGGGCCCTCAGTAGTGGTCCGGGCCAAGGCTGGGTTCATCCCAGGCTGGCAGCTGAAGTGAAGGTTGCTGCTGTTGACCTTCACGCGGTAGACCACCCCGTCCTCGATACGCGCGTCGCCCCGGGCCTCTTCTGGGTCCATACCCACGACCATATGCCTCAAGGTTGTATGGACATTCTTGGCTCCAGTGACCCTGCTCCTCACAGTAGTAGCAAACGTCAGCACCCCCCCATCGCCTTGGTGGTCCGCCACGGAATCCACGGCCCCTTGGCCCACCCCTGCCCCTGAACCGGCCTGTTTGGGCATGATAGGGACCCGAGGTTGCAGACCGCGGTGCAATCGTGTCCTGATGGCCAGGAAAGGGAGGAGGCTGGGGACCCTGAGAAACTGCACCTTCATACATTATTTTGGGGGTTTTATTGTCTTTCTTCTTGTCTCCTGCTTTTTGCTTGGCTTCAGCTAACTGCATTTTTAACAATTGGGTCTGCAGAGTTTTAAGTTCCTCATCATCTTTCTTAGGTTCCTCTCTTATTTTGGACAGGTGGTGTATCAGATGGCGATCCCAAGTTCCAGCCTCCGCTCCAGCCATGTCAGGATTGTAATCCATACTGGCCTTCACCTGTTGGGGCAGTCCCTTAAGGACAGCATCTCTGAACCAGTCTCGCTGTGCCCCCTCATTAGCTGGGTTAGTTCCTGTCTGAGTTTGCCACATGGATTTGCACTGGTCCAGGTATTCCCTGGGGTTAATTTTAGGGTCCCATTCAAACTTAGGAATGGTGCGCCCCCTGGTTACAGGGTATGCTTTTCTCAATGCATCACCTAGCCAGTGGACATGCTGGGTGAAGAGGTCAGAATCCAGGGCTCTTGAGGTAAAAGCAGCTATCTCAATCTCTCTACATGTGTGGTGTGGCATGCACCATCCTGCCACTGCTCTATAATCTCCCAGTGCTAGTGTGGTGCCCGCCGTCAGGGTGTCTAAAGTCTGGAGCCACACTGCTGCTCCTTCAGTTATGGGGGGCAACTTGTCGCAGAGAGCCGTAATGTCGCCCAGAGAGAAAGGTTTATACCTACCGGGGGCTCCAGAGCCTTGTTGCTGTAAAAGGGGATAATTGGTTTTTGGGGCATAACTAAAGCCTTCTGGTTTAGCTGCAGCTTTGCGGGGTAAATGTTCCATTAACTGTCCAACTGTGTGACTGCGTATTGGGGATCTG
Organism: Girardinichthys multiradiatus; assembly: GCF_021462225.1. NCBI lineage: Eukaryota > Metazoa > Chordata > Actinopteri > Cyprinodontiformes > Goodeidae > Girardinichthys > Girardinichthys multiradiatus. Next base: position 8,317,849 of record NC_061815.1, read on the forward strand.
TCCTCAGGATGGCTTTGCTGCAGATCTGCTCTGTTTTCTCCACTTTCCTGTGGCATGCTGTGCCTGCTTACCTGCACCTCTACAGCTGGGGTAGAGGTGTAACAAGGTGTGGTTTTGAGAAAAGGATTAGGACACAAAACCCTATCTGGCCTCCAGGATCCACTTAGCATTAAAGCCACTGAACCTTCCGCATCAGTCCCTGCTCCTTGTAAGCCAGAGCCTGGCCCCCGTGCCCCAGCCTCTGAAATTAGACATGATTCTTGTGGGGGTGAGCAAAAGGGATTTATTTTGCTCAGGCTTCTTTGATGTTGTTCCCGTCTTTCTCTTACCTCTTTGTCTTGAAAGGCTGCTTTTTCAGCATCCTGAAATGACCCATCAGATGCTGGCATAGATAATCCAGAAGTTCCACTGACAGATTAATTCCCCTCTTTTGGAATGTCCAAGCCATGCACTACCAATGTTCCATTTTCTACTTCCAATATGGGGTACAATCCACCAGGGGGCGGTGTGGGTGCACCAGTGAGGGAGCTGCATGAGGAGGAGGGTCTATATGGTGGAGGTGTGTCTGAACACGTCCCCTGAGCTGATTTTGACCCCTCCTTCTTGTCTCCCTCTCTGGGTTTTTTCCGCTGCATTGTGTGAATTCCACCCTTGTAAATCAAAAGAATATCTCCCCAAAATCGCTCGTCTTTTTCATATTTATGTATGTTTGTGTTGTGCTTACCTTTGTACCAGACAGAAGCGTCATTCAACTTACCTTGTGCGTCCTGTTTATTTTTCTTCGCTGTGTTCAGTTTCTTTCTAAACCAATCACCTAAATCGCACTTGTCCGTCAAAGTAATTCCATCTGCCTTCATCGTTTGACTTACCTTTTTTTTAATCTTATTTTTAATCTTCTCAGCCTCGTATTTACCCCTGGTTTGGAGAACCAGGTCTTGTATGTTATTTAATTGTGTTTCTAAATCCATCCATGCCGTTGTGTTCAGAAATTTACCTTCCATGTTGTTTAAAATCCTGTGAAATAAATGTTCAAATAACGGTTCACAATATGCATATAAAATCCGCTTATCACTGTATTGTCCTTTGTTAACAACACAGTGTTTTTATCCAATCCGCAATGGTGGCTGCCACCCAGACATACACACTCACACAGACACAGTCAGCACTTGTGACAGTCAGTCCCGTGTAATATCAGCAAAAACAGTTAACATTCACATTTCTTCTATGATCCGCACAACAGATATTCATATGTAGTACTATGTTTTTTATTTTTATTTTACCCCAAATAATCATGTAGGTCAGTCGCAAACACACACATTTCAGCTCGTATTTCCTCAATTCAACACAACAGTCTGTGACAGACACTCGCACACAGAAAATATGCACAAATATGCAAAAACAATCCACTACAAGCCACTTCACCCTATATTCAATAAATGCATTTATTTTTCGCTCAAATAATTAAAAATCCAACCACATTTTTAAGTCAGAATGTGTGTTCAAAGATTTAAATTCGACTGCACTCCCAGTCAGTTGTGTAATTCCTCCGTGTGACCACTAGATGGGAGTCTAACCCTTCATAAATTTCTGACTGCACTTCCAGTCGCTTGTGTAATTCTTCTGTGTGACCACTAGATGGGCCTCTAAACCTTTGTAAGATTTCTGGATGAGCCTCTAAGTCTTTTTAAAAAATAAAAAATCCAGAGATCTCTCGTTTTTAACCCTTTGTGGTTTGCCACTTCCACAGGACTTCAACCTGGCTTTCTCTTATCAATTCGTCAATTAATAAGTTGAGACGCCATGCTCAGCAATATAAGGACTTTAACCTTATTAAAGGACTTTAACCTTTGACCTAAAAGGACTTTAACCTTTGGCCTTATTTCAGCTTTTCATATCTGACTCCATTTAAATGCGTTCCCTTAATGCACACTCTTTTACAGTTTTGCAGAGTAATAACATTCAGAACCACTGACATCCTGGAGATAATTTAGCCTATACATAAATTCAATCGGCAGAATTTAATACAATAGGCTCTGCATACCTTTGTGATTGATGATTTGTGGGTGCCCCTGGATGTCAGGAGGTTCGTCTGTCACACTCTCTCTTTGTCCGAATTCCCTGATTCAGCCGTGAATCACGTCGGAGGTGACCAATTGTTGAAGCACCCCCTCCGAGAGGTCTTCTGCGTGTTCGTTTATTCACCGTAAGCTGAAAGAATTCACACCCATTGAAATAACACACTCAGACACCGTTGTATTGAATTCAAAGTACCTGGCCCAGGGGAAGCTCTCGTGATCTGACCACACACCGAGACGACTTCAGAGCTTCTCTCTTGGGCTCATTGCTTTTATTAAAACACACATGAAAATGGGCAGCGCCCCTGTTTACAGTTTTTTCACACATATAGTTACGTACAAACTTTTCCGGCTTACCATATTAAGAAAGTTATTATTCTGCATATCCTGCACCTGCACTCTGCTTTTCTGCTGATATGAGAAGGGAGTACTTGGCCTGTTAATCTTTTCACATCCTTTTCCCACCCCTACAGTTATTCAGTATTTTTCAGCTTCACCACACTCAAGGCCAAGTTTGTGTAATAACAATTCTGCAGGCCACTAACACAGGTTATACATTTTATTTCCCACACTGGTTAGTAAGTTGGTAAGTAGGAGAGTACGATTATCTTTCCTTCAGGTTAACTGAATAATACCTGAGTACACAAAATCTTGTTTTATTTACCGTTGTGTAATGCTGACAAAAAGAAGTAAAATCAAAAATTTTTATTTTCATTGTGCAGAACACAGATTGTCATGTTTGTGTAATAGTTTAATATTCTAAAAAATACAAAATATTTGATTTCAAACATCAACTTTAGTTCAAAATTAAGTAGGGTGTGACAGTACACCAGCATCTGAGACAATGTATATCTGTACATGAGAAAGTGACGTAATTTAACTATATTTTAGGGAAAACTAAAAAACCTTTTTTTTTTTTTTTCAGAAATAGATAAAAGGTTTTATGGATAACAAACTGTGTTTTAAAGAATCTTTATTCATAGTAAAGTAATTTAGTCTACCTCTGACCATTCCACTTATTGTGTTTTTTTTGTTTGTTTTGCATGCTGAATGCTAAATAAATCTAATCAAATCTCCAATATATGTTTTCACAAATAGTTTTTCTTTATTAAACAGATCAAGATTGCAATTAAGTTTTATCAATCTTAAACTGTTGTATATTGTATTGTATTATATTATACTGTTTTACTGTACAAGATGGTAGAATACAAACCCTAACTCCTCTACATGTTTGTATTGTAAGGCAGCAGTAAAAGACATTGTATTTTTGCATATGCAGTCATGCTAGTAGCCTATTATGTGGAACTGTTACAGCGGATGACAGAAATAGGAAAAATATAGTTTAAACTATACATCACCATAAATCAGAGATCTGATTGTTCCATATAATCCTAGCAGAGCACTTCATTCTCAGACTGCAGGTTTACTGGTGGTTCCTAGAGTCTCTAGAAGTAGAATGGGAAGCAGATCCTTTAGTTATCAGGCTCCTAACCCTAACCCCCATGAGGCAGACACCGTGTCTACTTTTAAGGCTAGGCTTCAAACTTTCCGTTTTGATAAAGCTTATAGTTAGCTCAGGATAACCTAAGCCACTCTATCTCTGTAGTTATGCTGCTATAGGCTTAGGCTGCTGGAGGACATAATGACCACTTTTACTCTCTCTGCGACATTCTCATACTACTCTCTAATTTTGCATTATTTGCTGTTATTTCAGCTTTTAACTTTGTTCTCTCTCTTTTCTCTTACTAGAAGCTACACCTGGCCTGACTGTGTCTACCTGTGACACCTTTCTGGAGAGGGGCATTGTCCAAGCTTCTGCTGCCAATCACTTAATGCTCACCTTCTACCGATGATACACTTGGCCCTGTCTTTCAGCGTTTAACCCTATTTTTCTCCTAGACATAGCTACTGACTGAGCTTTTACTGTAACTAACTGTATGTGGTCTCTCTCATATTCTAAACTTGAAAACTGGCTCAGAGTTTATCTGTTTTTTCTTCCTAGATTAAACCACTAAAGGAGCTACATCCATTAACATTTACCTTTCCTTCCCATAGAAAGTACTCCTAGATCAGTGCTTCTGTATTATTTTTCTGTCTCTGCTCTATTCTCTCAAACCCGCAGTCAGTCGTGGCAGATGGCCGCTCACACTGAGCCTGGTTCTGCTGGAGGTTTCTTCCTGTTAAAAGGGAGTTTTTTCTCTCCACTGTCGCTACATGCATGCTCAGTATGAGGCATTGCTGCAAAGTCAACACCGGTGACTCTCCACTGTCACTACATGCTCAGGAGGAGTGACTGCTGCAAGTCACTGACTTGATGCAATCTACTGGGTTTCCTTAGATAGAAAAAACTTTTTTACCAATTTGAATAAATAACGGAATCTGACTGCACTGTTTTGATAGTTAAGAATCATTGGAATGTATGTGCCTGACTTGAAATCTATATGATTCGATTGAATTGACTTTTTAAAGTTACCCACCTTTCACACAATGCAACAGGAAACAACACTCTCCAATTATTTTCACCTCTGCCTTCCTCCCTCCCTGTTGGATGGAGTAAGGGGGAGTCAGGTTTAACCTAAACCGGCTCAGTTATGGTTGAGGTGCAAACACACCTAAATGACCCCTTCTCTTTTCCAATGGTTATAATCAGTCTGACAGAAAGAGGTATCCCCTATCCATGTCACCCTTCAAAGCCTCTAATGGCCTCCCTGCCTCTTTGCCTAACTCCATCCTTCCTTCAGTAAAGACCAATCTTTTCAACTGCCAAATAATTTAGATACAAACCAAGCTAGGATGGAGGTTGTTGGAGGCTGGAGTGGAACTTCAAACAAAACAACATCCTTTCATTCAGGCAGAGTTACATTGAAATGGATTTCGGTCAATGTAAATTCATGTATTTGAATGTGGAAAGGTTTGTGTGGCATGGCAGTTTTTTTCATTGCCCAATTAAATTATAGATATCCAAAGGAACCTCCAATTCAAAGTGCATTTTTAAATAAACAAACAAGAAATTAAAATAAACTTACAGTGCTGATGCTTTTCTGTGTTAATCGAGGCTGATATACATTGCTCAAAAAAATAAAGGGAACACTTAAGCAACACAATATAACTCCAAGTAAATCAAACTTCTGTGAAGTCAAACTGTCCACTTAGGAAGCAACACAAATTGACAAGCAATTTCACATGTTGTTGTGCAAATGGAAAAGACAACAGGGGGAAATCTTTGGTGATTAGCAAGACACACTCAATAAAGGAGTGGTTCTGCAGGTGGGGAGCACAGACCACTTCTCAGTACCTATGCTTTCTGGCTGATGTTTTGGTCACTTTTGAATGTTGGTGGTGGTTTCACACTCGTGGTAGCATGAGACGGACTCTACAACCCACACAAGTGGCTCAGGTAGTGCAGCTCATCCAGGATGGCACATCAATGCAAGCTGTGGCAAGAAGGTTTGCTGTGTCTGTCAGCGTAGTGTCCAGAGCCTGGAGACAGGCCAGTACACCAGGAGACGTGGAGGAGGCCATAGGAGGGCAACAACCCAGCAGCAGGACCACTACCTCCACCTTTGTGCAAGGAGGAACAGGAGGAGCACTGCCAGAGCCATGCAAAATGACCTCCAGCAGGCCACAAATGTGCATGTGTCTGCACCAACGGTTAGAAACCGACTCCATGAGGATGGTATGAGGGCCCGACGTCCACAGATGGGGGTTGTGCTCACAGCCCAACACCATACAGGACGCTTGGCATTTGCCAGAGAACACCAGGATTGGCAAATTCGCCACTGGCACCCTGTGCTCTTCACAGAAGAATGCAGGTTCACACTGAGCACATGTGACAGACGTGACGGAGTCTGGAGACACCGTGGAGAGCGATCTGCTGCCTGCAACATCCTTTAGCATGACCGGTTTGGCAGTGGGTCAGTAATGGTGTGGGGTGGCATTTCTTTGGAGGGCCGCAGGGCTCTCCATGTGCTCGCCAGAGGTAGCCTGACTGCCATTAGGTACCGAGATGAGATCCTCACACCCCTTGTGAGACCATATGCTGGTGCGGTTGGCCCTGGGTTCCTCCTAATGCAGGAAAATGCTAGACCTCATGTTGTTGGAGTGTGTCAGTAGTTCCTGCAAGATGAAGACTTTGAAGTTATGGACTGGCCCGCCCATTCCCCAGACCTGAATCTGATTGAGCACATCTGGGACATCATGTCTCGCTCCATCCACCAACGTCACGTTGCACCACAGACTGTCCAGGAGTTGGCGGATGCTTTAGTCCAGGTCTGGGAGGAGATCCCTCAGGAGACCATCCACCGCCTCATCAGGAGCATTCCCAGGCATTGTAGGGAGGTCATACAGGCACGTGGAGGCCACACACAATACTGAGCCTCATTATGACTTGTTTTAAGGACATTACATCAAAGTTGGATCAGCCTGTAGTGTTTTTTTTCCACTTTAATTTTGTGTGTGTCTCCAAATCCAGGCCTCCATTGGTTAATAAATTTGATTACCATTAATGATTTTTGTGTGATTTTGTTGTCAGCACATTCAACTTTGTACAGAACAAAGTATTCAATGATAATATTTAATTCCTTCAGATCTAGGATGTGCTATTTGAGTGTTCCCTTTATTTTTATGAGCAATGTACTTCTCGAACCCAGAGTAACATTGACAGTCCGTTTGTTAAATTCACAAAAAGGTGTGCAGCTAAGATATATTCAGAATCGCATGATTTAGTAAAATCCAGAAGCATGACATTTGTGGTTCCTATTTGTGCTGAGAACACTCCGCTTCTGTCTTTCTTCAATGTTTTGCTCCACACCCATTGAGCTACTGCCTAAATTTGAGAAGTGTCTCAAAGGAAAACATCTCCCTCTGAGGCCACTTCACCACTACAAACAGAAAAGACCTGATTGAGAGGCATCATCCTCCAGTCTGGTCTATTGTTTATAGTAGATACCGGAAAAGCTTCAGGGGACACACACACTCACACTCACATAACCCGATGCTGAACACTTACTCCCACTGCTTTGTGGCCCTACAGAGAATTAATATCCACACAATAAAAAGCTAATCATGTAATAAAACAACAGACCAATACTTGATTTATTATTTCAATAAAAATCCTCCAACATGGGAGTAAACAGCATAAGCAAAATGCTTATAAATGGCTTGCTGTGAGCTAGTTATGCTTGTGATGGACTGTTTTCTGCTTGCTAGATGTATAAACACAGCAATAAAACTCTTTATCTAGGAAATGTAAACTAGTGTTTGTATTTTACCCTGCTGCAAAGTGATCACTTTAAATAGCTTTCCAAAACAGATCATACAATATCCAGTTAATGAATAATTTGTTGTTCAGTAAAACTCTAAGCATTGCTAGGGTTGGAACAAAACTCTGATAATTTGTGTTATCTATTCTTGGTTAAGATTTCGTAATTCTTTTTGTGGATTGCTACAGATAAACTATTCCTAACATTGTGTTGATGTAACATGATCCTTTAATGAAGCTAACTCCCAGACTGACTGACTTTATGTTTCATTCGAAACACCAGAGACACTTTCAGTGAAGCTAATCAGGAATCAGAAAGTAAATCCTCAAATGATTCTGGCAGAGCTGGTTTCCAGCACTGATGGCTGTGCTGCCAAGATTCCTTTCAATTCTTACTTCAGTGGAAATGGATTGGAATTATGACTTTTATGTGTAATCCTCTGTAGCTCTTATCAAAGTAAACATGTGATGGTGCTACTTTGTACAAGAATGATTTATTAAATTAAGAAAGCTTCGTATCATATACTGCCTTTGCTGTTTGCATTATAAATAGAACACAAGGCCAAAACAACGTTTGAGTCGGATAAAATTAAAAACCAGAAAACATAAACCTTGTCCACTATTAAAGTGACAGCCAATAGTGTTTTACCTCATGATCTTGAATTGGAAATTAACTCAATTACACTTACTGACATAGTTCAGCACCCGTACAGAGTAGTGGAAAAACAAGTATCTTGCTGATTACTTTACATCATAAGATTGTATAGACCAATGAGTTGGCAGTGCCAGAACACTAATGGTCCTACAACACTCTCAGTTTTCCCCATCACTGGTAAAAATGTTTAAAAAGCTGGCACTATACCAACACTGTTGTACTAATGAAGATTCAGTCAACTCAGCATGCCAAATGCTTGACGTAGCTCCAACAGCAAGGAAGTCTGACCTAAAAATGTATAAATGTTTTTTAGAACTTTGTCCTCCTTCAATGTAATATTTATCTTACACATTTTAGCTCAAAAGCAGATGTGTTTGAAGGAGAAAAAAACTAAAATGTTGCAAAAATTAGGTTCCATACATGTGCACACCCTAAAATAATGCCCATCCTACGTTGAAGAAGTTCTCTGAACCTCTCATATTGTGAGGAAATCTACTTGTTGGAAATTCCCTGTGTTGATTCCCTGTGTTGATTAAGCCTGCCTGACCATTTTCTGTCACTGCTGCCCCCCATTTTTTCTAGTTATTATTGACTGCAGTGTGCCATGTTTTTTTCAAAGCTATGGAACTTTTTATTTTCTTCTTTTGAGTGATACATTTGCACAAATAGGGCCCTATGCAACCTTACTGCAAACTGGAGCTTTAGTTTGGGAAGCAAATGAGCAAATTCAACTAAAACAGCATAAAATACTTTAATTAATGTTTGGTATGAATGTAAGATGATTGGACACTGAAATGGGATCTAAGGATAATTTAACAAAGAATTTGTTTAATGGTATTTACACTCATGAAGACAGGTTGTTGCTCCTGTTCAGGTTTTTACATGCCCTGGCCCAACAGTTTTGTTTGCTTTCCATTGAATTCAAGGGATCCCGCACAGGACTGTAAAATATGTTGGGACCCCAGCCATGGGTTACAACATTAAAGGCCAGTAAGAACTATTCTGGAACTTTCACATTAACCTACTTCCAGCACAGCCAGGAACAGGAGTAACAGTGTACTTCCCATGACTTCACTGTTTGAATAAAAATCCTGCACGCCAACAAACAGACCTCTTCCACGCAGGTCTCCAGCAGAACTGGACGGAGGGACACAGTGCCCCCATTACGCAGTAATGGGGGCACTGGGTCTTGTTCACGAGCAGGAGATTGACAGACGGATCGGTGTGCCTGCCACAGTAATGTGCCGGTCCGTTGTGGTTAAGAGAAAGCTGAGCCGAAAAGCGAAGTTCTCGATTTACCGATTGGTCTACGTTCCTACCCTCACCTATGGCCATGAACTTTGGGTCATGACAGAAAGAACGAGATCCCAGATACAAACGGCTGAAATGAGCTTCCCCCATTGGGTGGCCGTGCACTCCCTTAAAGATAGGGTGAGGAGCTTAGCCATTCGGGAGGGGCTCGGAGTAGAGCCGCTGCTCCTCCACATCGAGAGGGGCCAGTTGAGGTGGCTCGGGCATCTATACCGGATGCCTCCTGGACGCCTTCCTCGGGAGGTGTTCCAGGCACGTCCCACTGGGAGGAGGCCCAGGGGATGGCCCAGGACACGCTGGAGGGACTATGTCTCTCGGCTGGCCTGGGAACGCCTTGGGCTCCCCCCAGGAGCTGGAGGAGGTGTCTGGGGAGAGGGACGTCTGGGTGTCTCTGCTGAGTCTGCTGCCCCGTGACCCAGTCCCGGATAAGCGGAAGACGACATGTACGAATACGATTATTATTAAATATTATTTTTTTAAATATTATTTTAATAAATAAAGTCAGCTAATTAAACACTGTTGAGAATAGGTCATCCAGAAGATTGGCTTTATTCAGCAAATCATTCTTTAAAATATTATTTTATTACAATTTTGTTTTATCTGATCTTGCATTGTGAATGAATGTTTAAAGGTATACCAATTATTGCCTAAGTTGGTTCCAAGACTAACTTAACTTCATTCCCAGATTCTTCAAGATAATCCTTGGTTCTCAAACATAAATATAACATGGTAATATTGCATCACGCTTTTCATGGTTTTCAACCATCTTTGATTCACTTGTTTATATTGTACATAGCCAATTGGTCTTCCTTATTCTTTCATTTTGTTTGGTAGTTTAGTTGGGTTGTTTTAGCATAGTAAAGAGTTTGTTGATTAAAATATGTTTGACTTTGAGTTGACTTATTTTTGTTGCTAAATTTTTGTATTTTAAGAAATTGTGTGAATTCATTCTGTGTGTGTACAGAGTTTTGCTGTTCAATAATGTCAGAGCTTGGCTCATCCCTTTCGACTTTGTCCTAATACCACCGCCTTATTGGGTTGGTATTCACAGGATAACCCTTAACAGACCGAAATATTATTTCATAAAATATTATGGTATTAATATTAAATAATATATTCATATTCATAATCACAACAAATATAAATGTCTCATTTAATGTTATACTACAAAACCCTGGCATTGGAAGTGGCAGGACACTTTTTTGAGCAACTGCACTTTCTGATTAACTCAGCCATGTCCACCTCCAGTCCACAAGTGCCAGAACCTTGCAGGTTTAAATGTGGCCTTGCTCCAACATGGCTGATTCAAATGGCTAAATTACTTCCTTAGCGTTTCACCTAGATCTGCACGTCTATTGGGGAATAGTCATTTGATTCAGGTGTTTTTAGTCAGGGCAACATGTAAACAATAAAGCACACTGGTCCTTGAGGACTGACTTTGGACACCACTGGACTCAATTCAACTAATACTTACTTAAGCACTAGGGGGCACTCATAGATTGTGCGTAAAGAATTGAGCCTTATCCACAGATGGTGAGGCAATCTTAAATTATGGAGGAAATCATGGATTACGGCCTGAGGCCATTTGACTGTGTTGTTGCAGGTTGATGATTTGCCGGCCCAGCTGTGCAGTTACACATTTGGGATTAGCTGGCCTCTCTTAGCTCCTCCCAGTGGACATCCCTCTGAAACCTGATTGTACTGTTCATCTCCAGCTCCTCCAATCCACTTATAGAAAGAGGAATAATGAGTTACATAAATATAAATGATCATATATATATATTCAATTTCTAACCTGTGAACAACTGATTTAATATCAGCTAGAATAATGCTGATCAAGATAAAATTTGCAGTAACCTCCTAAAGTAAAGAATTTAATTTTCTTTATCCTAATGATGAAAAAACCCCAAAAAAACAGATAGTCTGTGATGCTGAAATTTTAATAAAATACTGAAAATAAGTGATTGGAAATCCCCTGTTATAGCAGTTGAGGATGTTTTACAGTGGCAATAAGAACAGGATTGGTGTTCATCATTAATACTTAATTCACTTTTGAATATTTCCTGTGCTTTATTTACATTCATGACAAAATAATAACATAGGAGGCTTAGTTCAACAAAATTAAAACTATATATAACTATCATGCCTTTGTTACAGTAATCATTGCAGGAGTTTGGGCACTCTTACGTTTAGAATATAATTGTAGGCATGCTGAAGGCAACATATAAGAAAGACAAGAACTATCTCTGACTAAATACAGGTCCTTCTCAAAATATTAGCATATTGTGATGAAGTTCATTATTTTCCATAATGTAATGATGAAAATTTAACATTCATATATTTTAGATTCATTGCACACTAACTGAAATATTTCAGGTCTTTTATTGTCTTAATATGGATCATTTTGGCATACAGCTCATGAAAACCCAAAATTCCTATCTCACAAAATTAGCATATTATTAAAAGGGTCTCTAAATGAGCTATGAACCTAATCATCTGAATCAACGAGTTAACTCTAAACACCTGCAAAAGATTCCTGAGGCCTTTAAAACTCCCAGCCTGGTTCATCACTCAAAACCCCAATCATGGGTAAGACTGCCGACCTGACTGCTGTCCAGAAGGCCACTATTGACACCCTCAAACAAGAGGGTAAGACACAGAAAGAAATTTCTGAACGAATAGGCTGTTCCCAGATTGCTGTATCAAGGCACCTCAGTGGGAAGTCTGTGGGAAGGAAAAAGTGTGGCAGAAAACGCTGCACAACGAGAAGAGGTGACCGGACCCTGAGGAAGATTGTGGAGAAGGGCCGATTCCAGACCTTGGGGGACCTGCGGAAGCAGTGGACTGAGTCTGGAGTAGAAACATCCAGAGCCACCGTGCACAAGCGTGTGCAGGAAATGGGCTACAGGTGCCGCATTCCCCACTTTTGAACCAGAAACAGCGGCAGAAGCGCCTGACCTGGGCTACAGAGAAGCAGCACTGGACTGTTGCTCAGTGGTCCAAAGTACTTTTTTCGGATGAAAGCAAATTCTTCATGTCATTCGGAAATCAAGGTGCCAGAGTCTGGAGGAAGACTGGGGAGAAGGAAATGCCAAAATGCCAGAAGTCCAGTGTCAAGTACCCACAGTCAGTGATGGTCTGGGGTGCCGTGTCAGCTGCTGGTGTTGGTCCACTGTGTTTTATCAAGGGCAGGGTCAATGCAGCTAGCTATCAGGAGATTTTGGAGCACTTCATGCTTCCATCTGCTGAAAAGCTTTATGGAGATGAAGATTTCATTGTTCAGCACGACCTGGCACCTGCTCACAGTGCCAAAACCACTGGTAAATGGTTTACTGACCATGGTATCACTGTGCTCAATTGGCCTGCCAACTCTCCTGACCTGAACCCCATAGAGAATCTGTGGGATATTGTGAAGAGAACGTTGAGAGACTCAAGACCCAACACTCTGGATGAGCTAAAGGCCGCTATCGAAGCATCCTGGGCCTCCATAAAACCTCAGCAGTGCCACAGGCTGATTGCCTCCATGCCACGCCGCATTGAAGCAGTCATTTCTGCAAAAGGATTCCCGACCAAGTATTGAATGCATAACTGTACATGATTATTTGAAGGTTGTCGTTTTTTGTATTAAAAATACTTTTATTTTATTGGTCGGATGAAATATGCTAATTTTGTGAGATAGGAATTTTGGGTTTTCATGAGCTGTATGCCACAATCATCCATATTAAGATAATAAAATACCTTAAATATGTCAGTTAGTGTGCAATGAATCTAAAATATATGAATGTTAAATTTTCATCATGAAATTATGGAAAATAATTAACTTTATCACAATATGCTAATATTTTGAGAAGGACCTGTATGTTCTTCTGGATTTAATTTTCCATCTTTGTTTAGGAGTGGAAATGTATAGACAGGTTTCTGTCCTTCAGAACAGAAATACCCCTAGAGCTCAAACTCCAGTGTTCACCTTCAAGTTAAGACCTGTGTTAATGCATCCGTTCAGCTGCCGCAGACCTCTAAGCACCCACAAAAAAAAAAAAAATGATATTCAGGATTACCACTGCTAGGATTATTGTTCCACCACCATGCTGTGGCTGCTGGTCTGTAATGACACTGCATGACTGAGAAACTGAGAGATAGAGACATGTACAGCACAGAAATTTCAGCTCAGTAGCAGATGTCAGAGCTCTTTAGTCTTGGCCATCAGTAACATGGCAGTTTCAACACTGATGCTTAAACAAATGGTCAGCAGGAAATGCATTTGGTAACATTTAACTTCTACAGTGATGTCATGTTCACAGTGCTTAGCATTAGTGTTTCTAAGGTATGGGCTCATTAATGGAGCACACCGGAGAAACTGAGGGTAACTGATTGTATTGAGAGACAATAAAAGCAATTTCATTCATTATGGAGGAGCTGTTGTGAGTTGAACAAAAATGTATGACCTTCATACTTGTAGATTTAAGTATATGTTGTCTTTATTTTAAACTAGTGTGTCCGGGGTGGAGCCTTGTACACATAAGCATATATGCAAGAGAGCAGTCACTGTATAATGATAGACAAAATGATAACAGTCACACAGGTTCAAATGTGAATCAATAGAAAAAGAATGTTGCAGAGAAACCACAGATGGTGAAGAAGATGTACTTGATTACAGATGAAATAAGATCTTGGAACTATTAGTTTGGAATGTATAAAGGTCAACAAGCATTTTTTTCAGAGCTGATGAAAATAAATTTTATTGTTTTAATTTTGCTGTCAGGGATTTCCAAAAGAAGGCAAAAATGTGTATCACAACGCTGGTAGAAACATACCTTAAAACACCTGCAACTGTAATGCCAAGGTAATCTTGGTGAGAATGACGGGAACTAATGGTGTGTACAAGAGAGTGTGTTGAAACTATGAAAGGATAAAATCATCAGCAGAGCAGGAAAACTTAGAGACAGAAAAGCATAACTGTAATAAATGAGAAACATCTCAGGCTTTACCATCTCTTTTATGAAGTAAGTAAATGTATTTGCTCAAAAGTACTGGCTTCTCTATTACCCCTGTTCTGAGATGCCTTTTAGAGCAACTCGTTTTGGTGACGTGTCTTTAAATGCTGTTGAGGCATTTTAAACCCCGCCGCCTCGAGGTCAAAGAGCACTGCACTCTAACCCGTTTGGCCATTTTTGTAGTTTGACAACAATATCTAGCGACGCAGAAACAAGACAAAAGCAATGCAGAACTGTTTCTGTAATAATACTATTCAAAACACGCAGTATGGTTATGTCCTGAAGGAGCTGAAAGCAGCACACAGCACTGACATAAGCAGAAGACACGATGCTGCTGTTGTCATTTAAGCGTTATTTGAAGCTTACCGCTTTGCTGTCTCCATTGTTTCCATAGACAGAAGAAACTGACCCCTTAATCAAGTCTTTCAGCAAATCCTTCTTGATACTGGTGGAGGTTGCTGATGGCACTAGTCCTTGAAGTGGGTGAAAAAGGAATTTCCCCCACTAATGTGGGTAGATTTCCATGTTAAAAATAAAATTTAACCAGACACTTCGAAGAAGTTCTGATGCTGGGGGACAGTGTAATGAATAGTGTGGCTTAATACAACCAACAACTGAACCAAACTCATCCTCTTGTGGAGTAGGTATACTTGAGCTTGGATTACAAAATCACAGCAAGAATTAAATTAGGCGGATATATGAAATTGATCAGCTGAAAGTCCATGACCTTATTTAGCTGGTCCACAGCAGTTACTGTAACGTAACAGTTGGAAACACGTAATGGATGATGTAGAAAACTGAACGGACTGAAAAATATGACCCAAACAGAATATAAAGATATCTCCACATTTTCTTCTCAAACTATATTTAAAGTGGATTTTGCATGATATGCCCCCTTTAATTAAGTTGCATTTACTAAAAGCTGAAAGAACAAAATACTATGCAGCTTATTGCTACTTTTGACTGTCTGATGACATTGGGTCTCATTACTACACTGCTCAAAATTAAAGGGAACACTCAAATAACACATCCTAGAACCGAATGAATGAAATATTGTCATTGAATACTTTGTTCTGTACAAAGTTGAATGTGCTGACAACAAAATCACACAAAAATCATCAGTGGAAATAAAATTTATTAACCAATGGAGGCCTGGATTTGGAGTCACACACAAAATTAAAGTGGAAAAAAACACTACAGGCTGATCCAACTTTGATGTAATGTCCTTAAAACAAGTCATAATGAGGCTCAGTATTGTGTGTGGCCTCCATGTGCCTGTATGACCTCCCTACAATGCCTGGGCATGCTCCTGATGAGGCGGTGGATGGTCTCCTGAGGGATCACCTCCCAGACCTGGACTAAAGCATCCACCAACTCCTGGACAGTCTGTGGTGCAACGTGACTTTGGTGGATGGAGCGAGACGTGGTGTACTGGCCTGTCTCCTGGTAGCACCTCCAGGCTCTGGACACTATGCTGACAGACACAGCAAACCTTCTTGATGTGCCATCCTGGATGAGCTGTACTACCTGAGCCACTTGTGTGGGTTTTAGACTCCGTCTCATGCTACCACGAGTTTGAAAGCACCACCAACATTCAAAAGTTGAATGCATGGGCTGACAAAGCTAAAGTAAGTCTGTTGTTTTGTACCATCCACCAGGTCCTTACTCTCAATTTTTAGATCAGTTTTCCAACCTTTTATCTGATTTAGTGTTAAATACAGATAAGGTTATTATAGTGGGGGATTTTAATATTCATGTTGACACTGAAAGTGATAGCCTAAATATAGTGTTTAATGCTATCTTAGACGCAATTGGCTTAGCACAAAACATTAACAAACCTACCCACCTTTGTCTTCATTCTCTGGACCTTGTGCTGACATATGGCATTGAGTTTTAGTAAAGACATAATGTTTTCTCATAACCCTGTCCTGTCTGACCATTTCTTAATAACCTTTGAGTTCAAATTAATCAAATACTCCACACCTGAAAGAAAATTTCATTATAGTAGATCATTATCAGAGAATGCTGTAACAACCTTTAAAGAATCTGTTCCAGTTTTAATTTCCTCATTATCAAAGAAAAGCACCGTGGAGGGCAATAATTTTGTTTCTGCCCCTTCACAAATTGATTCTCTTGTTCATAGTGTTACTTCATCATTGCGTGGTGCATTAGACAATGCAGCCCCCTTGAAAAAGAAGGTTATTAATCACAAGAGTCAGGCTCCTTGGTTTAATTTAGATGTGCGTACTTTAAAGCACAATGTTAGAAAATTGAGCACTCTACACACCTAGAGGATTCCTACTTAATCTGGAAAAATAGCCTACTGTTGTATAAAAAGACACTTCGCCAAGCCAGAACAACTTATTTCTCATGATTGATAGGAATAATCCTAGGTTTCTTTTTAGTACAGTTGCTAAACTTACACAGAGTCATAGATCTGTTGAGCCATCCATTCCCTTAGCTCTCAGCAGTCACGACTTTATGGGATTCTCCTTAAATAAAATTAAAATTAAAAATAAAATCTTTGACATACTCCCAAAGAAGATTACTTCATCCTCAGCAAGAAATAACTTCAGAACCTGATTTGTGTTTGGACTGTTTTGATCCTGTGGAGCTTTCTGAGTTATGAGAAATATTAGCTTCATCTAAACCTTCAACTTGTATGTTAGATCCAATCCCAACCAAATTATTTAAGGAAGTGACATTCTCCAATGTCAAAATCCAAAATAGCAAAGATGCTTGGGGACAAATTCGGGTCCAGGAATCCGGCCTGCGAAGGAGCACATACAAAATTACTTGGATGGCAAAGACAAGGCTTGGTTAACTGTGGCTTGAGTCTATACCAACTCCATCTTAAATACCCTCCAAGGATGATTAAGGAATATGGAAACACCTGTCACCACTCCTCACTAACCCAGAGCCACCTAGAGGCCAAGCACAGTGCACAACAACAAAACACAACACAGAGATCCTGACAGCTCCAAACCAGATATTGCATCCAAGAGCCTTGCTGTGGATTGTGCACTAAGGAATTCGCTTAAAATTTTAAAAACAAATTAGGAGACTTGTTCACTTTTTCCCCCCTGCAGCATAATGCAGTGTGTGCACAGCTGCAATCTTAGTTTGACTTGCATCCAAATCACTTATTTCACTATCTGCAGCTCAGGAGGTTCTAAGCACCTTAGTTTGAGTCCAAGTCTCCAAAGCAGCATATTTTTTTATGATCTACTTAGTGGGTAGCTTGTCTAGATACAAATAGAACCAATAGTTAACCTATTAGCACGCACACTGATATATTTGAGTAATGAACCTGTTAAGACCTGAGGGATTTTAAAGCAATTTCCACCTGAAATTGCATAACCTAAATAAATTAAGTATAGCTCCACAGTTATATGGTCTACATGCAAACTGTTGGTACCTGTGTAAAATTAAGACACAAAAGAATATTTTTTAAGTGGAACCACTATTGTATTTGTTACTTTGTCTGATTTATTTGTGATTAAAGAAAGAACAAATCTAATTGTTTGAGCCTCGCCAAACATTTCTTTCTAAATGAACATTGCAAAACACCATGAAAATCATTTTGAAATCCTAGTGGAAGCCCCAGGTTGAATCCATCAACATCATGACTGTAATTGCAGCAGATTTAGACTGAATCAGTTGAAGTATATTTGTTCCACAAAGGCTTTAGGGGGCAATGTGCCAGGTGGAGCTGGCATTTCAGCAAAATTTAGCCAAATGTGCCAAAACTGTCCCAGATGTGTTTTTCATCTCCATAAAGGGAATCTGGTCCAATAAAAGTTCTGCATATGACTTAGCATTTGGTCATGACATTTACCCTGACAATTGTGCACAGCATAAAATCAATACGTTGGAAGGAAATTGAAATACATTGCAACCTTTTTTCTCCAACTGGGGGAATTGTATTAAAAAAAAGAATTAGCAGTGAAAAGCAATGTAAAAAAAAGTGCAAAAACAATTAGCAATAAAAACTATATAAACAAACTTGGTGACCACAGGAATTTCTTGCCAACTGAAATTGTCCCTTGTGCATTTGGATTGGTATTATTAATTGTGGTCTGGATGGTGCTTGCGATAAAACACAGCTTCAACAGGGTCGGCGGTGACCATGATTTTGTGGTGTAAGGTCTAGGACCTGGAGGATGCCTCCGGGTAAATGTAGGAGCTTGTGCCTCAATATTAGGCAACCATCAAGGATGAGTTAGCAACCTGTGACTACCCCTTTTCCTTGAAACAACTCGAGGACCTGGCTGCTCACATCGACATTCGGCTGGTAGAGAGAGGGAGGGGGAAGCGACATGAGGAAGGTCGCTCCTCATTAACTCAGGGTCCTGCACTGTGGCATGAGAGAAGGAGTCGGTCACCTCTCACTGAGGAAAATGAGGATTGTGAGCCCATGCAGTTGGGCAGAACCAAGATTACCCCTGAAGAGAAGGATCGTTGGAGAAGATTCAAGCTCTGTTTTTATTGTGGAGAGAAGGGACATTTAGCACTCAGGTGTCCGTTAAAAAGGACAGGCTCAGCAGAGGAAGGGAGTTTTCTACTCAGCCGAAGTCTGCTAACTGCCTCCTCCTTCTTGTTTCCTGCTCATTTTCGAACCTCTTCCATGTCTCTCCAGGGGGCCATGTTTATTGATTCAGGAGCAGACACTGAATTCATGGATGAAGCATTCACCAATAAGAACAACATAAAGCTCATTCCGTCAGCTGACACTCGTAAAGTGCTAGCATTGGATGGTCACAGCATGAACAATTCACACCTCAGGACGGAGGAAATTACCTTAACAGTTGGAGGTAATCATCAAAATAATTTAACCTTCATGATCATAAATTCACCTGAACTTCCTGTTGTCCTAGGGGCCTCCTGGTTGCACACAACCCTCACATTGACTGGAAGAGAAAAGAAGTTCTGGGTTGGTCTGAGTCATGTTCCGCTGACTGTCTTTTGTCTGCTGGTACAGAGGTCATTGTGGAGAATGAGGTTGAGGAGACCTATCCGGATTTATCCAAGGTACCTAAAGAATACCATGATCTAAAGGAAGTATTTAATAAGATTAAGGCCAAGAACGCTCTGGCTCATGCTGTTCATTCGGCTCATCATGACTGTGATCTGCTCAGAGAGCCGTATGAGGAGGAGCAGGAGGCCAAAGCTGAGCTGCAGCGTGCTATGTCCAAGGCTAACAGCGAGGTGGCTCAGTGGAGAACCATGTATGAAACTGATGCCATTCAGCGCACTGAGGAGCTCGAGGAGGCCAAGAAAAAGCTTGCCCAGCGTCTTAAGGATGCGGAAGAGTCCATCGAGGCCGTGAATGTGAAATGTGCCTTTCTGGAGAAGACCAAACAGAGGCTACAGGGGGAAGTGGAGGTCTTGATGATTGACGTGGAGAGAGCTAATGCTCTGGCTGCAAACTTGGACAAGAAGCAGAGGAACTTTGACAAGGTTCTTTCAGAGTGGAAGCAGAAGTATGAAGAGAATCAGGTCGAGCTGGAAGGAGCTCTGAAGGGGTGCTTTGAACACAGAGATGTTCAAAATGAAAAACTCCTATGAAGAAGCTCTTGGCCACCTGGAGACGCTGAAGAGGGAGAACAAGAACCTGCAACAGGAAATAAGTGATTTGACTGAGCATATTAGTGAAACAGGAAAGACAATTCATGAACTGGAGAAGGGTAAGAAAACTGCAGAGAATGAGGTCAGGAGCAGGAACGATGCCCTAAGGAGTGTGGAGATATATTATGTGTGTGCATCATTATTATTATGTTCATACCAGTGTGGGAAATAAAATGTGTAACATGTGTTAGTATAAGACATTGTGTGTGGCCTGCAGAAGTATTTCTCACTGGAGAGGTGAAGTGGAAAATTACTGAGAACTGCAGGAGTGTGTGAAAAATAGAGATAGTACAACTGACTGACTTACTCCCTTCTCATATCAGTAGAAAACATGGTGCAGAGGTGGACAATGACTGTCTAAATATGGTAAGCCGGAAAAGTGTGTACGTGACTACATGTGAGAAAAAACTGTAAACAGAGCGCTGCCCATTTTAATGTGTGTTTTAATAAAAGCAATGTGCCCAGTGAGAAGCTCCGAAGTCGTCTCGGTGTGTGTCCTGGTCACATGAGAGCTTCCCCTGGTCCAGGTACTTTGAATGACATACAGCTGTCCCCGTGTGATTTATTCTAATGTGTTGTGAATTCCTCCAGGTTACGGTGAATAAACGAACGCGCAGAAGGCCTCTTTAAAGGGGTACTACAACAATTTGGTGACCCCCGACGTGGACAAAAAGAGAGTGTGACAGATGGAATCTTCTGACACCGGGCGCCCATCCATCATAAAAAGGTGAGGTAGAGCCTATTTTATTAAACTCTCCGATTGAATTTATATATAGGCTAAATTAACCAGGGTGTCAGAGGATTCTGAATGTAATTTTACCCTGCAAAACTGTAAAAGAGTGTGCGTTAACTGGACGTGTGAAAATTGAGTCAGATAAGATTTGCTGACAGGGTCGGCAAAATAAGGCAGCTTGAAAGTTCATTTAAAGCTGAAAAAGGTTAAAGTCCTTAAAGGTTAGAGGCCTAATTGCTGAGGTTGGCATCTCAACTTATTGTTTGACGATGCAGTAAGACAAGCTGGGTTTAAGTCCTGTGTTTTGGCAAAACACAAAGGATTAAAAGAGGAGAACTTCATCTGAATTTTTTAAACAGGTGACTGCTTCATTCAAATCTATGAAGGGTTAGATTCCCATCTAGTGGTCACACGGAGGAATTACACAAGCGACTGGGAGTGCAGTCAAAGTTAAATCATTGGACACTCGTTCTGAATTAAAAATGCGGTTGGATTTTTGATTATTTGAGGGAAAATAAAATGCATTTATTGAATATAGGGGGAAGTGGCTTGTAGAGGATTGTTTCCGCATATTTGTGCATATTTCCTGTGTGCGTGTGTCTGTCACAGACAGTTGTGTTGAATTGAGGCAGTACGAGCTGGGATGTGTGTGTGTGTGCGACTGACCTGGATGATTATTTGCGGTAAAATAAAAGACAAAGTACTACATATAAATATCTGTGGTGCGGATTATACAAGAAATGTGAATGTTAAGTGTTGCTGATATTAAACGGGAATGACTGTGACAAGCGCTGACTGACTGATTGTATGTGTGTGTGTATCTGGGTGACGCCCGCACAGAGCGGGCTTGCCATGGCTGTTTATGAAATGCACTGTATTGTCCGGTAACCTGGCGTGTTGACAAGGACATGACAGTGATAAGCGGATTTTATATGCATATTGTGAAGCGTTAATTGAACATTTATTTCACAGGATTTTAAACAACATGTAAGAGGAATTTTTTGAAAAGCCAGGATGGCTAGATTTAAACACACAAGTAACTAACATACAAGCACTGGTTCTCCAAACGAGAGGTAAGGACGATGCTGAAAAAATGAAAAACAAAATCGAAAAAAAAGGTAAGACAAACAATGAAGGCGGATAGAATTAATTTGACGGACAAGTGGAATTTAGGAGATTGGTTTAGAAAGAAACTGAACACAGCAAAGACAAACAGACAGGAAGCACAAAGTAAGTTGAATGAAGCTACTGTTTGGTCCAAAGGTAAGTACCGGACAAACGTAGATAAATTTGAAAAAGAACAGCGCTTCTGGGGAGACATACTTTTGATTTACCAAGGAGGAATTCACACAATGCAGTGGAAAAAACCCGGAAAAGGAGACAAGAAGGAGGGGTCAAAATCAGCTCAGGGGATGGGCTCAGACACACCTCCCCCATATGCACCCTCCTCCAAGTACAGCTCACTCACTGGTGCACCCACACCGCCCCCTGGTGGATTGTACCCCATATTGGAGGTAGAGAATGGAACACTTGTAGTGCATGGCTTGGACATTCCAAAAGGGGGGGGGGGCTGCATCTGTCAGTGGAAGTTCCGGATTATCTATGCCAGCATCTGATGGGTCATTTCAGGATGCAGAAAAAGCAGCTTTTCAGGACAGAGAGGTAAGAGAAAGACAAGAACAACAACAAAGAAGCCTGAGCAAAACAAATCCCTTTTGCTCACCCCAAAAACAATCCTCCCAACCAGCTTCTCTAATTTCAGAGGCTGGGGCACGGGGGCCACCCGGGACAGCAGGGACTGATCCGGTGGGTTCAGTGGCTTTAATGCTAAGTGGATCCTGGAGGCCAGATAGGGTTCTGTGTCCCAATTCTTTTCTCACACCCACACCTTGTTACACCTCTACCCCAGCTGCAGAGCTGCAGGAAAAGAGCCACAGCATACCACGGGAAGATGGAGAAGACAGAGCAGATCCGCAGCACAACCATCCTGAGGACGGATCCCCAATACGCAGTCAGACAGTTGGACAGTTAAGGGGACATTTAACCCGCAAAGCTGCAGCTAAACCAGAAGGCTTTAGTTATGCCCCAAAAACCAATTATCCCCTTTTACAGCAACAAGGCTCTGGAGCCCCCTGTAGGTATAAACCTTTCTCTCTGGTCGACATTACGGCTCTCTGTGACAAGTTGCCCCCCATAACTGAAGGAGCAGCAGTGTGGCTCCAGACTTTAGACACCCTGACGGCAGGCACCACACTAGGATTGGGAGATTATAGAGCAGTGGCAGGACGGTGCATGCTGCACCACACATGTAGAGAGATTGAGACTGCTGCTTACACCTCAGGATCCCCGGATTCTGACCTCTTCACCCAGCATGTCCACTGGCTAGGTGATGCATTGAGAACAGCATACCCTAAAATTAACCCCAGGGAATACCTGGACCAGTGCAAATCCATGTGGCAAACTCAGACAGGAACTAACCCAGCTAATGAGGGGGCACAGCGAGACTGGTTCAGAGATGCTGTCCTTAAGGGACTGCCCCAACAGGTGAAGGCCAGTATGGACGACAATCCTGACATGCTTGGAGCGGACACTGGAACTTGGGATCGCCATCGGATTCACCACCTGTCCAAAATAAGAGAGGACCATAAGAAAAGGGGAGGAACTTAAGACCCTGCAGACCCAATTGCTAAAAATGCAGTTAGCTGAAGCAAAGCAGAAAGCAGGAGAAAAGAAGAAAGACAACAAAACTCCCAAAATAATGTATGAAGGTGGGGTGTCTCAGGTCCCCCAGACTCCTCCCTTTTCCTGGCCATACTTGCACAATGATCACCTGCACTGTTGTATTGCTCTTGCATCTTATACTGCTCTATATTTACTCTCACTCACTTAAAACTGTGCACATATATTTATATTATATTGTAGATATGTTTATACTGTTTAATTTGTATTGTATTGCACCAACTATGCCAAAACAAATTCCTTGTATGTCCAAAAACGTACTTGGCAATAAAGCTTTTCTGATTCTGATTCTGATTCTGATTAGGACACGATTGCACCGAGGTCTGCAACCTCTGGTCCTTATCATGCCCAACCAGGCCAGTTCAGGGGCAGAGGTGGGCCAAGGGGCCGTGGATTCCGTGGAGGACCACTGAGGTGATGGGGGGGTGCTGACGTTTGCTACTACTGTGAGGAGCAGGGTCATTGGAGCCGAGAATGTCCATACAACCTTCAGGCATAGGGGCGTAGGTATGGACCCAGAGGAGGCCCAGGGCGACGCCCGTATCGAGGATGGGGTGGTCCACCACGTGGAGGTCAACAGCAGCAACCTTCACTTCAGCTGCCAGCCTGGGATGAACCCAGCTTTGGGCCAGACCACTACTGAGGGCCCCCACAGAACCCCCTGGACAGAGGGACTGAGGACCCCATACTGTCCGTGACAGTGTATGGACAAACTCTTCATTTTTTGGTGGACACTGGGGCCACATGTTCAACTATTCAACGAGCCCCTCCTACCACCCTCTCCACAAGGACTACCACTGTCATGGGGTTTTCTGGGGCTACACAGGTCCTACCTTACACCAAACCCCTAAAAACCGAGATAAGGGGACAGACATTGAACCACAGCTATTTGGTGTCAGCAGACACCCCTGTCAACTTATTGGGCAAAGACATGTTGATTGACAGTATCTCATACAACCCCTGGCTGACCCTATGGCTGACATATATTGGGTCCTCCTGCATCCAAAAACCATAGCGGGCGGAGGCATCCTCTCGTCCTTCCTTCGGTGGAAATCCTGGATCTCGACCCTGGCGCCCTACGTCTCTCCCCCTCACCCGCCACATGTCACCCTCTTCTATGACAGGAATAACTGTGAGTGTTATCAGCAAAGCTTTGCTGAGGAGCTGGAGGGGACTTCCTGGGAGATCGCCACCACAGACATTTATGTAGCCCCTGAAGGTGTCGTAGCCTCCGTGCAGCTGTCTACAGAACAGGAGAACTGGTTTAAAATGTGGTCTGATGGTGTACCCCATGTTTCACTGGCGCTCCACCCAGCTCACGAAGCCCGCGAGCTGGGAGGATTGTTAAAACGCTCCCTAGCTCTCATTGACTGGCATTCTTCATCCACACCCAATCTATCTTATTCCCCCTCAGGTAACACCTACCGCATTACTAACATGTCCACAGACGTTGGCACCTTGGAACATGTGCAACTTGAAAGACATCATGGTAGGGAAAAAAACAGATCATCCAATGGCTGCAGCTGTAGTTCAGAGCATGCCATCGTCACTTTGGGCAGAGGGCCCCACGGACGTGGGACTCATTCAGTGTTCTCCCATCACTTTCCAGCTTAACACTGACTGACCCATTTGGAAATCCCAGTACCCTCACAAACCAGCAGCCGAAACTGGAATTTCTGACACCATAGAAGGGCTGTGGAACGTTGGGGTGCTGGAACCAGCTGACGGCTCTTCTTGGAACACGCCCATCTTACCAGTAGAAAAGAAGGGCACTGGGAAATGGAGAATGGCCCACGACTTGAGAGCTGTAAATGCAGCACTGTCCACTCCCACAGTTCCAGTGCCCAATCCTTATGTTGCTCTTACCAATCTAAACCCCGAACATGCATGGTTCACCTGCATCGATCTGGCCAACGCTTTCTTCTGCCTGCCTCTAGCTGAGGAGTGCAGAGATATTTTTGCATTCACATATAAGTCAAACAGGTAACGCTACACTCGTTTGCCGCAGGGTTTTGCTCTATCACCAAGGATATTTAATCAGGTCCTTAAGGACTCCCTCCAAGACTGTCCCCTCCCACCGAACACCACATTGATTCAATATGTGGATGACATTCTTTTGGCGACACCAACTGTTTCTGAATGCTTGGAGGACACGGCTGTGGTGCTCTCACACCTAGCAAAAGCTGGGTACAAGGTCAGCAAAGCCAAACTACAAATTTGCCGGAAACAGGTGGATTTCTTGGGCAGGGTAATCTCTCAGCCCGGGACAGGAATGTCCCCTTCACATCAATCTGCTTTCCTTTCTCATCCAAAACCGGTGCGGGTGAAGGACATGCTTTCCTTCTTGGGACTCACTGGATACAGCAGGTCATTTATTCCAGGATACACTGACCTAACTGCCCCACTCCGCGACTTAGGGAAGACACAGGGCATGCGCCATTTGGCGGCGCCTCTAGAATGGACAACAGAAGCAGAGGAAGCATTTATTGCTCTTAAAACCAGCCTTTCCCAAGCTGCTCACTTGGCACATCCAGACTACACATTGCCCTTTCACTTGGATGTTTCTGTAACAGCACATACCGTGAACGGAGTGCTGTTCCAGAAAAAAGGGGGAGTAAGAACAGTGCTAATGTATATTAGCGTGATGCTTGACAACATGGAACAAAGACACCATGAATGTACCAGACATGCAGCAGGGTTGGCAAAAATAATTCAAAAAACAGCCCATGTGGTGATGGGACATCCACTACACATTTTAACATCACATGGGGTAGTGGCATTTGTCAATTCCAAAACTTTGACACTCTCTGAGACAACAGAGATTGAGTAAGGTGCTGTAGGCGCCAAATATTATCTACAGCCATGAAGGGATCAACATGGCAGACAAAATGACAGAAGGAGAGCCGCACGTATGTGCCGAAAAAGTTGAGGTAAGTGAGAAAATCAGACCAGACCTACAAGGAGAACTACTGACAGAAGCAAGAAACCTGTACACAGATGGCTGTTGTTTTAGACATGACACAGAGGGTCTGAAAGCAGCCTATGCGGTGGTGGAAGAAACAGGAACGAACTTTGTGACTCTTAAGGCAGAAGGGCAGACAGACACCCAATCAGCACAGAGAGCAGAGGTGCTAGCAGTAATAGCAGCCCTAGAACTAGGGGAAGGACAAAAAGTTTACATCTACACAGACTCAGCTTATGTCTCGGGAGCAGCGCACGTGGAACTAAAGCAATGGATGAGAACAGGGTTTAGAACAGCAGGACAAAAACCCATTAACATGAGGAAGAAATGAGAAGATTAGCTGAGGCCCTACTACTTCCCCAAGAAGTAGCGGTCATAAAATGCAAAGGACATGATAACAGCTACAGTAGGGTGGCTCAAGGAAATCAAGCTGCAGACCAAGCATACTTTGAATGACATACAGCTGTCTCCGTGTGATTTATTCTAATGAGTTGTGAATTCCTCCAGGTTACGGTGAATAAACGAACGCGCAGAAGGCCTCTTTAAAGGGGTACTTCAACAGGTGCCAAAGAAAATGGATAAAGGCCAGGAGGTCGATGATCAGAATGTCACTGATTCAGTCAAGAACGGCCAACCGGAGACGGACCCCTGCCCCTAAGTACCAGGTGGGGCAGAAGGTTTGGCTCTCTGCCAAGGACCTATCATTAAGGGTAGAATCCCAGAAGTTGGCACCCCGATTTGTTAGACCAGGGCTATGTGGATCATCGGTAGAGGGTGAGCATTAAGTTGTTGCCAGCAGAAGCTCGGACGATTCCCCTCTCCAGAAAGGTGTCACAGGTAGATACAGAGCCAGGCCAGGTGTAGCTTCTAGGAAGAGAATAGAGAGAGAACAAAGTTAAAAGCTGAAATAACAGCAAATAATGCAAAATTGGAGAATAGTGTGAGAATGTAGCAAAGAGGGTGAAAGTGGTCATTATGTCCTCCAGCAGCCTAAGCCTTTAGCAGCATAACTACACAGATAGTTTCAGTTCAGATTATTTAGTTAAACGGCGCTTATTTACAACAATGTCGTCTCAAGGCACCCCACAAAGGGTCCCACTGATGGTCAGTGTTATACTAAAAACGGATAAAAAAGGATTGGGATCCCTTTCTCTGTCAGACTGATTATAACCATTGGAAAAGAGAAGGGGTCATACCCCCTTCACATATAATTCTTTGACACAACTGTTTATCCGTTCTGTCCGAGGAATGCCTTGGTATCTCCTAGAATGAGCTGGAGAGTGGGCTTCTCACCTGGACTTGTTACCTCTGCAAGCTGCTCTCCAAATCATGCTAGTTGTTGTTTGGAAAGCTGAAGAAGAGATTTGAGTTCAATAAATAACAACAGATGTGTTCAACCTCAGACAAAGCATTTGCTCCCCAATTCTCTTTCAATTAAGGACTCTGAGCCTGTTCCAAATCAGTGATGAGATGTTATCTCTCCACCAGGTCCCGGATCTTCCTGAGGCCTCCTCCCAGCAGGTCAAGCCTAAAGCACCCAACTTCTTAGCCAGCCAATGGCCCTCCTTAAAAGAGCCTCTTCTCTGTCCATTTCTTGAGCAGCAGATCCCAGTTCTCATTGAAGGATTTTCTTGTAAAGGTGCTTATCAGGCATTAAACCTTCCTCTAATCGGTTAATTGGTCAGTTTTATCATAACAAGATTGATCCCAATTGATCTCTTAAAGGTTATATGAAAAAAAAAATGTTTTGATCTTACAGATAATAAAGCAGTGAGAACAGAATACAGAACATCTCATATGGCCTTAAGAAATTGGATCAGTTTTGTGATAAAATGGAAATAACAGACCTTGCTCTTTAGCTCGGTGATTGCCATCATTATTCATAAATGTTAGATGAAAAAAACTTTATTAATAATAAGCTGTTAATGTATGTAAATGTGCTTGTTTAAATGGAACTATGGAATTGTTCCAGCTGCAGTGCATCATTGAGCAGCAGTGCTGCGTGAATAGCTTAACCTTTTAAATTTCCCCAAGTGGATAAATGGGAAGTTCTGTTGGAGATGACAGTTGTCATCATCATGTGTCGCTGGGTGTTCTCTGAAGACCAGCTCTCTAAATCAATCATTTTTGTAATGTTTATGTCTTAACCTGCCACAGTCTATTTTTCAACATGAAGATATCAATCACACATTCACACTGTAAAAATGGAAGGGCTATTTGATAGTGAAGGGTGTTTAAATTTTACAAAAAAGACTTTGTAATTATCAGGAACTGTTGTTCTTGTCAGCTCTGCTGCCTGTGCTGAAGACAAGAATGGAGTGTTGCTGCATCAATGGTGAGAATCATATCAGGGAAAAGGGGTTGGACACCCTTAGTTAAGGCTTGGACCCCCTGGTTGGGATTTTGGGAGTATAAAACGTTTAAATATTCCATGTTGGTTGTAATCATACATTTACACCAGGTGTGTTAGGCCCACTGTTGGCACAGAAGAATGGGGTAACATAAAAGTCAGGTCCAGATGGTAAGTTCAGGTTGAAGGGGGTCTACAAGCATTTTTAGCAAAGACAGACATATGATTCAACACAGGTAAAGGTTCTCAGAGCAGGGGCTGGTCTAAGCCTGCAATACACAAAATCAAAAGAGCATCTCTAAACCAAACCAATGGTGCCAAATACAGGAGTTGTAGCCGTAGATCTGATGCTGACGAAAACTGTGCATCTTAAGCCTTGACAAAAATCTTGTGCTTAACCATGTGCTTCCTCAAATTAGAAGTATTTCCGCCGCTGGCCTTGCCCTTTGGTACCACCGGCTACTGACGTCATTACGTTCTTGTGCGTGCAATGCTGTGTTCATGTCCGGCATTGAAAATTGCCTGCTCTTCCACTCCCTCAGTTTCACAAAGAAGGGTTTAAGTGCCAAAACATGGTACCGTTTGATTTTATGTGAATAGGTACTCTGTAGTACCGAAGGAATTTGATCGGTGCCTATAAAAGTACAGAATTCAGTACACATCCCTCCTTGAATCCTTGTGAAAGTGTTTCAGCCAAAACAGAGCAAAACATGGTTTAACAGAGTACAGGTAGGTCTTACAGGTAAATAGTATGAAGATACTTTCTTGTCCAGCTAAATTGTTTACGGAGAGATTTGATAGGTGGTGGATCTCCGGAAAGACTTTAGTTAAAGGCAGGTTCAAGATTATTGTTAGACACACATGGATACAGGTAACTAGTAATTTGGAGATAAATCATAGAGCATATTAACATGTAGGATGGATTAATGCAACCAGCAAAAGCATCAGGAAAATGTTGGAGAAGGATGGCAATCTGTATATCCAGAGATTATGATGCTCAGGTGTTGATAGAGGTCACAGATCCGGCCAGCTGCACAGGAATGGGTGGGATGTGTCACAGGAACAAAACCCAAGAACTTAATCTCAAACTCTACAGGCCTCAGTTAGCATGTTACATGTTGAAGTTCAAGGCTACATCGACAAATAGACTGAACAAGTTTGTTTTGTTTAAAAGTGTTGATAGTGGAAAAAATCTTCCCTCTAAAGAGAAAACTATGGCATGACTTAAGGTTTTGTATATATATATATATATATATATATATATTCTCAGCAACAGAATTGCTGAAAACAAATGAACTACTCTTTAACAATTGACTATTCAAAGTACTGCACCTAACCTGACTAAAATATTGTGGTGGGACCTTAAGGATGCATTAATGTATACAAACCCTTGAAAGAAGAGCAGTTCCGAATTCCTCCACAATGATGTCAAAGGCTGTTTAAAGTCCTATGTAAAATGACTACTTCATGCTATTGCTGTTAAAGGTGGATCACTTGTTAACCATGTTCAGTAGAGTTGTGTACCCCATCTTCTTTTCACAGTATCTATCTCCATGCTGTTTGTAGTTTAATGACTGTTTTCTGGCTTGTGTTCATCAGACTGTAAAATGTGTTACCATCTAAATTTGCTACTCCTGATGATGCTCTGATGGAGAAAATTAAGCTTGGCTGATCGTTAGGCTACCTTAACCAACATGAAGGCAAAACACAAGAGGACTTTCTTGTAAGCTTTAAGAGGGCTGCCATGGCAACAGGTCTTTATACTAAAATTAAGCTAAACATAGTCGTGCTGAACAAAGAAGCGCATCAACATCATTTGCATTTTAGTTGTATAGGCATATACTTATGTTATATATGCTGAATTCCTTCTATGCTTTAAAGCAATGATTGTGTAACCTGGTAAACATGTGTTTCTATGTTTGTTTCATATTTCTTTAAGAACTAGGAAGCTTGAGGGCATTGCACTATCAGAAAGGGATGCTTGTTCCTTAAGTTAGTCCTGATGGTATCAGCTCTACATTCTTGGTGTCTTTCAAACAAAGTACAGTTTTGCACGCAGGATTGTTAAGACATTCCAGCGATCATGACAGATGTGGTCAGACCTTAAGCTATGTGCCTTTAGCTAACAGCTCTACAGTCCCTCAGTTGTGAGGCACCCAAATGCATTTTAACTGTGACAAAACATGGAAATGGTGGTTCTAGCTTCTAAAGTGGTTAACCGCATACAGAAAAGATGATTTATTAGAAAGAGGTTAAAATGGCATTTTGTTGAAATAGGGGCATAGAACAATGGGCCATATATAATAATATGTAGATGACTGAATGATCCAGTCCTGTGCAAACATTTTACCATGCATCCTTGCCAGGTAGGTTTTCCACCTGGAGTGTACATAACTATGAACTCACCAATCTCATAGTGAAACACGGAGGTGGCAGAATCCTGCTGTGGGACTACTTTTCTGGAGCTAAATACAGGGAAAGAAGAAGAACACCTTTTAGAGGTTGCTAAAACATGAGATTGGGCTGGAGGTTTTCTTACACCAGGAAATAGAAATGTTTTATAATTTTCATGTCATATCTTCTTGAACTTCTGCAAATACTGTTCAAAAGCTGGGACTTTATTTAAAACATAATGAGTTTAAACCAGCAAGTTATGGGAATAGAAAACTAATCAGTTGACTTGTTCAAATTCCTGCCTATCCTGTCATGTTGCTTACTCACACGCGGCATGCATACAACACTAAATACACAGATGCTGCAACTGCGTCCTTTTATGTCCATTTAATCTGCTAATGCCAACCCACTGTTAAAAAAGGAAAGACTCAGCTTGTGGTTAATGTGCTCTGTAGTGGTGGATCTGCTGACACTGCACTGGTGTTTAACATGCATGTACTTGAGGCTACACACACACACACCGATCCCCTCCATGTCATTTACCACCTCCCCGCTGTGACTGTCTGTCTGTATAATCCTTATGGTATATTTACTGTTAACGCTGACCTTTGCTTGTCAAAAAGAGATCACATAACATGTGTGAAACATAAAAAATCAATATCTTGACTTACATTTCAAAGTAGCTAGAGCTCTGTTACCTTTTACTTCACAAGAGCAGTTATAGTCACATGTGGTATAGAATTCTACTTTAGTCGCTAGTATCTTTGTACAATGAGAAACTGTCTTGGATTCTATTATATCTGCAGTGCAACAGTAGTCTCCTCTATACAGGAAGTTTGTCTTTATGTTTTCATTTAATTACCGAAAAAGATATGTTGAATTAAGCCGTTGCTTAAGTTAAAACATACAAGTAGACAGGGGTAGATTTCAAGGTAAAACAAGAGGAAAGAGACAAGACATGCAAAATGGACAGGATATAAAGATTTGTTGATTGAAAAGATAACTGTAAAGAAAGAAGCATGTTTAAAAGTCATTGATAATATTAGCTGCATTTTACATGGAGGACAAGTGGACATGGCAAACATTAGCATGGTTGTTTGACCTGGGTGTCTCAGTGTTGCCCCGTGATGGACTGGTGACCTGTCTAGGGTGTAAGTTGTCTCTCATTCCTTAACTGCTGGAGATGGTGCCACTCTGCAATTATTATGTTTTAGAGCATATGTATATAAAAAAAAAAAGCTTCAGTGTCATTTTTGTTGCTGTTTTACAGATTTTATTGGAGTTTCATTACATCCCACAGTAGGGGTTGGTAGTCCACCTTTTAACTGTTTACAAACTTCCAACAATCCCAATGAGGAAGAGGTTCCTGTAAGATTTTCTGGTATGGGTACCTTTTACATTAAAACCCTAACCCTCTTGCTCTGCTCTCCGTGGAGGACGCACGTGTTTTCTCTCCCTCCCTCTTGCCTGCTTCTGCATCTGCTTTTGTCTGTGTTTTTTCAGAGCTTCACTTTACATATCTTCCAAACTTGCAAATTATGGATTTGGTCAGCAGGTCTCTCAACGCAATTGATCAAATCTTTTCCATGGGAAGACAGGGTAAAGGAGAACCCTCTTGCCCAGTCGGTACATTCTTCCCTGGATACACAATGGATTCCTGGCAACAGAGGAAGATTGTGTGCTTGACTACAATGTCGGTTGAGGACGCAAAAGACATTTATATATTTGGATTTTTGATAACAGGATTTCTGCTTTTTGGAGCCGGTGGTTACCTTACTTATCGAGTGAGTAGCAAAACGTGGGCAGCTGTTCAAAGCATCCCAAAGCTGCCTGCGATCCTGGATGGAATCTGCAGAGCGATCAATGCTCAGACTGAATTGTTAAGAGAGCTAAGCTGCAAGGTGGATATGCTTCTTGAACAGAATCGTAGCCTGGAAGCGGCTTTTGGACTCAGAGGTGAAAGGATTTAATCATGGAGAAGGTTGTTTGCTCCAGAACTCCGGGAAAGTCGCAGAAATTGGGATATTTGGATTTGCAATTGAGAGATAACAGTAAAAACTCTTAAAGTGGTTGGAAACCCACACAACTGCTTGTACCAGAACATTTTTCTAAATCTGGTGCCCCAGCGTGGCCTTGGCAACTTCTGCTAACTGGCTATCGACAAAATATCTCCTGGTTATGTAAACATGGCGCTCTTTCCCAGCACCCCGAACAGCTGTGACCCAGATAAGACTTTGTGGCCGATTGAGAAAACTTCCATCTCTCTCCCCAAGGACAATGGCGCTCTGTCTGTGACAGTCTAATTCTTACACACACACTCAGTTATTTATTCGCACCCCAGGATTCCACCGCACTCTTGCAAAATCTTTTCTTCTTGTGTGTTGCTTAGCCCTGCACCTAATTGTGTGATTTCATTACTTTTTCATAGATTTTTAGTTTTATCAGAAGGATTACCAGCGAAAACCAAACATTATTAATAATAGAAAATTTGGACTATAGTTGCTATTACACCAATGATCCAGCTTTCTTAGTTAGACTACAATGGACTGTTGTTACTTTGTTCAACTTCAGTACAGGTAAAAGCAATATATTATTAGCAACTGAAAATGTGGATTAAAGTTGTTTTGTACCAGTGACTCAGCTTCACTAGTTAGAATTCAGTGGAATTATGAGACTATCAATATTATCATCTTCTCTTAGCATAAGATGGTTTATTATTAAGAGTGGCTTGGAACCAATTTCTACCAGTAAACCCGGAAGGATTATTAATTATTATTACTCCCAAAGATTATTAGTGTCAAATGGTTTGTTTTTCTGTGTTTGATTTTCTATATCATTGTAATGTTTTTCCTCATGTACAACGCTTTGGGTGCCTTGTTGCTGAGTGGCGCTATATAAATAAACTTGACTTGACTTGACTAACAGACGTATTTTGGTAAATGGCATAAGTTAAAGGAATAATTGTAGAATGTTTTTAAATGGGTACATGAGGGGTATTTAAAAATGAAAATCTGTGTTTACATCATGTCTTAGAGTCCAATCAAAACTGTTTTAACTTCTCTGCTACACCAGCAGATAGTGGCACACTGAAGATTAGCAATGATAAAATGAAAAAAAAGGTTCCGAGTGTAGCTAAAGTATTAGATAAAAGATTTTCCCAAAACAAATTTAGCATGTGTTCTTTTTGTCACTTTTTAGCCTGCCTAAGTACATTTTCATTAAACAGATGTGAAAGATAAGGTAAGCTGGAATCTGAATCTTGTTAAATTGTAGTTGAAAAGCTAAAGGTGAAAAGAGATTGACAAAAAGCAGTCTAGTGATGTCTGAATGTGGTTTCAAGGTGGTTGGGGGAGATCAAATTAGTAAAACAGGACCATTTATAAAAAAAAGACAATATTCAACTTTTCCTTGGTGGTTTACAGCAATGCTGCATTTGATTTGTCTCGGACGTTGGGGCTCAGCTCTGGGAACAACATCATACACAAGGTGAGCGTGTTCTAGTTGCAAATAGGAAAACAGTTGGATAAGCTCCTATTAGCGGTTTAATTTATTATCTGGACAAATCAATAAAAGTATATTTCTCTCTATTGTATGCATTCAAACCAAGATGAAGCTCTTAATGTTTTTCCAACCAGTCCTTTACAATTTATCCCACCTACAGTAAACAAGTCTTTATCCTGACTCACTACAAATATTTTCTGCCTAATTATGTTGCGTTCTAGTTTTTAGTTAAATCCATTAACTTCTCAGATCACTTTGCCAGTGAAGGTGCAGTGAGGAACACCCATGTGAAACTATTATATTGTGTCATAAAGAGATCAAATCTCTCACGCCAGATGTGCAGCACACCACAAAACTATTTTAAAAGTAATCAGCAATGTTAAACTTATGAAGAACAAGAATATCACATCCCAAACTGAGTGCCAGCTGCTGCTGTTAGTGAGGGATTCATAGCATTATCAGTCAGTCAGTGATTTTCTACCACTTCTTCCATAGGGGTCACCGGAAAGCTGGTGCCTATCTCCAGCAGTCTGTGTGGGAGGAGGCAGGGTACACCCTGGAATGGTCACCAGTCCATCGCAGGGCAATTCAGAGACACACAGGACAAACAACCACATACACACTCATTCACTCAATTCAGAGAAACAAATTAACCTAGCAGTCATGATTTTTGGGACTCTGGGAGGAACCAGAGTACCTAGTGAGAACCCACACATGCACAGGGAGAACGTGCAAACTCCATGCAGAAAGACCCTCAGCTGGGAGTTGAACCCAGGACCTTCTTGCTGCAATGCAGCACCATGCAGCCCTCATAGCATTGTTTTCTTTTCAAAGTAATGAAGACATAATTGCAGTTAGTATGAGAAGGAATCCAAATATAAAGCTTTATTCTGTTGGTATTTATTTTGTTAAATCTTGATTTTAAAAATTCATCATGGTGCTTCCTGGCTTGAAGATGAGACTGATAGAAAATATAGAATGAACCTGCAGCTGGAAACTGCTTAGCTTAGTTGAACATGAAAGACAAATAATGTGCCAACCCTGGTATCATCCCAAGCATAACTGAGGGTGATACAAACTACTGATGTTTGGTTAAATTCTGTTGAAACTGAAGAAGCAAGGTGGCCTTTGAATCTCTAACAGGTGTCCCTGGTGAAGAAAAGCATCCCAACATGATGATTCTACCATCATCTTTCTCATTGGTGTTTTGCATATAGCCCAAAAACGTTTATTTTTGGTTTTATTTAACAAGATCACCTTCTTCCGCATGTTTGTTGTGTTTGCTCCTCAGCTATACGTGAATATGTCTCATAAAATTGTTATAAGATACATTGAATATTGCACATCTGGGTGCAGCCTGGAGGTGTAGGGGTTTAGCGCCTGACCATGTGCAGAGACTATAGTCCTTGATGCGGCTGTCCCGGGTTCAAGTCCCAGACCCAGTGACCTTTATCAAATGTTTCCCCCTCTCTTTGCCTTCTTTCCTGTCTACCTACTGTTGAAAAATAAGGCCTCTAGTGCGGCAAAAAAAAAATTTAAAAAAGAAAATTGCGGTTGCAAGGTGAGCGTATAAACGGAGCAGAATCTTGTTTGAATGCCAAGATCAACATTTTGCATTAAAATAAATCAATAAAGTCAATAAATCTCCAGATCAAAATAAATACCATGATGTGCATTAGCCAGGAGCCAACCTCCAATAGTTTCTATTTTAGAGCTGCACATTCATGTTCTCAGTGATTCATGATATAATGAACTTGAGAGGTTTTAATGGGTCCTGCATTATCATTGTTATTATTATAGAGAAGACTTCCTTCTCAGGGCAATACTTTGGCCTTTCATTAGGAGAGCAAAATACTTATTTCAGCCATCTATTAGTCTTAGAAGGACTGAGGAAAGTTTCTCCAACTACTGACTGTCAGCTGTGAGATGTTTGAGGAGTTTCTTGTATTTACAGCCTGTTTCAAGTCACCCCATCACACCTTAATTGGATCAAAATCGGAGCTTTGACTTAGCCCAGGACTTTCTAATTCTTCATTCTGAGCCTGTACTTGATGGAGTTTTGGGTACATTTTGGGACATTGTCCTGTTGCAGGGTCCAGGTCTGCTTCAACTTTAAGTTTTTTACAGATTTCCCTCATTCACCCTCTAAAGCACTGATCTGGACTGGACTCTATGATGGTGAACTGACCAGGTCCTGCTGCAACAAAGCATCCCCAAACCATGACTTTTCCAATCATGTGCTTTAGAGTGGGCATTACGTTCTTCTTCTGGAGTGCTGTATTTGATCTCCAGATAATGTCCAGATAATTAAATTATAGACCCATCTGTCTAATGAACGTTATTACAAAGGTCCAGGTCTTTTACTACTTTCTTGCTGGAAATCTTCTTTCTGGCCTTTATGATTCTATTAAACAGGTCATCTGATAGTATTTTAGGATTTTTAGAGATGTATAGCATCTTGCGGTCTGCTGTCAGGGTGAACTGGCTTGGATAGCCAGACTTGGGCATGTTGGCAGCTGTTTTGAATATCCTCCACTGGTAAACTAATTTCTCTACAAAGGAATGGCTGATGTTAACTCTTCTAAGACCCCTTTAAATCCTTTACCAGACTCATAAGCTGCTACAGTCTTCCTTTTAAAGGTTACAGACAGCTCTTTCCATCACTCACATCTATATGTGGGCAACACAAACTAAATATCTGAGCTTTAAGAAGGGCAAATATTTGTTAAAATGCTGAGTTAAAATGTTCTCGTCATGCGTAGCTGATCTGATAGACTTTTGATACATTTGATCTTAGCCTTTTGAGATTTGAATAGTAGTGTTTGCTCATTTATTCTTCACCAGAAATTGGATTTTTCTTTTATATTTAAGTTTTTAAAGATTTTTTTCTTCTGTTGTTTACTATTAATTGATACTGATTGTTAAACATTTAGCTGTATTGGTAAAATTTATATTAGATATCCAAATGTCCAAATATGCCAGAAAAATACACAGGTTATCAGAATGTGTTTTACAGGCCTGTATGTGGCATGTTGTTGAAATGAAATCTCCTGTGCAGATCCCTGGTGTGTACACACACAGATCCTTCAGGTCATGTTTAGGTGTTTTTGTTTTTGGACATAGCTTGTATGGCTAGTGCATGACCGTGCTTTTATCTCTGAGGCATAACTCTAAATGTTAGAGGTCAACAGAGTAACTCACCTTCATTTTCACTTTCAAAACGTTATGCAGATAGGACAAAACACTCAACCAACAGTGTAAGTTCAAGCCAAAAAGTTCGAATCGAGACAATTTACATGTAGGCGTGGCTCTTTAAGAATCCATGCAAATTAAAAATGTAACACATTAATAAGCAGAGATGATTGTCCTTGCTTAGGGTAACAAAATATGCCATTAATGAGGAGGTCTAATTATAATCTGCTCACAGTGTGCATACTCAAACCCAGAATGCCTGAGCTTAGCAACCTCAGTAAAATGATATCAGTTAAAAGTCCCAGAGGAGAAGATATCATCTAATACTGTGGTTATAGTCTTCTCACTAAATCAAACCAGGAGGTATTCAGATCCCATGATAATTTTAATAAACCCACACAAATATGTCATCCGAAAAAAATCAACAGGCAGCCTTTCAAAGAGTTATTTTATAACTGATTGCAATGCAATTAAGAACTTGGAATACAAATACTGACCTTTATCAGTTTTCAATGGCAAATTTGATTCTCATTACATTCTGACATATCAAAATAGTGCCACAAGTCCTATCCATTATCAATGAAATATAGCAAAAGACTAAAGTGTCCTTGGGAGTGTGCAGTCCATTTTGAATATAAGTTTTTGATTATTGACCTCTTGCCTAATACAATTATAACCTTTTTTCTCCTCCTAAGGCCTTGTAGAGGACTTTTTTATTTATTCTACATTATGACAGCGTAATGATATCATGCACTTGAATTATAAAATGAATAACCCATCTGATCATTAAACTAGTTAGAGTAATAATAATCAATAATAAGAACAATAATAATTCATTTTTTTTTTTTTTGTGCTTTAGATGATCAAAATCAGAGGGGTTAAGCAAGGTTCTAGGTGTAGTGGTGAGTTGTGCTATGACAATGCAGGTTGAGAACAATCTGAAAGATCCCCTCCTGGAACTAACTTTCTTCCATGTACTATTGCCTTGTTAATGTGTGATGTAGATGTTACTGATGCTGGCTAATCTCACTGACCATTTTTGCATGGAGTTTTGTGTCTGAAGGCTCTTTAAGAAAGCGTCAAAGGAGAGTTTATGGTAGTTTTGCACACGGGGAACACCACTTTGTATGTAATACAGCTTTCAGTTGCAGGGGGACTCAAATTGCTTGACCTTTTCACATTTTGTAACATTTCAGCCACAATTTAGCTTTGGTTGCATGCTCAGAGCTGTTGTGCTGTTGGAAGATGAACCTTCACTCCAGTCTCCAACAGGTATACTCCCAAAATGTCTCTGTATTTAGCTCCATCCTTTAAATCCATCTGTTCTCTCTCAGCTGAAGAAAAGCAACCCCACTGCATGATCCTGCCATCACTATGTTTTAGGTGATGGTGATTTCATGGTGATTTACTGTGTCAGTATTCCACCACACATTGTTCTGTCTGTGGGATGAACAGCTATGTTGTGGTCGCATCTGACAAGGGTGTCTTCTTCTACATGTTTATTGTGCCCCAAACATTGCTGTGAAAAAAGGTTTTTGTCAGGGTTAAATGTTTCACATAATTTTAATATCAGACAAAGATAATCTGATTAATGACAAAACACATATCGAGTGTGACAATATGAGGGAGCATGGCAACGGTTTTCACACTGTTTCTAGCATAGTTTAAAAACCCATGTTATTTCATGCACGCTACACACAGTGATTCATCACATTCTGCTTTTAATTTATTCCTTGATTCTTTCTGCTCACACACAGCTTCCTCTTCCAGCTTGGTCCTGTGCACATGTTTTAAGATGAAAATAATGTGAAATACAGACTGAACTGATGTTATCTAAAATGCTTGCTTTTAGCCCAGAGTCATCAGACAAAAGCCTTGTTCACTTAAGTCAGAGACATCTTAACTGTCCCACTGCCAATAGTTATATGTACAATCACATCTCAGAGAGAAATGTTTAATGTGACAGATTGTCACTAAACATTTTGGAAATCTGTCAGAGGGTGCGCAGAAACTGATGTGCCACTTTCTCAACACAGTGGCGCCAGGGGAATTGTGGCTTTGAGAGCTAGGCCACTCTGTGGACTGTTGGGGCCGCACAAAGAAACAATATTTAAATGGATTTTCTGTACAGAAACGTAGAGCAGTTGCTAGATTTTCACTGGTAGATTTCTGTAAAATAATCTCAAACACAGTGCTGTGAAATGAAAATGTATTTGTCTCCTTAGAGGTATTTTTTCCACTCTTGCTTTTTGTCATGCTTAAATGTTTCAGATCACCATACTAATCTTAACATCAGACAAGAGATAAGCTGAGTAAATACAAAAAGCATCATTCAAATTAGCTGCATCAAGCACCTGTGAAAACTGACTTTTACATCACGGTGGAGAAAGTTTAGCCCGCTCATATTTGCTGAATTGTTTTAATTCAGTTTCAAGTCATGGGCCAAAGAAGTCAAAGAAGCGATGTGGCGTGCATCACAGGTATCTGTATGCATCTGTCTGATCGAATAATGCCTGCACGCATAAACTGTTTTACAACTTTTATATCAGACCACTTTTGACTTTATTCTTTATGCATGCATAATACAATCTCTGCATGACATAAGACCTGCATTTTTCAGCTAAGATAATTCTAAACTATGCTAAAGACTACATATATTAAAACTGCTTCCTAATTTCTGCTCAGCCGAGATCACAGTGATGTGTGACAGTGAAGATGTTTGAAGTATTGTTTTAAAACCAGCATTAACAAAAGGCAGGGACCTGGTTTAAATTATTAAAGCTGCTTTAATAGTTTAAACTGTATTTGCATATTGTAATGGCCATGTCTGTAATTGCATTTTTTTATACATCGGTCTCTGGAGAAAGATTAAAAACATTCGAAAATCCTTGTTCTTTATCTTTTTTCTTCTGTGTCTTTACCACTCTCTCAATCACAGTTACACATACACACACACACACATAGTCTAATAAGTAATCCCCTTCGTCTCTCTCAAGACTATCTCTTGGACACAGAGATTACAGCAGGTCCAATTGTCCTGCTTGCCTAATGCCCTTGCTCTCCGATACTTACTAATGCTGTCTTGTTAGAATCCACTGTAGAAAAAAATGTAAAGAGAAAAAACTTATATGAAACAACTCACTGTTGTTTTACATTCATGGGATGCCCAAACATGACCTAGTTTAAAATGCAAAATTAGTGCATAGAGATGTATATAACTTTTTCCCATGCTTTGTCACACTGCTACCATGTTACTCTGTTATTGTTGAATGAATAAAAAGTGGTGCATATTTGTGGAAAAGAATGAAAATGATACATAATTTAACAGCTAAAAATCTGAAGAATGAGGTGGGTTTTTCATTAAGTCCCCCTGAGGAAGTCATTTGTAGAAACACCTTTTAGTTAAAGGCACATGGCTATTGGAGTGTGTCTGAGAATAAAATAGTTGCCCTTTCTCGTTTGAAATACATCTCAAGCCCAGTTATGGTTGAATAAAAAGCATCAGCAGTTGTTTTTTTTTGTCTTGTCCCAGATTCTCAACTGGATTTCAGCCTGGACTTTGACTGGGCCATTTGAACTCATAAATATTATTTAAGCTAAACCAGTAGTACTGGTTTCTTGTCAGAAAAGAAGCCTCAAGTCTCAGATGTTTAGCCATCTTTATTAGTCAAGTCAAGTCAAGTTTATTTATATAGCGTTTTCAGCAACAAGGCACTCAAGGCACTTTACGTAAGGAAAAACATTACAATGATACAGAAAATCAAACAACAGAGGTAATTAAAAAAATAATAATAAAATAAAGAGAATAGAATAGAATGATGGATAAGAAAATGAAAGGAAAATTGGACTGAAAACTTAACTAATAATGTTTAGATAACACATTCAAAGGCCACTCTAAACAAATACGTTTTTAATCTTGATTTAAAGCAACTTAGGGTTTCGGCATTTTACAGTTTTCTGGGAGTTTATTCCAGATTAGTGGAGCATAAGAACTAAAAGCTGCTTCTCCATGTTTGGTTCTGGTTCTGGGTGTGCAGAATAGATTTGAGCCAGAAGACCTGAGAGGTCTGGGTGGTTGATACACTGACAACAAATCTAATGTATTTTACGGCTAAGCAATTCAGTGATTTATAGACATAAGTATTTTAAAGTGTATTCTCTGAACTACAGGGAGCCAGTGTAGGGACTTTAGAACCGGGGTGATGTGCTCCACTTTCTTAGTTCTAGTGAGGACGCGGGCAGCAGCGTTCTGGATCAACTGCAGCTGTCTGATCGACTTTTTAGGCAGACCTGTGAAGACACCGTCGCAGTAATCAATTCTACTAAAGATGAACGCATTAATTAGTTTTTCAAGGTCCTTCTGGTCCTTTAATCCTGGAGATGTTCTTTAGGTGATAGAAGGCAGACCTTGTTACTACCTTTATGTGCCTCTGAATGGTAAATAGACTGAACTTATATAGCACTTTTGCAGTCATACAGACCACTCAGAGCGCTTTACACTATAGCCACATTCACCCAATCACACTCACTAACGCTCACACCTTCATACACCGATACCGGTAGGCAACTTGAGGTTAAGTGCCTTGCACATTGACATATGGCAGGAGGAAGCTGGAATCAAACCCACAACCTTCTGATTGCAAGACAACTACTCTTCCTACTGAGCCACAGTCGCCTCTGAAGGTTCAGGTCTGCGTCCATCACTACACCCAGGTTTCCAGCCTGACTGCTGGTTTCTAGCTGTATTAACTGAAGCTGTGTGCTAACTTTTAAACGCTCTTCCTTTGGTCCAAAGATTATTACTTCAGTTTTGTTTTGATTCAGCTGAAGAAATTTTTGGCCCATCCATGCATTGATTTCTTCTAAGCATTTACCCAGCACTTGAATGGGTTCATGGTCACCTGGTGACATCGTAACGTATAGCTGTGTGTCCTCTGCATAGTTATGATAACTTACGTTGTTTATTAAAATCTGAGTTAGGGGGAGCATGTAGATATTGAATAGGAGTGGCCCTAAGATGGACCCTTGGGGAACGCCACATGTGATTTTTGTGGTCTCTGATGTAAAGTTATCTTCTGATACAAAAAAGTCCCTGTCCTTCGAGTAGGATTTTAACCAATTGAGTGCTGTACCATATAGGCCTACCCAATTTTCCACGTGCTCTAATAAAATGTAGTGATCAACATTGTCGAATGCTGCACTAAGGTCCAATAATACCAGCGCTGTGGTTCTTCCACAGTCTGAATTTATACGGATGTCACTGAACACCTTGACAAGAGCAGTCTCTGTAGTGTGGTGAGCAGGAAGCCTGACTGGAAGACATTGAAGTGGTTGGTCATTGTTAGGAAGTTGTTTAACTGTTGAAACACAGCTTTTTCAATAATCTTGCTGATGAAGGGGAGGTTTGATATAGGCATGTAGTTCTGTAGTAGCAGCTTGTCCAAGTTGCTCTTTTTCAATAGAGGTTTGGTAATTGCTGTTTTCAGGGCCTGGGGGAAAACACCTGACAAAAGGGACGCATTTATTATTTGTGTTAAATCAGATGTTATTACAGGCAAAGCTTTCTTAAGGAAAGCTGTGGATAAAAGATCGAGACAGAAGGAAGAAGAGTTTAGATGCTGTATGATTTCTTCTAAGTTTTTTTAGTTTATTCTGTGAAATTGGGAAATTTTGTCAAAATCAGTTCTAGTTGGATACAACATTGGTACTGGAGTTGAGGTGGATGTGCTGACTACCCCTCTGATCTTTTTGGTTTTTTCAGTAAATAATTTAGAAAATTCATTGCAGGCCCTGGTAGAGTGGAGTTGAGATGCTACAGTTACAGGAGGGTTTGTTAACCTGTCGACCGTGGCAAATAATGCACGAGCATTGTTAATATTTTTGCTGATGATC
Source organism: Girardinichthys multiradiatus (assembly GCF_021462225.1). Taxonomy (NCBI): domain Eukaryota; kingdom Metazoa; phylum Chordata; class Actinopteri; order Cyprinodontiformes; family Goodeidae; genus Girardinichthys; species Girardinichthys multiradiatus. Next base: position 8,361,535 of record NC_061815.1, read on the forward strand.
TCAGAAAAGAAAGATTCCCTTGCATTTTTCAGTTGTAGGTTATATCTGTGTAGTCTCTCTTTATAGATAATATAGTGAACTTGGAGTCCAGTCTTTCGCCACATGCGTTCAGCTTTTCGACACTCCTTTTTTTCATTTCTAACTGGTGGAGCACTTCTCCACGGAGACATTTTCTTCCCAGAAACGACTTTCACTTTAATTGGAGCAATTGAATCAATGATTTCCGAGATTTCAGAATGAAAGTTTTCTACCAGCTCATCTACAGTGTTACAGGGCAAAGTGGTGGTAGAAGAGTAAATCTGGTTAAAGGTTTCAGCAGCACTGTCCTTAAAGATACGTTCTCTTATCATGTCTCTTTGGCAAACTGAGCCATTGGAGATGATGCTTTCAAAAATAACAGAAAAGTGGTCAGATAGGGCAACATCAGTTACAGACACCTTGGAAATGTTTAGACCCTTAGTGACGATCAAGTCCAAAATATGTCCCTGTTGTGCGTTTGCTGTTTAACATGTTGAGTCAAACCAAAATTTCTAAGAGTGTCACACAGTTCTATTGCACTTCTGTCTTCAGGATTGTCCATGTGAATGTTGAAGTCTCCCACAATTATTAAGCAGTCATAATCAACACATATTACAGATAAAAGCTCATTAAAATCACTGAAAAAGTTTGTTTTGGACTTAGGAAGCCTGTAAATATTCAAGAACATGGTTCGGACCGGGCTCTTCACCTGGAGAGCCACATATTCAAAAGAGTGAAATTTGCCCAGAAATTGTTTTTTACACTTTAGTAAATCTTTAAACAAAGTGGTCACCCCTCTACCTTTTCTTTGCTGTCTGCTCTCACAAAGAAAATTGTAGTTGGGAGGCATCGACTCAATCAGAATGGGAGCTTCATTAAATTCATGTAACCATGTTTCTGTTAAAAACATAACATCAAGATTGTGGTCAGTAATGAAGTCATTGATTAAAAATGATTTTCCCGACAGAGATCTAATGTTCAGTAAAGCCAGTTTATATGATTTAGTTGCTGATATTAACTCTGTGTCTGGTTGTGCCTGACAGTTAATGGCTTTTAAGTTTGAGTGTTTATTACTGACTCTTATCCTTTTGGCTTTGTTCTTTCTGTCACATATAAGCTCAGAGGGCCCAAGTTTTTCCTGGACATGTTCATTTCTGATGGAGTTACCACTGGGGCCCAGACTGCATCACAGAGAAGTGATTTCAAGGTCCTGATTAGGAGGAGATAGATTATGAGGTGGTGGGGCTCTGCGGCATTTGGAAGATGTTGGTTCAGTAGCAGGGCCTCGGCCACCGGCGGTGTTGCATGGAGAAGATGTCAGAGCCATTTGGGTCCCGATCTTAAGAGCTCCTTTCATGTTATCAGAATCCAGTAAAGCAAAAAGCGGGCTCAGTGGGAAGATGGGAGAGCTCTGTGCGGTCTGGGTTGGGGTATGGGGTGAGGGGGGTTTACCAGGGGTGTCGGTCTGGGTCTGGGTTTTGGGAGAGGGGGGTGTAACGGGGGGTCCACCTCTCCTGTGGATTTCGACGGGGAGACCTTTTGTGATGACCTCTCTTTCTCAGCCAACTGGCCGGTTGTTTCTGCTGGAGCTGTTGGAGGCAGCGTTATCATTGTTGTTAATACTCCATGTTCTCTGCTGAAGGTCGAAGCTGCTGACGGATTATTTACTGAATAGAAGAGATTAGATGTGAGACGTCTGGCTTCTGGCTTGTTCAAACAGAAACAATCTTGCATGAAGAGTTGTCTTTTTTCCCAAAAAATATTAAAGTTGTCGATGAAGTTCACAGGTGTGGTGGCACATGTTTTTTTCAACCACTTATTAATCATCAGAAGTCTCGATAAAACCTCATCTCCACAGAAAATCGGTGCAACGGGGCCACTGAGAAACACCTTGATATTGAGACCTCCAACAATAATCAGCAGATGAGTGAAATCCTCCTTCAATCCTTCTGATTTTTTCTTAGCCACGTCATCCATGGCTCCAAAGTGTAAAATAAGGTTTTCTAGAGACCGGCGCTTTTCTGTGATTGCAAGAATATTCTCTGAGATATCGGACATCACGTTACTGGTACCAATCATAACTTCTGTGTTTTTCTTGTTGCAGAAGTTTTTAATCCCATCCACAGCTGCGTGGCCCACTATTAGGCTTCTTGGTCTGGTGGGGCGCTTTTTCTCTGGCAGCTTAGGAGAACACTGTTTAGAGTGAAAGTTGTTCTCAAACCTTTTATTGTTCTCAGAAGATGGATCATTTTCCTGGTTTTCATTCTGTAGTAGGGCAAATCTGTTTTGGAGGGGAATTCCATTATTTCCAGCTGTCTCACTCCTATCAGTTGTTGTGACAGCAGCTCGCTGTCGAAGTCTCCTTTTCCCAGGGGAAACAGGGGCATTTCTCTGTAATTCTGGCCATTCTAATTTATTTAATTGCTGAGATCTTCCAGTGAGTCATCCACCTTGATTTTTTGGCCATGCACCTTAAACATGCCAGGGGGGTCTGCCGGTAGGTTTATTCTCAGTGTTCTGATTGCCGGCTGAGTTGTTGAGCTGGCTGTCACTGTTTGGGATCACAGGCAGAGTTGAATCATCGCTGTAGCCCATGTTCACCTCCACATTCACCTCTAGTCGATGGATTTTCATCTTCAAAACAGCCAATTTCTGTAAAAGTTTGTCGAAGTCCTCTGTGGTGAAGGGAGGTATTTTGTGCTGATTAGCTGGCGTCAACTTGTCCTTCTTTCGAGTTAAATTATGAAAACATCAAAATCCTTTAGAAAAAAATAAAATTAAAATAATAATAATCCTTGGGAGTCGCTGGTAAGAAGTAGTTTTAGTCCAATATTTCCGTAATTTTGGCTAAGAGATAAAAAGTTAGGAGTAAAAGAATGCAAGCAAGCAGGGAGGTTAGGAGAAAGGCATCTGAGCAGGCAGAGAGGCGGAAGCAGAACTCTGAGGCGGAAGCAGAAGCATAGGTTTTCTTCCGGTATTACCCTCCAACATCTCTGACCAGCTTCCCTGTCCCTGCTGAAAAAAGCATACCCACAGCATGATGCAGCCATCACCAAGTTTAATCATAAGGATGGTGTAATTGTGTATTGTGTTTAAAGAGGTGTCTGTAAAACTTCAAACAGGCATCCACAGCTCATCAACAAGACTGCTAGCAGAGTACCAACCAACACCAGAAAAATTGATTAAATAACAGTTTTGTAATCACTGCAATGGCTCCTTGTTTGTGAAATGATTTTAAACTCTATTGGATGGTCTATAAGGCTGTGAATGGTCTTGGACCTGTATATGTTTCAGAATTGATGGTCAGGTACTGACCATGTAGACCTCTTGGATGTGTTCACAAGGTGTGGTAGCATTAAGTTTCTGGTCTCGCCAGCTCTGGAGTAAACGTCCTGAAAACCCGAGCATTGCAGAAATAGTTGGCTCCTTAAATTAAGGATTAAAATCATTCCTGTTTATTGCAGGTTTCCAATAAAACCAGATGTTTTTTTTTATCATTTCATGTTTATAGCTTTTTATTTGCTTAAATTGTCATTTTAACATTTCTATTTCTTGTGATCATGTCCACTTTTTTTGCCTTTAATGTGTATTTCATGTTTTTGATATATCAGTTTTTGCTTTTATTTCTGGTCCTTTGTTTTCTTGTAAAGCGCTGTTTATGAATGGTCCAATACAAATATATATGCCCCACAACCTTCACACAACAGCTGCATTAACATACAACATACAAGACTCCATTTATAAATACAGTGACTTCTAAAGCAATTAATTTTACTCGTACTCGTACTTGTTGTCTTCCGCTTTATCCGGGACCGGGTCACGGGGGCAGCAGACTCAGCAGAGACGTCCAGACGTCCCTTTCCCCAGACACCTCCTCCAGCTCCTCCGGGGGGAGCCCAAGGCATTCCCAGGCCAGTCGGGAGACATAGTCCCTCCAGCGTGTCCTGGGCCGTCCCCTGGACCTCCTCGCAGTGGGACGTGCCTGGAACACCTCCCAAGGGAGGAGTCCGGGAGGCATCCGGTATAGATGCCCGAACCACCTAAACTGGCTCCTCTCGATGTGGAGGAGCAGCGGCTCTACTCCGAGCCCCTCCCGGATGGCCGAGCTCCTCACCCTATCTCTAAGGGAGTGCCCGGCCACCCTACGGAGGAAGCTCATTTCAGCCGCTTGTATCTCGGATCTCGTTCTTTTCGTCATGACCCAAGGTTCATGGCCATAGGTGAGGGTAGGATCGTAGACCGACTGGTAAATCGAGAGCTTCGCTTTTCGGCTCAGCTCTCTCTTCACCACAACGGACCGGCACATTACTGTGGCAGGCACACCGATCCGTCTGTCAATCTCCTGTTCGTGAACAAGACCCCGAGATACTTAAACTCCTCCCCTTGAGGCAGGAACTTCCCTCCAACCTGAAGTGGACAAGCCACCCTTTTCCGGTCAAGAACCATGGCCTCGGACTTGGAGGAGCTGATTTTTATCCCAGCCGCTTCACACTCGGCTGCGAACCACCCCAGTGCGTGCTGTAGGTCTTGGCTAGAGGGGGCCAGCAGGACCACGTCATCTGCAAAAAGAAGAGACGAAATCCTCTGGTCCCCAAACGAGACCCCTCCGGCCCTTGGCTGCGCCTAGAAATCCTGTCCATAAAAGTTATGAACAGAACCGGTGACAAAGGGCAGCCCTGCCGGCAATTCATTTTAATTACATTTTATTTAGGGGAATAAAAGGCTGAATGCATACGACCCTCCTTAGATCTTTATTTGGAAAAGTTGTTTAAAGACCATCATTTTTGTGTGCTTAGCAATTATGCACTACTTTTTGTTGGTCTGTCCCATACAATCCCAATAAAATACATTAATGTTTGTAGGTATAGTAACAAAATGTATGTATGTATAGTACTCTACTCTACATTTTTTTTCCAATGCACTGCAAACATCAACTGGGCTATGTTTAGGACAAAAACAGTGAGTATACTTTGGCCTTTATGATCACTCTCACAAAGATCAGAGCTTTAGTAGAACAGATTTAATCGTTTATCCCACATATCCACTCTGTATTAACTGCGGTCTAGAGAAATGGTTACACACTGGTTAAAACAAGTCTGGAACACCAACAAACTCTGTAACATAATAAGTGCCAATGAATGTTTCATTGCTAGCCAATGTAAACAGCACTGATATTAATACATAATACATGACACCGTCCCTCTTGTATAATGTGAACATGCATAATTAACAGGTTCAGACACACTGCATGCACACACACACACACACACAAACACACACACACACACGTGGTTGTAGAAAGGAGTTTGCAGAATGAAGTACAGGCAATGATGAGGACCCGGGCAGTGGTCCTGACGGCAGGTTGGAGTTGGTAAGAGGATGAAATATAAATGCTCGTCGGTTCTTGCTTGGCTTCTAAGCACCTCAGATTAAACATTAGCTTTATCTTAGTAAAGTGATTGTTTAGACATCATTATTACTGTGAAAATGTTACTTGAAATAAGGTTGAGTATTTTGATTACATTGATTGTGATTAGCTCCCTCCCTCGGCGGAAAAACAAGGCTTATAATTATTAGAGGTAATCTGAGTACAGATAGATATCAAGATGAGATTCCGCAACCAATGTCAATCCAAATCTTCCAAATCAGAGTTTGGTGTTAGGGATAAACTCTGTCCTTCAAGATGTCAACACTCACCCCCATAGGGTGAATGGGCTTTATCGACGACAACCTATAGACTCTTGGAGTGGACCAGATTGAATGGCCTGCTGGCAGTCCAGACTCCAGCCTCAGTGAGTACCTGTGGGATCAGCTTGGACATGCTGTTTGTCCCAAAATGATCAAGACAGTCGTTATGCCTGACCTCCGACAAATTCTGGTTATATAATGGGAAGCCATCTCACAGCAGTATGTTACCTTGCTGGTAAAGAGTTGTGAACAGTTCTCCCTCTATCTACTGAGCCCACTGATGGGTAAATTAATAAATTGTTAAGATGTATAACTAAACTCTTTAAACTTCATCTAATCCAATAAATGATATTAAAAAGAGTTAGTAGCAAATACACTGTCATTGAGAGTGAAACGTTTTTTTAAGGATGCAAAAATTGACCAAACGCAAATTTTCTTACTTTTTGTTCTAAGTTTATATTATTTAGCAAGCAGAGTCATAATGCATGGCCCAACTCAAAAGCCTTTGAAGCATTTATTGTGTGATGGTAACACTGGTTTCATGTTTCGCATTCTATTTCAATAAAGAATCAAATACAGATACAGGTAGGAGGGAGACACACAAGGGAAAGAAAAAAAGATTAATGAAAACTCATCACAATGTGCTGCAAGGTAGGTAAGCCAAATAGGGTGATGATGTAACGTAACATAAAGAGAAGGTAAAGTACTTGACATGTAGTCATGGCAATGAGCAGGATAAGAATGAAGAAAACAGTGGTTGTTAGATTAGCGTAAAACTACCTTTGGAATATGGTTAATAATGAATAAACAAATGCAGATAAATACTGCTTGTTGAGCAACCAACTGAAGTTTAGTCAAAAACATTCAGAGTTTTTATGAACTTAAAACTAATTGAAATTCTGTGAGGTTTTGTAGGATGTTGGACATTCTATCCTCAGTGAGTTTTTACTTAATGATGAAGTTAGCCTTGAAACGATGAGGGCCCTGATGTGTGTATGTATAATATAGTAAGTACTGCTTATTACACTGTCCAGGAATGTGCCTGACCAAATTTCAATAATTCATTAACTTGTTGGAGATAAGCCAATGCCATATTGAGATAAAAAAATTTAAATGATTTTTTCCCTCATTGCCAACTAAAGGGTTCTTTCTAGTGACTGTAACATGTAAGAGATAGCTTAAACTGTAAGGACTTTTCATGTGGCTTCCTTCTACTGGCTGAAGGCTATTGTAAGAATATAACAAGGCTGACTCTAGGCCTTAACTGACCTTCATCAATATAATCAATATATTAATATGAAAATGTTTCATATATTTATATTAAACATTTTCATATTAATATAAAAATGTTTAATATTTATATTTTCATAAAAAAAAGTTATTTAAAAATTACGTAGAAAATGTTGATTTGAATATGTTACATGAAAGAGAAATTGTTGAAGGAGAAAACAAAATAAATAAATAAATGTAGGCATTTGGGATTAAGGGTGTCGATATCCACATCTCACAGCATGAACCTCACAATACGATAATTTTTGCGATATTGTGGGGACGCTCACGATATTGTGGGGAGGCTCACATTAACAAGAATGACAATACAAAATGTTTCGACCAGTCATTGGTGCAACATTTATTGTCATGTAGAATGTTTCTATTCAAAAACTTTGCTAAATGGCAAAATTCAAGTAACAACTCAACATATATTTATGAAGAGAAGGCAACCCAGGTACTATATTAACCTATGAATAAACAAACTTTACCCAGGCATTTAAAAACATAAATAAAATAAATAAAAATACCTAGGGAAAAAAACTGCCTAGTAGATGGTATGCAAAGCTATATCCTTGCTAAAGAGGACAGCAGTGGGTATTTCTCTGCATTGCTTTTCCACCACTTCAGAAGACAGTCAGATAGTGAGATTGTGGTCTCTTTGCTAAACAAGTCCAGCTCTGCTTCAATCACTACGCTCATTTGTGTGTCACTTTTGTGAAAAGAACCCCCAAGGAGTTTCTCAAAAAGATGTCTCTTTGACGGAGGGGAGTTCTCCTTCTTGCAGTCCAGATGTGCATATGTAGGATGGGGGCAGCACGGAGGCGGCACTTCATCTTTATCTGGATTTTTCTGAAAATACATAGAGAAAAAAATCTAAGTTTTATTTAAGTTTTATATATAGCAAATACTACATTGAGCTACATTGAAAAGGAATACATGGTGTTGCATTTGAGATGCTTTCTACATTAATCCTGCATAAACGTCCTCCTTCTCACTGCTGCTCAGATGATGCAAGGTCTGAAACCGGGGATCCAAGGCATTAGTCTCCTGCAAGAACTTTTCATCCTCCCCTTGTTATTTGTCTGCCAAGTCTTTCAATATTGCTGCCTTTATCAGGAAAATGGTGGTTGTGCCTTGAGCATGAGGTTCCATTCTTTCTTGTATCATTTGTTTAAGGGGTGAAATGAGGGATATTGTAGGCTGGAATTCCGCACACAGCAGCACACAGCAGTGGTAGCTTTAATTGGTAAGAGAAGCTTTGCAATGTCCTCTGCATTTGCAATGTCAGTTGTGTCTAAGGTGTCTAGATCACGTGCTTGAGGACTTAGTCCATCACTCAGAAGGGCTGCAGCAACTGCTTGTTGTTGCTCCAAGTAACGCTCGATCAAGTCAAGTGAACTGTTGCATTGAGTTGCTACATCCATTTTGTGCACTGCAAGGTTTAGCGTTTTTTTTTAATGGTCAGCACAGCTGTGGCTATTTTACTGCAGTGAAAAAAAGCTAATCTAATTGTCCCAAGAAGGTGGCTGACAAGGTTTTACCTTTAAACCTGCCTGGGTGGACAGGTTTAAAGAGTGTGCAAAACAGTTGATGTGTGGAGATAACCCAGCTTCCTTTACTGCTACTTTGATGTTTCTTGCATTGTCTGTCATGACAGCAATTCCTGTTTGACTGTTAATCTTGTAAAGTTCCCACTCTTTAACGGCAGAATTTAATACTTAAACTATGTATGTCCGACACCTTTTCTCCTTTCTCGTGTCTTGACATGACAAAACCAGAATGCTTCCACACCTCAGATTTAAATGCTGGGGCATTTACAATATCTATATCGCTATTCTCTGTTTCCATGCTGGGTACGCTACTCTTGCCCTCTGCCATTTTATTTATGTAGTGTGGCTGCGTGCAATCCCATTGGTTCGAAAGAACGCACTGACTGCAATGGTCTATGTAGTTCACTATGCTATGCTCCACTAGAGCGGACTGAAAAGTACTATTTTTGGCTCAAAACACACCGTATATACCGTGATAAGACCACAATGGTTTTGTGGCAATTTACCTGTTGCAATATTGTGACACCCCTATTTGATATGAAAGGTACTGAAATTAGGCATAGTTGTTCAAAGCTCCAAAAGCTCAATGTTGGCAAAGTGCTTCCAATATCATTGTTGGTATTTGTGTAATACGCACCAACAGCCTTCCATTGTATACATACACCACCTTGCAATTGGGTTGGGGTTATATGTTAAATAACTGAATATGCTTGGAGAAGTAGAGACCTTTTGGAAGCATCACCATCTTTAAAATGTTAGTTTTGCTGGTAATGGAGGGAGGGAGAGCAGGCCAATGAGTCATGATCCACTTACATTACTGGGACACGAACTGTCAAAATTTGTCCAGAATGTTTCAAATGAAACTGTTACTAGACCTCTTATTTATCAAAACCTATCTGAGACAACTCTGAATGGAAAGGACTGTGACAGCCTCCTAGAACGGCGATCAACTGGGAGAAGCTATCTTTTGCTACAATTTCATTTGTAACCATTAGTATACGGTATTTAGAGTATTTGACAAATTTTGTTAAAATGTCTGTAATTGCAGAGATGGGTGACACTGGATTTTACACATATAGCAAGAAATCTGCAGCATAACTGATCTTTGAGTCTTCGGTTGATGCCATTACTGGTGATGCCCTCTACTAGCTGTTTTGTACCAGTGACTCAGCTTCACTAGTTAGAATTCAGTGGAATGATGAGACTTCTTAGCACAAGATGCTTTCCCCTACATAGAGGACTTAATGATATAATTACCTCTTTAGAAAGATTGGTTTAGAACTAGCTCTTACCAGTAAAACCCAAAGGATTATTAATGTTATCTGTATCATTGTAATATTCACCAGAGATTTTTAGATTTCTCAGAAGGATTCAATGATTTTTAGATTTCTTAGCATTTGATTTGTTTTTCTGTGTTCTTTGTGATTGTATTGTAATTGTATGTACAGCTCTTTGAGTGTCTCGTTACTGAAAAGCGCTATATAAATAAACTTACCTTACCTTACCTTACCTTACTCCTTTCTCCTAGTAATGCCAGATGACTAGTGACTCCACTGCTAAAGAACATAGGAGTGGGTGGACAATGAAGGTCCAAGTAATGTTAGTGGACATTCAGAACGTTTTGAGTTAATAGGCATTCCCACCCCTTAACACTTATGAAATGGGGGACATGACAGGTAGTGATGGTCACATTGGCTACTAGAAGGTTTGCTTGGACACAAACCATCAGGATTGCACCGAGGGACAAGCATCATGGAGCATGAAGTGCACAAAGGCACTGGCTTGTTTGACTGAAGGAAAATATATTTTATTACCATGTTTATCGGTTTTCAGCTTCATCAGGTAGAGCAGAGCTGGTTGGGGGTCCAGGTTTTAGAGCTTAGCATTGACAGTTGCTCCAAGGAGTCAGGGTCTTATAGATGCAGACCAGTGTGAAGTGGTATTTCAGCCCATTCCTCTGTTTACGAGCCTCCCAGATAACAAGATCTTTGGTTTGGTGACAATAGCAGCATCATGATCACAGGCATGGACTTGTCCCTCTGTAGCTGTTTGGAAGCTAGCGTGCTGTAGACTTGATCCAGCTCTGGTGGGGTTTGCATGTAATGGACGCCAAATATCTTTGTGAAGAAGGTTAATGTTTGAGATCCCTCAGTGGTCTCTGACAGGCCAATAATCCTAATGCTATACCACTGGCTACATCCCCTAAGTAAATCTTCATGGTACTGAGCTTAGCACAAGTTTCAAATAAAGTAATACTTGGTATTTTGAGGGTCTGGATAAATTATTCCAGACTCCCAAATCATATGTCCAGGTCAGTCACTGTGGCTTCTACCATGTGTAGTTTAGCTTTGAGAGAAGTAAATGTGAAATCTGAGCACAGCAAACAACATGGACATTTGGTACTCCTTTATCAAGCTAGTCCAAGCAGGCACGCTTATCTGGTTAGCTGCAGTCCTAAGAAAGTATTAATGCCTTAGCATATTAAGACATTTCAGACAACTTCTTGCTCCCAACTTTATGGGAACAATTTTTTTCCACATACCTGTCCACCAGTGCACAAAGCAATGTCCATCTAAAGGAAGACTTTTGGATGAATTGGAGCAGATACTGTGAATAAGGTGTTCTCACCCAACATCAATGTCTAACTTCTTATACGCTATTCTGAAGAATGGCATACAAATCCCATAAATACACTTCTAAAGCTTGTGGAAAGCTTTCCAAGAAGAGTTGACGCTGTCATAGCTGCAAAGGGCGGGCTGACATTATATTAGACCAGTTCATATGTGTCTGAAGACAGATAATTGAACACTTTTGACAATGTAATGTTTAATAAAATAGGTTTTAGAAAGGTGAACTGTACCTTAGTACCAGTTTCTGACCTATAACCACAGTGGTGTTCCAATACATGGAAAAAGCAGCATTCATGCGTCCACATGCATAGGAAGACAAACCAAAAGAGTCTCATTCTGTTTTGTTTTGTTTTACACCAGTTGAAATGTACCACAATACCACAATAATGGGTTTAACATCAGAACCCAACATTTCAAGCCTCATGCTGTTAGAGTTATTGACTCCAAAATGCATGTGTATGCCTCAGCAGCATATTTAGCCTGTCTCTTGGGAATTCTGGATTTTTCACATCTCACTGATTTCAGTCTTCTGCCTCTCTTTTTATTGCATTTTTCAGGGGGTTAGACAGATCTCCTTGTTGAATCTTGGAGGCTTTGATTCCAACACTGTGTACAGCCATTAGTGCAATCACTTGAATTTTATGACAAAAGCAACTTTTTTATTTTGCAGATTAGCACTGTCAGCTAGAAAGTTCGTTTTCCTTGCAGCAAATAGTGTCAGAGCGCTAAAGCTGCCCTTTGATGCTTTACAAGTTTCCATCTGGAGCAGCATGCACAGTAATACCACTACGCTGTTTTGGTTGAGAGGGTAAGAAAACAATTTTCCAATGATTTAAAGCTCCTTATTGAACTTTAAGAAGCACAGTAGGGAGCAATTCATTTTTATTCAAGCCACTGTAAGCATTTTTGTTATGACTGAAGACCCTTGACCACTCACTGTTCCCCTGCTTAGATGCTTCTGACTGCCTGTTACTGATTATTACCATGCAAATTGTTGCCTTAATCTTTGTGGAGTAAAATCAAGTTTTCTTCATGTAGAGGCTAAGCAAGCGTTCATGGTTTTTCACTGAAGCATTGGCACAGCTGTCATAAATATGCAAAGCTCAAACACATAATGATCTTTATGTGTGAAGGATGCAAGCAGTGCAGTACTGCTCATCAACCTTGATAATTCCTCTGTTCATGTTGACTTCGTTAATCCTGACCAATGCCTTTACTGGATCTGTTCAGTTAAATGATGCACACACTCAAAACACACATAGATTTGACTGAGCACTGTTCAGCTGTTGCCTTTATAAGTTTTTTCTGTGCCAAGTCAGCAGCGCTGAAGAGAAGATGAATGTAAATCCCTTCCTATAGATTATCCATTCTCTTCGCACAAAACCTGCCACAACCCCCGCTCATTCACCCTCTTTATATTCCCTGCCTTCATATGGAATCCGGCATTAGAATGGCTTTTTGAAGGGACACTGCAGTGCTTTGCTGGGCAAAGATGATGACTGTGTTTCAGTAATCTGGCACTTAAGTTGTACCTTAAGGTACACTGCAGGTGTTTTTACCTTCACAAAGTATTTGCTTTATTAGAAATTTAACTTTGAGTTCTATAAGATATTAATTCTCTTTACTAAAATCTCATTATGGCAATCCTAAAGTATTTATGTACACAATTTGTCTGTGTTTATGGTGTTTATCTTACTGTTGAATGTTTTTTTTTTTTTTTTGTGGAAGGGTCAAATTTGGGTTCAAATATAAATTACCTGTTCAAGAAAAGTTGCAAGCTCTTAAATCAGCTTTGAGTTCAGCAGAAATTAAAGTAGGTTATATTCAGCTAAAGTTATTGCAAACATTTTCTAACTTTATTTTATTTTTGGAATTTTACCACTTGATATCTCAAGCTCTGAGAATTGCAGTCTGAGCTGACTAAAGAGAATATGTTTATACATGACAACCCAAGATATTAGCGTTGGCAGCTTGTTAGAAATAGAAAGGGAGTGAAAAAGAAAGTTTAGATAAGACAGTTATATTTTTAGGCTTTTTGAACTCAAGAGTTAGACAGTTTGGGCAACATAATATTTGCTTTCACATTTCAACTAAAACAAGCAGCTTAAACGTCCCAGTACTGCAGATAATGATTAGAAACATATATACATGCTTAGTTTATCTTAAACAAGAAGGCTAGTTTACACTAAAATCACCCCTAGAGAGCAGCTGAATTAGACTGCATTTCATTGAGATTCTTTAGATCGTGTTGTTTTTTTTTTCTGTCTGATGAGACCTAGTTGTCTGTTCCTTAACACATTTTGCATGAAAACACTACAGATCTCACTTGAAAGAGCAAAACCCTCAGTAGACCATAAGGAACACAAAAGGCCATTTCACATTTGCCAAAAACTATCCTAATTACAAGACTTTTGGGAAAATATTATATGGACTGGTCAGATGAAAATACAAGTAAAGTGAAAGCTAATATAGCACTGGCGTGGTGGTCTGTGGCCCCTTTGCATCTTCATGATAGGGAGTACTTGCTACAAATAATGCCACTTTGACTTGAGTGGCCTAGCCAAAGTCTGGACTTAAATCCAATTGAGATGCTGTGACATGACCTTAAAACGGTACAGTTCATGCAGAATAAACCGTCAACAAAGCTAAATAAAAAGAACTCTGCAAAAAAGAGGGCGGCAAAATTTCAATTACTAATTATCGTTATTAAAGAGAGGTCACAACTGGAATCCCGATGACGTTCACTCTCATACCACTGGCTCACCCAGATCAGCAAAAGGGAAGACAACAAACCTGAATAACGTGATTTCAGTGGTTGAACGTCAAACTTGGATCCAAAGTTGAGTATCAGTCCGAGGAGCAAAAGCTTTGCCCCCCCAGCTACTACTAAAAGCAGACGCCATTGCTTTTATGTTCACAGCTATCACAGCCTTTCATGGGTAGTTAACAACACTAAAAATCAGTTGGTTGAAAGGTTAGTGCTTTTTAATATGGTGAATAATATTTCTTTTAAATATTGTTTTAATAAAATAATGGTGGCTGTTAGAAACAACATAAAGAATCAATTTTTGAGACAAAATATTTCTTATATTTTCCTGGTTCTTCTCATTTATAGTTTAGTAACTTGGTGTTTGATCATTTTTTTTAGCAAATTCTTATGCTTTGGAAGGCTGTTGTTTATGTTTATTCTATATATGTGTGCCCTGCTTGCCTTTAGAGAACAGCAGTGCTCAAATTCACTCTATCATCTATTGTTCTAATACCAGGTTGCATTAGGCTGGGATTAACAGGACAATACCTGATAGACCAAAAGTTATTTGGCTACTAATTCCTGATCAGGATGTGGTCTTGTTTGTTTTGTACTAAAAGTTTTATATGCTCAATTTATTACTAATTTTGTTAATAATTGTTATAATTGTTGTAATTATATTAATTAATAGTTGCTAATAGCAAACCAAAATATTGTCACACAACACATGTGTTTGATAAAATAATCTGTAAAGGGTAAATAGTTTTTAATAATCCTATATTTTGGAGTTAAAAAAGCTTGTGTGATGGCAAATTGTTTTATATAAGTGCTAAAGTACACAAAAGCACAAAACAGTCATACTAACCTACTTCGTAAATCCAACACACAATAGCTTACAAGAGTGTCACCACCTTTCATACTAATGTTTTTTTTTTTGTTTGTCTTATATTTTGCAGACTTGCTGTTTGACTCTGAAATCCTTCGACTTTTTACTTCATCCCTGCTGACATTCTAGGCCTGCTCCATGTTGACCTGGGGGATGTGATCAATATGAAACTACAGAGTTCAAGAATGAAATTAGGTGAGCGATACAGGCATCATGCACAACTGTACAGGAGCAGCACATTTTATGTGGCATTATGTATTAAGTCATATGTTGGCTGTAATATTTCACAACCATCATGTTGAGGTGTTCCCAGTTTTGGTCTTGTTGTCTTTGGATTCTCCCATGTTTAATTGAAATTCTCCTTCACCCAAACCTCGGATGCTCATGTCACACCAACTACAGATTCAGTTGGTTATATAGTTCCAATTCTGAATGCATCCAACCAGAACAAGTACGACGCAACCTGCAGCAACTAAATAAATGAATCAGCTTGTATTTAAAAGGTAGACTGACATGTTTTTGTTGATGTGGAAATATTATTGAAAGACATTCAGCTGAAATCTCACTGCGGGAGCAATAAAATTGGTCTGCAGGCAAGTGAACCTAGCAGAAGGGGGATGTACACTGCATAGCTAGAATATGAAGCATAGCTTTATTAAAACAAACAGGGCTGTGCTTTTTTCAACTGTGACTGCATTGCATTTGCTGTTGGAGACTGAGACAAGTGCTTGCAAAAGGGTAAACAACTTAAAACACTGATGTTCTGCTGTCTCCAACTATAAACAGCATTAATTTATAGAGCATCTTCTCTCCATCTGAAGCCATAAACTGCTAATTAACTAAGTTTACTGCTGATTTCAGTTCAGGAGACGACTGAAGTGCTATATAAAAGTTCAAATGAAAAGAGTTGAACACAGAAAATAAATTCCTATTCCAAAAAGTTGAAGATGAGCTTAATAGCCTGCCCAGACATGTGGAAATAAATAAGTGCTCACAGCTCCTCTGTGTCACATCCTTTGATGGGTAACATGGCAGTGAGGTCTGATTAGAAGCAAAATGACTTTTCCTGTTGTAATCAAATACTAATGCACCCTTAAATAACACTGAACAAAGTTTTGAGTCCAGAAGAAATATTTAAAGTGTAAATAATAAAGTTTGTCTCTGTAGCTGTTTTTGTATATATTGCTATTAAACTCCGCTGATAGCAATTTGAGACTGTCAGCTATGAATACAAGCTGTTGTGCTGTACTGTGGATAATTGCACCAAGCTGTTACTTTTTGCTTGCCAAATACAAGGGGAAGTGTATTTTAGATTGAGGATATAGCAGCATATTTTTTAATATGCTTCGGTTTTGTAATGATTAATGATTAATCATGTTAAATTGTATTCATGTTTAGAAACCAGCCAGTGTCAAAATCTATGAAAAATGGATCTGAAGAATAATTTCTTTACCTGTCCAAGGAGTGATCCCTGTATATCAGAAGAAGAAACACAATTGGAAATTTACTGAGATTCAACACTAAAATTAACACTTTATACTGAGAAGAATTCATATGTTTTTAATCTGAATAAATTAATAGTATATATATTATTATTGATCTGATCACCAATATTATTAAAGCAAAAGAAACACCAACAAATATATTTAGCTCAATAAAAGTAAGGAAATTTCCGTTTGGTCCATTATTTCTTCGTTTTGCCAATGCTTTTTAAAATCTTTTTGTGGGTTGAGTAGCAGAATTCACTATGTGGAGTGGCACCCAGGAAAAGTTTCCCAAGTCCTTTCTGTCAATGCCAAATAGCTTATTCTGCTTTTAAAACCTGTTTGGTGTTGGCTGTCGGATGGGATGATTGAAGTTTAAATAAACAAGACTTACTGAAAATTTAATAATTCATTCACTAATCAAAAAGTGGCCTCATTATAACACGTTGGCACTTGTGCTTTATGCTAATCACCAGTGAGAAAAATGCTGCCCCACACCATCACACTGCCTCCCCTAAAAGCTATTTTTCATTGGCAGAGAGGATATGACAAGTTTTCATTTGAGGAACCCATGTACTCAACTCTACTACTGAACCTAAAAATGCATTTTCCAAATATGGTACCATTTAAAGGGAAATTGAAAGGCTTTCCAACAGCATTTGTTGTATTGCCAATAAGCATTGTATGCAATAAAGTAATAATCAACCAAGCACACATTCCTCACTCTTTGTGCTAAGTTTAAATAGAGTAACATATAAAAATACTACACTAATTCTAATTTACACGCAAATTGCTTAAACGGAAATTGTTTCTCATGCTGCATCATACGGATGACCATGCTCATGGCTAATAAACAGCAGACTGTCCATGTCAGATTTCAGCCCTGGTCAGCCCCAAAGTTGCTTGCTGATGAGCAGGTGCTGAGAAAGCCAGTAATGAAAACTGTTGCAAAACGGCTGAGTGAATTGGAGCCAGTCAATGTGGAGTCAATGGAAAACATGGGACAGTAGTTCCCAGACAGAAAGTAGAAAAACTGTGAGGTGAGCTCAACACAGGAGGGATAAGAAGGGACTCAAGAATCGGGATTATCCACAGGGCCTTGGCACAGGGGAACAGCCACAGATCCCCAAAATGCTCCAGCCTTGTGAAAAGTAGGAGAAAAGACTAAGTGTTGTTCTGCAGGAAACAGGGGGCTATACAAAGTATTAACAGCAGGGGTACCAATTATAGAGGCACCGGTGATTCTGTTAAAAAGTACGCTCTTAACTTGGGATTTCCCCCCTACTAAGTAAATATACTCCAATGAAAGGCTGGAATATTCAAATCTTTTCAATGTGAGATTATACTTCTACAAAAAAGATGGATCTATTATAAAGCCATGGAGGCATCTTTGCTAGGGATGCCAGTAAACATATCTAGGGCTATATGTATCTTCAGCCGCCATGCAACTGACAACTGATCATTAAAGTACACATAGAAAACATTTGATTGCTAACATGCTCGAATGTACCTTCTTCCTGCCACCTGATTTGTCTTGTGTCCATCCTCCTTGTTTGCCAAGCTACTGTACCTATCTCCAGTCCAACACACCAGAAGCTTGAGTGAAATGGACATTCGCAGCTTGAGTAGTTCTGCAAATGAAAAGCCTCTGGCTACCGTCCAGCTGAGTAGAGTGATTGACTACAGACTTAATGGCAAATGTAGTGCAGGGGTTGGAGATATGATTTGAATGACCAGTGGCAGTTGGGCTAATGTCAGTGGCAGTCAGATAAATAATCTACACTGACTAAAACAGACACTTTAGATGTGGCCTTTGGCATTATATTATTGAAAAATATGGCATTATGCGACTATTATGTCATCAGAATTTAACATATCAGAATGTGTTCTAAAATAATAACATAATCCTTTGTGTCTGTAAGGAAAATGTTTAAAAAGTATAATTTTTCCCCAATGTGCATACAGGTCCTTCTCAAAATATTAGCATATTGTGATAAAGTTAATTATTTTCCATAATGTCATGATGAAAATTTAACATTCATATATTTTAGATTCATTGCACACTAAATGAAATATTTCAGGTCTTTTATTGTCTTAATACGGATGATTTTGGCATACAGCTCATGAAAACCCAAAATTCCTATCTCACAAAATTAGCATATTTCATCCAACCAATAAAAGAAAAGTGTTTTTAATACAAAAAATGTCAACCTTCAAATAATCATGTACAGTTATGCACTCAATACTTGGTCGGGAATCCTTTTGCAGAAATGACTGCTTCAATGCGGCGTGGCATGGAGGCAATCAGCCTGTGGCACTGCTGAGGTCTTATAGAGGCCCAGGATGCTTCGATAGCGGCCTTTAGCTCATCCAGAGTGTTGGGTCTTGAGTCTCTCAACGTTCTCTTCACAATATCCCACAGATTATCTATGGGGTTCAGGTCAGGAGAGTTGGCAGGCCAATTGAGCACAGTGATACCATGGTCAGTAAACCATTTACCAGTGGTTTTGGCACTGTGAGCAGGTGCCAGGTCGTGCTGAAAAATGAAATCTTCATCTCCATAAAGCTTTTCAGCAGATGGAAGCATGAGGTGCTCCAAAATCTCCTGATAGCTAGCTGCATTGACCCTGCCCTTGATAAAACACAGTGGACCAACACCAGCAGCTGACACGGCACCCCAGACCATCACTGACTGTGGGTACTTGACACTGGACTTCTGGCATTTTGGCATTTCCTTCTCCCCAGTCTTCCTCCAGACTCTGGCACCTTGATTTCCGAATGACATGCAGAATTTGCTTTCATCCGAAAAAAGTACTTCGGACCACTGAGCACCAGTCCAGTGCTGCTTCTCTGTAGCGCAGGTCAGGCGCTTTTGCCGCTGTTTCTTGTTCAAAAGTGGCTTGACCTGGGGAATGCGGCAGCTGTAGCCCATTTCCTGCACACGCCTGTGCACGGTGGCTCTGGATGTTTCTACTCCAGACTCAGTCCACTGCTTCCGCAGGTCTCACAAGGTCTGGAATCGGCCCTTCTCCACAATCTTCCTCAGGGTCCATTCACCTCTTCTCATTGTGCAGCGTTTTCTGCCACACTTTTTCCTTCCCACAGACTTCCCACTGAGGTGCCTTGATACAGCACTCTGGGAACAGCCTATTCGTTCAGAAATTTCTTTCTGTGTCTTATCCTCTTGCTTGAGGGTGTCAATAGTGGCCTTCTGGACAGCAGTCAGGTCGGCAGTCTTACCCATGATTGGGGTTTTGAGTGATGAACCAAGCTGGGAGTTTTAAAGGCCTCAGGAATCTTTTGCAGTTGTTTAGAGTTAACTCGTTGATTCAGATGATTAGGTTCATAGCTCGTTTAGAGACCCTTTTAATGATATGCTAATTTTGTGAGATAGGAATTTTGGGTTTTCATGAGCTGTATGCCAAAATCATCCGTATTAAGACAATAAAAGACCTGAAATATTTCAGTTAGTGTGCAATGAATCTAAAATATATGAAAGTTAAATGTTCATCATGACATTATGGAAAATAATGAACTTTATCACAATATGCTAATATTTTGAGAAGGACCTGTATATTGCTTTTGCTCCTAATACAAGGAACTACTTTTGGTTTGTTTCCAGAACTGATGACATGGTTTAGTTTTTGTGTACCTTTTTGTGCTATCAACAAGTTTATGGCTGGGTATCTGACCAGTCTTGTTGGTAGCAGTGGTGGAGTTCACTTAAACTGTTTCCAGGGCAGTGAAGCACAACCCAAAAACTGCTAAAAGGTTAAAGGTGACCTATTGTACTTCCTTTTAACATTTGGGATAGGTCTATAGGCTATACAAAACATGTTTACATTTTTTGCACCTCCTCAGTTGCCCCTTTTTATGAGTTCCTTTCAGAATGAGCTGTTTTAGGGCTCTGTCACTTTTATGCATATTAGCTGTATCTGGCTGCGCCAACAACCAGCACTTCGTACACATGAAAATGAAACCGAAACTTATAAGACCCTACAGTAAGTACTTACATTTCTGTGATCTGCAGATTTGCCAGGAACAGAAGGGACTGAAGTTTTCTTCAGTCTAAGTCTTTCTGCAAATCCTGACATATACTGATGTGAGTTCTCAAAGCAGTCCGTGGTCAAGGGATTCGCACAAACTAGTACTGTCGTCGGGAATGTTACTTGAACATTGCCCTCAAAAATGAAACGAAGCCATGAATCTCTGTTATCCAACAGCAGGAGAATGTGCATGGACACATGTGGGTCTTTGCAGCCAACAACAAAACATCTGCCTTTGAGGGTAGCCATTGCACAGTATGTGTTAGGTAAAACCAGCCAGCGAGACATGATCCTCTGCTAAAAATCAAGTGGGTGGAGCTCCGCTTCAGTTGCTAGTCAAGGATGGGACTCAGGAAACATTGCTAGGTGCCAGTGATGTGACAGTTACACAGCTTTTGAAACCACTCATTTACTAGAAAAAAATAAAACAATTTATAGCCAAAAAAAACATCTGTTTTTTCTTCTTCTTTTTTTTTTTTTTTTTTTTGCATTTGGACTGTAGAAGCATTGGAGACCCAAATGGAAGTATAAAAACAATCAAAAAGTATATTTTGCATAATAGGTCCCCTTTAAGATAAGGTTTTACAGAAGAACATTCTTGAAGCTCAAGGTTGACTTGATTTTTAAATGCTGAAACAAAACGTTCTGCTGGAACACCAAAAATTGTCCAAATTTCAATCATTTAATTGTAAATGTTTATTAAAGGGCTGCATGGTGGGGCCGTTGGTAGCAATGTTGCCTTGCAGCAAGAAGGTCCTTGGTTTGACTCCAAGCTGGGGGTCTTTCTGCATGGAGTTTGCATTGAGACTGCTATGTTAATTGGTTTCTCTGAATTAGGTGTGTGCATGGTTGTTTGTGTGTTGCCCTGGAATGGCCTGATGACCTGTCCAGGGTGTACTCCACCTTTTACCCATAGACTGCTGGAGATAGGCACCAGCTTCCTTGTGAGCCACTATAGACGAAGCAGTATACAAAATGATTGACTGACTGTTTATTAAAGTTACAAAAGGTGGAAGTACCCCCCCTTTTTCATTATTCCATGTACTTTGTAAAAAGCAGAAGTGTCACTAACATAAATGTCTAGTAATGATCCTCCCGGCATCATACTAGACAGTTTTTCAGTTTTAAAAGTGTCTCAGTAACTTACTGATATTGTGGTCAGAAAGCTTAATCTTGGTTTAGTCTAACTATATAATGTTTCTCCTGAAGGAAAAGTTCATGTTGGAGCTGCAAAGCAATGTTGAAAACAGGGATTTTTTCATGGCCCTTTTCCACTAGTACCTGCTCGACTCAACTCGACTCTACATTGTTCAGGTTGTTTTTTTCAATACAGTTGAGTACCACCTCAGAGTGGGTGGGGTCGTCATAGCAAGGCAGCCCCAGAGTGCAAAAAGTAACACAGAGAGGTATCAAACTGAAGGTTACATCCTAGATGTGTGAGGGTAAGCTAATGGTACCTAATGGTAGCTTGCTATAGTGGTCATATACACAATAAGCCCAGTGTACAACAATTTAATGGTTGATATTAGTTATTGTAATATGCATGCTGTGTGTGTGTGAGTTTCAGATTTCTCTGCTTGTGCAAATTTCACACTGCAGACTTTCAGTCTTGGCATTTAACCAAGACTACCTGTAGTGCGATGTTTGGTTGCAGAACTTCTTGATGTCTGAACAAATGCTTAGCTTCCTGTGCAACAAACTGCATCTAGCTCTGGAGTGACGAGATGCAAGAGTCAGCATCACAATTGAATTGAGCAGTTTTGTGCGGCTGGAAACATAAAAATATTCTTGTTGCCTTCCAAGCCCTGAGCCCAAACATGTATGAAAGTATCATACTAAGAATTTTGACAGTAAACTTTGGTGTCTTAAAAATGTCTTTATCTTAGTTTTGAGCATATTACAAAGACTATGACAAACTGACTTCTAAAAGAAAACGCTAAGAACAATGTAACAGTTAAATCATTTTGGTTTGGTATGATTTGATCAACAGAATTATGAACCACAAAGAAGTCAGATAAAACAAATTAAATAAATGGACAATTATCCCAATATCAGGAAATACAGAAGTTAATATGCCACAGAATTCCTTAGCATAAAAGTGCTATCAGTAAAGAGTACAGTTTCTTCTGCACTGGCACTTCGAAGAATAGAGTCATTTGTGTGATGACTTCACCCAGTAAAAAAAATAATTTATTTAGGTTACCTTTTCTTGAAAATGAGCCATCAATGCACAAAAATGTCACTGACAAATGCTTGAGTGATACTATTGACTCCTCCCACTAATGTGTGCTCAGATAAAATAAAGCAATTATGGTGAAAGCACATAAGTCACAATTATTCTATTACTGACAGAAGCAAAATACAAACTATTAACAATAATCAAGAGGACAGGCTCTTCTACTATGGAGAGCAAATAACTCAAGGTATATACATTTTTATGTCCCCTAAATAAATAAAAATCTGGGAGGGGGCACGTTGCTGCGTTGTGTTAGGCATTGGCTGTTTCAAAGCTGCCAATTGTGTGGGAAACAGAGCTTGGAGGGTCCAAATTAAGAGAGGTGCAAGAATATGTACACAGAAAGTCAAAAACAAAAAAACACAATCGAAGTACACAGAGACATGTTAATACAACATGCGTTAGACAGCGAGCAAACACCCAAGCAGAGCACAGAGTTAGCATTAATGCTAACTAGCTATCTTAGTGTCCTTATGCACTTTCAGAATATTCATGTTCAAAGTAAACTCACCATGACTAAAATAAAAGATGTTTAAAGTTACAAAACATTCACCACTATCTTAAATGGAATCCAATAATGCAGTCACATACATAATCAAATACATTCTCCCTCCCTTTGCTTGCCAGTTGGTGCTGGTAAATAGCTGCTATTTAAACCACTTCACCCATTGTAGTTCTGGATGGTCTGATGATTGCTTTACAGCATTTTAAGCTTGTCACGAAAATGCTTTGGTGTTCGCCTGTACCCGTATGCAGCCTTTAAACAAGTCACTGTAGTGATGCAACCAGTACTGCCACCCCCTAGCCAATCAGTGACTGACAGTCATCTGACATCGGATTCTCAGTTCAATTTAGCTCACTTGATTTTGGAATGAACAGTTGTTCAAAAATTGCTTTACAAGACTTTCCCAACTTTTTGACCTGTATGCATGGAATAATCATAGTTAACACAAAACTTAACAGGCCAAGAAAGAGCAGCTACAAGAGTAACCACGGTGACACATGCAGAAAAATTGGTGAAAGGAAGAGTTAAAAACAGTCAAAGGAAGATATGGTGGTTTTCAATGAAAATATGAAATTTCTTTGAGTAGACCCATTCAAGTTGCTAAATGTAGCAAAGGTAGTCCAAACTATTAGTGTTTAGGCTTTCATACATTAATATGGAGAGCTACATGCTGTGGTCAGTGAAGCATCTCTAGTGGGGGTCAGAAATATTTCAAAGGCCTACATTAGGCAAACATGGCTGTTATTACAAGTGAAGTAAGAATTTCCATTGTTTTATCTAACAATTTAACTACTACTATTATTTAACTACTGGGAGCTACACTGCAGGAGGGTTAAATTCATTGTGTACCCAGCATGCCTAAAATGAGTAAATTGACAGTCACTCTCTAGATTTTTTCCAATATATGTACATTGGCTAATAGAATTAACAGTGTCTTTCTATTTACCAATTTAAACAAACTGAAACTGCAACTCCCTTGGAAAAGAAATGCAACACTGGTTAGGATGACATCTTAAAAACTCTACTAAACTATCTGAGTAAACTGGCTGCGATATGTTGCACACTTGAGGAACTGAAAGCATGTGGTGGAGGGGGCAGACTTTCTCCCTTCATGGTAATTTATTTTGAAAGTCCAAAGATGTTATTCGTTATGACTGAATGTTTAATTTATCCATACACGACTCTCCACACTAATACTTGTTGAAAACCCCATGCTTACTTGTGTTCTCCTTTGTAAATTGCTTTGAAATGGTCTTTGTCCATTGATGTTAGAGGAACACATACAGGATAGCCACCTCCGTTTGTTCTGTTTCAGAACTGTGTGCAACCAATAACATGCTCAGCTTAGGTAATTTGGCACCAGGTGTCCTTTTTAACGAGTCAGCGGAGGGTCCCAAAGCAAAATGATAAAAGCGGGCCCTGCCATTCACAATGCATCACATTATTAGGTCAATAATTGGTCTGAAGCCAGCTGTTTTGTCTAGTGACATGTTTGTCTCTCAGAAGGTAAACCTGTGCAGCCCAGACCTTGCTGACTCTATTACACTTTTGCAGCCCTTGGCATTTTTCATGTTTTGTTGCCTCACTACCTGGAATTAAAATGGATTGTCTGAGAGTTTGCATCATTTCATTTACAGAACATACCTACAACTTTGAATATGTTTTATTTGTATTATCTTGAAGCAAACAACACCTAGTACAAAGTAACAGAGAACTTTGGTGTGCATGAATGTTCATCCCCCCCCCCAAATACCACCTCTTGTAGCAATTACAACTGCAACACCCTTTGGAAGTTTCTATGAGGTTGCCAGATTTTGACACTGGGATTTTGTCCTGTTGATTTAAGGCAAAGCAGCTCCACCTCTTTCATGTTGGATGGTTTTCACTTGTAAACAGTGATCTTCAAGGCTAACCACAGATTCTCATTTGGATTGAGGTCTGGACTTTGACTAGGCAAAACAACACATTTAAATGTTTCCCTTTAAACCACCCTGACTTGTACTTCTCAACAACTCTGTCCCTGACTTGTTTGGAGAGCTCCATGGTCTTCATGGTGTGATGCCCTTTGCTTATTGGTGCCACAGCCTCTGAGGCCTTTCAGAAAATGTGTGTTTATACTGAAAGATAATGTGGCACTTAGTTTGCACACAGGAGGGCTCATTTCACTAATTTTGTGAGTCTTAAAGGTAATTAATCCCACCATAACTTTTTAGGGGCTTCATAGCAAAGTGTACATATGTACATGTTATTCTTTATTATTCTTTTTTCTTTACATATTCTTTTTCTCACTTCACCAATTTAAACTATTTTGTGTAGATCCAGCAATAATAAAATAAAATAAGATTAAAACATTTAATTTACAGGGTGAAATGTAACAAAATAGGTAAAAGCCAAGAAGGGTCATAACTTTTGCAAGGCAATTTACATTGCAGTATTGACCCTCCATGTGTCATATACCTTTTCAACTTGTAGCATCTAGCATGGCTGATGGGGAGCTTTTGAAAGAAGGAAACTTGGTTTCTGCTGTGCCTCTTGTGAAAACACATCAGTGGCCATCTCAGTGTTGCTATCAAGGTCAGCAAAGAGACAATATTGCCCAAGGTTGTTGCCAACATATCTTCTGAGGACTCTTGAGAGGCTTGACTGACAGAGTGCAGAAACAAAGTGTATTCATTGAAAAACCAACTGAAGAAAACCAGATAGATTATAGTTTAATTGTGTGACTGAGATCAAAAATAATCGTTCATTATCCATAAGAAAGTCTTACTATGATGTGTTAGAAATTATATTACCATAAGACGTATTCAAACAGATTGCCTTATGAGTTTTGTGCTTCTTTCCTTCAGCAGTGTCAAGGTTCCTGCAGCTTCTGCTCAGTGTCCACAGAGCTAGATAGGACAGTGCACTTCTCTATGTGTACTTAAGCTACAGTTCCTCTGTGTGCAGCCAAGTGTGCATGATCCATGTTAACTGTCCTCCCTGGTTAAAATGGGCTGGCAACCTGCTGGCAGCCTGATGTCTGACATAAACAATGCATATTCATGTGTCATGAACACATAGAGGCTCCCTGCTGTTCTGCTGCCACCGAGCCGTATGGACAATTAGTCAAGGCCACAACCTTCACCTTTTAAAGTATTCCTTTGTTTTTTCTTTACCCTCTTTTTAAACTTTGTTTGTCTTTTTCTGGCTTGGATCTGAATTTCTTCTTCCTTTGTTTTCAACTTCTCTTTGCTAATTTGTTGTTCTCCTGAACATGCCTGCCCTTCTCCTCTGTCAGCATTTAATATAATTGTTCAGTCTTTTGTTTTCCACTTTTATTTTATTTTGTCATTTGTCCTTTAGTTGCCTTTGGGGCTTTAGGTTTTTTCGTTGTTTACTCTTTAAATCTCTGCTTGAACAAGGCTTATTGTCCTGAACCACACTTATAATGAGATGTTTAGCCCTGTGAGCTCCTTTGTGGCTCTCCTTGTCCATTTGCATGTGATTTACAACCAAAGATTGGAAATGTTTCTTGTACTGAATCAGAGTCACAGGATTGCAATTTTAAAACTGACATAATGCTTTACTAGTAGATTTAATTATTTGTCAATCTTATTTTGATACCTGTATAAACACAGCTGTATTGTTTTCAGTGTTGCTTTCTGGTTCTGTTTCATTCCTTCCTGACTGCCAGTGGCAGTAAACAAAGTGGATATGTCTCCTCGCGCTCCGCGCCGGTCAAGATTAAATGTAAACAAAGTCACGCACGTGACACGTAGCCCACCTGGGCGTGCGTCTATAAGTAGCACGTGGAAGGCTACGTTCGGTCTCTTTGATCTTCTCGCTGTCAACCGTTGCGTGTTTCGCAGGTTGGTCGCTCCTATAAGTCCGTGTTTTGGCGCTTATTGGGTATTGCTGGTCTAAAAGAGGTAAGCACACTGTTGGTGTGATTCGGCATCATCCTGCCTGTGACTTTTTCGTCGGAGTGCTCTTTGTAGCCCTCTAAGGCTGTGGTTAACATTTCTCTGTTTCTGTGTTAGCAGAACTCTAGTAGCCGGAAGCTTGATGCTGGCGCTTCTTTTCCCCTGTTGAGACCGGGTGGGGAGGAGCGGAGAGCTGCAGTTTTCAGGTGAGTGGAAGCTGGATGTTCTGACTGCGTTCTGTGCTGCACAGTTCTCGCTCGGATTGCCTGGCTCGTGTCTGTATTGAGAAGCAGTGGATTAAAAAGAGGCCTCTGATCGCGTTCTTCAGTTCTATTGAAGTCCTCGCTCAGTTGGCCTGGTGCCTGCCTGCATTTCCCACGTCTGTGATCAGGATGCTGGCGTGCGCTTCATGTGTGGCTCCTCTACAGGTAGAAGACGGACATGACCTGTGCCCCAAATGCCTGGGCGTGGGTCATCTCAGGGAAGCTCTGACGGACCCATGCATGAACTGCAGCATTTTGCCGTTGCCTGTTAGAGAGAACAGGCTACCTCAGGTGGAGAATCTCCTCTTCGCGGCCGAGCTGCCACCCTAAGGGATGCCACAACCGTGTTCTGGGAGGCGGGGGGATGCGCCAGTGGAAGAATGCCGCAGCCACAGAGGAAGAGGCCTCGGCTGGAGCGCCCATCTCGGCTGGAAATGGACTCTTTGAGGGCCAAGGTGGAGCAGCTCAAGGCTCTACTCAAGGCCCCAGAACCCACGCCTGCCTTCCAAGCAGCATCAGCTTGGGAGTCGGGGGAGGACCTGGAAGATGATGGAGTCTCTGTGAGGGCCTCCAATTCAGAGTTCCAGTCAATCGAGGACCAGCGGGACCCCTTCCCAGACCCTCGGGATAGGGAGGGGGATCCCCCGAGTATTGCAGGAAATGATGGCTCAGGTAATTCCTTTAGGAGTTCAGTTAGCTCTGGCCCAGGGGAGGAGCCATGCCAATTATTGGCAATTATTTTGGCAGCCTTGGCCAAGGTTGACCTGGACGATGCACCCGTGGCCCGGCCAACGGGAAACGCCTCCATTCGAGGTGCCACTGTCGTCTGCCTTCCTGAAAGAGCTTCAGCGCTGCTGGAGGGATCCTAGAAGCTTCTTCCACCATGGTTGAGACGCACAGATCCTGGCGTGCATGCGCAATCCTGGGGATCATGGTCTGAGAAAAACAATTTTTTTAAATAGATGGCGGGAGCAGCACTGGGCAACACAAATGACGCAGCTCTCCAGGCCTTTGGACTCATGTCCAGGGAACTTGGTCGCCTTTTGTCCACTCTGGTGGTCACCCAACGCCAGGTCTGGTTGGCACAGGCCCCGATCTCGGATGACTGTAGGCAGAGCTTGTGGAGGCTGCCGGTGATACCGGGCCAGCTGTTTGGACCGGAGGCCGAGAGGGCACTGGAGCGCCATCAGCAGTGGGCCACCTTTTGAGCCTATGGGGGCTGCCCCATTGAAACTGCTGTCTGTTAAGACTGCTTTTTTGTTGGCGGTAACAACAGCCAAGCGGGTCAGTGAGCTCCACGCACTCGCCATCCCCCCTACCTGCCTGCGTTGGAAGGCAGGCGGGTCCGGAGTAACGCTGTGGCCAAACATAGCCTTTCTCCCTAAGGTTCTGCCCCCAGGCTACGTGAATACAGCCATTGAACTGGGGGCATACTGCCCTCCCCCGTTTCAGTCCGAGGAACAGAGGCTGGCTAACACGCTGTGCCCGGTCCGGGCATTGCAGCTGTACGTGGTGGCTACAGGCGCTATTCGCCAGTCGGACCAGCTGTTTGTGTGCCACGGGGGACAGAACAGGGGGCGAGCCCTTTCTAAGCACAGGCTGTCGCATTGGGTCGTAGATGCTATTGCGCTGGCTTATGAGTCTGTGGGGGCAGCTGCCCCTTCTGGTGTTGTGTGCCATTCCACCAGGAAAGTGTCTACGTCTTGGGCGGCACTGAGGGGCGTGCTGCTGGGCAACACCGTGCACGTTTGCACGCTTCAACCGCCTCATTGTGGCACATGAGTCCGCACTGGCCTCGGCAATCCTGCCTCTGGCCCCTTCTACTAACTGAGAGGTGCGTGACTACTGCATTCCTCGTGACATTGCTGGCATAAGTCATCCACTTTGTTTACTGCCACTGGCAGTCAGGAAGGAATGGTCCAGAGGTAGCAGGGACTAAAAAAAGACCTCTGGATGACAGCGTGGAGGCTTCACAGATTGCTGAAAAACCTCCTTGAAGTGCCTTGGAGACCAAGGGGCTGTTGAAGAAGCTCTGCAGGCTCAGAGAGTGAAGCAACCATGGAAGTCCCTTCATTGGGTCTTCCATGATACCTGCAGTATCTGCAATATCTAAGCCACCCTTCAGAGCCTTCTTTTTGCAAATTTGCCTGGCCTGTCTAGAGTTTGCAGATATTGGGGATGAGGGTCAAAACCCAGACGATTCAGGGGGGTGGTCAGGAACGATTAAATGTAGAACTTTATCTGTCAGGCTGCTAATCAGGTGACCCATGACACCCTTTTTGGATCCAGGAACAGGAGGAATGGAGTCATCCTCTGCTCTGTTATGAGCCTTGCTAACATGAAGATTTTGTATGGTTGTTTCTTCTCTTTTTTTCACAAGGCTCATATTCTACAATGAGGCTCTGTCAGAATAGAACCAACAAAAATAAATGCTGATAAAACCTTTGTACCTTAGGTTTTGCTGCATCATTGTAGTTGGTCCATATTTATAAATGTCATTTATTTTTCTGTCTACCTTCTACATCATTACAAAATATATGCTGTACAGTTATTGTATTTGGCAGACTGTAACATACATTTCCCCTTGCATCATTTCTGTTAATGTCTTACATGACTAAAACCCTGGTATTCTATGGTACACCGCACTTTTTTGGGTTTTATGTACCTTAGCGTTTGCTGTGTTAAGAGTTTTGATCTTGATTTGCCTAGAAGAGCTTTGCCACCACCGCAGTTTGCTTTGTATTGTGTTTGATGAACTCTGGTCTGACTGATGCAGTGATAACAACCAATGAGAGAAGTTAGAATTTTCTGTGACAACTTCCCATAATTTCTGTTCTCTTCTGGCAGTACTGGAACCTGGCTGACCCCACACAAAGGAGAATGGAGAATTTCTAATTTGGACTGCCACATAAATATGTCAAAACATTGTTTAGAGACTGGAGGATCTGTGCCTTACAAATAAAAGCTCACTAAAAGTTAAGGGCTGATCTAAGCTGATTCTTGTTAGTCCTTCAGATGTTTATCTTCTTTTTCTAGCTGTCCTTCATGTTATTTCCCTCCTTTATTGTTCATTTTCTCTTGACGTCACTTGTCAGCATCATATTTTTCTTTACTTGTTTCTGTTTTCTCTCTTCTCTGGTTTAACCTTGGTGTCTTGTCAAACATAAATAGACTCAACATTTTCCCATACTCTCATTACCATAAGATAACAGAATTTGTCAATTTATTGTAAAGTATGTCTGATTTGGGCTGTATTTCTACTCCTGCAGGTTTATGTTTACTCACCCTTAACAGGGATCCATTTAATCTTTTTAACTGAAACATGTCTTCACAGGCAAAAGCAAAGCTTTTTTGTACAACAGTTGTGACAGAGAGTTGTCTGCAAGTTTTCAAAGCCTCTGCCAGCTCCGCTTTCATTTCCTGCAGATTTTTCTTTTGGACGACAAAGGCCAAATTGCTTGGACTGCGCAGTCCTTGTAAATGTAAGAGTTCCTGTTCACAGTGGCTGAATGACAGCACTGTTAGCTCATCCAAATCCGTTATGACAGTGTTTCCCAAACCAGATCTTGTTTGTTTCTGCTAAAGTTAAAGAGAGAAACTCAGACAAATCAGGGAGTCATCCGTTTTTTTTTTCATATACCAGTAAAATGTGAGAAAAGGTACAGCATCTAACCAAATTAAGCCTCAGTAAATACAACATAACAATTTTTATATATTTAGATACAGTGAGGGTTTGCTTTTCTTTTGTTTTAAACAGAAAGAAAAAAAAAAGTTATGCACCCAGAGAGCCTTGTTTGACTCCAAGCAAGCTGTACGTAAACAGCTTAAATATAATATAAAGAGCTGGAACGTCATACAGTTGTATGACACCATCACCTGGTATGTGAGGGCTGCAGTTGTCACAGTCATCTAATGTTCAAACAAACAGATATGTGAGGGAACATACATACAACATATCATTCCACAATGTTTTTTTTTTTAGGGTGTCCAGGACCTTTGATTTAATGGTAGACAAACATGGAACATGGCTTTCTCATACTTTGCACACAATATAACAAACCTCCTGAGGAGTGGTCTTTCTTGGCTGACTGAAACCTTATCAAGGTCAATCTATCGGTTAACAAGTTAACAAGATAGACAACTAACAGCTGCAAGTGAACATCCATAATAAAAATAAAAAAAGCATAGCAACCTAACTGTATCTAGCTATATATATGATAGACCAAGGAAAATCCTTCAATCCAGACAGCAAAGTAGTGGATCTGCTGCTAACAGAAAAGTCTACCCTCCTGTTGTCCTCGGGTCAAAATTACCTGCCACTGTGTTAAACCCCCCCAAAAAATCCAATAAATGCAATTTTTTTAACTTGAAATTTTATGACTTTTCCTAGATTGGCCCCAACAATAGAAAAAGTGAAATGTTGCTTTTATTCACAATTCCATATAAGCTGTACAAAAAAAGGTACAAAGGTGGTCTTTGGGTCAAAATGACCCGTGAGACAAATAGAGTTGAAATCAAGGTCACAGAGTTATTTACAAACCACAGAATGTTACAATGTTTTAAATGTGTCTCAGATCAATCAGTAGCAGAAGTAAATAAGGCAAATCAGGTGGTGTTCTCACAGGCTTCAGAAGACCACCTGTTTATTTCCAGAGGTTATAAAGGTGCTGCAGATAACAGGACCCCAAATTCTGTCTGGGCTGAAGCCATGAGTATGCATTATACTACCGGAGGCGCTGTAGAACTGATTTTATCAGATGTCCAGCAAGACAACTCTGATTCAGAAGAGGAAGTGGAAGATGTATCCGAAGAAGAAGATGGGGAGGAATACAACCCAGAGCATGATGAATCATCTTCAGAAGAAGAATAAAACCCTGAAGCTGAAAGAGAGACTTTCCTTTCAAAAAATGGCAAAATAACATGGTCCTCAGCAGCATATGACCAACATGGCAGGCATGCAGAACAAAACATCATAAAGATGACCCCAGGACCCACAAGATATGTCGTTTCTCATGCCCATAATATTGTCTCTACATTCTACCTGTTTATCACACCAGCAATAGAAAAAATAATCCCGGGGATGACAAATCTGGAGGGTTTTTGCAAATATGGAGACAGCTGGAAAAAGATGGATGAGATTGACCTGCTGGCCTACTTAGGGCTGCTAATCTTAGCAGGTGTATACAGGTCCCGAGGTGAGGCTGCAGCTATTCTATGGGATACTGAGAGTGGAAGGCCAATTTTCCGAACCACAATGCCACTCAAAGTCTTTCACACCTGCTCGAGACTGCTCCGATTTGATGACTGTGAGTCAAGACCAGCAAGACGTGTGACAGACAAACTTGCAGCCATAAGAGAGGTATGGGACAAGTGGGTGGAGCGGCTGCCCTACCTCTGCAATCCAGGGCCTGACGTAACAGTGGATGAACAACTGGTTCCATTTAGAGGTAATCTGTTGTCATATTTGTAATAAAAGTGGTTTTCACTATTGATTTATTTGACTGTTTTCTGTGACACTGATACTAATCACTGATGCTAATGTCTTTTGTCCAAAGGTCGTTGTCCTTTCCGGCAGTATATGCCCAGCAAACCAGCAAAATATGGGATTAAGGTGCTGCAGCACAGGAAGCATAGCTTGATTTGCGATGCCAAATCAAGCTATGCTTGGAAAATGCAAGTCTATACTGGGAAGCCGACCAGTGGATTCCCAGAGAAGAACCAGGGGATGTGAGGTGTGCTTGATGTGACAAAGGAACTGAGGGGTCACAATGTGACATGTGACAATTTCTTCACCTCTTATGAACTTGGACAGCAGCTCCTGAAGAGGAAGATCACCATGGTTGGTACAGTTCGAAAGAATAAGCCTGAGCTCCCACCTGCACTGCTTGCATCAAAGAAGATAGAAGTCTTCTCCTCAAAGTTTGCCTTCATGCCCAACACCACTCTAGTTTAATACCTCCCAAAGAAAAACAAGAATGTAGTTCTTCTGAGCACACAGCACACAGACGGTGACATTAGTGATCGTGAGGACAGGAAGCCAATCATCATCCTAGACTACAACTGCAACAAAGTAGGTGTGGACAACCTGGATAAGGTGATTGGAACATATAGCTGCAGACGAATGACTGCCCGCTGGCCCCTGGTCATCTTCCACAATATCATTGAGGTCATCTTCCACAATATCATTGATGTTGCCTCCGACAATGTCTTTGTGATTTGGAGAGAGATCAACCCAACCTGGATGTTTCATAAGCAGAACAAGAGGAAGTTGTTCCTGGAGCAGCTAGGAAAGGCACTTGTAACTCCACTCATTGAAAGAAGGAAGCATGTCCCCCGCACAGAACCCTCAGCAGCAGTTGTGAAAGCTATTCAGAGTGCAGGAGCTCTGAGGATCAACCTGAGGATCCATCTACCAGAGCCACTTCCCCAGCTAGGACAAGTAAGAGGAAGAGATGTCAGTTCTGCCCTCAAAAGAAGGACTGTAAAACATATACTGTGTGCTGCAGGTGTAAGAAATATATCTGTAAGGGCTGTGCACTTGTATATTGCCATACATGTGCTAATTAGTTGAATGGGTTATGTTATTTTTTCATATTTTTGAATTGTACATTGTCTTAAATTGTTCACTGGAGAAAAAAAAATGAAACTGAGTCATTGGGATGAATAAAAATGTATTCAAAACTCCTTTTTGCACATTTTTTTTCTTTTCTTAAGCTATAGAAATTCAACTGAAGGGGGAAAACTCAAGTATTCACACATTTTGAGCTCAATGACAATATGCAAGATGAAATTTGGTGTTTAAAATTTAATTAAGCTGTTTATATTGGGGGTTTAGTGAAGATGGGTTATTTTGACGCGGAGGACACCGGGATTATACAGAAAATGAGGACAACAGGGTTAAAATTAATTGTAGGAATGAAACTAGTGGAGAACACCATCTCATACCACCCAGTACAGTAGTTACAATGCTGACTAATGAGAGACTGATGAACAGACAATTTTGCTGACCAAGGAGGTAGGCCTCGAATATACCAGATCGTACTAAATGTAAAAGGCGAGCGTACAACCGGATGAAACAACAGTACATGCCCCCTACAGACAGTGCATGTGCTTCCGGCGTGTGACACTCTTCGTGAAGACCAGCGGATTTAAACCAGGGCTCATGTTGACTTCTTACGCAAGTCCACCTACTGTTTGGGTGTCAGGAGATGTGACTGGTTTAACTCCCCTGCAACTACTGTTCGTACATCTGAAGGAAAACTACATTTAACTGCTATACCATAAACAAGACAAATGCAGTTTAATTAAATTTTATAGTTTTACTGTACATGAAATGACAGTAAATTACTTGTTACTCTTTAATAGGCGCTTTTACCTACACACGGATCCCAATGTCGGAGTACTGTGACACCTGTATGCACCACATGCCAACTGAATACTGTGACCACTGGCCTCAGACTCAATGCCACTCATATCGGATTCCATCAAGTACTGCATTAGCACCAGATTATGTTCAATTTTGACTGTATCTTCTATCTTTCCCAATGGGAATCCACATTCTGCCATTGGCACGCAAGTAGTAGTTAAATGTGCAAAATCACAATAGTCTCAATTAGTTTAGTTAAATGTGGTTGAGCTTGATCACATTTAATTAAATCTAAATGTGACAATTTTCTTAGGTGAGTAATTTTACATTCAACCAGATTGAAATGTGTCCATGTACCTGATGCTTCCACATAACTTATTCAGTCACTCTTTTGAACCGTCCTTTTTACTTTAATTAATGGACCAGTCGGTAAGTTGTAAACTATCGAGTTTCATCTCCTGCTCTCTAGTTTCCTCATGTGGTATTACTGTAGAGACAATCACCCCAATCAATATTTAAAAATGCTTTCTGCTTGAGCACTTGCTGCACGTCCGGGATGAGCAAAGAGGTGAAATTAAAGCCACCCTTTACCTCCCGTCGCCCCTGTGACACGATACCTTGTCATCAGCCTGGAAGCAAAAACAAGTTGCACATAGGAATGGGAGGAGGTCAGTGTGAGGTGTCTGTCTGGTGAAAGATGGCAGGTCTAATGGGAGGTTTAAACATTGATGGCCTCTTTGATTCTTCATAATAAGATTCTGGGTGAGGAATGACTGTATGTTGGCTAAATTAACCTGAGATAAAGAATAAGAGAGACAGTCTATACTCCTGCATGAACATGTTTCTGCTCTCGGTGGAGGACGCTTTTTCTCTGTCTCCCGCAACCCTCCCATATCTGCCCTGCTTCAGCTCTGTGTCTTGTCTTCTTTTTGGAGCCTCCTTTTGCATATCTTCCAAATTCTGAGTTACGGATTTGGTCAGCTGGTCTCTCGATGCAATTGATCAAATCTTCTCGAGGATAAGACAGGGTGAAGGAGAGCCCACTTGTCTGGACTGGACGTTTTTCTCTGGATACACAATGGACTCCTGGCAGAAGTGGAGGATTGTGTGTTTGTTGATAATGTCAGTCGAGGATGTGGAAGATATGTATATAATTGGATGTTTGATATCAGGATATCTGCTTTTTGGAGTCAGCGGTTACCTGGAATATCGAGAAATTCTGAGAATGTCAGCAGCTGTTCTGGCAATTGTGAGGCTGCCTGGCATGTGTGATGGGATCTTCAGGGTGATCAGCACTCAGACTGAGATGTTACGTGAGCTGAATCGCAGGCTGGACTCAGGGGTGAAGTGGGATAAATCTTGGAGAAAGTTGTTCGCTCGGATCTGGCGAAAGACCAGGAATTTGGCTGTTTGGATTTGCCTTTGAGAAGCACCAGCGAGATTCTCAATGCTGACGGAAAATTAAGAGTCAGCCTAACCTAAATAATTATTGTTTTTCTGAATCTGGCTCCCCTGCGCGGCTTTGATGGCTGGTTATCTTCAACTTCTCCTGGAAGTTATGTAAACATGACGCTCTGCTCCCTCTGCCCCCTCCCTTCCCTGAGGACATCTGTGGACCTGCTCAGAACTTGGCCGGTTGATGTACATTCCAACAAACCATCAAGGACAATGGCCTCTGTGACAGTGCTTTATGGACTTACTTGCACACACTCACTTGCACACACACACGTGCTCAAGATAAACATATGCACCCCTCACACCACCTTCACCGTTCCCGGCATGATGTTGTTTTGTAAACTTGTTGCTTCTTTGTGCTGAGGTTTGTTGCAATCTCAAACTGTATCCTGCTAAGGATAAAGTGTGAAATATGATTTGTTTTCCCTCTACTTACCTAATGTGGCCTCTTTTCTCATCAACAAGGGCAGCGCCTGTGAGTGGGCAGCAAAGCCTCGGTGACCAGTCCCCCCCTTGTCTTGTGTCATGATGTATGTTTGGATGGGTTGTACTGGAATTCTAATTTCCCCTTGGGGATCAATAAAGTATCTTTGAATTGAATTGAGTTTATTTGTTGACTGTCAGGGAAATGCCTACATTATTTAATTGAAAGCAGCAGACACAAAGACAGAGGCACAATAATCTGTATGTGCATTTCTAAGACATTAAGATGTTTTTAACAGAGATTTGTTGGCAGAAGCTTTCATACAGTCAACATTGGCATGGATGGCATAATAATTTGGGACCTCTTAATGATGTATCGTTCTGTTTTCAATATAATAAAACAACAAAAAAACTTGTAACTAATTTGGTGCACAAGTCCAAATTTATTGTTGACTTACAGAGAAAGGGTTAAAATTATACATACAGGAATAAATGCATTAATGCACCAGCCACTAATATTTGAATGAAAACCAAATGGTTTTTGTAGCTAAGTAGTGGCATAGGCATACTTCTGACTGGATTTAATTACTCTTCTTAGCAGCGATGGTGAACTCATTTAATTTGGTTGGGCTCTTGGCATTGACCTAACTTTTGTATATAGTTCATAGTTCCATAGTTCTTGTTGGGACCCCAGCCATAAGTTACAACATTAAAGGCCAGCAGGAACTTTTATGGAACTTTCAAATAAATGGCATTAACCTACTTCCAGCACAGACAGGAACATGAATTACAACGGACTTCCCGTGAAGTCACTGTTTGAATAAAAACCTCGTTTTGCAACAAACTGACCTCTTCCACACAGGTCCCCAGCAGAAATGGACCCAAAGCACGCTAATGTCTCTTTGCTGGCAAACAGACATAAACTCTTAAAACTGGATCCAAGAGTGTCAGGATGTGCCATTTTGTTCTTTGTTTTTGTTTACTTTGGTGTTAAAAGTTGTCCCTGTTCCTTTGATTAGTAGTTTACTTGGTTTAGTTAATATTTGCTTAGATTCTTGTGCTTGTTTACATGTCCTTAGATTAAATTTTTTTCTAGAGTTGTTATTTATGTTTAGCTTATGTTACGTGTTTCTATTGGTTTGATAGCTATGTTTATTGATTCCTTCTGTTTACTTTGTTCTGCCTTTCTTCTTTGCTGTTCCCCTAGTAGTTCTTGTTGTCTGATTTACCTAGCCTCTCCCTCATTGGTCCACTCTCCTTCTCTCCCTGCTTACATACCAGGTTCCTCTAATTATTATTCGCTGGTTCCTCATGTCATGCTCGCCATGTTGTCACGTCTGTCCTTTTGATTATGCTGCCTAAGATATCCTGCCTGTGAATCTCTGACGACTTTGTGTTTATCTTTGAGCCTGAATTAAAGAGATTCTGTTTTCAATATGCTGAGCCCAAGCGACTGTTTGCATCCTGGTCCAAAACAACCTCAGACTATGATAAAGAGTGTCATACAATCACGCGATCATATGCACTAAGTTAAGTAGGAATTAATTGCTGGTTGTGTATCCGGTATTCATTCATGAATGGGGTAATTAAGGTACAAGCTTGGTATGACTTATCTTTCTGAGGTCTACAGAAGCAAACTGTGTTCCAGAGAGTTCCCAGCAGAGACCCTGTCTCTACAACGCTGAGCGGAGCAGTTTTTCCCAGTCTGAAGAAGGACAACGGGGACTGCATCACCTTGGCTACAGGAGTAACACACAGTTCAGCCAGCCTGGCCGAATGAGGAGCCCCACCCCACAGCTATGGAGGTTAGCTGCAAGTTAACCCTTTGTTCACTGTGGATGCTTTCCTCAACTTCGTCGCCCCGGACAACTTATCCTCAGCACGGTTCACATAAGAGGTAGTGTTTTGGCCAGAGAGCAGTTGTTTAGAATTAAATAATCCAAACATTTTTCATTTTACGACGTTTGGTTTTGTTTGTGTTGAAAACTCAGCTATGTTAGTGCTTAGTATTTTAAAGGGATGTGTTTTTTTTGCTAGCCCCAACTGCCAACAGCTAAGAACACCATGAGGTAAACACCATTAAGACCCATTTATCCAGGAAGATTTGGTTCTTATTCAAAATAATATTTCCTTAAATATTATTTCTTTAAATATAATTTTAATAAATAAAGGCAGCTAATTAAACACCGTTGAGAATTGGTCATCAAGAAGATTGGTTTTATTCAGCCAATCATTCTTTAAAATATTATTTTATTACAATATTAATTTATCTGATCTTGCATTGTGAATGGTTGTTTGAAGGTATACCAATAATTGCCTGTTGGTTCCAAGACTTTTCAACCATCTTTGATTCACTTGTTTATATTGTACATAGCCAATTGGTCTTCCTTATTCTTTCATTTTGTTTGGTAGTTTAGTTGGGTTTTAGCATAGTAAAGAGTTTCGTACTCGCCGTCTTCCGCTTTATCCGGGAACGGGTCGCAGGGGCAGCAGACTCAGCAGACTCAGCAGAGACGTCCAGACGTCCCTCTCCCCAGACACCTCCTCCAGCTCCTCTGGGGGAAGCCCAAGGCGTTCCCAGGCCAGCCGAGGGACATAGTCCCTCCAGCGTGTCCTGGGCCGTCCCCTGGGCCTCCTCCCGGTGGGACGTGCCTGGAACACCTCCAGAGGAAGGCGTCCAGGAGGCATCTGGTATGCCCGAGCCACCTCAACTGGCTCCTCTCGATGTGGAGGAGTAGCGGCTTTACCCCGAGCCCCTCCCAGATGGCCGAGGTCCTCACCCTATCTCTAAGGGAGTGCCGGGCCACCCTACGGAGGACCCAAAGTTCATGGCCATAGTTGAGGGTAGGAACGTAGACCGACCGGTAAATTGAGAGCTTCGCTTTTCGGCTCAGCTCTCTCTTCACCACAGCGGACCGGCACAGCGCCCCCATTACTGTGGCAGCCGCACCGATCTCCCGCTCCATTCTTCCCTCACTCGTGAACAAGACCCAGAGATACTTAGACTCCTCCACTTGAGGCAGGAACTCCCCTCCAACCTGAAAAGGACAAGCCACCCTTTTCCGGTCGAGAACCATGGCCTCGGACTTGGAGGAGCTGATCTTCATCCCAGCCGCTTCACACTCGGCTGCGAACCGCCCCGGTGCATGCTGTAGGTCTTGGCTAGAGGGGGCCAGCACGACCACGTCCTCTGCAAAAAGAAGAGACGAAATCATCTGGTCCCCGAACTAGACCCCCTCCGGCCCTTGGCTGCACCTAGAAATCCTGTCCATAAAAGTTATGAACAGGACCGGTGACAAAGAGCAGCCCTGCCGGAGTCCAACATGCACCGGGAACAGGTCCGACTTACTGCCGGCAATGCGGACCAAACTCATGCTCCGCTTGTACATAGATCGGATGGCCCCTAGTAAAGGTCCCCGATTCCATACTCGTGGAGCACCCCCCACAGGACATCACGAGGGACACAGTCGAATGCTTTCTCCAGGTCCACAAAACACATGTGAACCGGTTGGGCAAATTCCCATGAACCCTCGAGCACCCTGTAGAGGGTATAGAGCTGGTCCAGTGTTCCACGGCCGGGACGAAAACCACACTGCTCCTCCTGAAGCCGAGATTCGACTATCGGCCGGACTCGCCTCTCCAATACCCTGGCGTAGACCTTACCAGGGAGGCTGAGGAATGTGATCCACCTCTAGTTGGAACACACCCTCCGGTCACCCTTCTTATGTAGGGGGACCACCACCCCATTCTGCCAATCCAAAGACACTGTCCCCATCCACCACGCAATGTTGAAGAGGCGTGTCAACCATATGACAGCCCCACAACATCCAAAGACTTGAGGTACTCAGGGCGGATCCCATCCAACCCCGAAGCCCTGCCACCGCGGAGCTTTTTAACCACCTCGGTGACTTCAGCCTGGGTGATGAAAGAGTCCAACCCCGAGTCCCCAGCCTCTGTTTCCACCAGGGAATGCGTGGCATGGCAGGATGAGGCGATCCCTCGAAGTACTCCTTCCACCGCCCAATAATGTCCTCAGTCGAGGTCAGCAGTCTCCCACCCCCACTATAAACAGTGTTGGCGAAGCACTGCTTCCCCCTCCTGAGGCGCCAGACGGTTTGCCAGAATCGCTTCGAGCCAACCACAGCCGATAGGACTCCTTCTTCAGCTTGACAGCATCCCTTACTGCCGGTGTCCACCACCGGGTGTGGGTGAGAGTTGAATACATCCCTGGCCAAAGGGTCCGCCAGATGTTCCCAGCAGACCCTCACTATGCGCCTGGGCCTGCCAAGTCTGTCCGGCTGTCTCCTCCCCCAGCGGATCCAACTCACCACCAGGTGGTGATCAGTGGACAGCTCAGCCCCTCTCTTCACCGAGTGTCCAAAACATGCGGCCGAAGGTCTGATGAAACGACAACAAAGTCGATCATTGACCTCCTGCATAGGGTATCCTGGTGCCAAGTGCACTGTTGAACATGGTGTTCATTATGGACAATCCGTGACTAGCACAGAAGTCCAATAACAAAACACCGCTCGGATTCAGACCGGGGAGGCCATTCTTCCCGATCACGCCCCTCCAGGTGTCACTGTCATTTCCCACATGGGCGTTGAAGTCCCCCAGCAGAATAATAGAGTCCCCAGGAGGGGCACTATCCAGCACCCCCGACAGGGACGCCAAGAAGGCCGGGTACTCCGCACTACCACTCGGCCCGTAGGCTGAAATGATAGTCAGAGACCTCTCCCCAACCCGAAGGCGCAGGGATGCGACCCTCTCATCCGCTGGGGTAAACCCCAACACGAGACGGCTGAGCTAGGGGGCGACAAGCAAACCCACCCCAGCCCGCCGCCTCTCCCCGTGGACCACTCCAGAGTAGAAGAGAGGTGTTTCCTCTGCCCTTAGATTTTCCTTTCATCAAATTGCAGTCTAATTGTCTGTTGTTATGGTTTTCATCATTTTTTGCCAGCATGTCTGTGCTTACACATCTTCACACACACACTTACACACACACCTGTGTGATCTCAGCCTTCCCAGTTTGTGTTAAAAAGACTTGTCTTCTAAGCTTCCGTAGTTAACAAGATGCATGGGAGTTTACACACAGGGAGGGGCCTTGAGGGATGGTTATTTTACACTCATTTCAGACACACACTCACACACACACACACACACACACACACACTCATATACCCAAAGATGCACTAAACTAATGAGGGTCTGATTGAAGCATTGGAGTCCCAGGAAAGGGTGAGCTCTCTGGTTCGAACCTGTGAGGGTCTCAGTTCATCAGCGAACCCAGTGACAGGTTCATAAGGAGTACATCCTTTGAAGTGCAGAGTTCTGGAACACCTAACCACAGAGAATTGATATGTAAGGACAGCCCTCCCTAAAGATGAGTCTGTGTGGGTGTGTGTGTGCATTGGTGCAAATACATCCTCATACCTGTGTTCTGTACATCATTTACATGCTGATCAGATTTCCCATGCATTTGTTTTTTGTATACATGAGATCTGCAAGTGGAACATGTTCAAGTGAAATGTGTATCTGTCAGTCGTCTTCTCCCCTCCCTGCTGCAGACCTGCTAATATGCACTGTCAAGAGACGAAATATGAGTACATTTGCTTGAATCACTGCGGCAGAGCAAAGCCTAACCCAACGCTAATGGAAGAAGATGACATTGCGCATGGTATCGAAGAACAGCTGAGACCAGCTGCCTTCACACAGGCTTCCAACTGATTTATCTCTTTCTAAAGAGCCTGATCGCCTGTGAGAACACAACAGCTGAGTGTTTCAGCAGTTTAATAATTGTGATTCCACTGCTGAGTGATTGATTTCTTACTTCAGACACAGAAGCCATCATTTCTGCTCTGTTAAATACATAGAGCCTTTTCAGACCTTCATTTGGACATAAGGGAAAACTAACAACATTAGTTGGACAAAAAGTTGTTATATATTGGGTTAAATAAGGTTAAGCCTCCATTTCTCCTGTTGAAATAATTATGGGAATTTTAAATAATATCAAGGGAAGAGTACAGTGTTTGAATTATCAGATACAGTAACATTTAGT
This sequence comes from Girardinichthys multiradiatus, assembly GCF_021462225.1. Taxonomy (NCBI): domain Eukaryota; kingdom Metazoa; phylum Chordata; class Actinopteri; order Cyprinodontiformes; family Goodeidae; genus Girardinichthys; species Girardinichthys multiradiatus. The sequence goes on from NC_061815.1 coordinate 8,404,066, forward strand.
TTACTAAGTTTAAAAATAAACCTTTTGAATTTAAAAGGTGAAAGTTCCAAATTTTGAAAGCAAGGTTTTGTTAAAGGGAAAGTGTCGAACTCCGGGGGATCTATTTGACATCCTGTCAGATGAAAGACCGAAGGCACGGATACTGAGATAGGTATTAGTGTGTAGTGTGCTGGGGAAATCCAAACATTGGCAGAAGTTAGCGGTGGGTAGATGGAAGCATGCAATTTGATATAGTAACACCTAAAGCGCTAAATGTGATCTTGGGTAGGAGACAGTGTTACCAGTGGTCCTGGATCCCAACAGGGAAGATATAGAGGAAGAACCAATGGTACATACGGTACCGGAGAGGATGCTCGGCTGATACACAGGATCAGAGCTTGTGACATGAAAGAAGGATGTCTGAGCGACAAAACAGGTGCGAAGCAGCTTTTTTTTAAAGCCAATCATCATGGTCACCTGACCACCTATCTGACAGATAGAGGAAGTTAACATCTTCCCTGCATTTGTCATGACCCTCACCTGTTTGTGTTTCTAATAATTGCACCCACGTGTTTGTTTTATGTACAGGTCCTTCTCAAAATATTAGCATATTGTGATAAAGTTCATTATTTTCCATAAAGTCATGATGAAAATTTAACATTCATATATTTTAGATTAATTGCACACTAACTGAAATATTTCAGGTCTTTTATGGTCTTAATACGGATGATTTTGGCATACAGCTCATGAAAACCCAAAATTCCTATCTCACAAAATTAGCATATCATTAAAAGGGTCTCTAAACGAGCTATGAACCTAATCATCTGAATCAACGAGTTAACTCTAAACACCTGTAAAAGATTCCTGAGGCCTTTAAAACTCCCAGCCTGGTTCATCACTCAAAACCCCAATCATGGGTAAGACTGCCGACCTGACTGCTGTCCAGAAGGCCACTATTGACACCCTCAAGCAAGAGGGTAAGACAGAAATAAATTTCTGAACGAATAGGCTGTTCCCAGAGTGCTGTATCAAGGCACCTCAGTGGGAAGTCTGTGGGAAGGAAAAAGTGTGGCAGAAAACGCTGCACAACGAGAAGAGGTGACCGGACCCTCAGGAAGATTGTGGAGAAGGGCTGATTCCAGACCTTGGGGGACCTGCGGAAGCAGTGGACTGAGTCTGGAGTAGAAACATCCAGAGCCACCGTGCACAGGCGTGTGCAGGAAATGGGCTACAGGTGCCGCATTCCCCAGGTCAAGCCACTTTTGAACCAGAAACAGCGGCAGAAGCGCCTGACCTGGGCTACAGAGAAGCAGCAGTGGACTGTTGCTCAGTGGTCCAAAGTACTTTTTTCGGATGAAAGAAAATTCTGCATGTCATTCGGAAATCAAGGTGCCAGAGTCTGGAGGAAGACTGGGGAGAAGGAAATGCCAAAATGCCAGAAGTCCAGTGTCAAGTACCCACAGTCAGTGATGGTCTGGGGTGCCGTGTCAGCTGCTGGTGTTGGTCCACTGTGTTTTATCAAGGGCAGGGTCAATGCAGCTAGCTATCAGGAGATTTTGGAGCACTTCATGCTTCCATCTGCTGAAAAGCTTTATGGAGATGAAGATTTCATTTTTCAGCACGGCCTGGCACCTGCTCACAGTGCCAAAACCACTGGTAAATGGTTTACTGACCATGGTATCACTGTGCTCATTGGCCTGCCACTCTCCCTGACCTGAACCCCATAGAGAATCTGTGGGATATTGTGAAGAGAACGTTGAGAGACTCAAGACTCACTCTGGATGAGCTAAAGGCCGCTATCGAAGCATCCTGGGCCTCCATAAGACCTCAGCAGTGCCACAGGCTGATTGCCTCTATGCCACGCCGCATTGAAGCAGTCATTTCTGCAAAAGGATTCCCGACCAAGTATTGAGTGCATAACTGTACACGATTATTTGAAGGTTGACGTTTTTTGTATTAAAAACACTTTTCTTTTATTGGTCGGATGAAATATGCTAATTTTGTGAGATAGGAATTTTGGGTTTTCATGAGCTGTATGCCAAAATCATCCATATTAAGATAATAAAAAACCTGAAATATTTCAGTTAGTGTGCAATGAATCTAAAATATATGAATGTTAAATTTTCATCATGACATTATGGAAAATAATGAACTTTATCACAATATGCTAATATTTTGAGAAGGACCTGTAGTTCCTTTCAACTCAGTTGTATTTAAGTTCCAGCTTTCTGACCCTTCGTTGTCAGGTTGCCTGTTGTAGTCCCTGTGGTTATTGCTGTTGTTGTTACTGTCTCCCTGGATTGTGTGTTTCTTTCATGTCCTCAAAGTTCATCATCCTGACTTTAAAGTACATACACTTATCTTGGATAAGTGAATCTAAGATGGCACCGCTGATGGCATCCTCGGAGCTTTGCTGTCTCTGATTGTTTTTGTGATGCTTTCTGCCACCATTCAGTGGTCTCTTTTGGCAGAGAGGAACTTCTAAACATCAGACAGTCGTCTCTTGGCAATTTTTCACCATCATTCATTGACGCCAGCTTCACGGAGATCCTGGCCAGCAGAGCGCGGCTCTCTATGGGCTTACTGCCAGAGACGGTGGAGAGGGAAGAGAGCCGTCGTGCTCATAAAGCTCCAACAGCGGGGGCTATGCCAGGATCCTGTTTGTGGACTTCAGCTTGGCCTTCAACACTATCAACCCAGACATCCTCCACCAGAAGCTCATCCAGCTCAAAGTTCATGCCTCCACCTGTCAGTGGATCACCAGCTTCCTGAAGGACCGGCAACAGCACGTGAGGCAGGGGAACATCTTCTCCTCCACAGGAACCATCAGCAATGGCGCCCCTCAGGGGTGTGTTCTCTCCCCACTCCTCATCTCCCTCTACACAAATGACTGCAAAACTCCTGAAGTTTGCAGATGACACTACTGTTATTGGACTGATCCAGGACAATGATGAGTCTGCATACAGACAGAAGTGGGTCGGCTGGTACACTGGTGTGGTCAGAACCACTTGGAACTTAGAATCAGAATCAGAATCAGAAAAGCTTTATTGCCAAGCACGTTTTTGGACATACAAGGAATTTGTTTTGGCGTAGTCGGTGCAATACAGTACAAATTAAACAGTATAAACATATCTACAATATAATATAAATATATGTGCACAGTTTTAAGTGAGTGAGAGTAAATATAGAGCAGTATAAGATGCAAGAGCAATACAACAGTGCAGGTGATCATTGTGCAAGTAAAGCAGTGCAAGTAAAGCAGGAGTCCAAGCTGAGCGTTAATGTAACACATAGAGTTACAAGTTACAAGTGTCCTGTCAGCAAAAAAAGGGGAGGTGTGGGGGAAAGGGACAGTGTCAGGGTGGTTTCCGAGCTTTGTTAACCAGGCTGGTGGCAGATGGGAAAAAACTGTTCTTGTGGCGTGAGGTTTTGGTCCGGATGGACGCAGCCTCCTGCCAGAGGGGAGAGTTTTCAAAGAGTCTGTGACCGGGGTGGGAGGGATCAGCCAGAATCTTCCCTGCCCGCTTCAGGGTCCTGGAGGTGTACAGTTCCTGGAGCGACAGTAGACTGGCAGCCAATCACCTTCTCAGCAGACCGAATGAACACGCTGCAGCCTGCCCTTATCCTTGGCTGTAGCAGCGGCGTACCAGATGGTGATGGAGGAGGTGAGGATGGACTCAATGATGGCTGTGTAGAAGGTGCACCATCATAGTCTTTGGCAGGTTGAATGTTCTTCAGCTGCCGCAGGAAGAACATCCTCTGCTGGGCTTTCTTGATGAGGGAGCTGATGTTTGGCTCCCACTTGAGATCCTGGGAGATGATGGTTCCCAGGAAGCGGAAAGATTCCACAGTGTCAATTGTGAGTCACAGAGGGTGATGGGGGCAGGTGGGGCTGGGTTCTGCCTGAAGTTCACAACCATCTCCACTGTCTTTAGAGCGTTGAGCTCAAGGTTGTTCTGGCTGCACCAGTCCAACAGATGGTCCACCTCCCATCTGTACGCAGACTCATCACCATCAGAGATGAGTCCGATCAGGGTGGTGTCGTCCGCAAACTTCAGAAGCTTGACAGACTGGTGACTGGAGGTGCAGCTGTTGGTGTACAGGGAGAAGAGCAGAGGAGAGAGAACACAGCCTTGGGGGGAACCGGTGCTGATGGTCAGGGAGTCAGAGACGTGCTTCCCCAGCCTCACGCGCTGCTTCCTGTCAGACAGGAAGTCAGTGATCCACCTGCAGGTGGAGTCGGGCACACTCAGCTGGGAGAGCTTCTCCTGTAGCAGAACTGGGACGATGGTGTTGAAGGCAGAGCTGAAATCCACAAACAGGATCCTGGCGTAGGTTCCTGTGGAGTCCAGGTGCCGGAGGATGAAGTGAAGGGCTAGGTTGACTGCATCATCTACAGACCTGTTGGCTCTGTAGGCAAACTGCAGGGGGTCAAGGGTTAGGGTTAGGGTTAGGGTTAGGGTTAGTACTTTATGAAAGAAAATTCTGCATGTCATTCGGAAATCAAGGTGCCAGAGTCTGGAGGAAGACTGGGGAGAAGGAAATGCCAAAATGCCAGAAGTCCAGTGTCAAGTACCCACAGTCAGTGATGGTCTGGGGTGCCGTGTCAGCTGCTTACTTTGTCCTAGCCAGCATCATCAATGCCTGATTATATATCTTTTTATAAAGAAGAAGCCACCACTCTGACCTGGCCAACAGACAAATAAAAGCCAAACAGGCAGCAGAAGAAACTGAGTGACTGACCTTATGTTCTAACTTGTTCTACATTCTGCTGCCTGAAGAATGTAGTTTCACAATAACAAATGGACAATAGTACTGCTGTTAGTAGTAGTAGTGTAATTCCGGTATTGTGGACAACATTTTCTATTGAATTCCGACAGTGAATAGGCCCGTAAGTACAAGATAAAAAGTTTTGCCATTATTATTATTAGACTCTTCTAAGAATCTTTAGTCATGCAGACTAGACCACATGAGCAGGAATGACTTCAGTCTCCCATTGAAGAGGTTCTTGCTACATTGAATTTCGAACAGTTGATGGACTTGTTTGTTAAGATGTACTATTTACATTATTTTGAGTGCAACTACATCTGTAAGATGCAACTGTGTTTAAAAATATACCAACACCAACTTGTACATTGACAAACTGTTGTTGCAGATCTCTTTGTGGGGCTTCTTGGTTTTCATTGTACATTCAGAAGAGGGAACATTTCAAGAACGATTCATACTTTTATATCCCACTCCCAAATCCCAGGTAGGTTTTACTGTATTTTTTTACTATTTCTAAAGGATGTGTCTTTTAGACATTGTTTTTTGCTTCAGGCCTGTGACTTAGTTCTTCCTGCACTTGTTAAGGTTTATATAAATGTTTAAGGACACCCTGCACACCATGTGAAGATATACCAGGGGTTAGAAAAAAGTGCTATGTGGAAGTCACCTTATTGATTCAACCATTCTTGTTTATGCCTTTCAGTCTATAATATCATTGGGTTTGTTTCTGTTGATGAACAGCACCTTGCAAAAGTATTCATACTTCTTCAAAGTTTTCAAATGTTGTCATTTTACAACCTAAAACAACACTCAAACCAACACAAAGAAAAAGGTAGCATGGTTTTCAAAAGTTGTACAAATAAAAATTTCCAAAGTTTGATGCTTTTGTACTCAGTTCTCTTCCAGTGCAACCGATAGTCTTTAGGAGTTACCTAAATATTACAGTCCACCTATGTGCAGTTTAATCTCAGTATAAACACAGATGTTCTTTGAAAGGTGTCATAAATTTGAAATGGGACACTAGACAAGGGCAAGGATAGCATATTGATGTGTTAGAGTGTTCCATTCAAAGTCCGGGCTAAATCTAATTGAGAATGGGTTGCAAGACTTGAAAATTGTTTTTTTTACTGACATCAATTCTCACTGGGATTGAGCTTTTTTGCAAAGTGAGAGCAAAAGTGTAGGTCTCTAGATGTTCAAAACTAGTAGAGACAAGTCCAAATGCACCGCACACTTTCAGATTCATGTCTGTAAAAGGTGTTGAAAGCCATTTATATTTTTCTTTCTACCTAACAATTAGCCCTTACTTTCTATTGGTCTAGCTCATTAATGACAAACAATACACATTGAGTTTATCACCACTCAACTGAAGTTTCCTTGGAGATTCCATTTTTGGTACATTTCTAATTAACATCCACCTAGTGTCATATAATTGTTTTTCTTTCCCTTTCTTCTACAATATTTCCCATTATTACTGTCCCATACATCTGCTTGGTGAAAGATGCTCCCTGCCAAATTAACTGAAACACATGGACTGGTGGTGAAAGGGAAAATACATTAACAGGCTTAACACAGAAATCAATTATTGTTGTTGTCGTGACAAGTGTGGCAGAGCAACTGCATTAAATATTCAGGCTACCTATGCACTTGGGTAATGGCTGCTGACAGAGCTGTCCGATGGTTTTGCATTGCTGCCATTGTTGAGCTGTCACAGAAAAGCACTTTACGGATATGGAAAGATACTCTGAGACCTGCTGGAGTGACAGGACGGTGTCTCGGCAGTGCACGGCGCAAACCCATGAGAAATTTCCGCACACTGGCTTCTCAGATTCAGAACAAAGTGTCAGAACACAGACATATAGATGTTAGATGAAGCACAGAGAATAGACTGAATCCTCATTGCAAAAGGCTGTCACGTTTCTTCACTGTCTTTGTTGTATTTTGTTACTGTGCCTGTGAGACACTGGGATTTACAGAAAATCTATTAGTGAGGGTACTTACAGTGACTTGTAGAGTTTCACTGGAAACATTCCCATTTAAGTCCTGTGAAACACAGCCTCCATAATGACATTATTGCTGAATAGATTATAAAATTCTATTTATAAAAATCTAATAAAGTTGTCTTTCATTGCAGCTATATCCAGGGATATTATAGTTAACAAAAACAAACAAAAAACAAAAAAATGGAATTGGGAAAACATTTTTGTTAAATGGAATAAATAAAAACTCTAATTAAAAGGGAAAACCTATAACTAACTATAACTGTATGTGGGTTTTTAAAACCAACTAAAACGAACTGAAATAATTGACAGAATACCCTTTGTTTTTCATGTTTATCAATTTATTTAAAAGCCTTACGAACTGACGTGAAATGGATTTTTTTCCACATGACCAGTTACTTAAACTGTCAGCATTGTAGGACAACCCATAGTCCCTGGCAGCACTTATAAATGACAGTTTTGCTCACAACACTAGCCCGTAAAAAGACAACAGACAAAGTTGGGAGACTCAGGCTTTCTTCAAGTATGAGTGCAAGAGAGAAGAAAGCAAGTGTCTTGTAGTAGAAACAGGTGGTAAAATATGAGGAATACTTCTTAAGGGAAGAAGTTGCAAGAACCTTGACAAGCTAGCCTCTCTAAGTAGGTGTCCTGAAAGAGAAGTCATCGCAGGCCAGGTAGCACCGGTAGGGAAAGAACCATAATGGAGTTATTTCACCTGCAGCCAGGTCAGCGTTAGTCAGAAAAAACAATAACTTGTTTCTTTGTTAGCTTTATTCCACCATGAACATTTTCCCGGACCCACTCTTCCTCCTCCGAAGAGAGCCCTCTCCCCAACATACGGTCCTCACCACAAACAGTGCCCCTAGCGGATGAACATGTAATACGAACAAAACAAAGGAGTAACAATCTCCCACTTTTTCTAAAAAAGAAAAACAAAACTGTTAGGGTTTTATGACTTTTTATATTGTTTATCACTTGTGTCTGCTCTAAGTGCTTTCTTCCCCCACATGTCATAGACAAAGAGATAAGAGAGAAGGGTGAGTTATGCTATTATCAGCAACATCTAGGGACTGGCACCAATCCTCACTCCTTTCTCTAAAATCAAGACACATGAACCCTAACCTTTCTGACCCCACACACACACACACACCCACTCTGAATGATGTTTGAACTGTGTGTGACCAAGCATGTATAAATAAAGAGAGAGGGGGGTGATACTTCGTAGTCTGTAGTGCACAGCTACCCTTGCAAGTAAAACTGACTCTGTGTCTTTCCTTACCTCTGAGTTGATTAAATAATACCTATCATTAATTTGGTCCTTCGAGCCGGATATTATAAGAACTAAACTGATTTTATCTTTCTTTGCAGTGACTGGCAGATCTCCGGAGACAGCCAGACGTCGAGTTAAGCGCTGCCGCACAGCCGCATCTAGGCCTGGTGGCTGAAAGTCCCGGTGTGTGACGTTCGCATCTGGCCGGTGGATTATTGTCTTGCTCGATGCCGGGCGGGTCCGGGAGATCCGACAGAGTCACCTGAAAGTCAACTCAGAGGTGAGACAGTTTTAAAATACAGTACGTGAGATAAGATTAAGCGCTATAGAAATGAAAGAAGAAAAGTACTTAAAACTCCCTCCTGGAGAAGTTAAAGTGGACAAAGAATGATTCAATGTCTCACCAACAGACCTGGGAAGGGCCTGGTTGTTTTTAGGACTGATAGAGGACTGTGTGTGAAAGTATCTTTAAAAGGGTGATAACTTAACTCATTTGATACTTTCCAGTTAATTCTTTTAGAGAAACAAGTTATCTTTTGTCGTGGAATATTCAGGGTCAATTATTATAGTTATTAAAAGTTATTAAAATGCAGAGGAAGTTACAACATCTCCAAAACTCAGCAGTAACCATGTGTTTCTATGTTATTCTCAGGACAGATCTCATGAAGGAGCATTTTTAAAACCCAGCGCATGCGTAAAACCTGAAGGTTTCTCCTTCAGATATTATTTTCTGTTGTCAGAGTTTGTATCCCATAAATCTAATGGGTAGAGACCTCATTAAAACAGGCTTAGTTTTACTGCAGATGGTCTTCATACAGTTTCTGACACAGTATTTACAGTTTGGTGCAGTTTTTGTCTGCAAGTGCTAACTGACGCTTATGGAAAGTACAAATTCATTGTTTTTCACAGCAGCTGCTGGGAAGAGGTTATATTAGTTTTTTTTTCTTCCCTCTTCTGATTCATGCAGCGTGTTGATTTACACTGTACCTTATATCAGGTCCTGGCAAAAAAACTATGAAAGGCTTGGTTCTGCAGTTTCCTTTTTTCTCCCTTTGGGGAAGGAAAGGAAACCTGATCAGTTTGGATTATTTAGAAAGATTCTGATTGGACAGTGGTACCACACAAAAAAAATTAAACTAATCTCATGTTTCCTAAAAGAGTCTGCATGAAAAGGCCTTCAGAACCGTGGAGTTATTTTCCACCACAGTACCAAGTTTTTTAAGCATGCTTTTTCTTTATTTTAAAACAGATCTGGTTTTTGTTTTGTTTTTGGCTTTTTAGCATGTTTGTCTGAAGCTTCTTATGAACTGTGTTAGAAGCAAATATGATCTGAGGTAAATTAGGAGCTGTGAACTAATAATTTTAAATCTGATTATTGTCAAAGCAGAAATAACATATTTAGCCAATCCTTCAATCTCTGCAGAAAGTTAACACCATTGTTCAATGCAGTAGTACTCAACCTGTGGTTCCTGGACTCCTGAAGACCATAAGCCATAGATTTTGGGTCCATAAAATTATAATATTTAACTAAAGGTAGACCGATTACCTATTAAAACAGATCTAAGCCAATGATGAGTTCCAGTCATTTGGTGGCTTTGAAATGCAATAATACTCAAAATTTCTAGTCTGGGGAACACAGATTGGGGTTGAAGAGTTTTGTTTTGGAACCAAAGTTAGGATTTTTATAACAGAATCAAGACAAGTAAAATCCTTCATTTTAGGAAAAGAAAAGAAATAAAGGCCCTCTCAACACTAAAGAGGATGGTCGGCTCAAACTCCAGTCTCCTTGTTTGATTTCTTAGGGTTTAAAGATTATAGGAATACATATGAGTACAAAGGTACACAAGGTAATTTCAGATTACTAAGAGATAAAATATTGGAACATTTATCAGCATGTGGATTATTAAAGAGGGGTTCTAGTAATAAGTTTTCCCCAACTCTCAAAATTTAAATAGCCCAAATTAAAGAAAATGATTTGTTATTTTTTTGAAACACTATGTGGGAAAAAGTCCAGTTTGGAGACAAGCTTCTTATCTTAATTTCTGATTAAGTCAAACACTGCAGTTTGTTTAGTTTGGGTATAACATAAAAATGTCAATGCCGACTTTTCTAATTTCCCCTCGGGGATCAATAAAGTATTTTTGAACTTGAATTGAATTGAATTAAAATACTTATTTGCATTTAACCTGAAATTCGGCAATACGGCTGTGATCAAATTGAGCCAAACAAAAAGAGAATTATAACAATAACTCTCAGGATTGTAGTTATTATTACAGAGTTACAGTACAAAGAATTAGCAAAAGGTTTCAGCATCAGTAAATTTGGATTAATTTAAGAGAAAACTGTTGCTGTGCTTCTAAATAGTTTGTGCACTCATCTTAAAAAGGATCCTGAAGATTGTCATAACAAAATTTATCAATTATAGCATTAAAAGATATGGCTGAGAAAACATATTCTGAAAAGAGATTGTTAAAAATTTATTTTAATTCCTGAAGCTTCAAATTTGGCCATTTGTCTGTCTTTGATGTTTTGTCTTTCTTTGTTGGAATGAATGTTTGTTTATTTGTTGCATGAAACAATAATCCATGTTTAGAATAATATTTCTAAATCTCAGATTGATTAAAACTTTGAGTTTTCAGGAGAATTAAGAAGCAGCTTGTTTCTGAGGCTGCCAATCAGAGGTTAGTTCTGCCTGACTCTGCCCACCTACCAGGTTGGTTCATGCCTTTGCTGTCATGGTAATGCTCAGCACCTCCCTTCCTGAGTTTTAACACTGTTTAAGAGACAATAGAATCAAAATGCTTGTAGTGATTGTTGCCTTAATAACATGTTTTTTTGGATGTAGGATGACATTTAGATTTATGTGTTTTACTATTAAAAGGTTAATGAAATAGTTTAAACTAGTTTGAAGAATATGTTTTGCATACATAATCATTGATGATTTATTAGATTGAAAGTTTTCCCTCGTGCCATTAAGCCAACTGACAGTTCAAGATATGCCAAAAGTAAGGAATATATTTCTGATAAAGAATCAGAGTTATGATTTCATACTTGGTTGGAATTATTTATTAGATTCGAATTTGTAGGGTTTATGCATCTGAATTACATTAGATGTCCATTAATCTAAAACTTTTCTTCATACAAGATAAATCAGGATGATATGTGACTTATTTCTAAGTGAAATATTGATGAACTGTACGACGACTGAAGTTTGTGTTTTGTTGTTAATGGAACTGAGTTACAGTTAAAACCATCTGGATTTTCTTTATGCTGCTTTCGTTAAATTCATAGTGACACATAGTTATGTCAGAATTAATTTATTTGGTTCTATCTAATGTGATCTTGGTTACAAGAACATTCTTGTTTAAACCTTTTGCTGGATTGTCGCAGGGGTTGGACCCTGCGCCAACAGGGGGGAATGTCAGAATAAAGTAACATGGAGATATTTCCAAGATCAATTTTTTCCACATCATTGTGTGAAGGTAGGATGTTGTTACTGTCAAAACCTGTCCACTGTGTTTTCTCAAGTTTCACAGATGGTGAAGGCTGCATTACCAGAAACAGCCACTTCAACCCTCCAGTCCTTTATTCCTGGCGACTGGATTCTGGTCAGAGAATCTAGGAGAAAACACAGGAAGTCCAGGGCTGGAATGGCCCATATCAGATCCTACTAGACACCCAGGAAAGCTGCAGGAAAGCTCCAGCTCCTCCAGCTTCATCTGGTTTCCAGGACAAGTCATCTTCCAGCTGGATCATCCAGGGCTCGAAAGGTTTGAGGACAGCGGACCACCACAAGACAAAGAACTGTAAGCTGATCACTGGCGAGTGATTGAAGAGGTGGTTGAAGAACACTGTTCTTACAAGGGCACAATAATCCCTTGGGCAGTGCAACGTTATTTCAGAATCTACTTAAGGCCATCGCATTGCTTGAAAATTAGAAATCATAAGGTCATTTGCCTCACTGCACACACACCACAGTGAGACACACATAGAAGACCTCTACACATTTGCACATAACCTTTTTCTGGATGATGGACTGGCGACGTCTGCAACAGAGAGACAGTCAAACATGCGCCATGATGCTTATTTTCCTTAATTTCTTAATATTTGGTGGCTACTAGGCGCTCCTTTGCCTGGACAGTGAGGGTCAGCCAAATTCTTTTCTCCCACTTTGACAGCGAAACTGACTCTGAGGAGGAAATCTTGGATGCTTTTATCTAACTTTCATGTTTATTGCTTGATATCTATCATTATGGCACAAATTTGAAATGTGTTCATTTCCGCCGTTGTTATAATTTGTTTTCTTTGAGGAAAAAACTGTTTGCTTTCGGTATCAGAAGGAAGGAGTTGTAATGGAAATTATTTTATTAAGTGTTCCAAAGTGTTTGACCTTTGGGTTACCTCACTCCCCTGAACATCTTTTAGTGGTGGAAGCTGTAAAAGCCATTATCAGAAGTTTAATGGTTAAGGCCATTTGTTAGGGTGATGCCTTTGGAAGAGCAGATGTTGTTCCTAGGTAACCTTCTCACCTCTGAACCCGAGAACGGTCTAGGGTCATAAAGCACAAACTCTTTTAAGTGGTGATAACACCCATATACTCTTTTAAATACTGTGTGTAAATGTTGACACCACACTAAACCCAAAAGCAGATGATTATGATGACATGTTGTAAATGAATATATCTTCCATGCCTGAGTGTATTCATAATTGTACTTCATAAAATGACCTTATAGCAGAAAATTGAAAAAAGTTGCTGTTTAAGTGAAATGAGAAAAAGTGCAATGATGATACGAACAAGGCTTGTTTTAATTCTTTTACTTTTTATTCTTACATTTTGTTTCTTTGCTTTATTATTGTTTTACTCTGCCATGATTGGTGGTCGCCTGGCGGAGGGACCGTGTAAGTGTTTCCCACAAAATAATCTGTTTTCCGTCCTGTGGGTTTGTACTTACACAGAGTGTTTCATTTTACATGTATTTACTCATGACTTATTCGTGATAAAACAGGGGGGAACTGTTAGGGTTTTACGACTTTTTATATTGTTTATCACTTGTGTCTGCTCTAAGTGCTTTCTTCCCCCACATGTCATAGACAAAGAGATAAGAGAGAAGGGTGAGTTATGCTATTATCAGCAACATCTAGGGACTGGCACCAATCCTCACTCCTTTCTCTAAAATCAAGACACATGAACCCTAACCTTTCTGACCCCCCCCCCCCCCACACACACACCCACTCTGAATGATGTTTGAACTGTGTGTGACCAAGCATGTATAAATAAAGAGAGAGGGGGCTAATACTTCGTAGTCTGTAGTGCACAGTTACCCTTGCAAGTAAAACTGACTCGGTGTCTTTCCTTACCTCTGAGTTGATTAAATAATACCTATCAAAAACAAAGATATAGATTGTTTTAAGGCTCATGAGAAAGCACAGCCGTTAAGGATTTTGTTAGAACAGTTTCAACATGATAGAATGTGAAACACCTTGTGAATGAATTTATTGAATTGTCCAAAGGCCTTCATAAAGAGCCTTAAGAAGTGAGGTTGGTCTTTTGTTTGAGACCACAACACTTGATAAACTCTCTTAGTTTGAATCAGCTCTTTAAATGAACTGATTTCCAGCCGTAACCTTTTCTCTGCAACAAACTTAGTTGACTTAAGTGCATCAACAAGAGAGAAATTATCAGTCACACAGATGATAGGTGGAGGATACGCAGTACTACAAGCACTGAGTTCAGAAAAGAGTGTGGAAAGAAAAATGGCATTATCAATCCCCTCAGACATACCAAGTGTTTCACCTGCCAGTGTGCTTCTGACAATTCTCTTAATTCTCTTTGACTGCCGTGAAATGGGAGAGAACCGCCCCTTGTCTCCCATCAAAACAATGAAGTGCCCGCCTTGAGTACCCCCATCTGAAAGATTTCCAAAAGATGCATCAGTAAATGTAACCATCTTTAAGTTACTGTCTTCCCCAATGTGTTGAAAATTCAATTCAACTGACTTGGCCTTGAGTTTACACACAACTCTGTTTGCTTCATTAATGGTCTGTACTGTAGCATGTTTAAGACGAGATGCTAAATTACTAGCATCAAACATGACATCAGGCCTGCTCTGTCTCGCCACCCACAGAGGTTGGCCTATCTTAGATGTGAGCTGCTCTGTCTCCTATTTAGTGAAAGGTGAAGCTGACTCTGCTGTTCGTGAGGGTAAGAGGTGTATGGACTGCAGGTGCTGAATGTATGTTTCTTGGTGTATTTGTACCTTCTTACCTTCAGTAACAAGATCTACCCCCACATAGGAAAGGCTATTATTTGCTTCACGACCGACATTAAACTTTGACCTCAGGTGAGGTATGACTGACTCTGAAAACATGTGTGATCCACCCCATATAAAATCATCAACACGACAAGCAAGTACACCAGTTACACTTTTCAGCTCATCCAGCCAATAGAAAACTGCAGGGTCAACCTTAGACATAATGCCTCCTGCTTCAATCGTGATGCTTTTTACCCTGTTATACCAATACAGTGAAGCATCGGCTAAACCATACACACATTTTCTCAGTTTCCAAAGCACACCTGTGCTATTGGCCTCTGGGGGAGGTTTGATAAAAATGTCTCTGGACAGTTGCATTCCATGTAAAAAAGCAGATTTGATGTCCATAGAGTGAAGTTCCCATTGTTTTTGACATATAACTGCCACTAGGAGTCTCAGTGACTCTGAGGCACAGGTTGGAGAGTCCTTTTGTTCAGGTCCTTCTCAAAATATTAGCATATTGTGATAAAGTTCATTATTTTCCATAATGTCATGATGAAAACTTAACATTCATATATTTTAGATTCATTGAACACTAACTGAAATATTTCAGGTCTTTTATTGTCTTAATACGGATGATTTTGGCATACAGCTCATGAAAACCCAAAATTCCTATCTCACAAAATTAGCATATTTCATCCGACCAATAAAAGAAAAGTGTTTTTAATACAAAAAACGTAAACCTTCAAATAATCATGTACAGTTATGCACTCAATACTTGGTCGGGAATCCATTGGCAGAAATGACTGCTTCAATGCGGCGCGGCATGGAGGCAATCAGCCTGTGGCACTGCTGAGGTCTTATGGAGGCCCAGGATGCTTCGATAGCGGCCTTTAGCTCATCCAGAGTGTTGGGTCTTGAGTCTCTCAACGTTCTCTTCACAATATCCCACAGATTCTCTATTGGGTCCAGACATTGCCAGGGAGAGCTGCTTGCAGTCAGAAGGCATTATAGTGGCCCAAACAACTCTTGCCCTGACTCGAACCCCTGCTGCCTTCTCGCTTGGTCCATCAGGCTGGTTCCTTCTGTCATGATTTGAGGTCTGTGGTAGGACCAAAGTGCAGAGAAGGTGCCAGGAGTCAGATGAATGACGGTGAGTCGAGTTTTAATTATCCTTACTCACAAGACTTGACAGGTTAACAGAAGTATGACATGGTCCCATACCGTGATGTCTGGATATGACAGCATGCTTCAAGAAACCCCGTGGCTAGAGAAGGAGATGAAGCGGAAGACGATAGAGGCTTTGACTGTACATGCTATGGGAGAAGAAAGCAGAATTCTTCACTTGGAACACAGTCCTGTAGCTTCCTGTAGCAGAAAGGGAGTGGCAGGACCTGAGAATATTTGGACATCTTTAAGCAAACCGGCGTACGCTAGAAACTTCAGCAATGACCACATCCACCAAGAAGACACCAAGGAAAAGAAAACATGCCAGGACAACTTATTCCATCGGAGGCATCGAAGTCTGACTGAATACCTTTCTGTTTCTCATGGGGTGAGAAACAGAAAGGTATTCAGGTCAGAGATGCATCATAATAGTTTTAAAAAAACTATTATGATGTCCACAGGATCCTCAGGATCATTTTATCAGCAGTGAGCATCTCCGCAGAGTTCTGGAGTTTATAAAGAAATACACTGAAATACACAACCTTCATTCTAAACTGTCTTCTCCTAAATTTCCAGAGAAAAAGCGCCCCACCAGACTAAGAACCCTAAGAGTGGGCAACACAGCTGTGGATGGGATTAAAAACCTCTGCAACAAGAAAAACACAGAAGTTATGATTGGTACCAGTAACGTGGTGTCTGATATCTCAGAGAATATTCTTGCAATCACAGAAAAGCGCCCGTCTCTAGAAAACCTTATTACACACTGTGGAGCCAATGATGACGTGGCTAAGAAAAAATCAGAAGGATTGAAGGAGGATTTCACTCGTCTTCTGAATATTGTTGGAGGTCTCAATATCAAGGTGTTTCTCAGCGGACCCTTTGCACCGATTTTCTGTGGAGGTGAGATTTTTTCCAGACTTCTGATGATTAATAAGTGGTTGAAAAAAACATGTGCCACCACACCTGTGAACTTCATCAACAACTTTAATATTTTTTGGGAAAAAAGACAACTCTTCAAGCAATATGGTTTCTCTTTGAACAAGCCAGGAGCCAGACGTCTCACATCTAATCTCTTCTATTCAGTAAATAATCTGTCAGCAGCTTCGACCTTCAGCAGAGAACATGGAGTATCAACAACAATGATAACCCTGCCTCCAACAGCTCCAGCAGAAACAATCGGCCAGTTGGCTGAGAAAGAAAAGTCATCACAAAAGGTCTCCCCGTCGAAATCCACAGGAGAAGTGGACCCCCCCATTATACCCCCATCACCCCAAACCCAGACCCAGACCCACACCCCTGGTAAACCCCCTTCACCCCAGACCCCGACCCAGTCTGCACAGAGCTCTCCTATCTCCCCACTGAGCCCGCTTTTTGCTTTACTGGATTCTGATAACATGAAAGGAGCTTTTAAGATCAGGACCCAAATGGCTCTGACATCTTCTCCATTCAACACCCCCGTAGCCGAGGCCCTGCTACTAAACCAACATCTTCCAAATGCTGCAGACCTCCACCACCTCCTAATCTATCTCCTCCTAATCAGGACCATCAAATAACATCTCTGTGATACAGTCTGGGCCCCAGTGGTTACTCTATCATAAATGAGCATGTCCAGGAAAAACTTGGGCCCCTAATAGAAGATAGTTGTAAAATCTCTGTGCTTATACATGACAGAAAGAACAAAGTCAAATGGATAAGAGACAGTAATAAACAATCAACAAAAGCCATAAACTGTCAGGTACAACCACACACAGAGTTAATATCAACAACGAAGTCATATAAACTGGCTTTACTGATCATTTGATCTCTGTCAGGAAAATCATTTTTAATCAATGACTTCATTACTGACCACGATCTTGATGTTATGTTTTTAACAGAAACATGGTTACATGAATTTAATGAAGCTCCCATTCTGATAGAGGCGACACCTCCGAACTACAATTTTCTTTGTGAGAGCAGACAGCAAAGAAATGGTGGAGGGGTGGCCACTTTGTTTAAAGATTTATTAGAGTGTAAAAAAGTATTTCTGGGCAAATTTGACTCTTTTGAATATTTGGCTCTCCAGGTAAAGAGCCAGGTCCGAACAATGTTCTTGAATATTTACAGGCCTCCTAAGTCCAAAACAAACTTTATCAGTGATCTTAATGAGCTTTTATCTGTGATATGTGTTGACTATGACTGTTTAATTATTGTGGGAGACTTCAACATTCACATGGACAATCCTGAAGACAGAAGTGCAATAGATCTATGTGACACTCTTAGAAATTTTGGTTTGACTCAACATGTTAAACAGCAAACGCAAAAACAGGGACTTATTTTGGACTTGATCATCACTAAGGGTCTAAACATTTCCAAGGTGTCTGTAACTGATGTTGCTCTATCTGACCACTTTTCAGTTATTTTTGAAGGCATCATCTGCAATGACTCAGTTTGCCAAAGAGACATGATAAGAAAATGCATCTTTAAGGACAGTGCTGCTGAAACCTTTAACCAGATTTACTCTTCTACCTCCACTTTGCCCTGTAACACTGTAGATGAGCTGGTAGAAAACTTTCATTCTGAAATCTCGGACATCATTGATTAAATTGCTCCAATTAAAGTGAAAGTCGTTTCTGGGAAGAAAATGTCTCCATGGAGAAGTGCTCCACCAGTCAGAAGTGAAAAAAAGGAGTGTCGAAAAGCTGAACGCAGGTGGTGAAAGACTGGACTCCAGGTTCACTATATTCCAGGTTCACTATATTATCTATAAAGAGAGACTATAACCTACAACTGAAAAATGCAAGGGAATCTTTCTTTTCTGAGATCATCAGCAAAAATATTAACAATGCAGAATTCGACACTGTTGATCACTCCATTTTATTAGAGCGCCTGGAAAACTGGGTCGGCCTTTCTGGTACAGCACTCAGTTGGCTTAAATCCTACTTTAAGTACAGGGACTTTTTTATGTCAGTAGGTAACTTTACATCAGAGACCACAAAAATCACATGTGGCATTCCCCAAGGGTCCATCTTAGAGCCCATCCTATTCAATATCTACATGCTCCCCCTAACTCAGATTTTAATAAACAACAACGTAAGTTATCATAACTATGTGGACGACACACAGCTATACGTTACGATGTCACCAGGTGACTATGAACCCATTCAAGTGCTGGGTAAATGCTTAGAAGAAATAAATCCATGGATGGGCCTAAATTTTCTTCAGCTGAATCAAAAAAAAACTGAAGTAATAATCTTTGGACCAAAGGAAGAGCGTTTAAAAGTTAGCACACAGCTTCAGTTAACACAGCTAGAAACCACCAGTCAGGCTCGAAACCTGGGTGTAGTGATGGACTCAGACCTGAACCTTCAGGGGCACATAAAGGTAGTAACTAGGTCGGCCTTCTATCACCTAAAGAACATCTCCAGGATTAAAGGACTAATGTCTCAGCAGGACCTTGAAAAACTAATTCATGCGTTCATCTTTAGTAGAATTGTTTACAGCAACGGTGTCTTCACAGGCCTGCCTAAAAAGTCGAATGCTGCTGCCCACGTCCTCACTAGGACTAAGAAAGTGGAGCACATCACCCCGGTTCTAAAGTCCTTACACTGGCTCCCTGTAGCTAAGAGAATAGAGTTTAAAATACTTATGTTAGTCTATAAATCACTGAATGGCTTAGCACCAAATACACTACAGACTTTTTGTCAGTGTATCAACCAGCCAGACCTCTCAGATCATCTCGCTCAAATCTACTGTGTACCCAAAACCAGAACCAAACATGGAGAAGCAGCTTTTAGTTCTTATGCTCCACTAATCTGGAATAAACTGCCAGAAAACTGTAAAAGCGCCGGAACCCTAAGTTGCTTTAAATCAAGATTAAAAACTTACTTGTTTAGAGTGGCCTTTGACTGTGCCATCTAGGCATGATTAGTTGCGTTTTCAGTCCAATTTTCCTTTCATTTTCTTGTCCATCATTCTATTCTTTATTTTATTTTACTTTTTTAAATTACCTCTGTTGTTTGATTTTATCACTTGATTTGTTTTTCTATGTGTATATCTGTGTTTATTTGCTTTGTGATTGTATTGTAAATGAATGTACAGCACTTTGAGTGTCTCATTGCTGAAAAGCACTATATAAATAAACTTACCTTACCTTACTGAGGATCATGCCATCATGCTGCCTGGTTGACATCCTGGCCACAGGGATTGGCATGTGAAGCTACTGCCAACACATGTGTCAAAGGCCTCAGTGTGGCGTCTCTATATGAAGTCAGCTAAGGTGCTTCGTATGAATGAAACTATATATTTTTATAGAACAGTGACGTCCGTCTAATGACCAGTAATGTAAAACTTCATCAAAAATTAATAACCCTGTGATATTTTTCTTTTCGGGTGACCGTGAAATTTTTAAATCAAGCTTCAAGGCGCCTTTGACCCAGCTACTCCCACACATAAGAAGCTGTAGGCCCTGCACCGACCTCTGCTGGCAGTGCCAACAGAATAACGACCAGCTTATAAGAAGTGCAAACCTTCCAGAAGAGAGGAAGACTGCAGCAATCAAGAAACAACAGGATCATCTTCAGCTTGTTCAAAAAGAGAGGGCCGTCTACAACAACATGACTACTGCCTGCAAAAAGACCTGCGACGACTATCAATTATTCATCGGTCCCTCCCCACCTTGTAGTAAGAAGATCAGGATGCACTACAGCTTTAACGATACACAGCTTGTATTTTTTTTCTTCTGTCTTCATCGGATGCGCTTCCCCTCGAACCCACTGCAGCCTGGGCCAATGTACTTCCTGACACCATGGAATGTGGACTTTTTGGTGTCTTTTCGGAAGGCCTGCAGAAACAGGTGAATTTCTTGATTTATAAAGGCCTGTCGTCAGGGAAGGGGAGCAATGAAGTCATCAGCTACATGCACCACTTCTTCACTCATTTCGGGGTTGGAGAAACTGATGTGTGTCTTCATTGTGACAACTGCACTGGGCAAAACAAAAAAAACAAGTTTGCACATGTAATCGCCCTGAAAAGGGGAATATTAAATAAATGAGTCACGGACACATCTTTCCTCTGCTCAGGCGTATATTGACTGAAGAAGAAGAAGTGCCGTGCTCTTTGTTATCGCTCACTAGCGCTCAACCCCCTCTGCTGGTCGCCTTTGGTTACTACATCTATTGACATCAATACAATATTCATGTATGAACCGAAAAAACTATACCTCTGGCTTACAATAAGCACATTTCAATGAAGTCAATACAACATTCAGGTATGAACAGAGAGACTATTCTTCTGGCTTATAATAACCACATTTCAATCCATCACATACTCCCCCTCAAAGTTAGATGTTGTCGTCAACATCATATACTACCTTTATATTGGGACATAATGGAAAACGGCTCTCACACATTTCTTACAGGCTACAGCTTGTGGTAATCATACAGTCATTCCGATTACATTCCAATCACTTGAAAAACTCTGGAAAAACGTCTCTGAAACAACTAAAGAAAACTGTCACCTCCACATATCTGAACCGCTCACATTACGTCTTACAGATCAAGTAGACACATCTTCAGTACAGGTGCCTCAGACATAATCAAAACAGGCTTTTCTTTTTCTATACAAATGTCCTTTTACTGTCCATACAAATAAAGATGCTGGTTGTTGTATAGCTGCACAGGGTGAATCCAAGTTGGAGGCCTTGCCTAAGAGGGCAATGCAGCAAGGTTGTAACACGATGGAGAACCAACTTTGTCATATCTTAATGTCTTTGGGGGCCGACACAGTCTTTGTGGTCGTTGTGGTCTGACTTCCATTTCACACTCGAAAGTGTGATGAGTTGGGACCAGGGGTGTGTTTGCTCCAATATCGGGTGAGTTCTCCTTCTGAGTGTCTTGAATTTCTAACTGCTGATCGTTATCCCACTCAAGCTGATGAGCTTCTAATAACTGCTCCATTGGTTCAGATTCAACTGCATCTTGTGTGGTTGCAGGCACCTCATTCGTTGATGTCATTGGCCGAGTTGGTGAATGAAATGATGGGTCCATGAAATGATAATCGTCATCGTCATCCTCTGATTCCTCCCTGGTTTCCTTCTTTACTGTGTTTTTTCTTACAGTCTTTACAGATGTCTTTGTCCTAATTTCCAGTGGTAACTGATCACAAGGCAAGATGTGGTTTCTGTGAAGTACCCTAGATCTTCCTTTTCCCTGTTCAGGTCTTAGCTCATACACAGGGACATCCTTTCCCACTTGTCGAACCACAGTGTGTATGGTGTCCTCCCAGTAATTCCTCAGCTTACCAGGACCACCACGAGGAGTCAAATTCCTCACTAGCACCCGGTCACCGGGAAACAAGGCTAAGCTCCTTACTTTGGCGTTGTATATTCTTTTGTTTCTTTGGGCAGATTTCTGTGCGTTTTGTTGTGCAATGTTATGTGCCTGCTGCATTCCTTGCTTCCACTGTTCAACATAAGCATGGTGGTCATAGTTTCCTGTGTCTGTCGGTAAACTGTACAACATGTCAATAGACAGTCTTGGAGAGCGGCCGTATAACAAATAAAAGGGGGAAAATCCTGTCACCTCTGTGCGTGTACAGTTGTAAGCAAAGACAAGCTTATTGAAAGAGTCTTTCCAGTTTGTCTTATTCCTATCTGTGAGTGTTCGAAGCATTTGAATCAATGTCCGATTGAACCGTTCCACCTGACCATTCCCCTGAGGGTGGTATGGAGATGTCTTTGATCCTGCCATGCTGCAATATTTGGAGAGCTGTGATAATAGCTGATTCTCAAACTCACCACCTTGATCGTGGTGGATACGTGTTGGGAAACCAAATCTCAGTGCATAATCATTGAAGATTTTGTCAGCTACTGTTTTCCCAGATTTCAATGTTGTGGGATAGGCCTCAGCGAATCGTGTAAAATGATCCACAATCACCAATATGTATTCATAGCCACCTTTGCAATGTTCTAGATGGAGAAAGTCCACTGACACGAGTTCAAATGGCTGTGTGGTAGAATCAGAATCAGAAAAGCTTTATTGTCAAGTACGTTTTTGGACATACAAGGAATTTGTTTTGGCGTAGTCGGTGCAATACAACACAAATTAAACAGTATAAACATATCTACAATATAATATAAATATATGTACAGGGGTTGGACAATGAAACTGAAACACCTGATTTTAGACCACAATAATTTATTAGTATGGTGTAGGGCCTCCTTTTGCAGCCAATACAGCTTCAATTCGTCTTGGGAATGACATATACAAGTCCTGCACAATGGTCAGAGGGATTTTAAACCATTCTTCTTGCAGGATAGTGGCCAGGTCACTACGTTATACTGGTGGAGGAAAACATTTCCTGACTCGCTCCTCCAAAACACCACAAAGTGGCTCAATAATATTTAGATCTGGTGACTGTGCAGGCCATGGGATATGTTCAACTTCACTTTCATGTTCATCAAACCAATCTTTCACCAGTCTTGCTGTGTGTATTGGTGCATTGTCATCCTGATACACGGCACCGCCTTCAAGACACAATGTTTGAACCATTGGATGCACATGGTCCTCAAGAATGGTTCGGTAGTCCTTGGCAGTGACATGCCCATCTAGCACAAGTATTGGGCCAAGGGAATGCCATGATATGGCAGCCCAAACCATCACTGATCCACCCCATGCTTCACTCTGGGCATGCAACAGTCTGGGTGGTACGCTTCTTTGGGGCTTCTCCACACCATAACTCTCCCAGATGTGGGGAAAACAGTAAAGGTGGACTCATCAGAGAACAATACATGTTTGACATTGTCCACAGCCCAAGATTTGCGCTCCTTGCACAATTGAAACCGACGTTTGTCATTGGCATGAGTGACCAAAGGTTTGGCTATAGCAGCCCGGCTGTGTATATTGACCCTGTGGAGCTCCTGACGGACTGTTCTGGTGGAAACAGGAGAGTTGAGGTGCACATTTAATTCTGCCGTGATTTGGGCAGCCGTGGTTTTATGTTTTTTGGAGACAATCCGGGTTAGCACCCGAACATCCTCTTGCATCCACAGTTAATCCTGTTGGATGTGGTTCGTCCTTCTTGGTGGTATGCTGACATTACCCTGGATACCGTGGCTCTTGATACATCACAAAGACTTGCTGTCTTGATCACAGATGCGCCAGCAAGACGTGCACCAACAATTTGTCCTCTTTTGAACTCTGGTATGTCACCCATAATGTTGTGTGCATTTCAATATTTTGAGCAAAACTGTGCTCTTAACCTGCTAATTGAACCTTCACACTGCTTTTAGTGGTGCAATGTGCAATCAATGAAGACTGGCTACCAGTTTCGTCCAATTTAGCCATGAAACCTCCCACACTAAAATGACAGGTGTTTCAGTTTCATTGTTCAACCCCTGTATGTTTACAAGAGGAGCTCTCATCTCTCGGCTAGGTTTCTTCTGTTTCAGACAGGTACATTTCATCACATACTGTTCTATTTCACGTTGCATATAGGGCCAGAAAAAACTATCTCTAATCAAAAATACTGTCCTATCAGTGCCCTGATGACCCATCCAGTTGTGTAGTTCATTTAGAACCATTGCTTTATGTTTTTCTGGAAGGACCAATTGCTTCCTGTGCGCAGTCTTTCTCCAAAGCTCCCCATCTTCATCCAGCTCCAACTTATCCCATTCCCTGAGAAAACACCGACTCTGTGAATCAAGTCTGTTTAGTTCATATTGTGAAGGTTTTACTGCAGACTGTTTAGACTGCAACACAATCCCAATATAAGTCATCTTTTTGATCTTATTGTATCTGAGCTGGTGCTATTGAAGCATAATTCTCTTGAGTATCAAACAAACTGTTAACACAGATGGGCATTGACCAAGAGGGGTTTGACTCAGATTGTCTCTACAGCTAGAACAGTTGCTCCTACAGCATCATATGACATCTCTTCTGTGCACTCAGCAATCATGTTCTCCACATCCAATGGCATCCGAGACAAACTATCAGCATCAATGTTTTATTTGCCTGGGTGGTATTTTACAGTGAAATTGAAATCGGCAAGCTCCACAACCCACCTACTCCCTGTAGCATTTAGCTTTGCTGTTGACAACACATATGTTGATGGATTGTTGTCACTGTAAACTGTGAAAAAGGGACCGTAGTACAAATAATCTCGGAATTTTCTTTGATATCCCATTTGAGAGCAAGAAATTCTAATTTTTCTGAATGGAGGTTGTAGTTTTTTTCTGCCGCTGACAGCGTTCGAGATCCATATGCAATGATGCGTAATTTTCCATTTTTGGTACAGTACGGCCCCCAGGCACTTATTGGATGCGTCTGTATGTATAACAAATGGGAGAGAGAAATCTGGAAATGCCAATATGGGTGGCTGAATCAGATAATTTATCAGTTTCTCGAGAACTTGTTGGTGGCTTTGTGTCCAATTAATTGGAGTGTGCGATGGCACCACTTTTGTATTCATGCAGCGTGACTTTCTCCCCTTACCGGGCGGCTGGTCCTCATCTTTAACTGGTCCCTTAGTCAGGTCATACAGAGGGGCAGCAATGCGGGAAAAGTCTTTAATGTAGCTCAACAGTCCTAAAATGTGTCTTAACTCGACCAACTGTTTTTGGTTGTTTGTCTTTTAAAACTTGGACAGCTGCAGTGTCAGAAGGGTCCATCTTGTTTCCGTCTGCTGATACAATTCTTCCAAGATAGCGGATTTTGGTCTTAAACAGCTCACATTTACTTGGTTTTAGTTTTATTCCATGACGCCTAAGTCTTTGCAAAACTTTCCGAACCTAATTGACTTGACTTTCAAATGTTTTGCTGAATACTAGTGTATCATCCAGATATGGGACACATATTTTGTCACGAAGCCCTTCTAAACACTCTTCCATACAGCGTTGGAAGGCTGCTGGGGCATTCATAAGCCCAAATGGAATTCTGGTCCATTCATATAACCCCCAGGGTGTAACGAAGGCTGTCAAATGTTTACTGTCTTTTGCCATGAACCCCTGGTGGTAAGCCTTTCCTTGGTCAAGCAATGAGAACATGGTGTTTCCACCAAGGCCATCCATAATATCCTGGACTCTGGGGAATGGCTGTCGATCAGGGTGAGTTTTCCGGTTTAATTCCCTGTAGTCAATGCACAGGCGTAAAGACCCACATTGTTTCCTTACACAAACGACAGGTGAAGCATAGGATGAGTGAGATTTCTCAATCCATCCATGTGCCATCAAATCAATTAGGTAGTCCTTCATTTCATCATACAACGGTTTAGGAACGGACAGGTAGGTACGGGCAACAGGTTCAAAGTCTTTCAGATCAATCTTCAGTTGAAGCTTCTCAATACATCCAATATCACCGTCTGTTCGAGAGAAAGAATCTGACTCATCCCTCAACATTTCACGTACCACCTGTCTTTGACTCTCATTCAGGTGACTGAGATCAATAGGAGGATCCCAGGGGTCTGCGTAAACATTCTGATCTTTGATATGATGGGTCTTAATATTATTCACAGCAGCAGACAACTTTGAACCATCATCTATATTTAATGGGTACACAGATGTGACTAGCTGTGCTGTGCCAATGGCTACTCTTTTTGTTAGTGTGATGTCATGATCAGTGGGATTTTGTACACTAAGGATAACATTAGGCTGTGCACCTCTCTGTACCTGAAATACTGTGTCACAAAACTGAAGCCCCTCTGGCCATAGTGGGTTTCCATCTGGTTCAAACACTAATGTGACATCTTCTTTGAAGGGCCTGACATTTACCCGGCATTTTACTTGGACAGTACTATGGCTTGGTACACTCATTCTCTGACATGCTGTTTTTACAAGATACTCACTCGTTCTCTCTACACTCACTGCTTCAATGAAAGCCTTCTTGGTCCCATTTCTTAAATTTGGGTAAGCCATTTTCACTGTTTTTAAAATTCCCTCTTTTTTTCATAGCTATTCATTTGTTTTTGACTGTTAATAATAATGTGTTCAATAACATTAAAGCCGATAATAGGGCGGAGAAGTTGACTGCCTTTCATAACAAGCATGGGTACATGGAATTCTTCAGGGCCAGCTGCTAGTTTGAACATTACTTCTACCCATCCCACATATTGTATTTCTGTACCATTAGCAGCTTCAATCTGTAGGGGGTCTCCTAAGTCAACAATTTCTGTTATGTCCCTGAGCTGCACATCTGGAAGGTTCTCAGCTTTCCATGCTTCATCCACTGCCGAAATTTGTGACCCTGTATCCCAGAGTGCATGAGTTTTCTTTCGCTGTAGGTAGCAGCTAACAAGACATTTCTTTCCAACCAGGTCAGCTAATGTAAAGTTTTTCTTTGATAGAGTGTTTTTCTTTTTACCTTTCATAGTCTTGCATAGTTGTATGTGTTCAAAGGGTTTTTCAATGTTTGTGGGGGGCTTACAGGCCTCCTTATGTTCTAGCCAATGACTCTCCTGGCAATCCTTAGAACAATAGAGCACTCTTTTGCACACTGAGCACTGTCCAAAGTTTTGGTATTCTTCCATTCCACCACAACTGGCACATTTTTGGGACGCTTTGGTGGGCATGGTCACTCCCTGTCCCCCGGGGGCAACCTTCCATCGTTTAAAGGATAATCTCTTGCTTTGGTGGGAATACTGCTGCTCCCTCTACATCCAGCCTGGATATGTTCACTACTACCACACCTGTAGCAGTGTTGACAGACGTTTTCTCCCTGCTGCTGGCATGCAGCACACCTCGGTCATTGGCGTGGCACTGGGTATCTCTGTGGTGCAAACCTCTGCTGAAACTAAGCAGTTCCCCACAGCTCCGCAGCTGTAGGCCAGGTACTATTGCCCTAATAACAGCATCCACTATCTCTGATTCAGGGTAACCTTTGCTGAGGCCATTCTCTATTTGGCGGGCCAGACTGGAAAAGGTTAGTCTGTCCTTTTGTCCAGGGTCGCCAATTTGACCTGAGATCTTAAAGTATTTTCTCCATGAGGGACTGTTTATATGGGCAGGGGCAGCTTGGCACATTACAGTCTCAATTTTCTTTACATTTTTGTTAGCCAGAATTTGCATTTGAGCTTCTTTCTGTTGAATTATGAGTTTTAGTTGCTCTAGTTCTCTGCCAAGTTTCTCCGGTTCCTCGTCTTCCTTTTCTGGTGTGCTGTTCTTGATAGCTTTCTGCACTTCTTTTATCATGTCCATTAAACTCAGCAATGCTGACATTCCTTCATTCTCCAGTTGCCTTAGCTCATCACATTCAATATGCTTGCTGATTAGTGTAACAAGAGCATTGCGGGTTTTGCCTTGCTCCAGAAATTGCAAGGAAGTCACATATTTGTATCAGCTAGTCACTGGTAAGTTGGAAAAGGGCTCCTTTAATTTCAAACTGTAACTTGTCAACTTCTGAATCAAATTTTTTTTTTTTTAAGTGGAAAAGTGTGCTGAATAATAGTGTTTTGCCAGATACCGCAGGACTGATGTTCCCTAATGGCTTTTCTCCACCTCAGAATACAGAGTCCTCTTGGACAGGCATCACCTTTGTTTCTAACTGCACTCTCCACAACCTGGGTTACGATAATGAGATAGTTGATGTGGGGTGTTTTCCTCTGGAGTAGGATCCCAGCCTCACAATCACTATCCCAGCGGTGCCTCCAAATGTAATCGCCTGTGAAAAGGGGAATATTAAATAAATGAGTCACGGACACGTCTTTCCTCTGCTCAGGCGTATATTGACTGAAACAAATTGCAACATAGGTATATACAGGATAATAATTATATCCATATACTTCAGTAGTTGTTTCACAAAATATTGTTGTACACAAATATGTCAGTAACAAGTGACAAAAAACATAAAAATACAAAATAATCCAACTTACTGTGATATGTCATATTTCTGTATAGCTTCCTTTTCCAAAATCCAAAATACACACGCTCAATAGTGCATGAATTAACTTCAAAATGTATGCAACATTCCTAACCTCATGTGCAAAGGCTGTCTACAGCTAGACATACTATGTGCTGCATCATTCACACGTGACCTGGGCTAGCATCTTAGGCTGTGAGCTACCGGCTAACCGTGGTTAAATCTCATTTAATAATAGCAAAGTATGTAACTGTAATTATAACAAAACAAACATCCTCAACTAGTCTAACAGTTAGTAAACCCACTCTCGACAGTACAGATTGGTTTATGAGAAACTCATACCTGAAAAGGGGAATATTAAATAAATGAGTCGCGGACACGTCTTTCCTCTGCTCAGGCGTATATTGACTGAAGAAGAAGAAGTGCCGTGCTCTTTGTTATCGCTCACTAGCGCTCAATCCCCTCTGCTGGTCGCCTTTGGTTACTACACCTATTCACATCAACACAATATTCATGTATGAACCGAAAAACTATACCTCTGGCTTACAATAAGCACATTTCAATGAAGTCAATACAACATTCAGGTATGAACAGAGAGACTATTCTTCTGGCTTATAATAACCACATTTCAGTCCATCACACACACAGGCTTCACTCCACTCTAAACATCATCTTCCTGATTGCTGGCCGCACAAAATTTGCCCCAGACTGTGGCTTTGGGCTTCTCAAACAACCATATAAGAGGACCAGGGTCAGCACATTGGTAGATATTGCCAATGTCTGATAATCTGATACAAAAATGAAGAAGAAAGTCAGTCATATACATGAAAACTAATATGCTTATTTCTATGACGGTCCTTCTGTGTACAGGTAGTGGAAAACAGCTCTCTTGAAAGTTGCTTCAACTACCCTCAGCTGGTCGGACTAGAAGATCGCACAGTGATAGTCAAGACATTTGACTGGCAGGCACACCTGAGTCCCTACTTCCGAAAGCTCCCACAGATCAAGAGTTGTCAGCACTTCAGGTATCTCTCATGCAGACTTCCACAATCTGTATGTGTCAACAACACAGCGACATGCAATATTTTAATTGTCTTTTGTGTGCTTTTATTTACAGCTTTGATGCCAACAGACATGGTGAGGTCCTAGCTAGGATTCCCACCGATGCAAAGCTTGTTAGCTTTCAGCTGCTTTGTGACCCGGAGGTTTTACCCTCTGTCGCCTGTGTTCCTGCCCTGCCTGCACCTGGACTGGCAGACTTATCTTTATTGAAAGATCAGGCCTTTCTGTTCCGATGAAGCGAAGGACATTACATGCCCAGCACCCAAAAGCCCGGAGGCCGTCCCCGGCAGATCCGGCGATCACAGGCCGTCTCCAGCCGATCCGGCAATCAGCAGGCCGGCGACGTAGGGGCTGAGCAGGCCGGTGACGTAGGAGCTGATGATCTGACGGCCGGTGGCGGGACCAGGAGAACCCACGGTGGAGCCCAGAGGCGCGATGCGGAGACCGCTGGGACCTTCGGCGAGGCCATGGAGATCTGCGGTGGAGCCGCCAAGACACAGCAGGCGGAAAGGGTGCGTCCTCGCCCCCCTCAGGGACAGGAACAGGAAGTGGAGACAGGTCCTTTACAAACTCCTCCGGAACGGGAACCAGGGAGGGAGGCAGTTTGTCCTCGGAGCCCTCCAGGACAGGACTGGGAACAGGAGCATGGAGTGGAGGCAGTCCACCCACGAGCCCCGCACGGACAGGAACAAAGTATGAGGGCGGCTCGGCTTGGGAACCCTCCGGAACAGAACCAGGAACAGGATCGGGGTGTGGAGGGGTTCATCCAAGAACCCCTCCGGAACAGGACCAGAAACAGGATCGGGGTGTGGAGGCGGTTCATCCAAGAACCCCTCCGGAACTGGACCAGAAACAGGATCGGGGTGTGGAGGCGGTTCATCCATGAACCCCTCCGGGACAGAACCAGAAACAGGAAAGGGGTGTGGAAGCGGTTCATCCATGAACCCCTCCGGAACAGAACCAGAAACAGGAAAGGGGTGTGGAGCCGGTTCATCCTTCCTCTCAGGTGTGCGCTCTTCTTGTGATGAAAACACTGTAAAGCGCAGAATAGATTGTTGTTACTAGGCTACTATCATCGTCGGCCTCTTCGCTGGCTACAGCGCCGCAGACCTCCGGATCGTCGGCCTCTTCGCTGACTACATCGCCGCAGACCTCCGGATCGTCGGCCTCTTCGCTGGCTACATCGCCGCAGGTCTCCACGGCTTGACCGCCGACCGCTCAGAACTCTGTGGAGCAGGTCCGGTCGCCCGCCTGAACTCTGTGCCTGCTGGGGACGACCTCCTGGTCACCCGCCTGAACTCTGTGCCTGCTGGGGACGACCTCCTGGTCGCCCGCCTGAACTCTGTGCCTGCTGGGGACGACCTCCTGGTCGCCCGCCTGAACTCTGTGCCTGCTGGGGACGACCTCCTGGTCGCCCGCCTGAACGGAGTATTTTTGTGTTTTGGACATTGTGTTTTCTAGTGTTCGTCTGGGATCCGACCTTGAGGGTGGGGTGCTCATTTGTCCTCTGGGAATAACCCACATGCAAGGATATCGTGCGAAGACAATATCCAATATGAGGTCGGAGCGGTCCCGACGTTATTTAGAGCAGACTAGATTACTCTTAACACACCACACACAGCAGGAATAACATATACAATTATCTTAAGAGCCATCACAATGAAAGAAGGGGAAGGTCAAGTCAAAAATCTGCATAAAAAGCTTGCCGTGTGAAACAGGCATTAGTGATACAGTCAGAAATTAGGGACCTTTATGTTGTTATAACCCTAACCCTAACCCTATATTGCTACGTAGTCTGTACCCTTACAAATAATAACTTATTTTCTTTTGCTAAAGCATGTGGAGAGGATTGGTGAAACTGTGATGAAAAGTGCTGAAAGAGGAGTAAAAATGTAATGTAAATGAGTGGATATAACAGGAATAAACATTCACAAATAATATGTAATGACTTTCTTTTTTTTTTGGCTATGGTTGTTGCAGAGCTCTCAGCCCAAATTAAAATAAAGTCATTGAATAGTGCCTTGGCTACACTGTCAATGATCAAGCTGTGTTTAACCTCAAGGCAATAGGAAACTCTCAAATGCTTATGACCATTAATTACAGCAGGATAACAGTGCTGTGAGAATGTCTGTGAACCCTTGTTAAATAGTCACTTTTGTAAGCATTAACTCTTCTGATGGCTGAAAGTGTGCATTTTGTCTTGTGAAAATTGTGTTACACAACTTAGGTTTTTCATTAACTGTGGTAAAACCTAGATCCCAGATCAAAACATAATGTCTTTCACATCTGAATTTACAGATTTGACTGCTGTGGACATTAGTCAGCTGTAAGTAAAATTTGTTGTGTACAAAAAGGGCAATGATAGCTATTTACTTTGTTTACTATCAAAAAATTTAGCATGACTAATGTTCATGGAACTGTTAATCATTTTGTATGTGTATCTTCCTGAAATACATCAAGGACGCTATCCCTGCTGGTCTGGAAAGGTTGCAGTTTGCCTACAGGGAGAATCGCTCCACAGAGGATGCTGTCTCGTTAGCACTTCACACGGCCCCGACTCATCTGCAGCCCCCTAACATTTATGTAAGGATGCTATTTGTGGACTTCAGCTCAGCCTTCAACACCGTCCTTCCTAACATGCTGGCCATGAAGCTCCACAACCCTGGTTTATTGACAACCTTTGCTCCTGAATCAGCGACTTCCACACCAACAGGCCCAGGTGGTGAGGATAGGGAAACTCACATCTGCCCCACTGATCCTCAGCATCGGCACCCCGCAGGGTTGTGTTCTCAGCCCTGCCCTCTTCGTCCTATTCACACACGACTGCTCTGCTATTCCCAAAACAAACATGGTTGTGAAGTTTGAGGACGAGACCACTGTGGTGGGTCTCATATCTAACAATGATGAGACCCACTACAGACAGGTGGTCCACAATCTAAGTGGTGCTACAGGAAAACCTCATCCTGAACACCAGCAAAACCAAGGAAGTGATAATGGATTACAGGAGGTCCAGGAAGACTGATCACATGCCTCTCTGCATACAGGGGGAGGTGGTGGAGCGTGTGGACAGCATAAAGTTCCTGGGCCTTCACATTTCCTCTGACCTCTCCTGAACTGAGAACACCTCCATCCTGGTGAAAAAGGCCCAACAACGGCTCTTCTTTCTCAGAAAGCTGAAACGGACTGCTCTCTCTACTCAGCTGCTCACAAACGTTTACAGGGCCACAAGAATCCTGTGCATCCATGTGACAGTGTGGTATGACAGCTGCAAGGCACAGAAGAGAAAGGATTTAGTATCACGTTCTTGGTTTGGATCGGACCAAAGTGCAGATAAGAGCTTGACAGCCGCATGATGAGAGGAAGACTTTTCTTTAATTAAAGGTCTCCAAAACGTAACATAATCCAACAAGTACAAACATGAGTCGAGCCAAAAACTTACATGTGTACATAGTTCTGTAACGTAGCAAAACTGAGCATAAACAAGAGTAGTGAACGAGGAATAGTGACGGAGGAACCAGCGGGGAACAAAGAACACAGACCAACTAATATACAGGGAGAAAACAAAGGCAGGTAATCACAGGAACTAAGAACAGGTGTGGCATGGAGGCATAAGGGACAGGTGGAACGAATTAACAATAAAGGAAACCATAGACCTAAGAACGGTTAATACAAAAACACAAACCAAGTCCAAGGATGTCATGCCATGACTTAACCCCACCCTCAAGGTCGGATCCCAGACGAACACTAGAAAACACAATGTCCAAAACACAAAAATACTCCGTTCAGGCGGGCGACCAGGAGGTCGTCCCCAGCAGGCACAGAGTTCAGGCGGGCGACCAGGAGGTCGTCCCCAGCAGGCACAGAGTTCAGGCGGGCGACCAGGAGGTCGTCCCCAGCAGGCACAGAGTTCAGGCGGGTGACCAGGAGGTCGTCCCCAGCAGGCACAGAGTTCAGGCGGGCGACTGGACCTGCTCCACAGAGTTCTGAGCGGTCGGCGGTCAAGCCGTGGAGACCTGCGGCGATGTAGCCAGCGAAGAGGCCGACGATCCGGAGGTCTGCGGCGATGTAGTCAGCGAAGAGGCCGACGATCCGGAGGTCTGCGGCGCTGTAGCCAGCGAAGAGGCCGACGATCCGGAGGTCGGCGGCGACAGAGATGCAGGCATCTAGGAGACCGGCGGCGACAGAGATGCAGGCGTCTAAGAGGCCGGCGGCGACAGAGATGCAGGCGTCTAGGAGGCCCACAAAGCGAGGTGTCAGGCGGTCTGCGACGTGGAAGCAGGTGCCTCGGAGGTCTGCGGCAAAGCCAGAACCGCAGCGAAGACTTGGGCCCAGGCAGGGCCCGTAGAGGTCTGGGCCTGGCGTCTGTCTGGCCAGGAGCACAGTAGGTCAGCTCGGGAGCACAGTCAATGGGTCCTGGAGCCAAGATCTGAGGCGGTCCGTCCTCAGACCCCTCAGGAAACTCAGGAACTAGGATGAGAGGCGGTCCGTCCTCAGACCCCTCAGGAAACTCAGGAACTAGGATGAGAGGCGGTCCATCCTCGGACCCCTCAGGAAACTCCGGAACTAGGATGAGAGGCGGTCCGTCCTCGGACCCCTCAGGAAACTCAGGAACTAGGATGAGAGGCAGATCTCCATTGAACCCCTCTCTGGACTCTGGGTCATGTAGCTTGGAAGCAGGCTGTGAGTCCAGAGGCCTGGCAGCAGGCTGTGAGTCCAGAGGCCTGGCAGCAGGCTGTGAGTCCAGAGGCCTGGCAGCAGGCTGTGAGTCCAGAGGCTTGGCTGCATGCTGTGACTCATGAAGCTTGATGGCGGACGGCTGTGGCTCATAATCCTTGGAGCTCTGTGCTGCTCTAACGGCCACAAGAAGAGGGTCGAAAGGACCTCCAGCAGAAAGTGGAGCTGGAGCGTCGAGCCATCCCTCCGCAATGAATTCGGCCTGTACAACAGAGTGCACCAGATTCAGATCCTCTGGATGATCCATTAGATGAAGCACAAAATCACAGCAACGTCCCTTCATGAAATCCTCTTTCATTTTCTCTAGCCTGGCTTGAACCCAATTCAGGGCTGGAGGCTGCACCGGCGACTAGTGACCTGCAGAGGTGACCACCCACCAACTCCGGGGAAAGCAGCTGCGAGGAGGCCATGGCGGATGGACCTTCCGTAGAAGGGTTGGAGGCGCCAATGGCGACTGTTCTGCGGCGACGACGTCGTCCATAGCGGGAGCCGAAACCAGCGGGGAATTCGGCCACAGCAGGTGCTGCTGAAGACGAGGATGGCTCCGCAGGAACCGCTGCTGACATGGATGGCTGGGGTGGAGCGCTTGCGGCGAGGGCGACGTCGCCTGGAGGAGGAACAAGCTGGAGAGGTATGATTCCGATCCGGTAATACATTCATGGGGACCCGGTCAGACACACCGAGACACTCCATCTCCTCCAGCAACAAAGGCGAAGGTAAAATCTCAACCCCCTCTCCATACATAGCATGTAGCGTCTCCTCTTGCTGCTTTATCCACATCTTAAGTTCTTTAGCTCTGTCTGCTTGGTCCTGTTTATGGCTGGTTCCTAATATCACGTTCTTGGTTTGGATCGGACCATAGTGCAGATAAGAGCTTGGCAGCCGCATGATGAGAGGAAGACTTTTCTTTAATTAAAGGTCTCCAAAACGTAACATAATCCAACAAGTACAAACATGAGTCGAGCCAAAAACTTACATGTGTACATAATTCTGCAACGTAGCAAAACTGAGCAAAAACAAGGGTAGTGAACGAGGAATTGTGACGGAGGAACCAGCGGGGAACAAAGAACACAGACCAACTAATATACAGGGAGAAAACAAAGGCAGGTAATCACAGGAACTAAGAACAGGTGTGGCAAGGAGACATGGAGGCATAAGGGACAGGTGGAACTAATTAACAATAAAGGAAACCATAGACCTAAGAACGGTTAATACAAAAACACAAACCAAGTCCAAGGATGTCATACGATGACATTTAGCACGGGTGGTTACGTCAGCACAGAGGATTGTGTGATGTCGTCTACCGGATCTGGACTCAATTTCTGCTGCACGAGTCCATAAAAGGGCTAGACACATTGCTACAGACCACACCCACCTGGGCAATGTACTATTTGTCCCACTTCCGTCATGAAGACGATTTAAGAACATCACATCAAAAACAAATAGACTCAGAAACAGTTTTTTTCCCAAAGCAGTGAAGGCAATTGTCCCCCTACAGGCAGACACTAAACATCACTGCTGTTTCAGCACAAGCTGCACTTTATGTATATATTAAATACGACTTGCCACATTCCATGTACATATGTTCTTTTTTCCTATAAGTGTTTTTAAATTTTGTAAGTGTCTATAACCTACAATTGCATCTTTTGAGCTGGGTCTCAGCTAAATTTCATTATGGTGACATGATGATGGTAAAAAATCTTGAATCTTTTTAATATGCAGCAGTGGTAATGGTAATAGATGCTCCAGATGCTTTTATATTTGGACACGTAATAAAGATATTGACACACTGAGCACAATCACATAGGGAAAAAAAAAATATGATCACGTTGTGCACATGTGAAAAATATGTGATTAAAAGCTAATCTCAGGTGGAACACATGAAGAGAATACTTGATCACGTGGAAAAGGTAATCCACATTTTCCATGATTTCAGGAAATGGGAACCTTATGTGATCACTTGTGAAATTCATGGGATTTTTTTGTAAAGGAGTAAAAGCAAATTTTTTGGCTATGTCTAGGAGAGAGACAGGATTAAACAAGAAGATGTCGCCCTTCAGGAGTGTTTTACAGCTAAACAGAACACCAGGCCAGATGTAGCTTCTATAAAGAGAAAAACAGAGAGAAAATAAAGTTAAAAGATAAAATAATGGCAAAAAGTGCAAAATTGGAGAGTAGTTGGAGAATGCAATATGGAACAATCAGATTGCCCGGTATGGCAGAGCCAGGGTCCCACCCTGAAGCCAGGCCTGGGGTCGGGACCCATCAGAGAGCGCCTGGTGACTGGGTTGCTCCTCGCCGGACCCGGCCGGGCCAAGCCTGAAGGAGAGACACGAGGCAATCCCCCAGTGTGCCCACCACCTGCAGGGGGAACCAAGAGGGACCGGTGCAAAGAGGATTGGCAGGCAAACGAAGGTGGAGACCTCGGCGGCCCAATCCCCGGATGCTTAGGCTGGCTCTAGGGACATGGAATGACACCTCACTGGCGGGGAAGGAGCCTGAGGGGGAGGTTGAGAGATATCGACTGCATTTTTTGGACATTCTGATAGTAAAGAATTAGAATAGTCTGACCATGAAGTAACAAATACATGCAATAGTTTTTCAGCAGCACTCCTAGACAGACCGTATATATCCTTTTGGCTTTTGTCTGTGGTCAGATGGCTCGGTGGCGCCAATTGTATGGCAGCCCCACTTCTGTCAGTTTGGCCCAGCTGTGGCTACAATGTAGCTTACCCCTATCAGTGTGTGAATGTGTGTATGAATTGGTGGATGACTGATTGTAGTGTAAAGTGCTTTGGGGTCTCTGTGGACTTAATAAAGAGCTACACAAGTCAGGCCATTTACCATGATGTTGGGGAATATCAGAAACAGAATCAGAATCAGCTTTATTGCCAAGTGCGTACATACGAACAAGGAATTTGCCTCCGGTACACTTTGCTCTTTTGTTTTGTTTTTGCATTACAGAATATACAAATTTACAATTTACAATTTACAATGTACAATGCAATATTCTGCATTACAGAATATACAAATTTACAATGTACAATATACACATATCTAATAAAAAAGGTGCATTTGCAACATCTGTATGCTGTTGTTCTGTACTCATCTAGTCATCTTGTCATCTAGTGCTACGTTATTCAGCCCAAGGCACGCTGCCCTATATGTTTTTAGATGTTTTCCTGCCTTAGCACACCTGATTTCAGTTGATAGCTGATTATCAGGTGTGTTAAAGCAAGGATACATCTAAAACATGTGTGTTGTGATAATGAATCTGAGAATATGATTTAGAATCAGAATCAGCTTTATTGCCTAGTTCGTACATACAAACAAGGAATTTGACTCCGGTACACTTTGCTGTTTGGTTTTGTTTTTGTATTACAGAATATACATATTTACAATGTACAATATTCACATATATAATAATAAAAATGTGCATTTGCAACATCTGTATGCTGTTGAATGTTCAACAGAAAAACAGCCTGGGGGAAGAAACTGTCTCTGTGGCGGCTGGTTTTAGTAAACAGTGCTCTGTAGCGGCGGCCTGAAGGTAAAACTCTAAACAGTTTATGTGCAGGGTGTGTGGGGTCGGCAGATATTTTGGCAGCTCTTTTCCTGACCCTAGACCTGTATAAGTCCTGGATGGCGGGAAGGTCAGCTCTGATTATTCTCTCTGCAGTCCTGATTATTTGTTGCAGTCTGGACCTGTCCTGTTTTTTTATGGATGAGCCAAACCACACTGAGATGGATGAAGACAGGACAGACTGAATGATGGCAGTGTAGAAGATGACCAACAGCTCCTGTGGAAGGTTGAACTTCTTGAGTTGCCTCAGGAAGTACAGTCTCTGCTGGGCCTTCTTTCGAACAGTGTCTATGTGTGAAGACCATCTCAGGTCCTCAGAGATGGTGGTTCCTAAGAACCTGAAGTGGTCCACGGCCGATACAGTGTTGTTGAGGATGGTGAGGGGGGTGTATGGGGGTGGTGTTCTCCGAAGGTCCACCACCATTTCCACAGTTTTGAGTGGGTTGAGTTCAAGGTAGTTGTGACCACACCAGTGTACCAGCCGATCCACCTGCTGTCTGTATGCAGACTCATCACCGTCCTGGATCAGTCCAATGACAGTGGTGTCATATGCAAACTTAAGGAGTTTCACGGATGAGTCCGTGAAACTCCTTAAGGTGCAGTCATTTGTGTACAGAGAGAAGAGGAGTGGGGATAGAACACACCCCAGAGCACACCCCTGGGGGGCACCAGTACTTATTGATCTGGATCGGGAGAAGATGCTCCCCAGGCTCAACTGCTGCTGTCGGTCTGTCAGGAAGCTGTTGATCCACTGACAGGTGGAGGCTGGGACGTTGAGCTGTGTGAGCTTCTGGTGGAGGATGTCTGGTATGATAGTGTTGAAGGCCGAGCTGAAGTCTACAAACAGGATCCTGGCGTACGTCCCTGGACGGTCGAGGTGTTGCAGGATGAAGTGTAGACCTAAGTTAACAGCATCATCTGCCGACCTGTTTGCTCGGTAAGCAAATTGCAGGGGCTCCAGCAGGGGGCCTGTGATATCTTTCAGGTGCTTCAACACCAGCCGCTCAAAGGATTTCATGACCACAGACGTCAGGGCTACAGGCCTGTTGTCATTTAATCCTACAATGGTGGGTTTCTTGGGAACCGGGATGATGGTGGATCGTTTGAGGCAGGAGGGGACCTCACATTTCTCCAGTGACTTGTTGAAGATCCTTGTGAAGATCGGAGCGAGTTGATGTGCGCAGGCTTTCAGGCATGATGGGGAGACGTTATCAGGTCTTCCAGCTTTCTTTGTTTTCGTGCGCTGAAAGAGCCTGTTTACCTCTTCCTCGGATATCTTTAGTGCAGGCAGAGGATGTGATGGTGTGGGGTTGGTTGCTTTATGAGAGGAATTTGTTCCTGAATGGGATGTAGAGGGGATGATTTGAGGTGTGAATGGCTTTTTGTCATGTCTGCAGCAGAAGCCGTTCAGACGGTTGGCCAGGAGACGACTCTGTTCAGGATGGGTGGAGCGGCTCTTGTAGGCAGTCAGGTTTCTCAGACTAGTCCATTCAACTGAAGTGTCACCAGTAGAAAGGCTGTTCTTAAGCTTCTCACTGTAGCTTCTCTTAGCTGCTTTGATCTCTTTTGTTAGTTTGTTCCTGGCCTACCTGTACCGCGCCCAATCTCCACTGCTGTGAGCTTCTTCCTTTTCCCTGCGCAGATTCCCGAGGTGTGGAGTAAACCATGGCTTATTGTTCCCAAAGGGGCAGAAGGTCTTGGTCTGCACACACATGTCCTCACAGAAACTGATGTATGATGTCACCACATCAGTTAGTTGGTTTAAGTCAGTGGCTGAAGTTTCAAAAACAGTCCAGTCTGTGCATTCAAAGCAGGCCTGTAGCATCTGCTTTGATTCCTCAGTCCACTTCTTAACAGTGTGAACCTTGGGTTTGGAAGCTCTTAGCCTCTGTCTGTAGGTTGGGATGAGGTGGATTAGATTATGATCTGAAAAACCCAGAGCAGCCCGGGTAACAGCCTTTAAAGCTGTGTAACAATGGTCCAGTGTGTTTTTGTCTCTGGTGGGACACTTGAGAGGTTTGCGCTGTTAAAATCTCCCAGTATTATGAGGAAAGAGTCAGGGTATTTTTTCTCCAGGTCTGTAATCAGCTCAGCAAGATGTTTTTCCACGGCAGAAGTGCAGCCATGCGGTGGAAAATATGAGCCGATTATTATAAACGAGGAAACTCTTTCGGTGAATAAAACGGCTTACAGATTATG
This sequence comes from Girardinichthys multiradiatus, assembly GCF_021462225.1. Classification (NCBI taxonomy): domain Eukaryota; kingdom Metazoa; phylum Chordata; class Actinopteri; order Cyprinodontiformes; family Goodeidae; genus Girardinichthys; species Girardinichthys multiradiatus. Next base: position 8,443,902 of record NC_061815.1, read on the forward strand.
GAAAATGACTCCAGATCCGGGCTACATGTTTTTCCCAGCACTTTTACGTCTCTGCACCAACCTTCATTTATATAAAAGCAGATTCCGCCTCCTCGACTCTTCCCCGATAGTTCCGCGCTGCGATCCGCTCTGAGTAGCTGGAAGTCCGGCAACAGCAGTGCGCTGTCCGGGATGTTTTCATTCAGCCATGTCTCGGTGAAGCAGAGAACCGCTGATCCGCGGAGGTCTGTGTTTTTACCGGTGAGAAGAAGCAGCTCGTCCATCTTGTTGTTGAGAGAGTGGACATTTGCCAGGTGGATTGAAAGCAGTGGTGTGCGAAGTCCTCTTTTGCAGAGCTCTACCAGCGCGCCAGCACGCTTTCCCCTTCGACGTTTTCAGCGCAGGATCCCATATAGAGCCGCAGCTCCGCTTGCCAGGAGCTCAGTGAACCTCGGATCGATGAAAGATGGTGAAAAAAACCCAAGAGAGGACTCTATGATGTTGAGAAGTTCCTCTCTACTGAATGAGACCACAGTATTGTGGCCCGACACCACAAAACTGTGGCTCGAATAACATGAAAACACACAAAATACAAAAACAAAGAGAGAGCGAAGCTCCGAGGCTGCCATCGTCGGCACTATCTTGTCATATATTGGATTTCTGTCTGGTGTAATGTATCTGTTGTTAGATTGAGTCTGTTTTTGTTTTGAACCATACAAAATAAAGGTTGTATAGTATGTGACCTCCCCTTAGTATCTGTTCTTCATTGGCCTCTTCAGTGATAAGAATAATTAAAGGAATCAAAACAAAGAGATTCATTCTGCGCTGTACATTACTGAAAACACAGAAGTATTATTTCTGTTTTAATTTATGGCGTGTTAATATGTGACACACAATAGCCCAGCACCATTTTTAGTCTGCGTATGTGCAGTGAAAGTTAGTTTTACTGTAGACATGTCAGAGCCCAGTGTTACTCATTGTTTGGGAAGGCAAACAATTTCCTTCTCACTATTAAAGTGACATGCAGCGCAACGTCACAAGGGCCAACCCCGGGGTTAGGGAATATCCAAGTCCATGAAGCTGTGTGTCAAGTTTTGCCTCTTACATCGGAAGACCACGGAGGGAATAAAATGCTGGTAAGAAGTTTTAGATGCACTTTCTCCCTTAATGGGTCTCTTTATTTTCATAACTATTTACATTGTAGATTGTCACCACAGGCATCAAAACTGAATGAACACGCATGCAATTAACAAATAGTGTGAAATAACTCTCAGTATTTTTATATTTTAAATCCTTCAAAATAGCCATCCTTTGCTTTTATTACTGCTTTGCTCTCTTAGCATTCTCTCCATGAGCTTCATGAGCTGGTCACCTGAAATGGTTTCCCAAAGAGTGTTGAAAGAACTTCCCAGAAGTTCATTGACAGAGGGTCAAAGTTTAATACTTCAGTTATCACAGCAAAGGGCGGCTACTTTAAAGAATCTAAAATATAAAACATAATAAAGTTCTTTAACCTCCCAATTGATTATTTGCTTCATAATTCCATGTGTTCATTTACAGTTGTGATGCCAGCAGTGAGAAATAGTCATTACATTGTAAAAAAACATTAAATGAGAAACTGATTCCAAAACGTTTGACCGGTAGTTTATATGTGGGAAAATAATTGCAAGTGCAAACTGTGATGCCAAGATAACTGGGTCAGAGCTTCTCTAAAACTGTAGCTCTTGTGAGGTCTTATTGGTCTGCAATGGTCAGAATCTATCAAAAGTTGTCCAAGAGATGGAACAGCAGTGTTGCCGGGGTAAAGTGTGCTACCAGTGTTTGGAGGTCCTTGACACACTGTCAAGGGTTCGAGTCCCAGCCCGTTGACCTTTGCTGCATGTCTTCTCCTCTCTTTTTCCACCAAATATTTGTAAACTTACAAAATAAAGGCTACTGGTGCCACAAAATAAAAAATGTGGTCCAAGAAAGGAACAGTAGTGAACTGATGACATGTGCAGGGTAAGCTTACTGATGTGAAGGCTTGCCCAGGTGGTCCAATTCCACAGACGAGCATCTGTAACTAAAGTTGACTATTAAGCTATGGCTGGTTCTGACATAAAGCTGGCTGAATACAGAACATCTTAGTTTGGTATATATGTGGCCGCATAGTCGCAGACTATGGGGGCTTGTTCTGACCCCTGTGCACTGTACCATCACTACATCACATGGTCGGACGTGTCTGCATCAATTACCTGAGTAAGAATGGCACTGTCGGGATCTGGGTTGTGTTTGTGTATTTTGTGCTTGCAACATAGTTTCAGTGTTTCAGATGGTGCTGGAGTTCTCAGGTGTGCTGGATGGCACGTGCGACTTATTCTGCTGATTGTATGGAGGAGTACTTAAGCAGGAGGGTGCGAGCACTTCGACGCCAGAGTGTATGTCCTCTTTGGTAACAAGCTCAAGCCAACACTAAGTCTATGCTTCGTCCTTCGATCTCGTGTAACTTAGTTTATGTTCCTTTGCAGGCTGAAAACCTGAACCTTGGATCTACATTATTGTACACAGTCTTTGTGTCCGGACGTTTCTGGACGATTAAGATTATCTACGTTCTCAGGATTTCGTCTCCTAACTACTGTTCCCATCTGGACTCAGATCAAGCTGGCAATTTTCTGCGTCCTCCGTCTCCTGGACCAAGGCATAAGTGTACCCTGTCCACCCTCTGACGCAAGTACCTGCACATGGAACTAACTCCAGATACATCTCCAAGCTCACACAAAACAACATTTGAGAGATCATCTGAACAAACTCAGCCTCGACAACCTGGACCCCCGAATTCCTCTACCCCTTACTACTTAGTAAGCTACTTTTCTGATTATCAACATTACTTAGCTTAGTTTCATTTAGTTCCCTGTTTTCACCAGTTCTCTTCCCCTCTTTCCGTACAGTTGGAGATTCGTCCTTTCACGTTCCTGATTATTTTTGGCACAAATAAAACATAATTTTACTTACTCCGGAGTGTCCTTCTGTATGTGGGTCAGATCTATTACAAAAACAATGACCAGGAAGGGAACAACTTGGCAGATGCAATGTGATGCTTAGGGCAATGCTGTGCTAAAAATATTGGGTCCTGCCATTGATGTAGATTTTAATTAGACATGAAAAACCTACCTTGACTTTGTTGCAGACCATGGAAGCACTCTAGTCCAATCCAGCATCTATCAGATGCACTGGCCAAAAAAAGTGGAGGGCCCCACCTCCCAACTTTCAGGACTTGAAACATCTGCTGCTAACATCTTAGTGAACAGATGTACCACAGTACAACTTTAGGAGTTTGGTGGTGTCCATTCCACAGCAGGTCAGAGCTCTTCTGGCCATAATCATATGCTTAATTTGGGTACTTTATAATAATTGTTTGACTAATTTCCTTCAAATGATTTCAGGATGGAAGCTTTATCTGGTTCTTACCTATTCTGCTTTGGATGACTCAGCTTGTCCTTCCAGTGGAAGTTGCCACTAAGCTTAGAGTGTCACAGAGTATCATCAGCAGGTTGCAACAGAGATACAGATATACTGAAAGACTCACATGAAGTCAGAGAAGGGGACGACCTTTGGCCACATTCCACACTAATGATTGTTTCATTGTGAATAGTGCCCTGCAAAACTAGATTATGAATTTCACATAATTCCAGGCACATTTGAAGGTGACAGGTAGTCAGCTGTCATATCAGACCAGTCAGTCAGTCATTTTCTACCGCTTCTTTCATAGCGGGTCGCAGGGAAGCTTGTGCCTATCTCAAGCAGTCTATGGACAGCTCGTCAGTCCATCGCAGCACATCCGACTATTCAAAACCATTTACATCAGTGTGGTCTTCATGCTGGACAACCTGCAAGGGTACCTGGCTACTCCACCAGCCACGGGCATCATCATCTTGCACGAGTCAGGGAGCATTTATGCTGGATAAGGGACCAGTGTACTTCATTGCTGTTCTCTGATGAAAGTTCACTTGAGCAGAAACAAAGTGTAGATGTTTAATATAAGCTAATATACCATCGTATACCATGGAAATAAACACTTTCTGTTTGTTGTAGGCCTTCAGCTCTAGCAGTCATTGGGCAAGAGGCGGGGCATGCGCTGGACAAGTCGCCAGTTCATCACAGGCCAACACAGAGACATACAGGACAGACAAAGATGGAGGCACTCACTCATACATAAGGGCAATTTAGAGTAACCAGTTAACCTGTTTTTGGACCATGGAAGGAAACTGGAGTATCCAGAGAGAACCCACACATGCACTGGGACAACATGCAAACACCATACACAAAGGTCGACATTTGAACCTAGGACCTTCTTGCTGCAAGGCAACAGTGCTACCAGCTCACTAAGGTAAGTGAGAAAAAGGATGGTTACATTTGGGTTGCACCAGTAAATGTAACAAAGCTGTACTTCAAACATGTGTGTTTGGGTTAACTTAGGACATCAAACTAAAACTAACCTTTAACATTTTCGTGTATCCCTAATTTGGATATAGAACAGCCAAACCATCTGGGCCAGACTGTAGAAAGGTCATACAGGGGGAGTAGCCCAGGTCTTTGAGTTTTGGGGTCCCCAAAGATTTTTGTTTATTTAAATATTATAACTTTTATCAAATTTGTAGGGTCAGATAAGGTGAGGTGTTAAACTGTTGGATTTTTGTGAAGATAAACAATACTCAAGTATATCAAAAGTACGACATCATAGCCATGCCTCTGACCAGACCCAAGATTTACGTGCATTGTCAACACCTCCATGGCTTTTGATTAATTTAACCAACCATCTCCCCTTTACGTCTCACACTATGGCACTGACACAAACAGACCTGTGATAATTAGGAAAACAAATTTTGGTCATTTTTTCCATGGATAAGGATATTTTAAGAAAAGGTGCTGATCACTTTGCCCCTCAGAATTTTGGAACGAATTGTGGCCTGCATTTTTTTTACTGACGCTTAGCCTCTGTGATAAAAATCAATAATAAAAATATAAAACACACGCGTACAAAAAAGCTATTTTCAATTTCACCTGAAGAGTGCAGCAGACCTATGGCCACACTTTCCCAATGTCCCGTGAATCTTTCGAGCCTATTTCTAAAATGGAGACTATAAAAAAGTAAAGTTGATTGCAGGGCCACTGCTTCCAGGGCAAGTGGAAATTTTATTGTTTTTTCACTGACAAATGAAACCACTTTCATTTTTGCCAATATGAAGAGACAATACCAGACAAAATATGCAAACTATAACAAGGTAACAGAACAAACATGGTGGAAAATTAAATCAACTGGTTTTATGTAACCACACAGCAGTGCTTTTTTTCACAAGAGCCTGTGAGTCAAATTGAATGCCCACAAAGAACAGTTACGATGTGAATTAAATAAGTTTATTCTGATATTAGGAGACAGTTAAACAAGCAAAAGGAGTAGAGTCAGTTTTTCCATTAACCTGCAAAGAAAGCATGGATGCTTTTGACACCGCTCAGTTACCATTTTTTTGAGAGGAGTGGACAATGGAGTTAACGTGAGTGAAGGGCTACTTGACCTTTAGAGCCTTTTGTTTTTTTTTTTAACTGTGGAGGACATTAATCTACCATGGAAAAAAGTCACAGGGATTATTATGGATGATGCACCTGCCATGGCTGACAAGTGAAGTGGATTATCAAGCCTAGTATGTAACAAAGTCAGTGAAGAAAGAGTCAAAGCTATAAAACTTCACTGTATCATTCACCAACAGGTTGTCTGTGCCAAAGGTCTGAAATATGATGATATTATGAAATGGGTGATAAAGGCTGTTAATTATATTCACTCCAATGCTCTGTGCTACTGCTAGTTACAACAGTTTGTACTTGACATCGAGGCTAAATAAAGAGATGCTGTGTATCATAATGACTTATGACGTCTCGGTCGGGGGTCTGCACTGCAGCAATTCCACTTTCTTAGGAAAGAAATTGGTTAATTCTTGGCAACAAAGAGACAAACCCACGCCAGAATTGTCTGATCCTGTTGGGCTGGCTGATTTTGGATTTTCAGTTAGCATAATACGACATCTTAATGCGCTAAACAAGAGCCCTTTAGGGACAAAATGTACTGGTAAGCCAATTGTTTTCAGACATCAAAGAAATGCGACCAAGCTGCAACTTTTTCAAAGGCACCTGTCAGAAGATCAACTAAATGCCACACATTTCCCATCACTGCAGAAAATAATAAACTGTATTCCAGAGAATAATAACAGTGCGCAATTGAGGAGGTATGCAGCAGACATCTCTTCTCTGGCTGCAAAGTTTTAACAGCGTGTTTGTGATTTTGCAGAAAAGCAGATCATGCTTTTTTTCTCTCCTTTCTCTATAATTCCTGATAAATCAAGATCTCAGTGTCACCCTTCTCATTAGTGCAGGCAAGTTATTTGTTTAGTTTTCTGAGGTGAAAAAAAATAAAAAATCTCAGTCAATTTATGTTTTTCTGTGTTCAAAACCACAGTTTTGAATATGCACTCTTTACAATTCATAAATCATTTGTTCTTTCATTTTTCAATTGACATTAAAACTCATAAACCTCTCATAAACCCAACAAATTGTATATTAAACCCACACTTAGTCAGGGGTCCATGTACTTTTGTGTTCATTCATTATTGTATTTTTGGAAGTCAAATGAAAACCAAAAACAAGCGTGTTATATTTTACTATAGTCTGTAGTCACTTAAGTAAAAGTAGATTATATTTATATAATTTAGGATGTAATTGCCATAATGACATTGCATATAGGCTATAAATTGTATTAATTCAACAGAAAAAAATAAAATTTTGTTAACTTTCGATTTGATGAAAATAATAGTTAAGATCTTTAATGTGCACAATGTTGAGTTTGATCTATTTACATGTAAGATATATTTAAACAGATTGCACTGAACAAAGGCACAGAAAACATGAGTATAAATGTTTAGTTAGTTCTCTACACATTGTAATTCAAAACCAATGAAAACAATTAATGTAACTTGTGTTCCTTCAGGATTAAGACTTTCGTTCCCCTGTGCGTTTGTGAGGCTTAACAAATCATAGCTGCCAAGAGCATCTTGGACTTTACTGAGCAT